>NC_138768.1:273047732-274412732 GCF_965119305.1 Pelophylax lessonae
TAAATATATACTCACCGGCCACTTTATTAGGTACACCTTGCTAGTACCGGGTTGGATCTCCCTTTTGCCTTCAGAACTGCCTTATTTCTTTGTGACATAGACTCAACAAGGTGTTGGAAACGTTCCTCAGATGTTGACATAATAGCAACGCACAGTTGCTGCGTATTTGTTGGGTGCACATCCATGATGCCAATCTCCCTTTCCACCACATCCAAAAGGTGCTCTATTAGATAGAGTTCTGGTGAGTGTGGAGGCCATTGAAGTACAGTGAACTTCATTGGTGTGCGCAGCCTATTGCATTAGGGTGTGCACCCCAGAGCAAAAAACACACATGCATGTATATCAGCAGAGCAGTGGAAGGTGTCAGTAGAGCAAAGATTGATGCAACCATAAAAAACACACAGAGGGCGCACCAACCTAGTGCATTATCCTAAGACAATTAATTTATTGAATAAAAACCTGGTAAGTATGATACTTACAAAGTTGCAATTGATTAAAAGCGTATCACAAATCTCAGCAATATCCATCCAATTGTATCAAGATATACAACAGAAATTGAAGACCCCGTGGGCTGACAGGGTTTGAGGAATTCCTCTTCTTCAAAGCCACCTTCTTCAGCCACCTTCAGAGCCACCTTCTTCAGCCACCTTCAGAGCCACCTTCTTCAGCCACCTTCTTCAGCCACCTTTAGAGCCACCTTCTTCAGCCACCTTCTTCTCTTTGGCTGAGCCACCTTCTTCAGCCACCTTCAGAGCCACCTTCTTCAGCCACCTTCTTCTCTATGGCTGAGCCACCTTCTTCAGCCACCTTCAGAGCCACCATCTTCAGCCACCTTCTTCTCTATGGCTGAGCCACCTTCTTCAGCCACCTTCAGAGCCACCTTCTTTAGCCACCTTCTTCTTTTTGGCTGAGCCACCTTCTTCAGCCACCTTCTTCTCTATGGCTGAGCCACCTTCTTCAGCCACCTTCAGAGCCACCTTCTTCAGCCACCTTCTTCTCTTTGGCTGAGCCACCTTCTTCAGTCACCTTCTTCTCTTTGGCTTAGCCACCTTCTTCAGCCACCTTCGGAGCCACCTTCTTCTCTTTGGCTGAGCCACCTTCTTCAGCCACCTTCAGAGCCCCCTTCTTCAGCCACCTTCTTCTCTTTGGCTGAGCCACCTTCTTCAGCCACCTTCAGAGCCACCTTCTTCAGCCACCTTCTTCTCTTTGACTTAGCCACCTTCTTCAGCCACCTTCGGAGCCACCTTCTTCTCTTTGGCTGAGCCACCTTCTTCAGCCACCTTCAGAGCCCCCTTCTTCAGCCACCTTCTTCTCTTTGGCCGAGCCACCTTCTTCAGCCACCTTCAGAGCCACCTTCTTCAGCCACCTTCTTCTCTTTGACTTAGCCACCTTCTTCAGCCACCTTCGGAGCCACCTTCTTCTATTTGGCTGAACCACCTTCTTCAGCCACCTTCAGAGCCAACTTCTTCAGCCACCTTCTTCTCTTTGGCTTAGCCACCTTCTTCAGGTGGCTCTGAAGAAGAGGAATTCCTCAAAACCTGTCAGCCCACGGGGTCTTCAGTTTCTGTTGTATATCTTGATACAATTGCATGGATATTGCTGAGATTTGTGATACGCTTTTAATCAACTGCAACTTTGTGAGTATAATACTTACCACGTTTTTATTCAATAAATTAAATGTCTCAGGATAATGCACTAGGTCGGTGTTCCCTCTGTGCGTTTTTATGATTGCAGTGATTTAGACTTCCCCAAGTCTGTGAGGGCAGCAAGACCGTGATTAGCCACTTCCAAGTATAATGGAGATCTAAAATCATCCATCTGAAGGGGCCATTTTCCTAAGCGCAGGAGACATTGTGTCATTTTGAGACAAGGATTGATGTCAGTAGGGTAGTGGATAGTGTCGGTAGTTTCTATTTTTTTTATGATTTTATTATTTTTTACAATTTATTTTAATTTAATTATTTTTAATTTAATTATTTTTACAATATTATTTTTCAATATTTTTTTCCAATTTTTTTTAGTAGCTCTGTTATGAGGCTTTGATGAAATAGTAAGGGTCTAAACAGACCCCTGATGTCTCACTTTTGAGGACAGAGATTCGCCAGACCCTTCCTCTGCAGCCTGCAGTAAACATAGCTTACTATGCATCAGTTTGGAATGAAGACAGGAGTGATCGGTACAGATTACTCACTGTGTTCATTTAGAAAAAAGAAGGGGTCGGTTAATGAAATATTTACTACCCCTTTGCCCCGCTCAAAAGAGGAGAGGCGTGAAGCTGGCAGCCCTGCAGGTAGGGGGACAGGAAGCAGGGAGAATAGGCACCACACGGGGTGATTAGGGTGTGCCCAGGTACATCCGGCACACGTTGTGCACATGCCTTTGGTGAACACGTTATCATGTTCATGAAACCATTTGATTTGAGCTTTGAGACATGGTGCATTATCCTGCTGGAAGTAGAAGATGGGTACACTGTAGTCATAAAGGGATTATTAATATTAAAGTTATAAATAATTATTCACCACAGAAACAAAATTGCTTACCTGAAGATATTGATTCACTTCAATGTGAGGTCTATCTGCACCTTGCCCTAGAAATAGGGCCAGCACAACTCGTCACCCTGAAATTATCTCCTGCCACATGAACCATATATCACCAGTCAGCTCAAGGAAACAGGAACAGCCCTCATTGCGCAATATATATTATCACACCAGTCAAACTTGTTAACCAGCAGGGCTATGTGACACAATAATAAGTGCACTTCACCTAGTGCATTTGGAAGCAATTGCCTTTCTAATACATGCTGTTCCCCTTAAGGATGAGCCTTAGCGTCAGATACCATATCAAGATGGCTGACTTCCACTTCCGCCTGAGAGGATGACATTATCTGGCCACGTTCTGACGCGTTTCGTCATTCAATTATGACTTTTTCAAAGGGACTCATATCTTTATGTATTTGCTTATGGTTCCCTTACAGTATATACTGTATGTATTAGACACATGAGTACTATTATTTTGCTTTGATTTGATTTTTTTTTTTTTTGCATATTTGAGTATTATTAGATTGGTTGTGCAGTGTTTTTTCATTTAAAGATATTAAGATAAAGATAATCTTAAAGACACTTATTGATAAATCTATACATTCTGAAAATTCCAGCTGTCTGGCTAACATGCTGTCTTTCAAAATTAAAGCCTTTTTTTTAAATTTTAGGTAGAGTAAAGAAGGGTAACAATGCCTGGCAGTTTTTCTTTTTATGATGTTTTTTGGGGAAGTTTCCATTCTCATCTTGTCCCAAAGGCACAATATGTGGTGCCCAAATTCTCCCAAAGTGGGGGGCATTCAACTGCATAGAGGACTATGGTCACCTGTACAAGTACTGAGTACATAGCAAAATATGAAACAAGACTCAAATATATGTGGCACCGCATCCCAGTATATAAATTGCACAAAAAGTACTTTTTTTGTACAAGTACTGAGGTTAATCCCTCCAGTGGGGACACAGACAGCATTTAGGTTAGAACATGACAGATGGTATAACACTTCCCCACCCTATCCAAAACTAAAAAAAATGGTTTTGCCTAGTAATACACTTGAAAGCAGAACTATTTGTAATCCTTATGCTGCTAGCCTTTGTAAATAGATACACAGATATATTATATTTACTTTTTTTTTTTTTTTTTACTTTTTTTTTATATTTCTTCAGTTGCTTCCTAGTTTCTAGCCTAGGCTGAAATGACATATAATGTCATACATCCCAGTAGTCCCCATGTGCCTTTTTTATTTCTTTCATCTAGAGGAGGGGCTTTCTCAGTTATGGACATCCTCCTGCCTGCATTTCTGAGCTAAGGGCAGATGGACTCCAAGACGTAAATGCTACATGAACCCTCTGCCCTTACTGGCCACAGCTAGAAATGCTATGGGTTTGTTTTTCAAAGTGATTTTTCGCAAAATAAGGAATGAAGACATGGATGGATGGGGGAGTTTGCCATGAATAATACAAATCAATTAAATAGTTTTTCAGCTTGCGGTGCTCAGATACATTTCAGTTCCACTTTAATAAAGATCTTCTGCTTTCCTAATTGGATGCTAGCTGTTGGTTTGTGACTACTAAAGGTCACAAAGTAGGTCAGTATAATAGGCAACTAGTATTTTTTGAAGCGGATCAGCAATGGTAGCCCCCATATTGCTCTCATGACAGGTTTGCTTTAAGGGTCTACCTTTAATAACTAACTATGGTGGAAAACATTGCACGCTTTTAGGTTACAAGTCCTTTTCATATGGCAGATTGCCTTGAAAGCTTGCAATGATTTCTGCTTTAGTTAACTATTAATGATATCACCGTAAATGTACTTCTGTTATTATGATCCTCCAAGGTTCTGCACATTTTGCTCTTATATACACCCACGACTGTCGTTCTTGACTTCCATTTTCAGTATGAGACGTTTACAGTACATTGTTTGATTATTGGAAATAGTTACAGCTTTAGCTGAATGTATTGACTTTTAATGGGCACTGAAGATTGTGTACACTTTGAAGGCTCATTTAATCCAGAAGTGCATGAAATATCACAGATGCATTATATTTTAGAAGCCCTCCATTTAGTTCACTTGAATAGGAGGATTTAGGTCAATGTAACTTTGCACCATGCTGGGCTGTGTAATACGTTGATGGGAGAGGACTCCTGTTGGTGTATCTACCTGCTGTTTAATGCAGTCAAATACTTGACAACATGCTTGATATAAATCAGGTCAACCCAACATTAAGTGGGGGGGGGGGATACATTAGGTGTACTGAATGGCCATAGACATTTATTTTCATTTAAAATACAGTAATAATTGCAGTTACAAAATTTTGTCAACCCCCCCCCCCCAAAAAAAAAAGGAGGCCATAAAACATTTCTGTAAGTCAGACAGGGTTCCGTTAAATCCTTCCTTGAGCTGTAGCTCCATGACCTTCCCGCTGATGGTGCTTACATGGTTCTGGGTCCAATGCCACTAGGCAAAGCTGAACGTGTGCATGGGCAGACAGGAAGGTAAGTAACCCTAAAGTGTAACTCCATTTTTGTTGAAAAAAAACATTACCCTCTGGGTGATCTCTGTACATTACCAGGATTTTAACAAACTTTGTTGCAGATTCCTACCTTTTGTTATTCTGAAGAAATCATTGTTTGTTCCTCTGTGCTGAGTGGGTCTAATGGGAGTGGTTTCATAATTATCTATCAGCTGTGGCAGCTGCAGGGCTCTAATGAGGAAATCTGCTGGGCCTGCATCCATTTAGATGTGTTCCTTTTGGAAGTATCTCACCAAAAATTACATTTTTGTTGCAGGGGATGCCAGAAATCTGACTTGTATCTTAGTGCAGACTGCTGAGCCAATCACACAAGTAGGAAATTATGTTTCTGGGGTGTGGTCAGTACACATTCTGTGTACAGAACAGCTCCAGGTAGCCATATTGCATTTTCAGAAAATTACAGGGCTGCAGATTGAAAAGGAAAGGTCATTTAATTTTTATTAACATTCAATTACAATATGATTTATGTCGCAATTGTATGCGCTATATTGTTTTTTCTTTATTTGCTATATTTTTCCCCACGAAAGTGGAGTTACCCTTTAATGCAGAAGAGACATAGCATATCTCTTCTGCATAAACCACCTGCATGTTTGCCCATGTATTGTTTTTTCATAAAGTTCCACTTTAAGTCAGCCTAGGGTTGTATACGGCCCCAAAACATCAGTTTGGCATGCCTGCTGTAATTGGACCCTGAAATGAACAGGGCTGATCCTATGGGGACTTGCACATTTCTACCTGAGCCTGTTTAGTTTAACGCTCTGCATATTTCCTCCACCCAAGCAGTCCAGCTGCCATTACATTAGTGGTGTCATTACCACTCGCCCTCTGGAAAAGTTTTACCCCCTTCTTGACCAAGCAGTTTTCTGCTATTCAGCACTGTGCTATTTTAATTGACAATTGCATGGTCATACAACACTATACGACTGAAAATTTAAACAAAAAAAAAAAAAACTATATTTTTTACAATAAACAAATTTAGGCCAAAATAAGTGAATAATATTTGGTTTTCATGAAATTTACAGCGTTTACAAACTATGGTGTATATATACAGGAATTTTTATTTATTTTTTAATACTAGTAATGGTGGTGATCAGCGACTTACAGTGGGACTGTGATAGTGTGGCAGAAAATCTGACACTAGCTGAGGCTGGCTAAGTTAACACTGATACACACTGATACACACTGATTAACTGATATATGATTAACTGATTAACTGAATATGGTACACACTGATTAACTGAGACTGATATCACCAGTGACACTAATACAGTGATCAGTTCTAATACTATACACGGTCACTGTACTATTGACACTGGCTGGGAATGGGTTAACATCTAGAGGTAACTATGTGCCTAATAATGCGTGTAATATGTTGTGCTTTTGTTAGCGATCTTGTTGTTTTTCCCCTCCTTTGCAGGGAATAAAAAAAAAAAAACAAGATCGCCTGTCAGTGTGCAGAGCTCTGTGTTGTTTACAGCACAGAGATGTCTTCCGTGAATGATGGAGCTGATCAGTGGGTCCCGGCAATCAGTCATTGGCTGGGACCTGCTGACTGGCTTGTGATATAACAAATCATAGCACAGCTGGAGCGGTGGGAGCGTGCCATACCTGGAAGTACTGAACACGTTCCAGATACGCGATCCAGTCTACAGCAGCTATTCTGCCACAGTAGATGTACCTGGGGGGCATGCAAGGCTGTGCGCCACTGTACTTGTGTATATGGCACTGCTGTTGTAAACACAGCTACAGTGTAAAAGCTTTTGCAAGTAAAACCAATTAAATCCCAATAACATCAATAAAATGAATTGCAGTGACTCTGCTAAACTCACTAATTGTAAAAGGTAAATGAAAGTGCATCTAAATCTAAAAACCTTTTTAATATATTATATTATTATTTCCCCAAAGTGGGCAGCCTAGGAGTAAAACAAAAATAAGAAAACCGCGCTTCCGAAAACTATTATGCAGCAGCTAGCATCAATTACCATATGATAATATGAAATATAAAATACAAAATGCAGCGCTTGAGAAATGAAAATTAGTCCATAATACAAATTAATGGCTGGAAATCCAGAAATCTTCCGCCTCTCAGTGTGTAATGGACACTCTGACATAAGTGATCCTACACCACCACATAGAGCAAGCTGCCTCTTACCAGAGAGTTGTGATCAGTGTTTTCACAATGATCAGCAGTGCTTGTTTAAATGTACCATAAGAAGGACACAGACTGGGTTGCATAGGATACACTGCCCTCAGTATGCAGATGGATAGATCAATGCAGTCCAATGGAGGGGAAGACGTTATCAAGAAACATAAAAAACTCCTTAGGAGTACCCCCCCCCCCACACACTCTGGATGAAGGAGCACAGGGGGCACATTTAGACAGCAGCATTGTCAGTCGGGGGGGGGTGGGGGTAGTGATAAACTGGATAAACTAACCAATCAAAGCCAAACTCCAGCTCACACTGCCGTTAAACAAGTAGTTAAAGCAGTAGTAAACTGTAACTGAAATACAAATAAAGTTGGCCCCTTGCAGGGTTAAGTCATAATGTACTAGTATGCACAGACTTACCTATAAAGCGGATCCCTGCCACACAGTGCTGTCACGGATCCCCAGCGCTGTCATCTTCACCCAGTCTATCTTCCAGGTTCATGGGCTCCGGCTGTATGAATGGTCGGGGCTGCGGTGACTTCCCTTGGCTCCCGCACAAAGCTCTGAAGGTGTGGGACAGGATGCCGTCCCTTCAGAGCACATGCATTGGTGACATCACTGGCAGCGTTCCCTGTGAATATCTCTTAAACAGTGCAAATGTAGGAGATTTTCATTGTACCTATAGGTAAGCCTTAATATAGGCTTACCTTTTATGTACAAGTTCAAAAGTGAGAGTTTACCTCCACTTTAAAACAACAGTTTTTGCCTTTTGGGATAAAGGTTTTACATAAATAAATAAAAAGCAGCCTTGCCAGTGGTAAATGGTTTGTCCTCTAACTGCTAAATTTGCAGGACGGCTTGTTCTGTTAATAAAACAACAGACTTATGCCTCGTACACACGCAACGATTATCAGCCGACTGATCGGCCGTCTTTTGTCCAGTGTTGTTGTGTTGGTTGAAATGTGCTCTAGAATGCACACAAATCTTATCGGCCAACAACAACCAACTTCAGAAGTGATGTCATGTGCTGGTTTACTTTCCGTGTGTTTTTTCTTCTCTGAGCATGCCCAGTCTTGCTCATCTGACTTTTGTCGGCCGAAATCTGTACTGACTAACGAACAATCGGCCGTTCTGGTGTTGGCCAACAAAAATTTTATAGCCTGCACACCAGATTTTTTTTCGGCCGAAAAGTCGCAGTCGGTTGTCGGAAGCATCATACTAACAAGCCGACAATCGGCCGATCGGACGTTGGCCGAAAATTCACGGCCAACAATCGTTGCGTGTGTACGAGGCTTTACAGTCTGGATCACCAGATAAACATAAAGGAAAAGAAAGCCTAAAAAAAAAAAAACAAATGCAGCCACCACATCTAAGAATTGGTAAGCTGCAAATTAATAAATGTTTGCTTTTGGGTTAAATATCGCTTTAAAGGCTACCTATTAAAACAGTCAGTGGACTAAGAAAGGTTTGTATAAAAGTTATTCTTAAATGTCCGTAGCTATAAACTGAGCTGGAATTTTTAGCTGATGTTCAACAGAAGAAAAATCTTACACATGTCTATTTTTTCCCTGCAAAAAGAATGGAATTATTGTGCACAATGTGCATACACATTTCCTGGACCTGGAAGCATTGTTATACAAGTATGTGGCAGGGTGGGTTGGTTATGTAGTTGAGGCTACAATCATTTTTGAATAGAGAAGATCCATACTGAATACAAAGATGTTCATGAGTCTGGGAAGGACTGTCTTACGTCCTACAAAGCTAGCCTTTTAACTATCATCATCAATTGCATATACTACCAAAGAAAGTCTGGGAAGAAAAATAGGAAACCTTCTTCACAACAATATTAAATATGCTGTTCCAGCCTTGACTTTTTCATCAGCTCTATTACACACAATATAGGCTTAAAGTGTACTGAAAGCCTAAACTTTTTTATTATTAGATGAAGTGGAGAAGGCTTAGAGCCTCGGTTTTTCTTGCTTGGGAAGTAGAAGAAAGATGTGGGTCATTGTATCTTTTAAACCAGCATCTGTCACTGACTGGGTTGTCCCTTTTACACCAGCAGTGGTGGAATCTCATATAGCCCATGTATTAAAGCTTAACCACCTTTTGATTGCATTAGAGCAGGGGTGTCAAACTCCACTTCCATCGCGGGCCGCATCAGCATTATGATTTCCCTCAAAGGGCCGGTTATATCTGTAAGATTAGATGTCCAGAGCACCCCACGCCCCCTTACATCACAATGCACCCCCTTACCAGAGGGTGGATCTGGGAAGAAGTGCAGGGTCTGAAGGAGAACCAGAGAAGGGCTGTAGTCAGCTTCCAGAGTCTGCTGAATGCTGAGACCAGGGGAGGCAGGGACAAGTTGGTGTCGCGGCTGCACAGAGAGGTGCAGGATCTGTAGGAGGAGTTCTGCCCCCCTCTCTGATGCGGACTGCTGAGGAGGAGGGGGGGCAAAGACGAGCCTTTCTGCAGCTGCACAGAGTACTGCAGGATCTGGCAAAGGAGTTCTGTCCTCTCTGCTGCTGACTACAGAAAAGGTGGGGGCAAAGACAAGGGGACTGCAACAGCTGCATGAGAGGTGCGAGGGCCACATGAAATGGCCTGGGGGGCCGCATTAGGCCCGCGGGCCTTATGTTTGACACCTGTGAATTAGAGGATTAGAGGCACCCATGACACTCCTCCATAGGGAGAAAGCCAAGTGTATAGACTTGTTTGGTGATATTAATCTAGACCAGTGGTCTCCAAACTACGGTCCTGGGGCCAGATGCGGCCCTTTGCTTGGCTTTATGCAGCCCTTGGAGCACTATTCCTCCAACTAAAAATTAGACTATTCTGCCCACAGAAACCAACAATGGGGCATAATTCCTTCCACTGACACCAACAATGGGGCTCTATTCCTACCACTAATCCCAAAGATGGAACACTGTTTACTCCAACTGATGCAAAATGAAAAATATTCCCATTCCTGTTGGCCACAGTCCCCCCCCCCCCCACCCCCCTAAAGTCTAAAGGACAGGAAACTGGCCTTTGTTTAGAATGTTTGGAGACCCCCTGATCTAGTCCTTCCACAATGGCATAATCCTACATTCCCACATTTACTTTAGTTTCTTGACTACCCCTTTTGGGAACGTACGGTCTTGCTCACACTAGCTGATGTGTATGATAACAATGTTCTGCATTCATTTGAAAAATTACAGGATAAATTTGACCTGGCGTGCACAACCTTTTTAGGTGTTTGCAATTTTGCCATGCACAGTTTGGCATTTCTGGAAGTTGATTTTCCAAATACCCGTTAATAGATATTCTCAAGGTCCTAAGAGATTGATTTCTGAGATTTACTCCCATTTGTTATATGCCACTCTGAATACTAACCCATTGGAGATTCGCTCTAAATGGCAAGCACACATTCCCAATCTCTCTGACGAGGATTTGGAAGAGGCATGTTCTTCCCATTTACATGTATCTCCTGCTGTTAACCACTTAAGCCCCGGAAGATTTTACCCCCTTCCTGACCAGAGGGTTTTTTGCGATTTTTTTACTGCGTGACTTTAACGGACAATTGCGCGGTCGTGCGACGCTGTACCTAAACGAATTTGACGTCCTTTTTTTCCCACAAACAGAGCTTTCTTTTGGTGGTATTTGATCACCTGTGTGATTTTTTGATCATGCGCTATAAACCAAAAAAGCATCAATTTTGCAAAAATAACAATATTTTTCACATTTTTTTTTATATGAAATTCCCCAAAAAAAATGTAAAAATCTAAATTTTTTAACATTTTCGGCCAATTTGTTTTATGCTACATATGTTTGGTAAAAAAAATCGCAAAAAGCGTATTTTGATTGGTTTGCGCAAAAGTTATTGCGTTTACTAACTAAGGGAAAGATTTCTGTCATTTTTGGTGTTTTTTTTTTTTAACGAGTAATGGCGGCGATCTGCAATTTTTTTGCGGGACTGCGACATTGCGGCGGACAGATCGGACCCTTGACTGACATTTTTGACACTTTTGGGGTTACCAGTGACATTACTGCAGTAATCAGTGCTATACATATGCACTGTTACTGTAAAAATGACACTGGCAGGGAAGGGGTTAACTGTATTGGAGAGGGAGGGGTTAAGTGTGTCCTAGGGGCGTGTTTCTAACTGTGATGGGACATGGCTACTAGTGTAAAACCAGAGATCAACGGTCCTACATAGTAGAACCGTGTGATCTCCATTTTAACACAGAGGAGAATGACAGGCGGCTTGTTTACATTAACCGCCTGCCTTTCTCCCTTCCCGGCGAACGATCGCCAGTGACCTAGCGGACATCGGGTCCGCCGGTCACACGCACTGACTTGTTAGGGAACGAGCCCGGGCGAGCGCGCGCCTCAGCGGGCGCGCGCTCGCCCGCTATTGGCTCACAAGCCAGTGACAGGCTAGTAACGTATATATACGTCACTTTGCCTGGCCGGGGCTGACCGCCGCAGTATATGTACTTGTGGCGGTCGGCAAGTGGTTAAAAACAAGTTGATTCAATTGTATATGATTCACCAATCTTTTCTGACCCCAGTTAGACTACATGCTATGCATAGTGTACCTTCATTAAACTGTACGAGGTGGGATAGTCTTAAAGCGGATTGTGCTCATCATCCGGTTATGCCCAGTGATTACTAGGTATTGGCAACAAGGTACTAATATTCTATCCACAATATTGTCCATACCAGTGCCTCTGACCCCCGGAGGTGTGCCTTTTAGGTATTCTTGATGAGGAGCTCTGGCCGAGATGCAGAGCTCCCCATCCCGCTCTTTCTGGCCCATAAATCTTTAGCACTTAGATGGATCCAACCTACTCCTCTTTGGTGCACCATTGGATTAGTCAGTTATATTTTTCCTTATGAGAAGCTAATATTTGAACATAGAGGTTCCCCCCAAAAATACAACAACATTTGGGATTTTTGGTGCTCCTTCACAATATTTTCTTAAGCTATTCAATCTCTCTTCTCCAGGACACTGTATTTGCTATTGACATTACGATAGCCCTGTGTATGTATACGTGCATAGCCACTAAATCCAGGTACTTAGCAAATCTACCCACAATGGGAACATACAGGTAAATAGTGGCGCTAAACAAATCTTACAATAAAGAACACCCAGTGATAATAAAGTGCATAAATCAATTAAAGTCTAAAACAAACTTATCCATAACTGAATATGTACATAAACCAGTCCATGGAATATCAGATATTATTGATTGAATATTTTTCACACCACACCATGTGAAAAACATGTAACTACTTCCCCATAAGATGTGCACTCACCAACAATATTTGCCTCACACTCTCATGCTCGGCAGTATAAATCTATACCCCTAAGGGTTTTGAATAATCCAGCAACGTACTCCAATCTAGAAGAGAAAAAATACTCCACTAGTGTAATAACATACAATACCCCAACAGATATTGCAATCACATAAGGTAAATTAATAAATTGCAGTAAAGTACAAAGAAGCCAGCATTACCATGGCCGCAACGGACCCAGTCAACGAAACTCCGTGTCTCATCCGACCAATACTGCTTTCTACTGGAACGTCATTTACGGTGCTAACATGTCTCGTCACTTCCGGTTGCCATGCAGCCACGTCCTGTAATGCTTGATTTACAAAATGTTTGACTGGCCTCTATGCTTGTGAGACAGTATGCTATGATATTTTGTGTTCACACTATTTTTTTCAGCTGATCCTGATAATCACCTAATTTTGTAATACTGTATTTGTATCTTTTGCAATAAAAAGCATTAAAAAAAAGAAAGAAAGAAAAAATAGCATCTGGAACCTTCATACTAATTAACCTAGGCTCTCAGGATCCCTCAGTCCAGTACATTGTTAACCCCTGAGGAAGGGGACCCTCTGAATTAGTGATCAACCGATATTGTTTTTTTAATGCTGATAAGGATATTTTGGTCATCGGATATCGGTATCGGACGATATTTTCGGACATGTAAAAACAATTATTTTTATTTTTTTCTAAAGGTACTCCTTGTGGGGGGATCTGGGGTAAAAGACCCCAAACCCCTCCTCGGCACTGAAAAGCATTCAAAACGCCAAGTTTGGCTGTTTTGAATGCTGTCAGTTTTTTTATTTCATGACATCACTTCCGGGTTTTTAACAAGGAGACCGGCGCATGCGTACTTGCGGCAGGGATTCCGGCTTTCACTGGGACACATCTTCATGCTACACCGGGTGTTCTCTTCAGCGGCGGCGGTGGAGGTAGGATGCCCGGGTCTCCCGGTGGGACGGGAGACCCGGGTGAGCCGTGGAAGGTCACGGGAGGGGACGTCCCCTCCCGCTCCTTGTAATGACAGCCGAGTAGCTTCTCAGCCACATCGGTTGTCATTACAAGTCAGCCAACCGTCAGCTATAGACACCAGTACTGGCTGATGCCTCTAGCTGCAGGCATCACCCCCGTACATGCACTTTCTCTAAATATCGGCAATATCAGTAACCTCAGGGGCCGATTTCGATATATCGGGGAAAGTGCATATCGGTCCCCGATATATCGGTGTTGCCGATAATCGGTGAATCTCTACTCTGAATCCCTGAAACACGTTGGATTTTTATGATATACTTAAAGAGCCTGAATACATTTGAATTTGGATTTTAAATGTTCTGCTTTTATTGGTTTCCTCTGCACATCCAGTGCCTACTTGAGGTTTCTAAAGCTGTTTGTGCACCTGCTGGGGACATCCACCTTAACTTTTTGTCTCGGTTCCATTGTCAAGGGGCAGAGAAGGATGGGAAAATTAAATTTTTTACAGTTCCCATCAGAGCAGGTTGTGAGGGGAAATCATGCAGTGGGGACAACTGTTGTGGTAATAACTTTCTAAAGCAGGCCATACATGGTTCAGTTTTTTTGTTCAGCCAGTGGCTGAATGCAAAAAGAAACCTGTACTGATTCCCCCAGCCGCACATTTGATGTGAATGCCGGAGTCCCTCCCACTGTGCCACTGTATTTTGACAGTGGGTTGCCAATTGGCTGCCAGCACTGATCAAATGGAAAAATTCCAGCAGGCCAGTTCATGAGAAGTCAATCTACCGATTGACTGCTAATGAACAGGGACAGCCATAGATGGATCAGAATTTGGCTGATTCCCGCTGAACCAGTTACATTTTGGCTCATGTATGGCCAGCCTAAGAGGATTTCCCCTCACCTTGGAATTTCCTCTAACTTATTGTTGTGTCTTCTAGACAGGAAGTGAAGGGAAACTTCAACCAAGAGGACACGGACACCATAGTGATTCTGCAAGGGGTTTTAAAAGTTTACTTGACCCTATGCAAAATGAGAAAGAAACCTTACATTAGAATATTATTAAACCATCTTTTTTTACAGTAATTTATTCTGGTTTATGAAGGACACTTACGCCATAAAGAATTTTTGCAAATTATGTCCCCAATCACTTACAATTTGATGTCATAATATCTGCTTGCTTTGCACCTCCCAGCACCCAAACCTCTGGTGTGCCTTTTCATAGCATAAAAGGTAAAAGCAGCACTGATTAACCAAATGGATCAGCAATGTAATTTCAAACATAAAGTCATTCTAAATAAAAAAAAAGGGGGGGAAAATGGGATCAGCGTGACAGCTGTGTATTATTTGGAAGTATTTATCCATTGCACTTTTTTGGGAAATACTCCTGGTAAAACTTATTTTCGAACTCAAAACACTTTAAATTTACGTGAAATTACTTTATTTAATATGGGGGCAGTTTTTCCTCTTTTCTGTTTTCACGTTTCTTGTACTGGTAGCTAAAATGGAGGGATTGTATCTGTTTGTCTGCACTGTGCCATATTTACAACTTAATTTGCATGACTTTCATAAATTTCCCTCTTAATTTCTGCCAAATGTCTGTGTAGAAAGAATACATTCAACAGTTATGACATTATTAATAAATGCGCTCCATTAAGTTTTCCATTTCGTTATTATTCAATACAAACAATTATTTCCTGCTAAGTTTTTCTTCTTAAGAGCAGTCTTAATGATATCATTTATTAAGGCTTAATCTAGCAACTTTTGTTGCTAGATTTCCTTTAGATTTACCTTCAACTATGTAGTATAAAGGCCTGCTTGATTGCATACAAACAGGCCTGACCTCATATTATATGGTTTTGGTAAGTCTAAAGGAAAAAAATAAAAAAAAATTGTATAGTGTGTATCCAGCTTTAGTTTACACATGCAGTAGGAGGGCAGTAAAAAATGTTACCATCCCCCCAAACCACCCCGTCTTAAAGTAGAATTCCAACCTAGCACTAACTAGTCTAAAAAAATGTTCCCTCCCCCCTCTAGCTGCTTACTTATCCTGCCTAACCTTTATGCAGATGTGTATGTTTAACTATTTTTAGTCTGCTCTGGTCGGGTCACATGACTCCCTGTGTTAGTCAGCAGCGACTGCAGGGGAGAAGAGGAACTGCTCTATAACAGCTGGGAATATCAGGAGCTCTGACGTCAACCATAGGCTTCCATGTCCCAGCCACTGTTGGCGCTCCTGCCTCTCCCCTGCAGCTGCTACTGACTAACACAGAGACGCTAGATCATGTGACCAGGCCAGAGCCGTTTTAAAATAGGTAAGTAGACACATCTTTTTTACACAGGGTAGATAGGATAGGTAGCAGGAGGGGGGGGAGGGAAAATTTTTAAGACTAGTTAGTGTAAGGCCTCTTTCACACCGCCGTTCATTTTTTTTTTCTCCGCTCCGGTGCTTTTTTTTTTTTTTCACGTAGCAGACGGCACTTGTGTCATCCGCTCCGTATGTCCGCATATCATCCCATCCGTTTGCGGATGATATACGGACATAATGTATGTCTATGGGCATTGTGGATGTCAGCGGATGACACCGCTGACATCCGATTTTGCATCCGTTCCGTTTTTTGAACGGAACAAAAATAGGGTTCTGTTCCGTTCCAAAAAACTGAACAGAACTGAAAGGATGAAAATCGGATGTCAGCGGATTGTCATCTGCTTACATCCGCAATGCCATTGACATTCATTATGTCCATATATCATCCTCAAAAAATAGGATGATTTGAGGACATGCGGAACGCCCGTGTGAAAGGGCCCTTAGACTGAAATTTTACTTTAAGCTGCAAAGGCAGCCAGGCGGGGGTGTACACATGGCAAAAAAATGATTCCCCTGTTGCATTATCACCACCAAACTCAACCAATTCTAGTAAATGGGGCCATCCTGCAACCATAAGTCAAACGCTAGGCTTGCAATTGCGATGCAATATTCCCATTAAAAAAGACTGATGCCAAAAAAAACCCACAGCCATTCTGGAGGTGGCAGTATTACCTCTTGATTGCTTGTTACCACTCACCACTGTGGATCGCAGCAACCACAAGTGTAAACAAGCCCTTAGCGTACATGAATGTATCAATAACTTTGCATAGCAGCTATGACATTTTCATGTGCAGATTAAAGGTACGAGGGGTTTGAGTCAATGGGACTGATTAATTAAAGCACATGTGTCAAACACAAGGCCCAGGGCCCAAATCCGGCCCTTCAGGCTGTTTCTTGTGGGCCTTGCAGCCAGGGCTTTTTTAGAGCCAAAACATGACGGAACTCTATTCCACTAACTCTGGCTCTTGTCCTCTGCTTCCCGCTCATCACTTCTGTGTTTACAAGGAAAGCTTCCTCTCAGTGGTTCTCACATATGCCTGTCTGCCCTGCATGCACTCATGGCGGGGACAGATGATGACCAATGATTTCCCTGCAAATGAGAGAGAAAGAGGTGGAGCCAACTACACTGCCAGGAGGTACCAGAGCCGTGCTGGGTGATCGAGATGCAAGAAAGCTTTTGGGGGTGGGGCAGTGATAAGAGCTGTAGACAGAGATGTGTGCTGAGGTGGGGGATGGGGAGAGTGGTGCAGAGGTCAGAACTGAGAAAGAGGCGTGGAAATGAGATGTGGACAGCCTGTAAAAGAGAGCTGAACACTGCTCCCCTGAACCCTGCATTCTGTATGTAGCACACTTCTCAACCCTGCACACTGTACAGAGTGCATTTCTTAACTCTGCACTCTGTACATAGCGCACTCCTGAACTCTGCACGTAGCGCACTCCTGAATTCTGCACTCTTCACGTAGTGTACTCCGGAACCCTGCACTCTGTACACAGCGCACTCCTGAACTCTGTACATAGCGTACTCCTAAACGCTGCACTCTGTATGTAGTGCATTCGTTAACTCTGCACTCTGTACATAGCGCACTCCTGAACTCTTCACTCTGTACATAGTGCACTTCTGAACTCTGCACTCTGTACATAGCGCACTCCTGAACTCTGCATGTAGTACACTCCTGAATTCTGCACGTAGTGCACTCCTGAACTCTGCACTCTGCATGTAGTACACTCCTGAACTCTGCACTCTACAACCCTGCATTCTGTATGTAGCACACTTCTCAACCCTGCACACTGTACAGAGTGCATTTCTTAACTCTGAACTCTGTACATAGCGCACTCCTGAACTCTGCACGTAGCGCACTCCTGAATTCTGCACTCTTCACGTAGCGTACTCCTGAACTCTGCGCTCTGTATGTAGCGCACTCCTGAACTCTGTACTCTGTACGTAGCGCACTCCTAAACTCTGTACTCTGTAAGTAGCATACTCCTGAACCCTGCACTCTGTACGTAGCGTACTCCTTAACTCTTTACTCTGTACATAGCGCACTCCTGAACTCTGCATTCTGTACGTAGCACACTCCTGAACTCTGTACTTTGTATATAGTGCACTCCTGAACTCTGCACTTAGCGCACTCCTGAATTCTGCACTTTTTACGCAGCGCACTACTGAACTCTGCACACAGGAGTTGATTTACTAAATTTGGTGCAGCTTTGCAGAGAAACCAATCAGCTTCCAGGTTTTTTTTTTAATTGAACAAGCTAAAGTTAGAAGTTGATTGGCTACCATGCACAGCTGCACCGGATTTTGCATTCTTCAGCTTTAGTAAATGAACCCCACATAGTCTTACAGATACAACCAGCCCTTTGAGGGCAACCATAATGCCTATGCGGCCTTCGATGAAATTGAGTTGAACACCCCTGAACTAAAGCAAAGGAACTTATCTACACCAATCCAAGGTTGTATAATTCAAGCTCTTTTGCTGTATTAGCAGAATAACCTGTAATTCACAAACGTAGTGGTGGTGAATCTCCAATAACCTTTTAAATCTCCAGTGGTACGCTTTAAAACATATCGTGACCCTTTGTCAGGCCAAAGAAAGATGTCCCTGTGCATCTGATGGCTGTCCATTATTGCCTCCTGGGAGATCATCAGGTAATAATTTAAATTATGAACACCACTTGCTGTTATCAGGGAGATTACAGCTACCAATAGACATTGGATTGCATTTGGAAGATCAATCTCACAAAAAAAAAAAAATCTATTTTATGGAAGATATCTCATTGAACCTGTACGATCTTTTTGTAGTAACCTCCTATGCTGACCGATCTCGGGACAAAGACCAATCATCTGAATTGGATTTATCCAATGACTGCTATTGTTTCCCTAAATTCCAGTCTGCCCAGAGAGTAAACATTCATGTTTATGGAAAGATCTTTTTTAGTGTCATTATTTTTATTTATTTATTTTTCTAAACAGGGACAGATAATTTAGAACAAAGAGTCATGGGATATGGAATCTCGATGTGTATAACCAATTGCATGGTTTGAAGAATATGGTAAATGAGTATAGGATATAAAACTCTGCAAGGAGTTACAAGGATGATAAGCAAATTTGGATTCGTTCCTATTTTATCTTCATAAAACATCTTTATATGGTTATCTTCTTGCTTATTAAGCAACTTCTGCTTACAGGGCATTGGTAACTTTTTATTTACAAGTGGCAGAATAGAAAAAATAATAAAAAAAAAAAGTAAAAAGGGTTAAAGAGGTATATCAAAAGAAAGAATGTAAGAGCAGAAGTAAGGATATGAAGATAGAGAAGAATTATAACAACAGAAAAGTAATGTATTATGATTTTTTCTCTATTTTCGTACTTACAAAAATAAATGTATCAGTCAGGTCAATATCAAATATTGGCATGTCAATATTTTGCATTCTCTTTTTGACCCAGCAGGGGGGCGCTCTGGTCTCCTTTTCATAATTAGCTTTGCAACTTTGCTGATAGTTGCCAATTTAGAAGAATTCAGAGGGAATGATTTACTAAGGCAAAGTTTACATGTGCAGCTAAATTGCGTTTGACAGGGATGAGGAGGTTTCCTCGCCGCCTGTTTTAACCCCATAAATGCTTTACCAATGAGCCACAACTGCACGCATTGCATGCGGTTGCAGGGCAGTTGTGGCACTTCCCTATCTGCTTGAATGGGTCACTTTTAGCAGTACTACTCAATGAGCACGTCCGGGAGGATACATTTTGCCACAGGTCCGAAGCAAAGCATAACAACCGAGGCTTGTGATCACCCCCTTCTGCTGCCTTTGCAACTTAAGGGGGGGGTGCTAAAAATGCAAATCAACCACGTGCATTTAACACCCTCAACCGATAGCCTGAATAAACTCTAAAGGAGTAGAGCAAGTGAATTTTCACTTAGCTTAGTAAATGGGGTGCACAAGGAAAATTTTAAAAAATTTGCTTGCACATGATTGAAGTCAACACATTCACTAAGGCCAGCCATGCATGGTTTGAATCTCCATTCAAACTGTTAAAGGGCAGGCTGAATGTTTCAAGTTGATTTATCAATCAACTTGGGTATAACCAGCCTGCTGGATTTTCTTGTAATTATTGCTGGTAGCTGATCACTGTGTTCTCCTGAGACAATTGCTCAGCAGGAGGGATTCCCTTGTCAGCACTGTCTGTGTTGATGGGGGAATTGTGTGAATTTCTTTCCTGCAAGCCTTGGTTGCAGGAAAGAAATGTGCTCCGTGCTCCGTGTATGGCCTGCCTAAGCTAATTTGTAAATTAACTTTGCAAAGGGAACAGCATTAACTCCTTTTGTAAATCAACCCTTGTCAGCCATCTTTAACATATCTTTTATCAGACAGCTTTTTAGAAGGTTGTAATCAGAGACAGATGCAAAGCAAGCTTTATGTGTTGTGCTTTCTGTGTAGTTATAGTGCTCTGGGAATCCTTTGTTATAAATTATTATTATTTGTTAAACAAATATTGTGCAAAATAGTAGACATTAAAAAACAGTTTAAAAACGTATCATTTAAAAAGAAAAAATGATCCAAAGCCATTGCAGTTTCCTTTTAACCACTTTACCACCGGAGGATTTTGCTGTCTTACGTCCAGGCCACTTTTTGCGATTCGGCACTGTGCGACTTTAACTGACAATTGCGCGGTCATGCAACGCCGTACCCAAACGAAATTTACGTCCTTTTTTTCCCACAAACAGAGCTTTCTTTTGGTGGTATTTGATCAGCTCTGCGCTTTTTATTTTTTGTGATATTAATAAAAAAATGCGAACATTTTGAAAAAATAACAATATTTTTCTACTTTGACAGTTAAAAAATATCCAATATATAAAATTTTTGGCATATATTTAGGCCAAAATGTATTTAGCTACATGTCTTTGACAAAAAAATTCTCAATGAGCATTTTTTTAACTGCTTTAAGACCAGAAGATTTAACCCCATTCCTGACCAGGCCATATTTTGCGATTCCGCACTGCGTTACTTTAATGGACAATTGCGTGGTTGTGCGATGATGTACCCAAATTTTTCCCCACAAATAGAGCTTTCTTTTGGTGGTATTTGATCACCTGTGCGATTTTTACTTTTTGCGCTATAAACAAAAAAATAACAATATTTTTAAAAAATTTTTATATTAAATTCCCCCCCAAAAAATATGTAAAAATCAAAATTTTTTAACATTTTAGGCCAATTTGTTTTCTGCTACATATTTTTGGTAAAAAAATCGCAATAAGCGTATTTTGATTGGTTTGCGCAAAAGTTATCGCAGCTACTAACTACGGGAAATTTATGTCATTTTTATTGTTTTTTTTTTTTAACTAGTAATGGCGGTGATCTGGCGCGATCTGCGATTTTTTTTGTGGGACTGCGACATTGCGGCAAACAGATCGGACCCTTGACTGACATTTTTGACACTTTTGGGGGTACCAGTGACATTACTACAGTAATCAGTGCTATAAATATGCACTTTTACTGTAAAAATGACACTGGCAGGGAAGGGGTTAATTTTTATTGGTGATCAAGGGGTTAATGTATGCCTGGTGCTTACTAACGTGTGTGGGGGGAGGGGACTGAGTGACACAGGCACAGATCGCAGGTTCAGCTATGCTGAATCCTGCAATCTGACCCTGTCTGTCACTTAGGAGATCCGCCCACTTTGTTTACACAAGTGGTCGGATTTCCACACACGATCCCCGACGATCGGGGAAGAGCGGTGGTGATCACTGACTCTCTTCCCCTGGCCCGACTCCCGCTGTGACTGAAAACAAAGGGAGCGAGCCTACGGTGGCGCGCGCTTGCCGCCCACAAGGGGTGGAGTCCAGCGACGTAGGTCTAAGTCGCTGGGCGATATCGAGCCACTTTGCTGCAGTACGGTCAACGTGACCGGTCGGCAAGTGGTTAAAGATGCTTTATTTTTTAGGTAAGATCTTCCCCCTTAATGGCCATTTTTTTTTCTGCCAGTAAATACCTTATACAGCCCACTTCCTCTTTCCTGTCTGGTAATTAGCCTAGGCTAATGACATCATGCATAGCTCTCTCTCTCACTCTCCTGAGAGTTTGCCAGCAAGGGAGGAGGGATGAGTCATAGGAAAGCCAATGAGAGCTGCAGAGCTGGAGGGGACTGAATGAGGGCGGAGATAACAGGAGACTGCAGAGATCCATGAGTATTCATCTTGAGAGGAGAAATGTGCAGGCAAGAAGTGCTGTGAGTGTGTCTCTGTCTGTCTGTATATATATATGTGTATGTGTGTGTGTGTGTCTTTGTGCCTCTGTGTGTCTGTGTAAATCCAGGAAGTGAACAGGCAGCAGCTTTAGCTGCTCACAGTTTAAATGGCTTCCGCCAGACTTAGTGGAGAGAGATTTCTGCAGAACATTTGGCAAGTACAAAATCACAGTATATATAAAATAATATGCAAAGTGATTGGAGGGAAGCTTCAGAATGACAAATATGTTTTTGTTACAAATTATGTGAGCAGACTGCAGTTCCTGTTTAGGTCCCTATTCACGAATAGGTGCCAGATATGTACATTGTAAAAGAAAGCTGAACTGTTAGGCCCCTTTCACACTAGTGGACCGTTCAGATCCGCCTGTCAGTTTTTCAGGTGGATCTCAACGGATGCCCCATGCATCCCTATGGGGCATTGGATGTCAGATCTGATCTAGGCCGTCAAATCTGGACGGATGTAAACCCTATTTTCCATCCGTCCAGCGGATCGGATCGGATGAGAACAGACAGACGGTCCGTTCCCATCTGATTCCCCCATAGAGAACAGCGGGGACCTGAAAGCTCCGTCTCCGCACACAGCGCAGAGACAGAGCTGCCACCCGCTTGCTCAGCGGGGGATCGGCGGATCGATCCCCTGCTGAGAAAAACTGAGTCCGCCGACGGACTCTACAGTGTGAAAGGGGCCTTAGACAGTACTTGAAATAAACTCATGTATTAGGCTTGGTGCACATAGCCAAAATTGCTACTAAAATCACTGGTGATCCCTTATCATTCACTAGTGACCACAACAGATGTAGTTACATGTAGAAATGATCGATCAGACAATAGAAGTATTGAATACATTCATTTGGTGCATTTTGCTATTAGTGATTATTGCTCCATAGGCTACGGTCCATAGTTCAAATGCATAGCAATTGGTTGTCATTCACCAGTAAAATGAGTTATCGGCTTATGAATTCTGTAGTAATAACTACTCTGGTGTGTGTACTTATTGGAACCTCCAAGTCCTTTGCCAAGTGCAGGCACCATGGCTACAAAAATCTACAAACACTTTCATTAAATTCCTGACAGACCGGACCGGTATGTTCTTGAGGTATAATTGAATTTCCATCATTAGACATAAAAAAGATCAGAGTCTTGACAAGACAATATCATTATTGATCTCTTTCTTATGCCACACTTTCCTAGCTTACCCCTATTACCTTCTCCAAAGCATTCTTTATTGAAAATCACCAGTTTCCTTTTATTTCCGTGCTTCTGTCCATCAGTCACCCTGAGGCTTAACACAAACAAAAGCATTCCACCCCATTGTGTAGACGCACTGAAAACAACACCAGTAACTCATTGGTTTGAACCCGGCTAGTTGTGGTTGGGCAGGAAATCTTACCTACATATAACAATCTCACATCTTCCACTATTCATCCCTTACATTTCATTAGCTTGTCTTCAACAAACGCATGTCTGCAAGCACATCATCTTAACTAGAATGAATCCATTCCCTTCCCCCTGGCTTTAATTAAATTGTACCTAACTGTGGCTTTATTGAATCGCTAAAATGACTGCACACCACAAGCAGATGAGTAGGAATTGTTATGAAAAAATCGACCAAAAATAGAGCAGAGACATAAATAATAAAACACATCGGGATCCAGACCTTCCCTACACAGGACAATTGGAGCTGTGCAATATTTGTCTAGGATTCAGACCTTCCCTACACAGGACAATTGGAGCTGTGCAATATTTGTCTAGGATTCAGACCTTCCCTACACAGGACAATTGGAGCTGTGGAATATTTGTCTAGAATCCAGACCTTCCCTACATGGGACAATTAGAGCTGTGCAAAATTTGTCTAGGATTCAGACCTTCCCTACACAGGACAATTGGAGCTGTGGAATATTTGTCTAGAATCCAGACCTTCCCTACATGGGACAATTAGAGCTGTGCAATATTTGTCTAGGATCCAGACTTTCCCTACATGGGACAATTGGAGCTGTGCAATATTTGTCTAGGATTCAGACCTTCCCTACACAGGACAATTGGAGCTGTGCAATATTTGTCTAGGATCCAGACCTTCCCCACACAGGACAATTGGAGCTGTGCAATATTTGTCTAGGATCCAGACTTTCCCTACATGGGACAATTGGAGCTGTGCAATATTTGTCTAGGATTCAGACCTTCCCTACACAGGACAATTGGAGCTGTGGAATATTTGTCTAGAATCCAGACCTTCCCTACATGGGACAATTGGAGCTGTGCAATATTTGTCTAGGATCCAGACCTTCCCTACACAGGACAATTGGAGCTGTGCAATATTTGTCTAGGATTCAGACCTTCCCTACACAGGACAATTGGAGCTGTGCAATATTTGTCTAGGATTCAGACCTTCCCTACACAGGACAATTGGAGCTGTGCAATATTTGTCTAGGATCCAGACCTTCCCTACACAGGACAATTGGAGCTGTGCAATATTTGTCTAGGATTCAGACTTTCCCTACATGGGACAATTAGAGCTGTGCAATATTTGTCTAGGATCCAGACCTTCCCTACACAGGACAATTGGAGCTGTGGAATATTTGTCTAGAATCCAGACCTTCCCTACATGGGACAATTGGAGCTGTGCAATATTTGTCTAGGATTCAGACCTTCCCTACACAGGACAATTGGAGCTGTGCAATATTTGTCTAGGATTCAGACCTTCCCTACACAGGACAATTGGAGCTGTGGAATATTTGTCTAGTATCCAGACCTTCCCTACATGGGACAATTGGAGCTGTGCAATATTTGTCTAGGATTCAGACCTTCCCTACACAGGACAATTGGAGCTGTGCAATATTTGTCTAGGATTCAGACCTTCCCTACACAGGACAATTGGAGCTGTGGAATATTTGTCTAGAATCCAGACCTTCCCTACATGGGACAATTAGAGCTGTGCAATATTTGTCTAGGATCCAGACCTTCCCTACACAGGACAATTAGAGCTGTGCAATATTTGTCTAGGATTCAGACCTTCCCTACATGGGACAATTGGAGCTGTGCAATATTTGTCTAGGATCCAGACCTTCCCCACACAGGACAATTGGAGCTGTGCAATATTTGTCTAGAATCCAGACCTTCCCTACATGGGACAATTAGAGCTGTGCAATATTTGTCTAGGATCCAGACTTTCCCTACATGGGACAATTGGAGCTGTGCAATATTTGTCTAGGATCCAGACCTTCCCTACACAGGACAATTGGAGCTGTGCAATATTTGTCTAGGATCCAGACTTTCCCTACACAGGACAATTGGAGCTGTGCAATATTTGTCTAGGATCCAGACCTTCCCTACACAGGACAATTGGAGCTGTGGAATATTTGTCTAGAATCCAGACCTTCCCTACACAGGACAATTAGAGCCGTGCAATATTTGTCTAGGATCCAGACTTTCCCTACATGGGACAATTGGAGCTGTGCAATATTTGTCTAGGATCCAGACCTTCCCTACACAGGACAATTGGAGCTGTGCAATATTTGTCTAGGATTCAGACCTTCCCTACACAGGACAATTGGAGCAGTGCAATATTTGTCTAGGATTCAGACCTTCCCTACACAGGACAATTGGAGCTGTGCAATATTTGTCTAGGATCCAGACCTTCCCTACACAGGACAATTGGAGCTGTGCAATATTTGTCTAGGATCCAGACTTTCCCTACACAGGACAATTGGAGCTGTGCAATATTTGTCTAGGATCCAGACCTTCCCTACACAGGACAATTGGAGCTGTGGAATATTTGTCTAGGATTCAGACCTTCCCTACACAGGACAATTGGAGCTGTGCAATATTTGTCTAGGATTCAAACCTTCCCTACACAGGACAATTGGAGCTGTGGAATATTTGTCTAGAATCCAGACCTTCCCTACATGGGACAATTGGAGCTGTGCAATATTTGTCTAGGATTCAGACCTTCCCTACACAGGACAATTGCAGCTGTGCAATATTTGTCTAGGATTCAGACCTTCCCTACACAGGACAATTGGAGCTGTGCAATATTTGTCTAGGATTCAGACCTTCCCTACACAGGACAATTGGAGCTGTGGAATATTTGTCTAGAATCCAGACCTTCCCTACATGGGACAATTAGAGCTGTGCAATATTTGTCTAGGATTCAGACCTTCCCTACACAGGACAATTGGAGCTGTGGAATATTTGTCTAGAATCCAGACCTTCCCTACATGGGACAATTAGAGCTGTGCAATATTTGTCTAGGATCCAGACTTTCCCTACATGGGACAATTGGAGCTGTGCAATATTTGTCTAGGATCCAGACCTTCCCTACACAGGACAATTGGAGCTGTGCAATATTTGTCTAGGATTCAGACCTTCCCTAGACAGGACAATTGGAGCTGTGCAATATTTGTCTAGGATTCAGACCTTCCCTACACAGGACAATTGGAGCTGTGCAATATTTGTCTAGGATCCAGACCTTCCCTACACAGGACAATTGGAGCTGTGCAATATTTGTCTAGGATCCAGACTTTCCCTACATGGGACAATTAGAGCTGTGCAATATTTGTCTAGGATCCAGACCTTCCCTACACAGGACAATTGGAGCTGTGGAATATTTGTCTAGAATCCAGACCTTCCCTACATGGGACAATTGGAGCTGTGCAATATTTGTCTAGGATTCAGACCTTCCCTACACAGGACAATTGGAGCTGTGCAATATTTGTCTAGGATTCAGACCTTCCCTACACAGGACAATTGGAGCTGTGGAATATTTGTCTAGTATCCAGACCTTCCCTACATGGGACAATTGGAGCTGTGCAATATTTGTCTAGGATTCAGACTTTCCCTACACAGGACAATTGGAGCTGTGGAATATTTGTCTAGAATCCAGACCTTCCCTACATGGGACAATTGGAGCTGTGCAATATTTGTCTAGGATTCAGACCTTCCCTACACAGGACAATTGGAGCTGTGCAATATTTGTCTAGGATTCAGACCTTCCCTACACAGGACAATTGGAGCTGTGGAATATTTGTCTAGTATCCAGACCTTCCCTACATGGGACAATTGGAGCTGTGCAATATTTGTCTAGAATCCAGACCTTCCAAATATGGGACAATTAGAGCTGTGCAATATTTGTCTAGGATCCAGACCTTCCCTACACAGGACAATTGGAGCTGTGCAATATTTGTCTAGGATTCAGACCTTCCCTACATGGGACAATTGGAGCTGTGCAATATTTGTCTAGGATCCAGACCTTCCCCACACAGGACAATTGGAGCTGTGCAATATTTGTCTAGAATCCAGACCTTCCCTACACAGGACAATTGGAGCTGTGCAATATTTGTCTAGGATTCAGACCTTCCCTACACAGGACAATTGGAGCTGTGCAATATTTGTCTAGGATTCAGACCTTCCCTACACAGGACAATTGGAGCTGTGCAATATTTGTCTAGGACCCAGACCTTCCCTACACAGGACAATTGGAGCTGTGCAATATTTGTCTAGGATCCAGACCTTCCCTACACAGGACAATTGGAGCTGTGCAATATTTGTCTAGGATCCAGACTTTCCCTACATGGGACAATTAGAGCTGTGCAATATTTGTCTAGGATCCAGACCTTCCCTACACAGGACAATTGGAGCTGTGGAATATTTGTCTAGAATCCAGACCTTCCCTACATGGGACAATTGGAGCTGTGCAATATTTGTCTAGGATTCAGACCTTCCCTACACAGGACAATTGGAGCTGTGCAATATTTGTCTAGGATTCAGACCTTCCCTACACAGGACAATTGGAGCTGTGGAATATTTGTCTAGTATCCAGACCTTCCCTACATGGGACAATTGGAGCTGTGCAATATTTGTCTAGGATTCAGACCTTCCCTACACAGGACAATTGGAGCTGTGGAATATTTGTCTAGAATCCAGACCTTCCCTACATGGGACAATTGGAGCTGTGCAATATTTGTCTAGGATTCAGACCTTCCCTACACAGGACAATTGGAGCTGTGCAATATTTGTCTAGGATTCAGACCTTCCCTACACAGGACAATTGGAGCTGTGGAATATTTGTCTAGTATCCAGACCTTCCCTACATGGGACAATTGGAGCTGTGCAATATTTGTCTAGAATCCAGACCTTCCCTATATGGGACAATTAGAGCTGTGCAATATTTGTCTAGGATCCAGACCTTCCCTACACAGGACAATTGGAGCTGTGCAATATTTGTCTAGGATTCAGACCTTCCCTACATGGGACAATTGGAGCTGTGCAATATTTGTCTAGGATCCAGACCTTCCCCACACAGGACAATTGGAGCTGTGCAATATTTGTCTAGAATCCAGACCTTCCCTACATGGGACAATTAGAGCTGTGCAATATTTGTCTAGGATCCAGACTTTCCCTACATGGGACAATTGGAGCTGTGCAATATTTGTCTAGGATCCAGACCTTCCCTACACAGGACAATTGGAGCTGTGCAATATTTGTCTAGGATTCAGACCTTCCCTACACAGGACAATTGGAGCTGTGCAATATTTGTCTAGGATTCAGACCTTCCCTACACAGGACAATTGGAGCTGTGCAATATTTGTCTAGGACCCAGACCTTCCCTACACAGGACAATTGGAGCTGTGCAATATTTGTCTAGGATCCAGACTTTCCCTACACAGGACAATTGGAGCTGTGCAATATTTGTCTAGGATCCAGACCTTCCCTACACAGGACAATTGGAGCTGTGGAATATTTGTCTAGAATCCAGACCTTCCCTACATGGGACAATTGGAGCTGTGCAATATTTGTCTAGGATTCAGACCTTCCCTACACAGGACAATTGGAGCTGTGCAATATTTGTCTAGGATTCAGACCTTCCCTACACAGGACAATTGGAGCTGTGCAATATTTGTCTAGAATCCAGACCTTCCCTACATGGGACAATTGGAGCTGTGCAATATTTGTCTAGGATTCAGACCTTCCCTACACAGGACAATTGGAGCTGTGGAATATTTGTCTAGGATTCAGACCTTCCCTACACAGGACAATTGGAGCTGTGGAATATTTGTCTAGAATCCAGACCTTCCCTACATGGGACAATTAGAGCTGTGCAATATTTGTCTAGGATTCAGACCTTCCCTACACAGGACAATTGGAGCTGTAGAATATTTGTCTAGAATCCAGACCTTCCCTACATGGGACAATTAGAGCTGTGCAATATTTGTCTAGGATCCAGACTTTCCCTACATGGGACAATTGGAGCTGTGCAATATTTGTCTAGGATTCAGACCTTCCCTACACAGGACAATTGGAGCTGTGCAATATTTGTCTAGGATCCAGACCTTCCCCACACAGGACAATTGGAGCTGTGCAATATTTGTCTAGGATCCAGACTTTCCCTACATGGGACAATTAGAGCTGTGCAATATTTGTCTAGGATTCAGACCTTCCCTACACAGGACAATTGGAGCTGTGGAATATTTGTCTAGAATCCAGACCTTCCCTACATGGGACAATTAGAGCTGTGCAATATTTGTCTAGGATCCAGACTTTCCCTACATGGGTTATTTGGAGCTGTGCAATATTTATCTAGGATCCAGACCTTCCCTACACAGGACAATTGGAGCTGTGCAATATTTGTCTAGGATTCAGACCTTCCCTACACAGGACAATTGGAGCTGTGCAATATTTGTCTAGGATTCAGACCTTCCCTACACAGGACAATTGGAGCTGTGCAATATTTGTCTAGGATCCAGACCTTCCCTACACAGGACAATTGGAGCTGTGCAATATTTGTCTAGGATCCAGACTTTCCCTACATGGGACAATTGGAGCTGTGCAATATTTGTCTAGGATCCAGACCTTCCCTACATGGGACAATTGGAGCTGTGCAATATTTGTCTAGGATTCAGACCTTCCCTACACAGGACAATTGGAGCTGTGCAATATTTGTCTAGGATTCAGACCTTCCCTACACAGGACAATTGGAGCTGTGCAATATTTGTCTAGGATCCAGACTTTCCCTACATGGGACAATTAGAGCTGTGCAATATTTGTCTAGAATCCAGACCTTCCCTACATGGGACAATTGGAGCTGTGCAATATTTGTCTAGGATTCAGACCTTCCCTACACAGGACAATTGGAGCTGTGCAATATTTGTCTAGGATTCAGACCTTCCCTACACAGGACAATTGGAGCTGTGGAATATTTGTCTAGAATCCAGACCTTCCCTACATGGGACAATTGGAGCTGTGCAATATTTGTCTAGGATTCAGACCTTCCCTACACAGGACAATTGGAGCTGTGCAATATTTGTCTAGGATCCAGACCTTCCCTACACAGGACAATTGGAGCTGTGCAATATTTGTCTAGGATCCAGACTTTCCCTACATGGGACAATTGGAGCGGTGCAATATTTATCTAGGATCCAGACCTTCCCTACATGGGACAATTGGAGCTGTGCAATATTTGTCTAGGATTCAGACCTTCCCTACACAGGACAATTGGAGCAGTGCAATATTTGTCTAGGATTCAGACCTTCCCTACACAGGACAATTGGAGCTGTGCAATATTTGTCTAGGATCCAGACCTTCCCTACACAGGACAATTGGAGCTGTGCAATATTTGTCTAGGATCCAGACTTTCCCTACATGGGACAATTAGAGCTGTGCAATATTTGTCTAGAATCCAGACCTTCCCTACATGGGACAATTGGAGCTGTGCAATATTTGTCTAGGATTCAGACCTTCCCTACACAGGACAATTGGAGCTGTGCAATATTTGTCTAGGATTCAGACCTTCCCTACACAGGACAATTGGAGCTGTGGAATATTTGTCTAGAATCCAGACCTTCCCTACATGGGACAATTGGAGCTGTGCAATATTTGTCTAGGATTCAGACCTTCCCTACACAGGACAATTGGAGCTGTGCAATATTTGTCTAGGATTCAGACCTTCCCTACACAGGACAATTGGAGCTGTGGAATATTTGTCTAGAATCCAGACCTTCCCTACATGGGACAATTAGAGCTGTGCAATATTTGTCTAGGATTCAGACCTTCCCTACACAGGACAATTGGAGCTGTGGAATATTTGTCTAGAATCCAGACCTTCCCTACATGGGACAATTAGAGCTGTGCAATATTTGTCTAGGATCCAGACTTTCCCTACATGGGACAATTGGAGCTGTGCAATATTTGTCTAGGATTCAGACCTTCCCTACACAGGACAATTGGAGCTGTGCAATATTTGTCTAGGATCCAGACATTCCCCACACAGGACAATTGGAGCTGTGCAATATTTGTCTAGGATCCAGACTTTCCCTACATGGGACAATTGGAGCTGTGCAATATTTATCTAGGATCCAGACCTTCCCTACACAGGACAATTGGAGCTGTGCAATATTTGTCTAGGATTCAGACCTTCCCTACACAGGACAATTGGAGCTGTGCAATATTTGTCTAGGATTCAGACCTTCCCTACACAGGACAATTGGAGCTGTGCAATATTTGTCTAGGATCCAGACCTTCCCTACACAGGACAATTGGAGCTGTGCAATATTTGTCTAGGATTCAGACTTTCCCTACATGGGACAATTAGAGCTGTGCAATATTTGTCTAGGATCCAGACCTTCCCTACACAGGACAATTGGAGCTGTGGAATATTTGTCTAGAATCCAGACCTTCCCTACATGGGACAATTGGAGCTGTGCAATATTTGTCTAGGATTCAGACCTTCCCTACACAGGACAATTGGAGCTGTGCAATATTTGTCTAGGATTCAGACCTTCCCTACACAGGACAATTGGAGCTGTGGAATATTTGTCTAGTATCCAGACCTTCCCTACATGGGACAATTGGAGCTGTGCAATATTTGTCTAGGATTCAGACCTTCCCTACACAGGACAATTGGAGCTGTGCAATATTTGTCTAGGATTCAGACCTTCCCTACACAGGACAATTGGAGCTGTGGAATATTTGTCTAGAATCCAGACCTTCCCTACATGGGACAATTAGAGCTGTGCAATATTTGTCTAGGATCCAGACCTTCCCTACACAGGACAATTAGAGCTGTGCAATATTTGTCTAGGATTCAGACCTTCCCTACATGGGACAATTGGAGCTGTGCAATATTTGTCTAGGATCCAGACCTTCCCCACACAGGACAATTGGAGCTGTGCAATATTTGTCTAGAATCCAGACCTTCCCTACATGGGACAATTAGAGCTGTGCAATATTTGTCTAGGATCCAGACTTTCCCTACATGGGACAATTGGAGCTGTGCAATATTTGTCTAGGATCCAGACCTTCCCTACACAGGACAATTGGAGCTGTGCAATATTTGTCTAGGATCCAGACTTTCCCTACACAGGACAATTGGAGCTGTGCAATATTTGTCTAGGATCCAGACCTTCCCTACACAGGACAATTGGAGCTGTGGAATATTTGTCTAGAATCCAGACCTTCCCTACACAGGACAATTAGAGCCGTGCAATATTTGTCTAGGATCCAGACTTTCCCTACATGGGACAATTGGAGCTGTGCAATATTTGTCTAGGATCCAGACCTTCCCTACACAGGACAATTGGAGCTGTGCAATATTTGTCTAGGATTCAGACCTTCCCTACACAGGACAATTGGAGCAGTGCAATATTTGTCTAGGATTCAGACCTTCCCTACACAGGACAATTGGAGCTGTGCAATATTTGTCTAGGATCCAGACCTTCCCTACACAGGACAATTGGAGCTGTGCAATATTTGTCTAGGATCCAGACTTTCCCTACACAGGACAATTGGAGCTGTGCAATATTTGTCTAGGATCCAGACCTTCCCTACACAGGACAATTGGAGCTGTGGAATATTTGTCTAGAATCCAGACCTTCCCTACATGGGACAATTGGAGCTGTGCAATATTTGTCTAGGATTCAGACCTTCCCTACACAGGACAATTGGAGCTGTGCAATATTTGTCTAGGATTCAAACCTTCCCTACACAGGACAATTGGAGCTGTGGAATATTTGTCTAGAATCCAGACCTTCCCTACATGGGACAATTGGAGCTGTGCAATATTTGTCTAGGATTCAGACCTTCCCTACACAGGACAATTGCAGCTGTGCAATATTTGTCTAGGATTCAGACCTTCCCTACACAGGACAATTGGAGCTGTGCAATATTTGTCTAGGATTCAGACCTTCCCTACACAGGACAATTGGAGCTGTGGAATATTTGTCTAGAATCCAGACCTTCCCTACATGGGACAATTAGAGCTGTGCAATATTTGTCTAGGATTCAGACCTTCCCTACACAGGACAATTGGAGCTGTGGAATATTTGTCTAGAATCCAGACCTTCCCTACATGGGACAATTAGAGCTGTGCAATATTTGTCTAGGATCCAGACTTTCCCTACATGGGACAATTGGAGCTGTGCAATATTTGTCTAGGATCCAGACCTTCCCTACACAGGACAATTGGAGCTGTGCAATATTTGTCTAGGATTCAGACCTTCCCTAGACAGGACAATTGGAGCTGTGCAATATTTGTCTAGGATTCAGACCTTCCCTACACAGGACAATTGGAGCTGTGCAATATTTGTCTAGGATCCAGACCTTCCCTACACAGGACAATTGGAGCTGTGCAATATTTGTCTAGGATCCAGACTTTCCCTACATGGGACAATTAGAGCTGTGCAATATTTGTCTAGGATCCAGACCTTCCCTACACAGGACAATTGGAGCTGTGGAATATTTGTCTAGAATCCAGACCTTCCCTACATGGGACAATTGGAGCTGTGCAATATTTGTCTAGGATTCAGACCTTCCCTACACAGGACAATTGGAGCTGTGCAATATTTGTCTAGGATTCAGACCTTCCCTACACAGGAAAATTGGAGCTGTGGAATATTTGTCTAGTATCCAGACCTTCCCTACATGGGACAATTGGAGCTGTGCAATATTTGTCTAGGATTCAGACTTTCCCTACACAGGACAATTGGAGCTGTGGAATATTTGTCTAGAATCCAGACCTTCCCTACATGGGACAATTGGAGCTGTGCAATATTTGTCTAGGATTCAGACCTTCCCTACACAGGACAATTGGAGCTGTGCAATATTTGTCTAGGATTCAGACCTTCCCTACACAGGACAATTGGAGCTGTGGAATATTTGTCTAGTATCCAGACCTTCCCTACATGGGACAATTGGAGCTGTGCAATATTTGTCTAGAATCCAGACCTTCCAAATATGGGACAATTAGAGCTGTGCAATATTTGTCTAGGATCCAGACCTTCCCTACACAGGACAATTGGAGCTGTGCAATATTTGTCTAGGATTCAGACCTTCCCTACATGGGACAATTGGAGCTGTGCAATATTTGTCTAGGATCCAGACCTTCCCCACACAGGACAATTGGAGCTGTGCAATATTTGTCTAGAATCCAGACCTTCCCTACACAGGACAATTGGAGCTGTGCAATATTTGTCTAGGATTCAGACCTTCCCTACACAGGACAATTGGAGCTGTGCAATATTTGTCTAGGATTCAGACCTTCCCTACACAGGACAATTGGAGCTGTGCAATATTTGTCTAGGACCCAGACCTTCCCTACACAGGACAATTGGAGCTGTGCAATATTTGTCTAGGATCCAGACCTTCCCTACACAGGACAATTGGAGCTGTGCAATATTTGTCTAGGATCCAGACTTTCCCTACATGGGACAATTAGAGCTGTGCAATATTTGTCTAGGATCCAGACCTTCCCTACACAGGACAATTGGAGCTGTGGAATATTTGTCTAGAATCCAGACCTTCCCTACATGGGACAATTGGAGCTGTGCAATATTTGTCTAGGATTCAGACCTTCCCTACACAGGACAATTGGAGCTGTGCAATATTTGTCTAGGATTCAGACCTTCCCTACACAGGACAATTGGAGCTGTGGAATATTTGTCTAGTATCCAGACCTTCCCTACATGGGACAATTGGAGCTGTGCAATATTTGTCTAGGATTCAGACCTTCCCTACACAGGACAATTGGAGCTGTGGAATATTTGTCTAGAATCCAGACCTTCCCTACATGGGACAATTGGAGCTGTGCAATATTTGTCTAGGATTCAGACCTTCCCTACACAGGACAATTGGAGCTGTGCAATATTTGTCTAGGATTCAGACCTTCCCTACACAGGACAATTGGAGCTGTGGAATATTTGTCTAGTATCCAGACCTTCCCTACATGGGACAATTGGAGCTGTGCAATATTTGTCTAGAATCCAGACCTTCCCTATATGGGACAATTAGAGCTGTGCAATATTTGTCTAGGATCCAGACCTTCCCTACACAGGACAATTGGAGCTGTGCAATATTTGTCTAGGATTCAGACCTTCCCTACATGGGACAATTGGAGCTGTGCAATATTTGTCTAGGATCCAGACCTTCCCCACACAGGACAATTGGAGCTGTGCAATATTTGTCTAGAATCCAGACCTTCCCTACATGGGACAATTAGAGCTGTGCAATATTTGTCTAGGATCCAGACTTTCCCTACATGGGACAATTGGAGCTGTGCAATATTTGTCTAGGATCCAGACCTTCCCTACACAGGACAATTGGAGCTGTGCAATATTTGTCTAGGATTCAGACCTTCCCTACACAGGACAATTGGAGCTGTGCAATATTTGTCTAGGATTCAGACCTTCCCTACACAGGACAATTGGAGCTGTGCAATATTTGTCTAGGACCCAGACCTTCCCTACACAGGACAATTGGAGCTGTGCAATATTTGTCTAGGATCCAGACTTTCCCTACACAGGACAATTGGAGCTGTGCAATATTTGTCTAGGATCCAGACCTTCCCTACACAGGACAATTGGAGCTGTGGAATATTTGTCTAGAATCCAGACCTTCCCTACATGGGACAATTGGAGCTGTGCAATATTTGTCTAGGATTCAGACCTTCCCTACACAGGACAATTGGAGCTGTGCAATATTTGTCTAGGATTCAGACCTTCCCTACACAGGACAATTGGAGCTGTGCAATATTTGTCTAGAATCCAGACCTTCCCTACATGGGACAATTGGAGCTGTGCAATATTTGTCTAGGATTCAGACCTTCCCTACACAGGACAATTGGAGCTGTGCAATATTTGTCTAGGATTCAGACCTTCCCTACACAGGACAATTGGAGCTGTGGAATATTTGTCTAGAATCCAGACCTTCCCTACATGGGACAATTAGAGCTGTGCAATATTTGTCTAGGATTCAGACCTTCCCTACACAGGACAATTGGAGCTGTAGAATATTTGTCTAGAATCCAGACCTTCCCTACATGGGACAATTAGAGCTGTGCAATATTTGTCTAGGATCCAGACTTTCCCTACATGGGACAATTGGAGCTGTGCAATATTTGTCTAGGATTCAGACCTTCCCTACACAGGACAATTGGAGCTGTGCAATATTTGTCTAGGATCCAGACCTTCCCCACACAGGACAATTGGAGCTGTGCAATATTTGTCTAGGATCCAGACTTTCCCTACATGGGACAATTAGAGCTGTGCAATATTTGTCTAGGATTCAGACCTTCCCTACACAGGACAATTGGAGCTGTGGAATATTTGTCTAGAATCCAGACCTTCCCTACATGGGACAATTAGAGCTGTGCAATATTTGTCTAGGATCCAGACTTTCCCTACATGGGTTATTTGGAGCTGTGCAATATTTATCTAGGATCCAGACCTTCCCTACACAGGACAATTGGAGCTGTGCAATATTTGTCTAGGATTCAGACCTTCCCTACACAGGACAATTGGAGCTGTGCAATATTTGTCTAGGATTCAGACCTTCCCTACACAGGACAATTGGAGCTGTGCAATATTTGTCTAGGATCCAGACCTTCCCTACACAGGACAATTGGAGCTGTGCAATATTTGTCTAGGATCCAGACTTTCCCTACATGGGACAATTGGAGCTGTGCAATATTTGTCTAGGATCCAGACCTTCCCTACATGGGACAATTGGAGCTGTGCAATATTTGTCTAGGATTCAGACCTTCCCTACACAGGACAATTGGAGCTGTGCAATATTTGTCTAGGATTCAGACCTTCCCTACACAGGACAATTGGAGCTGTGCAATATTTGTCTAGGATCCAGACTTTCCCTACATGGGACAATTAGAGCTGTGCAATATTTGTCTAGAATCCAGACCTTCCCTACATGGGACAATTGGAGCTGTGCAATATTTGTCTAGGATTCAGACCTTCCCTACACAGGACAATTGGAGCTGTGCAATATTTGTCTAGGATTCAGACCTTCCCTACACAGGACAATTGGAGCTGTGGAATATTTGTCTAGAATCCAGACCTTCCCTACATGGGACAATTGGAGCTGTGCAATATTTGTCTAGGATTCAGACCTTCCCTACACAGGACAATTGGAGCTGTGCAATATTTGTCTAGGATCCAGACCTTCCCTACACAGGACAATTGGAGCTGTGCAATATTTGTCTAGGATCCAGACTTTCCCTACATGGGACAATTGGAGCGGTGCAATATTTGTCTAGGATCCAGACCTTCCCTACATGGGACAATTGGAGCTGTGCAATATTTGTCTAGGATTCAGACCTTCCCTACACAGGACAATTGGAGCAGTGCAATATTTGTCTAGGATTCAGACCTTCCCTACACAGGACAATTGGAGCTGTGCAATATTTGTCTAGGATCCAGACCTTCCCTACACAGGACAATTGGAGCTGTGCAATATTTGTCTAGGATCCAGACTTTCCCTACATGGGACAATTAGAGCTGTGCAATATTTGTCTAGAATCCAGACCTTCCCTACATGGGACAATTGGAGCTGTGCAATATTTGTCTAGGATTCAGACCTTCCCTACACAGGACAATTGGAGCTGTGCAATATTTGTCTAGGATTCAGACCTTCCCTACACAGGACAATTGGAGCTGTGGAATATTTGTCTAGAATCCAGACCTTCCCTACATGGGACAATTGGAGCTGTGCAATATTTGTCTAGGATTCAGACCTTCCCTACACAGGACAATTGGAGCTGTGCAATATTTGTCTAGGATTCAGACCTTCCCTACACAGGACAATTGGAGCTGTGGAATATTTGTCTAGAATCCAGACCTTCCCTACATGGGACAATTAGAGCTGTGCAATATTTGTCTAGGATCCAGACCTTCCCTACACAGGACAATTGGAGCTGTGCAATATTTGTCTAGGATTCGGACCTTCCCTACACAGGACAATTGGAGCTGTGGAATATTTGTCTAGGATTCGGACATTCCCTACACAGGACAATTGGAGCTGTGCAATATTTGTCTAGAATCCAGACCTTCCCTACACAGGACAATTGGAGCTGTGCAATATTTGTCTAGGATCCAGACCTTCCCTACACAGGACAATTGGAGCTGTGGAATATTTGTCTAGGATCCAGACCTTCCCTACATGGGACAATTGGAGCTGTGCAATATTTGTCTAGGATCCAGACCTTACCTACGTGGGACAATTGGAGCTGTGCAATATTTGTCTAGGATTCAGACCTTCCCTACACAGGACAATTGGAGCTGTGCAATATTTGTCTAGGATTCGGACCTTCCCTACACAGGACAATTGGAGCTGTGGAATATTTGTCTAGGATTCGGACATTCCCTACACAGGACAATTGGAGCTGTGCAATATTTGTCTAGGATCCAGACCTTCCCTACACAGGACAATTGGAGCTGTGCAATATTTGTCTAGGATCCAGACCTTCCCTACACAGGACAATTGGAGCTGTGGAATATTTGTCTAGGATCCAGACCTTCCCTACATGGGACAATTGGAGCTGTGCAATATTTGTTCAGGATTCGGACATTCCCTACACAGGACAATTGGAGCTGTGCAATATTTGTCTAGGATCCAGACCTTACCCACACTGGACAATTGGAGCTGTGCAATATTTGTCTATACATAATTGCAGAATCCACATGTGCATGCCAACTTCTGAATTCTATAGCACTATACACGTGTTTAGCCAGTTGTGCTAGGTAGGTGAATGCTGCAATTTGGTGGCTGTGTGTAAAACAAATACTTTTCTTTGTCAAGGGTCCAGCTAAGAAAAATGCAAGCCTGAAGCGATTTTATTTCAGTGTAGCTCTTGCATAGCAAAAGTCCCAACTTAATAAGCAAGATATACTTATGCTGATGCAGTGCACCTGTCAGTTACGGTTTGTGCTGAAATAGATAGCTAGCAGCTGCAAGGAGCTGAAGAATTATACACTTCTACTCATTTCCAATTAGTGTGTCACACTTCAAGTCACTTTAGAGTGGCCCTACTCAAGATTTGGCTTTCCAGAGGTTCGAGAACAACCCATTCATCTGGCATGATATGTTGGAACAGGGCTGCTGTTAGAAATCATGGTTCCTGTGCAGACTACATGGCAGCCCCCCCTCCCCCGAATATATCAAGACAATATTTTCACAAAAAATACACTGAAATAATTATTAGTGGACACAAACATAACAGAGAACCTGTGTGAATTAGCCCTTTTTAATAAATTTTTTACATTTTTACATTTAAAATATATTTTAAAAATGTTTACAAATCTTTTATTTTACAATTTTTTAAAAGTAATTTATTACAATGTTTAATTGTTATTTATTTTTTTACAATTTTGTTATTTTTTTACAGGACAGGGAATGGTAGTGCGGCACAGTGAAAGGGGGGCACACACGGGGAGAGGGGGGATAACAAGCAGACAGAACAGGGAAGGGGATCAGTGTCAGAAGAAATTACAGGAACAATGCCCTGTGTCTGTGTCTCTCACCGCAGCAGCTGAAAGCTGGCAGGAAGGGGCAAAACTGGCTTTCAGCTGCTGCAGAGAGCCACTCAGGGCTTGCTTTTGTAATTGCCCCTCTGCCGGTTGCACCGATCCCCTCTGTTGTTGGGCACCCCCTGTGTGCCCGGGCCCCCTACAGGAAGACTGGTGGTCCCCCACTATCAGCAGCCCTGTGTTAGAAATCTTGCAGCTGAAAATTGACATGTTCAGGACATTCTGTAGCAGCTGAAGTCACAGAGAGAGGATTGGAGATTTGTGTCCTCAATCACTTTCTCTGTCTCAAAAATCAGAAATCAGGGATCTGTTGAGACTCCCCCTCCCATGCCAGGCTATTAATAATGTAAAAGTCACGTGAATTAGTGGTTTGTTCATTCTGCTGGAGCCCTGTATTGATCTGGGGTCATACCCCTGCACCCACACACCCACGCAGGCTGGGAGGCCCTTTTAGGTAGGTTGTATGGGGCTCATGATTTATCTCTACTGTGAATAAGTTTGCAGTACACGCCAGTGTGCCTAACTTGTGTTCCATACAACTGAATGTTGGATGTTTTATGTGGGCATACTTGCCAACTGTCCTGTTTTTACCGGGACAGTCCCGGTAAATAGGAGCCTGTCACAGGTAATTTACATTGTCCCGGCATGTACCCGTTAATCGGGCTGCCCGTAAATGCCCGTTACGGGTAGCTGGTGCCTGTAAACAAAATGGTTGCGGGGCGACATAGTATAATTAAGTTTTATCGCACTTATTTATACTTTATTTATATTTACATATTACATTTTTGTATGGTCACACCTGAGCACATTTGACACTTTAGAATTGCAGGGAACTGTGATGAGACAGTAGGCAGAAGTAGTGCAGCTGAATGGGAGAATTATTCCAACTCTGCTACTTTGGCCTTAAGTTTGAAATTCCCTTTTCCTGTAATTCTCTCTTTATTGAGTAGACCCGAAAATCTGATGATAAGTAGGCGGAGATTAATTATGGGGAGTGGGCAAAGCTTCATGGAAGTGGGTGTGGTAAGTAATTGATAGCTGTGTTGCAAAGTGTCCCTGGGATTTTTTTTCAAATGTTGGCAGCTATGTGTGGGCATGCTATGTTTGAACTGCACTTGTGTTTAAAATTTAAGTGAACTTTCTTTAAAGTGACTAAGAGCAAGAATGTCCTAAACAAGCAAAACCAAATTAAAAGTGTGTATGCATTTCTCTTTGCCATGGGAATCAAAGCTGCCCATACATGACTCGATTTCACTTGTTAAGCCTGAAAATCAATCAATCAATTACTCCATGGCTGGTTGCATCAATATTCAAACAGTGACTGCATCTGATAGGTCTCATGCGTACAGAGGCATAAAATCTCCATCAATTTCTGGCACCCAGGGATCCACCCATGCTTTGTACAGCTACCAATACAGGTGAATGGTTGTACAGGAAAGTGGTGCAACAGCACCAGAAATCATCTGCGATTTTGAGCTGCTAAGGGTCCGTGTGCATAAGGGCCTGAGGATGCAGCCACTGTTCAGACAATATTTTATCACCTGGCTCAATTTATATTTAAATCGACTTGGGCCGCTGGTCCTTGCAAGGCCACCCATGGATCACATTTCTGCACAATAGGCCAGATTTCATGCCATGTATTGGCACTTTAAGAGTGGTAGATGGAGTCACCTCTGTGGTCATAGATATAGATTTATTAGTGGGCCAATTGGCATAATCGATGTCTACCCTAACATCCCAAGCCATAGACAGCTTAAGAGTGGCGGATGTAGTCACCTCTGTTGTCATTTTAGATTTGTTATTGTGCCAGTTGACATAATTGATGTCTGCCCTAACATTTCAAGTATGGCCAGCTTAACCATCTGGGGACCACTCACCACCCTTATATTGTGGCAGGGCGACCCTGCTGCGCCGCAAACGGATGGGATGATAAACGGACATATGGACCGGATGACACAAGTGTCATCCGTGTCCGTAAAAAAAAAAAGTGCCGGAGCGGATCAAAAAATGGTCCACTCTGTGTGAAAGGACCCTAACTGTTCTCCACACTACTCGAAACGAAAAAAAAAAAAGTTTTTGCGTTAGATAAACACATTGGTAGGCAGTACATTCTTTTGTGACCCGATTATTTGTATACAATGCAGGACTAAGAGATTTCAGATAACATCTCATTCTGTATGATTTCCTATTTAGCCCCAGGGCCAAATTTTTCACATATATACCGTGCTTATAGAATGCTAAATGAAGGTGTCATTTATCTCATAAACATTTCAGAATGGCTACTGTGCACCACATCCTCTGCCTTTCCTTTGTTTATGTGTGTATTAGTGAGCTCCAGACTTTATATTTTTCCAGCCACCTTCCTGTTCATTCATTTATTGCTTAGCAGAGTTTTTTTTTTAACTATTCTCATACAGTTCAACTTACATCATCAGTATTTTCTGTCTGCATTTTTGCCTTCACATTCTCCATATATGACTCCCAAGAGTCTTACTAACCACTTGCCGACCAGCCGCCATACTTATACAGTGGCGGGTCAGCTTTGTCCCGCGAAATGACGTACCTGTACAACGTTTCACGGGACAGCTAGTGGGGGCGCGTGCGCCGCATGCACGCCAATTGACTACAGGGGGAGCCAATTGGCGGGTCCAGCTCCCTGTGGAGACAAAATGGCGGTCTGCCGTTGTAAACACAGCAGGCCGCTGTTCTGTCAGTAATGAACACAGGGACCCTATGTTCCTCTTATTTAGTAACACGGGTCTCTGTTCATTCAGCAAGTCCATCCCCCACACAGTTAGAAAGCACACCCTATGGACACATTTAACCCTTTGATCGCCCCTGGTGTTAACCCCTTCCCTGCCAGTGTCATTAGTGCATATTTTTAGCATTTACTGTAGTAATGTTACTGGTCCCCCCCAAAAGTGTCAAAAATGTCAGTTAGGTGTTCGATCTGTCCGCCGCAATGTCGCAGTCCCGCTACAAATCGCTGATCACCGCTATTACTAGTAAAAAAAAAAAAACATGACATAAATCTTTCCCCTAGTTTGTAGACGTGATAAATTTGCACAAACCAATCAATATACATTTATTAGGATTCTTTTTTTTTTAACCTCCTAGGCGGTAATCCCGAGCGTGACTCGGGGTTGATTTTTCATTGCAGGATCGGTAACCCCGAGTCACGCTCGGGGTGGATTGCAGAGAGCGCAGCGGTGTTCTCTTACCTTATCCTGGCGATCCAGCGATGATCTCTCATTGCTGAGATCGCCAGCCGAGAGTCCCGCCCCTCCTCCGTCCCTCCGTCGGTCTGATCACTTCCTAGTTCCGTTCCCTGCAGCAGCAATGCTGCATGGGAGCGGAACTAGGGAGGGAAATTCAAAAAAAAAAAAAAAAAACGTTGCACAAAACACATTTTGTATTATATATATATATATGCATATATATATTCATATGCATATATATATATATATATATATATATATATATATATATATATATATATATACGCATATATATATATATGCACACACACACATATATAAAATTATATTATTGATTAGATTATAATTCATGCGTTATATATTATATATATATATATATATATATATATACACACATATATCTATATATAATATATAATGCATGAATTATAATCTAATCAATAATATAATTTTATTATATATATTATATATTAAATAATAAAATAATATTATTGATTCGATTATAATTCATGCGTTTCAAATTTATCACATCTGGGATGTCTACTAGACTCTTGTTTTGGTCAGGTTTAAGTCAGTAATTACTAAGAATTGTAGGCCTATAATACATAACGCCAAATTTCCATGAAAACAATTGTACCGCTTTTGGTATGTAATTCCTGACATAATCATCCCGCCAGGGAGGTTAACCAAAAATATGTAGCAGAATACATATTGGCCTAAAATGATGACAAAATTGGATTTTTTAATTTTTTTTATTGGGAATGTTTTATAGCAAAAAGTAAAAAATATTGTTTTTTTTTCCCCCAGAATTGTCGCTCTTTTTTTGTTTATAGCGCAAAAGAAAAAACCGCAGTGGTGACCAATTACCACCAAAAGAAAGCTCTATTTGTGGGGAAAAAAAGGACATCAATTTTATTTGGGTACAGCGTCGCACGACCGCAGAGTTAAAATAATGCAGAGCTGTATAGCAAAAAATGGCCTGGTCATTAAGGGAGTAAAACCTTCCGGTCCACCTTCTGGTTAATGAGCCAATAAAAGCTCTGGATTTTCGACCAAATATATATTTTACTGCACAGTACAAACCCGCAGCTTTAACTTCCAAACAATATAAGGCTGGCCTTTTTCCTAAATCTCCTGATGGAATGTAATAATGTGCCTGTGCTAACTGAGGAAATGCTCGCCCTCTGTGACCTCTCAGTTGTTACATTTGGCGTGCCATGGGAGTGATCAACCTGCAAGGCTTGGCATGTGGTACCTTTCTTTGGAACATCAGTTGGATCGCTACCTAGCCTGCAGGGTCTGGAATGCACAGGCAAGAACAATTCCTCTTTCCTGCTGAGTCTTGCATGGACTAGGGCAAAAAGTCAAAGTTTATGGCATGTATAAGCCTTTTCCAAATACAAAGGCTCCTAAAGGGCAGGAGCCATACTAAGAAGGGGCAAGTCATAACGTGTCATGACAGACTTAAAATTTAGGAGGACAGAAGAGCTGTCATCTCCTTTTCATGATGGGCATCAGTGTTTGTCCATACAGGAAGCACACAAATACTGGAATATCTGTATTAATGCAAGAGATTATTAGAGCCCATTCACACTAGCGTGTACTACTTCGGGGGCGACTTGTGAAGTCCTGTGCACCGCAACTTTGGTGTGACTTGCACGGACTTCACATAAAAGAAGTCTATGCAAGTCGCTCCGAGGTCACCCCGAAGTAGTACAGGACCCTTTTTCTAAGTCGGCGCGACTTGCACGGACTTCACATAATGAAAGTCTATGCAAGTCGCCTCCAGGTCGCCCCGAAGTAGTACAGGACCCTTTTTCTAAGTCGGAGCGACTTGTGTCGCTCCTATTAGAACGGGTCCTGTAGCAGTCAATGGACCGCAAGGGACCGCGACTTGTCAGGCTGACAAGTCGCCTGACAAGTCGCAGTAGTGTGAATGGGGGCTTAAACAAAAACACAGAAAACTGGCCTTCATTTTATAATAATATCGAACCACACAGACTACAATAAAGATGCGTGGATTGCATCCAATCAGGGGGGGCATACAACAGGAGGAGAGAAAATGTGGTCCTCATGCGTGGCTTTGGAGCCAGGGGGAGAGCTCGTTCCTGTGATGCTGACAGCGAGCGACCAATGTAAGGAATGTCCTAGCAACAAGGCAGGACGCGGGAATCATAATTATATGGGAAATTTCTGGCCAGGCTTGGGGGATGCCACAAATAGCCTACAGGTATGGCACTCACATTAATCAATGGTTTTCAAAGCTGCTCTGTGTTTTTTTAACCTACTTGGGCCCCCTTGCCTGCATAGTCATTTCTATACAAAAGAAAAACTTAGCTTTCAAAGCTCATTTTTTTCCTTTTGGATAGAAAAGAATAGTTCAAATTCCATGAAATCCTCTAATGGGCAACCCAAACAATGTTATATTTAAGAAATTGTGATTTTATTTTACATCAATATAAAATAGTACAAAAATATTAAAAGATGATATGTGAAACATAAGTTTCACCAAGGCAATTTTTTAACATGTATATTTAAAGTGTAAGTCCACCCTAACACTAAAATCCCTGGATCTATAGACCTCCAGGAGCTAAAACTAACCTATCTAACCCTATAAAGAAGAAATCAGTATACATACCTTTTTTTAAGCAGATCTGATCAGGTCTCCAGCGGTGGATGTTCTGCAGAGGACACAGGCCACAATGGCTGTGAAATGAATGGGGAGTCACCCATAGACGTCACCCATAGACTTAATATGGGGCTTCCATTGTCGGCTGTGTCCTCTGCACCCGCCTCCACATCGAAGCCGCGGCTAACAGCTAGGCATGGGATCGGGTCAAAAAAGGTATGCATACAGATTTCTTCTTTACAGGGCTAGATAGGCTAGTGTTAGATTGAGGATGTTGGTAGATGCAGGGATTTTAGTGTTAGGGTGGACTTTCTACTCCTACAAATTGCACCCCCAGGTCGGTAAATCCAACGAGTTTCAATTCGTTGTATCTCTGTTTTCTTCTTCAGGAATGAACGTACCATTTACATAGATATTTGTAACATTCATGATTCCAATACCAAGTGTCCTCTCCAAGTGCGACATAGAAGGTGAGTAAACAGATGCCAAGGTATCACTAAAATTTGGTCTCAGTTTAATCCACAAACTGTTGTATGATGGAGGATGACTTTTTTTGGCCCTTGTGGTCATTGGTGTGGCCCTTTGGAGAAGCCCACTCCTACTGTGGTTACATACTGGGTCTGGCCTGGGGGTGGTATTTGTTTGAATATACATGTTAAGAAATTGCCTTGGAGATTACGGATGTTGTATACATCACCTTTTAATATTTTTGTACTATTTTATACAGATGTGATATAAAGTCATGCTTTTAATATATATATATATATATATATATATATATATATATATATATATCATTGTTTGGGCTGCCCTTAAATTCCCATAAGAAGATTTTTGTAGAGTCTGTAGTAGTGATGGTGGCATCCCCAAATCTAGTTGCGAGAGAGAAGATCTATTGGGATTACAAAATGGCTAAAACACGCCATTGTTCTGTCATCTATGTACAGTTGGGGAGATTTCTCTAAAGCTGGTCATATCCTATGCAAATTTCAGCTTTGTTTCCAATGAACCAGACAGAATTTATGACGTGGGTGGCTCTGTAGCAACTCTCCACATGCCATCTTTTGATTGTAAAAATAAAGGAGCGGGATGGAAAATCCAATTGGATGCAGCCGCTGTTTGGGTATTTTGACAGCCACTGCTGCAGATTATTACAATACAATGTCCGCAGCGGTAGATTCATCCATCCGTACTTTATTTCGTGATTAGAGGAACCTATTCAATTTCCTTACATTCAGCCCACAGATTGAATAAAAGAATCTAGCTGTATGTGACCAGCTTTAATTCCCTGTCATGAAGGAAGTGGAGGAAAAACTTTCCTAATTAAGGGAAATGCTTTCTTGGGCAGTTCTCATTGTAACAAGTAACGCACTACAGCCTCTGGACACAGCGATACTCTGTGCTATGGCCGGTCAGTTAGCTGGGTTGGTTGGAGACTCTATTCACATGTAACTGTACATGTGAACAGTGGTGGCACTGGCCAGAGTTGTATAAAGTACTCAAAACCCATACTTGAGTAAAAGTACAAGTGCTTGATCAAAAAGTGACTTGAGTAGAAGTACTAAAGTATTCAACATTTTTTGTACTTAAGTATTGCAAGTAGTTTTTTAAAAAAAATTTGCTACTCAAGTACTGAAAGTAAAAGTACCAGTAGTTTTTAAAAAAAATTTGCTACTCAAGTACTGAAAGTAAAAGTACAAGTACTGTGTTATGTAGTTATTAAAGAAAGAAGTCAAAAGTTTATTAAAGTTAAAGTTATTAAAGGTAAAGTTATTAAAGAAAGAAGTCAAAAGTCAAAAGTACACATGACATTATACACATTTTTTTGAGCTTCATGAAACCTGCCATCTATTGTTCTGGCCGTGGTAATTTTTATAATTGTAACGAGTAACTATGCAGCACAAAAAAAAAAATATCGGAGTAGAAGTATTGAAATCATCGAAAAAATGTAGTGAAGTAAAAGTGGAAGTAGCAGAAAAAAATTCTACTCCAGGAAAGTACAGATACCGCATTTCGGTACTTAAGTACAGTAGTGAAGTAGTTCTACTTAGTTACTATACATCTCTGGCACTGGCCATAGACTTGACTTGTACAGAGTACAAATCTGATGTCTGGTATTGACTCCTGCAGCGTTCGCATGCAGTGTGTGGAGGCATTATGTCCAACCAGTGGCAAGAATGTGCCGATTCTTGCCTGCAGCCACCCCTGGTCATTGATTTTCACCTATGTGAATGTAGACTTACTGGGAATGTTCACCAGGATAGGTTCAATCTCCCTAACAACTGACAGGGGTTCTCACCCCTCACCACTCTATGTAAAAGAGAAAAAAAAATTGGGGGGGGGGGGGTTACACATAGTTTAACATGATATTGACAGCAGTGATGAGCAATAATCCAGAACAGGTAACCCCTTTCATCATTCATTTTTAGAACTACATAGATTTTTTTTAAAGCTATTGGCTCACTAATACTGTCTCCAGCATACCACTATTTATAATGTTGTATTAAATGAAGTCCTGTATTTTGAGGTGATACATAGGAATAGCTTTAAATCGCATTGGTAATGTGATACAGTCACTTGATATTATTCCTGCCTCATGATTATTGCATATACTTAGCATTTAAACTCTAAGCTATTCCCCATCCCTCAATTGCACCCTGCGAACGGAGAATCACGTAATTATATATTTCAGTTTATCATTGTACAAACCATGTGAAAAAGTTGTTCTAAAGGACAAATTTGTGCAGAAAATATAGTGGGATGTTATATAGGAAGTATATATAAATAAGAGGTACAGTATATACTTTTCTAGTGTACACCATACAATTTTTTAATTCTGGTCTAGTTACTAAATCCTTAACACTGCTACTAAATGCAAAGCAAAGCCTAGTTGTTGGGTGCTTTGGGAAAATAAGCAGCCCATACACTGATGGAAACTTGGTCAGTTCCTGATGAACCATATGGAATTCATGTTGTGGCGGTTGGCCTGTCAGCACCCTCCCACTCAACATCCCTAAATTGAAAAATTCAAGGAGCTGGAAGGATTGGATGCCGCCACTGTTCGGAAGACAATTTCTCCCCCCCCCCCCCCCCAAGCTACTTCAGTTTTATTATTCACTTTGTGGATGGCCCTGTTGGCACCCACCCACCCAACATTCTTAAATTGAAAAATTGAAGAAGCCATGGGGGAAGGGGTGGATTGTTGGCCAATTGGATGCAGCTGCTGTCAGACATTCCCACAAGCAGGAGTGTGGATTGAAAAATCAGCCTGCAATCTAAACAAAAGAAATCTATGTGTGTAGGGCCAACCTAAAGCTGGTCATAGACAGCTGGAATCCAAGCTGGTTCAGCAGGGACTGGTCAAGATTTCAACCAGGTATGGATAGGCTGATTGTACCCAAGTTCATTGATTATGCAAATTGAATACAACCAGTCTGTCGTATTTTTGATGCGATTATTGGCAGCAGCTGTAGCAATAATCACTGTGTCTTCCCCCTCCCCAGTAGAACACAATAGCTCCGCAGGAGGGATTCCCATATCAACACTGGTTGTGTTGAAGGAGAAAACAAATCAAACGAGTTTCTTTCCTACAATCCGTAGTTGTAGGGGAAAATAAATCCCCCCATCTGGCTTTAAGCAGGCCATAGATGGGTGGAAATTTGGAACTGTTTTCTTGATCAGCTGGCGATCAATGTATTCTTCTGACATCGGAAGTCCCCACTACAGAATACAACGTCCCAGCAAAGAGCATTCCGTTCATTTGGAGGAACCCACTCTTTTTTTTTTTTTCTTTCAGCCCCCAGGCTGAACAAAAAGAAACAGAAAATATTGGCTTATATTGGCATTACATAATATTATTGTTTTGTTTTTATCACTATATCAGCAATAAAAAGTAAAATGGGACAATAGGCAACAGCAGTGCATTTAAACACCCATAGTCTAGGCAGTTCATTTCCTTTTTCCCAGCAATTATTAAAACAACATACATGATAAAAAACCAGTTTAGCATTAGTTTTATTGTTACAAAAGGAAGGACAAAAAAATATAAAAAATGATTCCTGAATGAAAAGGCTTACATTGTGCAACATGCCTAATAATCAACTACTGCATTTATTGAGAGATTTATGGTGCTATTAAGCTGGGAAAATAAAAATGTACACATAAAGGTGATAAAAAAAGGGATGCAATGTTTGCTCAAACAAAATGTTTAGTGTTGCTTTAGGATCTAGACATGCAAGAATATTAGATAATTGAATAAGAAAAACACTTAGCAACCAAAGTACAGCAAAGAAGTCAAGCTTTCATCTCTACCTGGCTAGATCACCGCAGTCTTGAGCTTAGGAGAGGACTTGGGTTTAATCTTGGTGGTAGACCTTGGGCTCCTTACATAATGGTGCCTTGGAATCCTATAGAGTTTATCATAGCTTTATCCTCACCTTCCTCTTTTCTTCCCAAGGCATCAATGGTCTTTAGGGGCAGGTCACAGTATCAGCTAACTTATTGTCTGACAAACTAGTTCAGCAACTTTATCTTTTCAATATGCAAGTAAGCCAGCTAAAGCAAAGGCATCACATATACACAGGATATAGCTTAAGGAAGGCTATATACACGTTTCTGACAGTTTACATGCAAAACCTGCTCAGAGTAACCAAAATCCATTTGCTATGAATCAGAATTTTGTCAGCAAACTGTACAGGCTAGTAACCACAAAAAATTTCCGTTAACAAGCATTCATTTTCCAGAGTCGAGTGGTCAGATGGTCATACCTCTTTCATCTTCATTGAAGGATCCATCACCTGCCTGTCTGCACTGAGAGGTTTTTCCTCTAAATCAGATAAAAAGTTTGTTGTGTATATAGCAAAGGTTTTGTTTTTCTAGATCAGGGGCTCTTAAAGCTGAAGTTTAGGTATGAATATCTTTTCATAGTTACGTTGATCCAGCTTGTATGACGAAACGCGTCGGGATTGGCTGAAGCCCAGACGCATGCGCAGATGAGGGACGCGGCGGCCATCTTACTGGTGGGATACCTATAGGAAATGACACAGAACGCTGAAGTCGGACACTCTTTATGTAAGCTGCTCTCCTTTATTTCTCTAATAAATGTTTTGATATACTGCACCATGAGGGGATTATTTCTTTATGTCTCCTGAGTGCTACGAGGAGCTTTGAGGAGTCCAGTTCGGCCTGTCATAGGAGGTGCTGTACGGATGTGATTGGTTTCTCACTGCCACAGGCTTATCAATACTTTGGGCGTTTTTGACCCTGTGAGGTCTAAGCAAGTTGGTAAGAGTACCTTGTGATTCTGTTTGGTGGCAGACTTTCCTGATTGCACCCCTCCATTTCTGAGATCTATGTGGACTTTTTAACAGCACTTGGGACTTTTCCCCTTTTTCTGTCAGCAATGTTTGCATATGTGGATTAGCGCGAAACCATCCCATACTAAGTATGTATGTGCCATACCTGTGGGATCCCCGTAGAAGCTGGAATTTTCTGTAGTAGGCACCACTTCTTCTCATAGCCGAAACGCATCAGTGTATACTCTGTACCTGTACCCATTAAACAAATAAAGTACTTTTATTCAAGAGCACACTGAGTTGGCAGCCTTTCCTGATTAAAGATAGGCACCACTACAACAGTGATTGTTGCTAGCTTCTAGGTCCTGTGCTAAGCATCTGTCCTGCTGCGCACTAAACATTGGAGGCTTGCTTGGCATAGGCACCATTCAGAGAACACTATGCATGTTCTCAATGAACAAAAAGTGTTCTCTGATTGGACAACGTGGAGATTGTGATTTGTCACAGGTCCTTTTTTTTTCAAATAAATTTGATAAAGATCCTTACAATTTTCTTTCTGCTGTTCTGTTCCTAAGTATCAAGAAGTAAAGTTATGCTGGCCAAATACTATACAAAAATTTGTTGGAACTTGTTTTTGAATACCGAACACTCCCCCGTTAAGAGCAAACAGTGGTGCCATCATGTAATGATGTAACCAAATTTCAATCAATAAATCGTTCAACGGATATAAATTAATCTTTTTTTTTTGTCTGTTGTGTCACATATGCGCAGTGCAAACAGTTCCATTTTTAACGAGCCAGAAACATGTTAAACTTTCAATTTATTGTTCGTTGGGCAGAATTTTCCATCCTGCTCTGAAAAACCAAAAACGGTTTTCTATTTGTATCCATTAGCTGGACGAAAAACAATTCGTCCAATGGTCCAAATGACAGATTTTCGATAGATTTTTCGGCAAGTGTATGGCCAGCATAAGACAAATAGAGATGATCGAACTTTTGAAAAGTTCGGTTCGACCAGAACACCCGAATTTCCCGAAAGCTCGGTTCGGATTCCAGAACCCCATTGAAATCAATGAGACCCGAACTTCTGGAATCAAAAAACACCATTTTGAAGCCCTAAAACGTAATAAATGCCCCTAAAAAGTGCCTAGGGTTCTGGGTCATGCCCCAGGGACTATGAATCAGGCAAAAAAAAAGTTCTTAAAAATTGTCATTTTTGATAGAGAGCCAATTATTGAAAAAATTATTGGAAAAAAATGAGATTTCTTTGGATTTAGTGTCTGGGGGGTCTAAAAGGTGTACCTGTGAAGTTTCAGCTCTGTAGCATGTCCAGAACCAGAATTATAGCATGCCAAACCTTCAAAAATGACTTTTTTGCTTAACCGCGCCTTTCTTTTGCTCCTAATCAACTGCACAGCCAATGTGTATGATGGGGTCATTATTCAGTGCACTGGGAACAAGATTAGAGGTTTTTTTTTTGGGAAAAAGGTGCTGTCTCTTTAAATGTGGATATAATTAACGGGTGTATTTTCACAATAGGGCTATTATTACCAAATGTTTTCAAGAAGTCAAAAGATGTATGTAGATGCACTTTATTTCATGTAAAATGGTGTTTGGTGCACTTTAACTTGAATTCTCACAAGAAACAGACATACATGCACGGATACATTGAGGGTTAGGGTTAGGGGTAGGGGCCACAATATAGTGCACAGTGAACAAGATTAGAGATGTTTTGTATGAATACTGTTGTCTCTTGACTTTGAATAGAAGTAAAGGATGCTTAAAAATTGGGCCTTTGGTGGTGCCGACGATGCCTTGACACCATAACCCTATGAAAGTGCTGGTCATGAAGGCAATAATTGCCTTTGTAAGGAAAAAATTGCAATGATATGCACCTGTGAAACAGGTGCGCAAAAATTGTTGTTTGGGTGTTGGCGGAGCCATACCACTGTAAGCCCAAAGAGCTGGCGTTGAAGAAGGCGTAAAAATTATGAAGGTGTGCACCTGTGGAACAGGTGCGCAAACATGGTATTTTTGGTGTTGCCGGAGCCTCCCCACCGTAAGCCCAAAGAGCTGATGTTGAAGAAGGCATAAAAATTATGAAGGTGTGCACCTGTGGAACAGGTGCGCAAACATGGTATTTTTGGTGTTGGCGGAGCCTCCCCACCGTAAGCCCGAAGAGCTGGTGTTGAAGAAGGCCAAAAAATTATGAAGGTGTGCACCTGTGGAACAGGTGCGCAAACATGGTATTTTTTGTTTGGTGGAGCCTCCCCACCATAAGCCCAAAGGGCTGGTGTTGAAGAAGGCCAAAAAATTATGAAGGTGTGCACCTGTGGAACAGGTGCGCAAACATGGTATTTTTTGTTTGGTGGAGCCTCCCCACCGTAAGCTCAAAAAATTATGAAGGTGTGCACCTGTGGAACAGGTGCGCAAACATGGTATTTTTTGTTTAGCGTAGCCTCCCCACCGTAAGCCCAAAGAGCTGGTGTTGCAGAAGGCCAAAAAATGATGAAAGTGTGCACCTGTGGAACAGGTGCGCAAACATGGTATTTTTGGTATAACTAAAATGAGGTTCTGTGAACCTAAACAGAACGAGAGAAGGGTTGGAGGGTGGCAGCCTGGTCCAGGCTTAAACTGAGGCTCAGCAGCCACATCGCAATGATAGACTAGTCTACAAGGTCTGCATCAGGTACATCAAAGCTTGATATCCACGACTGATTCATTTTAATGAATGTCAAACGGTCAACTGAGTCGGTGGAGAGTCTCGTTCGATGGTCTGTGACGAATCCTCCTGCTGCGCTGAATGCCCGTTCCGATAGGACACTGGAAGCAGGGCAGGCCAACAACTCCATGGCATACTGGGCCAGTTCTGGCCAGTGGTCTAATCTTAAAACCCAGTATGCCAGTGGATCGGATTCCTCACATGAAAAGCCCTCTGTGTCACTTTGTGCCTTGACGTAATCGTCCACCATGTGATGCAGACGCTGTCGATGCGATGTGCCAGCTGAGAGGCCTGGGAGCTAGGCATAATGGGGTCAGGATTCTCAGGATAAAGGGGGCCTTGAGAGGCAAGGAAGTCCTCCTCTTCCTCCTGCTGCTCTGTCTCCAGTGCCCTTTCCATAATGCCACGCAGAGTGTGCTCCAACAAAAACAGTACCGGTAGGGTGTCACTGATGCATGCACTGTCCCGGCTGACCATCCTTGTGGCCTCCTCAAATGGCGAGAGGACAGCGCATGCATCCTTAATCAAAAGCCACTGCCGTGGCGAAAAGAAGCCCAAGCGCGCTGAGCCAGTGCTGGTGCCGTACTCGCAGAGATATTCATTGAGGGCCCTCTGCTGCGTGTACAGGCACTGCAGCATAGCTAAGGTGGAGTTCCAGCGGATGGGCATGTCACAGACGAGGCGGTGTACCGGCAGGTGAAACTCGCGCTGCACTTCGGCCAAACGAGCAGTGGCACTGTACGACCGCCTGAAGTGACTGCACACCCTTCTTGCCATCCTTAGCACATCCTGCATTCCCGGGTACGAGTTCAAAAACCGCTGTACCACGAGATTCAGAACATGCGCCAGGCATGGCACATGGGAAGGGTGGCCAGGAGGTTTGACCCATTATCGCTAACCACCATTCCTGGCTGCAGCTGGTGTGGTGTCAACCACCTCTGGGCCTGTGCCGGCAGAGCCCCAAGAATTTCAGGGGCAGTGTGCTGCCTGTCCCCTAGACACACAAGCTGCAGCACTGCATGACACCTTTTGGCCTGAGACATAGAATAGCCCTTTGAACGCTTACGTGGTACCTCATCATATTCAAAGGACCATGCTGCAGAGGAGGACATGGAGGAGGATGAGGAGGAGGAGCAGGAGGGGGTAGAAATGATCGATCTACCCTGATCAGCGACACCACCAGCTGTTTGCAGACGTGGGGGCAATACTGGCTGCAGCACCGAGCTCTGGCTACAATCCCTTCCGCTGGCAAGCAGTGTCACCCAATGAGCAGTGACAGAAATGTACCGTCCCTGCCCATGTTTGCTTGACCAAGTGTCAGCCGTCAGGTGTATCTTACGGCTGACTGACTTGGCCAGGGACGACACAACATTGCCTTCCACATGTTGGTATAGGGATGGCAGGGCCTTACAAGCAAAGTAATGCCGACTTGGCACCTGCCACTGTGGAACTGCACATTTTGCAAAGTCGCGGAAGGGAGCAGACTCTACCAGGTTAAATGGTAAGAGTTGCAGAGCCAGTCGTTTTGCCAAACTACTGTTTAGATGCTGGGCATGTGGGTGGCGGGGAGTATACTTTTTTTTTCATTCCAGCATGTGTGGAATCGAAATTTGGCATCTATATGTTACAGCTGGTGGTGTGCTGGAAGTAGATGCGACACTGCCTGCTATATCATCATCCCTGTCAGTGGAGGCTGCCAACAGGTGACGAGTGACTATAGCAGGGACAGACGTATGTGCAGGTGGAGCACAAGGAGGACTAGGAGGCCGACTAACCGATCTTTGGTCCTTTTGCGGGTTCTTCAAATTCTCCTGCCAACGGGCCAAGTGGTGGGTTGTCAAATGCCTGGTTAGGCAGCTTGTACCCAAGTGGTTGACATTTTTGCCACGTTTTATTCCCTTATGACAAATCTTGCAGATCGCAACTGTTCCATCTGCATGAGATGTCTCAAAAAAGGCCCAGCAAGAAGAGGTGTGTATAGTGGCCCGGGAGACAGCAGGTGCGGCCTTAGATGGAGTGGGCCGTCTGCTCTCCCCTCTTGCTTGCTTTGCCTCCTCCTCAACCTCAGACCCAACACCAGACTCCATAAAGGACTGAGCATTAGGCGTGGCTTGGGAGACAACAGGTGTGCCCTTAGATGGAGTGGGCCGTCTGCTCTGCCCTCTTGCTTGCTCTGCCTCCTCCTCAACCTCAGACCCAACATCAGACTCCATAAAGGACTGAGCATCAGGCGTGGCCCGGGAGACAACAGGTGCGGCCTTAGATGGAGTGGGGCGTCTGCTCTCCCCTCTTGCTTGCTCTGCCTCCTCCTCAACCTCAGACCCAACATCAGATTCCATAAAGGACTGAGCATCAGGCTGGAGTAGAGGGCCGACACTGTGGTCAAACAGCTCAGCTGACTCCTCTGCCATGTCTGAAGTTGGGTCTAAGGGAGGACGTGAGGTGGACATGGACTCATCTTTATTTGTTCTGCCAACTACAGAAGACTGACCCCTTTTCTCTGCCTGGGTGACTGTAGTTGCAGATGATGCAGATGATGAGGGTTTGGTCATATAGTCCACCACCTCCTGTACGTACTGTGGACGTATAGCTTGGCCACTGCGGGAGAACAATCGCAATGGTGGCCTGGCTGAGGACTGACCACCACGTCCACCCATGCCTCTAGACACCCTAGAAGCTGTGCCCCTTTCCGCAGCAGGGCCACGTTTGCCTTTCCTTGGTCTACCTGACATAGTTGTCACTGAGGCTTTGGCAACTCTGCGCGGTGAAAAACGCACACTGCTATGCGACCCAAAGTTGTCGCTGAATACAGCACAGCAGATGTGTGTGACCTACAGTAGCAAAACCTTTTGCACAGTGGACTTAACGCTTACAAGAACAGACATTAAGTTGTCACTGGGGCTTTGGCAACTCTGCACGGTGAAAAACGCACACTGCTATGCGACCCAAAGTTGTCGCTGAATACAGCACAGCAGATGTGTGTGACCTACAGTAGCAAAACCTTTTGCACAGTGGACTTAACGCTTACAAGAACAGACATTAAGTTGTCACTGGGGCTTTGGCAACTCTGCGCGGTGAAAAACGCACACTGCTATGCGACCCAAAGTTGTCGCTGAATACAGCACAGCAGATGTGTGTGACGCACAGTAGCAAAGCCTTTTGCACAGTGGACTTAACGCTTACAAGAACAGGCGTTAAGTTGTCACTGAGGCTTTGGCAAATCTGCGTGGTGAAATTCACCTGCAAAACGCACACTGCTATACGACCCAAAGTTGTCGCTAACTTCAGCAGATGTGTGTATCGCTGCAATGTATTTTGCTGACTAGCAAGCACGTATACCTGCTGTAGATATATCAGCAGTGCAACGTGCTCACTAGACAGAACCCTGACACTTTTACTATCTCTACAAAAACTAGATTGTTTAATCTAACTATTGTGGTATATAGCACCCTAACTACACTGCATAATCCCTTTCCTCACACTAAAAGAACAGCTCCATACAGCAGAAGACAATTTCTAACTGACATTTCCCTTTAATTTTTTTCTTTTTTTTTTCTAACTCAAACAAACAGCACAATCGCTGTATTTCTAACTACACTGACTGTCTGTAAGCTGAATGCTCTTCTGCTGATATGGAGCTTTAGAAGCACTCGGCTATGCACCAAACGTTGTGTAACATAGCAGGAGTAAGAGAAATGCTTCCACTCTCTTCCACAGACTCTGTATTACTGTGCTAGAGGTTAGGCGGGGCTATGTTATATACTGAGGGGCGTATTCACTCCTGATTGGCCTCTGGTCCCCGTAGTCACTCCAATCACGTTCCTAGCAGACTCTTGCCCCCTCATTGGCTTTTGCTGACGTTTCTGGGCCAATCACTGGCTTTTAAAGCACACTTCCTGTCCCTTTGCATTTTGGACGGTTCTGGTGTCCGAATACCGAACTTTTACCGCAAAAAGTTCGGAATTTGGCCGAATTTCAAACACCCAATGTTCGGGTTGAACCGATGGTCGACCCGAACCGTTCGATCATCCCTATGCAGGACAAGCTAATTTTTTATTATACATTTTGACTTGATATACAAGCGATGTTCTGATATACAAGTAGTGTCACTTCGCAACTGAGTATAAAAGAGAAGAGAGGCATTTCTAAGTGTAGCAATATGGTTATATTTAATGAAGGTACAACTTTTAGAAACTCACATGGTTCATGATTAAAGGAGGCACATCCAAGTATGCAGGCATCCAGAGTAAAGCTGTCCACATAGACCATCCTCCCCACCACCATCTATGTCCTCCCTTCCACACACTGCGTTCCGTGAGCACTTCAAGCCTCACTTTCAGATCGCTCTACTGCAGGGTAATATTCCCGGTCACTATTGCAGACTGACAGCGGTGAGAGCTTGTGGTGTGGAGGATGGTCTATGTGGACAGCTTTACCCCGGATGCCTGCATACTTAGATGTGCCTCTTTTAATCATCAACCAAGTAAATGTTGTACCTTCAATAAATAAAAGTGTAAGCTACACTTAGAGGCACCTCTCTTCTTTTTTATACTCTGTAGCTCCTGCTGGAATTTGCTTCTAATCCCCTTGTGGATGCTGCCATTTGTTGATGGACATTTTATGGTTGCACAACCTATCACATTGCTATAATCTTTTTATATGGACTATAAACTGAAGGACTTATGAATGAATGGTGGAAGAAATCATCTGAGTTTCCATTATTGCTTATGGGGAAATTTGCTTTGATATAAGAGTGCTTTGGATTACAAGCATGTTTCCGGAATGAATTATGCTCGCAATTCAAGGTTTTACTGTACTTGGCTGGGGCTCCTTTTGCTTGAATTACTGCATCAATGCGGCTTGGCATGGAGGCAATCATCCTGTGGCACTGCCCAGGTGTTTTGGAAGCCCAGGTTGCTTTGATAATGGCCTTCAGCTCATCTGCATTGTTGGGTCTGGTGTCTCTCATCTTCCTCTTGACAATACCCCACAGATTCTCTTCTCACTGATATCAGTACAACTCTAGTGTTAATGTATTGTCAAACATTATCAATCTTAGGACAGTGATACCAGCGAGTTTGTAGACCAATCAAGGACAGTGATACCATGATCATTAGACCAGGTATTTTGGCAGTGTGGGCAGGCGCCAAGTCCTGCTGAAAAATGAAGTGCTCTAGAATTTCCTGGTAGAAGCCTGCACTTGACTTTGGACTTGATAAAACACAGTGGACCAACACCAGCAGATGACATGGCTCCCCAAATCATCACTGACTGTGGAAAATGTTGCATTTCATTTGGAAATCAAGGTCGCAGAGTCTGGAGGAAGGGGGGGAGAGGCATAGAATCCAAGTTGCGTAAGGTCCAGTGTGATGTTTCCACAGTCAGTGCCCTTTTGTCTCTATTTCGACTATATACGGCTTCTACTTCTCTTTTTATTGCAAAAAAATCAATACATTTCAGAAAAAGAAAAATGCAGATCTTATAAGATTGATAATGTTTGACAATACATTAACACTAGAGTTGTACTGATATCAGTGTCGGTACTAAGCATTTGCACAAGTACGTGTACTCGTGCAAATTCTCCAATACTATAACCGATACCTTCACATACCTGTACAGTATATGAGAATTGGATGTGTTTTGAACTGCATCCGATTCGCATGACATATGAACCTACAGCCTTTTCAATGGAGCCGAAGAGTCCAGTACAATTTTGAGCACGGTTCAGGTGCAATTTACATTGTCATGCACTTTGACAATCCGCACCTGATTCGCTGAACAAAGTCACACAGGAGAGGGCCGAAATCCCACTGTCACAATTGGACCGCACACATGTCACTAAAATAGGTATCCGTAATAGTTATCAGCGAGTGCTTGAGAAAGAGTATTGGTACTCGTACTGGTATCTGTGCATCTCTAATTAACACATTAAATGTTATATTTAAATCCATTAATTAAATTTACCTTCAGCCTTTTTTTTTTTATCTGTGAGCCCCTTTAGGAGATTTACCTCTCACATACTGTCCCTGTGACCTCCAAATGGGGTATGCGGGTCTCACTGGAACCAGAAGGCACAGACTGTAATACAAACATTGTCAAAGGTTCTAACACTTTTATATTCCACTAAGAATGTGTTTCTGTTAGAGATTTCAATTATGTACTAAACTCACAGAAAGCAACAGAAAATTTCCCCAAGTGACAATATAAACCTGAGGCTGGCCGTAGTTGACTCACCTATTTTTGAACCATGAACAAAATTCCCCTTGTGGTGGGACTTTGAAGGCACTAAGTACTAAATAATGTGAATAAAAATCAATTTTATAAAAAATTAGCATAAAAACACCAATTTGTATATGGTTGTACATGGAATGCAGATACATATTACACTAATATTAATAGACGAAAAAGGATTGACGTCCTCCACCCGACATGTTTCAGAGCTTTCACAGCTCCTTCTTTAGGGATGTGGTTGGCATCAACCTTATCAATTTCATTGGTGTATACAGCATTTCCATGTCAGCATTTAAAAACATCACAAAAAAAAATCTCAGGAGAGCTACCACTTCGACTAAGGATAAGATTAGCACCCAATATATATGTACAAGGCTGTGAGATAGGTATGGTTAGTAAGCAATGCTTAGCCCGACCAGTGTGATTCTTGGCTACTGAGGCCTGACAGATAGGTTCTAGCATCAGTGAGCATATAATATAACCTGTCTCTCCTGAGGTTTGAGGATGTTTTGCCTTTTTTTTAATAACCAGTGGGCTGAACGAAAAAAAATTAATGGATCCACACAATCATAGGCGTGCGCACGTGGTGTGCCAGTTGTGCCTGAGCACACCCTGAACACCCCATGTGGCACAGATTCCCGCTGCTGCCTGGGCCCCTATGCCATTTACTGGCCCCTTCAATTTGTAAATGAACACCGACACCGATCACTCACTGTGTTCAAACATAACTGAAGCATAGTAAACTGTTTTATATGCACACACACAGATGTGTGTTTGAGCTTTGAGGTGCACACCCTAATGCAAGAGGCTGCACACACCAATGCACACAATCGAAGTGGATGGAGCTATCCTCCCCACTCTGCCATTGTATTTTGACTTTTCTGCTATGCAAATACACTGATCTGTAGCCGCTGATCAAAAACATGTTTCCAACATTCCCAGGGCCGGATTAAGAGCATCAATGGCTTGGTGCTGAGGATTTTGAAGGGCCTTAAGGGCCGTGCCTTGGCATGCACCCAGAGGAGGAAGGGTGCAGCCATGCATGCCTAATTCAACATGGGATGCTGTCTCTGAAGCCCATAAACACATCCATGCATCGGCAACTGTCCCTCCTTGTCCGGCCTTCGTGCTGTGTGGGGAGGTTCTGAGGGAGCTGCCTGGGGAAGCGAGCATAGAAGCCAGACTTCTGTGTTTACAAGTGACAGAAGAGCGGTAACAGTGAATATGGCCAACCCGGGGCCTATATTAAGGTAGGGGCCTGGAGCTGCAGCTCCAATAGCCCCTACGTTAATCTGGCCCTGAACATTCCCGTTCAACAGAAATCAATTGTTAGATCAACTTCCATCAAGCAGGAGTAGCCATTGATGGATCAAAATTCTACAGTCCCTGATGAACCCATCCGAATTTTGATCCATCTATGGCCAGCTTAACCCTTCCACACTATATCCAAGTTAAAGAAAGGTACTACATTTAGATTTAATGATGTCAGCATTGTTTTGGAATTTAAAGGGTTTGGTCCACACTTATCTAGGGTTAGATCAGCTTAAAGATAAACAATATGTGAATGGATTTGAAATACTTCATCCAAACCATCATAAATGACAGGTACTAATGAGCTAAGTGACAGCTTAGATGCTTAGCTACTCACCTGTCATCAGTAAAACAAGACAGAAGGAGATCTGTCTACATACTTCAAACTGTGTGTATCCATCCATATCCGAGGAAGAACAATACTAACCATAACTATTACATCTTTCATGTTTTTTTAGAATTCCGTCCTGCAATTGCAGTCATCAGCTAGGCACCTCCAGGGAAAAGTAAAAAAAAAAAATATGCTATCATTCTATACAACTGACACCATATACTCCAAAATCATAAGAGTCTAAATGCTACATTTTACGCATTTTAATTTAGAATTTTTTGGTTCATGGGAGCCACCCTGGATGGGAATTAAGAAGCATCTCACTCATATTAAGTACAGGAGGCTATATTTGTGTACGTGAACAAAGTTTGTAACTCCCAATGGAACAACACTGTTTATCTACTGGCACTAGTGCCAGCACATTACAATTTTGAGGGCCAAGTGCATAGGCTCCAATGACTACTGCTATTTTATCAAAACATAAGTGAGGAGAAACAGCCCACACAAACTGACTACATGCCCAGGATTTTTGGATTGTAAGTCCAAACCAACACTTCATAACTGAATTGTAAAGTAATCAGGGGTCATAGAAGATACCATGGCCGTGGGAACAAGAGATCCACCCTTCCAGAGAGGATGCGTACTCTGTGCAAGTCCTCCTTCACACCACATTGATCTCCCATCTCTCCATGTTTTTCAGTGAGTGTGGGTAAAAATAATTGTGTTTTCTACCAATCGAAGGAGCCAACCCTATAAATGTGTAATAAACTTGCAAAATAACTGCTGCCCTTTTAAATGTGATACACACATAAAACAACTAAGTAAATAATAAAGTAAGGTGCTGTTATGGAAAAAAACATTCAGTATCTGACAAAAGTGAGTACACCCATCACATTTTTGTAAATATTTGATTATATCTTTTCATGTGACAACACTGAAGAAATGACACTTTGCTACAATGTAATGAGTGTACAGCTGGTATAACAGTGTACATTAGCTGTCCCCTCAAAATAACTCAACACACAGCCATTAATGTCTAAACCTCTGGCAACAAAAGTGAGTACACCCCTAAGTTAAAATGTCCAAATTGGGCCCAAAGTGTTAATATTTTGTGTGGCCACCATTATTTTCCAGCACTGCCTTAACCCTCTTGGGCATGGAGTTCATCAGAGCTTCCACCGGAACCCTCTTCCACTCTTGCATGAAGACATCACTGAGCTGGTGATTGTTAGAGACCTTGAGCTCCTCCACCTTCCATTTGAGGATGCCCCACAGATGCTCAATGGGGTTTAGGTCTGGACACATGCTTGGCCTGTCCACCACCTTTACCCTCAGCTTCTTTAGCAAGGCAGTGGTCATCTTGGAGGTGTGTTTGGGGTCGTTATATTGGAATACTGCCCTGCGGCCCAGTCTCTGAAGGGAGGAGATCATGCTCTGCTTCAGTATGTCACAGTACATGTTGGCCTCCATGGCTCCCTCAATAAACTGTAGCTCCCTAGTTCCCGGCAGCACTCATGCAGCCCCAGACCATGACAGTCCCACCACCATGCTTGACTGTAGGCAAGACACACTTGTCTTTGTACTCCTCGCCTGGTTGCCGCCACACACGCTTGACACCATCTGAACCAAATAAGCTTATCTTAGTCACATCAGACCACAGGACATGGTTCCAGTAATCCATATCCTTAGTCTGCTTGTCTTCAGCAAACTGTTTGGGGGCTTTCTTGTGCATCATCTTTAGAAGAGGCTTCCTTCTGGGACGGCAGCCATGCAGACTAATTTGATGCAGTGTGCGGCGTATGGTCTGAGCACTGACAGGCTGACCCTCCCACCCCTTCCACCTCTGCAGCAATGCTGGCAGCACTCATACGTCTATTTCCCAGAGACAGCCTTTGGATATGACGCTGAGCACGTGCACTCAACTTCTTTGGTTGACCATGGCGAGGCCTGTTCTGAGTGGAACCTGTCCTGTTAAACCGCTGTATGGTCTTGGCCACTGTGCTGCAGCTCAGTTTTAGGGTCTTGGCAAACTTCTTATATCCTAGGCCATCTTTATGTAGAGCAACAATTCCTAATTTCAGATCCTCAGAGAGTTCTTTGCCATGAGGTGCCATGTTGAACCTCCAGTGACCAGTATGAGAGAGTGAGAGTGATAACGCCAAATTTAACACACCTGCTCCCCATTCACACCTGAGACCTTGTAGCACTAATGAGTCACATGACACCGGGGAGGGTAAATGGCTAATTGGGCCCAACTTGGATATTTTTACTTAGGGGGGTTCTCACTTTTGTTGCCAGCAGTTTAGACATTAATGGCTGTGTGTTGAGTTATTTTGAGGGGACAAAGTATAATTTCTTCAGTGTTGTCACATAAACAGATATAATAAAATATTTACAAAAAATGTGAGGGGTGTACTCACTTTTGTGAGATACTGTATGTTCTCAATATAAATGAATAAACCTGAAGAAAAAAATGAGTGTGTGTACATCATCCCAAAAAAACATAAAACCAACAAAGCGTCAGTGAAATATAAATGAATATCACAGTCCACTGCAAATAATGTGACGATAGTCTGTGTTGCACATCAATCTCTGTGACCACCAGTGTTAATTTTGGCAGCAAATTTCAATTTAGTTTTAGTCTTTGTCTTGGGACTAAAATGGCATTTTAGTTTTAGTCCTATTTTAGTCTTCTGCAAGTGTTTTAGTTTTAGTCGTATTTAGTCGACTAAAACTCCAGTATATTTTAGTCGACTAAAACGCCCTACATTTTAGTCGACTAAAACTAATTTTAGTCATCTATAATCAAATGGGTGTAGTTCAATTGTAATTTGTAATGCATTATTTAAGCATTTCTCTACAATTTCCAAACTCATTATATACTACTGCTGGTCATGGAGTGAAAAATCTAATATGTTATTATTTATGCTTTGAGCATGCACCAGTGTTAATTTTTGGCAGCAAATTTTGATTTAGTTTTAGTTATAGTCTTTTGACTAAAATGCCATTTTAGTTTTAGTCGTATTTTAGTCTTAAGACTAAAATGCCATTTTAGTTTTAGTCGTATTTTAGTCATCTGAATTGTTTTAGTCGACGAAAACGTTTTAGTCAGTTTTAGTCGACGAAATTAACACTGGTGACCACAAACAGTGTAGAATATTGGACGTGCTTCTCTTCCCATAAATCAAGTGCTGCACCACGTGAATTACAAAAATACTGCGCTGACCAGAGTCCCCAGGGACCACTAACGCTTTAAATGGATATAAGACCAAAACATCCAGGGATTCTTCCACAGCAATGGCTATTCACCTTATAGTGCATGTATTCCCCCCAGACAGCAGATGGCATGTAGCATAAAATCCAAAAAACAAGGTGATCATGCAACACCGTTTATTTAACAATTCCTAATAAAAAGCATTTCTGTAGTAGTCTGTTTACATTAAAATGTGCCTAGACTGGCACCAACTCGAATAGCCTATACTGTACCTCTTAGTACTCAAACCAGGCTCTGTCTCTCCGCTCGCTCCGATCCCCCTGCCTGCATGCCTTCCACAGGGGTGCAGGAAGTAACGTCAGTGGTTCTCGACAGCCTTCAAACAGCAACCAGATCTCAACGCATTTCACCTATAGAGGCATCATCAGGAAATCTGGAATCATTGACGTTACTTCCTGCACCTCTGTGGAACTCATGCGGGCCAGGGGACTGGAGCGAGCGGTGACACCGAGTCTGGTTCGTGTACTTAGAGGTACAGTATAGGCTATTCGAGCTGGTGCCGGTCTAGAAACATTTTTATGTAAGCAGACTACTGCAGAGATGCTTTTTATTGAGAATTTTTAAATAAACGGTGTTGCACGATCACCTTGGATTTATGCTTTTATGCTACATGCCATCTGCTGTTTGAGTGGGAGACACGCACTAAGGTGAATAGCGGTTGCTGTGGAAGAATCTCTGGATGTTTTAGTGCTTATATCCATTTAAAGCGTTAGTGGTCCCTGGGACCTGGGGATCTAGGGACATAACAGCGCCTTACTTTACTATTTACTTGAAAGTAATTGTGCGCACCAGCCTTTAGGCTGGATTCACACTAGAAATGAACCCATTAAAATGCAGTGTGTTTATATACACTGTATTACCAAAAGTATTGGGACGCCTGCCTTTACACGCACATGAACTTTAATGACATCCAAGTGTTAGTCCGTAGGGTTAAAAATTGAGTTGGCCCACCCTTTGCAGCTATAGCAGCTTCAACACTTCTAGAAAGGCTGTCCACAAGGTTTAGGAGTGTGTGCAGGACAGTCAAGTTCCTCTAGCCCAGCCCAAACTCGCTCATCCATGTCTTTATGGACCTTGCTTTGTGCACTGGTCCAAATCATTTGGTGGAGGGGGGATTATGGTGTGGGGTTGTTTTTCAGGGGTTGGGCTTGGCCCCTTAGTTCCAGTGCAGGAAACTCTTAAGGTGTCAGCTTACCAAGACATTTTGAACAATTTCATGCTCGCAACTTTGTGGGAACAGTTTGGGGATGGCCCCTTCCTGTTCCAACATCACTGTGCATCTGTGCACAAAGCAAGGTCTATAAAGACATGGATGAGCAAGTTTGGGATGGAGGAGCTTGACTGACCAGTGTCCTGACCTGAACCCGCTAGCGCACCTTTGGGATGAATTCGAGCAGAGACTGCGAGCCAGGCCTTCTCGTCAACATCAGTGCCTGACCTCACAAATGCAATTCTGGAAGAATGGCCTTCCCAGAAGAGTTGAAGCTGTTATAACTGCAAACAGTGGGCCAACTCAATATCAAACCCTATGGACTAAGACGCCATTAAAGTTCATGTGCATGTAAGGGCAGGCGTCCCAATACTTTTGGTAACATAGTGTATGTTGTGTTCAAGATTTCATCCAGTTGATGAGTGTCAAAATAAGTCCTACAAAAAACAAAACTTTTTATCTATGCATTTTGCTGTGTTTGAATTGCATTTAATACATCCAGTGTAAACTAGCACCTAATGCATAATTAGGGTAAATTAGCAAGGCAAAGCTAAAATTTGTTTGAAAATGCATCCAGTGTGAACTAGCCATAAGTGCATAATTAGGATAAATTGTTGAGATTAAGCTGAAAGCAAATCACTAATTACACAGATGAAATACGTGCAAGGAAGCTTTTTTTTTTTTATCAAAAAGGATACGTATTTCTGTCTATCCAGCTCTGAGATTTACACAGTTCTGTAACACAGCCCCCTCTGCCAGGGTAGGTGACCTGACTTTTCTGAAACTTTAAAGAAAACATGTCATCTGTTATGCAGGTTCTATTTGTAATACTATAAAGGAGTAGTTGTGGTTCCTCTGTGTAGGGCAGTGTCATGTGGCTCTATAGGGGGCCATCATGGTAGAAACCTTGTCCTCCCATTGGACAACAAAGCATGGCCAGAGTAGTGTGCTGACTGGTTTGGTTGCTATTTGGGGCCATGATTAGAGCAAAACAGAGAAAGCATATTAAAACTACTTAGCGACTGCCCCTCGTCCATAACCGCGGCAGGGTGGCCGTTCTTTGCTGGATCACGTATCTGACACGAGATCAGTGCTTCTGGGTAGGGGGCACGCACACACATGCCTGATGCCCCAGCTGTGCTGTGATTTGTTGCAGCACAAGCCAATCAGCAGGTGCTGGCCAGTGGATGATCGTTGGCACCCACTGATCTGCTCCGTCATTCAGGGAAGGGAGCTGTGTGTTGTAAACAACACAGAGCTACGAACACAGACAGGCGATCTTGCTGCTTTTTTATCCCCTGCAAAGCAGGGAAAAAAAACAGCAAGATTGTTTAGTAAAAGCACCACATAACACACACAACACATTGTTATGCCCCGTACACACGTGCAGATTATCTGCAGACTTTTGTCTGCAGACTTACCTTTTCTATGTAGTGCAAGGGCCTGCCGGATTGCATACAAATTGAAAGTGTTTAGGTTTGACCTCATATTATATGGTTTTGGTAAGTCTGCAGACAAAAGTCTGCAGATAATCTGCACGTGTGTATGGGGCATTAGGCACACAATTAACCAATTGATTGCCCATAGATGTTAACCCCTTCGCAGCCAGTGTCATTAGTTCAGTGACAGTATATGGTATTAGTACTGATCAATGTATTAGTGTCACTATTGATGTCATTTAGTGTACCCCCCCCCAGCCCACCATACTATCACAGTCCCACTATAGGTTGCTGATCACCGCCATTACTAGTGTATACCAGACACTATAAGTTTTGTGCAAACCAAATAATATACACTTATTGGAATTTTATTTTTATTACCAAAGACGGGTAGCAGAATACATTTTGGCCTAAATTCAAGTAGAAGTTTGATTTTTTGAATGTGTTATCAGATATGTTCTATAGCAGAAAAAGTAAAAAATATTGTTTTTTTTTTTTTCAAAATTTATAGTTTTTTGTTTATACCGCACAAAATAAAACACCATGTGGTGATCAAATACCACCAAAAGAAAGCTCTGTTTGTGTAAAAAAAAATGATATAAATTTCATTTGCTTACAGTGTTGCATGACTGTACAATTGCCAGTTAAAAAGAGCAGTGCTGAATAGAAAAAAAAAATGCTCTGGTCATGAAGGGGGTAAAATCTTCCGGAGGTCAAGTGGTTAAATAGAGGGACAGTGAAATGTCACCTGTCTGGGTGTTAGTGCACTTTCAGGAGAACCCCTTCGGTTTACTACTACTAAAGTGAGTGGGAAATCATCATGCTGAAATGCCCCAGTATCATTGGGCTACAATCTGCCCACTGAGCAATGCCAGACGTCTGAGCACATTAGGAGAGCATTGTCAGTCATTACAGTCCTTCTACAGAGCAGTAGTAGTTCTGAAGACAGGCATGGAAATCTCGTGATTACAGTATAACAGATGTCTAGAGATTGTTATCAATCAAGATAATTTTATTTACTGCGGTTTCCCATCTCCAAGAAAAATGGAAAACCCCTACATCTGGTAGATGACAACAACTCAGTCCCAAATTTCCTGAACTAGCAGGTTCAAGGTGTCACATGATGTCCATCAACAGAAGAGCAGTTTCCAACTAATAATGCAAAACATCATAAAAAATAAAAATGTCCTATAGCCATAGTATTTATGATTAGTCTGAATATAATGGATCACATACTGTAGCTTTGTTTTTCAGCCTGTTTTACATCTGTAGCCATCAGTGTTAATTTCATCATAGTTTGTGAGCTGCCTGTTTTCAGTGACAAAATCTAAACAAAAATAAAATTAAAATTAGGTCAATTGATGAAAACTATGACAAAAATCAATTACAATGTTTAATCAGTAGACTAAAATCTCCAGTATATTTTAATCAACTAAATTGAATTGTAATGCATTAGTCAGCATTTCTCTAGAATTTCCAAACTCATTACATAGTTTTATAGGAGTAAAAATGTAATAACTTATTATTTATGGTATTAACGTTTGAACATGCACTACAGACACAGATTTAGTGCCGGTTCACACTAGGGCGACCTGTGAGGCGACCTGGTCGCCTCACAGGTCGCCGCAGGTCGCCTCCCATGGGGAAGCTGCGGACCCGTTCTAATAGGAGCGACACAAGTCGCTCCGACCTAGAAAAAGGGTCCGGAGCTTCTTTGGGGCGACCCGGAGGCGACCGCCATAGACTTCAATGTTATGAAGTCCGTGGCGGCCGCTCTGAGGTCGCGGCGCGCTGCTCGCACCGCGACCACGGAGGTCGCGGTGCGAAGTAGCGTCCCTGCAATGTGAACCGGCGCTTAGCCACTGTGATATTTATAAATACATAACGTCTTTATAAAATAAAAACAAGTTTCATAAACAAACACAAAATATTGCTTTTTTACAAATAGAAGTATTAAAAAAAAAAAAAAACTTCTCTAAACTCCATTTGCTGTAATGCCAGGCTGTAAGCGGGGATGGGGAAGTAAATGGGAGTGAGGCAGAGCACAGGGTAGGGTGCATTATATTTGAGTATAGGGAGGTGACCTAAAGGTGAGGATGGGGGAAGTAAATGAGAGTAAGGGAGTGCACAGGGCAGGGTGCATTATAATTGGGAATGTGGAGGTGACCTGCAAGTGGGAATGGGAAAGTAAATGGGAGTGAGGGAGTGCACAGGGCAGGGTGCATTATATTTGGGTATAGGGAGGTGACCTGAAAGTGAGGATGGGGGAAGTAAATGAGAGTGAGGGAGTGCACAGGGCAGGGTGCATTATATTTGGGTATAGGGAGGTTACCTGAAAGTGGGGGTGGGGGAAGTAAATGGTGGGAGTGAGGGAGTGCACAATTTTTAGGTATGGGGAGGTGACCTGCAAGTGGGGATGGGGAAGTTAATGGGAGTGCACAGGGTAGGTGCATTATAGGATTTGGGGAGGTGACCTGCGAGTGGGGATGAGGAAGTAAATGGGAGTGAGGGAGTGCACAGGGCAGGGTGCATTATATTTGGGTATGGGGAGGTGACCTGAAAGTGAGGATGGGGGAAGTATATGAGAGTGAGGGAGTGCACAGGGCAGGGTGTATTATATTTGGGAATGTGGAGGTGACCTGCAAGTGGGGATGGGGAAGTAAATGGGAGTGAGGGAGTGCACAGTGCAGGGTGCATTATATTTGGGTACAGGGAGGTGACCTGAAAGTGAGGATGGGGGAAGTAAATGAGAGTGAGGGAGTGCACAGGGCAGGGTGCATTATATTTGGGTATGGGGGAGGTGACCTTCAAGTGGGGATGGGGAGGTTAATGGTAGTGCATAGGACAGGGTGCATTATATTTGGGTACGGGGAGGTGACCTGAAATTGGGGATGGGGGAAGTAAATAGGAGTGAGGGAGTGCACAGGACAGGGTGCATTATACTTTGGATATGGGGAGGTTGCTTGCAAGTGAGGATGGGGAGGTAAATGGGAGTGTACAGGGCATGGCGCATTATACTTTGGGGATGTGGAAGTAAATGGGAGTGAGGGAATGCACAAGGCAGGGTGCATTATACTTTGGGGATAGGAAGGTGAACTGCACTCACTTAGCCCCCTTTTACACCGGAGCGTGTCAAATCGCAAGACAAGTCATACCCTATTTTCAGCAATGGCAGTGTTAAAATCGGTGCAACGCAAACTTTGAGGTGCCGCATCGATTTGAAAATGTAGTTTCTGCACTACTTTTAGCAATTTCGAGTACGACTTGCATAGACATCTGTGCATGAAGCAACACAATTTCAAAGCCACATTTAAACATGTGAACGAGGGCTAAATCTTATATTGAACAATGAAAACCAATCTCATCTCATCCTAAAGCTTCTTATATATAGAGTTGCAGGTAATTAGCAATATTGTAATAATGCAACAAGGAAAAATAAATTACAGCCTCTTGTCATATTAACGTGAAAGGAGAAGCTATTAATCTGAGTATAACCTCATGTTTTATAGTTATACAAACATTCGTTATCTTGTATTGTTAGGACTCTATTAGATGATCGTTTAGACGAGACCAATAAAAACATTTCTTTGAGAAGTTGCATAGTATAGTGCCAACAATGGGTTTATTTCCTTATAGCACAGAGACAAATAAACACAACTCATCCATCCTGATCCACACAGGCAGTATTTGGAATAGCTGACACAAACTAAGATCGGGACATTTCCCATCTGTAGCGTGAGAATTGAGACCCAGCAAGACATGCGTGCCGGTGCTGCAATGAAGAACATTGTGCAAATGGGGGTACAGATTTTCATTATATGTGCCTGCCCAATTATACAGGAGAGTTCAGAAAAAAAGGCTAAGTTCACCATTTGCAACAAAAAAAAGAATGAAATAATAATAAATGCACATATGTCTGCAGAGGAGCGGACTGTCAGGGTGGCCATAGATGAAACAGAATTCTCCATCCACACAATCGGGGTGGATAGAGGAATCCTGGCTGCACTATTGTATTCTGACAGCAGAAACTCCTGCTGTCAGATTACACTGATCAGCTTTGATTGAAGGGAATTTTTCCTATACTGCCGTTTGAGAGAAGATGATTGTTAGATCGACTTCTCTGGATTGGGAACAGCTATAAATGGATTAAAATTCAGCCAGTCCCTGCTGAATCGTCTGATATTCGATCAATCTATGGTCAGCTTTAGACGTTACTTGCACCATGCATATCTTTCTTCCTAGAACAAGGGTTTGTTGTATGGCGCTTCCGTGGAATACAGCAGGCTTTAAGTGAGACACTGCACTTCGGCAGCACTGGAGAGGAGAAGCTGCTCTGAAAGTGATAAAGATAAAAAGACAAGGCGCCTCTAAGTGCAGTAGGCTCTGAGTATTTATTAGGTTAAAAGTATAAAAGCACTCACATTTGGTAAATGTGACATGGGCATAGCAAAGATCTGTCTGGAGTCTTCCTATCCGCTGTGCTAAGTGGTTGCAATAAGGACATCCTGTGATCCACTTCCTGTAGATGCGTCCTTTCGTCTGTATCTCAGCTGAATCGGCATGAGATTTCCTGAAGGCAGGACGCAGCGGCAGGTGTCCAATAGAGCGGGTGGAGGTCTGGGAGGTCTGATGAAGGAGCTCAGCTCCGAAACATGTAACATGGAGGTGAAATCAAGTTTGCTCACGACCAGATTTGAGCACTGGTGATTGGGATCTAATCTCCATACAGAGGAGCATACTTTGTTTGGACACTTATAATTTGGATACCAGGCATAAGGAATTGGACAATAATTCACTAAGTCATTTTGCATGATTTATATGTGTTTGAATATTCATTGTATGGTTATATTGCATATAGAGAATTATTAATTATATTTAAATTGGATTTAATCAGTGCACAACTGTTGATATATACACATATATATTTTTTTTCTACACATAGTGATACAATTTTTCACTACAAATTCATTATTTGTTTAAATTCATGTATTATTGATATAAGCTACACAGGTTTGCGCAGCACATATTTATATTATTTAATTCACAACACACTCACAACAAGGGAGTGATCAGTGCTAGCGGCATCTTAAAATTGACACCACCATAGATTGCTTGCAGTCCCATTTAAATTTATAAGATTCAAAAGTGACAGCTTCTGCAGGGGAGAAGAATCTACGTACGCAATCACGGGTGTGAACTTTGGGGGTGGGACAATGCTTCATGCTAAATATGGGTGTAACATGGTCTAAAAGGTGGATTTAGCCTGTTGTCTTCCTTAAAGTGTACCTGGTGCTAGTATAGGAATTCAAACAGAGATAATCTGCATAATGTTAACCACTTAAGCCCCGGAGGATTTGGCTGCTCAAAGACCAGGCCCTATTTTGCGATTCGGCACTGCGTGACTGTAACAGACAATTGCGCAGTTGTGCGACGCTGTACCCAAATGAAATTGATTTCCTTTTTTTCCCACAAACAGAGCTTTCTTTTGGTGGTATTTGATCACCTCTGCGATTTTTACTTTTTGCGCTATAAACAAAAAAAGAGCGACAATTTTGAAAAAATAATATTTTTCACATTTTTTTATATGAAATTCTCAAAAAGAATGTAAAAATCAAAATGTTTTAACATTTTAAGCCAATTTATTTTCAGCTACATATTTTTGGTAAAAAAAAAATCGTAATAAGCGTATTTTGATTGGTTTGCGCAAAAGTTATTGCGTTTACTAACTACGGGAAAGATTTATGTCATTTTTATTGTTTTTTTTTTAACTAGTAATGGCGGCGATCTGCGATTTTTTTTGCAGGACTGCGACATTGCGGCGGACAGAACGGACCATTGACTGACACTTTTTGGGGTACCAGTGACATTATTACAGTAATCAGTGCTATACATATGCACTGTTACTGTAAAAATGACACTGGCAGCGAAGGGGTTAACTTAATTGGTGATCAAGGGGTTAAGTGTGTCCCTAGGGGCGTAATTATAACTGTCAGGGGGCGTGGCTTGTTAGATCATCACAGAGACATACGATCCTACATAGCAGGATCGTATAGCCTCAGTGAAGATCTAAGGGAGAATGACAGATGGCTTTGTTTACATCAGCCGCCTGTCTTTCTCCCTCTCCTGAGCGAGATCGCCAGTCACACGTGCGGGGAAGGCAGGGAACGAGCAGAGGCAGGAGCGCACCGCCGGCGGCGCGGGCTCGCCCCCTACAGGCTCATGGGCGAGTGACGTACCCATACATCACTTTGCCTAGGAGAGGCTGACTGCCGCAGTACATAGTCGTGCGGCAGTCGGCAAGTGGTTAATGTTGAATTCTTGCCTCTTCGGTGGGATATAAGTTCAATTTTTGACTCTCCTACAAATCTATGGCAACAGTGTTAATGCAGCAGTAAAGATTTTCTTTAACAGCGTGGCTCTCTCCAAATTTTTTTCCTAGTGAAAGTAATCCTGTCACTTTAACCAATTAGGGCAAAGTAATGGCTACTAATACAGTAAGATCTCCACCACCACTCACCACACTGTTCAGCAGCTGAAGCCCTTGGATATACCTATAGGGTATAGGGAGCTTGGGACTTTTTGTCCCTTTCCTCCCACTATGCGGTTCTCAGCTCCTTGGCAGTTAATCACCTGACCCAAGAATTTTCCCATGGGACTGGGGAAGAGGTTCTTAGTGCTGTGTAAGCTCTAACACAGACCAACATGTCTAAATTGGTTTTCCTACTTGGGACTGTGCCAGGCAAACAGGGTGGCATGGAAATGAGTGGAAAGTATTAGTATCACAGGAGGTGGGCTATAAAAAGGAACCCGTTACTTTGACACAATAGTGATATAGAGGGTCAGTGGAAAAAAAAAAGTGCAGAATGGGACTAGAAGGACAAAACTTCCCGAAGTGCTAGTTTATAAACAGACTTTCAAGCAGCGATTCTTCTTCTCAGTTCTTCTCAGTACAGTTTGTCATGGTGTGCACAATGGGAGAGGTAAATATATATTTTCTTCTTTGCAGGGAGACATTGATTCTGCCTGGAGCTTCAGTCTAAAAAACGACATCGGATTACTGCCTTCTGTCTTTGGTTGCCCCAATGAAGTTCTACCCTATTACAAGGTGTAACCTAAAATTCTGGGAGAAAATGCAGTGGCAGCTCAGTCCCCAAAGCAGAAAGGAAACAAAAGGTATAGATTTCTTTAAAAGAAATGGCACTTAAATTTAAAATGATCAATAAAAAAATCTATAGCAAATTTTTATACAAAACACTAATATATAGATATATATAAAAAAAAAATCAAAGTGAGTCCATCTTTAAACAAAAGTCCATACAAAATATATATCCAATCTCTGTGAATAGTGCAGTCCCATACACCAGAACAATTTTGTGTATATATATATATATATATATATATATATATATATATATATATATTTGTTTTTTATATATAGATGTTTTATTGATCACTAATGCACTTTATGTATTGAAAGATTTATGCACTTGATGCATTAAAGGAGAGCGCAGCACCCTTGTGGAGAGAGTACATATTTGTTGCATTTTCACAGGTGGATGGATGCAGATTGGTGGAAGCCTGTGTTATTTAGGCTATATAACATATTTATTTATTTTCTTATTTATAGGGTTAGCACGGAAGTTTTTTTCATAAAGTATATACATAAATTTAAAATGGAAAACAGAACTTTTTTTCTTTGCAGGGAATTTTTGTTGGATGTCACATGTCATTATCGTCAGTAGCTTGTCCACAGTACAGTCACGTCCTCCCTCTGAGATCTCAGACAACATTATTTGCTAAGGGTTACGTGTGTTTGTTGCTGTTCTCTAGGAACGTAAAACATTATGTTCTTAGTCTGATGCATGTTAAAATGTCTAAAATTTTAGATAGGTCACATGATTAGCTGGCTTACAGATGTCTTATAAAAACAATACATAATGAGACAGATAAGAGCGGTACTTCCGTTCTTGTAATGTATTATGAATTTAATTCCCAAATTCAATTAGCCCACAAAACACTCCGATAGCACGTTGTTTTAGTCTCATTTACACTTGAGTGTGAGCAAATTTAGGCGATTGTGGGGTTTTCTTTTTTTTTTTTACTTTTGTACATGTGTTTTTCAGGCCTGAGGATTTTTTGTTTTAGCCGATGTACAGATAGTTATTGGAGGAGAAGAGACAAGAAATTGTACATTTTCAGGTGCTGCTATTGAAGTCTATTGGAGCCACAAATGTGCAACTCTGCCTTTTTCAAGCTTCAAGCCACACGACGCTCAGGTGTGAATACACATCATTGAATATAGTGGCAATCTCAGCGCTTCAGGAAATTTGCTTCAAAACGCTCAGGTCTGAATGGGGTCCTATGAATTCATTATCTTAAACTATACATGCATTTAAAGCGGATTTCCGGCCTCAAAATCCACTTTGGGCCATCCGCTTGCTCAGTGTCACCTAAAAAACAAATGGATAGTCTCTATTTCTTTTTTAAATTACTTACCTTGATATTGAAGAAAATATACTTACCTTTCTTCCACTTCCTCCCTCTGCGGCCGCGGCCCGCGCCGTCACTTCCTGCTTGCATTGATTCCTGGGAGCTGAACGTCATCGCTCCCAGGAATCAATGCGCCTGCACCGGCCCCGCTCGTCAGTTCCGGTGCAGGCGCGTCATACCCTGCTAAACAGCTTCTGGGCATGCTCAGAAGCTGTGCAGGGATGATGCGCCTGCCCTGGAAGTGACGAGCGGGGCCAGTGCAGGGCATTGTGGGACCGAAGAGGACGCAGAAGAGGACGCGCTGGGTTCAGCTGCCCACAACTGAGATGGCAGCGCCGGAGAAGAAATTTTCAAGGTAAGTATTTCTTCTAAAATGTAAGTGGGACCCGGGACAGTTCCATTGTGGAATTTACTAGCCCTGACTGTCCCGGGGCCGGAACTCCACTTTAACATCACTATTCACTTCAGCAGTGTTGTGTACACATAACAGTATATGTACAGTGAGGCCCACAATTATTGGCAACCTCAACTCTATGGCTGCAGCTGTCACTGATAGCTTTGAGCCACCTACAGGCATGAGGGCAAATCCCCCCAAAAAATAGGTTAATAATGTAGGATTGGAAATTCAGCTGTCTCTTCATAAATGCTGAGCAACAAGAAATATTCATCTGAAATCGATTTTTTTCAGAGCTGTTCCTCCCTGGATAATGCCAGTTTACGCAAAACAATAAAGCAGTTCTATGCTTAGCCCTAATGGTCTAAATGTCAAGCTTTCAAACCCCTTTTGAAGCACTGTAGAGGCTTCTTAAAGCAGAATGTATCTATATTTCCCATTTCCATTACAAATTCTAGAAATTAGGTGTTTCTTCTTATTCAGATTAGAGGGCAGCGACATGCAAACCATTCCTTTATGTTCCTGGGCCAACCTTGTTTATAGCACAGATATAACCTTATATTATAGAGCCATTTTCATTTTATTTTATTTTCAAACTACATACATCTGTTTTAGGCTAGTTGACTATCACGCTAAACAAAAATGGGTAACCACCTGATATTACAGTATCACTAAGTTTTAGAGAAGGGTGTTTTGCACACAGCAAACAAAACAAAATGTATTTCCCAGCACACTTACCCATTAGCCCGCAGAAAAAAGAAAACGACACAATTTGAGATAAAAACATCGTTTTTAATTGCACAACATTTACACACGTGTGAAAGCCGCAGTTCCTTGTCAAGAGCTGTCTTAAGTCAAGTCTATGAGAACCTCCATGTTGGAGCATATACTATATAGCAAATGGATATTTTAAGGGCATATATACAGTGCCTTGCAAAAGTATTCGGCCCCCTTGAACTTTGCGACCTTTTGCCACATTTCAGGCTTCAAACATAAAGATATAAAACTGTAATTTTTTGTTAAGAATCAACAAGTGGGACACAATCATGAAGTGGAACGAAATTTATTGGATATTTCAAACTTTTTTAACAAATAAAAAACTGAAAAATTGGGCGTGCAAAATTATTCAGCCCCCTTAAGTTAATACTTTGTAGTGCCACCTTTTGCTGCGATTACAACTGTAAGTCGCTTGGGGTATGTCTCTATCAGTTTTGCACATCGAGAGACTGAAATTTTTGCCCATTCCTCCTTGAAAAACAGCTCAAGCTCAGTGAGGTTGGATGGAGTGCGTTTGTGAACAGCAGTTTTCAGTTCTTTCCACAGATTCTCGATTGGATTCAGGTCTGGACTTTGACTTGGCCATTCTAACACCTGGATATGTTTATTTGTGAACCATTCCATTGTAGATTTTGCTTTATGTTTTGGATCATTGTCTCGTTGGAAGACAAATCTCCGTCCCAGTCTCAGGTCTTTTGCAGACTCCATCAGGTTTTCTTCCAGAATGGTCCTGTATTTGGCTCCATCCATCTTCCCATCCATTTTAACCATCTTCCCTGTCCCTGCTGAAGAAAAGAAGGCCCAAACCATGATGCTGCCCCCACCATGTTTGACAGTGGGGATGGTGTGTTTAGGGTAATGAGCTTTGTTGCTTTTACGCCAAAAATAACATTTTGCATTGTTGCCAAAAAGTTCAATTTTGGTTTCATCTGACCAGAGCACCTTCTTCCACATGTTTGGTGTGTCTCCCAGGTGGCTTGTGGCAAACTTTAAACAACACTTTTTATGGATATCTTTAAGAAATGGCTTTCTTCTTGCCACTCTTCCATAAAGGCCAGATTTGTGCAGTATATGATTGTTGTCCTATGGACAGAGTCTCCCACCTCAGCTGTAGATCTCTGCAGTTCATCCAGAGTGATCATGGGCCTCTTGGCTGCATCTCTGATCAGTCTTCTCCTTGTATGAGCCGAAAGTTCAGAGAGACGGCCAGGTCTGTGTAGATTTGCAGTGGTCTGATACTCCTTCCATTTCAATATTATCGCTTGCACGGTGCTCCTTGGGATGTTTAAAGCTTGGGAAATCTTTTTGTATCCAAATCCAGCTTTAAACTTCTCCACAACTGTATCTCGGACCTGCCTGGTGTGTTCCTTGTTCTTCATGATGCTCTCTGCGCTTTAAACTGACCTCTGAGACTATCACAGTGCAGGTGCATTTATACGGAGACTTGATTACACACAGGTGGATTCTATTCATCATCATTAGTCATTTAGGTCAACATTGGATCATTCAGAGATCCTCACTGAACTTCTGGAGAGACTTTGCTGCACTGAAAGTAAAGGGGCTGAATAATTTTGCACGCCCAATTTTTCAGTTTTTTATTTGTTAACAATGTTTGAAATATCCAATAAATTTAGTTCCACTTCATGATTGCGTCCCACTTGTTGTTGATTCTTCACAAAAAATTACAGTTTTATATCTTTATGTTTGAAGCCTGAAATGTGGCAAAAGGTCGCAAAGTTCAAGGGGGGCGAATACTTTCGCAAGGCACTGTACCTGGAGGTTCTTTAAAGGCCCAGAGAAGCACAATGGCCCCTTATCATATCCTGGTGGCCACCATCAGTGCACAGTGTATAGAAACCATGGTAATTATGGAGGACGACCTGGGGATCAATAAGAAAATATAACCAAACTTAGACCATGTAACATGCTTTAGCTATCTATATCTCTTGTTGCCAGTGAGATCCTGGAGCACTAGTGTGGGCAGAACAAAGAATGCATTTACCCTGTGTACTATTTCTAGTTTACCATGGCGGTATTGATTTCGTAGGCTAGTGTTGATCTGTTTTAAAACATTAAAGCTTCCTGCTGTAAACGTAAAGAGGATCAATTTAATAAAACGTGGTATTATTGCCACGGTTTTCAGTATTTACAGGACTATGCTACACTTCTGTCTGAATCATTCACACAAGCATCACCTCAATAAGGAGCTCATGATCCTGTGGAGGGTTTTACAAAGGTGCGCTCCTGACCCCAGATGCCTAGAACCGTTTCCAACTACTCTATTTGTTCAAACCTTCCCTTCAGTCCCTTTGCCTACTCTCCTTTCCAGCCCCCCCCCCCTTTTTTTTCCTCTTCCCCCTCTCTTCTTCTCCCCTTGTTTCCTATCTTTCGACATCTGACATGTTTGGCCGCCCTCAGCTTTATCTTCCTATTTTCTCCCCTTAGTCTAGGGTCATTTTGGACCCCTCATTTCACAAATCCTTTTATTAAAAAGAAGTCTTTCTGAGCATGGCAAAGTCTGTTATATTTTTGGTCTCGGGGAGAATTTTGGCAAGGTGATAACTTACCCCTTTTAAAGCATATGCAAAAGGATTGTATTTATGTTGTCATTTTACTGTTAAAGTATTTCCTCTATGTAACGTTTTAGGTCTACCAACGTGTGATATGTGTTGTTCTTGATAGTTACTGTTTGGTGTACGGTTCTACACGCTCTGCTGAAATACGAAATACAACTTATAAATATATTGCTTCCTGCTGTGTTATTTTATCCTTTTTATGTGCACATATCCCCCCCCCCCCCACACTAATTTTGAGAGACTGATATTACACAAAAAAGTGACCAGAAAGTGAATTTGTTTTTCATATTTCACATTGGTCTCTTCTGATGTGATCTTCTCTGAGATAAACCATTGTTACACCGCTTTTTTTTCAATGATATGATCATTTGAAAAAGATTGTATGCTCCGGAATAGAATAAGCTATATGCAGTATATAAGACAGGTTCTAACTATTAGTTGAAATAGTATTTGCCACTCTGTAACATTCAACTCATCAGCCAGAAATTCCTCATCACAGCAGGACCTGAACATTTCCAAAATATCTTCTGTTCCTCCTCAAGTTAGGCTTTATGGCAGTAGTTTTATGCCCATTTCTGGATATATGGTTGGTTCATATTTATTTATTTCTGCAGAATAAGCAGACACTATGAGGAAGAGAACAAACTTGCAATGTAGAATTGGTGCCAATGATTTATCTTGGTTACAGTTCAACATGTGAGCCATGTGGTGGTGAAGTGTAGGGTAAAAATCTGATCAAGCTTAAGATGCACATTAAAATGTGCTTAAGGTGCATCCAAAAGGTGAAAAATGAACAACAGACATTAACGCCAAATGCTCAGGTCAAACCACATATCTAGTGGATGGGCTGGAGAAAATGGACTCACTAAATAATTAGGATTTACACAGCCTCAGGGTGAGAGTAATGTGGGTAACATGAGATAGATAGTCTGTAAAAAGCTGTATGCAGTTGTGGTATTCTCAACAAACATGGGCATATAAACAAACACAACACTAATGTCTGGTACACAAGGTGAGATTATTGGACAAATGATCATCTGTTTTTTTTTTTTTGCATGCTAATCTCATATCGAAATTGTAGAGTTTACTACGTATGTAACTATGTACTAATGTTAAGAAAATTCTCGTATAACAGAAAAAAATTCTGAAGTGATGTAATGTGTTGTAGTGTAGCTGTATTTTCGAACGACAACTGTACTAAATAAACGAAAATCCTACGATATGTTCATTTCTAAAAACACGTGGATGGTCATTGTTGGAAATCACCTATGCCATCACAGGGTATAAACAACAGTACTGGGCTAGTACATCTGGGAGATTTTGTTTTTATTAGCGAGTTATGCAAAGTACTGTCAGTCTGAAGAGAAGCCAGTCACAGACCATCTTGATTTTAAGATACAAGTATTCTACATGTGCACTATAACTTTATACTATAAAAAAAATCTTCTGGCAATGACTTCTATGGTATTTCTACTACTGCCAAGGCTTCAAATTCTTATCTCTAATGTGTTTAGTAAATTCACATCCCAAAAATATATTGCCCATATTTTGGTTTTTGATTTCCTTATAGGCTTTTGTCCACTATAGTGTTGTACTATGCTTCCCCGAAAATAACACCTAACCACACAATAGGACCTATCTCAGTTTTCTAGGATGGCTGCAATATAAGCCCTACCCCGAAAATAAGCCCTAGATAAAGTCCTTAAAAAATCATGTAATCTATTAAAAGGATTATATAATGTCCAGTGTGTGTCTTTATGTAACATGATTATAGAAAATACCTTATTTACAGCGCCGCTGAGTGCTCATGTGACCTGCCGGTACTCTCCTCCTGGCTGACATCAGCGGCCCCTCCCTATGCAGTGCTCAGAGCAGGGCTGACGTCGGCCGGGATCTCAGCATCTCCCTCCGCAGTGCTCGGAGCTGGAAAGAAGAGCTCCGGTGGGTCATATGAGTGCCCAGCGGCGATGTAAATAAAGTATTTTTTACAGTGTTACATAAAGACACACACTGAACATTATATAATCCATTTACAGAGTGTAATAACTGGATTATTGACTTACCATAAAATCATTTTCTCTGAAATCCTTTTTTCTGAAGTTCATTGACAGATGCAGCTCCATATTCTTCTTAACCATTGGGTTATGCTGCCCCCTATAGGAGTAGGACACTAGGCAGGAAAAAAACTTTACCATGCCTATGAGGCAGTCCCTGAAAGCATACACCCACCCACTCTGCTATAGGATTCAGTTTTGTTGCAAGCAGTGTCAGAAGTAAAAATCCCCAAACCCCCTCAGATATAGAGGGGCGGGTGCTGCGTCTGTCAATGAACTTCAGATAAAAGGATTTTACGGTAAGTCAAAAAATCGGATTTTTGTAAGATCTTACCGTAAAATCCTTTTCTCTTAGCTCATTGACAGACGTAGTCTTCTTGATTCACAAGAACTGGGTTATGTTGTCTCCGCAGGAGCAGGACTAGGCAGAAAGAAAAAACGTTCTGGCTCCACCTTATGGGCAGTCCCTGAGGGTATATCCTCCCTCTCTCTGCTACAAGGCATCAGTTCTGTCACAAAGCAGCAACAGAGAATTTAACCCAACCCAACTCAATGATAGAGGGGCGGGTACTACGTCTGTCAATGAGCTAAGAGAAAAGGATTTTACGGTAAGATCTTACAAAAATCAGATTTTCTCTGTCGCTCATTGACAGACGTAGTCTTCTTGATTCACAAGAACTGGGACATCCAGAAGCAGTGCCACAAATGAGGGGTGGGATTGACCGAAATCAAAATCCAATCTAGAAGGCCCAACCGGTGCCAAACTAGAAGTTTTAAAGGCTCATTATAAACAAAGAATGAGACTCAAATGAAAATTTCCAACGGAAAAAAAACCCTCGAGGCAGACCACTGGTCTCCTCAAATGGCGGCCTGCAAAACCTTGCGGCCAAACGAGGCATCAGACGATGCCATTACATCAACTTTATAATGTTTTGTAAAGGTATGCACCGACGACCAGGTAGCCGCCTTGCACACCTGGACCACTGACGCCTGATGGCGAAAGGCCCATGACGCACTAAGTGCCCGAGTGGAGTGCGCCTTAACAGGGAACGGGGGCTCCCGACCCTTAATAGAATAAGCCTGTACCACCGTCTGTCTGATCCATTTGGAAATGGTCGCGGCAGATGCAGGCAACCCCTTTTTGGGTCCATCCGGAATCACAAAAAGTGAATCCGTCTTGCGAAACGAGTCTGTCGTTTTCAAGTATACCCTGATCGCCCGGACCACATCCAAGGAGTGTAACGCAAACTCCCGAGGATGACTGGGCTTAGGACACAGGGAAGGTAATACAATTTCTTCATTCAGATGAAATTCTGAAACCACTTTTGGTAGGAAGGATGGATTCGGACGAAGAACCACCTTATCTCTATGAACCACCAGATATGGGGAACGACAAGATAAAGCGGCCAGTTCTGACACCCTGCGTGCAGAAGTGATAGCCACCAAGAAGGCCACCTTCTGGGACAACGTAGGTAGAGGAATCTCCCTAATATCTTCAAAGGGAGGTTTCTGAAGAACCGACAATACTAAATTAAGATCCCAGGGTGGTAACGGCGCGCGCACTGGCGGAGCCAGATGTCGCACCCCCTGGATGAAATTCCGCACCAAGGAATGAGTAGCCAAAGGCTTCTGAAAGAAGATAGCTAATGCGGAGACCTGACCCTTGATAGTGCTCAAGGCCAGTTTCTGCTCAACCCCTTGTTGCAGAAAAGCTAATATTCGGCTAACCGAATAAGACCGTGGACGGAACCCCAGAGGTTCACACCATGCAATGTAGGACTTCCATGTACGATGATAAATCTTTCTGGAAGTCGCTTTCCTTGCTTTAACTAGAGTAGGAATAACTGAAGCTGACAATCCCTTGTCCTTCAGCACCTGGGTCTCAATAGCCAGGCCGTTAAAGCCAGCGATCGTAAAGCAGGATGGAAGATCGGTCCCTGAGACAGTAGGTCCTCCCTGAGAGGAAGTCTCCACGGGACGTCCGCCACCAGTCTGACCACGTCGGCGTACCAAGCTCGGCGAGGCCAGTCCGGAGCTACCAGGATTACTGGAATTCCTTCCTCCTCTATCCTGCGAAGAAGTCTTGGCAGTAACCCGAGAGGAGGGAAGGCATACATTAGCTGGTATTGCCCCCACGGGGCGATCAGTGCGTCTGCGGTCTCTGCTAGAGGATCGCGGGAGCGAGCCACGAATCTCTGTACTTTCCTGTTGAATCGTGATGCCAACAGATCCACATCCGGGGTGCCCCAACGTAGGCACAACTGGTGGAAAACTTCTGGATGGAGGGACCATTCCCCCTGATCCAGAGTCTGACGGCTGAGATAATCTGCCTGCCAATTCTCCACCCCCGGAATGAACACCGCAGAGATAGCTGGAACAAATCGTTCCGCCCAGCGAAGAATGCAAGCCACTTCTTTGGCCGCTCGGACACTCTTGGTGCCCCCCTGGTGATTGACATAAGCCACGGCCGTGGCGTTGTCCGACTGGATCCGAACGGGGCGGCCCTGGAGCTGCTCGGTCCAGTGAATCAGACAAAGTTTGATCGCTCTCAGTTCCAATACATTTATCGGCAACCTGGATTCTTCCAGGGACCAAAGTCCCTGGATAGATAACTGACCGAGAATTCCTCCCCATCCGGATAGACTGGCATCCGTGGTCACTATCGTCCAATATATTGGCAGAAATGACTTTCCCTGGCTGAGCATCGGAGACCGAAGCCACCAGACCAGAGACTCTCTGGTCTGTTTGCTCAATCGGATCCGATTGTCCAGGGATTCCGGATTCCGATTCCATCTGAGAAGAATCTCTTGCTGAAGAATTCGGGTATGGGACTGGGCAAATGGGACTGCTTCGAAGGAAGCCACCATCAATCCCAGAACCCTCATGCAAGTTCGAAGAGAAGACCAGCTGTTGGATAGTAACAACTGGACTGCTGATTGAATCTTCCGGAGTTTCCCTACCGGAAGGAAAACTCTTGACCTGACTGTGTCTAGAATTAGACCCAGATATTCGAGCCTCTGGGTGGGAACCAGAAATGACTTTTGCTGGTTCACCAGCCACCCAAATTCCTGTAAAGAAATTATAGTAATTTCTATGTTTTGTAGCAGGGTCTGAGGAGACTCTGCATGAAGCAGGAGATCGTCTAGGTAACCTAGAATCGATATGCCTCTTTGGCGCAGTAGTGCCAACATTGGGGCCAACACCTTCGTGAAGACCCGAGGAGCCGTGGCGAGACCGAAAGGTAACGCCACAAACTGATAGTGGTTCTCTTCTACGGAAAAGCGTAGAAACCGCTGATGTCCTGCGAAAATGGGAATGTGAAGATAGGCGTCCTTGATGTCTATGGACGCTAGGACATCCCCTGGATGCAGGAAGGCTGCTACTGTGCGAATGGATTCCATCTTGAATTTCCTTATGTTGAGAAAGGAATTGAGTGCCCTTAAGTCCAGAATTGGACGCACTTTGCCCTCTTTCCTGGGTATTGTAAATAGGTTTGAATAAAACCCTTGAAAACGTTCTGTCCAAGGAACGTGGACTACCACTCCTTGTTGTAGTAAATCCGTGACTGCTCTCTGCAGATCTTCTAAACGTTCCGGGAATAGTCGGATATTGGAAGGGAAGAATCGCGCCGGTGGGAGAGATCGAAACTCGATCTTGTACCCTGACCTTATGACTTCGCAAACCCACTTGTCCGGGATTCTGGAAAGCCATGGATCCGGGAACTGGCGAAGACGTCCCCCCACCCCAATTATGGGTGGGGGCGCACCTTCAGGCTTTGGACGATTTATCTTCAGGTCTGGAGGGGGCGGGCTTTTGGCTTGCCCGACCAACGTCCCCTGAAGCCTCCTGAAGGAGCTTTGGAGGACTTAATTTTTTTACCCGCGGGACAAAAAAACTTTTTGTGAGCAGAGAAAGAAGGCCCTCGTCTTTGACGAGTTCCTTTACCCTTAACATTTTGCGGTAAAAAGGTGCCCTTTCCACCCGTGAGATCCTTAATGATCTCATCTAAGTTGGCTCCAAATAGACGCTCTCCTAAAAAGGGGATATTAGCCAATGCTTTTTTGGAACCTTGGTCGGCTAACCAACCTTTTAGCCACAGTGTACGCCTGAGAACCACTGCTGAAACTGATGCTCGCGCCAATAATGGAGTGGCGTCTAACGCCGCATCACACACAAACTGTAACCCCTGTATCATTTGTTCCAACAAATCTGATACCGCCTGAGGGACCTCTTCTAAGTCCCGGCGTAACCACTTGGTCCATTCAGTTACAGTCTGCGAAACCAGACCAATAGCAATTATTGGTCGGAAAGCTGATCCAATCAAGGAAAACATGGTGCGAGACATAGCTTCTATCTTGCGATCCACTGGATCTTTAAAAGACGGAGCGTCTTCTAAAGGAATAACCGTGGCTTTATTCAATCTAGCAATCGGTGAATCCACCACAGGTGGTTCTGTCCATTTCTTAATGAGGGCTTCCTCAAACGGATAACGCCTGTTAATGCGTTTAGAAATAGCAGAGGTGCGTTTTGGCAGACTCCATTCTTCTTTGATTGAATTGCCAAAACATTTGGGCAATGGAAAAACCTTCGCCACTTTCATGCGTTTTTTAGTCCCAAAAGGGATTTCAGTTTCAGCTATTTCCGACGGAATACCCTGTAATCTTAAGGTTTCTTGAACAGATACAATGAGTGCGTTTACCAACGCTTCCTCTCGGGCTATGGCTGATGCCGAAACATCCTCCTCACTGTCTGAAGAGACAGTACCCGAGACACCAATCCCAGATGAAGTACCTGCAACTGCAGAAATAGGCTCAGAGTCTGAATCCGAAGTTTCAGATAATAAGGGGTTAGGCGGGGGTCGCTTTCTTGCGCCCTGTCCCTGACAAGCCACTTCCACCCGGGACACAAAAGTTTCCATAATAGCTGACAATGATTCAACCGTCAGTGGGGTGCTGGAGGATCCTGCAGACACCTCGAGGGGATCCGGTGGAGATACATGAGTGGCAGGGTCCATGTTAATTCAGGACACCTCTGCCAGAAAAAACAAAAAACTTTTTTTTTTTTTTTTTTTTAAATCAAAAAAATACCTCTTTTTTTTTCTTTTTTTTTTTTTATGTGTCTCCCCCTAGCGCAATAGCGCCCCTCAGAGTACCTGCTTCTCGATCCCCACAAAGAGAGAGAGGGACCCCCAAGGCTCACCACCCGATGCAGAGAAGTTTCCAACCAACTGCAGTCAGCGTCTGTCTTTTACAGACTGGAAAGAGCTGTGTTCGTTTTCCCGGGTAGAAGGACGTGGCTCCGCCCCCTGTGTACGCCTTCCGGCGTTCCCAGCTCTCCACGAGGTAGCTGGGCTCATCAAACATGGCCGCCCCCATACAGGAGACAATAGACTCCAAAAACATGGCGGCCGAGGTGACCTGAGGACATACATGCACCCGGTCTACGGCAAAATGGCGGCGGACCGCCGAAATCGTTTTTCCCAGCACATCCACCTGCATCTCTGCTAAGTGGCGGTTTATCGATCTGCAGGAGGTACACTACAATTAAGGTAGGATTATACCTCCTATGTCTGCTGTAATACTACAGTCTGCTGGGTAGAGTGCTAGCTCTTAAACCAAGTCCACTTCCCACCAAACACATGCTGTATTTACAAGGGGGACTTTTAGTGTCAGACAGATACTGACCATGTATGGAGGGGCCCATAATTCATACTGCCTCATAACGAGGAAAAAAGGGAACGTTTACTCACCATACCGAACCGACAGGCACCCTCTCTTCACAATACCCTCTCCACCGGGGTGGGGGGGTTGTGGACCACTCCGGACGCCTCGACTCTCTGGTTCCTGGCTTCCAAGCGAGACTTTTAACTCGCAAGGTCAGTCCCTCCAATGGGACTCCGTCGCGGCCGACCCAGCGCGGAGCTCTGGTCTGCACGTGCTCGTAGGCAGAAACCGGGTGACCACTGGATCTCAACATCCAGCCCGTCGCCCGGCCCCGCATACTTACTTGAATGTGTCGCGGCCGACCAAGCGCAATGCAATGGTCTGCGCGCGCTCGTAGGCCGGCTGGGGTGACCACTAGTGTCACCCAGTCCGGCGTTTTTGCTTGAAGATCTCACAGGAAAAAAACACTGGAGAAAAAACTACCTAAAAAATATTTTTTCTAAAGAAAAAATCTTGCCAGGACCAAAAAGATCCCAGCAAGGAACTTAGGTCCTTACTCCTGACTAGACAGAAAAAAACTGATGCCTTGTAGCAGAGAGAGGGAGGATATACCCTCAGGGACTGCCCCTAAGGTGGAGCCAGAACGTTTTTTCTTTCTGCCTAGTCCTGCTCCTGCGGAGACAACATAACCCAGTTCTTGTGAATCAAGAAGACTACGTCTGTCAATGAGCGACAGAGAAATCCAGTTTTCTCTATCGTTCATTGACAGACGCAACTCCATATTCTTCTTAACCTTTGGGATGTCCCAAAGCAGTATTTGCATTAGGGGTGGGAAAACAAATCAGAGAAAGAACGTAATTCCCCAAAGGCTTAACTTAGCCAACCAGGTAACATGGAGCTCAAACAGGAACAACTGGAGCTCACCGAGAAACAACATACACCCTCAAAGAGAAAAAATTGCTATTTTAAACAGCAGTCTGAAAAACCTTGCGGCCAAAAGAAGCATCCGAGAGAACCACTGTAGAATTTAGTGAATGTGTGCACAGACGACCAAGTTGCCGCCTTGCAAACTTGTATTACTGACTGACTGACACCTGATGGCGAAAGGCCCAAGAGGCACTCGTCCTAGCAGAATGCACCTTCACAGGGAAAGGTGGAACCTAACCCTTAAGTAAATACGCCTGTACCACCGTCTGCCTGATCCCTCTGGATATGGTCACAGAAGACGCAGCCAATCCCTTCTGAGGTCCTTCCGTGAGGACAAAAGGAGAGTCTGATTTTCTGAAAGACTCAGTAACCACCAGGCAAACCCTAATTGCCCGAACCACAGCCAAAGAATGCAAGGCAATTTCCTTGGGTTGCTTGGGTTTAGGACAGAGTGAAGGCAGCACAATGTCTTCATCCAATGGAAATCAGAAGCCACCTTAGGAAGAAATGACTGATTAGGTCGAAGTACCACTTAATCTCTGTGGACCACCAGAGAAGGAGAACAGCAGGACAGCGCCACCAATTCAGACACTCTGCGGGTAGAGGTAACAGCCACCAAAAAGGCTACCTTCTGTGACAGTGTAAGCGGAGGAATATTCCTAAGTTTTCAAAGGGAGGTTTTTGAAGAACAGACAGTACCAAGTTAAGATCCCACTGAGGTAACAGGGACCGTATCGGAGGAGCCACATGACGAACTCAATGGATAAAAAGCCGACCAATAGTACCAAAGGCCAACTGTTGTTCAACCCCTCTTTGGAGGAAAGGCAATATCCTAGCCACTGAAAAGGAGCATGGAATCACCTTAAATCGATTCACACCATGAGATGTGCGATTTCCACGTACGATGATAAATCTTACTGGAGGTAGATTTTCTAGCCTTCAACAGCGTAGGAATCAGTGAGTCATAAAGACCCCTATCCTTCGATACCTGGCTTTCAACAGCCACGCCATTAAAGCCTGCGACTGTAAAGCAGGATGGAAGATTGGCCCTTGAGACAACAGATCTTCCCTGAGAGTAAGTCTCCAAGGAGCATCAGCGACCAACCTTACCAGATCTACATACCAAGACCGGCGAGGCCAGTCTGGGGCCACCAGAATGACCAAAATCCCTTCCACCTCTATTCAGCGCAGAAGCCTTGGCAGAAGTTTCAGCGGAGGAAACACATAAATCAGCCGATACTGACCCCAAGGAGCCACTAGTGCGTTTGTGGCGTCGGCCAGAGGATCCCGAGACCTGGCTACAAACCTCTGTACCTTTTCGTTGAGCCGAGAAACTAACAGGTCTACATTGGGTGCCCCCCATCGGACACACAACAGGTGAAACACCTCCGGGTGCAGGGAACACTACTCACCATACAAACGACGTACGGTTGGGCGCCACTCCGGATATACTACCTCTCCACTAAGGGTGGGGGTGCTGACGGCCAAGGGGCATGCTGCGACTCAGGCCAAAGCAGGTTGTGTGCATCCCGGCGAGGTGTTTCACTCATGGGCCAGCCCCTGTCCATGGGGCTGTCTTGGCAAGGCCTAGCATGGGGCTATAACCTGCACGCGCTCACTGGCTGGACTGAGAGACCATAAGGATCTAGGATATCCAGTCTGAAACCCAGTCCATCTGTTGATTGCAGTTCTCTCAGGAACATAACTACCTAAAGAAATTAAAATTAAAAATGTAAATTTTAACAAAGATTCCCTTGAAAATAAAAAAAAAAAGCTAAGACTGAAGTCCCATAGCAGAATGAGTGGGTTTATGCCTTCAGGGACTGCCCCATAGGTGTGGTAAAGTTTTTTCCTGCCTAGTGTCCTACTCCTTTAGGGGGCAGCATAACCCAATGGTTAAGAAGAATATGGAGCTGCGTCTGTCAATGAACGATAGAGAAAAATTATTTTACAAGGACTTTAACTAGAGTTTATTTTGGGGATTACAGAGATTCTGACTCCTGACCTGACAGGGAGGGAGAGGGGGAGAGAAGACAGGAGACAAATAAGACATCCCCTGAAAATAAGCCCTATTGATTTTTTTGTAGTCAAAATTAATATATGACCCGGTCTCATTTTCGGGTAAAAACTGTATTTCCATTGTTTTACAGTCTATCTCCAGCCATTGTTTTCAAATTTAAGTGATGGATAAAGTGGTTTAGGTTGTAGCTGCTTTACATTACCCTAGTAATGTAAAGCAGCCAGCCTATTGCAGCTGACAGTAATGGGTGCTCCAGTAGAAGCTTGTACTTGTACAGCACTTGTCTGGAAACACTGTTCATGACAAATTTGTGGGAAAAAAAAAAAAAAGATGTTGGTTGTCCAGATCTATATGTAAATTATTTTAGGAAGAATATTGAGCCCAGGTTTTCTTTGTTCATCCACTACATTTTGCCCTCTGGCTGTAGTTTTATAAGTGAAACATTTATTTCAGAAATTTAAAAGAAAAACATCTGCTAGTTTTAAAAGAAAGTCTTTATAAAGCAAGAAAAAAAGATGCTCCAGCATCTCCCGTGGGATGTTATATTAGAACTTAAAACGCCAATGCCTTTTTTATTATAATTTGATGCAGTTCAGATACAGAATTAAAATTACATTTACAATCCCATGAACTGGGGGGTTAGGATACTTGAAAGGCTCATTTTAGTTACTGAGACACAAACAACATTTGGCGCCTGTGATGATGCAAGCTATTATTGTTGTTTAAAGAGAACCAGTGAGAAATTGGCATTTGTAAGAATGAGTCTATACTCTTATGTGGGTGTGCAGCAACCTTACGGTGTGGGGACAGGTATTTATACAGTTACTTCCACATACAAAAAGCAGAAATAACATCTGAAATGCAGAAGAATCACAATAAAAAGGAATCCTTTACTAACGATATACTAGTATACACAAAGACATTGAATGTTTATCATTGTAAGAAAACTTTAAAGTAGAGCTACATAAATACTTCTGTAATTTAAGAAACCAACTGTGGCTTTCTGCACTGACCTTCCATAACACTTTAACAGCACTTGCCTTATTTGCAATTACAGGAATGAAAATAAAAACTTTTGGCGCCCAGTTGAATTTAGGCTACAAAACGTTCAGTTGACCATTAAAAAGATCTCAAATATTTTACTTTCCAACCACTAATGTGTACACTATATGGTTAAAGTAAAAGTTTGTGTAACCCAATCATCACACCTCTATCAGTTTGCTGGGCATCCCATTCCAAACCATGGGCATTAATATAGAGTTGCCTTTGTCATTCACCTATAAACAGCTTCCACTCTTCTGGGATGGCTTTTTGCAAGATTTTAAAGTGTGCAAGGGGAATGTGTGTCCATTGAGCAAAAGAGCATTTGTGAGGTCAGTTACCGATGTTGGATGAGTAGACTTGGCTTGCAGTCCAATTCACTCCAAGGGTGTTTCATAGGTTTGAGGTCTGGGTTGTGTGCAGGCAATGGTTTCTCCACACTAAACTTATCAAATCTTGCTCTGTGTACAGGGACAAAGTCATGCTGGAATAGTAAATGGCCCTTGTCTAAAGCCTAGTACACACGTAATGATTATTCGGCCGACCGATCGTCTGTCTTTTGTCCAGAGTGGTGTTTTGTTGTTTGGAATGTGCTCTAGACTGCACACGAATTTTCTCGCCCGACAAAATTCTACTTCAGAAGTGATGTCATGTGTTGGTTTGCTTTCTTTGTGTTCTTTCTACTCTGAGCATGCCCAGTCTTGCTCATTAGATTTTTCCCTGTCGAAATCTGTACTGACTGCACGAAAATCGGCCGTGTTTTAACGGCGGACAAAATTTTATAGCCTGCAAACCAGATTTTTTTCGGCCGAAAAGTCGGAGTCGGTTGTCGGAAGCACCATACTAACAAGCCGAAAATCAGCAGATCGGTCGTCGGACGAAAATTCCCTGCCGATTTTCGACACGTGTGTACGAGGCTTAACTCATCACAAGATTGGAAACACCCAGTTGTCCAAAATGTATTGTGTTGTAGTATTAACAGCCCCCTTTCTGGAAACACTCAGGTTCATAAATTTGAAGCTTGTACTCATACTTTTTGCCATATAGTCCATAAAGACATCTCTTAGATCATTTTAAAAAACATTACTTGTAATAATGAAATAAAATTATTTTAGACAATTTGTTTACCCAATCACTTAATCGCAGTGTTAAACAAAACCTCTTTACATGGGTTAGCAGTAATAAAAGTATGCTTACAATGAAACTAGCACTTTGTGCTGTGATTTTTTTTTTCCATTTCTTAACAGGATGTGGGCATAAGGCAAGATAACATACAGGGTGAGAAATGGGTAGACCTGTTACATAAGTAATGCACACAGAACAGAGTTCAGCAATCAGCCGCTGACTATTGTTAAGCTTGGTGAAGGGCAGTCACAAACACACACACTGCACTCTAATATCACCAACACCATCTTGGTGCACCAGATGTGAGAGCACAAAGAAATAAACATCCGTAACCATATCCCGCCCAACACTTATGCTGTGCGCAATTAGAGTTGTGATGTCAAAGCATTTAGAACATTTTTCCCACCCTATGATTGCATAATTTAGTTCATTAACTGAACACATGGAAATAAATAGCTGTTTGAACATGCATTTGAGCAAAGCAGGTCTGGGATACAAACAGAAAACGCATCTCCCATTTTGGCTCATGGCCCATATAACTCAAGCAGCTCTAAAACACCTACAGAGCAAAGAGCCTTACTTTGTGAGGAATATACAGCGCTCTTCAATGTTTATGCAATATGCAGTATATTGTTTAGTCTTGAAATACATATGTAAGTAAGCCATACATGAAGATGCAGTGCAGATTCCAGTTTATTGCAGGAGAACCACATGTTGTATAATATGTATTATGCTACATATGTTCATTTTATATTCAATTTAAAGTGGCCCTGTTGCTAGAGTAAATTAAATAAATCCATATCTGTAAACAAGACTTTACAGTTATTGAGACAAGACTTTACTGTTACAAGACTGTATAGACTTTCCAGGTGCCTCAGCCAATTCTGGGAAAAACACTGCTAAAGTCTGCACCAAAACCAAAACGTTCCAGGAGTGCGGATCTCCTTGGTCCCTCCCTCTGTCCTGCACCCATTCTGTATACAGTAGTAATGTGGGGAGTTAGTAGCAGGAACCAGTGAGACCAGCAGGAGGTCCAGGAGACAACCAGTCTGGGAGGTGTTGGTATTTCTGTGGATTCAGCAGAAGATTTCAAAGTGGCATTCAGCTGCATGGGCAACAGGAATGATGAAAATTCTTCTTTTACAGGAATGGCTTCATTTAAAATCTATATTGTCACTTTATTCAAATACTCTCTTAAGTTAATATTTAGAAGCAGTATACGTGTTCTTCATAGTGTTGGAAGGATTTATTTCAATATTTCTTGACAAAAATTATACTTCATTTAAAGCCCATCTCTTGACCAAATAGGAAGTGTCCATGTCACACAGTCAGTGACTTGTACATTCAAAGAAGATCCGCACCTCCTGTAATTAGAGAAAGAGAAGAGGTTAAGGGCATTCGATTAGATACTCTTTTTCTATGCCAGGGGTTAGTTAGAAGAGAGTAGGAGAAGGGGTGGGTGGTGGTAAGCCTGGAGATCACCACTTAAAGAGGAGTTCTGCCTTCCCTTAAAAAATTTAACAGTCAGCCGCTACATATACTGTACACATACTGTAGCTGTTAACTTTTAATATTAGGACACTTACCTGTCCTGGAGTCCAGAGATGTGGGCACTGAAGCCGATTTTGGTATTGGCTCTCGGGTGCTGCCGCGGCCATTCTGGGAAAGGGAACCCGGCAGTGAAGCCATGCGGCTTCACAGCCGGGTCCCTACTGCACATGCGCGAAGCGCGCTGCGCATTCCTATTGGCTCGGTGGCAGGGGGAAGGAGGAGGGGGCCGAACTTCCGGGACACTGTCAGTAGCGGAGCCAGAGGGCTAGCTGGGGTGGCAATTGCCATCCCAGACGAAGTCCTTGCCACCCCTGTTGCCACCCCGCTTGACAGTCAAGGGGGGACCCCCAGCCATTAGACAACCCCCGCTGTGCAGCTATTTAGAAAAGAAAAATTGTCTCCAAATGTCACTGTGTTCCGTGGGAGCGGGGGACAGTAAGTGGACTATTTTCTCTGTTTCGGGTTTAGGCGGATCAATCTGCAGCAGCACGCTGCACAGCTAAAGCCTGGTTACCGGCCTCTTCAATATGAATAGACTGTGACAGGCTGGGAACTCTGCGGCGGATTGATCCACCGAAACCTGAAACTGAGAAATAGTGCACTTACTGTCCCGGTCCCAGTGGCGTACCAGCGGGGCGGGGGGCGCACTGGGTGGTGTCAGGCCGGTGTCCGCATCTCCATGTGAAGGCAGCAGCTGAGCTGCAGCGGCAGCTCCTTCAGTCAGCGGCAGGAAGAAGGTGAGTGAGAGAGCCTGATGAGCCCCGTTTGTGTGCTGGATAGGAGGGGGATGGGCAGCTGCATATAGATTAATTAAACTTTCCATATTCCTCCTGCTGTCACTGAATACCTGTTTCTCCTCCTCCTCAGCGGCTGCAGGAGGAATATGGTAAGATCAATTCATCTATATGCAGCTGCCCATCCCCTTCCTATACAACTTCTTTTGCTGGCCCCCCAGTTTTCTTTAGGCCCCCCAGTTTTCTTAACCCCCCTTCAGTGCACTTAACCCCCCAGTGCTCTTTAGCCCCCCCAGTGCTCTTTAGCCCCCCCGTGCTCTTAGTCCCCCTAGTGCCCTTAAGGCCCCCCCAGTGCTCTTAGCCCTCCCAGTGCCCTTAAGCTCCCGACAGTGCTTTTCATCTCCCCCCCATGCTCTCTGGCTCCCCCAGTGCTCTCCATCCCCCTGTGCTCCCTGGCTCCCCCCTCAGTGATTTCCAGTTCCGCCCAGTGCTCCCCCCCTGGTTTTCCCTGCCCGTTACCCCCCCCCCAGTGCTCTCCATCCCCCTGCGCCTTCCAACCCCCCTGCAATCATGTCTGCAGTCTCTGACCTTCTCTTGCATCATGTCTGCAGTCTCTGACCATCTCTTGTATCATGTCTGCAGTCTCTGACCACTTCTTTTACCATGTCCCCAACCTCTGACCATCTTCCTGTACCATGTTCGCAGCCTCTGACCACCTCCTGTACCATGTCCGCAGCCTTTGAATACCTCCTGTATCATGTCCGCAGCCTCTGACCACCTCCTGTGTCATGTCCGCAGCCTCTGACCACCTCATGTGTCATGTCCGCAGCCTCTGACCACCTCCTGTGCCATGTCCGCAGCCTCTGACCACCTCCTGTACCATGTCCACAGCCTCTGACCACCTCCTGTACCCTGTCCCCAGCCTCGGACCACCTCCTGTACCATGTCCGCAGCCTCTGACCACCTCCTGTACCATGTCCGCAGCCTCTGACCGCCTCCTGTACCATGTCCGTAGCCTCTAACCACCTCCTGTACCATGTTCGCAGCCTCTGACTACCTCCTGTATCATGTCCACAGCCTTTGAAAATCTCCTGTATCATGGCTCTATCATGTATTATACTTAATACATATATAATTGTGTACATTTTGGAAAATAAACAACTTTAATTTAATCTATATACATTTTGTGGAAAATAACTTATTTTTAGTGTAATTGAACACTTTGTATATTGACCCCCCAAAATAATACTTTTCCACCCCTGTTTTAAAAGTCTAGCTCCGCCACTGGACACTGCGCCGCGGCCTGTGTCCCGGAAGAGGGGAAAGGATATCTGTCAAAAACGTGGCACCGGAGGGGGGAGCAAAATAGCAGAAGTTTCATTTTTGGGTGGCACTCCGACCAGGACTATTTCTGACACTTGTTGCTTACAAGTTAAAATCCTAATTTTTTGCTAGAAAATTACTTAGAACCCTCAAACATTATTTTATTTTATTATTTTTTTTTTTTTAGCAGAGACCCTAGAGAATAAAATGGAGATTGTTGCAATACTTTATGTCACATCGTATTTGGCGAGAAACTTTGGTACTTAAAAATCTGCGTAGGTGACGCTTTAAAAATTTCTACAGGTTACCAGTTTAGAGTTACAGAGGAGGTCTAATGCTAGTAGTGCTTGCGTATGCATTCGCTTCTGCGTGCAAGCTTCCTGCCCATCTGTACACAGGATCGGATCCCCCCGCTTGGAGATCAGTAGCGGCGGAAACGACTGGGAAGGTGCCCCCCCCACCCGTCCCGCCGCCCATAACAGTGAACTTGTGGTGAATCCGCTGCTAGGACCACTTTTATGATAAAGTGGACCGCCCACTGTTTAAAAATATACTGGGGTTATGGCAGCTATCTGCTGTCATAACCCAGTATTTAACGTCAAAATAGCAACGTAAATACACTGTGGGCGGTCCGAAAGTGGTTAAAACACAGAGGCTGTGTTTAAGAGGCATTGTTAACCTTTGTTTCTGAAGATGCTAGCTGCTTGGTTGTCATGTAAACTCTTTAGCTTTGAGCTACTGTCTCAGAACAAAAATGTAGATGTTACAACTTTTCTTCAACACTTCTGTTCTGTATATGTTTCCAGGCCAATGACTCAAAATATTAAAAGTCAACAGATCATAAAGAGGAACTTCAACCGTATCCTAAAAAGAAACCTTAAGAAAAGTAATGGCAATCTACAAGAAGATAATTGCAGGCTTTTTATTCTTTGCATACCTCATTTTGTTTCTTCTCCATTCTTCTCACAGTGTCCGACTTTCACTAAGAGCAGGTGAATCCATCTCCCGTTACCCTCCTGGAACTTTGGGTCTGGCTCCTGGAACATGTTACAGTGCACACCATCAGAGGGAAGACACTGGTGATGTAGCCTTCACAGGATGCATCAGTGAGACCCTGGTTACATCACCAGCGCCTTAAGAAACCAGGAAGTGGAAAAGCAGCCATTCTAGGTAAAAGCAAACAAAAATGGATTTTTGTAAAATCTTACCGTAAAATCCTTTTCTCTTAAGCTCATTGACAGACGTAGTCCTCGTTGATTAATAACAACTCGGGTTATGCTGCCCTCTATAGGAGTAGGACTAGACAGGAAAGAAAACGTTCTGGCCACACCCTAGGGGCAGTCCCAGAGGGTATATCCTCTCACTTCCTGCTACAGCAAATCAGTTATGTCACAAAGCAGTGTTTAGAGAATTTAACCCAACCCAACTCAAAACAGAGGGGCGGGTACTACGTCTGTCAATGAGCTTAAGAGAAAAGGATTTTACGGTAAGATTTTACAAAAATCAATTTTTCTCTGTCGCTCAATGACAGACGTAGTCCTCGTTGATTAATAACAACTCGGGACGTCCCAAAGCAGTACCAAAAATGAGGGGTGGGATGACAGAAATCAAAATCCAGAAGGCCCAACCGGAGCCAACCAGAAGCATCAAGGACTCATCAAGCAAAAAGATGAGACCTAAGTGAAACACCCAACAAACCCTTGAGGTAGACCAACAGTCTCCTCAGATTGCGGCCTGCAGAACCTTGTGGCCAAAAGAGGCATCTGACGATGCCATCACATCAACTTTATAAAATGTTGTAAAGGTATGAACCGACGATCAAGTCATCGCCTCGAAAACCTGGATCGCTGACGCCTGATGGCGGAAGACCCAGGAGACACTAGGCGCCCGAGTAGAGTGCGCCTTAACAGGGAACGGAGGATTCCGACCCTTAATAGAATAAGCCTGTACCACCGTCTGACTGATCCATCTAGATATGGTTGCGGCAGACACAGGCAACCCCCTTCAAGGGCTATCCGTGATCACAAAAAGTGAGTCCGTCTTACGAAAACAAGTTCGTAGTAGTCAAGTGTATCCTTCTGAACCCCATCCAAGGAGTGTAATGCAAACTCCCAAGGATGGCTAGTCTTAGGACACGGGGAAGGTAACACAATATTTTTATTCAGATGAAAACTCTGAAAACCACTTTAGGAAGGAAGGATGGATTCGGAAGAAGAACCACCTTATCCCTATAAACCACCAGAAATGGGGAACGACAAGATAATGCGGCCAGTTCTGACACCCTGCGTGCAGAAGTAATGGCCACCAAGAAGGCCACCTTCTGGGATAATGTAAGCAAGGGAATCTCCCTAATATCTTCAAAGAGAAGTTTCTGAAGAACTGATAACACTAAATTAAGAGCCAGATGTCGCACCCCTTGGATGAAATTCCGCACCAAGGAATGATTAGCCAAAGGTTTCTGAAAGAAGATTGCTAACGCTGAAACCTGACCCTTGATAGTGCTCAAGGACAATTTCTGCTCAACCCCTTGTTGCAGAAAGACCAAGATTCGGATCACCGAATAGGTATGTGGGGGAAATCCAAGAGATTCACACCACGCAAATATAAGACTTCCATGTGCTGGAAGTCGCTTTCCTTGCTTTAACTAGGGGTAGGAATAACTGAAGCTGACACTCCCTTGTCCTTCAGTACCTGGGTCTCAATGGCCAGGCCATTAGGCCAGCGATTGTAAAGCAAGATGGAAGATCGGTCCCTGAGACTGCAAATCCTCCCTGAGAGGAAGTCTCCAAGGAGCGTCCGCGACTAGCCTCACCAAGTCGGCATACCAGGCTCGACGAGGTCAGTCCGGAATTTCCAGAATAACTGGAATTCCCTCCACCTCTATCCTGCGAAGAAGTTCCCGCAGTAACTTGAGAGGATGGAAGGCATGCCGTAGCGGATACTGCCCCCACGGGGCGATCAGCGTTTCTGCTGCGTCCGCTAGAGGATCGCGGGTGCGAGCTACAAACCTCCGCACCTTCCTGTTGAGCCAAGGTGCCAACAGATCCACATCCGGGGTGCTCCAATGAAGGGACAGCTAGTGAGATACCTCTGGATGAAGAGGCCATACCCCTTGATCCAGAATCTGATGGCTGAAATAATCTGCCTGCCGATTTCCCACCCCCGGAGTGAACAATGCGGGGAGATCCGGAACAAACCGTTCCGTCCAAACGAAAGATGCTAGTCGTTTCGATGGTCACCAGGACATTCTAAGTGCCCCTTTCTTGACATAAGTCACGACCGTGGCATTGTGCGATTGGATCCGAATCGGGCTGCTCTAGAGCTGCTCGGTCCAGTAAATCAGACAAAATCTGATCGCTCTCAGTTCCGATACCCTATTGGTAACCTGGATACTATCAGAAGGAATGACTTCCCCTGGTTGAGCATCGGAGGCTCCCTGGTCCGCTCGCCCAACCGGATCCGATTGTCCAGGAAATCGGAATTCTGATTCCATAAGAAAATAATCTCTTTCAGGAGAATTCGGGTATGAGACTGGGTATACGGTACTGCCTCTAAGAAGGCCACCATCCGTCCCAGCCAATTGACGGACAGCAACATCCGAATCGTTGACTGAACCTTCTGGAGTTTCTCCGCAAGGAGAAAACCTCTTGCCCAGGATGTATCCAACCTTAGGCCCAGATAGTTCAGTCTCCTGGTGGGAACCAGGGATGTGGGAAAGCGAAGAAAAACGCTGATGTCCTGCGATGATGGGGATATAAAGATAGGCATCCTAAATGTCTATGGACGCCAGGAATCCCCCTGATGCAGGGAGGCCACCACTGTTCGGATGGACTCTATTTTTCCCCAAGTCCAGAAATTGGACGCACCTTGCCCTCTTTCCTGGGCATTGTGAACAGGTTCGAATAGAACCCCTGAAACCGTTAAATGTTAGCAGGGAAGAATCGCACCAGTGGAAGCGATCGAAACTCGATCCTGTATCCTGACCGTATGACCTCGCGAACCCCTTAGTCTGGGGTTCCGGCAAGCCATGGATCCGGAAACCGGTGAAGACGTCCCCCCACTCCAGAGATGGGTAGGGGCGCATCAGACTGTATTTTTCAGGCTTGGCTGAGCCGGACTTTTTGTTTAGCCGACCAGCGCCCTTTGAAACCCCTCTAAAGGGGCTTTGGAGGGTTTTGCCTTATCGCCCGCCCTCGCGGAACGAACAACTCCTTATGAGCAGAAAGGGAAGGTCCTCGTTGGCTACGAGGTCCTCTTTAACCTAACAGTCTGTGGCAAGACAGCAGGTGGTACCGTCTATCCTTTAAAGAGGGATTCCTCAAACGGATAGCGCCTAGCCATGCGTTTAGGAAATAACAGGGGTTCGTTTCAAAACGACCCCATTTGGGTAAAGGAAAAACCTTCGCCCTTTTGGTAGGCTAACAAGTACCAAAAAGGAATTTCAGTCTCAGCTACCTCTGCCGGTATAACCTCAAGACCAAAGGTTTCCCGGACGGACACAACTAGTGCATCCACCACTCTTGTGCTATGGCGGAGGCAGAAACGTTCTCCTCACTGCTGAGGAGACATTACCTGAGACAACAGCCCCATAAGAGGGACCTGCAGCTGCATTGACCAGCTCCGAATGTGTATCTGAAGTATCAGATAAACAATAGGGGTAGGCGGGGGTCGCTTCTTGACCCCCGTCCCTGACAGGCCACCTCCACCCGGGATACCAAAGACTCCAAAACTGCCGATAATGCATTAAAAACAAATGGGGTACTGGAGGGTCCTGCGGCCACCTTGAGGGGATCAGGTGGGGATACCTGTGAGTGGGTGGGGATACCTATGCAGCAGGGTCAATGATTATACAAGACACTTGCCAGCGACAAAAAAAAATGACAAAGTAAAAAACTTTTTTTTTTTTTTTTTGTGTCCCCCAGTCGCAACAGCGCCCCTCAGTGTTACCTGCCTTTTTGGACCCCACAGAGAGAGAGAGAGAGAGAGACCCCAAAGCTCATCCCTGATGCACAGAAGTTTTCATCAGCTTGCTCAGTGCTGTCCTGTTACAGACAGGAAGTCTTTGGCCCTATTTCCTGGGTAAAGGAGGCGGCTCCGCCCCTTAACACGCCTACCGGCGCATCCCCCTGGCTCCACGAGGTGCATGGCCGCCCCCATGTTGGAGACACGAGGCTACGCCAATATGGCGGCCTCGTGTGCTCTGCAAGAAAATGGCGGCGGCCTGTTAGGATAGCGGCGGCTTAGCAGCGGCCTGCGGGATGCTGTATTCGGCCTAGCGGCCTGTGGGAGTGCATCGGCCCCCCAAACTTCACCCTGGATGGTGATCAGCCTGGCCGGCGGTACCGGACTCTGGTGGGCCGCTATGCTACCACAGTAATATTCTAGTACTGCCACTGACTTCAGTCATCTTTACAGTTTTGAAATGACATTAGATTGTCAGCTCCCAAACCAAGCCTCCTGGTTACTTGTTCACAAAAATCACACTCAAATAGGGGGATCTGTGAAATGTTATAGGATAGAGGGGAGACCCATCCTTACCATTTCAGAGAGGGGCCCGCGTTCACCACAAAACCCGTCAGGGGAAAGGGGGGGAACATACTACTCACCATACCGGAACCAGGCGGGCGCCAACTCCTGACAGTACCCCTCTCCACCGGGGTGGGAGGGCTGTCGACCAATACGGACGCCGTGACTCATGGTCATTGGCGTTTCAGCGAGACGTTTAACTCGCAGGGTCAGTCCCCGTCCAGTGGGACTATGTCGCGGCCGACCCAGCGCGGAGCTATGGCCTGCACGCGCTCGTAGGCTGAACTGGGGTGACCACTGGATCTCAACATCCAGCCCGTCGCCCAGTTCCAGCTTTCTTGCTTGAAGATCTCACAGGAACACTGGAGAAAAAAAGCTGTCTAAAAATCTTCTAAGAAAAAAATCCTGCCAGGACCGAAGATCCCAGCAAGGTATCTAGGTCCTTACTCCTAACTAGACGGAAAAAAACTGATTTGCTGTAGCAGGAAGTGAGAGGATATACCCTCTGGGACTGCCCCTAGGGTGTGGCCAGAACGTTTTCTTTCCTGTCTAGTCCTACTCCTGTAGAGGGCAGCATAACCCGAGTTGTTATTAATCAACGAGGACTACGTCTGTCAATGAGCGACAGAGAAATGTTTGTTTAACCAATGAATATAGGATGATTTCATGTCAGCATGCAGAGCTAAATGTGGATATGATTTTTAGTTAAAGAAGGTAAGGGTCTGCTTTAAAAGCCAGGCAACTAGCATTTTTAAAAAGGTTTTCAACAATGGCAACATTCGAATCTCCCAAGACAGGTTTGCTTGCTAGTAGCTATGATCCAGTAAATGGTCTTGAGGGCTGGGTTACATTAAATGAATAGTAGCACATGGGTAGAAAAGAAAAAAAACATGTTATCCTGGGTAGATGTGATTTTTAAATCTACAAACTATAAACGGCTACTAATATTTATATGAACGTTTTAGAACATTGATGCAGGAATTAAACATATACAGTACCCCATTGGAGCTTGCTGGACCATGCTATATTTTCTTTTTCTCTCCTTTGCATTAACTACAGGTTTAGATTATTACATTTTAGTGGATCTATTTCTTTCTGTATGCAATTAATAAAACCAGCTTTGTTACTTTTAGTTGAACATTATTCCTGTGCCCGGTACACAAACAGGAGCGCTATTTCTACTTCCTGCCACCCTTGGCAGCTGAATGAGTTTTTTCTAAATGCATTTATTACTTTATCTGATAATATTTCTTCCATTGCAATGCTTGGTTCACAAACAAATATCTTAAGGGTATGTAATCAATATTTTTCCACATAAAATTAAAGGTAAATATTGAAAGAATTTATCTCCCATGAATCATTATCTCATAAATTGCAATTTTATCACACCCTCAAATGGCTGTTTTCTGCTCTTTGCAGCTGCAAAAAGACAGTAGTGTTATGACACACGAAAACCCCCTGCAATAATTTATTACATACATAATACTGCAACCATCAATATCATGTTCATGCAGTAAATTCAGCTGATCCATGTAATAAAGCCTTTACCAAGCTGGGGGAAGTTAGGATTAATTGTTAAAATAAGCAAATTATGCAAAGTAATGAAAAAGCCTTGTTATGCTTTGTTAACTGAAGCGAAACGTGTGACCTATAATTTGAGCAGGCACAGCATACAATATACCATAGTTATACATACTGTACTATGGCTGCAACCCTCCCAGATTTGCCAGGACCGCCCCGGAATTTGACGCAAGTCCCGGAGTCCTAGCGAATCAAGCCTGAGTCCCAGAATAGAGCCTACTGCTGGAACCAGTTCCCCGGCACTAAGCTCCAGGGACTTGCCCAGCGGGGACGCACTAGCAGGGGCACCAGTAGCATCTGCCAGCAGCTTGTGTGGGGTGTCTAGGGTCCTACAAGCCGCATCTATAGCTCTATATAGCAGTCAGCATTTCTCGCAGCCTGCTGCCTCTCACAGTGCAGAGCCGCTGAACCCGCCTCCTCCTCCCTGACTCTGTCTTCCTGTACAGAGGCGGAGGAGGCGGGACACTGCTCTGCACTCTACTCTTCACTGCAAAAGCTGGTTGTTAAGGAGCGGGCCCGGGAAACCAGCCACCGCGTCCTCAACAATGGATGACTCATCAGCTGTCAGCGGGATTCCTCGCTGACAGCTGAATGTAAAAAAAACGTTGCCGCAACGAAAAATAAAAAAAAAAAAAATGTCATGAGGGAATCCTCCACTGCAAAATGTATAAAAAAAAATAAAAAAAATGACATGGAGTCCCCCTCAAAATCCATACCAGATGCTTATCCGAGCATGCAGCCTGGCTGCCCAGGAAAGGAAGGAGCCAGGGCAAGCGAGTGTCCCCTCCCTGAACCATAGCAGGCCCCCAAAAGCACCTTGTCCGAATGTTGATAAAGACAAGGGCCTCTTCCCCACAACCCTGGCTGGTGGTTGCGGGGGTCTGCGGGCAGGCGGGGGGTTTTATCGGAATCTGGAGGCCCCCTTTAACAAGGGAGCCGCCAGATCCTGACCCCCCTTTCTGAATGAGTACATTGTACCCCTACTCATTCACCCAAAAAAGAGTAAAAAAAAATTAATAAAAAAACAGTTTTTGACAAATTCTTTTATTTAAAAAAAAAAAAAAACGCATGCACGGGTCAATGACATCACAAGGGGGGGTGTGTTACTACCCAGTGACATCCCCGGGTGGCCATGAGAATTAGCTACATAAGGAACTGTCAAGACGGCGGAGTGGGCAGACAGTGGGAGCCAGCGACAAGTGCAGAGCTATTTTTTTTTTTTAGTCCTTGGCGGCGTACATGAGGATTTACTCTGTATCTACACCGGGGACATTGTTTTTGTTTTAATAAAGGAATTGTCAAAAACTGTGTCTGTTTTTTGTTTTGACACTTTTTTTTGGTGAATGAGTAGGAGTACAATGTACCCCATATTAATTCACATAGGGTGGGGTCAGGATCTGGGGGCTCCCCTGTTAAAAGGGGCTTTTAGATTCCGATAAGCCCCCTGCCCGCAGACCCCTACAACCACTGGCCAGGGTTATGGTGGAAGAGGCCCTCAAAATGGGTATAAGGTGCTTTGGAGAGCCCCCCAACCCCAAAGCACCCCCCATGTTGGGGGCATGTGGCCTGATATAAGTAGGGGGGTGCTCTCTCATCCCCCCACCCCTCTTTCCTGGCCAGCCAGGCTGCGTGCTCGGATAAGGGCCAGGTATAGATTTTTTTAGAGGGGCCCTATGCCCCTCAAAATCCATACCAGACCTAAGGGAACTGTCAAATCGCACCAATGTAAACCAGGGTTTTGCCGAAAGAAAACAGTCTAGCTTAAGACACACTTGACAAAATGCAATATTATTAGGTGAAATTCAGTGTCAAACACAAAAAGACTCCTAATGAGTCCTGCCATAAATAAACCCGTAGTAAATAGTCTGATGCCACAGATTAAAGCAATACACATCAGGGAGTCTGAACGTTCAGAGCCAAACTTCATGCATTAAAGCAGTAGTAAACTCTGGGAGAAAAACTTCCCCTGCAAATGAAGGGCATAATGTGCTAGTATGCAAGCACATGACTGGTTGGTAGGATGCTGGAGGTCCTAGTAAGCAATGATAGTGCAGCTGGAGGACCTGGAATGGAGACTGGAGGGGGCTGTGGATATTGGGTAGAAAAAGGCCATTGGCTAACCTGAAGACATGCATGGGAGGTCACTGACCCTAACTGTAGGCCAGATAAAATATTGCAGCAGGTTGAATTTGTCCCATGGGCTATAGTTTGGAGACCCCTGATGTAGGAAAACTGTACCTGTAGAAGAAAAAAAAAAAAACGAATTGTAGAAGATACCGGACCTGTAACCACCAGAAGTGGCTGTTGGATGCCTAACCTGACTCTAGCCTATTTTCATTATCGAACTCTAAGCTAATACTAGCTATAGAATCCCAGGCCAGAAAAGAAGGGGGAAGGGGGGAGGGGGCGAGCGAGCGCCCCCCCCCCCTCCTGAACCATAGCAGGCCACATGCCCTCAACATTGGGGGTGCTTTGGAACAAAGTGGCTTCACCCCCCCCCCCCCAAAGCACCTTGTCAAATAATGTATAGTAATGAAAAGACCTTTTAAGTTATGCTTTGTTAACTGAGGCTAACATGTGACCTATAATTGAGCAGGCACAGCATACAGTACCGGAGTCCTGGCGAATCAAGTCTGAGTCCCGGAGCGGAGCCCAGTGCCAAAACAAGTTCCATGGCACTTGGCTAGAGGGACTAGCCCAGCGGGGATGCACTAGCGCGGGCACCAGTAGTATCTGCCCTGCAGCTTGTGCTGGGTGTCTAGGGTCCCACAGGCCACATCCATGGCTCAGTATGGCAGCCGGCATCTCTTGCAGCCTGCTGCCCCTTATAGTGCAAAGCCAGTGAACCCACCTCCTCCTTCTCCTCCCTTGCTCTGATGTCTTCCTGTACACAGAGAGGCTGAGGAGTTGGGACACCGCTCTGCACTCTACTCTACACTTTAATAGCTGGTTGTTAAGGAGCAGGCCAGGAAACCAGCCACTTGCGTCCTTAACAATGGATGACTCATCAGCTGTCAGCGGGGGATCAGCTGTCAGTGGGATTCCCCGCTGACAGCTGAATGTAAAAAAAAAACATTGCCGGCAATAAAAAATTGTGAAAAAATGGCATGAGGGGAGCCTCCACTGCAAAATTTATTTTAGAAAAATGGCGTGGGGTCCCCCTCAAAATCCATACGAGATGCTTATCCGAGCATGCAGCCTGGCTGCCCAGGAAAGGAAGGGGGGAGTGGCGAGCGAGCGCTCCACCTTCTGAACCATAGCAGGCAACATGCCCTCAACATGGGGGGTGCTTTGAGGCATGGTGGCTTCCCCCCCCCAAAGCACCTTGTCCCCATGTTGATGGGAACGAGGGCCTCTTCCCCACAACCCTGGCTGGTGGTTGTGGGGGTCTGCGTGCAGGCAGGGGGTTTATCAGAATCTAAAGGCCCCCTTTAACAAGGAGGCCCCCCAGATCCTGACCGCCTCCCTATGTGAATGAGTATGGGGTACATTATACCCTTACTCATTTACCCAAAAAAGTGTCAAAAAGAAATAAAAACACAGATATGGACATCTTGTTGGGGTGCTGTGTAAAATATACATGAAAAAAAATGCAATAATTTAAAAATCTCTTAAACCCATATTTTATTCAGGATATAAAATAAAAAAACATTTAAAATGTTTGAACTAAGAAAATTTACCATTTCCAGTAACAAAATAGGGTCATTTTGAAATTGATGGCAGCAACACTTCTCAAAAAAGTGACAGGGAAACAAAACGTTGGCAAAGTAAGTGGTACTAACAGGGAAGAGCTGGAAGAAAATTTTACAACTAATTAGGTTAACTGGCAAAAGGTCAGTAACATGACTGGGTATTTAAGAGCATCTTAAAGTGTCGATAACTTACAGAATGTACCTCAACATAAAATTGCAAAGACTAAATAATACCTCATCTACAAAACATATTATTTAAAAAAATCTGAGAAATCCAAAATGCAATATGGAATGCCTGTGATCCTTGAGCCCTTTAGATGGCACTGCATTAAAAACAGGCATCATTCTGTGATAGACATCAGTGCATGGACTAAAGAATACATCCAAAAATCACTTTAAGTGAAGATTGCTGTGCCATCCAAAAATTAGGTAAAGCTCTATCATGCAAAGAAAGGCGTTACATTTACATTCTTTTTGGCAACCATGGGTGCCACATCTTCTGGACTAAAGAGGAGAGGGACCTTCTGGCTTGTTATTAGAGCTAATGCATGGGGGTGCATTAGGGTGTATGGAATAATCAGCTTGTGCATCTGGAAAAAGCACCATCAATGCTGAAAGATATATCGAGGTTTTAGAGCAGCATATGCTCCCAATCCAGATGACGTCTTTTTCAGAGAAGGCCTTGCATATTTCGGCAGCACAATACTAAACCACATACTGAATCTAGGACAACAGCATGGCTTCGTAGTAGAAGTGTCCAGATGCTTAACTGGCCTGCCTGCAGTCCAGACCTTTAACCAATTGAAAATATTCGGCACAATCTAAAAAAAACAAAAATATTACAAATTAGACCCAGGACTGTTGAGCATTTAGAACCCTATTTCAGGCAAGAATGGGACAACATTTCTCTCTCAAAACTCCAGCAACTAATCTCCCCAGTTCCCAGACAATTGCAGTGTTAAAAGCAGAGGGGATGCCTCATTCCAGCGTTTATGAGATGTGGTGCTGACATCAAATTTCAAAATGACCTTATTTTTTTCTTAAAATAGTATGTTGTCTCAGTTTTAAAAATGTGATGCTTTTTTTTTTCCCATTGTAATTAATGTATGGGTTTATGAGATTTGCAAATCATTGCACTGTTTTTATGTACATTTTACCTTAAACCTAATGCAGCAGATGAATGACACACATCATGCCTACTTTCCTTCGACATTGGAAGATATTCTGCAGTGCCATCAGCACAGAACTGGCAGCAATAAGTGGGACCCAGGTACACCCATCTACTGTCTGGAGTCTGGCAGAAGTGGTCTTCATGGAAGAATTGAAGTGAAAAATCCATACCTCCAATGAGGAAACAAGGCTAAGCAACTCAACTATGCATTAAAAAAACATAGGAACTCAGGTGCAAAAGAATGGCAGCAGGTGCTCTGGACTGATGAGTCAAAATTTGAAATATTTGGCTGTAGTAGTAGGCAGTTTGTTTGCTGAAGGGCTGGAAAGTGGTCCAAGAATGAGTGTCTGCAGGCAACAGTAAAGCATAGTGGAGGTTCCCTGCAAGTTTGGGGCTGTATTTCTGCAAATAGAATTGGAGATTTGATCAGGATCAATGGTGTTCGCAATGTTAAGAAATACAGGCAGATATTTATCCAACATGCCATACCACCAGGGAGGTGTGTGATTTGCCCCAAATGTATTCTGCAGCAGGACAATGACCCCAAACATACAGCCAATGTCATTAAGAACTATCTTTAGCATAAAGAACAAGGAGTCCTGGAAGTGATGGTTTGGCCCCCACATAGCCCTAAAGGCAACATCGAGTCTGTCTGGGATTACACGAAAAGACAGAAGGATTTGAGGCTGCCTACATCTACAGATGATCTGCGGTTAGTTTTCCAAGATGTTTGGAACAACCCACCTGCCAAGTTCCTTCAAAAACTGTGTGCAAGTGTACCTAGAAGAAATTATGCTGTTTTGAAGGCAAAGGGTGGTCACACCAAATATTGATTTGAATTTGATTTATCTTCTGTTCATTTACTTTTTTATCTGATAAAAATAAACTATTAACACTTCTATTTCTGAAAGCATTTTTAACCACTTGCCAACTGTAATACGTATATATAAACCTTGCGCTTTGCAAGTGGTTTACCGGGATTAGGACTGAAGATAAGAGCCATAGCCCCAGTATTCGTTTTTTTTTCAGCTGGCAACTGGCTTTCTCTTTAAAGCATCCAGAGCAGCTCATAAGCTGCTGGAATTCTTTGAAAAGCGCTTAGGTGTGGCCCTCTGGTGTGGCCAGCTGGTCTTTGATCACCTCTATGGCCATGGAGGACCACAACGACATAATTTCCATTCCAGGGTGGAAATAAATACATTTTTTTTTCCTTTGCTTTTAAAGGATAAAGGAGAAATTTGGGGACTTTTTGATCCCAGATCTCCCCATAAAGAGGACCTGTCATCCTCATTTCTATTACAAGGGATGTTTACATTCCTTGTAATAGGAAAAAAAGTGATTTAAAAAAAAAAAGTAAAAAAAGGACAGTATAAGAAAAAAAAAAAAAAAATGTAAAGCGCCCCCTTCCCTGGGGAAGTGCGCAATTTTAAAGAGTGCCATGTTAGGTATCTACTTACTCGGCATAAAATCACCTTTCATATTATACAAAAAATTGGGGTATATATTGTGTTTTGTTTTTTTCTTACAAACAAAATCGGATTTTTGTAAGATCTTACCGTAAAATCCTTTTCTCTTAGCTCATTGACAGACGTAGTCTTCTTGATTCACAAGAACTGGGTTATGTTGTCTCCGCAGGAGTAGGACTAGGCAGAAAAGAAAAAACGTTCTGGCTCCACCCTAGGGGCAGTCCCAGAGGGTATATCCTCCCTCTCTCTGCTACAAGGCATCAGTTCTGTCACAAAGCAGCAACAGAGAATTTAACCCAACCCAACTCAATGATAGAGGGGCGGGTACTACGTCTGTCAATGAGCTAAGAGAAAAGGATTTTACGGTAAGATCTTACAAAAATCCGATTTTCTCTGTCTTCTTGATTCACAAGAACTGGGACATCCAGAAGCAGTGCCACAAATGAGGGGTGGGATTGACAGAAATCAAAATCCAATCTAGAAGGCCCAACCGGAGCCAACCAGAAGTATCAAAGGACTCATCGAGTAAACAGATGAGACCTACCCCACAAATCCTCGAGGTAGACCAACAGTCTCCTCAAACAGTGGCCTGCAGGAACCTTGCGGCCAGAAGAGGCATCTGACGATGCCATCACCTAAACCTTATACAATATTGTAAAGGTATGAACCGACGACTAAACAGTCGCCTTGAAAACCTGAACCACTGACGCCTGATGGCGGAAGGTCCAGGAAACTCTAAGCGCCCGAGTAGAATGCGCCTTAACAGGGAACGGGGGATCCCGACCCTTTAGATAAAAGAAGCCTATACCACCGTCTGTCTGATCCATCTAAAGATGGTCGCAGCAGAACAGGCAACCCCTTCTTAGGGCCATCCGTGATCACCAACAGTGAATCCGTCTTACAAATTGAATCCGTAGTATTCAAATATATCCTGATCGCCCGAACTACATCCAAGGAATGCCATGCAAATTCTCGAGGATGATTGGGCTAAGGACATAGGAAGGACAATACACTGTCCCCATTCAATGAAACTTTGAAACCACCTTAGGAAGGAAGGATGGATTCAGATGAAGAACAACCTTATCCCTATGAACCACCAGATCTGGGGAACAACAGGATAATGCAGCCAGTTCTGACACCCTGCGTGCAGAAGTGATAGCCACCAAGAAGGCCACCTTCTGGGATAAAGTAAGCAAGGGAATCTCCCTGATATTTTCAAAGGGAGGTGTCTGAAGAACCGACAGCACCAAATTAAGATCCCAGGATGGTAACGGCGCGTGCACTGGGGGAGCCAGGTGTCGCACCCCCTGGATGAAATTCCGCACCAAGGAATGAGTAGCCAAAGGCTTCTGAAAGAAGATAGCTAAGGCTGAGACCTGACCCTTGATAGTACTCAAGGCCAGTTTCTGCTCAACCCCTTGTTGCAGAAAAGCTAATATTCGACTAACCGAATAAGACCGTGGACGGAACCCCAGAGGTTCACACCATGCAATGTAGGACTTCCATGTGCGATGATAAATCTTTCTGGAAGTCACTTTCCTTGCTTTAACTAGAGTAGGAATAACTGAAGCTGACAAACCCTTGTCCTTCAGCACCTGGGTCTCAATAGCCAGGCCGTTAAAGCCAGCGATCGTAAAGCAGGATGGAAGATCGGTCCCTGAGACAGTAGGTCCTCCCTGAGAGGAAGTCTCCACGGGACGTCCGCCACCAGTCTGACCAAGTCGGCGTACCACGCTCGGCGAGGCCAGTCCGGAGCTACCAGGATTACTGGAATTCCTTCCTCCTCTATCCTGCAAAGAAGTCTTGGCAGTAACCTGAGAGGAGGGAAGGCATACATTAGCTGGTATTGCCCCCACGGGGCGATCAGTGCGTCTGCGGTCTCTGCTAGAGGATCGCGGGAGCGAGCCACGAATCTCTGTACTTTTTCTGTTGAATCGTGATGCCAACAGATCCACATCCGGGGTGCCCCAACGTAGGCACAACTGGTGGAAAACTTCTGGATGGAGGGACCATTCCCCCTGATCCGGAGTCTGACGGCTGAGATAATCTGCCTGCCAATTTTCCACCCCCGGAATGAACACCGCAGAGATCGCTGGAACAAATCGTTCCGCCCAGCGAAGAATGCAAGCCACTTCCTTGGCCGCTCGGACACTCTTGGTGCCCCCCTGGTGATTGACATAAGCCACGGCCGTGGCGTTGTCTGACTGGATCCGAACCGGGCTGCCCTGGAGCTGCTCGGTCCAGTGAATCAGACAAAGAATTCCTCCCCATCCGGATAGACTGGCATCCGTGGTCACTATCGTCCAATATATTGGCAGAAATGACTTTCCCTGGCTGAGCATCGGAGACCGAAGCCACCAGACCAGAGACTCTCTGGTCTGTTTGCTCAATCGGATCCGATTGTCCAGGGATTCCGGATTCCGATTCCATCTGAGAAGAATCTCTTGCTGAAGAATTCGGGTATGGGACTGGGCAAATGGGACTGCTTTGAAGGAAGCCACCATCAACCCCAGAACCCTCATGCAAGTTCGAAGAGAAGACCAGCTGTTGGATAGTAACAACTGGACTGCTGATTGAATCTTCCGGAGTTTCCCTACCGGAAGGAAAACTCTTGTCCTGACTGTGTCTAGAATTAGACTCAGATATTCGAGCCTCTGGGTGGGAACCAGAAATAACTTTTGCTGGTTCACCAGCCACCCGAATTCCTGTAAAGAAATTATAGTAATTTCTATGTTTTGTAGCAGGGTCTGAGGAGACTCTGCATGAAGCAGGAGATCGTCTAGGTAACCAAGAATCGATATGCCTCTTTGGCGCAGTAGTGCCAGCATTGGGGCCAACACCTTCGTGAAGACCCGAGGAGCCGTGGCGAGACCGTAAGGTAACGCCACAAACTGATAGTGGTTCTCTTCTACGGAAAAGCGTAGAAACCGCTGATGTCCTGCGAAAATGGGAATGTGAAGATAGGCGTCCTTGATGTCTATGGACGCTAGGACATCACCTGGATGCAGGAAGGCTGCTACTGTGCGAATGGATTCCATCTTGAATTTTCTTATGTTGAGAAAGGAATAGAGTGCCCTTAAGTCCAGAATTGGACGCACTTTGCCCTCTTTCCTGGGTATTGTAAATAGGTTTGAATAAAACCCCTGAAAACGTTCTGTCCAAGGAACGTGGACTACCACTCCTTGTTGTAGTAAATCCGTGACTGCTCTCCGCAGATCTTCTAGACGATCCGGGGATAGTCGGATATTGGAAGGGAAGAATCGCGCCGGTGGGAGAGATCGAAACTCGATCTTGTACCCTGACCTTATGACTTCGCAAACCCACTTGTCCGGGATTCTGGAAAGCCATGGATCCGGGAACCGGCGAAGACGTCCCCCCACCCCAGTTATGGGTGGGGCGCACCTTCAGGCTTTGGACGATTTATCTTCAGGTCTGGAGGGGGCGGGCTTTTGGCTTGCCCGACCAACGTCCCCTGAAGCCTCCTGAAGGAGCTTTGGAGGACTTAATTTTTTCACCCGCGGGACGAAAAAACTTTTTGTGAGCAGAGAAAGAAGGCCCTCGTCTTTGACGAGGTCCTTTACCTTTAACATTTTGCGGTAAAAAGGTGCTTTTCCCTCCCGTGAGATCCTTAATGATCTCATCTAAGTTGGCTCCAAATAGACGCTCTCCTAAAAAGGGGGTATTAGCCAATGCTTTTTTGGAACCTTGGTCGGCTAACCAACCTTTTAGCCACAGTGTACGCCTGAGAACCACTGCTGAAACTGATGCTCGCGCCAATAATGGAGTGGCGTCTAACGCCGCATCACACACAAACTGTAACCCCTGTATCATTTGTTCCAACAAATCTGATACCGCCTGAGGGACTTCTTCTAAGTCCCGGCGCAACCACTTGGTCCATTCAGTTACAGTCTGCGAAACCAGTCCAATAGCAATTATTGGTCTGAAAGCTGATCCAATCAAGGAAAACATGGTGCGAGACATAGCTTCTATCTTGCGATCCACTGGATCTTTAAAAGACGGAGCGTCTTCTAAAGGAATAACCGTGGCTTTATTCAATCTAGCAATTGGTGAATCCACCACAGGTGGTTCTGTCCATTTCTTAATGAGGGTTTCCTCAAACGGATAACGCCTGTTAATGCGTTTAGAAATAGCAGAAGTGCGTTTTGGCAGACTCCATTCTTCTTTGATTGGATTGCCAAAACATTTGTTTTTAGTCCCAAAGGGGATTTCAGTTTCAGCTATTTCCGACGGAATACCCTGTAATCTTAAGGTTTCTTGAACAGATACAATGAGTGCGTTTACCAACGCTTCCTCTCGGGCTATGGCTTATGTCGAAACATCCTCCTCACTGTCTGAAGAGACAGTACCCGAGACACCAATCCCAGATGAAGTACCTGCAACTGCAGAAATAGGCTCAGATTCTGAATCCGAAGTTTCAGATAATAAGGGGTTAGGCGGGGGTCGCTTTCTTGCGCCCTGTCCCTGACAAGCCACTTCCACCCGGGACACAAAAGTTTCCATAATAACTGACAATGATTCAACCGTCAGTGGGGTGCTGGAGGATCCTGCAGACACCTCGAGGGGATCCGGTGGAGATACATGAGTGGCAGGGTCCATGTTAATTCAGGACACCTCTGCCAGAAAAAACAAAAACGTTTTTTTTTTTAATTAAAAAATACCTCTTTTTTTTTTTTATGTGTATCCCCTTAGCGCAATAGCGCCCCTCAGAGTACCTGCTTCTCGATTCCCACAGAGAGAGAGAGAGAGACCCTCAAGGCTCACCACCCGATGCAGAGAAGTTTCCAACCAACTGCAGTCAGCGTCTGTCTTTTACAGACTGGAAAGAGCTGTGTTAGTTTTCCCGGGTAGAAGGACATGGCTCCGCCCCCTGTGTACGCCTTCCGGCATTCCCAGCTCTCCACGAGGTAGCTGGGCTCATCAAACATGGCCGCCCCCATACAGGAGACAATAGACTCCAAAAACATGGCGGCCGGCGTGACCTGAGGACATTCATGCACCCGGTCTACGGCAAAATGGCGGCGGACTGCCGAAATCGTTTTACCCAGCACATCCACCTGCATCTCTGCTAAATGGCGGTTTATCGATCTGCAGGAGGTACACTACAATTAAGGTAGGATTATACCTCCTATGTCTGCTGTAATACTACAGTCTGCTGGGTAGAGTGTTAGCTCTCAAACCAAGTCCACTTCCCACCAAACACATGCTGTATTTACAAGGGGGACTTTTAGTGTCAGACAGATACTGACCATGTATGGAGGGGCCCATAATTCATACTGCCTCATAACGAGGAAAAAAGGGAACGTTTACTCACCATACCGAACCGACAGGCACCCTCTCTTCACAATACCCTCTCCACCGGGGTGGGGGGTTGTGGACCACTCCGGACGCCTCGACTCTCTGGTTCCTGGCGTCCAAGCGAGACTTTTAACTCGCAAGGTCAGTCCCTCCAATGGGACTCCGTCGCGGCCGACCCATCGCGGAGCTCTGGTCTGCACGCGCTCGTAGGCAGAAACCGGGGTGACCACTGGATCTCAACATCCAGCCCGTCGCCCGGCCCCGCATACTTACTTGAATGTGTCGCGGCCGACCAAGCGCAATGCAATGGTCTGCGCGCTTGTAGGCCGGCTGGGGTGACCACTAGTGTCGCCCAGTCCGGCGTATTTGCTTGAAGATCTCACAGGAAAAAACACTGGAGAAAAACTACCTAAAAAATATTTTTTCTAAAAAAAAAATCTTGCCAGGACCAGAGATCCCAGCAAGGAACTTAGGTCCTTACTCCTGACTAGACAGAAAAAAACTGATGCCTTGTAGCAGAGAGAGGGAGGATATACCCTCTGGGACTGCCCCTAGGGTGGAGCCAGAACGTTTTTTCTTTTCTGCCTAGTCCTACTCCTGCGGAGACAACATAACCCAGTTCTTGTGAATCAAGAAGACTACGTCTGTCAATGAGCGACAGAGAAATTAAGTTTGAAAAATCGTTGCGCAGATACCGTGTGACATAAAAAATTTCAAGGATCGCCATTTTATAGGATCTGTGCTTAAAAAAAAAAAAAAAAAATATATATATATATATATATATATATATATATATATATATATATAAAATGTTTGGGGGTTATAAGTAATTTTCTAGCAAAAAACTAATGACAAACTTGTACACAAAAAGTGCAAGAAAAGGCCTGGTCTTCAAGTGGGTAATTTACAGAATTTAATTTTTCACCCTGCCTAAAATTTTTGCACAGTAGTGTGTGTGTGTGTATATATATATATATATATATATATATATATATCTCTTAGGGATCGACCGATATCGGTTTTTCGTTGCCGATACTGATATTTTGACCATCGCATATCGGTATCAGCCGATATTTTGTACATCCTATGTCAGGGTCTAAGACTAGTCTTCTCCTTCTCCAACCATTAGGTGGTGATGCTCATGTAAGGGTGAAATGATGTCATTGATTGAGGTCACACTGGGCATGACCACTCTGAGATTGTATGCCAGATGGAGCGGTATCACCTGGGTGTCACTTAGGGCAAGTGGGTGAGAGACGGATCGGTATCGTGTGGGTGGGAGATAGAGCGGGTGAGAGACAGAGCAGTATTAAGTGGATGCCGAACAGAGCGGTATCACCCGGGTATCACTTACAGCAAGTGGGTGAGAGATACCGAACTGCCAGCAGATCTGCTAATGTGGAATTGCTTATATCTTTAATTTGTACATATGTGAGAATTCAATAACATTTGTAAACGGAATTATGCTAGGTGACATAATTTTACCCTTACAAGAGCAATATTTGAAATATCGGCAATATCGGCCAGTTCCAGGGCCGATACAGATATATCAGCAAAAGTCAATATTGGCCCTCCGATAATCGGTCGATCCCTAATATACACACACATATATACACATACATACACTGCTCAAAGAAATTCAAGGAACATTTTGAAAACACATCAGATCTTAATGGGGAAAAATATCAAGCTGGATATCTACAGTGCTTTTTAAAAAGTATTCACCCCCCCTTGACTTTTTACCTATTTTGTTACATTACAGCCTTAAGTTCAATATTTTGTTAATCTGAATTGTATGTGATGGATCAGAACTCAATAGTCTAAGTTGGTGAAGTGAAATGAAAAAAAATATATACATAAAACTATTTTTTAGAAATAGAAAACAGAAAATTGGCATGTATTCACCCCCTTTGTTATGAAGCCCATAAAAAGCTCTGGTGCAACCAATTACCTTCAGAAGTCACATAATTAGTGAAATGATGTCCATCTGTGTGCAATCTAAGTGTCACATGATCTGTCATTACATATACACACCTTTTTTGCAACACCTAAGCAAAAGGGGCCACTAACCAAACACTGCCATGAAGACCAAGGAACTCTCCAAACAAGTAAGGGACAATGTTGTTGAGAAGTACAAGTCAGAGTTAGGTTATAACAAAAAAAAAAAAAATATCCAAATCTTTGATGATCCCCAGGAGCACCATCAAATCTATCATAACCAAATGGAAAGAACATGGAACAACAGCAAACCTGCCAAGAGACGGCCGCCCACCAAAACTCACGGACCAGGCAATGAGGGCATTAATCAGAGAGGCAGCACAGAGACCTAAGGTAACCCTGGAGGAGCTGCAGAGTTCCACAGCAGAGACTGGAGTATTTGTACATAGGGCAACAATAAGCCGTAGGCTCCATAGAGTTGGGTTTTAAGGCAGAGTGGCCAGAAGAAAGCCATTACTTTCAGCAAAAAACAAAATGGCACGCTTTTGAGTTTGTGAAAAGGTATGTGGGAGACTCCCAAAATGTATGGAGGAGGAAGGTGCTCTGGTCTGATGAGACTAAAATTGAACTTTTGGGCCATCAAAGAAAACGCTATGTCTGTGGCAAACCCAACCCATTACCCAAAGAACACCATCCCCACAGTGAAACATGGTGGTGGCAGCATCATGCTGTGGGGATGTATTTCAGCAGCCGGACTGGGAAACTGGTCAGAGTTGAGGGAAAAATGAATGGTGCTAAATACAGGTATATTCTTGAGCAAAACCTGTACCACTCTGTGCATGATTTGAGGGTAGGATGGAAGTTCACCTTCTAAGCAGGACAATGACCCCAAACACACTGCAGTGCTAAAGCAACACTTGAGTGGTTTAAGGGGAAACATGTAAATGTGTTGGAATGGCCTAGTCAAAGCCCAGACCTCAATCCAACAGAAAATCTGTGGTCAGACTTAAAAAATGCTGTTCATAAGCACAAACCATCCAACTTGAAGGAGCTGGAGCAGTTTTGCAAGGAGGAATGGGCAAAAATCCCAGTGGTAAGATGTGGCAAGCTCATAGAGACTTATCCAAAGCGACTTGGAGCTGTGATTGCCGCAAAAGGTGTCTCTACAAAGTATTTACTTTGGAGGGTGAATAGTTATGCACATTGACTTTTTCTGTTATTTTGTCCTATTTGTGGTTTGCTTCACAATAAAAAAACCTTCAAAAGTTTTGGGCATGGTCTGTAAATTAAATGATGCAAATCCTCAAACAATCCATGTTAGTTTCAGGTTGTGAGGTAACAAAACACGAAAAATGCCAAGGGGGTGTATACTTTTGCAAGGCACTGTATACTGATATGGACTGGGTAATGTGTTAGGAACTAAAGAATGCCACATTGATTAATGGAAATGAAAATTAACAACCTACAGGGGGCTGAATTCAATGACACCGTGAAAATCAAAGTGAAAAAATGATGCAGCAGGCTACTTCATTTTGCTGAAATGTCATTGCAGCAAGTCAAAATGGTACTCTGTAGTTTGTATGCCCCCCCAAAGTGCTTGTATGCATGCCTGATAATGTTGGGGCATGCTCCTAAGGAGACGACGGATGGTGTCCTGGGGTATTTCCTCCCAGATCTGGACCAGGGCATCACTGAGCTACTGAACAGACTGAGGTGCAACCTGGCGGAGTCGGATGGACCAAAACATAATGTCCCAGAGGTGTTCTATTGGATTTAGGTCAGGCGAGCGTGGAGGCCATTCAATGCCATCAATTCCTTCATCCTCCAGGAACTGGCTGCATACTCTCACCACACGAGGCCGGGCATTGTCGTGCACCAGGAGGAACCCAGGGCCCCACTGCACCAGCGTAGGGTCTGACAACAGGTCCAAGGATTTCATCCTAATACCTAATGGCAGTCAGGGTGTCATTGTCTAGCCTGTAGAGGTCTGTGCGTCCCTCCATGAATATGCCTCCCCAGATCATCACTGACCCACCACCAAACCGCTCATGCTGAATGATGTTACAGGCAGCATAACATTCTCCACGGCTTCTCCAGACCCTTTCACATGTGCTCAGGGTGAACCTGCTCTTATCTGTGAAAAGCACAGGGCGCCAGTGGCGGTCCTGCCAATTCTGGTGTTTAATGGCAAATGCCAGTCGAGCTTTACGGTGCCAGGAAGTGAGCACAGGGCCCACTAGAGGACGTTGGGCCCTAAGGCCACCCTCATAAAGTCTGTTTCTGAATGTTTGGTCAGAGAAATTCATGCCAGTGGCCTGCTGGAGGTCATTTTGTTGGGCTCTGGCAGTGCTCATCCTATTCCTCCTTGCCAAAGGAGCAGATACGGGTCCTGTTGATGGGTTAAGGACCTTCTAGGGCCCTGTCCAGCTTTCCTAGAGTAACTGCCTGTCTCCTGGAATCTCCTCCATGCTCTTGAGACTGTGCTGGGAGACACAGCCAACCTTCTGGCAATGGCACGTATTGATGTGCCATCCTGGAGGAGTTGGACTGCCTGTGCAACCTCTATAGGGTCCAGGTATCGCCCCATACTACCAGTAGTGAATCTAACCCTAGCCAAATGCTAGTGAAAAGCAGTCAGAAAAGATGAGTAGGGAAAAAAATGTCAGTTGCCTTCACCTGTAAAACCATTCCTGATTTTATTAACACTAAAGCAGCTGAAAAAGATTATCAACCCGCTCTGCTACTTAACTGACCAGATTAATATCCCAGGAGTTTAATTGACTTCATGCTATACTCTGATTAAAAAGTGTTCCTTTAATTTTTCAGATCAGTGTGTATATATATATATATTTTTTTTTAACAGTATAAGTACCTGAATATGACTTGCTATCAGGCTCTTGTAGCCCTTTTACAGCAGAGCTCAGACAGAGAGAGGGAAAAGCAGGACAAGAATCCAGTCAGTTGTGCTAACAAGGAGCATGCTAACTGAAGAACGAAACAGAGAAAGCGGAACTCATCAGTTTGCTGCTGCTTCTTTCACTGTCCAGTCACAGGCTGCACAAGACCTTACTTAACTGCAGTAAAGAAGGATCGGGTCTTTTGCCAGAAAGGGCTGTAATGTGTGCCAGAGCTGTGTGAACTTTGGATGTCTGGATGAACAGAAATACAAATCCTTTGCAGGTAATACAAATCCATTATACATACAACTCCAATTCCAAAAAAGTTGGGATGCTGTGTAAAATAAATAAAAAATAAAAATAGAATGCAATGATTTGCAAATCTCTTAAACTCATATTTTATTCACGATAGAAAATAGAAAACATATCAATTTTGATATTGACAGCATCAACACATTTCAAGAAAGTTGGGACACGGTGTACCATCCCATCTTCTAATACTCTATAAACCTCTGGGAACTGAGGAGACCAGTTGCTGGAGGAATGTTGTCCCATTCTTGCCTTGTTAGTACCACTTACTTTGCCAGCTTTTTGTTGCCCTCTCCCAACATTTTTGAGACGTGTTGCTGTCATCAGTTTCAAACTTACCTTATTTTATTCTTAAATTATATATTTTCTTAGAAAGCATATCAAATGTTTAAACTATTTTCAACTTGAATCAAATATAGATGGATAAGATTTTCAAATCATTGTATTTTGTTTTTTTGTACATTTCACACAGCATCCCAACTTTTTGGGAATTGGGGTTGTATTTAATCTGTGTATTCAGCTGGAGTTCAGCTTTAAGCTTGTGCAACAATAAACAAATGTTTACAACAATTTACAACTGCATGACAGATATTTACTTGTAAGAGCTTTAAGGCTCCGTTCACATGTAGGCGTTTTGGGGCGTTTTTCTGCTCTAGGATCAGCTCTCAAAACGCCCAACAAGACAAATCCTATTCATTTCAATGGCCCCTGTTCACATCTGAGCGTTTTGACGCTGTAAGCAAAACGCCCAACGCTCAAAAAAGTACATGAGCTTCTTTTTGGGCAGATTACAGGCGTTTTCCATTGGTTTCTACTCAATCTAAAAACGCCTGCACAAAAAACGCCTGTAAAAACGCCTGTAAATCGCGGTAAAAATTGCGGTAAAAATCGCGGAAAAAAACGCTCGAAAACGCTACGCTCAGGTGTGAATGTAGCCTAAAGAGTGGAATAATTGTGTATGTACCTTGATTGTAGCTTTAGTTTACCTTTATACTGCTTTACAAATCAGTCATTTACTTTAACCAAGAAACCAGCACAAAAAATAAAAAAAATAAGTCAAAGCTTACTTTTATTTCAGAAATGCCCTTTTGCATCGCAAAGCCAATGCATGTTTAGGTATAACATATTGTATTATTTATATATATATATTTATATAACAATATTATTAATAAAATATTAAAACTGCCATTCACACCTTGCTAGCAGTGAGGCCTGCAAAGAACTGTATGTACATTCTGTAACTGTTTTGTACTTGGTTGGGAATCCACTCACAGGATGTGGTTAAAGCTTTAGAATTATCAATGCAAAGTCTGGCCGCTAGAAAGGTCTGCCAGTTTGAAGGCAGTTTATTAAAATACTTAACATTTAAAGTGTACCTGACCCCCTATGCAAAGAGGTGGCAGTCGTTTTGTGAGGTTGGTCAGTATTACTGAGCACATAAGCCAGTAGTGGGCAACCTGTCAGATCTAAGAGGCCACATGCCATGTTCGCTTGCTAGGAAGGCCTGCACTTAATATTAATTCTAAACCAGCTTATCAAAAAAGGAAGAAGGAAACAGTTTTGTTATTGTCAATTAATCACATGCCTTCTTTGAAGAGCAATTAGACTAAAAATTAACAGTAAGCCTACCAGTCCCAGGTGCCTGTGAACTACCAGAGACAGCACCACTTGTGCCAAGGATTCCAAATGTAGTACCCTGCAATCTGTACAATGCAGCACTGTTGCAAGATGATTTAATTTTCAAATGTGTGCACCCAATAATTGCAAAGATATTGGGTGAAGAAATACATTTGTTTTATCACAATCATTAGGCCATCATGCAAGCAGTGATAATAGACATCTATTTACTGGTAACTAGCGGCATTATTGTGGCACACTGGTCCAGCCCACAGAACAGCTTACAAGTTTAGGCTGGTTTAGACACCTCCACTGTGCATGGGTGACAGGTACACCATTGAATGCAACTCCAGGCAGAGGGATTTTTGTTCTCAGTTATTGGTTTGTAAAAATGTACCACTGATGAGGTGTGTGCCTTCCCTGTCCTTAGAAATACACACCCTTTTTTATGCTGGATAGTACAGCTATCACTGTAGCACTGGCCCCTGCAGATAATAAAAACGTGTCTCTCACACACAGAAGCTCTAGTGTTGTCTAATCCACCCCCCTCCCCTTGGCCATTCATAGAACTCCCTGTATTCTGTGAACCATTCACGTAATCAGAAGTAATTTCGGTTTACACACCAATAATTGGCAAAAATCCATCCTGGAGTTCCGATTTTATATCCAATAACAGCAGAACAATTTTATTAAAACACATGAACAGATCTTAATGCTCATTCTGAAAGTCATGTAAAAAATAAAAACAAAAAAAAAAACAAAAAACCTTTTTTTGGCAAACTGTTAACCTACAGTTGTTCAAAGACATTAAGAAATATAGCAAAACAATAAATTAGCTTGGAAAAAAAATTTACAATATAAAATAAACTGTCTATAGTGTTGTAAGTCACTGTAAATGGTATTTAACAATGAATGCCCTATATACTTGACCTAATATCATACCTCTGAGTCTGGCAATAAGAAGTCTGGGAATACGATTTAACCCTCAGTGCCAAGAATCAAAGAATAACATTCATAGCTGCAAGTATGTAACCACAGTGAGGAGAGGCAGGCAATGTGATACATATGTGGTATAATCTTTTGACACGAGACTGGTGAGTTTGTAAATGGATTTTAACCTCTTGACCAAAGAATCAGATACCAATTCTAAGCCAATTCTCCAATGTTGGTCCCTTTTTCAAATTAGACACTTATGAACTCTCTGGGCGACTGTCTGGTTGTGAATTCTGCACTGACCCTTTGAAAACAGATAAATCCAGTGCAGTGTACAAATGTTTCCTATAAAAATGCAGAATCCCTATCATCTTGGCCTGTCCGCTCACTAAACTGCTAATTAAAACAGAATTTTTGTTTTCATTGTATGAAATCAAATTTGGAAGCAATTTTAGAAAACTGCCATAAAAAGCAGAATCGATAGGCCAGCGTAACCCAAGCTGAGCACAAAATGACTATGCTTACATAGTCTGAATTTTTACAATTACTAAAAATTGTCAATTATGCTCAGAAAGTCAACACAGCATTCTTGTTCTGGTAGAGTGTGTGCATTTTAAACAGAATTAGGCACATCTTTAAAAACAAGTACTGCCACACAAACCCGACAGACATCTTGTGAAAGTTTGTCAACGAAGTCTCTTGAAGTTCTATAAAATACTAAACTTGGGAATAACCTTGGCTATGATTACTCTGCAAATTCACATGCAGCAATATGACATCTGTCGGTTTCTGCTATGAAGGCAAAGGACTGAAAGACACACCGACAGACAGATGTAGCTCAACATTCACATGTATTAACACTTAGTGTTACAGGCACAAAGAAAAAGACAATCAGGATCCAGAAGGCAGCAGCTAGGATGTTGGCACACCATGTGCTTTGGTGGATATCAATTTGTGACGAGTGGTCGGAGCAGCTGTAAGGTGCACACATAGCTAAGGCACTAGGAAAACATGACCAAAAAAATGGTTTGCCCACGTCACTTCTACTGCCTTGGCACAAGCTGCAGCCTGAGTTGCTGTAAAGCTGAAATTATCTGTACAATGCCTGTGCCGTGCAAAGAGCACTGGTAAGGATGGGGATGACCCTTAGCTCATGTATAAAGTTGTATATCCTAGTACAGACTGGTGTATCGGTAGAAGACGCTGGGCAGTGAAAACCCCACAAAGTTCTTCATAATACAGGGCTGTTCGATTCATCACACAAGGAAGTATATTCCTCACACAAGGAAGTGTATTCCAATTTTCCAGATGGAGGTGGCTATGGCACACCAGGCCTGACAGATGTTCAGGTTTCAAAGTATTTGTAAATTGATGTAACATATGTCATGAGACACTGCCAATCAGGTCGCTCTGTTCGTACCATCTCATTAATGTCCTGCAATTGACAAATAACAGAAAATTTATGATTCTGCACGAAAACAAGTATAGTTTAAAAATCTATAAATTGTACAGTGAAGCTGTTCCTAAGCTTACCAGGGTAGACTTGATGCCTACACTTTCAGCTGCTTGAAAGGCCAATGTAAAATTTCTCCTCTGTAAAAAAGTAAAAAAAAAAAACAAAATGAACAAATCTTATTTTAATTTTATGAGTGCAGAGCAATCAAAGGCATGTGTATTGCTTTGTATTAATAAAAATATAATAACAAGCAAACAGTTCCGTGTTACCTTGTCCTGATTGCTCAGCTCCTGGTATGGAATGTGGGCAGGAAGATATGTGTGCAGTAAAGCGCAGAAGGCCAGACCATCGTTCCAGCTGCTACTGAAGTTTGTGATGTCGATATTCTAAAAGAACGGAAAACAGTTTAAGGACACTCAGGTAATATGTAAAAGAAGACAGAAACACTCTTAAAGGATAAGTTCACCTTTAAAAAAAATAAAAAATAAATAATAGGTAAACAAATGTGCTTTTTTTTTTAGCCTGCAAGTTAAACTCTAGCATCTCATACACTTTACATTCGTTCGTTTGGGCCAAGCTGGTCCAAACTATGTCCCTCGCTAACGTGAGGTCGCTGGATATGCTGTATAAACTTATGAAGCTGAGGCTACATACAGCATACTGCACTGTGTTCCAGGTTCAAGCCAAGACCTTCCTGTCTCATACCCGGAACACAATAAAGTCTATCTCAGGGGTCTTCAAACTATGGCCCTCCAGTCGTTCAGGAACTACAATTCCCATCATGCCTAGCCATGTCTGTGAATGCCAGAGTTTTACAATGCCTCATGGGATGTGTAGTCCTGCAACAGCACCCACACACTCTGCTATAGCCCTCAGTTTTGTTGCAAACAGTGTTTAGAAGAAAAAAAAACATCCCATTAGAGGGGCGGGTGCTGCGTCTGTCAATGAACTATAGAGAAAAGGATTTTACGGTAAGTCAAAAATTCAGTTTTCTCTATCTTTCATTGACAGATGCAGCTCCATATCTTCTTGACCACTGGGACGTCCCAAAGCAATATTTGCATGAGGGGTGGGAAAAACAAGGCAAAAAAGAACATAATTGCCCAAGGCTAAACTTAGCCAACCAGGTAACATGGAGATCAACCAGGAACAACTGGAGCTTACCGAGAAAAAAACATACACCTTCAAAGAGAAAAAAATTCTCTTTTAGACAGCAGCCTGCAAAACCTTGCAGCCAAAAGAGGCATCCAAAGATGCCAACACATCTACTTTGTAGAACTTTGCGAACGTGTGCACTGACGACCAAGTTGCTGCCTTGCAAACTTGCAGCACTGACGCCTGATGGCGAAAAGCCCAGGAAGCACTCAGCGCCCTAGTAGGATGCGCCTTCAAAGGGAAAGGAGGAACCTGACCCTTCAGTGAATAAGCCTGAACTACCATTTGTCTGATCCACCTGGATATGGTGGCAGCAGACGCAGCCAATCCTTTACGAGACCCTTCAGTAAGGACAAATAGAGCATCTTATTTTCTGAACGACTCAGTAGCTGCCAGATGAACTCTAATTGCCCGCATCACATCCAAAGAATGCAATGCCATTTCCTTTGGAATGCTTGGGCTTAGGACAAAGTGAAGGCAGCACAATGTCTTCATTAAAATGAAAATCAGAAACCACCTTAGGAAGAAACGACTGATTAGGTCGGAGTACCACTTTATCTCTGTGGACCACCAGATAAGGTGAGCAGGACAACACCGCCAATTCAGATACTCTGAGGGCAGAAGTAATAGCCACCAATAAAGAAAACTTCTGAGACAAGGCAAGCAGAGGAATCGCCCTAATGTTCTTGAAGGGAGGTTTTTGAAGAACAGAGAATACCAATTTCAGATCCCACGGAGGTAGCGGGGATCGCTTTGGGGGAGCCATATGTTGAACCCCCTGAATAAAAGTGTGAATCAGGGCATGGGTAGCTAAAGGGCGTTTTGGAAAAACACAGCCAGAGCCTGCACTTGGCCTTTGATAATACCCAAAGTCAACTGCTGTTCAACACCATTTTGAAGAAAAGTCAAAACCCTAGCCACCAAGAACAAGCGAGGGTGCACCTTCAAATGATTCACACCATGAAATGTACGATTTCCACGTACGATGATAGATCTTCCTGAAAGAAGACTTCCTGGCCTTCAGTTGTGTAGGAATCACTGAATCACAAAGACCTCTATCCTTGAATACCTGGCTTTCAACAGCCACGCTTTTAAAGCCTGCGGCCGTAAAGCAGGATGCAAGATCGGTCCTTGAGACAGCAGATCTGCCCTGAGAGGAAGTCACCAGGGAGCATCGTCGAAGAACCTTATCAGGTCTGTGTACCAACACCGGCGAGGCCAGTCTGGGGCCACCAGAATGACCGGAACCCCTTCCACTTCTATCCTGCGAAGAAGCCTCGGCAGAAGTTTTAGCAGAGGGAATGCATAAATCAGCCGATACTGACTCCAAGGAGCCACCAGAGCGTCTGTGGCGTAGACCAGAGGATCCCGAGACCTGGCTATGAACCTCTGAACCTTCTTGTTGAGTCGAGAAGCAAACAGGTCAACGTCGAGTGTCCCCCACCTAACACACAGGAGATGAAACACCTATGTATATATGGACCACTCCCCTGATCCAACACCTGGATTACTCCCTACTCAGGTAATCCGCCTGCCAGTTCTCCACACCTGGGATGTGCACAGAAGAGAGGGCTGAAACAAACTTTTCTGCCCAATCCAGGATCTCGGCCACCTCCCGGGGCCGCCAAGACACTCTTGGTGCCCGCTTGATGATTGATGTAAGCCACGGCCGTGGAATTGTCCGATTGAATCCGGACCTGACAATCTTGCAGACGATTTGTCCAGTGGCTCAGGCAAAGCTTTATCACTGTGAGCTCCAAAATATGAGCAAATGGAACTGCCTTGAAGGTTGACACCATCAGACCCAAGGCCCGCATGCAAGTCCGCAGAGAGGACAGATTGTTAGCAAACGGATCGCCGCCTGCAACTTGTGCAGCTTGTCCAGAGGAAGAAAGACCCTTGCCAAAGCGGAATCCAGATTCAGGCCCAGATAATCCCAGTCTTAACCTCCTAGGCGGTAATCCCGAGCGTGACTCGGGGTTGGTTTTTCATATCAGGAGCGGTAACCCCGAGTCACGCTCGGGGTGGATTGCAGAGAGCGCAGCGGTATTCTCTTACCTTATCCTGGCGATCCAGCGATGATCTCTCATTGCTGAGATCGCCAGCCGAGAGTCCCGCCGCTCCTCCGTCCTCCGTCGGTGTGATGACTTCCTAGTTCCGTTCCCTGCAGCAGCAATGCTGCATGGGAGCGGAACTAGGGAGGGAAATTAAAAAAAAAACGTTGCACAAAACACATTTTGTATTATATATATATGCATATATATATATATATATATATATATGTATATATATATATATATATATATATATATATATATATATATATATATATGCGCATATATATATATATATATATATATATATATATATATATATATATATATACACACACACACACACCGGTATATATATATATATATATGCACACACACATATATATATATATATATATAAAATTATATTATTGATTCAATTATAATTCATGCGTTATATATTTTATATATATATATATATATATATATATATATACACACACACATATATCTATAATATATAATGCATGAATTATAATCTAATCAATAATATAATTTTATTATATATATTATATATTAAATAATAAAATAATATTATTGATTCGATTATAATTCACGTGTTTTGTGTTTCAAATTTATCACATCTGGGATGTCTACTAGACTCTTGTTTTGGTCAGGTTTAAGTCAGTAATTACTAAGAATTGTAGGCCTATAATACAGAACGCCAAATTTCCATGAAAACAATTGTACCGCTTTTGGTATGCAATTCCTGACATAATCATACCGCCAGGGAGGTTAATGAAGGTATCAGAGCAGATATTTTGAAATTGATGTTCCAACCGAACTCTTGCAGAGTCCGTACAGTGATCGTCAAGTGGCCCAACAGGGCTGAATGAGAGTCCGCCCTCAATAGGAGATCGTCCAGGTATCCCAGTACCGAAATCCCCCGTTGGCGCAGTAATGCCAACACCAGACGGGAGCACCTTGGTAAAGACCCTGGCTTTGGAGGCGAGACCAAAGGGTAACGCTACAAATGACGAATGCTCCTCTCCTACAGCGAAGCGAAGAATACGCTGGTGTCCAGCGTAGATAGGGATGTGTAGATATGCATCCTTGATATCTATAGAGGCCAAAAAGTCTCCTCGATGTAGAGATGCCACTACCGTTCTAATATATTCCATTCAAAACTTCTGTACCCGCACAAAGCGGTTCAGAACCTTGAGGTCCAGAATTGGATGTACTTTTTTTCCTGGGCAAGTAAACAGGTTTGAATAGAATCCCTGAAAGCTTTCCCGAGAGGGAACCGTCACAATCAGCCCTTGCTCCTGCCTGCCAAAGGCACGAAGGGGCCGCCTGTGTACTGAAAAATAATGGCCCCATCTATTACGCAGTGACTTGCCCTTAGCGGCTTCCAACAAAGACCCAAATAGGCGGTCCCCCATAAAGGGGAGATCTGTAGAGCCTTTTTAGAAGCCTGATACACAGACCAGCTTTTTAGCCACACCATGTGTAGAACAATGCCACTGACGCACGACAATTTTGTCACAGTAGGCGGGAAAAGTGAGTACCTTTGGTGCCTTTAGGTGATCTGCGGGCCCCAAGGGGACCGGCGCCTATTATGATAAAATTTTCTGCACCGATACATTCAGTGCATCCACATGCGCATGTGCAGTAAAAAAGGAATCATCCTCACTGCAGAGCACCCGAAGTGCGTGGACGCAGACCCAATAGAGTAGCTATATGCCAAGCTCTCCCTGAGAGCATAACAAGCAGGGGAGGTCACCGACCGCAGTCCTGCAAAGAGACGCCAGCTAAAGACCATAAATGACATAAGAGGACGTAGCCCCTATAAAGGGGAATAGGGGGGCCAACAATGATGCAGACACGAAGGCAGAGTACCCCCACACAACAATGTCCCCACAGCGCCCCTCTGTTCAAGGGGGTCGCCAGGCAGTCCATATTTCCACCCCTCTGAGGAGGTTGAGGGCGGATGCCCATCTGCTGCTCTATCACCCCGGTCAGCAGCTTAAACTGCCTGGTCAGCAGCTCAGTCAGCCAGCCTCGAGTAGGCTCCAAAGCCACGGCCTAAATTTGGGGCCTGATCAGGTCGCAAGTCCGCCATCAGCTCTATCAGCAGTTAGGAAAGCTCTGTTAGGAGCTCGGACAGCCTGGTCAGTCGCCCCGACAGCCAGCTCTGGCCGTGTGAGGTGATCCGTCGGCATCCGCCAGTCAACTCAGTCAGGCACTTCGGACAGCTTGACATGGGACTCGGACAGCCGCGAGTAGGCCACAAGCAGCGGACTCAATTTTCGGCCGGAACCAGACAAGTGAGGCACAGTCCCGCGGATGAAGAAACATCCGCTCCCCCTCAAGCCTATAACCGCCGAAGGGAGCCCAAAAGACATCCCTTCCCCAGTCACTAATCTCCAGGGGGCCGGGAACTTGCTCAAAGACCCCCGTGTGGGATCCGGAAAGCCCGGTCAGCAAAAACCACATCCACCCCCCCCCCTTACTGGAGCAAGTGGCAAATCCAGGTCCTACCTAACCCCCGGGAGGGAGGGGGGGGGGCATGGGGGTAGGTTGGGGCCAAAAGACCACCGTGACTGTTAGGGGGGCTGGGGGAATGAAAGGAAACCCGGGGGTCCGACCATCCCAAGGAGGAGACCACGTTCACCCTGAGACCGCAAGAGCTATGGGGAGGACACTACTCACCATACCAACGACATTGGGTGGGCGCCACTCTGGACAGACATGCTCTCCACTTGAGGTGGCAGTGCTGATGGCCAAGGGGTACGCTGTGACTCTGGCCAAACAAGGTCATGTGCGTCCCGGCGAGGTGTTTCACTCGTGGGCCAGCCCCAGTCTATTGGGGCTCTGTCATGGTCAGGCCTAGCACAAAGCTATAACCTGCACACGCTCCCTGGCCGGGTAGGGAGACCTTAAGGATCCAGCATCTCTAGTCCGAAAGCCAGGCTGGCTGTTGATTGTAGTTCTCTCAGGAACATAAGTAACTAAAAAATGTAATATTTAAGAAAGGTTCCCTTTAACATAAAGACAAGCTAAGACCGAAGTCCCAGCCGGGAACTAGGTCCTGCTCCTAAACTAGGCAGAAACAAACTGAGGGCTATAGCAGAGTGAGTGGGTGTATGCCTGCTGGGACTGCCCAATAGGGGCAGCATAACCCAAGGTCAAGAAGATATGGAGCTGTGTCTATCAATGAACGATAGAGTAGGTCTATTGTGTACATAGAAAAAGTCTTAGATCTTTGAGTTCAGCTCATGAAAAATGGGAGCAAAAATGAAAAAGTGTTGCGTTTATAAATTTGTTCAGCATGTGTGTGTGTATATGTATATATATATACATATACACACACACGCATACATACAGTATCTCACAAAAGTGAATACACCCCTCACATTTTTGTAAATATTTTATTATTATACCTTTTCAAGTGACAACACTGAAGAAATGACACTTTGCTACAATATAAATTAGTGAGTGTACAGCTTGGTTAACAGTGTACATTTGCTGTCCCCTCAAAATAACTAATCACACAGCCATTAATGTCCAAACAGCTGGCAACAAAAGTGAGTACACCCCCAAGTGACAATGTCCAAATTGGGCCCAATTAGCCATTTTTCCCTCCCCGATGTCATGTGACTTGTTAGTGTTACAAGGTCTCGGGTGTGAATGGGAAGCAGGTGTGTTAGATTTGGTGTTTTTCGCTCTCAGTGCTGGTCACTAAAGTTCAACATGGCACCTCATGGCAAAGAACTCTCTGAGAAACCGCAAAAAAAGAATTGTTGCTCTACATAAAGATGGTCTAGGGCTAGGCTGTAAGAAGATTGCAAAGACCCTGAAACTGAGCTGCAGCACGGTGGCCAAGACCATACAGCTGCTTAACAGGACAGGTTCCACTCAGAACAGGCCTTGTCATGGTTGACCAAAGCAGTTGAGTGCATGTACTCAGCGTCATATCCAGAGGTTGTCTTTGGGAAAAAAACCTATGAATACTGCCAGCATTGTTGCAGAGGTTGAAGGGATGGGGGGGTCAGTCTGTCAGTGCTCAGACCATACGCCACACACTGCATCAAATTGGTCTGCATGGCTGTCGTCTTAGAAGGAAGCCTCTTCTAAAGATGAAGCACAAGAAAGCCCACAAACAGTCTGCTGAAGACAAGCAGACTAAGGACATGGATTACTGGAACCATGTCTTGTGGTTTGGCGAGACCAAGATAAACTTATTTGGTTCAGATGGTGTCAAGCGTGTGTAGCGACAACCAGGCGAGGAGTACAAAGACAAGTGTGTCTTGCCTACAGTCAAGCATGGTGGAGGGAGTTGTCAAATGTGTTATAATCCCGTGAGCTACTATGTAGATGTTAAAATGAATGCTGCATACACTGATCACTCCCCTTTAGGTAAGTGCAAAATACTAAAAAATGAATATAAAAGTGCTGTGCAAAGTAATATAAAATATACAATCATCTATTTAAAAAAAAATATTGCTGTTTCTAAAGTGGCAATTATAGTGCAATAACATGAATGATCAGACCACATAAATGATCCCCAATATATCCAACATCTAACAGTCCCAATCACCAGTGATTAATCAAAGAAATTAATATTCGACAATCCGAAGATGTAAACGGCTTGACTGGTGTGTCACCTCCACTCTTGTGACCCCCCCCCCCCCCGTGGGGTGGGTGCTCACCTTAATCAGTGTGAGCTAGCGATTAAACTAGGTCAAAGACAGCGTTTACTCCCAATAGGAGAAATATAGATAATCCCTCCGGACAATAGGTTCCCACTCTAGGGAGATGAGCTCACAGTAGTGGTCATATGTGGGGGAAAAAATAAAAATCCATTTACATTTGTAAAAGAACCAATTTATTTAAAAAGCTGGTTAAAAAACACTCACATGAGTCTGGTGCTAGAGCACACCAGTCTATACAGAAGTGTAGTCTAAAGGTATCCAGGTGATCGGATCAATATATCATCCCACCGCCGCACTCAAGGTATAAGCGTACCTTGCTTGTGTGTATTCACCGACAGAGACTTTGCCCCTCCCCCATGGTGGTGGGAGTGTCATGGTCTGGGGCTGCATGAGTGCTGTCGGCACTGGGGAGCTACAGTTCATTGAGGGAACCATGAATGCCAACATGTACTGTGACATACCAAAGCAGAGCATCATCCCCTCCCTTCGGAGACTGGGTCGCAGGGCAGTATTCCAACATGATAACGACCCCCAAACACACCAAGACGACCACTGCCTTGCTAAAGAAGCTAAGGGTAAAGTTGATGGACTGGCCAAGCGTGGCTCCAAACCTAAACCCCATTGAGCATCTGTGGGGCATCCTCAAATGGAAGGTGGAAAAGAGCGCAAGGTCTCTAAAATTCACCAGCTCTGTGATGTCATCATTGAGGAGTGGAAGAGGACTCAGGAGGGTTGAGGCAGTGCTGGAAAATAAATTGTGGCCACACAAAATATTGACACTTTGGGCCCAATTTGGACATTTTGACTTAGGGGTGTACTCACTTTTGTTGCCAGCGGTTTAGATATTAATGGCTGTGTGTTGAGTTATTTTGAGGGGACAGCAAATTTACACTGTTATACAAGCTTTACACTCACTACTTTACATTGTAGCAAAGTGTAATTTCTTCAATGCTGTCACATGAAAAGATAGAATAAAATATTTACAAAAACGTGAGTGGTGTAATTACTTTCGTGAGATACTATATATATATATATATATATATATATATATATATATAGATAGATAGATAGATTATATATATATATATATATATATATATATAATTCAACTCTGTGTAGCAGCATGTTGCAACAATGCACTGCTGTGTGGTGTCATGTACAAGATGCATGCCTGGATTGTTTTTTCGCAATGCACACCAACTCAGCACACACACAGCACTGCACATCAGGCATTGGTGTGAAGCCAACATACAGATGTTTAGAGTAAAATGCTTATTTACAGTTTTATTTACTTTCGATTTTTACCACTTCGTGAAAAAAAAAAAAAAAAAAAAGCAGAATTTAACATTTATAAATATTTGTTATTTATCTTTTAGATGTGTACGAATTTCGTATGTTTGTTGTGCTTTTAATATTAAACATTTGTACAACTATGGGGGGGGGGGGATGTAAAAAATCAGCAGCACCATCTTTTTACTCTAAGGCTCAGTTCACATGTAGGCGTTTTGGGGCGTTTTTGGGGAGTTTTTCTGCTCTAGGATCAGCTCTCAAAACGCCCAACAAGACAAATCCTATTCATTTCAAAGGCCCCTGTTCACATCTGAGCGTTTTGACGCTGTAAGCAAAACGCCCAACGCTCAAAAAAGTACATGAGCTTCTTTTTGGGCAGATTACAGGTGTTTTCCATTGGTTTCTATTCAATCTAAAAATGGCTGCACAAAAAACGCCTGTAAATCGCGGTAAAATCGCGGTAAAAACGCGCGAAAACGCTACGCTCAGGTGTGAATGTAGCCTAATGCTGGCCATACACTATACGAAAAATTGGGTCGAAATTCAATCATTTGGACAGTTCGTTCAATTTTTGGGCAGTTAATGAGCACAAATCGGTTGTGATGTTTTTGAGCCAAAAAAAACGAAGGACAAGTTAAGAAATTTTCTGCCGCACGAACGATAACTTAAAAGGTTAAAGCGGTTGTATCCCGCTTTTTGACACTTTTACCTACAGGTAAGCCTATAATAAGGCTTACCTGTAGGTACAAATAATATCTCCTAAACCGGCACGGTTTAGGAGATATTTACAGTGCATGCAGCCGCTCGCGCGAGCGGCGCATGCGCTCTGAAGGTCCGGGGAGACCTTCAATTAAGTTGCCGGGAGCTTGCCGGAAAAATCACTCCTGCGCGCATGCCTTTGTCTTGCAGGTTTTTTATTTTTATTTTTTTTTTTTTATAGGGTTTACAACCGCTTTAACCCGTTTTTCGTCCAAACTGTTTGCACTAGGTATATGTGAAAAAACTAACAAAAAACGGATTCCTTTATGTCATTTGAACGATTTATCAGTCATTACATGATGGCACTATCGTTTGCTCTCACAGCCGAGTGTTCGTTTTTTAAACGATTTTACTTATAGTGTATGGCCAGCATTATGTTTCTATGCTTTCAGGAACTGTAGGGCTGGTGGTATTCTACAAACTGTCATATGCTGTAGTAAAAAATAGAAAAACAAGATAAAAAAAAAGGAAAAAAAAAAAAGGAGAACAGAGACTGGAAGTGAAAGGTTTAAGGGTAAAGAATTTCCATGCATAGTGGAGTCTTTTTCATATAACTTTCACATTTTACAAGTTTGCTTTTGCATATTTTTGTTATTGTTTTAAATACAAAGAGCCTCTAGATGGAGCTGTTAATAGCTTAGTGCAATTACATTGTCTAATCTTTAGCTACTGTTGAGTCGAGATATAAGATACATGAAGAGTACATGGTTTTAAACCTGTCTGCAGACTCATGGATTTGCACTGTGAAATAAAGCAGTAAAGCACAACAACTGGGTAAATATGATAGGTAGGCAGCAGTGCTGTGCATATGTAGTAGACAAATATGGCTGCTCCCATACATATTAACAAATTAACAATAATTATATCAAGCTGGCCTCTTTTAGCATTTAGGGGTTCATGCACATTACTTTTTTATAGACAATTTATATGCTTAGTGTAGATTTCCCAATGCTTTCCAGCACCAGATGCCATTGAAGTGAATAGTAGTAAGCGGCTGTTATCATGTAAATGCTGACACTCCTTTGCGTTGGCCTTTACCTGCGCATTTGTGCATCCGGAGTATTTTACAAATGTAAAACTTTTATGTTTGGGAAATATATTGGAAGCACATGCATTGGTAAATGATGATGCAAAGAAGGATCAGCATTTACAAGAGCACAGCTACCTTCAACCATTCACTTGAATGGCTAGCTGTTTGCAGCACTGTAGAGCGCAGGAAAGTGCCATGAAATATGCTGTATGCTAGGCATATAAAATCTCTATGTGCACGAACCCTTAATAAGTACTGGAAGAAGTTGAAAATATTTGTGGATTCCCCCAAGGGACCCCAGTATAAATAGCACTTGGTCCCATTCAAATCTGTGTACTGGTTTGTTTAGCTAGTGTGGGCAACAGTGCACCAGCTCCTCCCCACCACTGTCTGACCACACTAGATGGAAGAGTAAAATTTAGAAGTAGCTTTAACTGACAAAACAGGAGGAGAGGCGATGTGACAGACAACCCTGACCTGAGTCTGCACAACCCTGACCTCCTCTGAAAGCTACCAGGGCACACTGAAATATCTGCAGCTCTCCATCTACAGGTGCAGTCCTGTGACTCCTCTGTCACCTTCTTTGGACTAAAAAAAGACCAAGCCCAGATCCACTTACCAGCCACCTGAGATTTCAGAGAGGAGACTTCAGTAGTAAATGTTTGCAATGTGGTCATTCGCATCAACACATGCTGATGAGTACATTCACAAAAACACAAGCACAGCAACACACTGTACACCAGCTACTACTCTAGTCTCCATTAAACAACTAAGCCAAGACAAACCCACTTGCTCTTCTGAGGAAAGAACCGAAGTAAAGTAGTAACTGGCGTACATTGTTAAGGGCTTGTGTTTTTGTAAATGACAATGCTCTTCTTCAGCACGGTCATTCACAGCAACACAAGCTAACAGTATTTCAGTGTCCTTCCTTTGAATAGCTGGTGGCTGGGCCTGGGACTTCTACAATTACAAGGAATTCTTTCACAGTTATTTATATCCATACACAGATGTCCTTTCTTTATAAGAAAGATGGCAAAGGAGTCACAGGACTGCAAGATTAAAAGCTGTAAAACAAAGATGGCGCAATGGCTTCAGTACTTACTGAAACTCCCCCCAACGGGAATGCCCATAAATTGGGCTTGAGCCTGGGGTGGATCTACAGCCAGCACAGACGGAAATATAAAACTGGATTTTTGTCTTACAGTAAAATCCTTTTCTCTGAGGTTCACTAACAGACACAGCTTCAAGTCTTCAGACCATTATGCTTATGCTCTTGCTCTCTAGGTGTAGGACTAGGCGGAAATCTTTTTGGTTACGCCCCTGGGGCAGTCCCAGAAGGTATACCATCACTTCTAGTTGTAGGACCCCAGTTTGTAACAAGTAGTGTCAGAAGAACAAATAACTCAACCCCAAAAGAGGTTTCGGTGCTGTGTCTGTCAGTGAACCTCAGAGAAAAGGATTGTACGGCAAGACAAAAATCCAGTTTTATATTTCGTTCACTGACAGACACAGCTTCAAGTCTTCAGACCATTGGGATGTCCCAAAGCAGTGCAACATGAAGGGTGGGAAAAACCTAACAAATTCAGAATTCCCAACAAGGCTAAACATAGCCAACCAGGTAACAACAGGAGCTCAACTAGGAACAACTGGAGCTCACCACCAGAAAACAATTTTTACCCTCAAGAAGCGGAAGCCTTCGTAACCGCAGCCTGCAAAACTTTGCAGCCAAACACCGCATCCGAAGATGCAAATACATCCACCTTATAAAATGTTGTGAATGTGTGTACAGATGACTAAGTAGCCGCCTTACACATCTGAACCACTGACACCTGATGACGGAAGGCCCAGTAGACACTAAGCGCCCTCATAGAATGCGCTTTAACAGGGAAAGGAGGAACCTGACCCTTAATGGAGTAACCCTGCACCACTGTCTGCCTGATCCACTTGGAAATGGTCGCAGCAGAAGTGACCTGCCTCTTACAAGGTCCATCCGTAAGAACAAACAAAGCATCAGATTTTCTAATCGGTTCAGTTACCGCCAGGTAAACCCGAACCACTCTTACCACATCTAAGGAATGTAAGGCAATTTCCTTAGGATGTTTAGGCTTAGGACATAAGGACAGCAGCACAATATCCTCATTCCAAAGAAACCCCGAGACAACCTTGGAAAGGAACACTTGACAGGGTCATAACACCACTTTGTCCCTATGATTTACGATGTAAGGTGACCAACAGGACAACGCATCCAACTCCGACACGCGACGTGTGGAAGTAATAGCCACTAAGAAAGATATACTGTAACCCTTGGATCGACTGATCCACCAGGTCCGCCAGCTCAGAATGATGTTGACTCCCCTCCAGATACTGGTGCAAAATCTTAGCCCATTCCGTTAGGGTCTGGGATACCAAGGTGATAGCAAATACTGGTCTTAAAATTGAACCAGTCACAGTGAAAAGGTCCTGGACCAGAGCCTCCGCTCTTTTGTCGACAGGGATCCTTAAAAGACGGGGAATCTTCCACTGGCAAAAGTGTGGTCTTATTCAACCTGAGAGTCCACCGATGGTGGAACCCTCAGTTTCTTCAGAAGAGACTACTCAAAGGGATATCTACTAGCAAAACGCTTCGGTATTCCAATCATGCATTTCGGGGAACCCCACTGGCTAGTGACAATCTCATCAAAATAGGCAGGAAAGGGAAAAACCTTATTCACCTTGGAAGATTTGTGGGTGCCAAATTGCACCGGTGCCACCTCCAACTTTAAATTTTCCCGCACTGATACAATCAGGGCCTCCACCAGCGCTTTTTCATGCACGGCTGCAGAGGAGGAAGACATCCTCACTATTAGAGCACTCAGCTTGCGTGGACACAGACCCAGTGGGCTGACTCTCACCCGCGGCGGCCAAATCCACCTCAGAATCTGAGGAAGCACAGGATAGAGATGAAGGTGGGGGGCGCTTCTTGCGGAGTGGATTGGGTGGTGAAAAGAGCTTCCCAGGCTCGTTGACCATGACGGGTTAAGCAGAACTGCACTGCTCAGCAAAGTAAAAAATGTTGCTTATTTGAAAAAAGAAAATGCACCGCTGTGGCACTATAAGTAACAGTGCACCTGCGGCGCTGTATACAGCAAGGAAGATTGCTGTACCCCCAAAGACTCACCACCTGAGCTTGAAGAGCCAAAATGATCTGTCACATTGCTGGAAAGAGGAAGAGGAAACACTGACCTGACACTAGAGGCCCCCACAGCCTCAGCACTGTCTCTGACTACAGGAAAATGGCCACCAATGCAAGTCTATGTGGAAACCAAAGACATGGTTGCTGAACTACAGAAACATGGCCGCCGAACCGGGAATTGCAGAGAACACGGAAAAATGGCGGTACCACGCGGTGCTGCACGGGACCCTGGACCCCAGGGAAAACATTTACAGACCTCAGGAAGGGACACCCCCCCCACAGCACCCAGGTACAGACAGGCACCTAACAGGGACCGACAGCGGCATAACCAACGGCTCCTCCAGCCCAGCACCGTGTAGCCCCCCTACCCAATTGCAGCCCGGCCACCAAACAGGGGCGGAGGGGGGACAGATGAGGGCATCCAAATTTAAGGGGGAACCCTGCAAGGAGGAGAGGGAAGCACAAAGGGGAGGAAGGACACAGGGGGGCCCAAAACCACTCCAACAATCCTGCCGGAAACGAGGGGGGACACTAATCACCATACCACGGTCACTAGGCGGGCGCCACTCCCAGCAGTCCACCGCACCATCTTGGAATGTGGGTGCTGCGGCTTGAGGTACGCTGCGACTCTGGTCATGACTGCTGTCGTGACCAGTGCTATGCGACCTCGCGAGGTGTTTCACCCACCGGTCAGTCCACATCCAGTGGGGCTTTGTCGCTGCCAACTTAGCGCAAAGCTAGTAGTTGGGTCGCGCTCGCAGGCCAGACTGGGAAGACCGTAAGGATCTAGAATGTCCAGTACGTCGCCCAGTCCGGCTGTTGATTGTAGGTCTCACAGGAACGGTTGATTGTAGTTCACCAAGAACAAAAATAATAAAAAGTAAAAAAACAGAATTTTTGTAAAATCTTACCGTAAAATTCCTTTCTCTGAGTCCTCCGACAGTCGCCGCCACTTCATAATCTTCACTAATGGGGTAATTGACCTTTGCTCCGCAGGAGTAGCTAGGCAACAAGATTTGTTAATATCAAAGCTTTTAGCATATCACACCCCTAGGGGGTGGTCCCCTCAGTCAATACCTCCCTGCTTCCTGCATTTTCAACTCAGTTTCAGTAGCATAGCAGTAGAGTACATAAACAAACCCCAAAAGAGGGGCGGGGGCGGTGACTGTCGGAGGACTCAGAGAAAGGAATTTTACGGTAAGATTTTACAAAAATTCAGTTTTCTCTTACGTCCTCCGACAGTCGCCGCCACTTCATAATCTTCACTAATGGGGACGTCCCAGAGCAGTGTAGACATGAGGGGTGGGAAAAACGCAGCCGCGCCTAAAGCAACGCAGTACCCACATCAGAAAAAGGAACCTTACCAAAGTAAGAGAACCAACTGGGCAACAGGAAAAACGTGCTTAACAGGAGCAACAACCCAGGAAGAACAAGTAACCTAGGGGTAAAAACACCCCAACAGCCAAGGACCCAAACAAGGGACCCTAAGGCACTGCCGCACTAAGAACTTTACGGCCAAAGGAAGCATCTGGCGATGTCTGAACATCCACCTTGTAAAATTTTGAGAAGGTGTGAACGAACGACCAAGTCGCCGCCTTACACACCTGGGCCACAGAAGCCTGATGACGATAGGCCCAAGATGTACTCAGAGACCTGGTAGAGTGCGCCTTCACAGGGAAAGGAGGAACCTTCCCCTGCAAAGCATAGGCTTGCACAATGGTCTGTCTGATCCATTTGGCGATGGTCGCAGCCGACGCCGCCATGCCCTTCCGAGGACCCTCTGGAAGGACAAATAGAGAATCCGACTTGCGAAAGGATTTCGTCGATGACAAACTCTGATCGCCCGAACAACATCCAAGGAATGCAAAGCCACCTCCTTTGGATGCTTAGGCTTCGCGCAAAGCGAAGGTAAGACAATGTCCTCATTGAGGTGAAATTCCGAGATCCTCTTCGGAAGAAAATAAGGGTTAGGTCGTAAGACCACCTTATCCAGGTGAATCACCAAGTAGGGAGAGCTGCAGGACAAGGCCGCCAGCTCCGATACCCTGCGAGCCAAAGTGATCGCCACCAAAAAGGCAACCTTCTTGGACAACAGAGACAACGAGATCTCCCGGATCTTCTCAAAGGGAGCATGCTGCAACACGGACAGAACAAGGTTCAAGTCCCATGGAGGTAAAGGGTCCCTCCGAGGAGGGGCCAAGTGTCGCACCCCTTGAACAAAGGTGCTAACCAAAGAATTAGACGCCACAGGGCGTTGAAAGAGAACGGCCAGCGCAGAAATCTGACCCTTAATCGTGGCCAACGCCAAACGCTGGTCCACGCCCGTTTGAAGGAAAGCCAACACTCTCGATACCGAGTATGAGCGAGGGGAATACCCCCTGGACTCACACCAGGCAAAATACGCCTTCCAAGTACGGTAGTAAATCTTCCCCGAAGAGGCTTTTCTAGCCTTGATCAAAGTGGGAATGACCTCAGGGGAGAGACCCCTATCCTTCAGGACCTGGCTTTCAACAGCCAGGCCGTTAAAGCCAGCGACTGTAAAGCAGGATGGAATATCGGTCCTTGAGACAGGAGATCTTCTCGAAGAGGCAGACGCCACAGAGCGTCGACCGCCAGATTAACGAGGTCTGCTTACCAAGACCGGCAAGGCCAGTCTGGCGCCACCAGAATCACCGTGTGCGGTTCCGAGGCCAACCTGCGAAGGAGCCTGGATAGCAGCTGTATCGGTGGAAAGGCATACATCAGACGATACTGATGCCAGGGCGCCACTAACGCGTCTGAGGCGTCTGCCCGAGGATCGCGCGTCCTTGCCACGAACCTTTGCACCTTGTTGTTTAGACGAGACGCGAACAGGTCCACATCTGGGGAACCCCAAATCGCGCACAACATCTGAAAGACATCCAGGTGAAGGGACCATTCCCCCTGGTCCAGGGTCTGGCGACTCAGATAATCCGCCTGCCAGTTCTCCACCCCCGGAATGTGAACTGCAGATATCGCCGGGACGTGCGTCTCGGCCCAAGACAGAATGTCGGCTACTTCCCGAGCCGCTCGGGCACTCCTGGTGCCCCCTTGGTGGTTGATGTAGGCCACCGCTGTGGCATTGTCCGTCTGCACCCGAACCGGACGGCCCTGAAGCCTGTCCGTCCAACGCAGAAGGCAGAGATTTATCGCTCGCAATTCCAGAATGTTGATCGGAAGGGAGGATTCCTCCTCCGACCAAGTTCCCTGGGCGGACAGAAAGCCCAGAACACCACCCCAGCCCGACAGGCTGGCATCCGTGGTGATCACCGTCCATGACAAAGGACGAAAGGACTTGCCCCCCGACACCGCCGGGGACTGGAGCCACCACAAAAGACCCCTTCGGGTGAGGCGGCTCAACGAAATCCGCAGATCCAGAGATTGCGGACGCCCGTCCCACTTGGCCAGGATCTCCGCCTGAAGATCCCGCGTGTGAAACTGGGCGAAGGGAATCGCCTCGAAAGCCGAGACCATCAATCCCAGACACCTCATACACGGCCGGAGGGACGAGCACTGATTGTCCCTGAGGGACCTGACTTCTTCCTGAAGTGTCCAAAGCTTGTCTTCCGGCAGGAAGACCTTCGCTTGAACAGAGTCCAGGATCATCCCGAGGTAGGGAAGACAACCCGACGGACACAGCGTTGACTTCGGAAAATTTATCGTCCAACCGAACTCCTGCAGAGTCTGCATCGCGATGGACAGGTCGTTCACCAGGCCCTGACTGGTCGCAGACCGAATCAAGATATCGTCCAGATACCCCAAGACAGAGATGCCCTGGGCTCTCAATAAAGCCAGGACCGGCGCAAGCACCTTGGTGAAAACCCGCGGAGCCGAAGCGAGACCAAAGGGTAACACCACGAATTGGAAATGATCCTCCGCAATGGCGAATCGAAGGTACCTCTGGTGACCCTCGAAAATGGGGATGTGAAGGTACGCATCCTTCAAGTCGATGGAGGCCATGAATTCCCCCGGAACCAGGGCAGCCACCACCGAGCGCAGGGATTCCATGAGGAACTTGCGAACCCGCACAAAGCGGTTCAGAGCTTTTAAGTCCAAAATCGGACGTACCTTGCCCTCCTTACTGGGCACAGTGAACAGATTGGAATAGAACCCCCGAAATCTGTCCAGATGAGGCACCGGAACCACCACTCCCTGGGCCCACAGGTCCCGCACCGCCAGGTGCAGATCCTGCAAGCGCTCCGGAGACAGCTGAAGATTTGAGGGAAAAAATCTGCTCGCCGGCCGAGAGAGAGACTCGATCTTGTATCCAGATCGAACGATTTCCTGAACCCACCTGTCCCGAATGCGGGCCAGCCAGGGTTGAAGAAAACCGAGCAAACGTCCCCCCACCCCAGAACCGGGTAAGGGCGCCCCTTCAGCATAGAACCAGCAACCGTATAAGCATGACGGGCAAGAGACTCCAATCTCCTGTCCGTAGGGTCCCGGAACACCGGGGTATCCTCAGCAGGGATCGCAGTAGATTTATTCAAAACCGCCACCGCGTGATCCACCTGAGGCGGCACACACCAACGCTCATCAGCGGTGGGTGTAAAGGGATAACGCAGCTTGAACTTACTTGGCACAGTAAAGGGCTTCTTTAAATTGCGCCATTGCTCATCAACAGCGCGCTGAAATTCCGCAGGGCAGGGAAAAACCTGCGCCGTTTTGCGTTTCCTTTGCGTCCCATAAGAGGACATCAAAGCAGGAGGACATGGTTCATCCTGCAAACGCAGTGTTTCCTTGATAGAAGCAACCAACTCATCCATGAGTGCAAGCTCTTCAGGCGAGCCAGGGGGAGAATTATCAACCCCTTCTACCTCAGCCTCCCCCAAGGTCCAGAGATGAGCGAGACCCTGAGAAGGGCACTCCAGCCATAGCAGCCCCATCGCCCTCTGAATCAGAGGAAATAGATAACCTGGGCCGTTTTGCGGATCGATCAGCCATTAGCATCTGCACCTGAGAAGCCAAGTTCGCCACAATAGCAGCCAGATCAGCCCCCTCGGGGGATGCAGCAGCCCCTTGGCCCCCCACCAAGGTGGGAGGAAACTTGCAATCCTGAGAATCCATGCCCCAGCAATAATTGAAAAAGGAGGACTGCCCCTTTAAGACCGCGGCGAGCGTAGCCCACCGCACACTACTGTATGAACCGACCCCCACAGGGATAAGGACACTGAGCAAGGAATACAGGAAAAGGAAAGGTAAAAACCTGGAGAGGCCACACAGGCTGCTGCCACCGTTCACTGTTCCAGAGCAAAAGGAAGTGATGCAATGACTGACCGCCCTATAAAGCCTATGCAGGCTACACAAACATGGCCACTCGGCTGAGGCATTTCAGGCAATGAGAAAATGGCGCCGACATGTGGCTGTATGATTGATCGCCGCCAAAATGGCGGCGTTTGGCGCCAAAACACCGCGCCGTACCACACAGGGCCGGTCACCATAATTTGCCGCAAAAAAATGGCGGGCCACAGTAGCGGCCGCCGCACAGCATGTCTAAGCCCAGTCTGCCCCATACTCTCACATAGCAGAGCGGGAGAGCCCCCCTACCCCCCCGCAGCCCACAGAAAGGCAGCTATTCCACACAGGAATCTGACAGGGAGCTCAGCACATACACAGACATGCAGGGTCACACAGTCACAGACTGACACCCAAAACAGACAGGTCCCCACATAGAATTGCACTTACCAGTCCGGATGGCGTGGGGAGCCTTCTCCAGCGACCAAACCGCTGCACTGAGGACAGGGAGTGTCGCAGCCAGGACGCAGTGGAACTGCGGTGCGAAACCGCAAATGGCGTCCGGTGAGGTAGCCACCTCACAGGCAGCATCCCTGCAGCGAACAGGGATGGGTCGTTCAATATGCCAGGGAAACCTGAGCTGAAAGCTCGATGGCAGGCTGGGAAGCCCCTGGCCCTGAACCCTGGGATCCAGGGTGGCCAGTCCGAGACCCAGCTCCGCATGATCATCTTCATCCGAAGAAACTAAACTAATGCTGAGAAAAAGAACAGCTAAGTAAAAGAAAGAGAAAAATACTCAAAATAAAATCAAAAAGAGGATAGAAGGCTGAGACTGAAAGCCCCAGCACAGGATCAGCCAGCTACTCCTAAGCTAGGCATTAGAAACTGAGTTGAGAATGCAGGAAGCAGGGAGGTATTGACTGAGGGGACCACCCCCTAGGGGTGTGATATGCTAAAAGCTTTGATATTAACAAATCTTGTTGCCTAGCTACTCCTGCGGAGCAAAGGTCAATTACCCCATTAGTGAAGATTATGAAGTGGCGGCGACTGTCGGAGGACGTAAGAGAAATTCCATTTAAATAGGAATAAATGCCAGGACCACAGATTCCAGCAGAGAGCCAGGTCCTTACTCCTGACTAGGCAGAAAAAACTGGGGTCCTACAGCAGGAAGTAATGGTATACCCTCTGGGACTGCCCCAGGGGTGTAACCAAAAAAGGTTTCCGCCTAGTCATACTCCTAGAGAGCAAGAGCGTAAGCCCAATGGTCTGAAGACTTGAAGCTGTCTGTCAGTGAACAAAAGAGAAATGTTATTTTACTTCTGAACAACAATTTTAAACTTCTGATCAAAATTTTTCATTAAAATATTTGTTCCCCATACCATCACCGGTGTAACTTTTTTACCCTCGCCACGTGTATGCCTGCTGAACCTTGTTAAGGAACTTGCCCACACAGTGAACATTGTTGGGACTTCTTTTCTATGCCAGGAAAAAAACAGCCCAAACAACTGTAGCACATTGGAAACTAGTAAACTTCACCCTACTGTTAATACAGACATGTACTACAACAGAGGATGTTCTAAGAAATTGCACAAAGAATGGCCAAGTTTGCTTAACCACTTCTGGACCGGAAGATTTTCCCCCCAATGACCAGGCCATATTTTACAATTCGGCACTGCGTGGTCATGCGATGCTGTACCCAAATAAAATTCATGTCTTTTTTTCCCACAAATAGAGCTTGCTTTTGGTGGTATTTGATCACCTGTGCGAATTTTATTTTTTGTGCTATAAACAAAAAAAGAGCGACAATTCTGAAAAAAATAAATACAGTATATATTTTTCACATTCTGCTATATAACATTCTCCAAAAAAAATAAATACATTTTTTAACATTTTAGGCCAATTTGTTTTCTGCTACATATTTTTGGTAAAAAAAAAAAAAAAATTGCAATTAGCATATTTTGATTGGTTTGCGCAAAAGTTATCGCGTCTACGAACTACGGGAAATATTTATGTAATTTTTATTGTTTTTTTATTACTAGTAATGGCGGCGATTTGCCATTTTTAGCGGGACTGCGACATTGCGGCAGATATATCGGACCCCTGACATTTTTGACACTTTTGGGGGGACCAGTGACATTACTACAGTAATCAGTGCTAAAAATATGCACTGTTACTGTAATGACACTGGCAGGGAAGGGGTTAACATTGTGGGTGATCAAGGGGTTAAATGTGAGCCTAAGGGAGTGATTCTAACTGTGGGGGGCGTGGCTTCTGAAATGACCACAGAGATATGTGTTCCTACATAGAAGGATCCCAGGGGCTCTATGATAATTCCAGGGAGAAAAACAGTCAGCTGTATTTACAACAGCTGCCCGTCCTTCTCTCTCAGCAGGGAGCAATCGTGGGAGCCGCCTGACCCGTGCATCGGCTTCCCCACTGCCGAATGGGGGCGGGAGCTCTCCCCCTAGCTCCCTTCTTGCGACCGACGTAGCCCTATGTAGGTTTGCGCAGGAGAGCCACATTGCCGCAGTAAAGATGGTGCTTTGCCCTTCTGAGGTGTACGTGGGGAGGTTGATACTTACTAGGGTGTATGAACCGAACATCGCTGTACTCCTGCATGGTCCATCTTGGTTGTAGCTTGAGCCACACACATATAGGATAGTGTTCCATATATACTCGTTGTATGCTGTTTTTGAAGGTTGTTACGCTTGCCTTGTTGTAAGGAAGGCCTTTACTTTTGTACCTTAAAGTGATTCTACAGGTTGTGATTACAACAAACATTTTATACTTACCTGCCCGATCCTCTTCTTTTTGGGTCCCCAGCCGGAGGTCCTGGCTTCTCACCTGTGCCGAGTGCCCCCAGTAGCAAGCCTCTTGCTTTGGGGGTACTCGAACACAGAGAACGGCTCGGCCCTGCCCCCTGCGCTCCCCTTGTTAGCTCACTTGCTGGGATTGACAACAGCAGGAACCAATGGTTCCCACTGCTGTGTGAGCCAATGAGGAGTGAGGGACCTCGGACAGCCTCTGCTCTTGTGCACATAGCTGGATCGAGATAAGGTAAGTATAAGGGGGGCTGGGGAGCTGCACCCAGAAGGTTTTTTTACCTTCATGCAAAGAATGCATGAAGGTAGAAAACCTTCTGCCTTTAGAACCACTTTAAGGGCGTCCGCCTCTGTGAGGGTGCTACACTGCCTGTTTTTTTTTTTTTTTTGTTCTTTAGTATTAAGGTTTAATTTTTTATTAAAAATAATTGAAAAAAAATATATCTTTGTACTCCAGTCTATCTCATTATGTCTGCTGATAGGAGATAAATGGTGAGGGTACTGCTCTGTGATGCAAGTCCCGAATGTTATCTATGTGTGTGAACACAAAACAAAGCAGTCTCCTCAAAATGAGCAGGAAGTTCCCTCCTACTGCCAATGCGTCTTCTCTTCCCCCACCCGTCCCTGGGTCAAATTCATTTCTGGGAAGAAACTAAAATAATAGCAATAATAATAAAGAATTTACTTCCTGCCTCTCGTACAGCTGTACGTGCGGAGACGCGCACACACTGATACACACACAGTAGCCATAGCCTGCCTGCTTGGCTGTGGAGTCCCAACCCAACATTTCAGTAACCAACACTTATCTGAAGAGACAAGCAGGAGGGTATGACCTTAAAAAGCAGACAAAGGAGCCTACGGACACGATTTATTGGTCAGGGAATGGAATCTCTAGAAACTATTTGTTAACCCGTGACTGCATTTTTATTAGTTTTTAAAATGACAAAAAATAAATGATATCAAGCAGCAGCAGCAGAAAACAAATGACAGAAAGTGACAGAAGTACACTCTAAAGAGTGGTATGATTTTTATTTAAACTATTCATATAACAACTCTGTAGAATGGAACGGTTATACTAACTTAAAGACAAACGCCACCCAACCCTTTTTTTCTTTCTTTTCTACGCTTATCTTTTTGATTGGGTTTTACTTTATAAAACACACTCACACCCCCAACAAATCGAGCATTGCTCTGCCATAACAAGCTGTTTCGCTGCTGCTCACCTGCTACCATCCCCCCAAACACCTACCTTGCTCCTCTCTCGATCCAGCGCTGTCCCATCTGCAGCAGCACTGCTCTCTCTTCCTAGTCCCACTGATGATTCTGAGAGCGGCGGGAGCCAATGGCTCCTGCTGCTGGCAGTCAAGTCCATTGAGGAAGGATCGGGAACAGTGGTTGACCCACTTGTGCGTTTTTATGGATGCGTACAGGCCGGCTCGGGCGTATGCCATCACAGATGCCCAATAGCACCTGGCTTGCTATGGGAAGACCAGCATCAAGGAGTGGGGAACTGGCAAAGAAGAGAGGTAAGGGGCCCTTATGTTATTATTGCACACAGCAAGTAGGTATAAGCTTTTTTTTTTCTTTTCATAAGAAAAAAAATGCCTTTAGGCCCACTTTAAAAAGTATGGGAATTTATTTTTTATTTTTTAAGAATTATACTTACCTAGGTCGATGCAGCATCGATCTGATACTACATCTGTCCCCCACCGGCTCTAAGGCTGAGAACTGAGCGATCAAACACTGCTGATCTTTCAGTTCTCACAGCTCTCTGACAGTCAGCAGCTCTCTGCTCTGCCCCCCGCGCTCACTGGAGCGCTAGGCTGTAGAGGGAGTGGGAGCGGCCGGCTTAGGCTCTTAGCGGCTTGCTGAGAGGCTGAGCCGGGTGCTGGTCCAGGCATGTGGGTGGATCCCAATCATATGTTCGCCATCTTTCCTGAGTCTGGACCAGCTTTGTGACGTCAGCCGACAGCGGGCTTCAGCTGTCAGTTGAAATTGGGTCACAGGAGTCCAGAATTAACTGCACTCCTGTGATCCACAAGAGAAGTACGGCCAAACGAGCGTTGGCTGTACTTCTCCTTTAAGGTAAAATGCAGAGAATTCATTAGGCATGATGAAAGTCTTGAGCCTCAAAATCATCTTGCCTCTATGCAAGACCAAATGAGGTTCTTGGCAAGATAAGGCCGCAAGTTCATATACTGGCGTCACGGAGGTGATGGCTACAAGAAAAGGAATAGGAGTAGATTATTTTCCCTGGAGAAGGCTGGCTTCACATACATGCGATTGGATGTGTTTAACACCACATCCAATTGGCAAAACATGCGAGTGACTGGCTTTTAATGGAGCTGGTCCACACATGTCCGTGGAGCCTGCGGTGTGAATTTAAAAATGGGTCCTGTGTGTTTTTGGGTCCAGTTCAGGTGTGAATTCAGGGAAAAATTTGCACCTAAATCGCACCTGAACCAGTGAACACAAGACTGTAAACCGCAGCTGGAACTGTGAATTCAGTCTAAAGGGTTCAAACAGTGTCTTCTGAAGCACAGCAATAACTAGTTTCGAGTACATCAGTCACAGTGGATGAAGGAAACCACAAAATAGACTCCCTGCATAAGAGCTACTAAGCCAGGGACAGCCTGGTCTTCAGCATAAATGGTATTAGGCTGTCCAAAGGAAGGAGCAATGTTTCCCATGATGGAAGAACATTGTATTGCAGAGGTCTGGAGGGAAATCAAGCAAAGAGTATTGCCTTGAAGAAGGCTACCCTCAAGTCTCAAGACTCTCATGGGACCAAAAGGCCCAAGAACCTGATGAAGACCTGCCAAGTCTGTGAGGAGATCTGAAGGATTTGAAGGGGGAAATCCAGATAAAACTAAAATGTGTAACCTTGGTACACAGGCAAATGGAATGCAAGATGTCAACAGATTCCCCCAATGGTGGAATATGGGAAAGCACCTTCATGCCATGGAAGGCTTGAGGATATGGCAGATTTCGAGTGCCAGACTTTGTGGGTGGACTATAATTTTAGGCACACCCTCCAAATCCAGGTAATACAGTATAGGCCCTCCAAAATGTATCATCCCTCCAACAAGTATTTTTAAACTGTGATAATGCAGCAGTGTGATCTCACAGGAGTGGAGCAGCATAGTTCTTATGCACAGATATTTTGCTGTGAGCGAGAAGGTGAATTGCTACTATTTAATTTCCATAGAATATGCTCTGCTACACATTTAATAATCTCTACATCAGAGCATGCATTAAAACAAATTAGAATTTTTCACTTACTACTAAAATCCGTTTTTTTGAGTATAGTACAGGACACAAGACTTTATTCTTTAACCATGAGTTACACGCAGCTAGCCTGTTTTATAGCAAGCAATAGGGAGAGCATCAAGAACAGAGAGGGGAAACCTGTGTCTTGTATGGTCACCTAATAGATTTTGGTAAGTCAAAAATCCTATTGTACAGTACAAAAAACAGGAATTTGGTCTTTAACCATGGGTTATATTGCAGCTACTTTCAGGTGACTGGACACTGGCAAAAAAAAAAAAAACTGCAGGACATCCCCTATATTAACCCACCCCCTATTCCCAGCTAGCCTCAGTTTTTTTAGCAAGTAATAGGGAGATAATAAAGAATAGAGGAGAGGGATCTGTGTCTTGTACTGTACTCCAAGAAATGGATTTTACTGGTGGGTCAAAAATCCTATTTTCTCAGTTGTAAAGTACTGGACACAGGACTTTAATTTTAAAGCTAAATTCTGGTCCAAACTGCTACACTTACATCTACAGGCTTAGTAGCCTGGAAACAGTCCCCCGGTTGAGATGAGGTCCCCTGTTCCAGATTTATTTGCCAGTATGTGAAGCGTACCCTCTGCTGTTGAGGCCCCATGTATCGCATTATTTGCAAAATAGACCTGGACACACATATAGGTATGTCCATTTCTTATGTACATATAGACATCTACCACATCTGTATTTGTGATTAATGGCTTGTTTGGTTCTAGTACAATTGTTTTTATTTTTTTCAAGTTCATTTATAAGTGCTGCTGCACTGACATGCCTTTTAACCATTTATAAAGCTCAATAAAATAAAAATAAAAAATTCTATGATATATTACTTTAACCACTTCCCTTCCCACATCACCCGTTTGTGCGCACTCTCTATAGCATGCAGCGGCTGGATTTGTGAACCGCTGTCTCCACTGGAAACAGCCCATCACCGATCGTTGTACCAGGCGGCTGTGAGCGGCCCTGGTTCTGTGATCACTGTGACCAATCACAGTGAGCACATAAACAGTAGTAAACCATGATGTAATTGATTACTAATGCATAAGCTCTGTGATTGGTCACAGCAATGACATGGTACCAGACCCAATCACAGCGGCCCTATACCATGTAATAGCTGTGACGAATCACAGCATCACAGTAGTACACGTGGTCTCATGAATGAAACCTTTTACACAGTATTTTACCGATAAGCAATCACAAGCGAACATAAATAAATCATGACCACCCCGTCCCGGGTAGTAGTCTCACTCTCTTCATATAAATAAATATATATAAAGCTCTAAATACATACATACATACATACATACATACATAGACACACACACACACACACTACTTTGCAACATAGGAAATGGGGTGCAGAAAAATGGCAGCTGGTGCTCTGGACGTGCTGGAAGTCAAAATATCTGGCTGTAGAAGGAGGCAGTTTGTTCGCTGAAGGGCTGGAGAACAGTACAATTATGAGTGTCTGCAGGCAACAGTGAAGCATTATGGAGGTTACTGCAAATGGAGTTGGAGAATTGGTCAGGATCAATGGTGTCCTTAATGCTTAGAAATACAGGCAGGTACTTATCCATAATGCCATACCATCAGGGAGGTGTATTAGTGGCCCCAAATGTATTCTGCAGCAGAAAAACACCCCCAAACATACAGACAATACCAGAAGAACCATCTTCAGTGTAGAGAACAACAAGGAGTCCTGGAAGTGATGGTTTGACCTCCACAGAGCCCTGATCTCAACATCTTCGAGTCTGTCTTGGATTACACGAAGAGACAGAAGGATTTGAGACAGCCTGTGACCACAGCAGATCTGTAGTTAGTTCTCCTGCTGAGTTCCTTCAAAAACTGTGTGCAAATGTACCTTGAAGAATTGATGCTGGTGTTCGTGTCAAATATTAATTTTATTTGGATTTCTCGTCTGTTCATTTACTTTCCATTTAGTAAACTGATAAAAAAAAAACTATTACCACTTCTATGTCTGAAAGCATTCATAACCTGCAGCATTTTTTCACACTGTGCCAAAAAAGTTAGTCTAGTAAAAAATATTTATATATTAATAAAATGTAAAAAAAACAAAAAATAGTCAGTGCCCCTATCAACACCATGCCAGTGACAGTGTTCCTGATCACCGCCACACCAGTCATCTGGTCTCTAACCAGTATTAAACACAGGGATACAGACTTTTCCACCCTCTTATCGCATAACAGTAGCTAATATACTGCTTTCTGCAAAACGTATTATCACAAGCAGGGCCGCTGATAGGGGGGGACTGCCAGTCCTCCTGTAGGGGGCCCGGGCAGAGGGACAAATACAGAAGGAAGCCCTGTGCTGCTCTCTACAGCAGCTGAAAGCCAATTTATCCCCCTCCTGCCAGCTTTCAGCTGCTGCAGGGAGAGGCACAGACACAGGGCATCGTTCCTGTAATTGCTTCTCCGACAACGATCCCCCTTCCCTGTTCAGCCGACTTCTGATCTCCCCCTCCCCGTGTGCCCTCCTTTCACTGTGCCGCTCCCCCCCCCTCTCCACCCTCCCCTCTCCCTCTCCCAGAGCACTGCAGTCTTCCCTGTCCTGTAAAAAAATAACAAATTAAAAAAATAATAATTAAAAATTGTAATAAATAATTTAAGAAAATTGTAAAATAAAATAAATATTAAAAATAAAAATGTTAAAGATAAAAACATTAATTAAAATTTTTCTATATATATATATATATATATATATATTTTTTTATGTAAAAAACAATAAAAAGGGCTAATTCACACAGGTTCTCTGTTATGTTTGTGTCCGCCAATAATGATTTTAGTGAAAATATTGTCTTGATATATTCAAAGGGGGGGCTGCCAGGTAGGTTGTACAGGGCCACGTGATTTCTAACAGCAGCCCTGATCACAAGACATTGGAAAAAGGAGATGGCACCTAATCCGTCCTAAGTTGTAGCTTTGACTCAACTTTGTTACTCAAAAAATGATTGCACTTCGATCAGACATCCTCTCAGCATTCGAGAAATCTTGGAAACTGTGGGTTCTTTGGTATGTTAACTAATATGTTGATATTATCTACTTGGATATTCATTACTCTGGATGTGTGGAAGTAATTGCACTTAGACTCATTGTCAGGTATCAAATTTTGTTTTTCTTTCTTCCATTTTTTGTTGTCCTTTTTTACTGTCACCTTTATCTCACACACTACATCATTCTGTCCTACGTGGCAGCTGCATCCGCTGTTTTGTCCACTGTATTGTTACCGTTGTTCTTTAAAACCAATAAAAAAATAAGGGTATTTTTAGTGTTCTGGAATGTTAGGGCCTCAAGAAATGAGGCAGGCAGTCAGTACATCAGGACTAATTGATTTTCAGAAAAAATAAAAATTATATATATACATACATACATACACACACACACACACACACACACACACACACACACACACACACACACACACACACACACACACACACACACACACACACACACACACACACACACACACACACACACACACACACACACACACACACACACACACACACACACACACACACACACACACACACACACACACACACACACACACACACACACACACACACACACACACACACACACACACACCCATCATAGATTGTAGACTCTAAAATTTTCACACAGACTAAATAATATGCAAACACAAGAGTCAAAATATGTATGACCAAACACCAGTCTCATATAATAACTCACCCCGCGCACAAACGGACAAAATAGATAGCAACAAGGAGTTAAGAAGACGCAAAGTCTCAAAGCAGCTACTATACTATACAGGGCTCTCAGAGGAAGTCGTGAGGACGAAACGTCAGAGCTGAAGTGCGCGGTCGCAGAACATCTCACATAGGACACCATCCGGGATTCCTATTGGATTACAGGAATGTTTGGAATTGGCTATCCAGTGTGCATATTTATCCTTTATGCCTTCACTCCATTACCCTCCTGTAAGTAGACATCTGGAGGGGAGAGGGGCTTTACTGTGTGTGGTTTTAAAATAAAGTTTACAGAATTACACTATTGTTGCCCCCACTTTGTTCAATTGCATGAACTTTGAGCGGAGGAACATTGGAGGAAGGAGGAGGGAGGTGCAGCCCAGCAGTGATCAGTACACCCGCAGTTTGGTGGATTTGGTTGAAGGCTCTGTATTCACCAGGTTCTGGTGAGTGTTTCATTCAAAGGGGGGGAGCACTAGAGTGTGGTGGTATCTTTGGAAGAATAGACAAGATCCTTCACTCCCTTACCCTGGTGGATGGACTGTGCCTGGTTTATCACTATATGGACTGCACATCGCTATGGTCTATGAGTCTTTAAGGACACTGGTTTACACAACGGTCCTTCTGTTTTAGCGCTGCTAGTGTTATAGTTTATTTTACCTGGCTAAATATTCTACAACACCTTTGTTAACAGACTAAATAATATACTGATTTGGGTTATTACCCCAAAAAATATAGCAGAATACATTTTGCTCTAAATTTATGAAAAAAACATTTTTATTTACAAAATTTTTTTAACAGAAAAACAGTTTTTCTAAATTTTCATCAATTGTTCATTTATATAACAAAAATTAAACCTAGTGGTGTCTAAATACCACTAAAGAAAGCCCTAATTGTCTCAAACATGATAACATTAATTTGGGTACAGAGCTACATGTTGAGCTGGTTAAATAGTATGTCTGGGCCAAGAGAGTTTTAACTATTTCCATTCCTGGAGTGATGTGGCTTCTGGGTACATTGTCTCAATGTAGTAGCATCAGCTGTGTTCCATAGCAGTACAGATTTCATCTGCTGCCAGAACAAAATTGAGCTCTGAGAGTGAACTGTCTTTTGTCGTCCTTGCTTTTGATCCTGGGACTATGGGACCTGCATTGTACTTGATGATGTCAGAGGACCTGTGATCACCAGAACAGAGGGAAGAAAAGGCTGCAGGGACCGGTCATACAGCCTAGTGGAAGCCTGCGGGAGCAGAGGATTGGTTAGTAGACCTGTTATTTGAGGGCCCCTAGACCCAAATCAGCATTTAACCCTTTTAGTGCGAGGGGCAGCCACACTACAAGAGCATTTTTCCCTTTCCTTTCCCTGGAGTTCAGACCAGATGACAGCCTTGAAAATGCTGAAAAGCCCATGTCCATCACCAAAGGACACTAGAAACAAAACTGAGGTCACCTGGGAGTGGGAAAGGTTTTTATAAATAATGTCCCCACAGCTCTTTTTTTTGCCGGTGTTAAATCATCTAAACATGGTTAAAACTAAAGTCTTGTGTCCTGAACTGTACAAATAATAAATCAGTGATTGCATATTATTTATTCACTACCAGACAAATTCTTCAAAAAAACAAAAACATCTTTTCACTACACATAGTATGATAAAAAAAATACTAAAAATATACCTAAATTTTCCCAAAGCCATACAGATCTTTCCCCTTTCCTCATACGGTATTTATAAATGTGCCTTTTAATTATTATGGACCCTTCTTTTAGCTACCCTAACCAAATTGTATAGTGATGTCAATTCATTTTTCCAGCATAAAGTTCAGTTTATACACTCCTGGCTTTATAGTTCACGCATGAGGCTGCGGCACAATCCACTACTGAAGGACCGTTTGTGCTCATCACCTGGCGAAACCCGCTCCCAGCTCTCATCAGCCCTTCCTTCAAATTATTCCACCTTCTAGTAATACTAGGTAACCTCAGTTCCATATTAGTAGTGTAACAGAAGGCAGTCAAGCAGAAACAGCTGTATAGTAAGCACTGGATCAGGCGATTAAGCTAAAATATATTCTTTGGTGATTAAATTGTACCTGTTATATCCTGTATTAGAATTCAAAAAACATCTACAGGGTTGCAGGTGGGTTGGAAAAATGCTTGCTGAATCTTTAAAGCTTTTTCCAGTAAAAATGTTTTACAAAGAGTTTAATTATAGTGCATACAGAACAGACAATGCACCACACCAGCAATACACCTAGAAGGGCACAGAGTGGGCTCTTAAAGTTACAGTACTGCAAATGATTGGAGCATGTACAGGTCTAAGCATAAATATCTCTGTTCACGTTGTGACTGATCACCCACTGGTATTCTCTGCATGAGCGATTACATTGGCAAAGGCTGTGAATAGCTGTGGCAGCTGTCAAGTTCCTTTTGCTTTCAATGGGGCTTCCTGTTTGCAGCTAATTGCAGGGAACTCCACTGAGTCCCCCACAAGTAATTGCAAATGGCCCCTTTAAAAAATGTGAATTGGACCAAAAGCAGTATTAAACCCGTGAACATCAATTTAATATATTTCAGCTTACCAATTCTTATCTCTAGTTGGAGCATTTTTATCCTTTTTGTAAGATTTTTTTTCTTTCTTTTCTAATAATTTTTATTTAAAGTTTTAAACCTGTGTACATCAAAAAAGTATATCAATATACTATAAACATACATCAAAGTGCAATGGGTATTGTGAGAAAAGTATATAGATATATTCCAGCAAGCAAAACTTATACTTTATTTCGCTCAATAAGCTATCGCATAATAAGCAACAAAACAATGACAAACAAAGGATAGGTATAATTTGGTTTCCCTGTCGCTCTTTTGGATTCATAATGAAGAAAGGGGGAAACCATGACCGTGGGGCCAGCGTCTACAGTTGTGCTCATAAATTTACATACCACATTGGCAGAATTTATAGTTACATAGTGAGGTTGAAAAAAAGACATCAGTCCATCCAGTTCAACCAATAATGTCTGTGTGTGTTTGCTGTTAACCATACACTGTATACCCTTTATTTTGTGTTCTTTAAGGTGCCCATCTAATAGTTTTTTTTTTTAAAACTATCGAAGCTCCCTGCTGATACCACTGCTTGTGGAAGAGAAGTCCACATTCTTACTTCTCTGACAGTAAAGAACCCCTTACGTAGTTTAGGGTTAAACCGCTTTTCTTCTAGTTTTAGTGAGTGCTCCCATGTCTTATTGAATTTCCTTTCTCTGAAAAGTTTGTTCCTTATGCTAGGGTCGCCAGTACAGTATTTGTATATTGATATCATATCCCCATCTCAAGCGTCTCTTCTCCAGAGAGAATAAGTTCAATGCTTGTAGTCTTTCCTCATAGCTGATGTCCTCCATTCCCTTATCTTTGTTGCCCTTCTCTGGACTCTCTCCAGTTCCAGCACATCCTTTCTGAGGACCGATGCCCAGAACTGGACGGCATTAGTAAAGATATGGCCGGACTACAGTCTTGTAAAGTGGGAGAACAATCTCTTTATTTCTGGAGTGAATCTCTTTTTTATACATGCCAGTATTATTTTGGCTTTGATTGCAGCGGCTTGGCATTGCATGCTACTGCCAAGCCTGTTGTCGACTAGGACCCGCAGGTCCTTTTCCATCTTAGATTCACCCAGAGGTTCCCCCCCTAGCGGGTAACTTTTATTCGTATTTCTGACACCCAAGTGCATTACCTTACATTTTTCAACATTAAACCTCACCTGCCATGTAGTTGCCCACCCCATTATTTTGTTCAGGTCTGCTTGTAAGGTTTCCATGTCCTGCATAGAAGATATTGGCCTGCTTAGCTTAGTATCGTCCGCAAATACCAAAATTGTGCTGGATATCCCATTCTCTAGGTAGTTTATGAATAAATTAAACAGGATTGGTCCCAGGACAGATCCTTGGGGGAACCCACTTTCCATCCCCGCCAAATCAGAGTACTCCCCATTTATCACCACCCTCTGGACTCGCCCATGGAGCCAGTTCTCTATCCAGGTACTCACCCTATGGTTAATACCTATGTACCTTAGTTTGTACAGTAAATGTTTGTAGGGAACTGTGTCAAATGCCTTTGCAAAGTCCAGATACACCACATCCACAAGCTTACCTTCATCTAGATGGCAACTCACTTCATCATAGAAGTTTAGTAGATTGGTCTGGCAAGAATGATTTTTCATGAATCCATGCTGATTACTACTAATAATACCCTTTTCATTACTAATGTCTTGTATATAGTCCCTTAACATCCCTTCCAAAATTTTGCAGATTACGGATGTTAGACTGACCAGCCTATAGTTCCCCGGGATATATCTCGGCCCTTTTTAAAATATTGGCACCGTGTTGGCTTTTTTCCAATCAGCTGGCACCATACCTGTCTGTAGACTATCCATAAAGATGAAGAATAACGGTCTAGCCATCACCTGGCTGAGTTCTTTAAGGACCTTCGGGTGCAAGCCATCCGGACCCGGTGATTTATTTATGTTAAGTTTCTCAAGTTTAATTCTAAGTCTAACTTCTGCTAACCATGGGGGTGCTTCCTGCGGTGTATTATTTAATTTACCATTACAAGCTTGGTTAGTGTAGCCCCCAATTCTTTTGTGAAGACTGAAGAGAAGTCAGCACTTTCGCCTTCTCTTTGTCTTCTGTGGCCAGATTCCCTTCACCGTCTTTTATGGGGCCAATGTGTTCTGGTCTCGCTTTCTTACTATTTAATATATATTAATATGAATAACACAAAAAACTTTTCTTTCACTCATGGTTAGCGTTTGGCTGAAGCCATTTATTATCAACTGTGTTTACTCTTTTTAAATCATAATAGAATAGAAACTACCCAAATGACCCTGATCAAAAGTTTACATACCCTGGTGATTTTGGCCTGATAATCTGCACACAATTTGACACAAAGGGGTTTGAATGGTTATTAAAAGTAACTATCCTCACTTGTGATCCGTTTGCTTGTAACTAGTGTGTGTGTGTGTGTGTATATAAAAGGTCAATGAGTTTCTGGACTCCTGACAGACCCTTGCATCTTTCATCCAGTGCTGCACTGACGTTTATGGATTCTGAGTGATGGGGAAAGCAAAAGAATTGTCAAAGGATCTGCGGGAAAAGGTAGTTGAACTGTATAAATCAGGAAAGGGATATAAAAAGATATCCAAGGAATTGAGAATGCCAATGAGCAGTGTTTAAACTCTAATCAAGAAGTGGAAAAAGAGGGGTTCTGTTGAACCCAAACCACGGTCAAGTAAACCAACTAACATTTCAGCCACAAATGCCAGGAAAATTGTTTGGGATTCAAAGAAAAACCCACAAATAACTTCAGGTGAAATACACTCTGAAAACATGCGGTGTGGCTGTTTTAAGATGCACAATAAGGAGACACTTGAAGAAAGATGGGCTGCATGGTTGAGTCGCCAGAAGAAAGCCATTACTACGCAAATGACACAAAGTATCCCACTTACAATACACCAAACAGCACAGAGACAAACCTCAAACCTTCTGGCACAAAGTCATTTGGAGTGAGGAGACCAAAATTGAGCTTTCTGGCCACAACCATAAACGCTACATTTGGAGAGGAGTCAACAAGGCCTATAATGAAAGGTACACCATTCCTACTGTGAAACACGAAGGTGGATCGCTGATGTTTTGGGGATGTGTGAGCTACAAAGGCACAGGAAATTTGGTCAGAATTGATGGCAAGATGAATTTAGTTATTTAATTAGTTAGTTAATTAGTTAGTTAAAATAGTTATCAAAAAATACTGGAGGAAAATTTGCATCATCAGCCCGGAAGCTGCGCATGGGACGTACTTGGACATTCCAACATGACAATGATCCTAAACACAAAGCCAAATCGACCTGTCATTGGCTACAGCAGAATAAAGTGAAGCTTCTGGAGTGGCCATCTCAGTCATCTGAGCCACTCTGGGGAGATCTCAAAGGTGCAGTTCATGCAAGACAACCCAAGAATTTACAGGAACTGGAGGCTTTTTGCCAGGAAGAATGGGCATCTTTACTATCTGAGAAGATAAAGAGCCTCATCCACAAATACCACAAAAGACTTCAAGCTGTCATTGATGTTAAAGGGGGAAATACACGGTATTAGGAACTGGGGTATGTAAACTTTTGAGCAGGGTCATTCGGGTAGTTTCTCTTGTCATTATTATTTAAAAAGAGTAAACAAAGTTGATTGATAATAAATGGCTTCAGCTAAACATTAACCATGAGTGAAAGAAAAGTTTTTGTGTTATCATTTATATTCTCAAATGGCCAAGAAATCATAAATTCTGCCAGGGTATGTAAACTTATGAGCACAACTGTTAATACCCATGAATTATGAAGTTAGCGGAGGGTGAGAAATTCAAGCAATAAGCTAGAGTACCAAGCGGGCACTGTCTCTTCCCCCTCACCACCTCATTTGCAAAAAAAAATCTCAAAATATATATCTCCCTGTTACATCGTCGAAGCAAAAGACAAAATAAGGAGAAAAAAAATCAAGAGGGAAAGGAAAAAAGGAAGAGAGAAAGCATAAGGGAAAGGAAAATGGAAGGGAGACTGCACTCTGTATAGTCTGAACATGTCTGGGTAATGGTGCTTCATAAGGGATCCGACTAGTACTTGATGAAGAGTTCCCAAACTTTATTAAAGATGGCCTGCTTATCAAGTAATATTGCCAAGAGGTATTCATGAACCATGATCCATGACAATTTAGTTTTCACCAAACTGAAGGGGATTGTGAACTACTTCCAAATCCTAGCTACTGCAATCCTAGCAGCTTTAAAGATAAATGCTGTTTCCTTGCATGTCCTGGAGTCCCCTCAGCTGGGTGTCCCAATAATGCTTGCTGTGGGGATTTTATAAGATTAACCTGGGCCAAGGAGTATGAGGAGAAGTCAGCCCAGTTCTCCAAGAACCCAAACCCCTCCTTCTTACACCAGTACCTCAGCCACTTGTTCAGTTTCTAAAGCTCCTTCTGCCTCTCTGGTGTGGCTCAAGGTACAGGCAGTATTTGAGAGAAAACCACCTTGGAGGTCCTATTCCTCAATCTATTCCCTAAGTCCCTGAAATAATTTTTTAGGATACTCCACCTTCCTCTCACTTGGTCATTGGTGCCTGCATGCACCATGACCGCTGGGTCCTCCCATGCCCCGCCCAATAATCTGTCCACCTGATCCACGATGTCCCGAACTCGAGCGCCCGGTAAACATACTGTTCGGCTATCATGATCGTTCTGACAGATTGCCCTCTCTGTCATCTTGATAATTGAATCCCCTACCACAACTTGTCTAACCTTTCCCGAGTCTCGGTCCCCCTCCTTCCTGGAGCCACCGCTCCCCTGGCAGCTGGGGGAGGGCGCCTGCACCAGCACTGCCACCCCTGAGCGGATATGCCCATCATCATGCAACTTGGCATATTTGTTGGGGTGTACCAACTCAGAACTGGCCTCCCTAGCGCTCTTCCCTCTTCCCCTCCTGTCACCCAACTGTCTCCACCCTCCTCTATGCTGGCCCCTGCCAGCACCTGCTGGGTAATGTCCAAGCTTCTTTCCAGGTTGTTGATGCTACGCAGTGTTGCCATCTTGTTTTCTAGATCCAGGATCTGGGCTTCCAGAGAAACAAGTCGCTCACATCTTGCACAGCAGTATTTGCCCTCGATTGGTGCATCAAGGAACGCATACATGCAGCAAGAAATGCACTGAGTGGCATCCCCAATCCTGTTGGACATTATTACCCTCTATTCTATGGGGATAATTAGGATAACGGCCTGCTATTCGTTACCTACACTACCTTAATCTCCCTCCCCTGGTACAAAACCTAGGATGCTCCCGGTCGCTAAGGTACTCCCACTCCCAATGTCACAAGGTGTTGCTGGTCGCTAAGGTTACTCCCAGTCGCTAAGGCTGCTCGCAGTCGCTAAGGTTGCACGCAGTCGCTAAGGTTATTCACAGTCGCTAAGGTTGTTCACAGTCGCTAAGGTTGTTCACAGTCACTAAGGTTGTTCACAGTCACTAAGGTTGTTCACAGTCACTAAGGTTGCTCCCAGTCGCAAGGTAGTCACTCGCAAGGTACTCTGCGACTACCAGCACACAGCTCTCAGTATGTTACCAGCACACCGTTCTCAGTATGTTAAAATATGAAATTATAAAATAAGATCCAAAATCATTTGACTTTCAGGCGTGTTCACCATGTGTGGAATACCAAATCGTCCATACTACAGCCCCGAAAACATGAGGAGGAGGTTCCTGGGACATACGCAGCCACTCTCACCAGTACCATGTGCCAACACAGAAAAACGTTATAGTTTGCTTCAATCAATGAAGTATTAATGTATGAGTAAGATTTTTTTTCTAATATACGGATAGTTATAAAATAAAATTGAGGGCACCCTGCATCCTATAGATCAGGAAAATAGTTATTGAAGTATTTGAAGTGTAATGATTAATTGGAGGAACAAGGACTGTAAAAGGTAAAAGATGACCCTTTCAATGAGGTTTTCTAAAAGTGCGGGATACCTTGCACCTGAATGCATACCACTCATCCTTCGGCAGACTTTAAAGCATTCTAATGAAAACAGCTCATGTGCAGATTTTGCCTTTCACACATACTAACCAGCACATTCACAAAGGTCGCAGGGGTGAGCAAGCAATGGGCATGAATAGACTTGCTCCAGTTTATCACGGAAACAAAAGGGAAGACCTTTGTTCTTCAGGACTATTATAGGTTTTGCTGTAAGAATGCTCATTGGGACACTTCTATGCTGGCAAATTTGGATGTTTTCCATCAGCTATTAATTAATCTTCCATCCATCATTTAAACCAGTGGTTCCCAATGTTTTTGGCCAACAAACCCTGTACTCCAGCACCTGCAAAGAATTTTTAAGCCCAAACTCTAGTTTAAAGTTATTGAAATAGGAAAAAAAAAGGATTTAGAAAATATAGAAGCAAGATTGACTGGATGAAAAAAAAATAAAAAGTGGTTCTTTGAATCTGCCTGCTTTGTTTTTGTTACATTCCAATTATTTATTGCAATTGGGTTTTTTTTTAGTTTTTTTGTGTTTTCCCAAGTTTCAATTCCTTTTTGTATGTATCTGCTGTCATCAATAATACAGATGAACTGACCTATCTGCTTTTATAGCAAAAAAAAAAAACAGTTGGGTTCCAGTTGGTCCCTACATTCACCTATGCTGCTGCCAAACAATTTGGCTTTTAAAAAAAAATGTAAGCTTTCATTATTTTTTCAGTGCCTACATTTCTCCCCTCTCTGTCCAGGTCATCGCATGTTAGGAGAAAATTCTGAAGAACTGAATCTGTCTGGTACATTTATCTTTCCCCTTAAAAAAACTTTCTTTCAAAACTGAAAACATGAACCAAGATTTATCGAAAACCAAAAAAAAAAAAAAAAAAGTCATTTTGACTTGCCTATAAATTTCGTATCTTGGAGTACACTGCAGGACACAGACTAGATATTTATAGACCCTGGGTTATAGGCTGCAATTGTAAACTGGCTTTTTTGGACATGCCCCCTTTGGGCATATCACTACAACCCTACCCCATTCTGTGAGACTCTGATTATTTAGCAATGTTACACAGAAGTGTTGTAGAAGAGTAACACAGAAACAGAGGGGAAGGTGTCCTGTACTGTACTCCAAGATAAAAAATTTACAGGCAAGTCTAAATTTCTTTACCTTAAAAGGAGTTGTAAAGAAAGAAAGGTTTTTTTTTTGTTTTTTTTTTATCTTAATGCATTTTATGCATTAAGATAAAAAGCCTTCTGTGTGTAGCAGCCACCCTCAGCCTCCCTAATACTTATCTGAACCCCATCTCTGTCCAGCAATGTCCACAAGTCTCTCAGTCGTCCAAAACGTCCTGATTGGATGAGACACAGCAGCGGCGCCATTGGCTCCCGCGGATGTGAAAGTCAGTCAGGCAATCAGGAGAGAGAGGGGCAGGGCCGAACGGCAGCTCCGTGTCTAAATGGACACACGGAGACGCAGCTCTGCTCAAGGGTGCCGCGATAGCAAGCTGCTTGCTGTGGGGGCACTCGACTGAAGGGAAGGATTAGAAGCAGCAAACAAGGGACCCGAGGAGAGGAGGATCCAGGCTGCTCTGTGCAAAACGGCTTCACTGAGGAGCTAAGTATAACATTTATTTTAAAAAAGAAGACACTTTGCAATCACTTTAATTGTACAGTACAGGACACAGGTTCTATTTTCTCAGACTCTATGGGGTTGCCAAGAAATTAATTGAAGGAAATGCAACAGTAAGGTAAATATAACCCTGCCCAACAACACAGAAGAAACCCCCTCAAAGACCTTACTTGGAAAGCAACTGAAAGAACCTTAGGGGGGAAAGCTGCACCTGCAGATTTGGACATTTGTCTGGTAGAACCTGGAGAAGGTGTGAAGACCAGGTGGTGGCCTTATGAAGTTAAGAAAAAGGCACCCGATAGTGGAATGCCCTGGAAACCTCAACCAAGCTAGTGGAGTGAGCACGTAAGGGTACAGGAGGGATCATACCATTTTGAGTATAGGCTCTGGCAATCCATTGGCACAAAGAAGGTAGGACAATGTCTTCATATGGCTGATACCACCTTAGGGATAAAGGAGGGTTTTGGATGCAAGTCTAATTTGTCCTGAAAGATTAGGAAGGGCTACATACAAGGGAGGGCCCACTAACCCTGAAACATGCCTGTCAGATGTGATAGCCACGAGAAAGGCCACTTTGCAGGGCAGATCACCAAAGGGGAGTTCCCTAATGGGTTCAAAGGGTGAGCCCATGGGATTACCAATGCAACAGATGCCAGTGCTAGTGTATCCTTGGTCCTGGCCATGAATAGGGCATCTTGTTGTTGAACCTGGAGGCCAGGATGTCCACAAACCTGGGGTCCCATTTCTGACATAGGAAACTTTAAATGTCTGGATGCAGAGATCATTCTCAGTGATCCAGGTGAATGTCCTTGGAGAAAGGGGGAGGAGGGGGTCCAGTGGTTTAGAGCCACTTTTATTGCTATGAGCTCCAAGATGTTAATGGGGAGCTTTTCTTCCATGAGTGACTAGGTTTTCTGAACTCAGATGGAAACGCACCACCTCAGCCTGTGAGGCTGACACCCATTGTTATCAACCATGTACATAGGAGAAAAGACTTTCCCTTTTCAAGTGCTGGATTGGTAGTCCAAAAAGCTAGGGAATTCCTTGCTTTGCTGAACAGAAGAGTTGGGGAGGTAGAGAGACAGAGTGTTTATTCTAGGCCAACAGAATGCAATGTTGGAGAGGATTGAGTGGTACTGAGTGAAATGAACAGCTTTGAATGAGGCAACCATGAGGCTTAGATCTCCAATGAAGAATTTTACAGAGAGGCTGTCAGGGTCTGGACTGGCGGCAGATGACTGCACTAGAGGTGGATCCTCTGTGTCAGTGAGGGATTGGCGTGGACCATACTAGAGGACCGGTTCCAAGTTACTACCGGTTTTCACCAGAGCCCGCCGCAAGGCGGGATGGACTTGCTGCGGCGGTAGCAACCAGGTCGTGTCCCCCGGTAACGGCTCAACCTCACTGGCAGCTGAGACCGGCGTGGTACAATAGGACAAGGCAAAGGCAAGGTCAGACGTAGCAGAAGGTCAGGGCAGGCGGCAAAGGTTCAAAGTCAGAAGTCAACGGCAGAAGGTCAGATACACAGGCAAGGCAAACACAAATCGCTTTCTCAAGGCACTAAGGCAACAAGATCCGGCAAAGACAGGAAGGGTGAGTGGGTTTATATAAGAAACAGGAAACGGGTCACAGGAAACAGGAAGGGAGGTTTGGACCAGGCACCAATTACTGGTGCACAGGCCCCTTAAATTTCAAACAACCGGCGCTCACGCGCCCTATGGTGCAGGGGCGCACGCGCCAGGAACCACGTGAGCGGGGAGTGGAGGAAGGAGCCTGAGCGGGCACAGGTGAGTGGATCTGGAAGGAACGCCGCGAGTGCTCCAGTCCAGAAGCAGGGACCGGAGCGCTCAGCGTTACAGTACCCCCCCCTTTGGTCTCCCCCTCTTTTTGGTACCCAGAAACCTGTGGATGAGCTCCTTGTCGAGGATATTGGACTCGGGCTCCCATGACCTCTCTTCGGGACCACAATTCTCCCAGTCAACAAGAAACATTTTTTTACCTCTGACGACCTTGGAGGCGAGGATCTCTTTTACTGAGAAGACGTCAGAGGACCCAGAGACAGGAGCAGGAACGGTGACCTTGGGGGAATATCGGTTAAGAATGAGAGGTTTGAGAAGGGATACATGAAAGGAGTTAGGAATAAGGAGAGAGGGAGGAAGATGGAGTTTGTAAGAGACAGCGTTAATTTGGCTTTTGATTCTAAAAGGCCCGAGGTAACGCGGACCCAGTTTCTAGCTGGGGACCCGAAACCGGATGTATTTGGCAGAGAGCCACACCCTGTCACCAGGGGCAAAGACAGGAGGAGTTCTTTTTTTATCTCCAGGTCTCTTCATGTGAGAAGCGGCCAGGGTGAGCGACTTTTGAGTTTCTTTCCAGATGGAGGAGAAGTCCAGGGTCAAGTCATCCACGGCAGGAACTCCAGAAGAGGTGGGAATGGGGAGGGGCGGCAGCGGGTGACGGCCGTACACCCAAAAAAACGGAGATTTGGTGGATGATTCAGAGTCTCTAAAATTATATGAGAATTCGGCCCAGGGCAACAGGTTGACCCAATCATCCTGACGGGAGGAGACGAAGTGTCGTAGATAGTCACCGAGGATCTGGTTAACCCTCTCCACTTGTCCATTGGACTGAGGGTGGTAGGCGGAAGAAAAGTTCAATTTGATTTTTAATTGGGTGCAGAGTGCTCTCCAAAATTTTGAGATAAACTGAACGCCTCTATCAGAGACGATATGTGTTGGAAGACCATGGAGACGGAATATGTGTAAAAAGAATTGCTTCGCCAGCTGTGGCGCAGAAGGGAGACCAGGAAGCAGGACAAAATGTGCCATTTTGGAAAATCTGTCCAACCACCCATATGACTGTGTTGCCATGGGATACGGGAAGGTCAGTGACGAAGTCCATCGCTATGTGGGACCAAGGCTGTTGGGGCACTGGCAGAGGGAGGAGAAGACCTGCAGGCCTCTGGCGGGGAGTTTTGTCACGTGCGCAGACAGTACAGGCCCGAACTAACTCCGTTACATCTCTCTCAAAGGAAGGCCACCAATAGTGTCTGGCAATTAGCTGAGTCGTCTTTTTAATTCCAGCGTGACCCGCCAGGTGAGAGGAGTGACCCCATTTGAGAGTCCGGAGGCGAAGATGTGGAGGAACATATGTTTTTCCTGGAGGAACTGGTACCAGTGAAGCAGGGGCAGTTGAAATCAGACACTCAGGAGGAATGATGTGTTGAGGAACGGTTTCATCTTCGGAGGCATCGGTGGAGAGTGATAGGGCATCCGCCCTAATGTTCTTATCAGCAGTACGAAAATGGATCTGGAAATTGAATCGGGTAAAGAACAATGACCACCTGGCCTGGCGCGGATTAAGGTGCTGGGCAGACTGAAGGTACGAGAGATTTTTGTGGTCAGTGTAGATGGTGATAGGATGAAGGGATCCTTCCAGGAGATGTCTCCATTCCTCTAGTGCCAACTTAATGGCTAGTAGTTCACGGTCTCCAATGGCATAGTTCTTTTCTGGAGGGGAAAATGTTTTTGAGAAGAAGCCGCAGGTGACATTTCTTCCTTTAGCGGACTTTTGAAGAAGAACCGCTCCGGCTCCCACAGAGATGGCATCTACTTCCAGGAAGAATGGTTTCAGTGGATCGGGCCTAGACAAGACTGGAGTGGAGGCGAAGGCGGTCTTAAGGCAAGTAAAGGCTTCTTCCGCTTGGGGAGGCCAGGATCTCGGATTCGCTTCCTTCTTGGTTAGTGCCACAATAGGCGCCACAATAGTGGAGAAGTGGGGGATGAACTGGCGGTAGTAATTGGAGAATCCGAGGAAGCGCTGGATAGAGCGAAGTCCCGAGGGGCGTGGCCAATTCAAGACTGCGGAGAGCTTGTCGGGGTCCATTCGAAGACCTTGTCCAGAAACTAGGTATCCCAGAAACGGAAGGCAGCTACGTTCAAAGAGGCATTTTTCAATTTTGGCGTAAAGATGGTTAACACGGAGACGCTGGAGCACTTGACAAACATTGAGACGGTGTTCTTCCAGAGTGGAGGAGAAGATTAGTATGTCGTCAAGATAGACCACTACGCAGGTATACAACAAGTCCCGGAAGATCTCATTGACAAAGTCTTGGAAGACTGCAGGAGCATTGCACAGGCCAAAGGGCATGACAAGATACTCGAAGTGACCATCTCTGGTATTGAAAGCAGTTTTCCACTCATCTCCTTCACGGATTCTGATGAGGTTGTAAGCGCCCCTAAGGTCAAGCTTAGTGAAGACCTTTGCTCCGCGCAAACGGTCAAAGAGCTCCGAGATGAGAGGCAGCGGGTAGCGATTCTTTACCGTGATTTTGTTGAGACCGCGATAATCAATACAAGGGCGTAGTGACCCATCTCTTTTGGCAACAAAAAAGAATCCTGCTCCGGCAGGAGAAGACGACTTTCTGATGAAACCTTTCTCAAGATTCTCCTGAACGTACTCCGACATGGCCTTGGTTTCAGGAGCGGAGAGAGGGTAAATCCTGCCACGAGGTGGTGTGGTACCAGGAAGTAAGTCAATGGGGCAGTCGAAGGGTCTATGTGGTGGTAAGACCTCTGCCTGTTTTTTGCAAAATACGTCAGCAAAGTCTTGATAGGCTTTAGGAAGGCCGAGCAAAGGAGAGGAGATTTGTCTGGTGGGTACCGACTTGAGGCAACGAGTGTGGCAGGAAGGGCCCCATGATTTAATGTCCCCAGAGGTCCAGTCGAGGGTAGGAGCATGGCGCTGGAGCCAAGGCAAGCCAAGAAGGATGTCAGAAGTGCAGTTAGGCAGAACAAAAAATTCAATCGTCTCTTGGTGGAGAACCCCTATGGTCATGAGCACGGGTTCTGTGCGGCAACGCACGGTGCAGTTCAGATTCTCTCCGTTAACTGTGGAAATAAAGAAGGGCTTGACGAGACGTATAACAGGGATGTTAAACCGGTTAAACCGGTTGATGAAGGAGGCTTTAATTAAGTTTCCTGCAGAACCAGAGTCCAAGAAGGCCTCCGCAGAGAAGAAGACTTTAGTGGCTGGAGAAATTCGTACTGGAACGATCAGGCGTGGAGAGGAAGAATTTACACCCAGTGACGCCTCTCCCGCGTTCACTAGGTGCGAGCGTTTCCCGGACGCTGAGGACGAAGAGGACAGTCCTTTAAGAAGTGTTCAGAGCTCGCACAATATAGACATAAGTTCTCGTTCCTACGGCGAGACCTCTCTTGTTGGGTCAGGCGAGACCGATCTCCACTTGCATGGCCTCCTCGGTGGAAGGCACGGTAGCAGACTGCAAAGGGTGCTGGAAGAGAGGAGCCAGGCGTGGGTATCGCCTGACGCGAACAAGATCTTTTTCCTGGCGGAGCTCTTGACGCCTTTCAATGTAGCGCATATCTATGCGAGTAGCCAAGTGGATAAGTTCAGTCAGGGAGGCAGGTATTTCTCATGCGGCCAGACAATCCTTGATATGGCTGGATAAACCCTTTTTAAAGGTCGCGCGGAGAGCCTCGTTGTTCCAGGCCAATTCGGAGGCCAGAGTGCGAAATTGTATAGCATATTCGCCCACTGTAGAGTCTCTTTGGACGAGGTTCAGCAAGGCTGTTTCCGCGGACGAGGCACGGGCAGGTTCCTCGAAGACACTGCGGATTTCAGAAACAAAGGACTGGACAGAGTTAGTGGCAGGATCGTTGCGGTCCCAAAGCGGTGTGGCCCAGGCCAAGGCCTTCCCGGATAATAAACTGACCATGAACGCCACCTTAGACCGTTCTGTGGGAAACTGGTCTGACAACATCTCTAGGTGCAGGGAATATTGGGACAAGAATCCCCGGCACATCTTAGAGTCTCCATCAAACTTGTCCGGGAGAGATACTCTAGCGGTAGCTCGGGGAGGAGGAGATGCAGAAGCTGGCATGGCGGTCAACTGCGTCAGTTGTTGTCCTTGTTGGGCAATCTGCTGGGACTGCTGGGCAACCACAGTAGTGAGGTCAGCGAGACTAGGCAGTGGCACATCAGCGGGATCCATGGCCGGATCTACTGTCAGGGTCCGGACTGGCGGCAGATGACTGCACTAGAGGTGGATCCTCTGTGTCAGTGAGGGATTGGCGTGGACCGTACTAGAGGACTGGTTCTAAGTTACTACCGGTTTTCACCAGAGCCCGCCGCAAGGCGGGATGGACTTGCTGTGGCGGTAGCAACCAGGTCGTGTCCCTCGGTAACGGCTCAACCTCACTGGCAGCTGAGACAGGCGTGGTACAATAGGACAAGGCAAAGGCAAGGTCAGACGTAGCAGAAGGTCAGGGCAGGCGGCAAAGGCTCAAAGTCAGAGGTCAACGGCAGAAGGTCAGATACACAGGCAAGGCAAACACAAATCGCTTTCTCAAGGCACTAAGGCAACAAGATCCGGCAAGGACAGGAAGGGGGAGTGGGTTTATATAAGAAACAGGAAACGGGTCACAGGAAACAGGAAGGGAGGTTTGGACCGGGCACCAATTACTGGTGCACAGGCCCCTTAAATTTCAAACAACCGGCGCGCGCCCTATGGTGCAGGGGCGCACGCGCCGGGAACCACGTGAGCGGGGAGCGGAGGAAGGAGCCTGAGCGGGCACAGGTGAGTGGATCTGGAAGGAATGCCGCGAGCGCTCCAGTCCAGAAGCAGGGACCGGAGCGCTCAGCGTTACAGAGGCGACTTTCTAATCTAAAATTCTGAACGAGACAACAAGCTTGTTTGACAGAAGGAAGACACTTGCCTAGGCTGTGTCTAGGATGAGACATAGGGAAAGTTGGATGACAGACATTTGAAAGTTGATTTTCAAACTGAATGTCTGCAGAATCCTTTGGACATTTGCAGACAGTTGTGATGAAGATGAATCCTTCAGAGGATGGTTGTCTAGGTACCTGGTAACCTGGATGCCCTAAGCTCTTAAGATGGCAGGAACTGGGTGCAATATTCTAGGTGCTGAGAATAGGCTGAAAGGCAATTAGAAGTATTTGTCTCTTAATGCAAAGCTCAGCAAGTGCTGATGCGTGGGTAAAGGGACAATATGAAGGCATACATTTTGAATGTTTACCGATGCCAAGTACTCCCCATGTCTTCCAGAGGCAATAAACTGATCTTACACATTCGGTGCAAAATTTGGGAACTTGTTTAGGAATTTTAGGTCCAGGACAAGACAAATCCCCGTTGGGTTTATGTACCATAAGCAGGTTTGCATAGAATTCTGCAGGGACTGCAAACAACCACTAGCTGAGAAAAGAGATCCAGGGCAGTTTGTAAATCTGATGGCCCTTGAGCGCAGATTTTGATTGGTTTGAGAGAAGGGGATATAGTTTTTGAACACTAATTTGTACCCCTCTGAAACAACCATTTGAACCCAGAGGTCCGGAACATCTGTGACCAAGATGAATGCAAACTGTGACACATGTCGCCCCCCCCCCCCTGCTTTTAGGAGTGAGGGTGCCCCTTTATGGAGAGGGCTTGGTGTCAGACTAGGTGGGCTTTTCTTTCCAAGTTTGCGCTGAAAGGAAGAGCTTAAAAGCGGAGTTCTGGCCGCAAAATCGTCACAATAGATTTTGTGCCATCCGCTTCCTTAGTGTCACCTGAAAAACAATTGGATATTCCCGATTTTTTTTTTTTTTTTTTACTTACCTTGTTTCAGAAGAAAATATACTTACCTTCCTTCCACTTCCTCCTTCTGCGGCCGCTGCCTGCGCCGTCACTTCCTGTCCTGCAATGCATCCTGGGAGCTCTTACTCGTCACTCCCAGGAGGCAATGGACAGTGATCAGAGGCGGACTGGGCCGGGGGGAAAGGGGGCATTCTCCCTCCAGGCCGCTGTAATTGTCATTAAAAAGGCCGCTCTGCCGCCAGCTGGAACTGCGCATGTGCAGTTCCGGAGCTGGCCGAGTCTACTGTTCGGCCGGTGTCAGAGAGGAGCAGCTGCGAGTTTCTTTGTGTCCTGTGACAGGGAGGTTGGCTGCACCAGTCACAGGGCTGAGTCTGTGTTCCATACACTGAACAGCACAGCCCCCTCCAGAAAAGCTCTGCCTCCTCCCGCCCCTCTCTCAATGTGCCCGCCCACACTCGGGGAAGTCTGTGTGTCCGAGGTCTGTGAAGAGGATTGTGTGGGCGGGAAGTTTGAACTGACAGCCAGTCAGCCACATCGTAAGTCTGAAGCCGTGCATTGCATTCAAGTAAGTGAGCTGTGACCGATCTCTCCTCCCCCCCCCCCCCCTGCTCTCTCCTAAATCCCTCTCCCTTCTCCTATTTCCTTATCTGCAGCTAAGGAGTTCTATTTCACCAGCCTGTGCAGTATCTGCTCCTGTGTAGTGTGATTTGGCTGCAGTGCTGCTGGTGTCCCCACAGTCTTCCTGCATGTTTCCCCCAGTCTCATAGACTTCTAGTAGGCTGTACATTTAACTGCTTTCTCACCGGCCACCACAGTTTTTCTCTATTACACGAAACGACATACCTGTATGTTGTTTAGTGTAATAGACAGCAGGGGTATGTGCTAATTGGCCAGAGAGGAAGCCAATCAGCAGGTACGGTGGACGCAATGTCCGCCGGCAACCCGCGATTGCCCCCCCCATGCAGACAGAACTGCGGGCTGCCTATATAAACAAGGCAGTATGCCATTCTGTCAGTAATGAACACTGGGATCCTATGTTCCTGCAATTTAGGAACACAGGTCTCTGTGTTCATCTAGTGAGTCCATCCCCCACACAGGTAGAAAGCACTTCCTGGGGACACACTTAACCCTTTGATTGCCCCTGGTGTTAGCCCCTTCCCTGTCAGTGTCATTTTTACAGTAACAGTGCATATATATAGCACTGATTACTGCAGTAATGTCACTGGTACCCCCAAAAGTGTCAAAAATGTCAGTTAGGGGTCCGATCTGTCCGCCGCAATGTCACAGTCCCGCAAAAAAATCACAGATTGCCGCCTTTACTAGTAAAAAAAAAACTAAAATAAATACAAATTACAAATCTATCCCCTTGTAGATGCGATAACTGTTACGCAAACCAATCAAAATACACTTAGGCTCCTTTCACACAGTCCGCCTCCGCAGGCGGATCCGTGTTGCTCAGCGGGGATCGATCCGCGATCCCCGCTGAGCCGGGCGGATGACAGCTCCATCTCCGCTCACAGAGCGGAGGGGGAGGTGTCTCAGCACCCGCTGCCCTCTATGGGGGATCGGAGGAGAGCGGACCGCTTGTCCGCTCTCATCAGATCCGCTCCGCTCCGATTACTGAACGGATGGAAAAATAGGGTTTCCATCCGTCCAGATTTCAGCACAGGATCGGATGCGGATGGCAGCGGGTGTCAGCGGAGGCGACCTCCGCTGACACCCGCTGCCCCATAGAGCTGCATGGAGGATCCGATCAGATCCGCCTAAAAAACTGACAGGCGGATCTGATCGGACCGCCCGTGTGAAAGAGCCCTTATTGAGATTTTTTTTAACAAAAATATATAGCAGAATACATATTGGCCTAAAATGATGAAAAAATTTAGATTTTTTTATTTTTTTTATTGGGAATGTTTTACAGCAGAAAGTAAAAAATATTGTTGTTTTTTTGCCGAATGGTCGCTCTTTTTTGTGTGTTTATAGCGCAAAAAAAAAAAAACCTGCACAGGTGATCAAATTCCACCAAAAGAAAGCTCTGTTTGTGGGGGGAAAAAAGGACATAAATTTTATTTGGGGACAGCGCCGCACGACTGCGCAATTGTCAGGTAAAGTAGCACAGTGCCATATCGCAAAAAAATGGCCTGGTCCTTAAGGGGGTAAAACTGTCTTTAAGTGGTTAAAATGAACAAAAAGAGCTGCAACTTTGATGCCCTTTCTAAAAAGAACAGCAGGAAAAACGCACAACCTAAAATAAATCTATGGGACTGCAGCTAAGGAAAACTGAGTACACCAGCACTGCAGCCAAACTACAGCGCACCGTGCCCAAAGGATTGTATGCATTTGCAACAGGCACTGCCACTCCACTGAAAAGAACCATGCTCGGGTCACTTTTCAGAGGCATTTGGCAGTCAGTGAGGAGGGGATATCACATTTCCTCACTGCCTGTTTTAACCTCCTAAATGTTAATCTCTCCAGGCAATGACGTGGTTCACTTCCAACTCACACCTTATTTCCATCATTTTCTGTAGGTATTAGATGTGCTCTTGCCCTATTTTGTGCACATTTAATACATAAAGAGAGTTCTGGATATAAGGTGGAGTTCAAAGTGACATTCTACACCTAATTGGAGCACATAACAGAAGATTTGGGGATTTTGTTAAAGGGGTTGTAAAGGTTCCAATTGTTAATAAAAACCTACTGGCTCCTTCATCGGGTGCCACCATAGAGAGACGATTTCTGTGGGGGTACACCTTGCCGGCGCGTTCCCAAGTCCCACTGCTGCATCCATTGACACAGACTCGGCCCCGCCCCCCGCTCCCATGTCACTGGTTTTGATTGACAGCAGTGGGAGCCAATGGTTTCAGTCAATGGCTATCAATCTATCCAATGAGGACAGAAACAGCCGCTGGAGCCGCTGGGCTTGTGCACATCACTGGATTGGCTCAGAAAAAGGAGAGGCTCTGGGGGCAACTGCAGCAAACAAGGGTTTCACCTTATTGCATAGAATGTGTAAGGCAACTGGTCCGACAGAAGCTGGCTTTTTGTCCGGCCTCTGTCAGACGAGCATACTGCAAAACCAGCAGCCAACAAGCTCCCGATCAGCGGGCGCTCTCCTCCAATGGGTGAGAGCGCTGACCGGAGTGATCTGGCGGGGGGTGGGCTGTCCTCCTGTTGGAACACAAATGAACATCAGGGGTGATCACTGTACTAACATTGGATAGTTAGTACAGTGGCTGCGGCTCTGATAGGAGCTGACAAATTTTTTTAGTTCAACTTGCTGGGTTGAATGAAAAAAACGATGTAGCTCCGCAGGAGGGAAGAGACCCAGAGGTCGAGGCTGCAGCAGGCTAATTGCCACCTAATCAGTGAGGTAAGGTCCTCACTATTATTTGTTTGCTTTATAATGTCTGGGATGGGAGCCGAGTCGCTGCACAATGGGCCTCTGGGTTGTATTTGCCCCCTGGGCTAAAAGTTGCCAGTCCTCCCCTGACAGTGATGTAGGCGGCCGGCCGCTCCTCTCATCGCGTTATTTGCAAACAGGAAATGATAGGCGTTACTATGGAAACCCTTACTATGCCGATCGCATAGTACTGGGCATGCGCGAGATTGCGCGCTGCATTCATCTGCCCCATCCAGCAAGAACCAGGTAGCAGGGCATACATTTTCATACTGCAGCTTTGGGTGATGACAACAAAGATGGCAGCGCTCAGCAAACGATTTCTAAAGTAAGATTTTATGATTGCAAATCACTTATTAAACTGTGTAAAACCGGATTAGCGGATGTATAAAGGGCGGTGGATCACTATTTGGGAAGTATTTTTAAAAAAAGAACGATTCTGTGGCCGGAACTCCGCTTTAATTGTGGCTTTTAAGTGGTGTTTTGGGGAGGTAGAAGCCTGGGGGGGGGGGGGCATTTCCATTTAGAGCCTTTTTACTGTGGAAGGACATTTTTTCTTTTGTCAAGTGCCTCAGCAAACAGATGTCCTCCTTCAAAAGGGCATACCAGAGAGGAATCCTTTACAGGAAACTTCAGCTAACCAAGCTTTTAGGACATCAACACATAAAAGTAAGGCAGAAGGCACGGTTTATAAGTGCTCTGCTAGCATTCCATTATGAATAATAGGAACTGAGAATGCAGCAATAGCAGGTTCCAGGGTTGTTAAAAAGCATCTAAATTTTTTTGCCTGCAGAATTCATGAATGAAGGAACATCTTCTAAAGGAACAGAAAGATGTCTAAAACGAAGACAGCAGAGTCTTTTACCGAAACAGAACACTTTTTAGTAAATTATTTTTTCACCGGATATAGGTCCGCAAGGATTATAGGAGGGGTGAAACCCTTTTCAGGAGAAACCCAACTGTCTTAAATTGCTCATTGTAAAGATCGGCTTTTGTCGAACCAGGAGGTCTACATAGCGATCAGAATTTAGCTAGTTCCTGCCGATTTTTAATCAGTGTGTACCCAGCTGTCAAGGACTTCTCGTTCACTCAAAAACTGGCAGGAAATCAGATGCTACTGTCTCTCTTAAACGGCTCTGTTCTCACCAAAACAACTTTTAGCTTAATGTAAATGTTTTACCTCCAGTGTCTAGGAAGTCACATGACCTTTACACTAAGGATTTAGCAGCTTTTATTGTCTTGCTAACTGTCACAAGCATCCTCCTCCCCTGCAGAAAAGGCCTGACATACAAATCCGGACAGAGCTTTAAGCTGAAAAGAAACCAATGTCTTCCAGCACAGCAACAAATACTCCCTAGGACTTCAAATCATATTTTGGTACATTCTTTGTCAAAACTTTCCAAACATAACTCCTGCCAGTCATATGATTACAGTTCAGCCTGTCCATCAAACCTGTCACTAAACCTCCTTTCACAGCTACAGTGCAAACGCCATCATTAAAAACAGTATTGACTGTAAAGTAATTCAGCAAACATTTAAACAGATCAAATCAAAACACTAGGGGTGTAGAAATTATTCGGCGCATGAATGCATCGCAATGCAGCCTTGAGCGATTCTGCATCGATACAGAATCCAGCTGAATAGCGATCGCGCATGAAGTCATCCCGGCTTCTCCCCTCCCCCCACAGAAGTGTCATGATGATGCTGGAAAGAGTCGAGGAGACGCGCTGTGTGTAAATCTTGGCGGAGACATGGAGTCCTCTCTCCCTATCCCTAGACTCTTCCATCCATCCTTTAATATTCATGGATTCCTCCTTCCCTACCCCCTGACTCCTCCATCCAGCCTTCCTTTCCCATTCATGGATTCTTCCTTCCCTATCCCCAGACTCTTCCATCCATTCTTTCATATTCATGGATTCCTCCTTTCCTATAGCATCTTCGATTCTTTCAACCTTCAGCCCCCCCACCATTTTTATTTTTGGACTCTTCCATCCTTCTGTTCCTATCTCCAGACTCCTCCAGCCTTCCATTCTCTATCCATGGATTCCTCCACCCCCATCCTCCCTTTCTTATTCATGGATTCTTCCATGCTTCATTAACTATCCCTCCCTCGTATCCTGGACTCTTCCATTTCCTGCTACACGCAGGGAGTGTCTTTTTTTTTCTTTTCTTAAAAGCAAATACAGTGCCTTGCGAAAGTATTCGGCCCCCTTGAACTTTGCTACCTTTTGCCACATTTCAGGCTTCAAACAAAGATATAAAACTATTTTTTTGTAAAAAATTCAACAACAAGTGGGACACAATCATGAAGTGGAATGAAATTTATTGGATATTTCAAACTTTGTTAACAAATAAAAAACTGAAAAATTGGGTGTACAAAATTATTCAGCCCCTTTACTTTCAGTGCAGCAAACTCTCTCCAGAAGTTCAGTGAGGATCTCTGACTGATCCAATGTTGACCTAAATGACTAATGATGATAAATAGAATCCACCTGTGTGTAATCAAGTCTCCGTATAAATGCACCTGCACTGTGATAGTCTCAGAGGTCGGTTTAAAGCGCAGAGGGCATCATGAAGAACAAGGAACAAACCAGGCAGGTCCGAGATACTGTTGTGGAGAAGTTTAAAGCTGGATTTGGATACAAAAAGATTTCCCAAGCTTTAAACATCCCAAGGAGCACTGTGCAAGCTATAATATTGAAATGGGAGTATCAGACCACTGCAAATCTACGAAGACCTGGCCGTCCCTCTAAACTTTCAGCTCATACAAGGAGAAGACTCATCAGAGATGCAGCCAAGAGGCCCATGATCACTCTGGATGAACTGCAGAGATCTACAGCTGAGGTGGGAGACTGTCCATAGGACAACAATCAGTCGTATACTGCACAAAGCTGGCCTTTATGGAAGAGTGGCAAGAAAAAAGCCATTTCTTAACGATATCCATAAAAAGTGTTGTTTAACCACTTTACAACCGGAGGATTTTGCTGTCTTCCGTCCAGGCCACTTTTTGCGATTCGGCGCTGTGCGACTTCAACTGACAATTGCGCAATCGTGCGACGCCGTACCCAAACGAAATTTACGTCCTTTTTTTCCCACAAACAGAGCTTTCTTTTGGTGGTATTTGATCACCTGTGCGACTTTTACTTTTTGCGCTATAAACAAAAAAAGAGCGTTTATTTTGAAAAAATAACAATATTTTTCACATTTTTTTATATGAAATTCCCCCCAAAAAAGATGTAAAAACCAATTTTTTTAAAAGTTTTTGGCCAATTTGTTTTATGCTACATATGTTTGGTAAAAAAAATCGCAATAAGCGTATTTTGATTGGTTTGCGCAAAAGTTATTGCGTTTACTAACAAAGGGAAAGATTTCTGTCATTTTTGGTGTTTTTTTTTTAACGCGTAATGGCGGCGATCTGCGATTTTTTTTGCGGGACTGCGACATTGCGGCGGACAGACCGGACCCCTGACTGACATTTTTGACACTTTTGGGGGTACCAGTGACATTACTGCAGTAATCAGTGCTATATATATGCACTGTTACTGTAAAAATGACACTGGCAGGGAAGGGATTAATTTTATTGGAGAGGGAGGGGTTAATGTATGCCTGGTGCTTACTGACGTGTAGGGGGGGAGGTGACTATGTGATTCATGGACAGATCGGATGTCCAGCTATGCTGAACAGTCCGATCTGTCACTCCCTGTCACTATGGAGATCCGCCCGCTGTGTTTACACACAGCGGGCGGATCTCCAGACTCGATCCCCGACGATCGGGTAAGAGCAGCGGCGATCGCCGCTGCTCCTCCCCTGGCCCGACTCCCGCTGTGAATGAAAACGCCGCCCAGAAGGGGGAGTGTCCAGTCACGTTAATACTACGTGGCTGGACGATAACGAACCACTCTGCCGCAGTAGTATTACTGTGAGCGGTTGCAGAGTGGTTAAAGTTTGCCACAAGCCACCTGGGAGACACGCCAAACATGTGGAAGAAGGTGCTCTGGTCAGATGAAACCAAAATCGAACTTTTTGGCAACAATGCAAAACGTTATGTTTGGCGTAAAAGCAATACACAGCTCATCACCCTGAACACACCATCCCCACTGTCAAACATGGTGGTGGCACCATCATGGTTTGGGCCTGCTTTTCTTCAGCAGGGACAGGGAAGATAGGAAGATGGATGGAGCCAAATACAGGACCATTCTGGAAGAAAACCTGATGGAGTCTGCAAAAGACCTGAGACTGGGACGGAGATTTGTCTTCCGACAAGACAATGATCCAAAACATAAAGCAAAATCTACAATGGAATGGTTCACAAATAAACATATCCAGATGTTAGAATGGCCAAGTCAAAATCCAGACCTGAATCCAATCGAGAATCTGTGGAAAGAACGCTCTCCATCCAACCTCACTGAGCTCAAGCGGTTTTGCAAGGAGGAATGGGCAAAAATTTCAGTCTCTCGATGTGCAAAACTGATAGAGACATACCCCAAGCGACTTACAGCTGTAATCGCAGCAAAAGGTGGTGCTACAAAGTATTAACTTAAGGGGGCTGAATAATTTTGCACGCCCAATTTTTCAGTTTTTTATTTGTTAAAAAAGTTTGAAATATCCAATAAATTTCGTTCCACTTCCTGATTGTGTCCCACTTGTTGTTGATTCTTCACAAATAATTACAGTTTTAGATCTATGTTTGAAGCCTGAAATGTGGCAAAAGGTCGCAAAGTTCAAGGGGGCCGAATACTTTCGCAAGGCACTGTAAAATAAAAAAAGGAGTTCTTCTGACTGCTTGAAATTGTTTTTAAAACTATGGGCAGTAATCATAAGGCATGGTGGAATTGAATTGTATTGTTGACAGGATAATTGTAATCGAATCAAATCGTGAGACCAGTGAAGATGCGCATCTCTACAAAACACTTATATTTTTTGGTACAAACATCAAAGCCAAGTTCACTAACACCATCACCAGAGACAGTACATCTACTGCCTAACTTTCTCACATGATGCACACATTCCTGTGGGTTCCTAGTTCAGGGATCAGGATGCTTGACAGCCCAAAGCTGGCTATACACTGAAATTTGGCCAGTTCAGCAAGGACTAGCCAAATTTTGATCGGTGTGCGACCATCCTAGCTTGATAAAAGATGGTCATTTGATTGACTTCTGTAAAAGAGACATGATGGAAAATTTTCCCCGATCAGCGGCTACAGCTGCAGATCAGCCTATTTTAACAGTGATGGGTGCCACTGTCAGAATAAAATGTCCAGGTAGGGGGGGGGGTGTAATATTCCTCCATCCACTTCTATTTTTGTAGGTTTTTTGTTCAGTCCGCTGGCTGAAAAAAAAAAAAAAAAAACGAACCCTGTGTGGCCAGTTTAAGTGCACAAGATTTTGTAACTCCTGACTACAGAATACTCTGATTGGCCAGCAATCACTTGACTAAAACATGCTCCACTGTTTTTAGGCCTCATCAGTTTTACTGGAAATGACACATAAGATAATTTTGCACACAGAAGTGTTTTATTTTTATTGTCAATTGTATTTGTACAATGAAAAGTACCTCAAAACTAAAAAAAAACCCCAAAGCAGTAAAAAAAAAAAAAAAAAAAAAGGAATCTGCTTTTAAAACAGTGTAATTACCGTGTACTAGGCAGTTGAAAGTTATTTCGCAGTTGAATCTATACACTGCAAAATGACCAAATCTATTCAAGTAAACAAAAAATACATTCATTCTTACTTAGGTGGATGCACCAACGATCCAATGCTACAGCTGTCCCAAACCACCTCTACACCGAGAGCTGAGCTATCAAAAGCTGTTGCTCGCTCAGTTCTCAGTCTTCAGCTGGCAGAGAAATGGTGAACCGGCTCTCTGCTCTGCGCCTTCAGAGCAATCTGGAGAGCTGGGCTGGGGAGAGTGGGAGTGGCTAGCTCACCCTCCAACACAGAGGCTGAGCCACCTGCTGGCCAGGCATCTGAGTGGATCCTGACATAATTGTCAGGATTCCTGCAAAACCTAGACCGGCTCTGTGACTTCAGCCAACAGTGGGTTCACAAGAGTGTAGAACTAAGTGCACGCCTGTGATCCATAGAAGTATGACTCTTTTGGCCATACTTCTCCTATAAGGTAGTGAAAAAAAACATCTATTAGTACTTCGGAATATTTTTACAAGGGCTAGGGGATATTTTTTTAAGCCTGTTGACAACATATGTTTTTTAAAATATTGTAGGTTTGTCATATCTCACTGCTCATATAAGATGGCAGGAAAAAAATGACACTGTTGAAATAACTGTTTTAGTGCAAAAGCAGTGAGATGCATAAATAGCAGGAGGTACCCACCCACCATCTGTGTATGCAAAGAGCATTTGTTAATTCCTTCCTGGTCTTGGACAGATGGAGCTACGTGTATCCCGGTAACTATCCTTCATCCGCTCCCGGGAGAGGGAGAGTGCTGCTTAATAACCCAGGACCTAATTAACCAGCCTAAGAATCTGCTTACACCTGTTCAGGGTCAGATCCACATTTAAAGGGAATCTTTAGATTTTTTTTTAAAGTTATTTAGAGATACACATGAATGGTATTAACTTAGTGGCTTGTTTATGCGATTCCACACAGTCTGAAGCATTTGCTAATGTGAGCAAACTGCACGACAGTTAAAGAATCCTCCTATGTCATTGCAGCCTGTTCTCACCGCATGGGTAAACACTTGAACATATTCATGCCTGCTGTCTTTGTTGCACCCCTCTCAGATTTAATTTCACTTTGTTATTAGGAACTCGACTTGCCCTGACTTAATGATTAAACTTCATAAACCCCAGGAAATGCCATTCCTCTGAATGCCTCTACTGGCCACTGAAATGTTTTATGGGCAGAGAAAAAGTAAAGCCCAAGTCACAAGGTTAGACAATAAGAAAGAGACACTAGATCAGAGAGCAGCACAAAAGAAGTGCTTCTGGCTAACAAAACTGCAGGCATTCTGTGGAGTCTGCTGTAGATAGGACTTTAATGTTTAGAAGTTTGAAATGGATTATAGGTTTACCTTTCTGTTACCCTGTAAGGAATTAATTAAAAGAAGCGCAAGCGCTGAGTACACACTTCTAGGTTCAGGACTGTCAACTCCTGGCCTAAGCAGATCGGAAAAGTGTAGGATTGCCCTATATGTTAACCCCTTCCCAGCCAGTGTCACTAGTACAGTGATAGTATATAGTATAAGCACTGATAACTGTATTAATGTCACTAGTCAGTTCCCGCCAGTGTCAGATTGCCCACTGCACAATCGCAGTCCCATTATAAGTCGCTGATCACCGCCATTCGTAGTATTAAATGAAAAATCCAGTATATATATTATAGTTTGTAGGCCCTATAACTTTCACACAAAATAATCAACAAACTTATTGGAATTTTTTTTAAATCAAAGACATGTAGCAGAATACATTTTGGCCACAATTTATGAAGAAATTAGATTTTTTTTAAATTGGGTTTTGTAGCAGAAAGTAAAAAGTATTGTTTCATTTGGGTAGTGTTGCATGACTGTTCAATTATCAGTTAAACTAGTGCAGTGCTAAATAGCAAAAAACAGCCCTGTCATGAAGGGGGTAAAATCCTCCAGAGCTCAAGTGATTAATAGTCAAAAGCCTGTTGAAGGATGTAAACACAAGTTCACAGCTACTGCTGAAGCCATAAACTTATACGATTTTTTGAAGCCCTTGGTACAGGTAACTTTCTTTTTAAGAACATTAATTTGGTGCCCAGCGGATGCGGCTCAAAACCATTGCACAAGGCGCTTTGCAATAATGTTTTTGTGGTGTATGCCCTAAAGATTTAATTATCTATGAGCTCATTTAAAGAGGAAGTAAACCGTCCTCTGTTAAGGCTTACCTATAGGTACTGTAAATATCTCCTAAACATGTACCGTTTAGGAGATATTTACCTTACATGCAGCCAGTGACGTCACTGGCGCATGCGCTCTGAAGGAACGGCCGCTGGTGCCGTTTCTTCAGAGACCCGTCCCGTGACCGTCGGCTCCCGCGCGCGTTGCAGGTTGCAAAAAGAAAAAAAAAAAAATTTTCTGGTTTACAACCTCTTTAAGGTCTCTTTACTGCCATGAAAGTGAAAGTCAAACCAAAAATTACTTTTTGGCAAACATTACAATAAATTAAAATATACACTCTACAACTTCCGTTTTAATATTTCCTCCAGTGCCAATTTAAAATATTTATTTATATTCAAAGGCTGTCTAAATAGTTCACAAGGCACTAACATTCGTTTCACAATTCCATGCTTACCGGGTATCCCTCAGTCTTCTTCTGACACCACTTTAGCAACGCATTCCTCTTGGAGCCACCATACTCTCTTGCAAGGGCTGCCAAGGGGTCTTTTCTTTCCTCCCTAAAATATGAAAATGTTTGCTTAGGTTAAGAAAACAGCTGTAACATTTTTTTTTTTATAATTAACAATTTTATTAAATTTTTATTAAAAAAACAAAACAAAAAAACAAACAAACAATAGTAGCAGACGGTAGGTGGTATACAGGGCTATCACCATACAATTAAACAAAGAGAAAATCAAGGGTACTCAAGTAATACAATCATAGGAATTGCAAACTCACTGTTAAGCATCACAAGAGTATGTCAGAGCATTGCATATTCAAACTACATCAACGCCTTCAAGAGTAATTGCTACAAAATTATCTCCAACAAAAAGAAGAACATACTGAAAGACTTTAATATCAAGAGAAGCTGTTTTCAGAGAGCCCTATCAGGCTTCCTACCATAAACACAAGGAGAGAAACAACAAGGAGCAAAGAAAAGAATAGAAAACAGAGTAAAGTAAGTTCCAGGTCCTCCATTCCCTAGCACAGAAGACACAGACTAAAGGGTTAGAAAAATCAAAGGCAAGGGGGGTCTTCCTGTAGGTGCCAAAACTCCCAAACCGCCCTAAGCCTCTCCACTCTGTCAGAAAGAGGTGTTGTAAGCGATTGTAAGTTGTAAGGTGTTGTAAGTTCTATGTGCTTGATCCTAGCATTCCACCGAGTTAGGTGGGGACTGTTTTTTTTTTTCCAATGAAGAACCACTAAACTTCTGGCTGCCGTGAGGATATGGCACACCAGTTTCTTAGCAAGTCTAAGTAACCTGGGTGGGAGTAGACAGAATAAAAATGTTTTAGAGAAGGGAAAATCTATGCTAAACAGGCACTGGAGTAGGTATTGAACTACAGGCGGTCCCCGGGTTACGAACACAACAGGGACAGTAGGTTTGTTCTTAAGTTGAATTTGTTTGTAAGTCGGAACATGTACATTTTTAAGTGCAACTCCAGCCAAAAAAATTCATGAGAATACAGACAGCAGTACAAACCTCATACAGTACTGACCAACTTCAGTATAACAATAAATAATGGTTTCAAAGCACACACAATTGAATGGGAGGTCCACATGAGCTCATGCTGGGTCACAGGGATAATACTGTACTGTAACACAGTCCTGCTACAGTATCATAAAAGTACAAGTACAGGGCATGCTCCCAATACAGTGGTACAGGTAGTGGGCACAGAGTAGTACTGTAATCTCACCAGTTCAACAGGTTCCAGACAGTAGTGGGATGTGAGTGAGATGCTTCTGGGCAGTCCTGTATGTGGGGCATACAGTACATGTAGTACTGCAGCGTGCATTGTGTCTCTGGCACAGGAGCCAGAGGAATAAGCCGGAAGAAGCCGGCAGTGACGTCACGCGGCCCCCGTTTGTAAGTAGGAGTCGTTCGCAACTCGGATGTTCCGAAGTTGGGGACTGCCTGTATCCACCAATATGGCTCTAACAGTGGACAGTGCCAATAAACATGCAGCAATGTGCCCTGACTTCTTTGATACCGCCAGCAACGATCCGAGACTGTGGCATAAATAGCTCGGAGGCGGGAAGGAGTCAAGTACCAAAAATACAATACGGTAATTTAGAAGAATTCTCCTTGTAAAGTGTACAAATGGAGCCCTTGACTGCATGGGACCATACCACCTGTCATGTCTCCAGTGGCAGTTCCTCCCAAATCGCCTGTTCCCACTTAGTCCCGATTCACACTATAGCGATGACAGACATCGCATGTGATTCGGAGCGCACTGCTCTGAAAATCACATGCGCTGTTGTCTGTGCAATGCGAATTCAGCCATACAGATTCTATGGCTGAATTTGCAATGGATTCGGACAGAACACGCATAGGACCCTTTTTTCAGCAGAATCGTATCGCATGGTGGTTCACACCAATGCGATCCGATTCATGTCCGAACTGTCAGTTTGCACTGCGATATGCGAACTGATCTGGGGGTGTCGTTAACTTTGTATTGACACCCCCAGCGATTCACATTTGACAGAGTAAACTGCCTGCGATTTGAATGCGATGCCGGAACCTGCAGTGGATTTGCAGGGTTCATGCATCGCATATATGTGAATCGGCACGTAAGCATGTAGTTGTGTTTTCCCTGAGTCAGCGGTAACATTTTAAAGCCGATAACAACAACACATATGGGAAATGAAGACAATCTTTTTTCTGTACATTAAGGGACAAGAGTGCATGAGAATACAAAAGGAACAACCAAATGTTCTTGCAGCCCAGCATTATGACTTCACAGATCAAGAAATAAAGAGTCAGCATTAACAAATAAACAACTGCATCCTAAGCAAATTCAACTAGCTACTCATGCTGAGCCTCTTGACCTGTGTTCATTAAAGTGCACAACATACCACTGGTGCAGTTTAGGTGTCTAAGGCCTGAATGAATTTTATATGCAATAAGCCACTGCAATCAGCAAAGACCTCTGCAGAAACACCCCTGCTTCCTTTTGTTTAATTTATCTGGAATTTAGGCAATTTTCAACTGAAAGTTCAGGTAGGCATTAACCCCCCACAATACCTCCGTATATATATATATATATATATATATATATATATATACGGCCTTAGACTGAGGTGATTATACTGGGATCATGGTTGAGGCTACATGATCTGGGTAATTGTTTTTTTTTTTTATTTACCCGTCGCCCATGCTATCATAACGGATGTTGTTCATTCCTTGTGATAGCAATAAAATTGATAAAAATAAATAAAAAATGAAACAAGATAAAAAAATCTTTTAAAAATGTTTAAAGCAACCCGACCCGTGCTCTCAACTGGTAACCTGTAAAGATTTTTACAGCACCGCCCCAGGGATAATATAATGTATGGTAGTTTGTTGCCATTCTAAGGGCGCACACAATTTTAAAGCGTGATATGCTTGGAATCCATTTACTTGGCATAACATCTTTTATAATTTAGCAAATAACTGGGTATTATATTGTGTTTGTGTGCATTCAAATTCATTGACAGTTTCTTTTACATCTACATAACCACTTCCCCTCTGGAGCATTTTATTTTTTTTTTTTTTCATTTTTCACACATTAAAATCCGGCTAAAAGGCACAGTGGCTAAGTGGCTAGCACTTCGGCCTAGCAGCATGAGGGTCACTGGTTTGAATCCCAATCATAGCACTATCTGTATGGGGTTTGCATACTCTCCCTGTATGGGTTTCCCCTGAGTACTCCAGTTTCCTCCCACACTCCAAAGACAAGCTGGTAGGTTAACTGGCTCTTGTCTAAATTGGCTCTAGTATGTGTATGTATGAATAGGAGTTAGGGACTTTAGATTGTAAGCTCCTTGAGGGAAGGGACTAATGGGAATGTGCAATATACTGTATATGTAAAGCGCTGTGTAAATTTACGCTGCTATAGAAGTACCTGTAATAAATAAATAATACAACCCCAACTACAAAAAAGTTGGGACACTGTCTAAAATCTATATAAAAACAGAATGCAATGATTTGCAAATCTCATTAAACCCATATTTTATTCAAAATAGAAAATAGAAAACATATCAATTGTCAAAACATATCAAATGTTTACACTGAAAAAATGTACAACTTTAAGAAAAAAAATAAGGTACTTTTGAAACTGATGACTGCAACATGTTTTAAAAAAAAGTTGGGACAGAGCAACAAAAAGCTGGCAAAGTAAGTGGTATTATCAAGAAAGAGCTGGGAGAACATGTTGCAACTAATTAGGTTAAAAGCTAGGTTCACCTATTTTGCAAATAAAAAAAAAAAAAACGGATTTTTGTAAAATCTTACCGTAAAATCCTTTTCTCTTAGCTCATTGACAGACGTAGTCCTCGTTGATTCAACACACTCGGGTTATGCTGCCCTCCACAGGAGTAGGACTAGACAGGAAAGAAAATACTCTGGCCACACCCTAGGGGCAGTCCCCGAGGGTATATCCTCTCTCTCTCTGCTACAGCAAATCAGTTATGTCACAAAGCAGTGTTTAGAGAATTTAACCCAACCCAACTCAAAAACAGAGGGGCGGGTACTACGTCTGTCAATGAGCTAAGAGAAAAGGATTTTACGGTAAGATTTTACAAAAATCCGTTTTTCTCTGTCGCTCATTGACAGACGTAGTCCTCGTTGATTCAACACACTCGGGACGTCCCAAAGCAGTACCACAAATAAGGGGTGGGAAAATGGAAATCAAATCCAATCTAGAAGGCCCAACCGGTGCCAACTAGAAGTTTACAATGCTCATCCTCAATGATGAGACTAAACAGAAATTTTCCAACAGAAAAAAACCCTTGAGGTAGACCACCGGTCTCCTCAAATTGCGGCCTGCAAAACCTTGCGGCCAAATGAGGCATCCGCCGATGCCATCACATCAATCTTATAAAATTTTTTAAAGGTATGTACCGACGACCAGGTGGCCGCCTTACATACCTGGACCACTGACGCCTGATGGCGATAGGCCCAGGAAGTACTGAGCGCTCGAGTGGAGTGCGCCCTAACAGGGAACGGAGGATTCCGACCCTTAATAGAATAAGCCTGTACCACCGTCTGTCTGATCCATTTGGAGATAGTCGCGGCAGATGCAGGCAACCCCTTTCTGGGGCCATCCGGGATCACAAAAAGTGAATCCGTCTTACGGAGCGATTCCGTCGCCTTCAGGTATACCCCGATTGCCCGAACCACATCCAAGGAATGCAACGCATGTTCCCGATGATGATTGGGCTGAGGACACAAGGAAGGTAGTACAATATCTTCATTCAGATGAAAATCTGAAACCACCTTTGGAAGAAAGGATGGCTTAGGATGAAGCACTACCTTATCCCTATGAATCACTAAGTATGGGGACTGGCATGATAATGCAGCCAGTTCTGACACCCTGCGTGCAGAAGTGATAGCCACCAAGAAGGCTACCTTCTGGGATAAAGTAAGCAAGGGAATCTCCCTGATGTTTTCAAAGGGAGGTTTCTGTAGAACCGACAAAACCAAATTAAGATCCCAGGGCGGTAAGGGCGCGCGGACTGGTGGAGCCAGGTGCCGCACCCCCTGGATGAAATTCCGCACCAAGGACTTAGTAGCTAAAGGTTTCTGAAAGAAGATTGCTAATGCTGAAACTTGACCCTTGATGGTGCTCAAGGCTAGTTTCTGCTCAACCCCTTTTTGCAGAAAGGCCAATATTCGAGTCACCGAATAGGTACGTGGAGGAATCCCTAAAGATTCGCACCACGCGATATACGTCTTCCAAGTGCGATAATAGACCTTGCTGGAAGTCGCTTTCCTTGCTTCAATAAGGGTAGGAATAACTGAAGCTGACAACCCTCTGTCCTTCAGTACCTGGGTCTCAATGGCCAGGCCATTAAAACCAGCGACTGTAAAGCACGATGGAAGATTGGTCCTTGAGACCGCAGACACTCCCTGAGACGAAGTTCCCAAGGAACGTCCGCGACTCGCATGTCCAAGTCGGGTAGATCGGCTTGATGAGGCCAGCCTAGAATTTCTAGGACCACTGGCGCTGACTGGATCTGAACCAGGCGGCCCTAGAGCTATCTGGCCCCGACCATCCGACAAAGTCTGATCGTTCTCCGTTCCCACACATTTATCAGACACCTGATTCCTATCAGGAACGGTGATCTCTCCTGGTTAAACCTCAGGCCCCGAAGTCACCCGGCTAGAGGCTTCTTGGTCTGTCTGTTCAACCAGATCCGATTCCTGTGGGGAACCAAGACTAATCTTTGGAAAAGGTAAAGAAAAAGATCTGTTCAGGGAATGGTAACTACCGCCCCCTGTAGTACTTAAATGTTGGAAGGGAAGAATCGCACCGGTAGCAGTGGTCGATGCTCGATCTAATGCCCTGAATACCGGTGAAAACGTCCCCCCACCCTCAAGCCGGGTGGGGGCGCACCTTCAGGCTGTGTAATCCTTTGCTTCAGGTTTGGCTGAGTCGGTCTTTTGTCTGTCCGACCAGCCCTTCTTGAACCCTCCTGGAGGAGCCTTGCCTTTCCCGCTTGTTCCAGTCGGGCGCACAAACCCTTTATGGGCGGTAAAGAAAGGTCCCCGCTTGTTACGAGGTCCTTTAGCTTTAGCAGCCTGTGGCAAGAAAGTGCTCTTGCCCCCAGTGGCATCCTTAATGATCTCATCTAGGGTGGCCCCAAATAGGCGATTCCCCATAAAGGGGAGATTTGTTAAGGTCTTCTTGGAACCTAGGTCCGCTGACCAGCATTTTAACCACAGCACATGTCTGAGGATTACCGCTGACATAGATGCATGCCCTAATAGGGGGGTAGCATCCAAGGCTGCGTCACAGACGAACTGTAGTCCTTGTATGATCTGTTCCATCAATTCAGATGTTCCCTGGGGGATATCTTTCCCCTTCAGGTCCTGGCGCACCAATCTCGCCCATTCCGTTAGTGTCTGGGAAACTAGACCAATGACAATTACTGGTCTAGAGGCTGACCCTATCGGGGAAAAGATAGTGCGGGACTCCGCTTCTACCTTCCGATTCACCGGGTCCTTAAAGGACGAAGTGTCCTCCACTGGAATAACCGTGGCTTTATTCAGTCTGGAAATAGGCGGATCCACCACTGGTGGTACCGTCCATTTCTTAATGAGGGATTCCTCAAACGAATAGCGTCTAGCAATACGCTTGGAAATAGTAAAGGTGCGCTTAGAATGCTCCCATTCTTCTTTAATTTTATTACCAAAACACTTGGGTACAGGAAAAACCTTCACCGTTTTGGTGGGTTTGTTAGTACCAAAGGGAATCTCTGTTTCAGTTGCCTCTGCCGGTAAAACCTTAAGACTTGAGAATTATGGCGGAAGCATGAACGTCCTCCTAACTGTCTGAAGGAACTTTACCTGAGACAACAGCCCTTGCAGAGGGACCTGCAGCTGCAATGACCATCTCAGAATCTGAGTCTGAAGTGTCAGATGATATAGGGGTAGGCGGGGGTCGCTTTCTTGACCCCCGTTCCTGACAGGCCGTCTCCACCCGAGCCACCAAAGACTCCAAAACTGCTGTAAATGCATCTATACTCTGTGCACCGGCGGGTCCCGCAGCCCCCTCGAGGGAAACAGGTGGGGTAACCTGTGTGGCAGGGTCCATGATAATTCCAGTTACTACCCGGAAAAAAATCAATCCAAAACAAAATAAACTTTTTTTTTTTTCCAGACCCCCAGCACCACAAAGCCCCTCAATGTTACCTGCTTAGGGACCCCGCGTCTGCGGTCTCTGCTAGAGGATCGCGGGAGCGAGCCACGAATCTCTGTACTTTCCTGTTGAATCGTGATGCCAACAGATCCACATCCGGGGTGCCCCAACGTAGGCACAACTGGTGGAAAACTTCTGGATGGAGGGACCATTCCCCCTGATCCAGAGTCTGACGGCTGAGATATTCTGCCTGCCAATTTTCCACCCCCGGAATGAACACCGCAGAGATCGCTGGAACAAATCGTTCCGCCCAGCGAAGAATGCAAGCCACTTCCTTGGCCGCTTGGACACTCTTGGTGCCCCCCTGGTGATTGACATAAGCCACGGCCGTGGCGTTGTCCGACTGGATCCGAACCGGGCTGCCCTGGAACTGCTCGGTCCAGTGAATCAGACAAAGTCTGATCGCTCTCAGTTCCAATACATTTATCGGCAACCTGGATTCTTCCGGGGACCAAAGTCCCTGGACAGATAACTGACCGAGAATTTCTCCCCATCCGGATAGGCTGGCATCCGTGGTCACTATCGTCCAATATATTGGCAGAAATGACTTTCCCTGGCTGAGCATCGGAGACCGAAGCCACCAGACCAGAGACTCTCTGGTCTGTTTGCTCAATCGGATCCGATTGTCCAGGGATTCCGGATTCCGATTCCATCTGAGAAGAATCTCTTGCTGAAGAATTCGGGTATGGGACTGGGCAAATGGGACTGCTTCGAAGGAAGCCACCATCAACCCCAGAACCCTCATGCAAGTTCGAAGAGAAGACCAGCTGTTGGATAGTAACAACTGGACTGCTGATTGAATCTTCCGGAGTTTCCCTACCGGAAGGAAAACTCTTGTCCTGACTGTGTCTAGAATTAGACCCAGATATTCGAGCCTCTGGGTGGGAACCAGAAATGACTTTTGCTGGTTCACCAGCCACCCGAATTCCTGTAAAGAAATTATAGTAATTTCTATGTTTTGTAGCAGGGTCTGAGGAGAATCTGCATGAAGCAGGAGATCATCTAGGTAACCTAGAATCGATATGCCTCTTTGGCGCAGTAGTGCCAACATTGGGGCCAACACTTTCGTGAAGACCCGAGGAGCCGTGGCGAGACCGAAAAGTAACGCCACAAACTGATAGTGGTTCTCTTCTACGGAAAAGTGTAGAAACCGCTGATGTCCTGCGAAAATGGGAATGTGAAGATAGGCGTCCTTGATGTCTATGGACGCTAGGACATCCCCTGGATGCAGGAAGGCTGCTACTGTGCGAATGGATTCCATCTTGAATTTTCTTATGTTGAGAAAGGAATTGAGTGCCCTTAAGTCCAGAATTGGACGCACTTTGCCCTCTTTCCTGGGTATTGTAAATAGGTTTGAATAAAACCCCTGAAAACATTCTGTCCAAGGAACGTGGACTACCACTCCTTGTTGTAGTAAATCCGTGACTGCTCTCCGCAGATCTTCTAGACGATCCGGGGACAGTCGGATATTGGAAGGGAAGAATCGCGCCGGTGGGAGAGATCGAAACTCGATCTTGTACCCTGACCTTATGACTTCGCAAACCCACTTGTCCGGGATTCTGGAAAGCCATGGATCCGGGAACCGGCGAAGACGTCCCCCACCCCAGTTATGGGTGGGGGCGCACCTTCAGGCTTTGGACGATTTATCTTCAGGTCTGGAGGGGGCGGGCTTTTGCTTGCCCGACCAACGTCCCCTGAAGCCTCCTGAAGGAGCTTTGGAGGACTTAATTTTTTCACCCGCGGGACGAAAAAACTTTTTGTGAGCAGAGAAAGAAGGCCCTCGTCTTTGACGAGGTCCTTTACCTTTAACATTTTGCGGTAAAAAGGTGCTCTTTCCTCCCGTGAGATCCTTAATGATCTCATCTAAGTTGGCTCCAAATAAACGCTCTCCTGAAAAGGGGATATTAGCCAATGCTTTTTTGGAACCTTGGTCGGCTAACCAACCTTTTAGCCACAGTGTACGCCTGAGAACCACTGCTGAAACTGATGCTCGCGCCAATAATGGAGTGGCGTCTAACGCCGCATCACACACAAACTGTAACCCCTGTATCATTTGTTCCAACAAATCTGATACCGCCTGAGGGACTTCTTCTAAGTCCCGGCGCAACCACTTGGTCCATTCAGTTACAGTCTGCGAAACCAGTCCAATAGCAATTATTGGTCTGAAAGCTGATCCAATCAAGGAAAACATGGTGCGAGACATAGCTTCTATCTTGCGATCCACTGGATCTTTAAAAGACGGGGCGTCTTCTAAAGGAATAACCGTAGCTTTATTCAATCTAGCAATTGGTGAATCCACCACAGGTGGTTCTGTCCATTTCTTAATGAGGGTTTCCTCAAACGGATAACGCCTGTTAATGCGTTTAGAAATAGCAGAAGTGCGTTTGGCAGACTCCATTCTTCTTTGATTGGATTGCCAAAACATTTGGGCAATGGAAAAACCTTCGCTACTTTGATGCGTTTTTTAGTCCCAAAGGGGATTTCAGTTTCAGCTATTTCCGACGGAATACCCTGTAATCTTAAGGTTTCTTGAACAGATACAATGAGTGCGTTTACCAACGCTTCCTCTCGGGCTATGGCTGATGCCGAAACATCCTCCTCACTGTCTGAAGAGACAGTACCCGAGACACCAATCCCAGATGAGGTACCTGCAACTGCAGACATAGGCTCAGATTCTGAATCCGAAGTTTCAGATAATAAGGGGTTAGGCGGGGGTCGCTTTCTTGCGCCCTGTCCCTGACAAGCCACTTCCACCCGGGACACAAAAGTTTCCATAATAGCTGACAATGATTCAATCGTCAGTGGGGTGCTGGAGGATCCTGCAGACACCTCGAGGGGATCCGGTGGAGATACATGAGTGGCAGGGTCCATGTTAATTCAGGACACCTTTGCCAGAAAAAACAAAAACTTTTTTTTTTTTTTAAATAAAAAATACCTCTTTTTTTTTTTCTTTTATGTGTATCCTCCTAGCGCAATAGCGCCCCTCAGAGTACCTGCTTCTCTATCCCCACAGAGAGAGAGAGGGACCCTCAAGGCTCACCACCCGATGCAGAGAAGTTTCCAACCAACTGCAGTCAGCGTCTGTCTTTTACAGACTGGAAAGAGCTGTGTTAGTTTTCCCGGGTAGAAGGACGTGGCTCCGCCCCCTGTGTACGCCTTCCGGCATTCCCAGCTCTCCACGAGGTAGCTGGGCTCATCAAACATGGCCGCTCCCATACAGGAGACAATAGACTCCAAAAACATGGCGGCCGGCGTGACCTGAGGACATTCATGCACCCGGTCTACGGCAAAATGGCCGCGGACTGCCGAAATCGTTTTTCCCAGCACATCCACCTGCATCTCTGCTAAATGGCGGTTTATCGATCTGCAGGAGGTACACTACAATTAAGGTAGGATTATACCTCCTATGTCTGCTGTAATACTACAGTCTGCTGGGTAGAGTGTTAGCTCTCAAACCAAGTCCACTTCCCACCAAACACATGCTGTATTTACAAGGGGGACTTTTAGTGTCAGACAGATACTGACCATGTATGGAGGGGCCCATAATTCATACTGCCTCATAACGAGGAAAAAAGGGAACGTTTACTCACCATACCGAACCGACAGGCACCCTCTCTTCACAATACCCCTCTCCACCGGGGTGGGGGGTTGTGGACCACTCCGGACGCCTCGACTCTCTGGTTCCTGGCGTCCAAGCGAGACTTTTAACTCGCAAGGTCAGTCCCTCCAATGGGACTCCGTCGCGGCCGACCCAGCGCGGAGCTCTGGTCTGCACGCGCTCGTAGGCAGAAACCGGGGTGACCACTGGATCTCAACATCCAGCCCGTCGCCCGGCCCTGCATACTTACTTGAATGTGTCGCGGCTGACCAAGCGCAATGCAATGGTCTGCGCGCGCTCGTAGGCCGGCTGGGGTGACCACTGGTGTCGCCCAGTCCGGCGTATTTGCTTGAAGATCTCACAGGAAAAAACACCGGAGAAAAAACTACCTAAAAAATATTTTTTCTAAAAAAAAATCTTGCCAGGACCAGAGATCCCAGCAAGGAACTTAGGTCCTTACTCCTGACTAGACAGAAAAAAACTGATGCCTTGTAGCAGAGAGAGGGAGGATATACCCTCTGGGACTGCCCCTAGGGTGGAGCCAGAACGTTTTTTCTTTTCTGCCTAGTCCTGCTCCTGCGGAGACAACATAACCCAGTTCTTGTGAATCAAGAAGACTACGTCTGTCAATGAGCGACAGAGAAAAACTGATTTGCTGTAGCAGAGAAAGAGAGAGGATATACCCTCGGGGACTGCCCCTAGGGTGTGGCCAGAGTATTTTCTTTCCTGTCTAGTCCTATTCCTGTGGAGGGCAGCATAACCCGAGTGTGTTGAATCAACGAGGACTACGTCTGTCAATGAGCGACAGAGAAATGTAGATTTTTATATTTTTTTTTCTAAGGAGCCTGCAGAGCATCAGTTCTGCAGACTCTCAGGATAGCTGCCTGCGGTTACATCATACGGGTAGGCAGTTACCTGAGAGCAGGAAGAATCAATGAACTACCAAAGCGCTCACCAGTGCCCTTAAACTTCATTAAGAACTACAAGCGAGCTGACGGTACTTGTAGTGTATTCATTCACAGGAAACTGTGAATGATAGACGCGGCTGTGTTAGCGAAGCCTGGCATGGCTGCGTTGTTTTCAAATCGTGACAGTGGGTGCAATGAGAAGATCCCCTGCCCACTGTCACAGAGGGAGTCAGTCGTGCAGGGTGGAGATGCTGAAACAGGTTACATTTTCCACCCTAAAAACGGGGGAACATGTAACATGTTCCAAACGTGAACTTATCCTTTAAAGGGGCTGTCAATAAAAATTACAAAACGTGTCTACACTTACCTGCTCTGTGCAATCGTTTTGCACAGAGCAGCCCCGATTCTCTTCTTCTGGGATGCATCACCGGTGCTCCAGGCCCCTCCTTTTCATTGGGTGCCCCCACAGAAAGCCACTTTCTATGGGGGGGCACCCCTGATCAATCTGTCCAATAAGGGGTGAGCCAGTGGCTAGAGCCACTGAGCTTGTGCACATCGCTGGATGGGACTCCGATTAGAAAAAGGGGGGGGGGGGTCTGGGGGAAGCTGCAGCACAGAATTTCTTTCACCTTAAAAGAGATGTAGGTTTTTTGTTTTTTAAATTATACTTACCGAGGCGGATGTGGCATCTGTTCCCCAGCGCCTTTAACAGTGAGAACCGAGTGATCGAACACCGTTGAATGCTCAGTTCTCACACCTCCTTGAGCAGAGAGCTGGTGACTGTCAATAAGCAGATCTCTGCTCTGCCCCCTTCTCACTCGCTGGAACGCTGGGCTGTGGAGGGGGCAGGAGCAGCCGGCTCAAGCTCTCAGCGGCTCGCTTAGAGGCTGAGCCGGGTGTCAGTTCAGGCATGTGCGTAGATCCCAACTCTATGGTCGTGATGACGCCTGAGCCTGGACCAACTCTCTGACGTCAGCAGAGAGCGGACTTAAGCCCGCTCTCTGCTGAAAACGAGTCACAGGAGTGACTAACTGCACTCCTGAGATCCACAGAAGTACAGCCAAATTAACTTTGACTGTACTTCTCCTTTAATGCATAGAATGCATTAAGGTGAAAAACTTTAAGGCTTTACAACTACTAATTGGCAAAAGGTCAGTCACATGATTAGGTATAAAAAGAACATCTTAGAGAGTGTCTCAATAGTAAAGATGAGCAGCGGTTCAACAATCTGTGAAAAGCGGCATCTAAAAACTTTTGAACAGTTTCAGAATAATGTTCTGCAACATAAAATTGCAAAGATACACACACACACAGATATATATATATATATATATATATATATATATATGTATGTGTGTGATCTATAGCACATATCATCAAAAGATTACGAGAATCTGAAGAAATCACGCACGTAAGGGACAATCAACATTGGCTCAGTATTGGCTCAGGAATACTTTCAAAAATCACTGTCTGTGAACACAGTTCCCCATGCCATTCAAAAACGCAAGTTAAATCTCTATCATGCAAAGAAGAAGCCATATCTGAACATAAACCAGAAATGTTGCTGTGTTCTCTGGGCCAATGGCATGTTGCACCCATAGGTTACAAAGTTAATCCTGCTCTGTCTTCTGCATGCTGGAGATGTGACCACTCAGATGGTGGGGTTTTTTTTGTTTATGTCTTCTGGACCTGTCCATCTTTTTCCCTGTTTTGTTCTGGAGTGGTGGGCATAATTAATGATGGAGCTCTCTGGAGGGATGTGTTAGCACAGTTGAAGATGACATGGCACCTCTAATGAGAGATAAACAAAATGTGCTCCTTGCAAGCCGCATGCCTGGACGACTTACAGAATAGAATGAGGCGCAATAACATACGTACCATTGGCATACCAGAAAGAGCAGAAGGGAAGAACCCTGTGGCGTTCATTGAAAATTGGCTGCTGACAATATTTGGTAGACTCTTTTACATCCATGTACCCATGCACCCCCGGCCTCCAGGTAACCCACCTCATACTTTCTTGTTTAAACTGCTGAACTATAAGAACAGAGATGTAATTCTTGCAAAAGCCAGAGGCATGGGTGAAGCCATTGAGAACACTAAAGTCTCCTTGTTTCCAGATTACTCTACTGAAGTGCAGAAACAAAGAGCAAAGTTCACAGATGTTAAACGATGCCTCAGCAAACTCAATCTTCAGTATGCCATATTATACCCCGCTAATCTTTGAGTAGTCGCCAAGGGGGGGTGCCCCATTTCTCTGAAAAACCTGCTGCTGTAACCCATTGGCTAGACAGAGAGGAGAGATCGCTGCACTCTAGCATACCTTTCAGACCTACTGAGCCCTGATCAATATCACTAATCCTGTATTACCAGTTATGTAGTTCACACCACTTGGTCATTTAGGAACAGGTGCAACACAAATGACATATTGGATGAGTCAAGATAACATTTTAGTTGTTGTGAAGTTCACTGCTTCACCTTAGAACTTTCACTGTACCCCCACTGAAGTCTTATGTGGAAAGGTTTAAATTTACATGGATCACGTTGGTCCTCTACACGTTGGATCGTCTTCTTTTTTTCTTTTTTTTTTCCCAATACGTTTTGAATTTTTCGTTTCCTGGATGCCTGGTGAAGATGCTCTATATTGCTACAACAAGCAGGCAATTATTTTCCTCCTCAAGCACCTGCTATGCCTACAGATCTCCAACAGGGGGGCACGAAGGGGATTTATTTTGCTTTCCTTCAGCTAAAGAAAAGAGAAAACATCACAATGTTTTTCTTCCGAAATATAAGCCTTATTACACTCTTTATCGGACATATGCCTGGTATTGTTCATGTACTGTCCTCGAATATTCGTGAACTCAGCAATCTGGTGAAAGGTACGGTGGTCCTCAGGAATGTTAAATGACTTAAAGCGGACATTATATGTTTTCAAGAAACTCATCAATCTTCTTGTCCGCCTCACTACTTTTCTACACGTTTATTTAGTCATCAGTACCACTCCACCTATTCTTCTTACTCTAGAGGTGTGAGTTTCCTAGTGAGACAAGGAACCCCAATTATGTGTTATCAAGCAATTATTGACCCTAAGAGTCGGTTCACACTATGGCGACACGACTCTGTACTACTTCGGGGGCGACTTGTGAAGTCCCGTGCACCGCGACTTCGGCGCGACTTGCGCAGACTTCATATAATGAATGTCTATGCAAGTCGCTCCGAGGTCGCCCCGAAGTAGTACAGGACCCTTTTTCTAAGTCGGAGCGACTTGTGTCGCTCCTATTAGAACGGGTCCTGTAGTAGTCAATGGACCGCGACTTGTCAGGCTGACAAGTCGCCTGACAAGTCGCGGTAGTGTGGACCGAGTCTTACGGTTGTAATGTTTTTTTATTGTGCAATGTTGTTGGGTTGTCCTGTATAATCGCGGGTGTGTACATCCCTCCTGCATTCTCAGCAGCGGTTTTAAAAATACTGGCGAGTTACATGGCCAGATTCCCCGATATCCCACTTCTAGCGGATGGGGATTACAACAACTTGCTGGATACAACACGGGACAGACTAATAACTCGCTCTCCAGTCCCCTCCCTAAATGCAAGTCCCACTCCTTTCTCTCGCCTAGTGAAAGAGTTTGGGCTGACAGATGTGTGGAGGTTGCATCACCCCAACATTAAACAGTTTGCCTGTTTCTCTGCTAATTACAAGAGTCTCTCAAGGACAGATTTGGGATTGGGGAACAGCTTGCTCCTTGCCTCTTCTGGCTACGAACACAGACCTATCTCTGATCATTCCCCTTTCTGGGTAGAACTTACCATCCCCTCTACTCCTAAAATACGTAGTTGGAAGTTGAGCCCATTCTGGTTATCGCTGAATCCAGACCCTACCTGGGCTGCTAGCCTTCTTTAGCCACAATATAAACTCTGCGGAGCTGGGAGTGGTTTGGGATGCAGCTAAAGCAAATTTAAGGGGTCAAATCTATCACCTTATTAACGGAATTAAAACATCCACAAAAGCCTGGGAAACACTAGTGCTTACGGAGGCCGAGAGAGCAGAATAGGCTTAAATTGCCAATCCTGATGAACTACTAAACGGACATGGCTGGCAACCCAGTCATTGTCCAAGACAGTTGAGACTCAGTTGGCAGAGAATAAACGCTTCTTCCTACAACAGAAGTGTTTTGAGGAAGGAGAAACTACAGGTCATATGCTGACGCTGTTGGTGCACACACAGCAGGCTCCATCCTATATCTCTGCCATACAAAACTCTCAAGGCTAGCTCAGGAACTCCACTCAGGATATTCTCCATGTATTCTGTTCCTTTTACATTGATCTCTATTCGGCTAAGGTTCATCCTACTGATAAAGAGATCACCACTTTTTTAGGTAACTGTTCACTGCCTCGCCTTTCGACCTCGGATGCGCAGATGTTTAATGCTCCATTGACAAAAGCGGAATGGTAAGTCCCCTGGGGCAGATGGTCTCCCATCTGAGGTCTATGGGCGATATGCAGGACAACTGGTACCTTTATTGCTGAAAGTATATAATGCTGCATTCCAGACAGGGAATCTACCTCAATCAATGAACGAAGCCATTATTATCTTGCTAATGAAACTAAGAAAAGATGCTCTGCTAGCCGTTTCATATAGGCCCATCTTTCTACGGATGTCAAACTGTTAGAGATACACTATTGACAAAGGATAAAAGGGGTATGATCTCAAGGGCATACTCAATTATATTTAACTCCATACAGAAAACATTAACATGCAGAAGGGGCTGGGAAAAAGATGGGGGCAGCATTGATGATGACATCTGGGAGTTATGTTTGTCATTCACAACTCTCAGTGTCTGCCTCACAGAAGCGTTCACATCTTTTTTTACTGCATACAGCCTACAGAACACCAATCCAGTTGTACAAATGGGGAAGTAGAGACACTTCTTTGCCCAAAATGTGAACAGGAGCATGGAGACCTTCTACATATATGGAGATGTCCAAAATTATTTTGATAATGGCCGGAGATCATAGGCACCATTTCACAAGTATACAATTTCCAGCTTTCCAGAGACCCCATGGGAGCCCAGGAAGTGTGTGTGTGTTTGTTTACACTGCAATTTTACTTTTGTGCATCCTATGGTGCTATAGGTACTGTACTTTACTCAGGAATTATATACATTGTCCATTTTTGATGTCTAGATGTATGTCGGCAAATAATATACAAAAAGTTGTATTTCAGACCATTGCTTCAAATACAATATGCCTGTTGTAACCTGTACAACCTACTTTTCATACAATAAATCTTATTTTTTCATAAGGGAGGATGCTCTGTAGCGCTTTTCTAGTATTGTGGACTAGTTCAGGGGTTTGCTGTTATAAAAGACCCCCAATGTCTACTAAGCTTTCTGCACCAGTGGAACAAGCACAGTCCCGTAGTTAATCCACTGTGCACCTGGCTTTTCAGCAGGGATTTTAACTGTTTTGAACTTGGAAATATTCAGAGCTGGGTGTGTCTGGGTTCACACTTAGAAGAGGAGAACAGTGGAAGGATGTTTCCATATTTCCCACCGCTCGCCATCCTGACAAGTGTCTGTTCTGGTCCCAGGAGAAGCTGGAGAGTCTATGAATCACAAAGAGGATGTTCGATGCCCAGATCAGTTTTACATAAAAGCCAGGAGCGTGCTGCATAAATCTGAAACACGTTTACAGCTGATACTGCAGTTATGAGCTTGTTTTCAGCTCTTCAGACTTTGGAAATATTAGACTTATATAAATAGCTGAAAAGGTTAAACACATTATATTGGGGAGAAAAGGACTGGAAGGAACCTAAAGCTGACTCACTTCCATGTCTACATTTGTATAAACATCATTTTTAAAAGAGGAAGTCAACCCACAAATGTAACTGTTTTCCAAAACAGTTATATTCAAGGCATGCCTCTTGGTAAGAACTGGTAGAGTTGCCAGTGTATTGATGTCTTCGCTCAACCAACTGTCAAGCCAACAAATGGTTAGTCTCATAGCTGACCATAATGTGCAACAGCATGACAACTGCAGATCAAACAGAGGCTAAGATGGCAGATTCCTTGGCTCCAAAAGATAAGGGATAGATTCTGCTTCAAAGGAGGTGAAGGTGGTGCTGTCTTTAGCTGTAAAAGACAGGAGGGTTTAGTTCCTCTTTAAAGTGGGCACTGATAGGTGGCACTGGTGGTCAATAATGGGCACTGGTGGGCGGCACTGATAGATGGCAATGATGGACACTGGTGGGCAGCACTTATGGGGAGGGCATTGGCGGGCAGCACTGATGGGGAGGGCACTGGCGGGCTCCCTGAGCCCCGATTGCCATCCCTAGTGGCCAAGGTGGGCATCACTGGGGTCATGGGTGAGCATCCCTGGTGGTTCTAGTGGAACCCCCCCCCCCTCAAGGGTCTGCACTGGTAATCAATGCTCTGATTACCAGCACAGACCCCCCCCCCCCCCCCCCATCAGGAGAGCCGCAGGCACGGACTAAGGAAAGCCAATCAACGGCTCTTCCTGCGTACTATGTGACCAGCTGTGATTGGACACAGCTGGTCACATGGTAAAGAGCTCTTTACTCTTTACCGAGATCGGTGATGCGGTGTTTTAGAGTGACACACCGCACCACCGATCTCAGCTTTGCGCACCAAACCCCCCCCCCGCCCCCGGCATCCGGTCAGGATAATGCAACCACCACATATTGCAAACATTGCACTTGTTTTTAATTTGCCTGTGCAATATTTACAATTTTTGTATATTCACTTGTACATATTTATTTATTGATAGGATTTATTTCTTAATTATTGCACAATAGATGCTTCATTTGTTGCACATTTGTTTGCTACATGTATGCAAAGACAGCACATTTAATTTTTTGGTTGGGTTTATAACTATTTGGGCAAGCTCTGAGGCTAGGTTTCTCTACTAGAGGCCTTTTCTTTCTAAATAAGTGTGCATCCAAACAAATCACAAATAACGTATAAATGTGATGAAAACAAAAAACTGGATGTTTGTCTTACCGCAAAGTCCTTTTCTCTGAGGTTCACGGACAGACACAGCTTCAAGTCTTCAGACCATTGGGCTTATGCTCTTGCTCTCTAGAAGTAGGACTAGGCGGAAACCTTTTTGGTTATGCCCTGGGGGCAATCCCAGAGGGTATACCATCACTTCCTGCTGTAGGACTTCCAGTTTGTAACAAGCAGTGTCAGAACAACAACTCAACCTCAAAAGAGGCGGTTGCTGTGTCTGTCAGTGAACCTCAGAGAAAAGGACCATCAGACCCAGAAAAAAAGACCATCAGACCCAGAACTTGCATGCAAGTCCTGAGTGACGATTTATGGTTGGCCGAACATCCTCCTGTAGCTTTAGTAGTTTTGTCTGAGGAAGAAACACCCAGGCTGATGCCGAGTCCAGCGTCAGACCCAAGTAGTCCAGCTTTGTGGACGGAGACAGTGGCGATTTCTGAAAATTCAGTGTCCACCCGAACTCCTGCAGAGTTTGCACTGTAACCTCCAAGTCGGCTTCTAGAGCCGAGGAAGACTGCGCACACAGAAGCAGATAGTCCAGGTAACCCAGTACCGCGATCCCCTTCTGCCATAAACAAGGCTCTCACTGGGGGCAAAATGTTTGGTCTCGCTTCACCTCCTCGAGTGTTCACAAAGGGTAACGCCACGAATTAAAATGCTCCTCGCCAACGGCAAAACGTAGAAAACGCTGATGCCCGACATATACTGAAATATGAAGGTAAGCGTCCTTGAGATCGATAGAAGCCATCAGATCTCCTTGATGAAGGATGTGCAGATGGACTCCATCCGAAATTTCTGAACCCGCACAAAGAGGTTCAGAGCCTTGAGATCCAAGATCGGACGAACCTTGCCTTCCTTCCTGGGAACTGTAAACAGTTTTGAATAAAAACCTTGGAAACGTTCCTGACTCTGGAACCGCCACAATAACTCCCTGTGCTAACAGGTCATGCACTGCTCTGTAGAGGCCCTGTAGCTTCTCTGGAGACAGGTGTAAGTTGGAAGGAAAGAATCTCGATCTTGGAAACTGAACTGAATCAGTTTGTGTACACATTTGTCCTGAATGAGCAAGGCCCACTGATCCAGAAAGAAGCGAAGATGTCCCCCCACCCCAGATGCGTGTGAGGGTGCCCCTTCAGGCTGGGGAAGGCTTGTTTGCGGAATCAGACGCGCCCGCTTTGGACTTACCATTCCAGGGTCTCTTGGAGCCTACCGCAAAGTTACGGGTGGATCTTTTTCTGCACGCCAGCCAGACGAAAGGGCTGCTTGTGAGCCGAAAAGAAGGGACCCCGCTTACGGTGAGTTTTCTTGCCCTTAGCAGCCTATGGAAGCAAAGTACTCTTGCCTCCCGTAAGGCCCTTATGCTATCTTCCATAGAGGCACTGAACAAACAGTCACCTACAAAGGGAAGATCAGTCAGTACCTTTTTAGAAGCCTGGTCAGCTGACCAATAATTCAACTAGATCATGCAGCGAAGGATCACCGCCGTCAGAAACCCTTGCGGCCAGGGGGGGCGCATCCAGGGATGCATCACAAATATACTGTAACCCTTGGATTAACTGATCAGCCAGGTCCGCCAGCTCAGAAGGATGTTGACTCCCCTCCAGATCGTGGCGCAAAACCTTAGCCCATTCTGTTAAGGTCTAGGAAACCAAGGTGATAGCAAACACCAGTCTTAAAATTGAACCAGCCACAGTAAAAAGGTACAAGACCAGAGCCTCCGCTCTTTAGTCCATGCTGTCCTTAAAAGACAGGGAATCTGCCACCGGCAAAAGTGTGGTCTTATTCAGCCTGGAAACCTGAGAGTCCACCGATGGTGGAACTTTCAGTTTCTTCAGAAGAGACTCCTCAAAGGGATATCTTCTAGCAAAACAATTCCGTATTCCAACCATGCGTTTCGGGGAACCCCACTGACTAATGCCAATCTTGTCAAAGGTAGTAAGGTCATATGCAGGAAAGGGAAAAACCTTATTCACCTTGGAGGATTTGCGGGTGCCAAATTGCACTGGCATCGCCGACTCAGCAGCAGCTGAGTCCTCCAACTTTAAAGTTTCCCGCACTGATGCAATCAGGGCCTCCACCAGCGCTTTTTCATGCGCGACTGCAGAGGAGGAGGACTTCACTATTAGAGTACTCAGCGTGCATGGACGCATACCCAATGGCCTGACTCTCATCCGCGGCGGCCAAAATCCACCTCAGAATCTAAGGAAGCAGAGGATACAGGTGAAGGTGGAGGGGGGCGCTTCTTGCCAGGTCTCCTTTGCAGGGCCATATCTACTTTGGCTACTAGTGACTGCAGGAATGTCCATACAAAAGAGATCCTGTCACCGATTTTCGTGTGAGATGATAGCACACAACACCAAAAAAATGCCCTAAAGAGGCTGACCAGACCTCCATAAGTATGGAGCATGTAGGTAAATCAAAGTGGGGTGAGGGGGGAGGAACAGCTTTGAAGGGACAGACTTCCTTCAACTCCTCTCCTCCACTCCCCTCAGGCCTCTGAAGAAATCCCATATGATGAAACATGTCAGGCTGGATGTGATGCTGGTATCCTTTTGAGCCGCGGCCACCGACTTCATTTTACTTCTGACATGTTCGTTATAGTTTCATGTTTGGAAGTACAATTTTTAATAAACATCCTTAGTTATTAAAACGGGGGCTTCACTATTACTGCTCCTTTTTTTGGCGATGGCTCCCTGACCTATGGTAGCCTAGGCATTCCCATTTCCTACTATACTAATATCCTGAGGAGAAGAGGAGAGTGGATAAGAGGAGTTGAAGGAAGTCTGTCCCTTCACAGCTGATCCCCCCCCCCCCCTTTTGATTTTCCTACATGCTCCATAGTTATGGAGGTCTGGTAAACAGCCTATTTAGGGCACTTTTTTGGTGTTGTGTGCTATCATCTCACACGAAAATCAGTGACGGGATCTCTTTTGTATGAACATTGGGTACAAGATTGCCTTTCACTCAGCGCTGCATTTGGACTTTTAAATGTATACATTATTTGTGATTTGTTTGGATGCGCACCTATTTGCATGCGTAAAATAATTTATCATCATGTATTCAGATGGTTAGTGAGTGCAGCTCTGGACACAATATTTACCCTAAGCGCAAACTTTTCTTGTTATTTACAGACACTTTTACCTGATTCGATTCCGTGCAGTTGGTGTGACAGATGCGGTAGGGGAGGAAGAGGTGAGGGATAGTTGTGATGAGGATGAAGTCATTGACATCAAAGGAGAAGCAGAACTCCCGTCTGGAACACTGATGTCACGTTTCATTTCCTCGCTGCTACGGCGTGACACTAGAAAAAGGACAAAAATAACTTTACAGACAGTACATAAAAGGAAACAGCTTTAAGTGTCAGATAATGGCACCAAGAGAACAACTTGGGCATGATACAATTTCTGTCATACAAATATGGCTCTTAATTTAATGACCACAGTAGCAAGGAAAGATGACAGACGTGCAAAAAATACAGTATTGAATGTATTTTAAAAATGCTTCTTTCAGTGCAACAATAAGGCTTGGATGAATACCAACTAACAACTTTCACAGCATACCCATTATTATCTGAATTCTATCCTGTATCCACCACGAGACCTCAAACAAGCACAGGAAATCCCGGTGGAAGTTCAGGTTAGATACTTCCTATGAAATATTGTTTCTATTCTGAGCACAGGAAGTGAAAAAAAAAAAAAAGACAGACACAAAACAAAAGGCGGCGAACAAATGCATTAGTAAGTTAGGTTAATGTAACAAAGAACACATACCCAAGCATTCCTTTGGAAGCTACATGATAACTTCTACAGACAATTGTTACTGGAAAGAATAAGTTCTCTGCAGCAAATAAGGCACTCTTTACATTAACATATACTGAACTTTACCATCTGTTCCTGCCTTTGTTTAATTGAAATTCAAATTCATTAATTAAAGAAACCACCTAAAGTAATATTAAACACACACTGTTTTAATATATATATATATATATATATATATATACACACACACACACACACACACACACACACACATACATACATATATATATATATATATATATATATACACACATATACACACATATATACATACATACACTTTTTTTTTTCTTATCGATATACAGCTGTCATATAACCCAGCTCTTTCCCAGCCTGTCTGCAGGGAAACACGAGCAGGAGGAGCTTCTAGTCCTCTGCTGCTGGTCATATGTTAAAAAAAACGCCTTTAGGATACAGAGTAAAAATAAATACTGTATTTACAGGTGTATAACATGCCTTAACTTTATAAGGGAAGTTTCAGCAAAAAATGTACATCTTAAATAAAGAACTTTGAAGCAAAATAACTGTCAGTGCCCATCAATTCAGCCTTATTAGTGCCCATCTGCAGCCTCACCTGTGCCCATCATTGCAGCCTGATCTGTGCCCATCATTGCAGCCTGATCTGTGCCCATCATTGCAGCCTGATCTGTGCCCATCATTGCAGCCTGATCTGTGCCCATCATTGCAGCCTGATCTGTGCCCATCATTGCAGTCTGATCTGTGCCCATCATTGCAGCCTGATCTGTGCCCTTATGCAGCCTTGTTATTGCCCATTATTTCTGCCTGATCTGTGCCAGATTACACAGAGGGATCTCCTCTGTACTCTGTGCTCACAGTCGCACACAGTCCCGCCTCCTTGGCTGGCTCTTATGATAGACAGAACACTGGTCTAATGCCGGGACATGTGACGTCTATCGTAAAAACCAGTTCAGGAGGCGGGACTGTGTGTGACTGCGAGCGCCGCGTAGACAGGAAATCCCGACTGTGTGTGACTGCGAGCGCAGAGTACACAGGAGATCCCAGCTTTGTGCAATGTGGCTGCGCTCGCCCCACCCCCTTAACCTAAGAGGCAGTTCGGTATAATATCGGCGTATAACACGCACACACGAATTTCTTCCAGTCACAGGCTGTGCCACACCCCTAAAGCCTGTGTCTTGGAATACCAGGGAGGTGAAGCCTCCATTAATCTACATATAATATCCCACCCCCATTGTGTTTAGCTGGTTAATGGGCATGGAGCAGGAGGGATTCCTTTGGAAGCTACATGATAACTTCTACAGACAATTGTTACTGGAAAGAATAAGTTCTCTGCAGCAAATCAGGCACTCTTTACATTAACATATACTGAACTTTACCATCTGTTCCTGCCTTTGTTTAATTGAAATTCAAATTCATTAAAGAAACCACCTAAAGTAATATTAAACACACACTGTTTTAATAAATGGATTTTTGTAAAATCTTACCGTAAAATCCTTTTCTCTTAGCTCATTGACAGACGTAGTCCTCGGTGATACAGCACCTTCGGGTTATGTTGCCTCCACAGGAGCAGGACTAGACAGGAAATAAAAATGCTCTGGCCACACCCCAGGGGCAGTCCCCGAGGGTATATCCTCTCTCTCTCCGCCACAGCAAATCAGTTATGTCACAAAAGCAGTGCTTAGAGAATTTAACCCAACCCAACTCAAAAACAGAGGGGCGGGGACTACGTCTGTCAATGAGCTAAGAGAAAAGGATTTTACGGTAAGATTTTACAAAAATCCATTTTTCTCTATCGCTCATTGACAGACGTAGTCCTCGGTGATACAGCACCTTCGGGAAGTCCCAGAGCAGTATCACAAATGAGGGGTGGGAAAATGGAAATCAAATCCCAATCTAGAAGGCCCAACCGGTGCCAACTAGAAGTTTACAATGCTCATCCTTAATGATGAGACTCAACAAAAAGAAATTTTTCAAACAGAAAAAAACCCTCGAGGTAGACCACCGGTCTCCTCAAATTGCGGCCTGCAAAACCTTGCGGCCAAATGAGGCATCCGCCGATGCCATCACATGAATTTTATAGAATTTTGTAAAGGTATGTACCGACGACCAGGTGGCCGCCTTACATACCTGGACCACTGACGCCTGATGGCGAAAGGCCCAGGAAGTACTGAGCGCTCGAGTGGAGTGCGCCCTAACAGGGAACGGAGGACTCTGACCCTTAATAGAATAAGCCTGTACCACCGTCTGTCTAATCCATTTGGCAATAGTCGCGGCAGATGCAGGCAACCCCTTTCTGGGGCCATCCGTGATCACAAAAAGTGAATCCGTCTTACGGAATGATTCCGTAGCTTTCAGGTATACCCTGATTGCCCGAACCACATCCAAGGAATGCAACGCATGTTCCCGATGATGATTGGGCTGAGGACACAAGGAAGGTAGTACAATATCTTCATTCAGATGAAAATCTGAAACCACCTTAGGAAGAAAGGATGGCTTAGGATGAAGTACTACCTTATCCCTATGAATCACTAGGTATGGGGACTGGCATGATAATGCAGCCAGTTCTGACACCCTGCGAGCAGAAGTGATAGCCACCAAGAAGGCCACCTTCTGGGATAAAGTAAGCAAGGGAATCTCCCTGATGTTTTCAAAGGGAGGTTTCTGTAGAACCGACAAAACTAAATTAAGATCCCAGGGCGGTAAGGGCGCGCGGACTGGTGGAGCCAGGTGCCGCACCCCCTGGATGAAATTCCGCACCAAGGACTTGGTAGCTAAAGGTTTCTGAAAGAAGATTGCTAATGCTGAAACTTGACCCTTGATGGTGCTCAAGGCTAGTTTCTGCTCAACCCCTTTTTGCAAAAAAGCCAAAATTCGAGTCACCGAATAGGTACGTGGAGGAAATCCTAAAGATTCGCACCACGCAATATAAGTCTTCCATGTGTGATAATAGACCTTGCTGGAAGTCGCTTTCCTTGCTTTAATAAGGGTAGGAATGACTGAAGCTGACAACCCTCTGTCCTTCAGTACTTGGGTCTCAATGGCCAGGCCATTAAAACCAGCGACTGTAAAGCACGATGGTAAATTGGTCCTTGAGACCACAGACATTCCCTGAGACGAAGTTCCCACGGAACGTCTGCGACTAGCATGTCCAAGTCGGCCAGGCCGGCTTGACGAGGCCAGCCTAGAATTTCTAGGACCACTGGTGCTGACTGGATCTGAACCAGGCGTCCCTAGAGCTATCTGGCCCCGACCATCCGAGAAAGTCTGGTCGTTTTCTGTTCCCACACATTTATCAGATACCCGATTCCTATCAGGAAGGGTGATCTTTTCTGGTTGAACCTCAGGGACCGAAGTCACCCGGCTAGAGGCTTCTTGGTCTGTCTGGTTAACCAGATCCGATTCCTGTGGGGAATAGAGACTAATCTTAGGAAAAGGTAAAGGAAAAGATCTATTCAGGGAACGGTGACTACCGCTCCCTGTAGTACTTAAATGTTGGAAGGGAAGAATCGCACCGGTAGTAGTAGTCGATGCTCGATCTAATGTCCTGAATACCGGTGAAAACGTCCCCCCACCCTCAACCCGGGTGGGGGCGCACCTTCAGGCTGTGTAATCCTTTGCTTCGGGTTTGGCTGAGTCGGTCCTCTGTTTGTCCGACCAGCCTTTCTTGAACCCTCCTGGAGGAGTCTTGCCTTTCCCGCTTGTTCCAGCCGGGCGTACGAACCCTTTATGGGCGGTAAAGAAAGGTCCTCACTTGTTGCGAGGTCCCTTAGCTTTAGCAGCCTGTGGCAAGAAAGTGCTCTTGCCCCCAGTGGCATCCTTAATAATTTCATCTAGGGTGGCCCCAAATAGATGATTCCCCTGAAAGGGGAGATTCGTCAAGGTCTTTTTGGAACCTAGGTCAGCTGACCAGCATTTTAACCACAGCACACGTCTGAGGATTACCGCTGACATAGATGCATGCCCTAATAGGGGAGTAGTGTCCAAGGCTGCGTCACAGATAAACTGTAGCCCTTGTATAATCTGTTTCATCAAATCAGATGTTTCCTGGGGAATATCTTTTCCCCTAAGGTCTTGGCGTACCAATCTCGCCCATTCCGTAAGTGTCTGGGAAACTAGACCAATAACAATTACTGGTCTAAATGCTGACCCTATCAGAGAGAAGATAGTGCGGGACTCTGCTTCCATCTTCCGATCCACCGGATCCTTAAAGGACGAAGTGTCCTCCACTGGGATAACCGTGGCTTTATTCAGCCTGGAAATAGGTGGATCCACCACTGGTGGTACCGTCCATTTCTTAAAGAAGGATTCCTCAAATGGATAGCGTCTAGCAATACGCTTGGAAATCGAAAAGGTACGCTTAGAATGCTCCCATTCTCCTTTAATTTTATTACCAAAACACTTGGGTACAGGAAAAACCTTCACCGTTTTGATGGGCTTGTTAGTACCAAAGGGAATCTCTGTTTCAGTTGCCTCTACCGGTAAAACCTCAAGTCTTAAGGTTTCCCGCACTGCCACAACTAGTGCATCCACCAAAGCTTCTTCCTGAATTATAGCGGGAGAAGGAACGTCCTCCTCACTGTCTGAGGGAGCTTTACCTGAGGTAACAGCCCTTGCAGAGGGACCTGCAGCTGCAGTGACCATCTCTGAATCTGAGTCAGAGGTGTCAGATAATATAGGGGTAGGCGGGGGTCGCTTCCTTGACCCCCGTCCCCGACAGGCTGCCTCCACCCGAGCCACCAAAGACTCCAAAACTGCTGTAAATGCATCCATGCTCTGTGCACCGGCGGGTCCCGAGGCCCCCTCGAGGGAAACAGGTGGGGGAATTTGTGTGGCAGGGTCCATGATTATTCCAGTAACTTCCCGGATAATACAATTCAATTAAATAAAAAAACTTTTTTTTTTTTTCAGACCCCCAGCGACACAAAAGCCCCTTAGTGTTACCTGCTAGGGATCCCTATCGATCGAGAGAGAGAGAGATAGACCCCCAGGCTCACCACTTGATGCTCAGAGTTTAACTGCAACAGGTTACAGCGCTGTCTTCACAAACAGGAAGTCTTTTGGCTGGCTGCCCAGGAAGAAAGGAGGCGGCTCCGCCCCTCTGCACGCCTTCCGGCGCCTCCCCTAGCTCCACGAGGTGTTTGGATCACCTCAAACATGGCCGCCCCCATGCTGGAGACACGAGGCTACGCCAAAATGGCGGCTCGTGCAATCCAGCAAAAAAAATGGCGGCGGCCTGTACCGAATAGCGGTGTGCTGCAGAGCACACAACACCTTCTCTGCATGGGGATTTGGCGTGGTTGGCGGTACCGGCCCTGGCGGACCGCATGGCCGTTCGGAAGGCCTGCTATTGCTGGAGATTTGACTAGGAAGGCAGTCTACATGTCCGTGGCTTCTGACTGGTAGGTACTTTATTATTATCACAGTAAGATTCCCAGACTGCCACTGATTACAATCTTTTTAACATGTATACAATTAGATTGTTAGCTCCCAAACCAAGCCTCCTGGCTTTTTGCACATAAAATCACACTCAAAGTAGGGGGATCTGTGCCATGTTATAGGATAGAGAGGGACTCTATCTTACCATACAGAGAGGGGCCCGCGTTCACCACAAGACCCGTCAGGGGAAAAGGGGGAACATATTACTCACCATACCGGAACCAGGCGGGCACCAACTCCTGACAGTACCCCTCTCCACCGGGGCGGGAGGGCTGTCGACCAATACGGACGCCGTGACTCATGGTCCTTGGCGTTTCAGCGAGACGTTTAACTCGCGGGGTCAGTCCCCCAGTGGGACTATGTTGCGGCCGACCCAGCGCGGAGCTATGGCCTGCACGCGCTCGTAGGCTGAACTGGGGTGACCACCGGATCTCAACATCCAGCCCGTCGCCCAGTTCAGCTTTCTTGCTTGAAGATCTCACAGGAACACTGGAGAAAAAAGCTGTCTAAAAAATCTTTTTAAGAAAAAAATCTTGCCAGGACCGAAGATCCCAGCAAGGTATCTAGGTCCTTACTCCTGACTAGACAGAAAAAAACTGATTTGCTGTGGCGGAGAGAGAGAGGATATACCCTCGGGGACTGCCCCTGGGGTGTGGCCAGAGCATTTTTATTTCCTGTCTAGTCCTGCTCCTGTGGAGGCAACATAACCCGAAGGTGCTGTATCACCGAGGACTACGTCTGTCAATGAGCGATAGAGAAATATATATATATATACACACACACACACATATATACATACATACATACACACACTTTTTTTTTCTTATCGATATACAGCTGTCATATAACCCAGCTCTTTCCCAGCCTGTCTGCAGGGAAACACGAGCAGGAGGAGCTTCTAGTCCTCTGCTGCTGGTCATATGTTAAAAAAAAAAACGCCTTTAGGATACAGAGTAAAAATAAATACTGTATTTACAGGTGTATAACATGCCTTAACTTTATAAGGGAAGCTTCAGCAAAAAAAAAACGTACATCTTAAATAAAGAACTTTGAAGCAAAATAACTGTCAGTGCCCATCAATTCAGCCTTATTAGTGCCCATCTGCAGCCTCACCTGTGCCCATCATTGCAGCCTGATCTGTGCCCATCATTGCAGCCTAATCTGTGCCCATCATTGCAGGCTAATCTGTGCCCATCATTGCAGCCTAATCTGTGCCCATCATTGCAGCCTAATCTGTGCCCATCATTGCAGCCTAATCTGTGCCCATCATTGCAGCCTAATCTGTGCCCATCATTGCAGCCTGATCTGTGCCCATCATTGCAGCCTGATCTGTGCCCATCATTGCAGCCTGATCTGTGCCCATCATTGCAGCCTGATCTGTGCCCATCATTGCAGTCTGATCTGTGCCCATCATTGCAGCCTGATCTGTGCCCTTATGCAGCCTTGTTATTGCCCATTATTGCTGCCTGATCTGTGCCAGATTACACAGAGGGATCTCCTCTGTACTCTGTGCTCACAGTCGCACACAGTCCCGCCTCCTTGGCTGGCTCTTATGATAGACAGAACACTGGTCTAATGCCGGGACATGTGACATCTATCCTAAAAACTGGTTCAGGAGGCGGGACTGTGTGTGACTGCGAGCGCCGCGTAGACAGGAGATCCCGACTGTGTGTGACTGCGAGCGCAGAGCACACAGGAGATCCCAGCATTGTGCAATGTGGCGGCGCTCGCCCCACCCCCTTAACCTAAAAGGCAGTCCGGTATAATATCGGCGTATAACACGCACACACGATTTGCCCCCCCCCCCCCATTTTCAGGGGGAAAAAGTGTGTTATACGCTGATAAATAAGGTCACTAATATCCATGAACTGTTTTAAATTATCATACAAATATGTATTTGAAATCAAATCTTTATTATTGTGTGGAAATAACATGGTATAGGTGAATTTCTTCCAGTCACAGGCTGTGCCACACCCCTAAAGCCTGTGTCTTGGAATACCAGGGAGGTGAAGACTCCATTAATCTACATATAATATCCCACCCCCATTGTGTTTAGCTGGTTAGTGGGCATGGAGCAGGAGGGATGGAGTAGGCGGTCATTTACCCTGCCCACGTGTGACTCTATAGTCACATAAGAGAAAAGATATACCTGTGCTCAAATCCAAATAGCTTGTACATGTTAATAAACGATCAGGTGCTAAAGGAGTGTGACCACAATCTTAACAGTACAAACTCTGGATGGACTGTCTGCACACTGCTATACACCTTGTGTCTTTATGCCCCAGGTTGGCATAGTGTCCACTGCAGCATTTGCAATGGCAGAGCAGTGTAGGACTAGCCATTAAAAGGATTACGTTAACGCAGTTAGCCAGCTTAGGCATGTTTTGCAATATGTGTGATCTAAAAATCCCTATTTTTCATTGCATAGTTTGCTGGAAAGGGTGTATAGCAGTGTGCAGAGGGTCAATCCAGAATTTCTATAGTCACATGGGCTGCTCAGATGTGATAGGAAGGAAATGCCCAGCATAGAAGCTCACTGAAAACTGAGCATGTGCAGAGCTGCCAATACTGCTGTGCAAAATCCCTAGCTGCATTGGGGGCATAGACAGGAGGGGGAGATTGAGAACAGCAGGATGAACCAGGTTTTTTGCATAATACAGAAAATAAATCTCATAGTGACTGAATAAGTATGAACAGCATACAATACAGCCTTTTTTATATATATATATATATATATATATATATATATATATATATATATATATATATATATATATATATATATATATAGTTTATTCCTGATATGGTTTTAGTGACACTTTCTCTTTTACTATGGGTATGCTAGGATTTCTGCCGCTCTTCAATACAAAGATCATTAACATCATAAACTCAATGCAACTTCAAAGTGAATGTATAATAGTTTTATAATTTTTTTGCCTTCATTGAATAAAAATAGGTTGTAAACTTCCGAGGTAAAGCTAGGTATACATGGGTTGAAAATTTTCCTAAAAGCTGTCGGTTTGGCAGTTACCAGCCAACATTCAGTGTGTACAGCTCCTCGTCCGTCAAATGAGCATGCTGGAAAACCAGCAGCCTATTGGCATCCGATCAGCACTTGCAGCTAATGACTTCTGAAAGTAGTCCAATGTTTTTACAACTTAATAGTGCAAGCTGAAATGTACACACACTCAGCCAAATGACTCACTGCAGTGATGTATTCTTTAGGCCTTAGGGCCAATTCACAATTGTCCATTTCATGAAGCAAAACTCATGCATTTTAATGAACTGAAAGCAGAAACTCCATTCTTTGCTATGTGGCTGGTTCACATCTATGCATTGCAGTTTAGTGTATTTTGGAGATAAAGGGCTCATTCACATATATACATGTACTGCAATGCACATGGCACACAGCTAGCACACAATTTTATTGGCCATCTCAGTTTCAATGAGAAGCAGCCGAGTTTCAGGATTCAGCTAGTCTGCCTGGAAGGAGATGGTTGCGCCTGTGCAGTCCTCTTTAGCGAACTAAAATGTTTATTTTTAAAGCAAAGATTGCATACAAGTAGCAAAACCCACATATACAATAGTAAGAAATCGTATCAGTTTGCATGTTCTCCCTCTGCTTGAGTGGGTTCTCTCTGGATACTCTGGTTTCTCTCCACACACCAAAGACATAATGGTTGGTTAACTGGATGCTGTCTAAATTGGCCCTAGTATGTGTTTGTGAGAAGGGCCTTAGAATGTAAGCTCCTTGAGGGCAGGAACTGATGTAAATGTACAGTATTGTAAAGCACTGCGTAATCTGACGATGCTAAACCTGTAATCCAGAAAAGCACATATTGACAAAGCAGCAAATGTGACAATTATCAAACATTCAATGGAGATGTATCCTTCTGGGCAATAGATTTTAAATTACAGTGACTGATTCACCCACAGTGAATGTTTGGTGAATTTCCCAGTCCTTTAAAAGGAAGTTTCAAATTGAGGATTGACATAGCAAGAACTTTAAGCTTTACCAGAGATGGATTTTGTGCTGTCTATGGCTGGGACCCGAGGTAAAGCTGCTGCTGTTCTGCTGCCAGCAGTAGTTCTTAACAAATGCTCTGCAAAAAAAAAAAAAATTACCATTATCAGTAATCATTAGTGCAGACTTCTATAATAATTGTATCGAAATTGAATTGTTCAACACAGTGCTCAATCTTTCTATGCTACTTACCTTGTACGGGTATTTCAGCATAACTTGGTCTCTTTTCTGACAAACCTGGCAATGATTTACTAGAAGATATAGGTCCACTAATGGAATGTCTCTACAAGGAGAGAGAATAGTATGTACTGTCAGATATACGTTTTGCAACATGTCTGTATAGATAAAGTCATTTTAAAGCATAATACAGGCTGTCATATATGCAGGTCTAGTGATATTTCGCTACAGGGAGTGCCAGCAACACAAACAAATTAAGGAGTCTATTTAAATTCTATTAAATATTTTCATACCAGATTTCCATTACTTACACCCAGGATTCACACATTTGCCAAGTGAACAATATGAACATTTTTCAACCTAAAGTGAAAACCTAAATAGACAACTGTCACAAAAAGTCACAGAGAATATTTGAACACAACTTTACACATGCCCCTCAGAACCGGTAATAATAAAAAAATCAAAAGCTATAATTTTATCTTTTTTTGTATGGAAGTTCTAGTGCTAAAACTCCTGTCATGTTTTCACTGTTGTCTGTGTCCACTGAGAGGACTCACTATCTCTAGTACACAAATTGATGGGAAAACTCAAACGTTTATGTTAGTCAATGGAACAGAACGTGAGGGGTAATCTTATAATGGCGATATCTATGGAAGAGTAAATTTCCTTACTTTACAGATTCCCATTCACTTCCAGCCGAGACTCAGAGAAGATAAATATCTATAAAACATGCTGTTTGAAAATAGAAGTACAGCCAAAGATCGTTTGGCTGTATTTCTCCAGTGGATCACAGGAGTGCAGTCCCTTTTGCACTCCTGTGACCAGTTTTCTAAAGCCCGCTGTCAGGTGCCACTGAGCCGGTCCAGGCTCGGGCAAGATCATGACAATGAAGTCGAGATCTGCCCACATGCCTGGACTGGCACCTGGTTCAGCCTCTCAGTGAGCTGCTGAGAGCCTGTACCGGCTGCTCCTGCCCCCTCCACAGCCCAGGGATCAAGTGGGCAGACAGTGGTGACTGACAGTCACCAGCTCTCTGTTCAGGGAGCTCTAAGAACAGAGTGATTGGCTGTGTTTGATCGCTCAGTTCTTAGTGTTAGAGCCAGCAGGGGACGGATGCAGCATCAGACCAATGCTGCATCCAGCTGGGTAAGTACGATTCCCATACTTTTCCTTAAGTTTTCACCCTTTTAAGCTTTACAGGCATAAACGCGTACAAGGATCCTTTGCAAGAATGGCCATTCAGAGGCCAGATTGCAAATGCATAGCCAAGTACAACAATCTTTAAAATCAATGAAATCAAGAAAATATTTAAATCCTTAACTTGTAGGGGGGAAAAAAGGGGAGGGATGTCAGGCAGTACAGAGAACAAAATGCCAAACAACAGTTCCCCTTTATAACTGGAAACTTTTTGTTCACACTGCTGTCGTGTTAAAATGAAGATGAGAGAAGATGTTAAAGGAAAGCTGTGCGTGATGCTAAAGGAAACGTCTGTACAACAGGTTTGTTAAGGAAGGAAGACTTTAAAGCGTTTGTTACCCTAAAAAAAAATAAAAACCAGATCCTGTTCCCTTAAAGCAGTGGTCCTCAACTCCGGTCCTCAGGGCCCACTAACAGGCCAGATTTTAAGTATTACCTTGGGGAGATGCAGACTAGAGTACTGCAATCATTGAGCAGCAAATTAGATCACCTGGGATGTATTTCAGTTATCTTGCAAACCTGGCCTGTTAGTGGGCCCTGAGGGCCAGGGTTGAGGACCACTGCCTTAAAGCATGATTAACAACACAGTGCTTGTGATGTGTAATTTGTCCTCCCCCCGTATCACCTAAAATACCTGGCTGATCCTGCCAATTTCTACCCTCTCCTCTGTACATTGACCATGGCTACTGAGCCCTGGACACCATGGTCAGCGTACGTGTCTCCATCATCCACAGCTATCTGCAGCTCTCCTCTGTCTCCCTCTGTCCTCCTCCTCCTCCCCCTCCCAGCCTGTCCACTCACTAGCGCCGCTCTGCTCCCCTCCCAGCTGCTACAAAACTATGAGATCTTTACATCATCCATTCTGTTAGATTACAAACTGTATCCTAGTGCCTGTGCTTATTTTTTTTTTTTTTAAAAAAGCCAAATTCTACCTCTTTTCACAGCGTCGCTTGGCCGTCACTTGACTCCCGACTCTCTCCTCCTTTCCTCCCCGCCTCCCCAGCTGACGTCAAAGTTTTTGGCCCCGCCCCCTGGAGATGTTTGACGGGGTGAAAAAAGAGCCGGGAGTCATGATCGCCGATAGGAGCTGTGAAAAAAGGTAGAAATCTGCTTTTTTTTTTTTACTAAAGCACAGGCACTAGGATACAGGTTGTAATCTAACAGAGGGGATGGTGTAAAGATCATATAGTGGCTTAACAACCACTTTAATATCCTTATCCATTCTAAAGCCCTAGACTGTGCACTTCCTGTGTCAGGTTTCTTAAATATGACTATTCTCCATAACCAGAGAGCCAAGAAAATAGCAACATCTCGAGGCGTATGCTGCCATTTTTTGTCAGATGTTTACTTTGCATATACAAATGTATAACCAGGTCTCCTATTGAAACTTTTTTGCTTTTAACCACTTCCAGTGTGTGTCAATTCTGATATTCCTCTTCTACATGTAAAAAAACATTGTTTTGCTAAAAAACTAGTCAACCAAATACAGGAACAGTCAGTAATTTTATTTCTAGTACATAGAACATTAAAATAAACATACAAACCAAATGTCTGTTTGGTAGATACCTGCATGGGGGACACAGCAGCGGCAGGCGGTGTCTTCATAGGGCTGGGGCTCAGAGGTGTGCGGGGAATGGTGGTTGCTGCTGCAGCTGCTGTCACTGCTGATGCAGGGGTGGGGGCTATAAAACAAAGAACACGATTTTATGTAGTGTTTTAGGAGAGTTATGATCTAAATTGTCTTAAAGCATAGTTTCGCTCATTTTTTACACTTAGCCTTATTTTAATGCACACCCATAGTGCCATTGAATATTTAAACTATGTACAGCTGTCAGAAAGTACCTTTTTTTTTATAGGTTTTCCCTGGACTTCCAGTTGTGGCCGCCTAGGCGACCTATGTAATCAGCCTGCCCCGTTGGGATACCTACGTCATTGATCCCAGGAGTCTTCTGGCATCTAAAGCTTCTACTATTGCATCATTTTCCGACCGGAAATAACGTGATCGGGAGAAGTTAGGCACCATTTTTGAAGAAGAGCATTGTGGGAGCATCTACTGGAATATTGTGTGGGGAAGGTCATCAAAAGACTGGCTGCAAAGTATTGTGGAGCTTTATCCTTTTCCCAACCGCACTAGCCTCTCTTGCTTTCTTCAGTGATCTCTGCTGCTATAAGGTTTCTACAACAATAGGGCGGGAAATTCCGTTGGCGCCGCCATTGCTAAAGCAACCTTATAACAACCAAGTGTGCCTCGCAGTGCCATTACGGCATGGCATGAGACCGGGAGGTGCATGCTGGTTAGCAAGCTGCACAAGAACCTGAAAAGAAATGCAGACCGGCTTCAGCTACCCACATCTTCCATGGCCAAAGCCAGAATCCAGGGAGAAAAGAAACAAGTACTGAAAGTAAATTGTAAGTAAATTGTATACTTGATAAAAAAAAAGTGCAGGATGGGATTTTAAAGGTGCAAATAATTTGTTGCACAGTCGCTGCTAAAAAATATATATACATTTTATTTGCAAAATACAGATAAAAAACATTTATAAAGAGATTCATATTAACCACATGTTGATGTTGAAGACGAAGAAATGTCCATCACACTTGTGGTTCTACATGTTTTGCCATCTTTGGCTTCTTCAGGAACAGCATGATGATACTACATTTGTTTTATGGTTTTTTGATTCATCCATTTTATAGGTTGGGTATCTGAATTTGCATGTTAGCCTTGCCATGCAGCCTTGTTTAAAGTGGTTGTAAACCCACTTTGTTGACATTTACCTATAGGGTAAGCCTATATTAAGGCTTACCTATAGGTGCTATAAATATCTCCTAAACATGCACCGTTTAAGAGATATTTACAGTGCATGCAGCCGAGGACGTCATCGGCGCGTGCCGTTCCTTCAGAGCCCAGTGCTGTGAATGGGAGTGATGTAATCACGCCTCTGAACAATCAGATGGTTGGAGGGTGCGATACAGGAAGCAGGATGTGCAAAACATGTCGGCCGTCCTTTCGGCACTGCGGGGGCTTCATTTTTAGGTAACTACTTCATAATGCGCTAGTATGCGATGCATACTAGCTCATTATGCCTTTGTCTTTACAGGTTTTTTTCCCCATTTTTTTTCAGCGGGTTTACTTCCTCTTTAAGTAGTGTCCATTTTTTGTTCTATGCATTTGTTTTATTAGTCGTATCATCACCCTGTTGCTGAAGGATGGGGAATCGTGTAGAACAAGCAGCATGATGGACATTACTTTATGTTCAACATCAACATGTGTTTAATATGAATCCATTTATCAAAGTTTTTTAACTGTATTTTGCCAATAAAATTCATATATATATATATTTAGCAGTGTAACAAATTATTTGCACCCTAAAAATCCCATCCTGCACTTTTTTTTTTTTTACAAAGCATTCAATACAAAGGGATGATGGTGCATATGTCATGTATCTGATTCTTTCCACTAAACACAAATATGGATAAGAAAGTTGTGTAGACATGTACAGCAATATCCAAAGAGTATGATGCAAATCACACCCATAACAATGTTGTTTGCTTACGAGTCTTGTAGCTCCTCTTTAAAAAGTAACCGAAGGCAAAACTTTTTTTTTTGTTTCAGATAGATTGGAGCGGGATTATTTATCCTGATGACCATTATCACTAAAAGTGAAAGAAAATTCCAAATTCTGAGTGGTCACCAGAACAAGATAGAGGGAAAATCATCCTGTGGTGACACTGGTGGATTTCCTCACTTCTTCACTTGCGGGTAGGAGTCAGGAAGTGACTGAAAATCTCTCCACTGGTACAGAGATGGAAAAAAGGAACCTGACAGTTCTACTTGAATTGCATCTGTAATATTACCTGGAGAGGATGCATTATCAAAGGATTTGATAAGAGTCTTGACAGTGGGTGTGGGCTCAGAAGAGGTGGAAGACCTTCGACTAAGACCCATTCCTTGTCTCAAGGCAGCAAGATCTCTCTCCACGGCATTCATGTAATTATAGACACGACCACGCTCCTCCTCCTGTCTAAAGGGGCAAGAACAGAAAAAAAAAATAGAAAGCAGATATACAAGCAAGGGTTTTCTTAGAAGTTACTGCACTGTCAGATTATCATGATCATATGCTACTAGTGTTCTTACTTGCGAGATGCAGCATTCTCCAGTTCCTTGGCTAGCTTTTCATTCTTTTCTTGTGCTTCCTGCAGCCGCCGTTTAAGTTCTCCAATTTCTTCCTGCGCTTCAGACTTGATGTCATTAGCAATTACAACAGCAGTTTGCAAATCAGCCTGGAACTGTCGCCATTCAGCAGATTCCTCCTGTGATAATAATAAAAAAAAAAAAGAACAATTAGGACAGCAGTAAAAAATGCATGTCCAATAGAAAACATTTAGCAAAGATGGCAGCATCAAATTTGTAACTTACACATTTCTACCCTGAAATAATTTAAAGACAATGCCAGAAAACAATTCTTATGTACAAAGTTTCATTTTGAAAATGGCATACAAGATCCCTTCCTACTTTGGCATTGCTCCCTCATATAATCAAGTGATGTGGGTGTCATTTGGTAGCCCTGAAAAAAAGCATCATCTGGATTCAATCGGAATAGCTCCTGCTACTTAGGACATTGTGGCTGATTCACATTGGTGACCAGGTTGGGTTACAGAGCGTGTTACTAGTGTGCTGGAGAAATGCCTAACTCGGAAATAATTGTTTTTAAAATCTTTACGTTTTCATGATTTTTATTTCCTTTATAACAAATTTAATCATGCTCATAGAGGATCACATATTAAACCAGAAGATAAGTCTACTGAGCAGAAAATAATGCCAAAGTTCACAATGATATCTGGAGCAGTAGACATCAAAGCATAATCTGACATTGATAAAACAGGGAATTGCTCCGGCCATTAAAGTGATACTAAACACACACTGTTTAATTTACATTGTCCCTTCTATTTCTGTATATGGATGATGGCGCTGTAATTATTTTAATTATTAAAAAAAATTCTAAGTACCTTTTTCGATATACAGCTGTCACATGACCCAGATCTTTCCCAGCCTGTCTGCAGGGAAACATAAGCAGGAGGAGCTTCAACATGGTGTGGTCGGATTTCTGCCAGTCACAGGCTGTGTGACACCCCTCCAGCCTGTGCCTGAGAATAACAGGGAGGTGAAGCCACCTTTAATCTACATGTAATATCCTGCCCCCATTGTGTTTAGCTGGATAGTGGGCATGGAGGAGGAGGGAGGGAGTGTGCTGTCATTTTCCACTGTGTACACACCCACATGTGTGACTCTATAGTCACATGGGCTGATCAGATGTGATGGGGAGGAAATGCTCAGCATAGAAACTCACAAAAAACCTGAGCCTGTGTAGAGTTGCGACCACAGCTGCAAAATCCCTAGCTGAATTGGGGACATGAATGAGGAGATAGATAACAATAGGATCAACCAGGGTTTTTGCAGTATACAGAAAATAATCTCATAGTGACTGAGTGAGTATGAACATCATGAAATACAGCATTTATTGAAAGTTTTTTATGATGAGTGTTTAGTCACACTCCTCTTAGGTCCAAATATGAAAAACAAATGCACTGTAGGTTAACATTTTAACAAGAAAAAGAAGTTGCACATGGGTGATTCAATTTGCTAGCTACTAAAATTACAATATCGCTTTTTGATGTTCTGACACTTTCAGGAAGAACTCCACATATTGAATTGGGGCTGCTGTTTCTGAGATTAACATATTACACATCTGTCTATTAGCCGATAAGCTGCTTACTTAAAGAGCTTGTTTACTGCAGACTGACGTGCCTTAGGCCTCATGCACACTGGTTTATTGTGTCAGTTCATATTTCTGCGATCACAGAGATCGCATGTAATTCGGAGCGCACTCCTCCTAAAATTACATGCGATCTCTGTGCGGTGCAAATTCAGCCATACATTTGTATGGCTGAATTCGCACCGCAATCGCACCCAACACGCACAGGACCCTTTTTTCGGTCCACAGCAGAATCGGATCGCATAGTGGTTTACACTAGTGCTATCCGATTCTGTGCGAACTTTCAGATCACACTGCGATATGCGATCTGATCTGGGGGTGTCGTTAGCTTTTAATTGACACCCCCAGGGTATCCCATTTGGCAGTGTGAACTACCAGGGGTGCGGATGCGATGCGGGAACACGCTGTATATTCACAGCGTTCCTGCATCGCAGAAATGTGATCCGGCAATAAATTCTGTTTCTGCTTACAGGAGAAAATCAGAGATAAAAAACCACCTATGCCCCATTTCAACAAACGTGTTTATGCTTTATTTAATTGGCCAGAATTTTAATTTATTCTGGCCACTGCAATTAATAAATGTGTCGCTAAGGCAACTTTAGCCTTGTTTAGCGTTTTTTATGCCCAAAAGCTCCTCTCCTGAACACAATTCTTCTGGCTTTAGGAGAAGAGCTCTGACTCCGTCCAAACGCTTCAGCTCCTAAGCTCCTCTAGAAGCCTATGTGTGCATGGACACATAGTGAAATGCCAAATAATCAGGAGCATACAGCCACATGTAGCCAATTTTTATGGACCCTTTAGCCATCAATCGCATGCCATGCATGGTGTCCTTACCCTCAACTTCCGGTTCAGTATTTTTATTTCACGCTCCATGTCATGTTTCTGATCCTGCAGCTTTTTTACAGTATCTGTATGGTAAAGGGAAAAACAGTAAGTAGAGGATGCACATAACAGTAAATTAATTTTCAATGGTACATGATCCACTTAAAGTGAACTAGTGTTTTTGCAAGGTTAAAACCCTGGGGATAGATTTATAGAGACAAAGGTGTAAAAGGAAATAGAAACTGTTTAGATTTACAATAAACGCCACATGTGAAACATGACTTGACACCTCCTCTGGGTAACATTTCTGCCTGGCGCTGACAAGTAATGTTAAAGCTGCAATCTTATTGTTTCAGTCACGGAGACAGATGAGCTTAAGACAAACGGCACGTAGAGGACAGGATGTCACCTAAAGACCATTCGTAACCATGTCATTATAAGCTGCTGTCACTCTGCTACGGAAACACTGTAATTAGGACAATGGCCATTTGAAGAGATAAGTGAATATACAATTTGGAGTACAGTAAATTAAAGCTTCGCTCCAGTCATTTTTTTTTTTTTTTTTTTTTGGTTAGAGCAGAGAAGAGAACATTTGTCACGTTTATAATTAATAATGTATTTATTGAAATATATTTTTGCAGACATTCTACAAGTCATGTTAAAGAGACGCTGTTGTGTGACAGTGCGCAGAACTACTGATTGGCTTCTAGACCCCCATTCACTGTCATATGAGAGCAGGTCATGTGCTTCTCCACACCAGGGAGCGAACAAGCACCAGGGAAGTCCTTTGCCAAGACACTATTACTTTGTCCTGATTGGGCAAGGTGAAAGCGTTTGATTTCAGGGCCGTTTTACGTTGTGCGTTCCTGTGCGACTCACATGTGATCCGGGTGCAGTGCGACTTTAGATGAATTTGCAAAAAAAAGAGTGGGTTTGGCGCTGCTCTATTCATACTTCATAGTGTTAGACTAAAGTTGTCAGGAATCATACCGTGCCCAAATACCATGTCAAATGAGGCAAACACAGATAATGAAAATATAAAAATTATACATAAAATTATATATGGCGAATGTTGTGCAAAAAAGCAAATGCCCAGTAAAAACGTCCAATACTACATAACATACAAACACATGGCAAAAATCAATTATGCCTTAAATATATATAAAGTGACCAAAAATATGTAAAAAGTGACCAGTGCTACCAATCATAAGTCCTTGTGTGAAAAAGATAGTCCATTCATTAATTCAATGCATCTGTACTTCAAGTACTGCACTGGGGACAAGAACTGGTGATGTTGCAGCTAGAGTTTCTCAGAAGCATGCAAAGTGCCCAGTGTTTCCCCAAGTGCCCACCTCTTGTTGCCCCATTTACCAGAGATATCTCCCCTCTCCCCTGCGACTTAAGCTCATTCATTTGAAATGGCTGAAATTTTGCTGGACTGCAGCAAAAGTAGGGCAGGCAGTACTTTAAAAAATGGAGAGCAACCAGATCGCATAGTACTAGTGTACCATGTTATCTGATGCAGGCAAATGCACTTGTGACCTGCATTTGTCCTGTCATTAACACTGACAGATCACAACTGTGGTGCATTTTGAATGCAGTTTGGGAAACGTGCATGGAATGTGGGTATCCCGCATCAAGCTCTGGTGTGAACTGGCCCTAAAGGACCCCTGAACTTTAATTTTACTCACTCATCAAAGTCACAAACAGAATAACAGATTTCACATATACACTTCCGATTGTTCAGGCTCTCACTTTCCCCCCTCCAGCTAGACAGTGTTTAAACATACATAGCACTAGCGATCTGTTCATTAGCAAGCATATGTGGATCTATCACACAAAGTTCAATATGGATGTGAACATCTCTAACAGGCCCTTAACAGTCAACTAGACTTTCCTAATCAGGAGCACTACGGGACACTGGGATTGTAATTTGCTAAAAGAAGCAGTCTCTAAGGCTTATAATAGGGGGAGTTGATAGAAAAGACAGGGGTTGGAGCATCCACACCATCCTTGGAAGGTTGTGGTGCAGTCTACAACTGAGAGGGGGAGATGTTCCGCAGATTCTAAATGGGTTACCTGAAAACATACAAGTAGGGAAATTGTGGGAGATTCAACTCTATGGAAGAGATCACAGCATATGTCACTGAGAACAGGTCCCCAGTTCTACAAAAGGTGTGAATGCTACCTGACTGGGGGTAAGCCACAAAGTCTTAAAACAGTCAAAATGTCTTATTCTTTTAGTACTTTTAATGGGGGGAAGGGGTTATAGAGAGGAGGTTAGGTAAAGTAAAAAGGTCTTGCACTGCCCCAAAAAGAGCCTGCAAGCGGACCAGGGACAGTCGGCACAGCTGGAATGTTATTTTATGCGATTTTAACCCCATACACAAAGTAAGAGGCTGTCTTTACCTTATTTTATTTCAAATAAAGTGTTTGGCTATATTACACTATGGGCTTGCCCGGTCTTCTTTCCCTGTTTCATGGTCTTGAGGAGAGCTGCTGGTTGAAGTCCTTTTAGTGGTCATTTGGTAAAGTCCGTCCTAAGATCAATGTGGAGTCTGCTGGGTCAGTGTGAAGACCTTATGTGGTGGAGCACAAGAGGGATAGAGACCCATTCTGCTGCCTGTGTTTAAGGGAAGATCGATCTAGGAGAGTTTGAGTTACATGCCTATACTTTACAAGTTTAAGGTGAGAGGCCATTGCACCCGGTGGAGGATATATTGTCACTTAGAGCACCTGTTGATCCTGCCAGAAAGTGTGGTTCACCCTCATCACGGGTTTCTGCATGGACCATCTCTGTTTTGATTTTATTTCATCATTAGATTTGTATGTTTCTTAGCGCTGCTCTATTGCATTTATTATTATTTTTTGGACAGGTATTGTATTTTGACCTGAGAGTGCAGCTGCTTTCATTTTACTTTATATTATCCTCACTGCGCTGATATTTCTTTTGTTTATGGGACCAGGGACAGTCGCACGTCAGAAGGAAGAACCTCACTGGAGGGTAAGAACGAAACTTGATCTTGTAGCCTGACCGAACAACCGCATGTACCCACCTGACTTGTATCAGTCCACAGGTCTGGGAACCAGTGAAGACATCCCCCCACCCCAGATACGGGTGAGGGTGCACCTTCCTGCTGAGAGGGCCTTGTCCGCAGATCTGGAGAAGCCGGCACTTGACTTGCCAGACCAAGTTTTGAGGCACTCAAGGGCTTCGATCCCTTGTCAGTCGACCCCGAGGGATGAAACAACTCCTTATGAAACAACTTCTGATGAGCCGAGGAGGGGGGCCCACGACTATGACGAGGGTCCTTGCCCTTAGCAGCCTGTAGAAGAAAAGTACTCCCCCCCCCCCCCTCCATGAGACCTTTAATGATGTCATCCAGGGTAGCACCAAACAGGCGATCTCCTTGAAACAGAAGATCAGTCAAGGCCTTTCTAGAAGTCTGGTCCGCAGACCAGCATTTGTGCCAAAAGACACGCCGAAAGACCACTGCCGAAACAGAGAGTTGAGCCGCATCCAAAGAGGCATCACAGATAAACTGCAGCCCCTGAACCAGCTGGTCCACCAGCTTAGCAAAGGCAAGGGGAAGCTACTCCCCTCTACAGGTTACCGCGTAAAAGCCTAGCCCATTCGGTCAGAGTCTACGACACCAGTGCAATGGTGAATATCGGCCTCAGTGCGGAACCAGCCTCTGCCTTCCTGTCAGCCGTGTCCTTAAAAGGCCAGGGACTCTTCAACCGGAATCATGGTTGCCTTGTTTAATCTGGAAACCAGAGGGTCCACCACCAGTGGAATAGTTCACTTTTTAAGAAGGGACTCCTCATAGGGGTAGCGCCTAGCAACTCGCTTTAGTGACCCCAAGGGGACGCTTTGGTTATTCCCACTCTTCAGTGACAATTCTGTCAAGATAGGAGGGGAAGGGAACTCCTTTGCCGCTCTGGATGGCTTGTGAGTGCCAAAGGGAACCTATGCCTCCATCCCAGCCACAGCTGCGTCCTCCAACTTTAGGTCTCAAGCACAGATACAATCAGTGCATCCTTTAGCGCCTTTTCGTGCGCGGATGCAGAAGCGGAGGAATCATCCACACTATCTGAGGGTTCAGGTAGCATGGTCGCAGATCCAGCAGGGTGACCCATGTCCGCAGTGGCCGAATCAGATTCAGGATCTGAGGAGACAGATGAGGCAGTGGAAGGCGGGGGGTGCTTTTTGCCAGCCCATCCCGCAAAAGTCACCTCCATCTGACAGGGCCGGACTGGTCTACCGAGATAGCGGTAAATTTTCCGGTAGGCCTGCAAGTCCGCCTGCCCTGGGGTCGTTCTGAGGGCAGCAGCGCCTATAAAGAATATGGCTGCAGGCCTGGGCAGACACGGCAAGTGCGCCGTTCCGAAGATTGCCGGGCTCAGGATATCCCATACATGTTTTGCCATTTTCGGGCAGACGGCACATGGACAGTAATGTAATGGCGCCGGATGGCTCCATTTTTAAATGTATTGCAATCGTCTCAGTGGTGGTGGTGCACACCAGTCTCCACATCACGGCCAGCCGGCCAATAGGACTGGACCCCTCCGGCCTCCGCAGCCTCTGACTACCTGTCCTGTTTCTCTCTCTGTCCTGTACAATCCAATGTGCAACCTCTGTCTACCTGTCCCGTTTTGCTCTCCTGTACCATGTCCGCACAGCCTCTGACATCTCCAGTACCATGTCCACACAGCCTCTGACATCTCCTGTACCAAGTCCGTAAAGTCTCCGACATCTCCTGTACCATGTCTGCACAGCCTATGACATCTAATGTACCATGCACGCAGTCTCTGCATCTCCTGTACCACGGCCTCACAGCCTATGACATCTCTCCTGTACCACGTCGGCACAGTCTCGGACATCTCTCCTGTACCACGTCGGCACAGTCTCGGACATCTCTCCTGTACCACGTCGGCACAGTCTCGGACATCTCCTGTACCACGTCGGCACAGTCTCGGACATCTCCTGTACCACGTCGGCACAGTCTCGGACATCTCCTGTACCACGTCGGCACAGTCTCGGACATCTCCTGTACCACGTCGGCACAGTCTCGGACATCTCCTGTACCACGTCGGCACAGTCTCGGACATCTCCTGTACCACGTCGGCACAGTCTCGGACATCTCCTGTACCACGTCGGCACAGTCTCGGACATCTCCTGTACCACGTCGGCACAGTCTCGGACATCTCCTGTACCACGTCGGCACAGTCTCGGACATCTCCTGTACCACGTCGGCACAGTCTCGGACATCTCCTGTACCACGTCGGCACAGTCTCGGACATCTCCTGTACCACGTCGGCACAGTCTCGGACATCTCCTGTACCACCGTCCGCACAGTCTCGGACATCTCCTGTACACCGTCCGCACAGTCTCGGACATCTCCTGTACCACGTCCGCACAGTCTCGGACATCTCCTGTACCACGTCCGCACAGTCTCGGACATCTCCTGTACCACGTCCGCACAGTCTCGGACATCTCCTGTACCACGTCTGCACAGTCTCGGACATCTCCTGTACCACGTCTGCACAGTCTCGGACATCTCCTGTACCACATCCACACAATCTCTGACATCTCCTGTACCACGTCCGCACAGCCTTCGACATTTCCTGTATCATGTCCACACAGCCTCTGACATCTTCTGTATCATATGTGCACAGCCTATGACATCTCCTGTACCAAGTCTGCACTTTTAACCGGAATTTGCTGTATATGAAGCCCTATGTGCTTTCATATATGTCTTATCTATATAGAATACACTTTTCAAATGTGCTTTAAAATGCATAGTTTTCCCTTTTATGAACAAGAAAATAATGACGTTATGCGTTTGGGCTGGTATGAAATTATTTCCAAGGCTGAATATTATTCCCAGTACGGCCCTGCCATCTGGTACAGTACACAAGAAACTCCAGGACCACCGTCAGTGCATTGATGGATGGATGGGACACGGAGGTCCCCGCAGCCCCAGAAAGGGAATAAGGTGGGGAGATGTGCTTCAAAGACTCCATGAGTCACCAGGGGGACCCCACAATAAAGTGTAAAACACTGCTAAGGGACAACCCCCACCGCTCTGGCAGCACCACCTGGTTGCCAGTCACAGAGCACCAATCGATTCTCAGCAAAGAGGGAGAGGACCTCACCAGACTCACCACCCAGCAGCAACCAGGCACCAAAGCCACCAGAATCTGCACTGCGCAAACGGCCATCAGGGCATCCAGGAGTCCCACCACCAAAATCACCGCCCAGAGGGCTCCACTGTCATGGCTGACGCGATTTTCAATAGCAAACCACTGCAAAATGGCCCTCAGACTACTAAAACATGGCCGCTGTGCATTCAGCACAGGCTACAAGAAAATGGAGGCACCACGAGACTCCCAGGGACCCAGGAGGGATCCCTAGGCCTCAAGGACAGGCCCAGGCAGGACAGGGGGCCCTGGCAGGAGCCTCCACCAGGTACAACCACCCCCTGCACAGCCGATCGTCCAGTTGCTGTCAGCGCACCGCCCCTGTCCACACCCCAGGAGGCGGCCAGGAGGAACATTGCGACTTGGGCCGAGACCCGGCCGTATGCAACCTTGCGAGGGGTTTACCTTGCAGGCCAGCCCCCGTCCAGTGTGGCTATGTCACGCTCGACCTAGTGCGGAGCTGAGGTCTGCCTGCGCTCGCTTTCCAGACTGGGGGTGACCACTGGATCTAGATTATCCAGCCCGTCGCCCAGTTCGGCAGTTGATTGTAGATCTCACAGGACAAAACCAGGAGAAAAATTCTACCTAAAAAGAAAAAAAAAATGCCAGTACCAGAGATCCCAGCAAGGAACTAGATCCTTACTCCTGACTAGGCAGAAAGAGGGAGTATACCCCCTGGAACTGCCCATAGGCATAGCCAGACTTTTTTTCTGCCTACTGTCCTACTCCAGTAGGGGCAGTATAACCCAATGGTTAAGAAGATCAAGAGCTGTGTCCGTCAATGAATGAAAGAGAAACACAAAATGACTTTGCAGTTCCTTTTTCGTTATGTATTTTCAACTCACTTACAAACTAAGAACTGCATGCTCAACATTCAACCACAGTGCTATCTGCTGGTGAACCTGATCAATTACAGTGCAAGTCATTTTGGGGTCTATTTATGAAGCATAGAAAGTGACAACTTTCTGGTGGAGAACCATCCTTGTGCAAGTGTTTTAAATGGGAGTGATTCATTCTTCACCAGGGAACATTTGTGAAAGTCACATTCTCTGCTTTATTATTAGACCCTGATCTACTAAAGCTGGTGCACACAGAATCTGGTGCAGCTCTGCATAGAAACCAATCAGCTTTCAGGTTTTATTATTAAAGCTTATTTGAACAAGCTGAAGTAAGAAGCCGATTCATTACTATGCAAAGCTGCACCAAAATCTGTGCGCACCAGTTTTGGCAAAACTCACCCCTAAGTGTCCTTGTGTCAGTTTTAGTTATTCAGGGCCTGCAAAGGCCCAGCATCTAAATATTATGGACTTGAACTCATGAAAAAACCCTTAAAGAACTTTTGCCATGGACACCTTAAAGTGATATTAAAAGGTACATTTAACAAAAACAAACAAACAAAAAAAAAAAAAAAACAAACGTTATACTTACTTGCTCTGTACAGTGGTTTTACACAGAACAGCCCTGATCCTCTTCTTCTTGAGTGCCTCACCAGCACTCCTGGCCACTCCCACCTGCCAAGTGCCCCTAGAGCAAGCAACTTGCAATGGGGGCACCCGACCCGCAGCTCTGCGTGTTCATTTACACACAGAGCCATGGCTTGGCCCCACCCCTCTTTCCTCATTGGCTTACTGTGAGTGACAGCAGCGGAAGCCAATGGCTCCTTTGCAAACACTTTAAAATTGTAAAAATTTAGGCTGAACTCCAGGCAGATAAAAGACAAAAATTAATGCAGCTCTGTACAAGAAAACTGAATTTCACCTGATAGCCTCTCAAAACCTTTTGCATACAAGTTTTTGCTGCAGTACTAATGTGCTAACAAGAGACTAGGAAGAAAGAGCAAAATGACAAAGAGATGAGCGAATGGGGCCAACCACTCATAAATTTTTGACCTGGTTGAAATTCGCTCAATGTTTGGCCAGCTTTAGTCTGGTGCCCTGCCAGACGAGTCTATGTTGTATAGAAGAGCTGTGTACATTTTAGGACTGGATTGACCGAAAGAACAACAGCTCCCATATAGGTTTTAATCTGTGTATTTAGCGGTTTGCCTGGAATTCAGCTTTAAAAAAGAAAGATGCACTTACATGTTCAAAGACTGTTCTAAAAATGCCATAAACCGAATATAATTATTTGGTTGATGTCCAAAGTAAAAGAAAGCCATCAAGATTTTTCATTTTTTTTTTTTTTAAGATGGAATGGGAGTGGCCTTGTGGATGGGAATCGTTTCACATTTGCAAGCAAAAACAGCACTTACTCTCAAGATCAGATATGATGAGGTTGTCATGTAGCTTCACAGCTCTGTGCTGCTCTACTTCATCTTCCAGTTCAAAAATGGTCTCCTTCATGTCACTGCGTTCTGTCTCCTTTTCCTCCAATTCACTTCTCACCTTATCAAGTGCCAGTGTTAGTTCTGCCACCTGCTTTTGTGCTTCTTCACGGAATGCTCTATATTCATCTTCCAGCTAAAGAAGTCGATAAGAAAAAGTCAGGAGCAAATGGCAAAACAAAGTACTACACCACATCTTAAATAATACAAATAAAACAGTTTACATCTAGAACAGGTAAAAGGTACCCATCCAGTCCATGGAACATGTAACATAGTACGTTTATACCACCCAGCATCAACATTCTTACCTTGTCAAAGGCATCTTGCATACGTCTGAGATCATTCTGTACATGCAACAACTCCTCCTGCAAGTTTCTTGCCAAAGTTTCTGCTTTTTCTTTATCAGAACGTACACTTTCCAGTAGGTTCTGGATGTGAGATGCATCATCAGAGCTATGAATAGAGTACAGCTCTGCAACTCGTTGTTTCTCCTGCTCTAACTGGGATTTAAGATGTGTACATTCACCCTGTTCAGCATTGAGGGATGCTTTATACTCCTCTAGAGTGGCTGCCAATGCCTGCTTTGCATGTTGCTCAGCTTCAGCAATGCGCTCCATGTGGTGGTTCCGCTCCTTAAGTGCTCGAATCACATCCTGCGCATCCTTGTTATCTTGCTCTGCCATCTTAAGAGTATTGCTCAAGTGTTGCTGGACACCCAACAACTGCTCTCGCTCAAAGCGACTGCTGTCTGCCATTTCCAAATATCTCTGCTCGAGATCCAAATAACGGCTACTTTTGAGGTCATCATCCAAAGTGTATTGTACATGGTGTTCATCAAGAAGTGCTCGTGCATACTCCAACTGGCGGCTGAACTGCTCCAACTTGTCACTCTGCTGGCAAAGAGAGTCCATCAAGATGACCTTTTCTTCACCCAGCCGTTCATTTTCGCTATTTAGCTCCTGCGTGATCTGCTGCAAGTCAGCCAGCTCCTGAAGAGTAGCTTGCAGCTCCTCAGATGTGCTATGTTGGTTTTCCTCCATTTGGTGAATCCGCTCCGTTAGACAAGCCACTGACACCTCACTCACATTGCCACTGCTACCTTTTCGTGATCGTTCAGTGCTTGGTAGGCCTTCTGATTCAGAGGATGAAGATGGGGCATCCAAAGCATCATCACTAGAGGTGAGTGGCTGGTAAACCTCGCTGCATTCACTATCTAAATTATCCATAGAACTACTCCTCCGTTCACCAGTCAGGGTGCTCTCATCCTGGCTCAAGAGGTCCTCCATAGATCCAGGAGCAGAGCCCTCCACTGATGAGGCCAATGTGCCTCCTCCACAGTCACTGTGGCTGCCAGCAGCCATATCCATGGATTGGTAACAGTAAAGCTTCTCTGTAACATCAACTTGTTGACCCAATGAAAAGCCCAATGCATTTAGCCGATCCTTAAGCATTCTGTTCTCACTTTTCAACTGCTGTAGTTCTTCCCGTACTACAGCATTCTGCTCTTGTAACTGCAATACAGGAGGATCCTCAGGACTCTTGTCAGAGATGTCATGACCAAGCTGTGCTTTGATGTCCCTTAATTCAGTACGAAGAACCAAAATCTCAGCATCTTTGTTTTTGGCCAGACTAAGCAGGTCCTTCACCTTGACTTCAAGAGCAACACGATCACTTATCTGGTTATCGGATTTGGATTTGCTCATACGAAGAACATCGGACTCTGTACGAGCTCGAGATCGCTTAACTAAGGCAGTCACTTCTCCTGTGTTAACACCAGACCCTTGTGGTTTTTTGCTAGCATTCAGACGAGATCTGTCCCTGACCCTTTCTCGAGAAGATCCTGCTTCCTTTGCCCCAGATGAGCCACTTCTTTTACTAATGGAGTTACTACCTGTGTGGAGCAGACAAACACAGCAATACTAAATGAAAAGCACAAATGACACACACTGGAGTTTAAAGTGTTACTAAACCCACAACAGTAAAATCATTCTGTATATTTAGTAAAGCATGCTTGCAATACTCACTGTGGAACCTAAGGGGTTAATCCTGCGCATTGTGTAAATAAGTTGTTTGATCCTGTCTTTTCTGAACTTCCCTTTCATTAACTGTCCCCAATCCATCTGCTGATCGTCCAGAGCCTTGGAGGCACTCTGCACATTCTCAGTTTAGCGTGTATTTCTAGAGAGTTTTTTTTTTTTTTTTTTTTGGGAGGGTGCATGTGATCAGCACAGAGCCAATCAGCACTGTCCAGACAGAGGGTAAGGGATTATGTAGCCTCATAGGACAGTCAGTGGAGAATGAAAACTCATCCTACAAGCTTTAACAAGACACTGATAGAAGTCATAAGACTGCTATATACTGCTGATGAGAAAAGGTATTTAGCAGTTTATATTTACTAAAACAATTGCATTTTCATGTTATGTGTACTGTGGGAAACCAGATATAGTGAATGCAGAGTCCTGGGTTTAGCAGCTAGAAAGGTCAGTAATAGCCTTTTTTTTTTTTTAAGCGGTTTTACTGCTTATTGAGAATATGTAAATAAGTAAAAAAGTCCATAGTCTGGGCACAGGTTTACTTTAAAGCCTGCAAACAAAGCATGCACTCACCCTGCACCTACATTTTGCCCTAAATAGACCCATACCACTAGTCCACTGGTATTACTGCTTTACACCTAATCTGCACATAATCAAGTAGACCTGGGTGCAGAGATGGCTGTTCTGGTGGAAACAAAAATGGCATTTTTGACTTACCGTAAAATCCATTTCTTTGATGTTCATTGATGGACACAGCTCCTTATTTTCTTGACCATTGTGTTATACTGCCCCCTACAGGAGTAGGACACTAGGCAGGAAAAAGCTTGACTATGCCTATGGGGCAGTACCAGGGGGTATACTCCCACTGTCAGCTATAGGCACTCAGCTTTGTTACAAGCAGTGTCAGAAGAAAGCCAACTCCACAGAGGGGTGGATGTTTTGTCCGTCAATGAACATCAGAGAAATGGATTTTACGGTAAGTCAAAAATCCCATTTTCTCTTTCGTTCATTGACGGACACAGCTCCTTATCTTCTTGTCCATTGGGACGTCCTAAAGCAGTGTCAAACATGAGGGGTGAGAACAGCAAGAAAAAAATTCCCAAGGCTGACACGTAGCCAACCAGGTAACATGGAACTCAACCATAAACAACTGGAGCCCACCTTAAAAAAGCAATACACCCTCAAAGAGGACCAGGTCCTCTAAACAGCAGCCTGCAAAACCTTGCAGCCAAAAGAAGCACATGCAGATGCCAACACATCCACCTTATAAGACTTTATGAAAGTGTGCACCGATGACCAGGTGACCGCCTTGCAAACTTACATCACTGACACCTGATGACGGAATTCCAAGGAAGCACTAAGCGCCCGTGTAGAGTGCACCTTAACAGGGAAAGGAGGAACCTGACCCTTAATTGAATAGGCCAGAATCACGGTCCGTCTGATTCATCTGGAAATGGTCGCAGCAGAAGCAGCCAACCCTTTTCGATGTCCATCCACGAGTACAAATAGTGGGCCTGACTTCCTAAAAGACTCCGTAGCTGCCTGATTGCCCAAACCACATCCAGGGAATGCAAGGCAATTTCCTTAGGATGTTTAGGCCTGGGACATAGGGAAGGCAATACAATGTCTTCATTCAAATGGAAATCAGAGATGACCTTTGGAAGGAATGATGGGTAGGGATGAAGAACCACCTTGTCTCTGTTAACCACCAGGTAAGGTGAACGACAAAACAACGCCGGCAGCTCAGACACCCTGCATGCAGAAGTAATAGCCACCAAAAAGGCCACCTTCTGGGACAACATAAGCGGGGGAACCTCGAAGATTTTCAAAAGGAGGTTTCTGAAGAACTGACAGCACCAAATTGAGGTCCTACGGCAGCAATTTGAGACAAAACTGGAGGAGCCAAGTGTCAAACTCCCCGGAGAAAGGTATGCGCAAAGAATGTGTGGCCAATGAACATTGAAAGAAAACAGCGGAGGGCGAAACCTGGCCCTTGATGGTACTCAAGGCCAGGCGCTGCTCAACCCCCCTTAAAGATTCTTGAAACAGTCACACACACAATGACTCCTGCGCTTAGGAAAATGGCCCATCCGGATGGATGTGCTTTATGTCTTCATTACTCTTAGAAACAGGTAACCACGGTCTTGCTGCCCTCAAAGACTTAGGGGAGTCTAACACTGCAACTATATAAAACACACAGAGGGCGCCCCGACCTAGTGCATTATCCGGAGACAATTTATTAGATAAAAGCACGGTAAGGAATTTACTCACAAAAACAGAAAGAAATTGCGCATCACAGATCACTGTACATTCCATCCAATGTATCAATACGTATGGGTGTAACAGTCACTGAAGACCCCGTGGGCTGACGCATTTCGAGGAATTCCTCTTCTTCAGAGCAACCAAGAGAAGGAGATAATGCACTAGATCGATGCACCCTCTGTGTGTTTTATATAACTGCTCAACCCCCGTTGGAGGAAAGCCAATATCCGAGCCACTGAAAAGGAGAGAGGGTGAACCCCAAGAGACTCACATCTTTCAGCAGCTGGCTTTCAACAGCCAAGCCGTTAAAGCCAGGGACTGTAAAGCAGGATGAAAGATTGGCCCTTGGGACAGCAGATCTTCCCTGAGAGGAAGTCTCCAAGGAGCATCGGCAACCAGCCGTAGCAGATCGGCGTACCAAGAGGCCGGTCTGGAGCCAACCAAATTACCAGAACTCTTTCCGCCTCAATCCTGCACAGGAGTCTTCGCAGAAGTTTGAGAGGGGGCCTAAATCAGACAATACTGACTCCAAGGGACCACTAAGGCATCTGTGGCGTCGGCTAGAGGATTCCGAGACCATGGCACAAACCTCTGTACCTTCCTGCTGAGACGAGAGACCAACAGGTCCACCTCGGGAGTACCCCACCTGAGACACAACTGATGAAACAACTCTGGATGAAGCGACCATTCCCCCTGATCTAAAACCTGGCCGTGGCATTGTCTAATTGAATGCATACCAGACACCCCTGAAGACGAATTGTCCAATGATTCAGACAAAGTCTGATCGCTAGGAGTTCCAGTACATTGATAAACAGTCTGGACTCTGGAAGAGTCCAGACCCCCTGAACACAATCTGTGCCGAGGGCGCCTCCCCACCCGGACAATCTGGTGTCTGCGGTGACAACTGTCCAGTACAGGGGGAGAAAGGATTTTCCCTGTCGAAGTACAAAGCCACCAGATCAGGGACCCTCTCGTACCCCGGCTCAACAGGATCAGATTGTCTAGAGACTGAGGATTCTTGTCCCATTTCACCAGGATCTCTTTTTTCAGAGATCTCATGTGAAACTGTGCAAAATGAAACAGCCTCGAAGGTAGACCCCATCAGGCCCAGCACCCGCATGCAAGCCCGAAGGGATGACCGTCTGCTGGAAAACCGAAGCTGAATTGCCTCCTGCAATTTATGGAGTTTTTCCAGAGAAAGAAACACTCTGGCTGAGGCCGAGTCTAGAGTCAGACCCAAATAGTCGAGTCATGTGGACGGAACCAGAGCAGACTTCTGAAGGTTCAGAATCCAACCAAACTCCCTTAGAGTTCGTAGAGTAATCTCCAAGTTGTCCATCAGAGCAGTCAGGAACTCCACTCACAGAAGAGGATCCTCCAAGTACCCCAGCACCGTGATCCTCCACTGAAGCAACAATGCTAGTACCAGGGCCAACACTTTCGTGAAGGCCCAAAGAGCGGAGGCGAGGCCAAAGGGTAATGCCACAAACTGATAATGCTCCTTGCCCATGGCAAAGCAGAGGAAGCGCTGGTGACTGGCACATATTAGAATATGAAGGTAGGCATCCTTGATGTCGATCGAAGCGAGAAAATCCCCAATGTAGGGACACCACTACAGTGTGAATGGACTCTATTCAGAACTTCTGTACCCGCACAAAGCAGTTTAGTGCCATGAGGTACAGAATTGGACGTACCTTGCCTTCCTTCTTGGGAACTGTAAACAGGTTTGAGTAAAATCCCTGAAAAGGCTCTGAAGTCGGAACCGGACAATCACCCTATGAAGTAACAAGTCTTGCACTGCCACAAAGAGACCCCTGTAAGCGATCTGGGGACAAGCGCAGGTTGGAAGGGAAGAACCTTTCCAGAGAAGACCGAAACTTGATCTTGTAGCTGGACCGAATGACTTCGTGGACCCACTTGTCTTGTACCAGAGAGGTCCACAAATCCAGAAACCAGCTAAGATGTTCCCCCATCCCAGATATGGGTGAGGGCACCCTTCATGCAGAGGAAGCCTTGTCAGCAGGCCTGGAAGAGCCCGCTTATGGCTTGCCAGACCAGTTCCTCTTGAAACCTCCGGTGGAGGACCTGAAAGGCTTAGATCCTTTGTCTTGAGACCCTGAGGGACGAAAAGGCTTCTTATGAGCCGAGAAGAATGGCCCCCGTCTACGACAGGGCTCCTTGCCCTTGGAAGCCTATGAAAGGACAGTACCCTTCCTTCCCGTGAGGCCCTTAATGACATCATCCAAGAAAGTTGGTATAATCCATTTGGGAGATCAGATAAGGCCTTCTTAGAAGTCTAGTCGGCAGACCAGCATTTCCGCCAGATATAACACCAAAGGACCACTGCTGAGACATCAAAGGAGCCGCATCCAAAGAGGCATCATAGAAATACTGTAGCCCCTGGACCAACTGATCCACCAGCTCCGCAAAGGCAGGGGGAAGCTGTTCCCCCTCCAGGTCCCGGCATAACAGTTTAGCCCAATCGGTCAGAGTTTGCAACACCAGGGCAAAAGTAAATACCAGCCTAAGTGCCAAACCAGCCACAGTGAACATATGGCGAGCCAAAGCCTCCCACCTCCTATAAGACAGATCTTTAAAGGCCGGGGACTCCTCAACAAGAATTAAGGTGGCCTCCACTACAGGTGGGACTGTCCACTTTTTAAGCAGGGAATCCTCATAAGGATACTGCATCGCAAAGCGCTTAGGGACCGCAAAAGTGCGTTTTGGACAACCCCACTGTTTTTTTTACATTATCATCAAATTAAGAGGGAAAGGGGAACACCCTCGCTGCCCTGGAGGGCCTGTGGGTGCCAAAAGGGACTGGCGCCTGGGACACAGTATCAGCCGCATCCTCCATCTTTAACATTTCATGCACTGACACAATCATCGCATCCACCAGAGCCTTTTCATGCGCAGCTAGAGGAGCAGAGGAATCAGCCTCACTATCTGAGCATTGCGAGGACGCAGACCCAAAAGGGTAACTCGCATCCGCGGCGGCCGAATAAGATCAAGGATCTGAGGAGACCGATGAAGCAGGTGAAGGCGCTGGACGCTTTTTGCTAGCCCATTTTCCCAGGACCAAATCCACCTTGGACTCCAGAAGTGCCGTTCATGCAGTCAGGGATGGTTGGGACCCAGAGGGCCCAGCAGCCTCAGCGAGGGGATCAGGTGGGGAAATGTGCTCCATGGACTCCATTTGTGAAGAGGGGGACCCACGCAAAAAAAGTGTATAACACTGCTAGGGACACCCCTACCGAGTTGGTGGCACCACAGGGCCCAGCATGGAGCACTACCATTGCTATAGCAGAGAGAGGGAGAGAGAAGCCCACAAAAAGACCCACCACCACCAGGCAATTACAGCCCCAAGCTAACTGCACACCATGCGGTGATCAGGAAGAGAAAGATCCAGGAGTCAGCACTAGGGGATGAGGAGGGGTTCCCACTGCCCATATAGCTTAAAAAACATGGCAGTCTGTATATTCAATGAGAAAACCACAGGAAAATGCTGCCATGGCTACACAAACATGGCCGCTGATATACAGCACAAAAGGCTACAAGAAAATGGCAGCCCTGCGCGGCTCCCAGGGGCCCAGAGGGGAACCCAGGAGGAAGGAGGGGCCTGGTAGGAGCCCCCCCCAGGGACTGCCCCCTCCCAAAAGTCGATTGTCCGGTCACAGGTGGCACCCACCCCCCCATCGCCAGCTCGACACCCCAGACCGACCAAAAAGGTATGGCCACCCCATGGGAGGGGGGGGGGGGTTTGGGGTGTGGGCAGATGGAGGGAGGTAACAAGTCCGCAGAGGACCACCGAGAAGAAATGGGGGGGGGGGAATGCTGCATGCGAAGGAGAGGAACCTGGGTGTCCGACCATGCCAGGGAGGGGCCCATGTCCACCTCAAATCCTTCCAGGGATAGAGGGGGGACAGCTACTTACCATACCAGGAACAGGGTGTGCACTGCTCCTGATCGACTACCGCTAATCAGAATGGGGGGGCTGTCAGCCAGGAGGAATGCTGCGACTCAGGCCGGGGCCAGGTAGTATGAGCCGTCGCAAGACATTTAACTCGCAAGACAGGCCCGTCCAGTGGGGCTATGTTGCGGCCGACCTAGCGCGGAGCTCAGGCCTGCGCATGCACACTGGCCAGACTGGGGGGACCCTCTGGATCTAGATTATCGAGTTCATCGCCCAGTCCGGCAGTTGATTGTAGATTCCAACAGGAACAAAATAACAAAGATAGGAAAAAGTTCCATTTAAAAGGAAAAAAATGCCAGGACCAGAGATCCCAGCAAGGAACTAGGTCCTTATTCCCTACTAGGCAGAAAAAAAAAACTGAATGACTATAGCTGAGAGTGGGAGTATACCCCCTGAGACTGCCCCATAGGCGTAGTCAAGCTTCTTCCTGCCTACTGTCCTTCTGTATAACCCAATTGTCAAGAAGATAAGGAGCTGTGTTTCACAATGGCTGTGTAAAACACGTGATAATTCAATGCACCCAATTAGCATGTTTAGCAGGGTGTTGATTATCCAAGCTGATTTAGCCATTTGCTAGCTGCCTGTGTCCAAGAAGGGATGGGAGCACAATTTACAGACGGTATATGGTTAGTTTTACAATGACGAATCTCTAACAGGACCACTACAACCATTTAATATGGTAATTTGAGTATGGCTGTTTGGCTGATCTGTAACAACTTTTTCATCAACACGAGAAAACAATACCCAATAAGCAACATTACAGAGCCTATTTCTCTACTGCTATGAATGAATACAATTTCCTGTTAAATCTGAAGTAAATTCATAGGTAATCGGGTCCTGAGCAAACCACTCTATGATTACAGAATGTATATATTTTTACCTGCACTGCTTTTTGCCCTTCCATCTGTTCCACTCATTGTTGCCCCGGAACTCGGGTTCGTTGCAGCACTGCTTTTCTTCACCTTTACACTGTTGCTTGTGGGTGGTACACCAGCCATTCCAGACAGGAGATCATCATTACTCTTAGCCTAAAAACAGGTAATAAACTGGTAAGCATTACTGTACTATGGAGAACGCCAGATTTCTAAACATTACTCTGGTAAGGGCTTGTCCAATGCTATTCCTCAGGGATTAATATTTTTCAGAATTTCATCACAAACACAATCCTACTTTTTCAGTTTATCTAAACCCTAATGAGCAGGGCCATCAAATTCCTCCTGTATTAAATTGGGTTGTAACTGTACTGTCTGCCCTCATGTTGTAAAGTACTGTGCAAACTGTTGGTGCTAACAAAATGCTGTATAATAACCCATAACTTGAAATACTGCAGCTTATCAGTAGTTGGAGGAAATGATTTTTTTCAGTCATTCTTTTACCTTTACTTTCACCTGGTGATTCTGACAATAACAGGTTTCCCGTCCTGTCCTAGGGTGAGAAAACTCACTAACTGTACTGTATTAATGAGGGAGCAGCACTGTCACCCTAGGCTTGTCTTCTTATTGACCTACAAACACATTCCCCTCTCCTCATCACCTTTACAATGGTGGAGATGGTTTGCAGTTCACAGAGGAACACTGATAGAACTGTTTGGGATTTCAGTTCAGTGCACAGATAAAAGGACCCTGAATTTCCATTAGGATCAACAGGCATTTTTCCAAAACAAAATGTATGTAGCCTAAAAAAATTAAAACAAATGCAACCCCCCCCCCCCCCCCCCCCATCTAAGGGCCAGTAAGCTGCAATATATTACATTCTTGCTGTTGGGTTGGGACAATAATTTATTTTTTTACAATGGTAGATGTAAACCCTTACTGGATTATGTTAAAGTTCACTAAAGCCGGGCATAGATGGTTTGAATCTCAGCCGATTCAGCAGGGAACGGCCGAGATTCTAACTATCTATGGGCAGGCTGATTGTATCCAAGACGATCCATTGATCGACTCAGGTATAACCAGCATGCTGGGTTTTTACTTGCAATTTTTGCCAGCAGCTACCAATACTCACTGTGTTCTCCTGACACGGACGTCTCACTGCGTAACCCCACCCCAGGAGAACACAATGGCTCCATGGAAGAGATTCCCCCATCAACACTGACTGTGTTGATGGGGGAATCAAACGAGACAGGAAAGAAAATTGCATCATCTATGGCCAGCTTGGAGCATTGTGCACTTACAACTGCTGTTTTTTCTTTTAAGAAAATTGGATTTTTAACTTACGGTAAAATACATTTCTCTGATGTTCACTGACGGACACAGCTTCAGATCTTCATAACCATTGGGTTATGCTGCCCCCTACAGGAATAAGACACTAGGCAAAAAAAGTATACTACCTCTCTCTACTGTAGGCACTCAGTTTAGTTAGAAGGAGTGTCAGAAGAATTACAACTCCACAGAGGGGTGGGTGCTGCGTCCGTCAATGATCATCAGAGAAATTGATTTTACCGTAAGTCAAAAACCCATTTTTTCTTTCGTTCCTTGACAGACACTTCAGATCTTCAAAACCGTTGGGATGTCCCAAAGCAGTGTTAAATATGAGGGGTGGGAACAGCAAAAAAATTCCCAAGGCTAAACAGTAGCCAACCAGGCAACAGGAGCTCAACCAAAACAACTGGAGCCCACCTGAAAAAAACAAAACAATACACCCTTGAAGAGTATTAGGTCCTCTCAACAGCAGCCTGCCAAACCTTGCAGCCAAAAGAAGCATCCACAGATGCAAACACAACTTTATAAAACATTGTGAAAGTGTGCACCAACGACCAAGTGGCCGCCTTGCAAACCTGCGTCACCTGCGCCCGAGTAGAGTGCGCTTTAACAGTGAAAGGAGGAACCTGACCTTTGATGGAATAGCCCTAAATCACTGTCTGTCTGATCCATCTGGAAATGGTCGCAGAGGAAGCAGACAACCCTTTACGAGGCCAGTCCATGACAACAAAGAGAGTCTGACTTCCTGAAAGACTCCGTAGCTGCCAGTTACACCCTAATTGCCTGGTCCACATCCAAGGCATGCAAGGCAATTTCCTTTGGATGTTTAGGCCTGGGACACAGGGAAGGAAACACAATATCTTCGTTCAAATTAAAATCAGTGACGACCTTTGGAATGAACGACGGACAGGGGCGAAGAACCACCTTATCTCTGCGAATCACCAGGTAAGGTGAATGACAGAGTAACACTGCCAGTTCCGACACCCTGCGCACAGAGGGCATAGCCACCTTCTGGGACATCGTAAGCAGGGGAATCTCCTGAAGGTTTTTCAAAGGGAGGCTTCTGGAGGACCGAAAGCACCAAATTGAGGTCCCAAGGCAGCAATGGAGCCCGCACTGGAGGACCCAAATGTCGGACACCCTGAAGAAAGGTACGCACCAGGAAGTGTGTGGCAAAGAGTCTCACAAAAAGACTCACACCACGCAATGTACGTCTTCCATGTACGATGGTAGATCCTTCAAGAAGTAGACTTCCTAGCTTTTAAACAGTGTAGGAATCACAGACTCAAACCTTTATGCTTGAGCACCTGGCGTTCAACAGCCAAGCTGTCAAAACCAGTGACTGTAAAGCAGGATGGAGGATTGGTCCTTGGGACAGCAGATCCTCCTTGAGAGGAAGCTTCCAAGGAACGTTGGCGACCAGCCGCACCAGATTGACCTAACAAGCCCGACGTGGCCAGTCCAGGCCACTAAGATTACCGGAATCCCTTCTGCCTCAATCTTGTGTAGAAGTCTTGGTAGAAGCTTGAGAGGAGGGAAGGTGTAAATTAGACAATACTGACCCCACAGGGCCACCAGCGCGTCTGAGGCGTCTGCCAGAGGATCTCTTGACCGAGCCACAAATCTCTGCACCCTTCTGTTCAGTCGAGACGCCAACTGATCCACCTCGGGGGTGCCCCCACTGGTTGAAGGGACCACTCCCTTCGGTACAATGCTTGCCGACTGAGGTAATCGGCCTACCAGTTTTTCACCCCGGGAATGTGTACGGCGGAGAGGGCTGGAACAAACCGTTCTGCCGACCTTAGAATGCCGGCTTCCTCCAGAGTTGCCAGGACACATCTTGTGCCCCATTGGTGATTGACATAAGCCATGGCCGTGGCATTTTCGGATTAAATGCGCACTGGACAACCCTGAAGACAATCCTTCCAATGGTTTAGTCTGATTGCTCGGAGTTCCAAGACATTGATCGGTAGTCTGGACTCTTCCAGCTCCCCTGAGCAGAATGCTTGCCGAGGATGCCTCCCAGCTGGACAGGCTGGCATCCGTGGTGACCACTGTCCAATAAAAGGGGAGGAAGGATTTGCCCAGCTGAAGTGATAGGGAATAAAACCACTATATCAGAGACTCCTTTGTTCTCCGACTCAGGTCTGATTGTCCAGAGACTGCGGAGACTTGTCCCATTTCGTCAGAATGTCCCTTTGCAGGGACCTCGTATGGAACTGTGCAAACGGAACCGCCTCGAGGGTAGACACCATCAGGCCCAGCACCCGCATGCAAGTCCGGGTGGAGGACCATCTGTTGGAAAGCAGGAGACGAATTGCAGCCTGCAATTTCAGGAGTTTGTCCTGAGGAAGAATCACTCTGGCTAAGGCAGAGTGAAGAGTCAGGCCCAGATAGTCCAGCTTTGTGGACGGAACCAGGATAAGCTTCTGAAAGTTCAGAATCCAGCCGAACTCCCGCAGAGTTCGTATTATGATCTCCAGGTTTTCCACTAGAGCAGACTCCGCTCGCAGAAGGAGATCGTCCAGGTACCCCAGTACTGCGATCCCCCATTGGCGTAGCAAGGCTAGCACCAGGGCTAACACTTTTGTGAAGACCTGAGAGGCAGAGGCGAGACCAAAGGGTAACGCCACAAACTCCTCTCATACAACAAAGTGGAGGAAGCGCTAGGGACTGGCACATATTGGAATGTGAAGGTAGGCATCCTTGATGTCGATAAGAGTCAAGGAAATCCCTGATGCAGGGATGCCACCATCGTGCGAATGGACTTCATTCTCAACTTCTGCACCCACACAAAGCAGTTCAGTGTCTTCAGGTCCAGGATTGGACGCACTTTGCCTTCCTTCCTGGGAACTGTAAACAGGTTTGAGTAAAAACCCTGAAAACGTCCAAAGTTGGAACCGGGACAATCCCCCCTTGATGGAACAGGTCTTGTACCACCCCAAACAGACCCTGTAAGCAGCCTGGGGAAAGTCCCAAGCTGGAAGGAAAGAACTTTGCAGAGTGACCAGAGCGAAACTCGATCTTGAAGCCGGACCGAATGCCTTTGTGGACCCACTTGTCTTGCACCAGGAAGTCCACGGGTCCAGAAACCAGCGAAGATGCTCCCTCCTCTGATGCGGGTGAGAGCGCACCTTCATGCTGAAGGAGCCTTGTCTGTGGGTCTAGAGAAACCTGCTTTCGGCTTGCCAGACCAGGTTCATTTGGATCCTCCAGAGGAGGCTCTGAAAGACTTTGAGCCCTTGTCAGTCGACCATGAGTAGCCTGCGGAAGAACGGTACTCTTCCCCTCTGTGAGGCCTTTTTTGATGTCATCCAAGGTAGCTCCAAACAGGCGATCTCCTTGAAAGGGAAGATCAGTCGAGGACTTTTTAGAAGTCTGGTCAGCAGAACAGCATTTGAGCCAAAAGACACACCGAAGGACCACTGCCAAAACAGAGCCGAGCAAATAGGGGAGCCGTATCCAAAGAGGCATCACAGATAAACTGCAGCCCCTGGACCAGCTGGTCTGCCAGTTCAGCAAAGGCAGTGGGGAGCTGTTCTCCCTCCCGGTCACGGCGTAAAAGCCTAGCCCACTCGGTCAGAGTTTGCAACACCAGGGCAATGGTGAATACCAGCCTCAGTACCGAAAAAAGCAGAATGTACATATTGCAGGCCACAGCCTCCGCCTTCCTGTCAGCCGAATCCTTACAGGCTTGGGACATCTTCAACTGGCATTATGGTTTCCTTGTTTAATCTGGAAACTGGAGGGTCCACCACCAGTGGAACAGTCCACTTCTTAAGGAACTCCTCATAGGGGGTAACGCCTAGTAAAGCGCTTAGGGACCCCACGGGGATACTTTGGTCGTCCCCACTCTTTAGCGACAATTCTGTCAAAATAGGCAGGGAAAGAAAACAACTTTGTCACTCTGGATGGCTTGTGAGTGCCAAAGGGAACCTGCGCCTCTGTCACAGCTGCATCCACCATGTTCAAAGTCTCGCAGACAGATACAATCAGTGCTTCCACCAGCGCATTTTCATGCCAGGTTGCAGGCGTGGAGGAAATATTAGAGGAGTCCGGGAGCATGGTTTCAGACCCAGCAGGCTGACCCATGTCCACGGCATCTGAATCAGATTCAGGATCTGATGAAACAGATGAAGCAGGAGAATATGGGGGGGGCACTTCTTGCTAGCCAGTCGCCAGAAGACCACCTTCACCCGGGACACAAAAGACTCCAGGACCGTCGTCAGTGCATCGATAGATGGTTGGGACCCGAGGGCCCCGCAGCCTCAGAGGGGATCAGGTGGGGAGATGTGCTCCAAAGACTCCATGAGTCACCAGGGGGAGCCCACAAAAAGTGTAAAACACTGCAATGGACAACCCCCACTGCACTGGCAACACCACCCGGTCGCCAGGCACAAACACCAAGCGATCCTCAGCAGAGAGGCTTACAGGGACCCAGGCCTCAAGAACAGACCCATGCAGGACGGGGGGCCCTGGCAGGAGCCCCCAACAGGTACAATCCCCACCCACACACAGTCGATTGCCTGGTCGCTGGAGGCGCACCCCCCTGGCCCCCATCGCCAGCATAGCGCCCCAGGAGGTGGACCAGACCACCAAAACAGCCCCAACATATGTGGAGGGGGAGGGGAGGTAGAATGGGAGACAGCTGACAAGAGGGGGGGGGGTGCATGACGGGAAGGAGGGGAACCCAGGGGTCCGACCGTCCCAAGGAGGGGCCCACGTCCACCCCAAAAACCTCCAGGGGGAGAGGGGGGGGGGACAGCTACTAACCATACCAAGAACCAGGTGGGCACCACTCCAGACAGTACACCTCTCCACTGAAATGGGGGGCTTCAGCCAGGAGGAACGCTGCGACTCGGGTGGAGATCCGGTCGTATGCGACCTCACGAGGCGTTTAACCCGCAGGCCAGCCCCCCGTCCAGTGGAACTATGTTGCGGCCGACCTAGCGCAGAGCTGAGGTCTGCGCACGCTCGCTGGCCAGACTGGGGTCACCACTGGATCTAGATTATCAAGCCTGTCGCCCAGTCTGGCAGTTGACTGTAGATCTAACAGGAAAAATCCAGGAGAAAAAGATTTCTATCCAAAAATATCCCAGCAAGAACTAGGTCCTTACTCCTGAATAGGCAGAAAAAAAACAGTGCCTATAGCAGAGAGAGGGAGTATACCCCCTGGGACTGCCCATGGGCGTAGCCAGACTTCCGGTTTTCGGAAAGACTCAGTCGCCGCTAAGGTACACCCTTACTGCCCGAACCACATCCAAAGAACGTAAGGCAATCTCTTTAGGGTGCTTAGGCTTAGGGCACAAGGAAGGCAACACAATACGGGTCAGTAAAGCCAAAGAAATGCTGCTCTAGGTGAGTGTCCGACTCTCACACGTTGTGAACAGGAACCCAGGGTGCTGCACAGCTTGTCCATGAGATTCAGGAGACATGCAAAAATCTGGAATATTGCTGCACTCCTTGGTAACTTTATAAAATTATTAATATCGCATCACAGCGATGACAAGAACATAAAATCAAACCTTGAGTAACCACTGACTTTGTCGCGAAACGCATTACCTTCTATGTTCCTGTCATACCTGTGATTTTAATACTTCAATAAAGTTACCAAGGAGTGAAGCAATATTCCGGATTTTTGCATGTCTCTGAAGGCAACACAAAGTCTATATTTAAATAGAAACCAGAGATGACCTTAGGAAGGAACGACTGGCAGGGACGAAGCACCACTTTATTTCCGTGAACCACCAAATAAGGTGAACAACAAGACAAAGCTGCCAGTTCCGACACCCTACGTGCAGAAGAAAAAGCCACGAAAAAGGCTACCTTCTGGGACAATATAAACAGAGGAATCTCACGAATATTTCCCAACGTCGGTTACTGAAGAACCGACAGCATCAAGTTGAGATCCCACGGTGGCAATGAAGACCGCACTGGGGGAACCAAGTGGTGAACCCCCTGAACAAAGGTACGAACCAAAGAATGCGTAGCCAAAGGACGTTGAAAGAAAACCGCCAAGGCCAAAAACTGGCCCTTGATGGTACCCAAGGCCAGGCGCTGCCTAAAAGTAGATTTACTAGCTTGCAGCAGTGTGGGAATCACCAATTCAGACAACCCTCTATCCTTCAGCACCAGGCTTCTGACAGCCAGGCCGTTAAGCCAGTGACTGTAAGGCAAGATGGAAAATTGGCCCATGGGCCAACAGATTTCCTCTAAGAGGAAGTCTCCAAGGAGCATCCGTGACCAACCGTATCAGATCTGCGTACCAAGACCGGCAAGGCCAGTCTGGAGCCACTAGGGTGCCCATAATCCCTTCTGCCTCGAACCTACGCAGGAATCTTTGGAGAAGTTCTAGAAGAGAAAAGACTTATAGCAGACGATACTGGCCCCAAAGGAGCCACCAGTGCGTCAGTGGCGTCAGCCAGGGGATCCTGAGACCATGCCACAAACCTAGCACTTTCCTGTTGAGACAAGAGACCAACAGGACCATCTCTGGGAGTTCCCCACCGGAGGCACAACTGATGAAATACCTCCGGATTAAATGTCCAGTATATCGATCGGTAGTTTGGAATCTTCCACAGTCCAGACCCCCCCCCCCCCGAGTACAATCCATGCCAAAAACCCCACCCGAATCAGACAGGCTGGCATCTGTGGTGACCACCGTACAGTACAGGGGAAGGAAGACTTTCCCTGTCTAAGCTCTGGACAGCGAAGCCACCAAATCAGAGACCCTCTCATAACCCAGGCTCAACAGGATCAGATTGTCTAGAGACTGTGGATTCTTGCCCCACATGCCAATCTCTCTTTGCAGAGGTCTTGTGAGGAACTGTGCAAACGTCACTGCCTCTAAAGGTAGACACCATCAGACCCAGCACCAACATGCCAGCCCTAAAAGACGACCGACTGCTGGACAACAGGAGCCAAATTCATCCTGCAGATTTTACAGCTTGTCCCATGGGAGAAACACCCTGGCAGAGGCAGAGTCCAGCACAGACCCAGATAGTCCAACTAGGTGCATGGAACCAGAGCCAATACCTAGAAATGTCATTTCCAACCGAACTCCTGCACAGTCCGAACAGTAATCTCCCGGTTGTCCTTTAGAGCAATCAGAAACTCTGCTCGCAGAAGATAATCATCCAGGTACTCCAGTATCACAAACCCCTGCTGGCGCAACAATGCCAACACCGGGGCCAACACTTTGTAAAGACCCGAGGAGCCAAGGCAAGACCTTTTGATAATGCTCCTCGCCCGCGGCAAGCGGAGGAGGCGCGGATGACCGACATATATCGGAATATGAAGGTATGATCCCTGATGTAGGGATGCCACTACCGTAAAAATGGACTCCATTCGAAACAACTGTACCCACACAAGCGGTTCAGAGCTTTGAGGTCCATTATTGGACGTACCTCGCTTTCCTTCCTAGAACCTGTAAACACGTTTGAATAAAACCCGTGAAAAAGAAGTTCAGATTCTGAGACCGGAACAATCACCCCTTGTAGCAGCAAGTCTTGCATCGCCCCGAAGAGACCTCGCAGGCGATAAACGCAGGTAGGAAGGAAAGAACCTCTCTGGAGGATAAGCCCGAAACTCGATCTTGTAGCTGGATCAAAGCAGCTCGTGGACCCATTTGTCTTGAATCAGGGAGGTCCTTAAAGATTTAGATCCCTTGTCTTTAAATCCTGCCTAATGATATCATCCAGGGAGGATCCGAACAGGTGATCCCCCACAAAGGGAAGATCAGATAAGGCCTTCTTGAAAGTCTGGTCCTCAGACCAGCATTTTAGACATATCCTGTGCCGAAGGACCACTGCACTCACGGACAGCCTAGAGACTAAGGGAGCAGCATCCAGAGAGACATCACAGACGAACTGCAACCCCTGGACCAACTGGTGCGCCAGCTCCGCAAAGGCAGGGAGAAGCTGTTCCCCCTCTAGATCCTGGCACAAAAGCTTTGCCCAATCCACTAAAGTCTGGGACATCAATGCAATAGTGAACACCGCCCTAAGGACCGATCCGGCCACAGTAAACATGTGGTTGACCAAAGTCTCGGCTCTCTTGTCAAAAGGATCTTTTAAAAACCGGAGACTCCTCCACCAGAACTAGGGTAAATTTATTCAGCCCGGAGACCCGAGAGTCCACCACAGGTGGAACTGCCCAATTATTCAACAGAGACTCTAAAGGGATACCATCTATCGAAACACTTAGGCACCGCTAAATTGCGTTTTGGACAACTCCACTGACTCGTGACAATTTTGTCACAGTAGGCGGGAAAATCTTGCTGCTTTAGAGGATCTGCGGGCACCAAGGGGACCGGCACCTCTGACGCAGCAGCAGCTGCATCCACGTTTAAAATTTCCCGCACCCAGTGCATCCACCAGCGCCTTTTCACGCGCATATGCGGTAAAGAAGGAATCATCCTCACTATCAGAGCACTCGAAGTGCGTGGACTCAGACCCAGTAGGGTTGCTATATACTAAGCTCATTCTGGAAACATAACAAGCAGGGGAGGCCGCCGACCTCAGTCCCGCAAGGAGACGCTGGCCAAAGGTCCACCTATTAGACCCCGCAAAAATTTTTTTTAAGGAAGCCCAACAGCCGGGGGGGAATGCCCATCAGCAGCTCAGGCCGCTTTCTCAACAGCTCGGTCCGTCAGCCGCGAGTAGGCTACAAAGCCGTTGAGGCGCGTACCCACGGATGATAAAACATTCGCTCCCCAGCATGGTCAGCAGCTCAAACAGCTTGGTCTGTCAGACACATGTAGGCCGCAAAGCCATGAACTAAATTTCTGTCTCGAACTGGCCGCATGAGGCGCGTATCCACAGATTATAAAACATCTGCACAACAATCGCCGCAGGGACCCCAAAGGACATTCCTGCCCCAGTCACTAACCCCCAGGAGGCAGGGAACCTGCTCAAAAACTCCGTTGTGCAATCCGGTAAGCTGCAACCACATCCAACCCCCCTTTCTGGAGCATGTGGCAAAGCGAGCTCCCACCGCACCCGGCGGGGAAAGTTGAGGACCAAAAGACCCACAGTGACTGTTTAGAGGGGCTAGGGGGGAAACTGGGGGTCCGACCATCCCAGAGAGGGGCCCATGTCCACCCTGAAAGACCATTAAGGGTGAGGGCTGACTAAACTTACAAAACCTTGGAACCCGGCGGGCACCCTCCAGTCAGACCACCGCACCATCTTGGAATGGGGGTGCTGTAGGCCAGAGGCATGCTGCGACTCAGGTCATGACCAGGGCTATGCGTACTCGTAAGGGGTTTACTCGCCGGCCAGCCCCCATTCAGTGGGTGGCTATATAGCGGCCGACCTAGTGTGGAGCTGAGGTGGGGGGTCGCGCTCGCTGGCCGGACTGGGTAGACCAAGGATCTAGAATATCCAGTCCGTCGCCCAGTCCAGTAGTTGATTGTAGTTTTTACAGGAACAGAATTGATTGTAGTTTTCACAGGAACAGAAAATAATAAAAGAAGCAAAAAATTCCATTCAAAAAGGAAAACATGCTAGGACCAGAGATCCCAGCAAGGAACTAGGTCCTTACTCCTGACTAGGCAGAAAAAAACTGAAGACCTATAGAAGGAAGTGGGTGTATACCCCATGGGATTGCCCTATAGGCGTAGTCAAACTTTTTCCCTCCTAGTGTCATAAAGCCCAAGGGTCAAGAAGATATGGAGCTGTGTCCGTCAATGAATGAAAGACAAATGCTGTTTTTTTTTACTATTTTCTATCTCGATGCTGATTTCTCTAGCCTCCTAGCACCTACTGATGGTGCGAACAGTTGAACATGCCTGCACAATGAGTGGTGATAGTGGCACAGCTGCTTTTGGTCTCCAACAGAAGTGTATGCGAGAGGGTTACATTACAGAACAGCAAATTAGAGGCATGGCACAGCGCTGTCACTATTTACCAGAAATTGCTTGAATAAAGACCTTCATGGGCAGGATCATTTTACTGATAGCTGGATATTTAAAAAGACTGAAATTGAATATTGAAATTACATTAACATAAAGAAGATCATATGAGAGTTTAGTGATTGAGTTTACATCTAATTTAAATACAAAAATCCATCAACTCAAAACTTAAAAAAAGAATCAGTCATTTGGAAATAACTTTGCAGGCTTTTGTATGAAATATTTTAATTTGCCTCCTTATTTAGCTTTAGTTACTTTGCCTAAATTGCCCAGGTCTGACTCCTCAAGGCAGACTATTCAGGTGCTTACTCAAAGCCAAGAGAGTCTAACTCAGGTAAAGTTTGGAAAGCCAAAGAAGGGACAAAATACAACATATATCGTCTGGGAAATTTAGGAAAGTCTGCACAGTTCTAACAGTTTAAGACTAAATGAATATTGAGTTTTTTTACTTGTTCGATTTAAAGGACGGTGTTGGACAGAACTGCCCTGATAAAGGAATATTTCCTCTTTGGCTCTATTTTCCACAAACCACTAACCCAGTACAAAATTCCTTTAGTGTACAAATAATTTCCGCCCAAATATCATCTCGCTTTTTCCAAAATAGGGAACCCTATCATGCTTTAAAATCTAGCATTAAACACCTTAAAGCATTGTTACAATAGATGTCAATGGGCACATGCTCATGCCATTTACAACAGATCGCGGGAGTGCAGTGAAAGGCAACTTCCTGAGGATGCCTTTTGTTGACTTCTAGCAGACATGCAGACTGCTTAATTTATTAAACATTTGTCACAGTGGTGCAGGGTGAATGGTGCACACTGAAGTGAACAGGGCCTAAGTGGCAAGCCATGCAATACTTAAGTAAAGGGAGGTGGTGGGGCTGTCAACCTAGAAACTAAATTAAAAACCTCAACTAATGATGAGCATTTTAAGAGGCAAACTGGGTCATTCCATCAAGGAGAGAAAAAGAAAGAATATAAATAAAAACTAAAATATATCTGCAAAACCTATATTGTGTTTACGTAAAGCTTAAACGTGAAAATGTACCGAAGGAGGAATCCCACGTTTAAAAAAATAGCATTTTGCCAATAAAATCCATTTCAGGAGTACAGGACAGTCTTTTTACATTGATATGGAGTTACATGCAGCTACCTTAAAGCAGAGTTCCACCCAAAAGTGGAACTTCCGCTTTAAATAGTCCTAACCCCCTGACATGCCACATTTGGCATGTCATTTTTTGGGGGGGGGGGGGGGGGGAGCGGGTACCTAGTTTTGACAGGTACCCGCTCCCACTTCCGCTTGGAGCGCCGCGGCGGCCTGAGCGTAAGTTCTCCTCTCTCCCTCCCTCCCTGCAATCTTCTGGGACATGTCAGAGGTCCCAGAAGATTGCCGGGCAATCACGACGCGTAGCGCAACTCGTGCATGCGCAGTGCGTACCCGGCTGTGAAGCCGCAAACTGTCACAGCCGGGTGCCCACATCAGTAATGCCGGCGCCGCGGAGCAGAGAGGGAGAAGACGGCGCATCGCTGGACCGTGGGACAGGTGAGTGTGCGGTTAGGCTGGAACTCCGCTTTAAGGTGATGGGACATTGGCTAAAAAAAGAGACATCACCCCATAAAACCCCATCTCTTCCAGCTAACCCCAGTTTTGTAGCAAGCAATAAGGAGATCATAAGTACAGAGGGTAGGGTCCTGTGTCCTTTACTACACTATAGCAAACCGACATTACTGGTAAGTAAGAAAAAATATTCTCAAGTAGGACACAGGCTTCTTTAAGATTACAACTGGGACACACAAATTAAGTCCAACTGAGGGGTGGGCAACACAGCAAAAAACTTCAAGAGGCTCACATAAACAAGTCAAGAAGGGCTCAACAGACTCAGCAAGCACCTTACGCCTGAAACTTGCATCACAGAAGGCTTGAACATCCCAGTAAAACTTGAACATGTGAACAAACCCCAGGTGTCAGCCTTGCACACCTCAGAAACAGAGGTCTGATGCCTAAACGCCCATGAAGCTCTAACAGACCTTGAAAAAATGTGATTTTTGTACTTACCGTAAAATCCATTTCTCTGAGTCCACCGACGGAAATGGCTCGCTGCTTATTATAGACAGTTGGGTAATAGCTCCTCCAACCAGGAGTGACCAGGCACTTCAATCAAAAGGTTTGACATGCCCAGGGGGTGTACCCCGGGCTATTACCCACAGCCTCACCAAAGCACAGACAATTTGGTTGCAAGCAGTGGATCAAGAAACCACTCCTTCACACGGTGGCCTGCAAAACCTTGCGGCCAAAGGACGCATCCGCAGATGCCAGCACATCCACTCTATAAAACTTGGTGAATGTGTGCACTGACGACCAAGTGGCCTGCCTTACAAACCTGCAGCACTGACACTTGATGGCGGAAGGCCCAGGAGGCACTCAATGCCTGTGTAGAGCGAGCAGTAACAGGGAAAGGCAGAATTTTGCCCCTAAGAGAATACGCCTTTACCGTCTGTCTGATCCATCTGGTCGACGTAGACGCAGCGACCTCAAGATACACCCCTTTTCGCCCAAACCACATCCAAATAATGCAAGGCAATATCCGTTGCATGTGAAGGTTTTGGACAGAGTGAAGGGAGCACTAAGTCCTCATTCAAATGAAAGTCAGAAACAACCTTAGGTAGGAACGACGGATTAGGCCGTAACACCACCTTATCCCTATGTATCACCAGATATGGGGAACGTCAAGACAACGCCGCCAGTTCAGACACCCTCCGAGCAGAGGTGATAGCCACCAAAAAGGCAACCTTCTGCGCCAGGTCAAGAAGCGAAATGCGCCTAATGTTCTCAAAAAGGAGGATGCTGAAGAACCGACAGAACCAAATTAAGATCCCAAGGAGGTATCAGGGACCTCCAGGGGGGAGCCAAATGGCGAACCCCCTGAAGAAAGGTACGAATCAAAGAATGATTGGCCAACGGACGTTGGAAATACACAGCCAAAGCTGAGATCTGACACTTAAGAGTGCCCAAAGCCAAGCGTTGGTCCACTCCACTGTGCAAGGAGGCCAGAATCCTGCCAACAACAAATGATCTAGGATGTAGATGTAAAGACTCACACCAAGCAATGTACGCTTTCCAAGTACGATGATAGACCTTCCTAGAAGTGGACTTCCTAGCCTTAAGCAAGGTAGGAATCACTGAGTCGGACAGCCCCCTGTCCTTCAACACCGAGCTCTCAACAGCCAAGCCGTTAAAGCCAGCGACCGTAAAGCAGGATGGAAGATGGGACCTTGCAACAGAAGATCTTCCCTCAGAGGAAGAGCCCACGGACCTGCCACTTTTAGCCAAATTACGTCAGCGTACCAGGAACTCCGAGGCCAATCCGGTGCCACCAGAATTACCGGAATCCCCTCCAGCTTGATCCAGGAGAGACAACAGTTTCAGTGGAGGAAACACATAAAGGAGCCAGTAGTGACTCCAAGGAGCCACCAGGGTGTCCACGGCCTCGGCCAGAGGATCTCTGGACCGAGCCACAAACTTTGAAACTTTTCTACTGGTGAAACACTGGCGGATGCAGAGACCACTCTCCCTGATCCAGGGTTTGTCGACTCAGGTAGTCCGCCTGCCAGTCGTCTACGCCGGGGATATACACGGCGGATAGGGCTGGAACATAAGTCTCTGCCAAACTCAGAATATCGGCTGCCTCCAGAGCCGCCAGGGCACTCTTGGTGCCCCATTGATGATTGATATATGCCACAGCCGTGACATTGTCTGACTGGACTTGGACAGAACACCCTTTGAGAGTGTCCGTCCAATAGATCAAGCTCACCTTGATCACCTTCGCCGTAGTGGAATCCAGGACCATTCCTAGGTACTCCAATCTGGTTGTTGGAACCAAAGCAGATTTCTGAAGGTTGAGATTTCAACCGAACTGCTGTAGAGTGTGAATAGTCACCTCCAGATCCCGTTCCAATCGTGCAGTCTGCTCTGAGAAGGAGATTATCCAGATAACCAAGGATTGCTATCCCTCTCTGCCGAAGCAGAGCTAATATAGGGGCTAACACCTTGGTGAAGACCCTGGGAGCAGAGGCAAGCGCAAACGGTTGAGCTCCAGAGATCCTGTGTGGAAATAGGACAACCATCACTGCAGCCCTCCAACGATCTGGGCTTTATGGCAGAGTGGCTAGACGAAAGCCTATCCTCAGTGCAAAACACTTGAAACCAAGATTGAACTATTTGACCTCAATTCAAATCATTATGTCTGGAGGAAACCAGGCACCACTCATCACCTGTCCAATATCATCCCAACAGTGAAGTACGGTGGTGGCAGCATCATGCTGTGGGATGTTTTTCAGCAGCAGGGCCTGGCAGACTATTCAGGGTTGAGAGAAAGCAGAATAGAGCAAAGTACAGGGATATCATGCATGAAAATCAGTTGCACAACACTCAGGACCTCAGACTGGTCCGAAGGTTCACCTTACAACATGACAACAAAACTAAGCACATAGCCAAGACAACAGAGCCCTAGGGACAACTATGCTAACTGTCCTAGAGTGGCCCAGCCAGAGCCCAGACTTGAACCCTATTGAATATCTCTGGAGAGACCTGAAAATGGCTGTCCACCGATGGTCCTAATCCAACATGACTGAGCATGAGAGGATTTGCTATGAAGAATGGCAGAAAATCCCCCAATCCAGGTGTGCAAAGCTTGTCACATCATACACAAAAAGACTCAACTCTAGGCGGCAATTGCTGCCAAAGGTGCTTCAAAAAAGTACTGAGTAAAGGATCTAAATCCTGCTTTTGCTTTGTCATTGTAGACAACGGAGTGTAGATAAAAAAAAAAAAGGAATTTAAATAACTGCATTATCAGGTTGCAATATAACATAAAAAGTGGGGTCTGAATACTTTAAGAATGTAATACATACACACACAGGATATCAAAAAAAGGCATACAGCACTCAAACTAATGCAATACAAAAAAAAAAGGGGGGGTTTATTGCAATCTTTCTTGCAACTAAACAAAATCAGCAGCCAACAACATAGCAAAGCTAGAGAACATGTGGATCCATTTACAAAAGTTTCAAGGTGCATTAGCTATCTGTTCTAGGAATTTGTATACATGTATGTATGCACTCATATTCAACCACACTAAAAACTCTCAGACGAAATTTACAACAGCCAAAAAAAAAAAATATACAAGGCAGGAGCACCATCTAGTGGCTTGTCTACCGTGCAGGAACACAAAGGAAAATGTAAAAACGTGCATTAAAGTACACCATTGTACAAAATAGTGCCCAAAAAAGGTTTGGAGCAAATAAGAAAGTTTGTAAAAAAATTATAACAATGCAAGTTTTTCTATGTTACCAAGAAACTTCATGCGTTGTAACTTATTTGAAGTAAAAAAAAAAAAAAAACCTTGCTGGAAAAAAAAAAAATCTCATGGGAAGGGGGTGTGCAGGTGGAAGTTTATAGAATACATACCAGAGAAGTGGGGGAAAGTTAACAAGGTTGACGTGAGCCAAAAAGCTGTTAAGGAGGATCATAAAAATAGCATGAGAGAATGTAATCGAAAAAAATTAGAAATTGCAGCGCTACAATATCCTATACTATGATTAAAAAAAATAAACATTACCTGAAATATTGTTTAAACCACTCAAATTAAAATAGTGCAAAACAATAAGTGAAAAAGTCCAAGAAGTGAACAAGGAGTTGATTTACTAAAGGCAAATAGTCCTGTGCACTTGCTCTAGATCTGAGGGGAACATGTAATGAAAGAAAAAAAAACAAAAACCTATTTCCTGAGTATGATAAGATTTAGAAATCTTAGGAAGACTGGCTGGATCCATTCTGAGAATTACTCAGTCAGGAAAAATAACTAAAAAAGGATCTGCGACTGACAAGGCCTGAATTTCACTGATTGTTCAGGCCGACGTGATCGCTACTAGAAAAATCGTCTTGAGAACTAAATTCATCAGAGATGCTTCCTCCAAACGTTCAAACTGAGGTTTGGTGAATCCTTGTAACACAAGAGACAAATCCCATTGTGGAAATATTTAAGGGCCATTGGACTGTTTTGGGCTAAAGCCCTGAAAAACTGAATAATCAAAGCTTATTTTGATAAAGTTTTATAAAAAAAAAAAGAGTCGCCATCTTGGATTTTTAGGGTGCTGGCTGCCAGCCCCTTCTCCATTCCTTTATGGAGGAAGTCCAAAACTGAAACTACATTTTTAACTTGAAGTCTCTTGAAAGAACACCAGGAACTCGATTTCTTCCACACCTTGATGTAGATAGCCCTGATCATCTTTTGTTTCTACTAGAAAGAAGGGTGGTAAGAAATTTCTCTGAAAGCCCCCTGGCCCTTAAGAGGCCTTCCTCAGAAACCAAGCTGTCAATTTTAGACTATCCGACTCCAGATGGTTCAAGATTCCCTGTGTTAGTAGGTCCCTCCTGAGCGGAAGTTTCCAGGGAGGTTGCATAGCTAGATTTAGAAGTGGCGCAAACCAAGGCCTCTTTGGCCAAAAAGGGAGTGGTCAAGATCAAATCTGTGGATTCTTCCTTGAACTTCCTGAGGACTAGCGGTATCAGCTGGAAAGGCGAAACGCATAGCACAAGAGGAAGCCCCACGGATGAGCAAGGGCATCTAGACCCTAGGCATGATCCTCTCTGTAAAGAGAAAATATTGGTGCTTTTGCGCTTTGCTGGTCCGCAATTAGATTGACTGGAGGATGGACCCAGACTTCCGCAACCATCAGGAAGACTTCATGGTTTAGGCACCATTCTACTTCAATCTTTTTTCTACTTAGGAGATCTCCCAGGAGATTTTGGGAACCTTTCAGATGAATTGCTGTCAGAGAAGCCACATTTTGTTCTGCCCAGGTAAGTAGCTGCATGGCCAGATCCGAGAGGCTCCTGCTCCTTGTTACCCTCTGTTTCGACACATAGGCCACAGTCGTCGTGTTGTCCGACAGGACCTGAACATGTACATATACCTATGGCCAATAGTAAAGATAGAGGTACCACTGTACCCCTCTTACCTGGGCCTGGCCGGTACTTGCCGCGCTTGCTTGTGCTGATGCTGCAGTCCTCTCCTCCATATCATGCAGAGTGCACAGCAGAATGAGAAACGCCTGTGTTTTTAAATTGCCGCTTCCCGGTGTCCCCACGCTCCGGGGACTGGAAGCGGAAGCACCAACCTCTGACCTACCCACTGACCCTTGCGTTCTAGAGGCCGGAACCAATGCCGATACGCCCCTGTCGGAAGTCCCACCTACCGGAACGACGCAACTCGCCAACCGAGACCGACACGCGGGGACTGCTGCGAGAAGCGGCTCCCTGCCCGGACTGCCTGTTTGCCCAAAACCCGCGGCTCCCAGGCACACAGGCTGGACATTCCAGCGAGGCACTGCTCCCCTGAGCTGGAAGGACCAGGGGCTTTGGAACACCCCCCTCCAGTACAGCCGGGGGGGTGCTGGGATGGGATGGTCAATACAAAGAAAAAAACCTAGAAGGTAAGCCTACCCTTTCTCCACCTGGAGAGAGTGCAGCCCCCTTAACTGGTTCCCTGCAGCACTTCCACCATGGCGGAGGAAACACAATAACTGACGGCATGGTGGAAGAGGAGGAAATTTAAAGGCTGCCGTGTTTCCTGGGAAAATTGGGCGGAGCTGCACTCTCCAGGTGCTGTCCTGAAAGGCGATTTGGGGGAAAAAAAAAATGGATTTTTGTAAAATCTTACCGTAAAATCCTTTTCTCTTAGCTCATTGACAGACGTAGTCCTCGGTGATACACCACCTTCGGGTTATGTTGCCTCCACAGGAGCAGGACTAGACAGGAAATTAAAAAGCTCTGGCCACACCCTAGGGGCAGTCCCAGAGGGTATATCCTCTCTCTCTCTGCCTCAGCAAATCAGTTATGTGAAAAAGCAGTCTTTAGAGATTTTAACCCAACCCAACTCAAAAACAGAGGGGCGGGGACTACGTCTGTCAATGAGCTAAGAGAAAAGGATTTTACGGTAAGATTTTACAAAAATCCATTTTTCTCTAGCGCTCATTGACAGACGTAGTCCTCGGTGATACACCACCTTCGGGACGTCCCAGAGCAGTATCACAACTGAGGGGTGGGAAAATGAAATCAAATCCCAATCTAGAAGGCCCAACCGGTGCCAACTAGAAGTTTACAATGCTCATCCTTAATGATGAGACTCAACAAAAAAGAGAAAAATTTTTTTTTTTTTTTTTTTAAACAGAAAAAAACCCTCGAGGTAGACCACCGGTCTCCTCAAATTGCGGCCTGCAAAACCTTGCGGCCAAATGAGGCATCCGCCGATGCCGTCACATCAATTTTATAGAATTTTGTAAAGGTATGTACCGACGACCAGGTGGCCGCCTTACATACCTGGACCACTGACGCCTGATGGCGAAAGGCCCAGGAAGTACTGAGCGCTCGAGTGGAGTGCGCCCTAACAGGGAACGGAGGACTCTGACCCTTAATAGAATAAGCCTGTACCACCGTTTGTCTAATCCATTTGGCAATGGTCGCGGCAGATGCAGGCAAACCCTTTCTGGGGCCATCCGTGATCACAAAAAGTGAATCCGTCTTACGGAAAGATTCCGTAGCTTTCAGGTATACCCTGATTGCCCGAACCACATCTAAGGAATGCAACGCATGTTCCCGATGATGCTTGGGCTGAGGACACAAGGAAGGTAGTACAATATCTTCATTCAGATGAAAATCTGAAACCACCTTAGGAAGAAAAGATGGCTTAGGATGAAGTACTACCTTATCCCTATGAATCACTAGGTATGGGGACTGGCATGATAATGCAGCCAGTTCTGACACCCTGCGAGCAGAAGTAATAGCCACCAAGAAGACCACCTTCTGGGATAAAGTAAGCAAGGGAATCTCCCTGATGTTTTCAAAGGGAGGTTTCTGTAGAACCGACAAAACCAAATTAAGATCCCAGGGCGGTAAGGGCGCGCGGACTGGAGGAGCCAGGTGCCGCACCCCCTGGATGAAATTCCGCACCAAGGACTTGGTAGCTAAAGGTTTCTGAAAGAAGATTGCTAATGCTGAAACTTGACCCTTGATGGTGCTCAAGGCTAGCTTCTGCTCAACCCCTTGTTGTAAAAAGGCCAATATTCGAGTCACCGAATAGGTACGTGGAGGAAATCCTAAAGATTCGCACCACGCAATATAAGTCTTCCATGTGTGATAATAGACTTTGCTGGAAGTCGCTTTCCTTGCTTTAATAAGGGTAGGAATGACTGAAGTAGACAAACCTCTGTCCTTCAGTAATTGGGTCTCAATGGCCAGGCCATTAAACCCAGCGACTGTAAAGCATGATGGTAAATTGGTCCTTGAGACCACAGACACTCCCTGAGACGAAGTTCCCACGGAACGTCTACGACTAACATGTCCAAGTCGGCCAGGCCGGCTTGAGGAGGCCAGCCTAGAATTTCTAGGACCACTGGCGCTGATAGAATCTGAACCAGGCGTCCCTAAAGGTATCTGGCCCCGACCATCCGAGAAAGTCTGGTCGTTTTCTGTTCCCACACATTTATCAGATACCTGATTGTTATCAGGAAGGGTGATCTTTTCTGGTTGAACCTCAGGGACCGAAGTCACCCGACTAGAGGCTACTTGGCCTATCTGGTCAACCAGATCCGATTCCTGTGAGGCATTGGGACTAATCTTAGGAAAAGGTAAAGGAAAAGATCTATTCAGGGAACGGTAACTACCGCTTCCTGTAGTACTTAAATGTTGGAAGGGAAGAATCGCACCGGTAGTAGTGGTTGATGCTCGATCTAATGTCCTGAATACCGGTGAAAACGTCCCCCCACCCTCAACCCGGGTGGGGGCGCACCTTCAGGCTGTGTACTCCTTAGCTTCGGGTTTGGCTGGGTTGGTCCTTTGCTGGTCCGACCAGCCCTTCTTGAACCCTCCTGGAGGAGTCTTGCCTTTCCCGCTAGTACCAGCCGGGCGCCCTTTATGGGCGGTAAAGAAAGGTCCTCGCTTGTTGCGAGGTCCCTTAGCTTTAGCAGCCTGTGGCAAAAAAGTGCTCTTGCCCCCAGTGGCATCCTTAATGATTTCATCTAGGTTGGCCCCAAATAGACGATTCCCCTGAAAAGGGAGATTAGTCAAGGTCTTTTTGGAACCTAGGTCAGCTGACCAGCATTTTAACCACAGCACACGTCTGAGGATCACCGCTGACTTAGATGCATGCCCTAATAAGGGAGTAGTGTCCAAGGCTGCGTCACAGATAAACTGTAGCCCTTGTATAATCTGTTCCATCAAATCAGATGTCTCCTGGGGAATATCTTTTCCCCTAAGGTCTTGGCGTACCATTCTCGCCCATTCCGTAAGTGTCTGGGAAACTAGACCAATAACAATTACTGGTCTAAATGCTGACCCTATCAGAGAGAAGATGGTGCGGGACTCTGCTTCCATCTTTCGATCCACCGGATCCTTAAAGGACGAAGTGTCCTCCACTGGAATAACCGTGGCTTTATTCAGCCTGGAAATAGGTGGATCCACCACTGGTGGTACCGTCCATTTCTTAATGATGGATTCCTCAAACGGATAGCGTCTAGCAATACGCTTGGAAATAGTAAAGGTACGTTTAGAATGCTCCCATTCTCCTTTAATCTGATTACCGAAACATTTAGGTACAGGGAAAACCTTCACCGTTTTGATGGGCTTATTAGTACCAAAAGGAATCAGTGTTTCAGTTGCCTCTGTCGGTAAAGCCTCAAGTTTTAAGGTTTCCTGCACTGCCACAACTAGTGCGTCCACCAATGCTTCTTCCTGAATTATAGCAGGAGAAGAAGCGTCCTCCTCACTGTCTGAGGGGGCTTTACCTAGGATAACAGCCTTTGCAGAGGAACCTGCAACTGCAGTGACCATTTCTGAATCTGAGTCAGAGGTATCAGATAGTATAGGGGTAGGCGGGGGTCGCTTCCTTGACCCCCGTCCCTGACAGGCCGCCTCCACCCGAGCCACCATAGACTCCAAAATTGCTGTAAATGACTCTACACTCTGTGCACCGGCGGGTCCCGTGGCCCCCTCGAGGGAAACAGGTGGGGGAATATGTGTGGCAGGGTCCATGATAATTCCAGTCACTTCCTGGATAATATAATTCAAAAATAAAAAACTTTTTTTTTTTTTTTTTCAGACCCCCAGCGCCACAAAAGCCCCTTAGTGTTACCTGCTAGGGATCCCTATCGATCGAGAGAGAGAGAGAGAGATAGACTCCCAGGCTCACCACTTGATGCTCAGAGTTTAACTGCAACAGGTTACAGCGCTGTCTTGACAAACAGGAAGTCTTTTGGCTGGCTGCCCAGGAAGAAAGGAGGCGGCTCCGCCCCTCTGCACGCCTTCCGGCGCCTCCCCTAGCTCCACGAGGTGTTTGGACTCAAACATGGCCGCCCCCATGCTGGAGACACGAGGCTACGCCAAAATGGCGGCTCGTGCGATCCAGCAAAAAAAATGGCGACGGCCTGTACTGAATAGCGGTGTGCTGCAGGGCACACAACACTCTCTCTGCATGGGGATTTGGCGTGGTTGGCGGTACCGGCCCTGGCGGACCGCATGGCCATTCGGGAGGCCTGCTAATAGCTGGAGATCTGATTAGGAAGGCAGTCTACATGTCCGTGGCTTCTGACTGGTAGGTACCTTATTCTTATCACCGTAAGATTCCCAGAATGCCACAGATTATAATCTTTAAACATGTATACAATTAGATTGTTAGCTCCCAAACCAAGCCTCCTGGCTTTTTGCACATAAAATCACACTCAAAGTAGGAGGATCTGTGTCATTATAGGATAGAGAGGGACTCTATCTTACCATACAGAGAGGGGCCCGCGTTCACCACAAGACCCGTCAGGGGAAAAGGGGGAACATACTACTCACCATACCGGAACCAGGCGGGCACCAACTCCTGACAGTACCCCTCTCCACCGGGGCGGGAGGGCTGTCGACCGATATGGACGCCGTGACTCATGGTCTTTGGCGTTTCAGCGAGACGTTTAACTCGCGGGGTCAGTCCTTTAATGGGACTTTGTCGCGGCCGACCCAGCGCGGAGCTATGGCCTGCACGCGCTCGTAGGCTGAACTGGGGTGACCACCGGATCTCAACATCCAGCCTGTCGCCCAGTTCAGCTTTCTTGCTTGAAGATCTCACAGAAACACTGGAGAAAAAAAGCTGTCTAAAAAATCCTTTAAGAAAAAAATCTTGCCAGGACCTAAGATCCCAGCAAGGTATCTAGGTCCTTACTCCTAACTAGACAGAAAATAACTGATTTGCTGAGGCAGAGAGAGAGAGAGGATATACCCTCTGGGACTGCCCCTAGGGTGTGGCCAGAGCTTTTTAATTTCCTGTCTAGTCCTGCTCCTGTGGAGGCAACATAACCCAAAGGTGGTGTATCACCGAGGACTACGTCTGTCAATGAGCGCTAGAGAAACAGCATTTTTGCTTGCACATGATTGGATGATCGAAATCAACAGAGCTTTCCCTCAGATCTAGAGCAACTGCACTTGCAGTCCACTTACAGTGCACAGACTATTTGCCTTTAGTAAATCAACCCCAAGGTGTCTTTGACAAAGTCTTGATTGACAGAATGTGCCTGGCTGGGCTATGATGTGTACCACATGATGATCCGAGAGTGTGACAGGCCTGGCTTTTGTGAAGCAAGATCTGCTTTAAGGTCCCCTCCCACGCTCCGTTTATGAAATGGCCCTTTTGGGGAGGTTTTGACAGGTACTCGCTCCCACTTTTGCTCTGAACGCTTAGGCCAGGCATCACTTAATAGTGGACCTAGATGAAAATAAAGGGGAGGGGGGCTGTAAAGGTCACTGGGGTGCAAGGAAGGGAGGCTATAAAGTGGACTGGGGTGCCAGGAAAGGGGGGTGTGAAGGGGACTGGGGTGCAAGAAAGGGAGGGGGGCTGTGAAGAGGACCAGTATACAAAAAAGGGTGTGGGAGGGCTGTGAAAAGGTCTACGCTGAAAGTTAGGGAGGGGGGGCTGCAAAGAAGGAGGGTTGTGAAGGGGACTGAGTAAAGAATAAAATCCCATCTACACTGGGCATTTAGCATAGCTGCATGGGGCTCTGGTGATTAGCTGCAGGTAGGGGACACAGGTGCCCTATCCAGAGTGGAGCTAAACCCTCATAGATGGCAGAAACTGCCATCTTTAGCCTCTGTTTGATCTACAGTTGTCTGGGTACCACACACTTAATCAGATACAACACCAACCATTTGATGGCTTGACAGTTCGTTTAAGAAAATAGGCAACTTTGACAGTTTTTCATGGCATGCCTTACAGCGGAACTAAATCCCCTCATCGTTATCAGCCAAGGAAGCTGGCATCTTATGCTGGCTATACACTATATGAAAAATCGGCTGAAATTTGTAAATTTGTAATTTGGACAGCTCGTTCATTTTTCAGCCAGTTAATAGGCACAAATCTGTAATCGATTCGGAAGTTTTTGAGCCAAAAAAAACGAAAGACAAGTTTGGAAATTTTCTGCTGAACGAACGATAAATTGAAAGGTTAATGTGTTTCTCGTTCCAAACTGTTTGCACTCGGTATATGTGACAAAAACAAACAGAAAAATGGATTTATGTCCATTGAACGATTTATCGGTCATTACATGATGGCACTATTGTTTGCTTTCAGGGCAGAGTGTTTTTCGAAAATTGGTTTGAACAATTTTTCGTATAGTGTATGTCCAGCATAAGTCTCTGTTTGATCTTCAACTGCCATGATACTACACATATGATCAGTTATGACATCAGCAATTTGATGTTTTGTTTGGTTGAGAGCACAACCAATGTGACAGTTACATTTTGGAAACTTGCTGGAAATATGTTTTTAGAATCTGTTAAATCAATAGGTTTAGTTCCACTTCAAATGCAATGGTTTTGGGAAACCGTTAAATCCATAGGTTTTAGTTTCACTTTAAACTTCTGCATTCCAGAGTTTTTCCCTGGAAGCATGCTGTCCTAAATGTTTGCACTGCTAGGGGCACCGACCGTCTAGTAGGGCTGGAGGGGGCAACTGTGGCCTCCACCCACAGCTAAATGCCCAGGTATCGATGGGGCTTTACCTACCCTATGTGGAAACTATTGGACTTTCTTTGAGTTGTGCCACTGGCACATGCTGAAAAGTTTAAAGCCAAACTCAAGGTATATTTTTTTGCATAGTCACACTGGTCCAGCTTGCTAATGCCATTCCTGTGGAGGCTGGAGATTACTGTAGTAGGTAACACTACTACAATGACTGCTGCTGTATTCCGGGTCCTTGATCATGATCTTCACCACGTTCAATCAGAGAATGCTTTGCATTTGCTAAGAAAAATGCAAGTCATTCTGTGAATGGTGCTTGTGATCATCGGTCTTCTCCCTGTGTTCAATATGCAGGTCGGCAGCTTGGCATGGGACCCAGAAGACAGCAGCAATCACTGTAGTAGTGGTGCTTCCTACAGTGGTTTCCAGTATTCAGAAAGATCAGCCAGGTATGGCACATGCATACACTATATTACCAAAAGTACTGGGAAACCTACCCTTACACATGCATGAACTTTAATGGCATCCCAGTCTTAGTCTGTAGGGTTCAATATTGAGTTGGCAAAAACAAGGAAGAAAGCCGCTCAGGTGCAAGTTCAGCACTCGGTGCAGGTCAGATCCGCCATCCAAGCATGTAGACATCCAAAAAGAGAGAGACCGCACTCAGAGATGTTAAATAAAAATCCTTAGGACTCCTTTATTCTCCATAAATCCAACAGACAGCAGACAGACAGTGCAATACACGAACAGACGTGTCGGGTTGACGCGTTTCACGATAAAAATCGCTTATTCATAACCACACACCTTGAGACTGTGGATGCCAGCAACCTTTTGTAGATAAACCAAGTAAAAGGTGGATAGGAATGTAATTGCTCACACCTTGAGTTAATTGGTACGAAAAGGCACACAGCTGCTCATTTAGCAATCCACAGTCTCAAGCTGAAGACATTTAATTACAAAACAGGTCTCCCTCCCTGCAGGGGGAGGGAGAAGGGTACATAAAGACAATATAAAATCACATGTTTAATAGAAAAAACACATATAAATACATGTATATATATATAACGGGCTGAAAGAATCAAAGAAATATAATAAGTTACAAAGCAACACATGACATGTATACTTATAGGGCTTGTCCTCTGGTAGTCAATAATAACTACACAAAAGTTGTCTTTATCCAAAAGTAATTTTTAGGAAAGAATTTCTCCAAATAATCCATCGGCAGCAGTGTAGGGCCGGTACAGCACAATATAAGTGAAGAAACACAGATATCTATATGAATAAAGATCTTCTGTCAATGAATGATACCTGTGAGAAACTGAAAAATAGAAAAACACATTGCCGAGGCGATGAAAAAGAGATTGTATTGTACGTAAGTATAAATGAGTGAACATATCAATAAATGAAGGAAGATAGATATGAAAGTGTGAGCATAAAAACTCCCAATGATACACATATGTAAATAAAAATGTAAACAATATATAATGTATAAAGTAAATATGTGTGAAATTGGAGAGAACTAATCAACAAAATAGCTGATGTGAAAAATGAGAATGGTGGTGAAGTAAACGTATGGTCAAAAAAATAGCGTGAAAAAAAGACCTAAAAAAACCTAAAAAACACACCTAAAAAATATAAATATAAACGTGTTTAAGGCTATAATGTGGTGACATTGTAGAGAACGTAATATGTTCATAAAATATGAAAGATGCGGATGCACATTCACTCTACAGGCCAGGTTTCATTTATCATCATTTTTAATTAATTTAATTTTTACAAGCGAAACTAGGCTCACATATTTGGTTGACACATCCTTGTCCGCATCTTTCATATTTTATGAACATATTACGTTCTCTACAATGTCACCACATTATAGCCTTAAACACGTTTATATTTATATTTTTTAGGTGTGTTTTTTAGGTTTTTTTAGGTCTTTTTTTCACGCTATTTTTTTGACCATACGTTTACTTCACCACCATTCTCATTTTTCACATCAGCTATTTTGTTGATTAGTTCTCTCCAATTTCACACATATTTACTTTATACATTATATATTGTTTACATTTTTATTTACATATGTGTATCATTGGGAGTTTTTATGCTCACACTTTCATATCTATCTTCCTTCATTTATTGATATGTTCACTCATTTATACTTACGTACAATACAATCTCTTTTTCATCGCCTCGGCAATGTGTTTTTCTATTTTTCAGTTTCTCACAGGTATCATTCATTGACAGAAGATCTTTATTCATATAGATATCTGTGTTTCTTCACTTATATTGTGCTGTACCGGCCCTACACTGCTGCCGATGGATTATTTGGAGAAATTCTTTCCTAAAAATTACTTTTGGATAAAGACAACTTTTGTGTAGTTATTATTGACTACCAGAGGACAAGCCCTATAAGTATACATGTCATGTGTTGCTTTGTAACTTATTATATTTCTTTGATTCTTTCAGCCCGTTATATATATATACATGTATTTATATGTGTTTTTTCTATTAAACATGTGATTTTATATTGTCTTTATGTACCCTTCTCCCTCCCCCTGCAGGGAGGGAGACCTGTTTTGTAATTAAATGTCTTCAGCTTGAGACTGTGGATTGCTAAATGAGCAGCTGTGTGCCTTTTCGTACCAATTAACTCAAGGTGTGAGCAATTACATTCCTATCCACCTTTTACTTGGTTTATCTACAAAAGGTTGCTGGCATCCACAGTCTCAAGGTGTGTGGTTATGAATAAGCGATTTTTATCGTGAAACGCGTCAAACGCGTCAACCCGACACGTCTGTTCGTGTATTGCACTGTCTGTCTGCTGTCTGTTGGATTTATGGAGAATAAAGGAGTCCTAAGGATTTTTATTTAACATCTCTGAGTGCGGTCTCTCTCTTTTTGGATGTCTTCAATATTGAGTTGGCCCACCCTTTGCAACTGTAACAGCTTCCAGTCATCTGGGAATGTTGTCCACAAGGTTTAGGAATAGGTCGATGAGAATGTTTGACCATTTTTCCAGAAGCGCATTTTTGAGGTCAGGCACGGATGTTGAATGAGAAGTTCTCTGCTCTAATTCATCCCAAAAGGGGTTTTGTCGGGTTGAGGTCAGGACTCTGAGGGCAGTCAAGTTTCTTCACCCCAAACTCACTCATCCATGTCCTGGACCTTACTTTGTGCAATGGTCCAAATCAATTGGTGGAGGGTAGATTATGCTGTGGAGTTGTTTTTCAGGGGTTGGGCTTGGTCCCTTACTTCCAGTGAAAGGAACTCTTAAGGTGCCGACATACCAAGACATTTTGAACAATTTCATGCTCAACTTTGTGGGAACAGTTTGGGTATGGCCCCTTCATGTTCCAACATGACTGTGCATCAGTGCACAAATCAAGGTCCATAAAGACATTCATGAGCGAGTTTGGGGTGGAGGAACTTGACTGGCCTGCACAGGGCCCTGACCTGAACCTGACCGAACACTGTTGGGATTAATTAGAGCGGAGACTGCGAGCCAGACTTCTCATCCAACATCAGTGCATGACCTCACAAATGCACTTCTGGAAAAATGGTCAAACATTCCCATAGAGACACTGCTAAATCTTGTGGACAGTCTTCCCAGGAGAGTTGAAGTTTTTATAGCTGCAAAGGGTGGGCCAACTCAATACTGAACCCTATAGACTAAGACTGGGATGCTATGATTAAAGTTCATGTAGGTGTAAAGGCAGGCGTACCAATACTTTTGGTAATATAGTTTAATTACATTGGTCCAAGCTGGACCAATATAACTGCAAATAAGCCATAACTAAACTTTAGCTTTAACGCCTGTATTAAAATCAAAGGGAGCTAGGTTGCCAAATTCAGCACCATATCCTTTCCATATAAGAAAGGATGTACCTTAAGGTGAGGGTTTTCTCTAGTTGGTTGGGAACCTTTTTGTTAAGGGAGCTAGTTTTATAATAGAGGCCTTCACCGTTTTTACAATTAACAAGAAGAAACTTGAATACATTTGTTCCCCTTATGGACTTTTATTGTTTTGCATTCTTTAAACGTGTTTAGTTTGAACAATATTCTGATTGTTTGTTTTATTGTATTACTATATTGGGGATTTTATTGTAGCACTGCAGTTTCAAATTTTTGTCATGTTTTATTTTACACCGATTCACTGCAGAAGCTTACTTAGAATTATTTTGTTTGGCTAGGCAATGCAGAATTATACATTTTTACCATACAGAATTCAGCTACAATAAAACAAGAAAGCTGTAATATTTTGCCTGCTACTACACAAACTGGCAAAAAAACTTTTCAAATACGGAAGCAGTATTTTCTTAAACTTACCCTCTGCATTTTCCTCCCTCTGTTTGTGCACACACAGGGTCACTTACCAGATAAGTTAATATGATGGTGAATATGTACTTCTGTGGTGTACGCGGACTTTATCGATCTACGAGGCAGCAGTCATTTCCCAGCAGCATACCAGCTCTTCTGCCTCAGTCATACAGATGCATTTCCAATATTATATAGAAAAAACAGAAAGGGGGCACATAGCACTGCATTAGAACAGTGAAATCTAAAGGATTCCATGCACTAGTGGAGCCACTTGTGTGCCCTTTCTGTGTTTTCAATGTAACACTGGAAATCCACCTGTGCAACTCGGGAGAAGCTGGGACACTATTGGGGAACAGAGATCGCTTTGTGTTAGAGCCGGTTCACACTGGGGCGGCTCAAAGTCTCCCCGACTTTGAGCCGCCCCGTGCAGCACGACTTCATCGTGGCTTGCAAACTACTTCTATAATAGAAGTCAATGCAAGCCGCTCTGATGTCGCCCCGCAGTATTGCAGGAACCTTTTTCTAAGTCGGAGCGAATTGAGTCGTTCTGATTAGAATGGTTACTTTGCACAGAATGGAGTGCGATTTGTCAGGCGACCAAGCCGCCTGACAAGTCGTGGCAGTGTGAACCGGGACTAAGGAGAAAATCAATGTAAACAACTATCTGAAGTGCATATTGATCATACATGAACATGAGGTCAACATCATCTGGAAAGTAAGGCTATGTGAGAAAAGCACTGCTTGAAAAGGATTGTCATTTGATTGTCTTTGAGAATATGATTGCTGTGAATAAATTCTGAAGTGGGGGATTGCATAAACACATAACCATGTTACACTTACCACCTTATACCAATCAAGAGAGTTTATCTAGACAAACTGGTACTTTTGCAGAGTCTGCAAACTCTACCAGCCATTTAAATGCCTGCGAGTGGTCGCCAGGCAGCAGGGTTATGAACCATAGGTCAGTTGCAGATACTTTTGATGTTGCTTGTAGCATCCTCTGAGTTAGTAGTCACCATCAGTTCACACATCTGCTTAGAATACATTTCTCAAAAAAACATGAATCTAAAATCCGATCTTCAGGCTATTCAGGGCTCACCATTATTATTAATAATCAAAGGTTACAGGTACATGGGGCCATATGACATAAAATGTAAGCACATTTCCCTACCCAGGAGCCAACGCTGCTGCATACAGCTGTTTACAGAAATCAATCGATGCGGCTGTACGTGTTTAAGGGTCGGTATTTGTGTACACACGCCTACAGACAAAAGCCCTTGGATGGACCAGGGGCATATGCACCTATGCATACTTACGAAGGTACAGCAGTATACTTGTATACAGATGCATTTATATATGTGGGTGTACACAGCAGCTGAGGCTCCCAGGTGGAAAAATACATGCAAATATATACGTTCTACTGCCTTAGGCGACTGTGTGCAAGAGACTTAATGTTAATTTTACATCTTATGATTACCAGTACTGTTTTACCAAAGTGTGTAAAACAAGGTGAATATTAAGAAGACACTATTTTCTTTGTATTCATTGTTTTGCGCAACTAAAGTAAAAGGTAAAATACATCATGGTTTTCTGCGTGTAACTTTTATGTTCGTTCTAGAATATCTTCCTTTGGAGTGAAGGAACCACAATGCTGTCTATTATTAATGGTCCTATTGCGAATACAACAGGACCACTATTTGGCAAAACAGCAGTTTTCCATCCCCCCCAGTTGCAGCGTTAGATCACTACTGTATCCAAGGGAAGAACAGAGATATGAAAAGAATAAATAGTGCGCTAACCTAATATATAAATGAAAATCAATAAACATAAAATTCGTGATTGGCACGTATCAATATAAGTGCAAAATATATATAAAATCTTGTGAATAAGTCCGTGTTAATCAATTGAACACAAATGGGAAAGAACACAAGTCTCTCAAAGGATGTGAAGTGTATAAAACTTCAAAGCTTAAAAAGGTGTTCCGTGCCAAATAAACGTGCCACTCTGTAAAGGTGATCGTATTCCCATATAAAATCCTTAATTTTTGTCAAGGTGGCCCCTTACCGCAGAAAACCTCTAGGAAAAGCTTTCAAGAGGTGAACTTTCTATGGCGTTGATGTGATGACACTTTATGGTAAAGATGGGTGCTTACCAGAAATCAGAGAGACTTGAGCATGGACTGCTGTAAGACAGGGATTTCCACGAGGAAGCCTGGAAGCTGATCCGCTTTGCAGTAGTGAGATTCCAGCAATGTAAGGAGCAGATTCCACAGAGCAGGTACCCAGTGTAAAGAAAAGGGACAGAAAATGGAGCTCCATTCCCAGTTGACGACTCCTAAGCGGAAACGCGTCAGAGGGGGCTAGCTGCGACATCCCACATCACGGACCGTTCTGCAGGCGGCCGTGCATGTTCTTGAGCTTGTTTTGCACATGTTTATCCTGATTTATGTAAGTAGCTGCCTTTTTTTCATTAAAAAGTATTGAAGGTAATGCAGTCCCTTTTCTTTACACTGGGTACCTGCTCTGTGGAATCTGCTCCTTACATTGCTGGAATCTCACTACTGCAAAGCGGATCAGCTTCCAGGCTTCCTCGCGGAAATCCCTGTCTTACAGCAGTCCATGCTCAAGTCTCCCTGATTTCTGGTAAGCACCCATCTTTACCATAAAGTGTCATCACATCAACGCCATAGAAAGTTCACCACTTGAAAGCTTTTCCTAGAGGTTTTCTGCGGTAAGGGGCCACCTTGACAAAAATTAAGGATTTTATATGGGAATACGATCACCTTTACAGAGTGGCGCGTTTATTTGGCACGGAACACCTTTTTAAGCTTTGAAGTTTCATACACTTCACATCCTTTGAGAGACTTGTGTTCTTTCCCATTTGTGTTCAATTGATTAACACGGACTTATTCACAAGATTTTATATATATTTTGCACTTATATTGATATGTGCCAATCACAATTTTTATGTTTATTGATTTTCATTTATGTATTAGGTTAGCGCACTATTTATTCTTTTCATTTACCATTATTTGTTTTTCCAGTGCTGCTTTCCGTCTTTAGCACTTACAATTTGCGCACCTTTCACTTTCACCAAGAACAGAGATATGACAAACACAACCACTGATGGTTCCTGCCTGACTTACTCTCACATGCAGAAAGGATGGAATAAACCATCAGTACAAAGAAAATCCCTATATTCACCAATCAGAATACCACCTTTCTAACAAATGCGTATCTGATTGGTTATGCATCAAGCTAAGAAGAGTAATCTGAAAGGCCAAAATGCATTACAGTTAAAGTTCCCAAATAGCAATGGAGGCTGTCCAATTAAGAAGAGGTATGATAGTCCAAGGGGAGACCACGCTTCAGAAGCATCAAACATAGTCCTACAGTATATCTGCCCTGGAATTAGCACTGGTTTCTAGAGTTAGAGAATAAGGTAACAGCCATTACTGCGGGATCAATCTAAAACTAATGGCAGCTTCCCTAAACATTCTAATCTGTGCCATTTATGGTATAAAGGCATTTTTATAGCATAAACAAAGCTTGTTCTTTTACCTTTGATAAAGAAGAGCCTGGGCGAGTTATCTTGGATGAAGTAGGTGCGTTGCTGTCAGATTTTGCCCTTTCGGTGCCCTGTGGTTTATTTGTGGCAGGTACTTTGGGGACGGAGCCTGCACTCCTGTTTGCTTTCCTCATCCTGGGAGGCCTGTTTGTGATGCATTTACAGCTGAATCTGTGTAGAAGGAAGAACATTATTAATTCAAAAATGTAAATATTTTCAGCATACCTAATCTATCTTTACTTAGAACACTAATTACTGCGGGTTCTTATGTCGATTTTACTACTGGAATATTCATGGAGATCAGTCTGCTGGAGTCAGGAAAACCAATAAGATCTGGTAGATCTTCAAACCTGTGAACTATCTGGGTTGGATGCAGATACTCAATATTTGAAGCCAGGGGTCTTGCAAATCATGCCAAGAATGTCTAGGTCTTCTTCCCTTAAAATCTCTATGTTGAGTGCTTTCACATTTTATACATCTACCTTGTGTTCTTCTCTTAGCCATAGTCCTAGTTAAAGCTCACATAAACATTAAAGGTAATACATTCTACGCATTAAGGTAAAAACTTTTTAATGGTAGCACACCCCCCAGTCCCCACCCCTAAATACTCACCTGATCCTAATCTGGATCCAGCACTGTGCACATCTGCAGCAGCTCTTCTCTTCGGTCCAATCTTACAGGCTTGGCCGAGAGCAGCGAGAGCCATGTAGATGTAAGTTCTTTAACTACAATTTGGAAGGAAACAGTCCAACAGATTGTAGACATAAGAAACTGCAGCTATCTCCTGATTCCTATTTGTTTTAATTTCAACCCTTTGGCTTAGCCAGACAGATTGATGTAGAGAGTTCCAGAGGAAGGGAGAGGCTTAGGAGAAGTCTTTGAGATGAGCATGGCAGGAAAAGACAAGAGAGCTAGAGAGCAGAAGCTCTTGAGAGAAGCAGAGAGGACGGTTTTGGGTGACATATTGAGATTGTTGATGTAGCTTGGGGTTGTGAATGGCTCTGTATGTAGTTGTTGGTATTTTGAATTTAATTGTCTAGGCAATCAGAAGCCACTGGAGGGATTGGCAGAGAGAGGTGGCGGACACTGAGTGGTTGGTAAGGTGGATGAGTCGGCCAGCAAAATTTATGACAGAATGCATAGAGGTAGGCCTCAGAGATAGGAGCTGCAATAGCCAAGGTAAGAGTAACTAGGAAGTGAAGGAGTAGCTTGGTGGTTTTATCAGTTAAAAAGGGTTGAATGTTAGCGATGTTATGAAGGTGACTGCTGCTGTTTTCCATGTCCTGTGCTGACTAACTGCCCTACTGCATACACAGGGGTTCACTCACTCAGCACAGTTGCTATTTGCAGACCACCTTCCATTTTTCTAATTGAATCCAAGGGATCCTCCTGCTTGTACAATTGGAGAACACTGTAATCATTATGGCATTCTGTGCCAAGTACCATGCCATGTGATTTACCACCTGTGTTCAATAGGCAGCCAGGGATCCCACTGGTATAGCATATGCATACTTACATTGGTTCAAGCAGTAAAGGCAATAAAGCTTGCATTCAGCTTTGCCAAGCTGCAAAAACAACATTAATGCTAGTTGGCTAGAATACTAGATTGATATTGGATGAGTGGCTACCATAATAAGCTTGCTATGGGGGCACCCAAGCAGGCTTGCTTTTGAGGCGCGGCTAGGTGTGTCCATTCACACGTGGAAAGCAGCTCTACTCCCAATGCTATCTCAGCCAAAGAGGAGGCAGAGATCTGGGAGAGCCGCTGCTCTCGTGCACATTGCTGGATCGAGATTGGGCTCAGGGATGTATTGGGGGGCTGCTGCTGCACACAGACGTTTTTTTATCTTTATGCATAGAATGCATTAAGAAAAAAACATTCAGCCTTTACAACCACTTTAAGCACAGGCCTGTACCATAGCTGTAGAAATATACCCACATTACAATTCAGATATACTTTGATCTTTCTGTGTATTCAAGTAGATTGACTGCCATTACTATGAAGAAGATATGATAGATCTGATATAAGCTGTTGATGAGGCAGTTTAAAATATATATGCAGGCCCATCAACTGTTCTTTATAAACACATCTAGAGCACTGTTGTAGCCTGGTAGATTACAAAACATTTACAAGGCTCCCGGTTGTCTACATGCAGCTAATTAGAGCTGTACAGTATTCATGGATCCATGCCAAACTACAGATAAAAGGGATATCAACATTACACAGACTGATGCTTCTACTTAGAACACTAGAACATTCTCAATGTAACTGTAACATAGAAAACAAACATGCACAAGTCATCCGACGTATTTATATGGAAAGTGTTAAAACCCTCAACAACCAGGCATATTTCAGTTTCATATGCAAATAAGAAAAACAACTCTCTTGGGTTTCTATTTTGTATTTTCTGAGTAGGATTAGCAGTGACAAAGAGGTGATATAACTAGTTATAAAGTTATTTCATAAAGCCACCGTTCCTGGAGTCAGCTTCTAAGTTCAATGCGCTAGGGCCAACTTTCACCATGCAACTCTGCAGAAGCACATCCAGCACCCACCGTTGGCAGCAATCCCCGGATGGCTCTTTTGCCAGAGTCAGTAAAAGCTATGTACCTGCAAATAGGATGGTGTGATCCACTATACAATGCCAAGGCAGCTAACAATTTGGCTTTTTAGATTTTAAAGTGCTTGAGTAAGGCCCCTTTCACACATGCTGTCCGTTTGTCCGTTTTTCATCCATCCGTTGACGGATGAAAAACGGACATCAATGTATCTCTATGTAAAAACGGATGACAACGGATGATCATCAGTTAACATCCGTTTTCATCCGCTTCCGTCAATGTCCGTTTTTTTTAAAGGATGAATGCCCTATTTTTCATCCGTCAAAAAAACGTATTGGACGAAAAACGGATGAAAAACTGAAAAATGAATGACAACGGATGAAAAATGAATGACAACGGACAGAAAATGGACGGAAAACTCATACATTTTGACATGACTTAACTGATGAACTGAACGGACCGTATGTGTGAAATGGGCCTGAGGTAGAAATTGAGTGCCGAGGGCCCCTTTTCAAACACCTGCCTGATTAGGGCATAAGGATGGCTATGGGCAGGTTGAAATTTCCTTAATGAGAGAGATAGGCTGGCCATACATGTTCAATTTTCTTGTACAATTTTCTGTTAGATTTACCACAAACCACAGAATATGAGGTCATAGGCAGGCCTTTGTACTACACAGTTGTAAGGTAAATTTCAAGAAAATTGTACATAAAATTGTATAATGTATGTCCAGCCTTAATGTAACCAGAGAAAGGCTCAAACCCATATGTACAAACAACCACCCTAGTGGTTGTTATTGCCCCCTAGGAGTTTATAAGAGGTCCAGTAGTCCTAAATCAAAATGTATAATAAAAAACTTGCAATGTTTAGTTATGGCCACCCTAACTGTATGCTGTATGAGCTATAATTGTATGTGCTAAAAATGATGGAGTTTTGCTTTAAGGAGAGCCATCTACAAAATTCCTAGAGTGCCGGTTCACACCAACGCGGCATGACTTCGGGGGCGACCTGTGAAGTCGCGTGCAGCGCGACTTCGACGCGACTTGCATGGACCTTATAAAATGAATGTCTATGCAAGTCGCTCCAGGTCGCCCCAAAGTAGTACAGGAACCTCATTCTAAGTCGGAGCGACTTGTGTCGCTCCTATTAGAACAGTTCCCGTACCACAACAATGGACCGCGACTTGTCAGGCTGACAAGTCGGCTGACAAGTCGTATTAGTGTGAATGGACTCACTCTAATACCATCTGTTTACAGAAAAAAAAAAATAATAATACTGACACAGAATAGAATACATTGCAATAGTCTCAATTTATCTTTGTTTTCTGGTTGAGTAATCTGGTATGGGTATAAAATATTGCATGACATTCTTTGTAAGCAGCAGCAAGTAGATGAAAGGTCTGATGTAAATTAAAAATACGGCTCTATATCTGTTGAGTTGATGATAAAGCTGGCAGCAGGACAGCATGTTGTTTATTATATATCATTGGCTACCGAGAAAGGATTCAGGCTCCGTTCACATCTAGGCGTTTTGGGGCGTTTTTGGGGCGTTTTTCTGCTCTAGGATCAGCTCTCAAAACGCCCAACAAGACAAATCCTATTAATTTCAATGGCCCCTGTTCACATCTGAGCGTTTTGACGCTGTATACAAAACGCCCAACGCTCAAAAAAGTGCATGAGCTTCTTTTTGGGCAGATTAAAGGCGTTTTCCATTGATCTCTATTCAATCTAAAAACGCCTGCACAAAAATCGCGGTAAAAAATTGCGGTAAAATCGCGGTAAAAAACGCCGCAAAAATCGCGGTAAAATCGCGGTAAAAACCGCGCGAAAAACGCTACGCTCAGGTGTGAATGTAGCCTCAGGTAATGCTGCACATTAATGATACATTGTATATTGATGGCCTCATGCACACTGGTTTCTTGTAAGTGCTGGTGTTCCGTGAAAAAAACCCTACCCGTGAAAATTCCCTACCCTCGTCACTTCCGATGCACATACATCATGGAACAGCTGAGCCGCTTACCACTGCGCATGCTCACAGCTCCAGAGGGTAGGGAATTTTCACGGGGTAGGGTTTTTTAACGTTACACCGCATCAGCTGTTGCCGCGGGTACATTAAATCATCTCCGCTCCTACCCCTGTCACTTCCCTCATCTCGGCTCCTAAATGTAAAAGCAGCAGCAGGGTCTATGAAAATATAACTCCGTGATTTATATTTTCATACACCCGCCGCTGTTACATTTAGTAGCCGAGATCAGGGAAGTTCCCAGGGGTAGGAGCGGAGATGATTTAATGTACCCGCGGCAACAGCTGATGCAGTGTAACGTTACAAAACCCTACCCCCTGAAAATTCCCTACCCTCCGGAGCTGTGAGCATGCGCACTGCTAAGCTGTTCCATGACGTAGGTGCTACCCTCCGGAGCTGTGAGCATGCGCACTGCTAAGCTGTTCCATGACGTAGGTGCTACCCTCCGGAGCTGTGAGCATGCGCACTGCTAAGCTGTTCCATGACGTAGGTGCTACCCTCCGGGGCTGTGAGCATGCGCACTGCTAAGCTGTTCCATGATGTAGGTGCTACCCTCCGGAGCTGTGAGCATGCGCACTGCTAAGCTGTTCCATGACGTAGGTGCTACCCTCCGGGGCTGTGAGCATGCGCACTGCTAAGCTGTTCCATGACGTAGGTGCTACCCTCCGGGGCTGTGAGCATGCGCACTGCTAAGCTGTTCCATGACGTAGGTGCTACCCTCCGGAGCTGTGAGCATGCGCACTGCTAAGCTGTTCCATGACGTAGGTGCTACCCTCCAGAGCTGTGAGCATGCGCAGTGGTAAGCTGCTCAGCTGTTCCATGACATATGTGCACAGGAAGTGACGAGGGTAGGGAATTTTCACGAGGTAGGGTTTTTTAACGTTACACCGGTTCACATTAGTGCAATCACAGAGATCGCATGTAATTCAGAGGGCACTGCTCCTAAATTACATGCGATCTCTGTGCGGTGCAAATTTCAGCCATACAGTTTGAATGGCTGAATTCGCACCGCAATTGAAATAAACACGCACATGACCCTTTTTTTTAATCCGCAGCAGAATCGGATCGCATGGTGGTTCACACTAGCGCAATCCGATTCTGTGCGAACTTGCAGATCACACTGCGATATGCGATCTGATCTGGGGGTGTCGTTAACTTTAATTGACACCCCCTGCGTATCGCATATGGCAGTGTGAACTGCCAGGGGTGTGGATGCGCTGAGGGAACACGCTGTATATTCGCAGCGTTCCCGCATAGCACAAATGTGAACCAGGACTAAACGCTGTTTATTCTGACAGGAGAAAGTCAGCATTATAAAATCATTGTATTTTTTTCAAAACAGTTTAGGTGAGTTTAAGACTTCATGTACACATAGCATACTTTTTTTTATATATATATCCTGAACAAAATTATAAAACGCATCACTTTTGTTTTTGCGCCCATCTTTCATGAGCTGAACTCAAAACATCTAAGGCACAAAGATTACTCACATTTGTACATTGCGATTATGTGCGATTACATGCGTTTACGTTTAGCTGCGGCAGCAAATTCTTGCCTTTTGTATAGCAACGGTTTAATTATTTTTTTCTTTGTACTGCAATTAACTGCATTTATATACAGATAGCTGGGTTACATCGCTCCTGGATGCTGTCAACTTTATTTTTCCTAAATGAACAAAACCGTATGTTATCAAAACGTTGCTAAACGCAGTGTGTGAACGGGGCCATAGGGATTTATTTTCTGCAATTAGCTGCAGTAAATAAGTTCCTCTTTCCGCAGCTAAAAAGCTGAATTCTAACCGTTCATGTGAAAGGGGCCTAAGACTTTTTCTATGTACACAAAAGGCCTATTTCTCTCAAATATTATTCACAAATCTGTCTAGATCTGTGTTAGTGAGCACTTCTCCTTTGCTGAGATAATCCATCCACCTCACAGGTGTGGCATATCAAGATGCTGATTAGACAGCATGATTATTGCACAGGTGTGCCTTAGGCTGGCCACAATATATATAAAAAAAAAAACATTCCCATTGTCCAGCTTCATTTTAACCACTTCTGGACCGGAAGGATTTGCCCCTTAATGACCAGACAATTTTTTTTGATTCGTCACTGCATTATTTAAACTGACACTGACAAGCGTGGTCGTGTGACGCTGTACCCAAATAAAATTGACGTCCTTTTTTTCCCCACAAACAGGGCTTTCTTTTGTTGGTATTTGATCACGCTCTGCGGTTTTCTGACTATGTGCTATAAATAAAAAAAGAGCGACAATTTTGAAAAAAAAAAAAAAAAAAAAAGCAGTATTTTTCACTTTCTGCTATAAAACATTCCCAATAAAAAAAAATTAAAAAAATCTAATTTTTTCATAATTTTTGGCTAATTTGTATTTTGCCACAAGAAAATACCAATAAGTGTATTTTGGTTTGTGCAAAAGTTATCGCGTCTACAAACTAGGGGAAAGATTCATATAATTTTCATTTTTTATTTTTTTTACCAGTAATGGCGGTGATCTGCGATTTTTAGCGGTACTGCAACATTGCGGCAGAAAGATCAAACCCCTGACATTGACACTTTTGGGGGGACCAGTGTCATTACTACAGTAATCAGTGCTAAAAATATGCACTGTTACTGTAATAATGACAATGGCAGGGACGGGGTTAACACCAGGGGCGATCAAAGGGTTAAATGTGTACCTAAGGGGTGATTTTAACTGTGTGTAAACTCCTGGGATATTGATCTGGTCAGTTAAGTAGCAGAGGGGGTTGTTATTCATTTTCAGCTGCTTTGGTGTTAATGAAATTAACAGGTGCACTAGATGGGCAACAATGGGACAAACTCCAAAACAGGAACGGGTTTACAGGTAGAGGCCACTAACATTTTTTTTCCCTACTCATCTTTCCTACTGTTTTCATTAGTTTTGCATTTGGCTAGAGTCAGTGTCACTACTGATAGCATGAGGAGATACCTGGACCCTATAGAGGTTGCATAGGCAGTCCAACTCCTCCAGGAAAGCACATTAATAAATTCCATTGCCAGTAGGTTGGCTGTGTCTCCCAGCACAATCTCAAGAGCATGGAGAAGACAGGCAGTAACTCTAGGAGAGCTGGACAGAGCCGTAGAAGGTCCTTAACCCATCAGCATAACCAGTATCTGCTCCTTTATGCAAGGAGGAACAGGATGAGCACTGCCCTACAAAATGACCTCCAGCAGGCCACTGGTGTGAATGTCTCTGACCAAACAATCAGAAACAGACTTCATGAGGGTAGCCTGAGGGCCCGATGTTCTCTAGTGGGCCCTGTGCTCACTGCCCAACACCGTGGAGATCAATTGGCACTTGCCATTGAACACCAGAATTGGCAGGTCCGCCACTGTTTAGCATGACCGGTTTGGTGGTGGGTCAGGGATTGTCTGGGGAGGCATATCTATGGAGGGACGTACAGACCTTTACAGGCTAGACAATGGCACCCTGACTGCCATTAGTGAGCAGGATGAAATCCTTGGACCTATTGTCAGACCCTACGCTGGTGCACGACAATGCCCGTCGAGAGTATGCAGCCAGGATGAAGGAATTAATACCATTGAATGGCCCAAGGCTTGTCTGACCTAAATCCAATAGAAACACCTCTGGGACATTATGTTTTGGTCCATCCGACGCCGCCAGGTTGCACCTCAGTCTGTTCAGGAGCTCAATGATGCCCTGGTCCAGATCTGGGAGGAAATACCCCAGGACACCATTCATTGTCGAATTAGGAGCATGCCCCACATTGTCAGTCCTGCATACAAGCACATGGGGGCCATACAAACTACTAAGTTCCATTTTGAGTTGCTGCAATGAAATTTCAGCAAAATGGACTAGCCTGCCGCATCATTTTGTTACTTTGATTTTTGGGGTGTCTTTGAATTCAGCCCTCTGTAGGTTGATCATTTTCATTTTCCTCAAACTATGTGGCAACCTTTCATTCCTAACACATTACCTTATCAGTATAAATATCCAGCATATTTTTCCCTATTGAGATGTGATATGTTTTTTAAAGTGTTCCTTTAAATTTTTTTGAGCAGTGTAGTTGCCTGGCTGTCATGCTGACCATCTTGCTTCAACACTTTTAATCACTGACAGTATGCTTATAAGAACTTCTGAATTTTCTCTGACTTTAGGGTACTTGCACATAATACTAATGTATGAACCTCAGATTCCTGGCAGCAAATTCCTGCAAAAAAAAAAAAAAAACAAGGAAGGGCTATATAGAAAATGCGTGTATTCCCACATTGTTTTTTTTTACCAATCCATATGCAGTGCACGTTTACACAACTGTGTGTACAGACCCATTAGAAACAAGGGGCTATATTTACATCAGTAAAACACGCCTGACTGCCTTTTCAGGCGTGACAAATTTGCTTAGAATCTAGGAGCCAGCAAAAAAAGTTAGGACCCAGTTTTTTTAAATCCGCTGCCCAGCGCCCAGGACAGCATGTCCAGGGGATTAGGCAATAAGAATTTCTCATGCCTGGTGCCAAGTGATAAAAAAAAAAAAAAAAAAAAGTTGGCACTGATGAGGCAGCGCTTATGGGTAATGACGAGGTGGCACTGGCAGGCAACACTGATGAGGCTGCACTGATAGGCGACACTGATGAAGGTGCACTGATGGGAACTGATGAGGCAGCACTGGTTAGGCTGCACTGATAAGCACTCCCCGTCCATTCAGCGGCAGTAAGGAAAGGATGACTGATCAAGCCTAACTGTCAACCTGGGAAGATGATGTCGGAGGTGGACAGGCAGTGACAAGCCACACTCATCACAGCACTGGCCACCAGAGGGCACCGTTTTTTACATAGGTGCGTGTATCCCGCTCCAACAGGCCGCAAAGACGCGGCCTCAATTATTGGCCAGCCCGATGCTAGACCACGCACCCACACGGGGGGGGGGGGGGGGGGACGACACATGTGAGGATCCCAACCACTGCTCCGGTGTAACCCAGGCGCCAGGACACGATTTCCAGTCACCATTGCGACCTGGTGCCTGGGTTCTGTCTAGCCCTGCCTTAGAGCTCATTTACACTTGCTTCAAAACATGGCTTCAGATGCTTTTTTTAAAGCTCTCTGAATGCCAGTCAAAGCCCCTGTCACAAAAATAAAAAAAAAGTTGCCTTACAGTCCTGTTACCTTGCTTTTGCTTTGCTTCAAAAAATTATACCCCATGTTGCTTTAGTGATGCATAAACGCCTTCATAGAAGTCTATGACAAAGCTTTTGAGAGGCTTTTATTCAGCTTTAGGTTCGCTTTGTGGGTATTGCAGGTATGAGATATCATATCAACACACAGAGCACCTGCCAAGCTACATTAAGGGCTCATTTACACTTGCGTCAACTTCAAACACACTTTTTTGATGCTTCCGTGGTGCTTCTATGATGCTTTTTTGAAGCTTTAATGAAGCTTGGCAGATGCCCTGTGTGTGTGTGTTGATATATCTTATACCTGCAATACCTTCAAAACAAAGCGAAGCTAAAGTTGAAGATGAATTAAAGCCTCTCAAAAGCTGCAGGTGCTTCAAGCGAGCTTTGTCAGACTTCTATGGAGCCTTTGAAGATGCTTTGAAGCACAACTAAACTAACATAAGGTATAATTTTTGAAGCAAAGCAAAAGCAAAGTGTAAAAAGGACTGTAAGCTATCCATTTCATTTAATGACAGTAGCTTTGGCTGGCATTCAGAGAGCTTTAATAAAAGTGTGTCCGAAGCCATTTTTTTTGAAGAAGGTAAACGAGCCCTAAAGCTTTAGAAAAGCACCACCAAAGCATCATCGAAGCACCACCGAAGCATCAAAAACCCATTAAAAAAGCATGTTGAAGCGGTAGGCACTTTAACGTGTGTTGAAGTCGAAGCAAGTATAAATGAGCCCTTACTGATGTGCATATTTAGTTCTGGTCAGTAACTCAAAAGTAACTAAAGGTAAACTATCATTTTCAGAAGGAGGTCAGCCTTTTTGGATACTTCAGGACAATTTACATTCATGTACTATAAATGACAGCTACTGTACGTCTGAAAGAAGACTACATATACTGCACTATCTGTACCACTAGTCTTGCTCTCTATATGAATCGGCATATACTGTATCCAGACATAAAACAAGGAAAATGAAAGCAGTACCTGCTGTTAGCCTGGTTGATCTTCGGAGAACACATGTAGAAAGCCTGTTCTGGACTATGTCTGTTGCCACTCCACTAGAAGACTACAGGATAAATTCAGAATCTATTCCCCTCCCTCTCACCTTTCAAATAATCACCGTGGTCCAATTGAACGCCACAACTCTCGCATTAGTAAATGCTTTTAATATGGCACGTCATCTATTCCTGCCCTCAGCTGTGTAACCATATCGGAAGATTCAAAAAGGATTGAAGTTTAAACCACGCACATGATGCCGAGACTCCTGCTCTCATGGCGTGGTCATATCTTCCTTATTTGGAATCTCACATAAGACTGCAGGGATCCTGACAGACATTAAACGTCCCTAATATTTGGAATTCCTTGGAAATGACAGACAAAAGAGGGATCCTGGTCCCCCTCCCCCATCTACAGCAGCCATCCAATAGTAAATATATTTATGAACATCTGGGCAGCATAGACAGGCAGTTCTGTATGATGGCTGTGAAAAAAACACAAGCATAAAACCCACACATCAGTGTTGCTGGAGCTCTTTTACTTCCATTCCTAGACCACACATTACTTATTATTTCCAACCAGGGGAAACTGGAATCAGCCTGCTCAGAAATCTAGTATAAAACTTATTTTTTTTTTTTTTTATCAGCCAACAAAAAAGAAAATGCTGTACAACCTAAAAAAAATGTATTTGTGAGAAACGCTTTTCTCACAATCTGCCCGATATGAAGTATGAAGTCACACAGATGTCTTCCAAGTCACACCTGCAATCGCACTGACATGTGACTTTGAAATCAAAGTTTCAAAAATTTGAAATTGAAGTCGAATTCAGGGTAACTGAAGACTAAAGCTCCATTCACACTACTGCGACTTGTCAGGCGATTTGTCAGCCTGACAAGTCGCGCTCCCTCGCGGTCCATGCACTGCTACAGGACCCGTTCTAATAGGAGCGACACAAGTCGCTCCGACTTCGAAAAAGGGTCCTGTACTACTTAGGGCGACCTCAGAGCGACTTGCATAGACATTCATTATATGAAGTCCGTGCAAGTCGCGCCGAAGGTCGCCCCCGAAGTCGTGCCGCTTCAGTGTGAATGCGGTCTAAGGCCCCTTTCACACAGGCGGACTGTTCAGATCCGTCTGTCCGTTTTTTTGGTGGATCTGACCGGTCACCCCATGCATCTCTATGGGGCATCGGATGTCAGCCGAGACATGTCTGCTGACATCCGATCCGTCAAATCTGGACGGATGGAAACCCTATTTTCCATCCGTCCAGCAGATGGGAACGGACCGACGGTCCGATCCCATCTGATTCCCCCATAGAGATGCATGGGGACCTGATAGCTCTGTCTTCGCACACAGCACGGAGCACAACTATCCTCCTCCTGCTCAGCGGGGGATCGATCGGCGGATAAACGGAGTCCGTCTGACAGACGGACTGTGTGAAAGAGCCCTAAAGGATGTTTTCCCTTTCTCACTCAAAATGTGGTGATCAAAGTTTGTTCCATGTACAGTACTGGAAATTTACTGGAAATTGTACCCCAGCTGCATGCTGGGGTCTTAGGGCCCTTTCACACTGGAGGAGTTTTTCAAACACTTTTGCGTTAAAAACAAAGCACCTGAAAAGCTCAAGAAAAATGCTTCCCTTTAAAATCAATGAATTATTTCACACTGGGGTGGTGCACTTACTTTGCGGTGAAAAAAATCCTGCTTGCAGCATCTCTGGAGCATGTTTGGGGAGATAACAAAACCAAACCAAAATCGCTCTTCCCCATTGAAATGAATCAAAACCGCATTAAAACTGCCCCTACCAAGTGTTTTTGGTGAAGTTTTTGAGTCACGTCCTTTAACCGCTTCTGGACCGGAAGATTTCCCCCCTTAATGACCACGCCATTTTTTGCGATTCAGCACTGCGTTACTTTAACGGACAATTGCGCAGTCGTGCAAAGCTGTAACCAAATAAAACGGACGTCCTTTTTTCCCACAAACAGAGCTTTCTTTTGGTGGTATTCGATCACCTTTGAGATTTTTATTTTTTGCGCTATAAACAAAAAAAGAGCAACAATTCTGGAAACAAAAAACAATATTTTTCACTTTTTGCTATATAACATTTCCAAAAAAAAATGTAAAAATCATATTTTTCATCATTCTAGGCCAATTTGTTTTCTGCTACATATTTTTGGTAAAAAAAAAATCCCAATAAGCGTATTTTGATTGGTTTGCACAAAAGTTATTGCGTCTACAAACTAGGGAAAAGATTTATGTCATTTTTATTTATTTTTTTACGAGTAATGGCAGCGATCTGTGATTTTTAGCGGGACTGCAACATTACAGCGGACGGATCGGAGACCTAACTGACATTATTTACACTTTTGGGGGGGGGACCAGTGACATTACTTCAGTAATCAGTGCTAAAAATATGCACTGCTACTGTAATGAGGACACTGGCAGGGAAGGGGTTAACCCAAGGGCAATAACAGGGTTAAATGTGAGCCTAAGGAGTGTTTTCTAACTGTGGGGGGGGGGGTGGGTTATAGAAATCGACACAGAGACATGTGTTCCTAAATAGGAGGAACACAGGAGCTCTGTGTTGATAGCTGAGAGAACAATGGTCTGCTGTGTTTACAACAGCAGACCGCCGTTCTCTCTTCACGGGGAGCGATCACGGGGGCCCGGCGGCAATTGAGGTCGCCGGCCATGTGCATCAGCTTCCCCACTGGCAAGTGGGCGCGCATGTGCCCCCGGGATAGTGCCTGCGAACAGCCATACGGGTACAGCGTTTCGCAGGAACCTGCCGACCTGCCGCCATAAAACTGTGGCAGCTGGTTGGCAAGTGGTTAAAAACCGCACTGCAAACGCTGCAAAAGCGCAGCAAAAATGCTCCATTAACGAATAGGCATTTTACTGTCAGTTTTGAAGTGAATCAGTGTGAAAGTGCCCTAAGGGTCTCTTAGGTGGCCAGCAAAAATCACTTTAGTCAATAAGAGGGTCCATTCATTCTGAACCCAACCTTTGGCGCTACCTGCGTGGAGTTTGCATGTTCTCCCTGCACCTGCGTTGGTTTCCTCCTAACCACCCTAGTATGCATATGTATGAATGAATGTGAGTTAGGGATCTTATATTGTATGCTCCTTGAGACTGATGTGAATGTGTAATATGTAAAGCGCTGCGTAAATTGACAGCGCTATACAAGTACTGTACCAGTAATAAATAAATAAAATGCAAATGGACCACAATTGACCTTTTAAACTCACCTGCATGCAGAAAATGCAGGCACTGTTGGGTATTCTGACAGCCGCAGGCGCCCATTTAATGCAATCATGGATGTTACAGCTTAAAGTGGTTGTAAAGTCAGAAGGTTTTTTATCTAAATGCATTCTATAGAATAAAAAGCCTTCTGTGTGCAGCAGCCCCCTTCATACTTACCTGAGCCCAGCTCTATCCAGCGATGTTTCAGGAGTGTCTCGGCTACCCGGGATTCTCCCTCCTCATTGGCTGAGACGGCAGCGCAGTGCCATTGGCTCCTGCTGCTGTCAATCAAATTCAGTAAGTCAATGACAAAGAGAGAGAGAGGGCGAGGCCAGGTTGTGGCTCAGTGTCTGAATGGACACAGGGAGCTTTGGCTCGGGTGCCCCCATAGCAAGCTGCTATCTGTGGGGGCACTCAACAGGAGGGAAATGCCAGGAGCGCTGAAGTGGGATCCGAGAAGAGGAGGATCTGGGCTGCTCTGTGCCAACCCATTACACAGAGGAGGTAAGTATGACATGTTTGTTATTTTTAACCGGGAAAAAAAGGAGACTTTACAATCACTTTAAGAAGTAGGGAATATGACTTGCATTCTGCATGGGTTGTATTCACAATAAAAGGCAAGGAGCAATACAAAAAGGGTACATAGCTCTAGAAGATCCTACTCATAAATTCAAACATTGAGTTCCATGCCAATTAGAAAGTGCCCAAAGAAAACTATAAATGCCCGTGTACACAGGTCCTGGGCTGCCTACGGCTCTGGCAAGGAGGAAAGGTGAAAGTGAGCACAACAATGTACAGGGAAGAAGGGCCAACAATCCACAACATACATCCAAAAAGCAGTGCCAGAAATCTTTGAGGCAAAGTAAGCATACACATCTTGTAGAGTGCTGGCTTTTTGCTTTTCATTTGTGGTAGTGCCACTGTTACATGGCTTTTTGGAGGTTTGTGTGCTGGATGGTGAAATGTATATTACATAACTGCAGTCACATCGATTCAGGAAAACAGGAACAGACATTTTAAATGAAACCAGTGCTAAGAGAAATACAGGGGCTGCCATTGCTGAGCTGCTTCTAGGAATACTAATTTCCTGGCTGTCTCTGGACCTGATGTTTGCTGAGTGAAGGTCCTGTAACCAGCATGAAGATTAGGAAATCAGAGAGAAGCAAAATGTCGTGACCTGCAAATCATGTTCCAGGTCAGTGATTCAGAAACTGGGTCAGCCAGGTATCTAGTAACAGCCATATCCTCTCAATATAGGTTCCCTTATTACAGGGATGGAACGGCATTCTTTCTAGGGGGGAAAGTAAAATAAAAACTACAAGTAAAAGCCTGCACAAGCCTCCAGACAGTCTGTTGGGTTAATTTACTAAAACCGGAGAGTGAAAAATCTGGTGCAGCTGTGCATGCTAGCCAATCAGCATCTAACCTCAGCTTGTTAAATTTAAGTGGTTGTAAACGATCATCTTGTAAAACAAGCCTTTCAGCTTTGAAAAAAAAAAGAAAATGAAAAGATAAAATATTTTTGTATAGATTAAAAAAAAAAAACACATTAGAAATACCTTATTTTTTCTTTTTTATAAGTGATCACATTCCCTTTGTTCTCAGCTGCATACGAGCTGGGGGGGGAGGAGAAACAGCAGCACACTGAACTCTCCAGTGAATGGCTGTGAAGGGGGGGGGGGGTGTCAGGACAAGTCTGATCATAGGAGGAGAGTACACTGAGTTCCCGGCATAGCTAGAGAAATGACCACAGTGTGTTCCCCCGTTTAGAGTGGTCATTTTTTAAATGGAAGGCAGAGGAACTGGCAGGAACACCAGGGATTTCACATAAAGAAATACAAAGAGAATAGGATACTTTCTCATACAAGTACATGGTACAGCAGGCACATATCAGGATTATGAAATGTTGGGGTGACAAATGCTTTAGGCTTTGATATGAAAAGCTGGAAGCTTTCTATTTAGATCTGCACCATGTTTTGCACTCTCCAGCTTTAGTAAATCAACCCAACTGGGTATCTAAGTCTAAGAGGTGTTTTCTTTTCACATTTGCAGTCCTAAAGGAGTTGTAAAGGTGGAAGGTTTTTTATCTTAATGCATTCCATGCATTAAAGTGGAGTTCCACCCGTTTTTGTGTTAATTAAAAGTCAGCAACTACAAAAAGTATAGCTGCTGACTTATAATAAACACACTCACCTGTCCCGAGGTCCAGCAATGCGGCTGACGGGAGTCTCAATTTTCTCCCTCTTCTCCCCGCAGCGCCGGAATCTCTAGTGTGGGCACCCGGCTGTGACAGCTTAGGGCTTCCTGAGTGGACATGCACTCTTCTGGGACCTCTAAAGTGGTATGTCAGGTGGTCTTAAAGTGGAAGTTCCATTTTTGGGTTGAACTCCACTTTAAGATAAAAAGCCTTCTGTGTGTAGCAGCCTCCCCAGCACCCCCTCATACTTACCTGAGCCCCATCTCTATCCAGTGATGTCCACGAGTCCCTCGGCCATCCGGGACTCTCCCGCCTTACCTACACTGCTCCCTCAGTTCCCGGTTGGACAGTTTTGGACGCTCCCAGATACTGTGAAATCTTCAACATCTTGTATACCACTTTGAGTTGGCTTTGCAAGGTAAAACCTTTAGAAAGGGTTGGATTGATCTGATGGGTCTTGTCCCTTCTGGATCTTTCTCCCCTTCCCCTAGCTCATGTATTAGTTTTCAATTTTACATATACTCAGTAACATTGTTTACTTTTCACATGCTTTTATACCCTCTACAGACCCCTGTTTGCATCTGCTCTTGAGGAAGTGGGAAGTATTCCATGAAACGCTTTGAGCATTAGGATGCAACCCCCTACTCAATTTTTTGTTGGCATGTTGTTTTATCAGCAGTATATTTATTATGTGATTTTGCAATTCCAGCTCTTCATTATTCAGTCCATGATGTTATGACCTTTTATATTGTAATGAATGACGCATTTTTGTATCAATTTTATGTAAATTGTCTAGCTGCACAATTGTGATGATGTTTCAACTAAATACTGTTTGTATTATTTAATATTTTTTGCTGTTTATATTGGTGTGATTACCTTTAACGCCATCTCTGGTTCTGTAGTACATCTCATCTAAAGTCCCAACCTTTCCTTATAACTCTCGATTAGGGATGGAGACACATGTTTTCCCCATGTGTCTCACTCAAAGTCCCAAACCCCCTCCCATATACCTCTCCCGCCTGATTGGCTGAGACACAGCAGCGGCACCATTGGCTCTCGGGGCTGTCAAATTCAGTCAGCCAGCCAGCCAATCAGGAGAGGGAGTGGGCAGGGCCAAACGGGAGCTGTGTGTCTGAATGGACACACAGAGCTGCAGTTCGGCTCGGGTGCCCCCATAGCAAGCAGCTTGCTGTGGGGGCTTTCGGGTGAAGGGAGGGGCCAGGAGCAGCAACGATGGACCCGAGAAGAGGAGGATCTGGGCTGCTCTGTGCAAAACCAACTGCATAGAGGAAGTAAGTATAACATGTTTATTTTTTAAAAAGCGAGACTTTGCAATCATTTTATGCTGGCTACACACTATTCAATTTTTAAGGTAATTTTCTTGTACAACTTTCCTTTAGATTTATCAAAACCATACAATATGAGGTCAAACCTAAACACTTTCAAATTGTATGCAATCAGGCAGGCCCATCCACTACATAGTTAAAAGGTAAAGCTAACAGAAACTGAACAAGAAAAATTGTATAATGTGTATCCAGCTTTAGGCCATATATTTTTTTTTCAACCAGCGGGTTGAAGTAAAAAAAAAAAAAAAAAAAAATGTGCCGATTCCCCCATCAACACACTCGGTGCTGATGAAGAAATCCTTCCCACAGCACTATTGTGTTCTGCCGGTGGAGAAGACTCAATACATTTCAGTGATCAGTTTTGCTGTCAACAGACGGCGGCACTGATCCTTGGGAAAACCCTGAGCTAGTCAAAATTAGGCAGGGCCTACTGAACTGGGCGCATTTTGATCCATGTATGCTCGGCTTTAGGTAAACAGTGGGTAAAAACGAGTTAGGTAAAAACTGGCTGCATTCACACCCATGTGTGAGAATAAGCCATTTTGGAGTGTTTTCTTCAGGTGCTTTTGGCATGTTTTTTAGGTGTATTTAGGCTTGAGGGCTTTTGTTTTGTTGCAAATTGAAAGCTAGTTACCAAGAGGTGGAGAAAGTTGTTTAGTCTTTTAAAATGCCTATTTTAAGGCATTTTTGCATGCACTCCCAACTTTTGGAATTTCAAGAGTGAAGCTTTGAGCACTCATATGGGAACAGGCACAATTTACAATTGTGAGGTTTTGGAGCTTTGAGCTTCAATCTACAAAAACACTTAGGCCCCTTTCACATGGGGCAGACTGGTTACGATTCGATTCCTCAGCAGGGGATCTCATGGCTGATTCCCGCTGAGCAGGCAGGCGACAGGTCCGGGTCACTCTCCTCTAGGAGCGGCTAGATGTAAAAACGGACTCGTCTGTCTGTTTACACCCAACTACCATCTGATCCACTAGACCACACGTGTCAAACACAAGGCCCCGAGGCAAAACCCGGCCCTCCAGGCCATTTTGTGTGGCCCTCACACCTCTCTCACAACCCCTTCATTGTTGCCCCCACCTTGTCTCAGCAGAGAGGACGACAGAACTCCTCCACCAGATCCCGTAATTCTCCATGCAGCCACAGAGAGGCTCATATCTACCCCCCCCTTGATTCAGCAGTCCGCAACAGAGAGGAAGACAACAAGCTGGTGTAAAAGGACAGATGTCCGTTAACACCTGCCACTCCAAAGAGAAGAATGGAGGTTTCCGATCGGGTCTGAAAAACTGACAGGCTGATCCAATCAGAACCCATTCTGGTCAGCTCTTTGATTCATAGAAGCCAGCACTACAGCTTCTATGATTGAAGCATGAATGGAGGGAGCAATCATCAGCCCATCTTTCATACATAGATCACATTTCATTCAAAGAAGCAGTAGTTACAGATTCTATGAATGGAGGAGCTGGGTAGAAGTTGAGGCATACTTTGAGTAAACTTAGGCTTTAATACAAAGTACTCTTGTCATTTTTCCCCCCTTTGCCCTCACCTAACTAATCTCATCCCATCCTCCCCCTCCACAGACATGTGCCACAAGTCCTCTCTCTCCTAGTTGAACCCGAGCATTACAACCCCATAGATTTCTGTAGGGTATATCCCGAGGCCAGAGCCAAAAAGGTAGATGAGCCCCATGAAGGTCTATTGAAAAAAAATTCACGCAAACAGGTCTACATCTTTCTAATCATCACTGCTTTTCCCTTTCCAATAAAATCCATCTTTTCACCCACGATTACACCCCAATAACTACCAGAAATGGAAGAATGTAGGCAATACACAGGCACATCAATTCCTAAAAGCTGATGTATGGGAATTTCTTTTAAGGTTTAGATAACTATTTTAGGGTCCCACATTCTCACAAGACTCTCACCTGGACATTTTTACAACAATAGTACTTCCTGTTAAAGGCAGACAACCCTAAGCTGCTGCCTCACAATTAGCAGGAGAGTTGTCAGCCTACCATGTGTTCTTATTTAGTTGGCATACGCAGACCTGATATTGGACCCAATGGCTTGCACAACAGGCTGACAATTCTGCTGCTTATTGTGAGTAAGTGGCTTATGCCAGGTATACAGGGGGAGCTTTTCCTTTCATTCAACCCAGTCTGCGAGTGCTAATTCGGTGCTGGTTTTGCAGCATGCCCTTTCGATAAAAGGCGGCCAAGGCTGCTGTTCGCACGGGCTGAATGTCAGACGGTTTCTGTTGAAGTGGCCGATATTCGGCCTGTGTTTACTAGCCTTTAGGAGTGGTCAGCCTGCAACAGGAAGTGTTGTAACTGACAGAATTTCCAGGTAAGAAACTTTGCAATAGATTAACAAAAAAAAATTGTAGTGGGACGTGATGTCAAACATACCAAAACACAGATTTTGGGTTTACATATACAAATTGGAATAAATTAAATCATTATGGATGCCCATTAACTCAAATATACCCGAACTTAGTAACTAGGCACTACAAGAAGACCCAGCCCTTTTCTTATTAACCTCTTGGTGCCAGCACTTCTTGGCCCTTTAAGGAGTTTAGGATGCTGGGAGGAGGGGCTTATGATCATGTGACCGCCGTGATTGGCAGTCACATGGTCGGAAAACCCCAAATCGCAAGTAGCTTTCTGTTAGCAACCGGTAACTGTGCTCTCAGCACAGCTGTATGTACACAATTTTACACAAATATGGGGCCGCTCGGCACCAAGAGGCCGCATATTTGTATGTGGCCAGCGCAAGGGGTTACAAACAATCTCTACTCATACAAATAATCAATGCTGCGATTTCTAGAACAAACTGTTTTTCCCAATTGGTCAGAGACTGGATAATGGAATTAAACCACAACTGTGAAATGAAAGCTATGACAGTCCCTGCAAGAAGGAGACAAGGAAATCCAAGCTACCTGGCTGCCATGGCTAACATATAAAACAACCGAGAGCTATAACAATACATATAAAATCCACTCAAAACTTGCAGAACCTCTAATGTGATTGTATAACACCACTCCCCTACAAACCAAAGACCAATAACCATCTCCAGTGATGGTGAACCTTGGCACCCCAGATGTTTTGGAACCACATTTCCTATGATGCTCAACTACACTGTAGTTCCAAAACATCTGGGGTTCACCATCCTTAACTTCCTCCCGTATATAGGCTGTAGCGCGGACTCAAATTTTCGGGAGGCCGTTTTTAAACGGCCTCCCAGTGACACGCCCCCCGCGCGCTCCCGCGAGCACGCATCGGGGAGAATCTGTGTCGGCCGTGTCCCTTGGACACAGCCGATCACAGATCGTGGTGAATGGCCAATCACAGCGGCCATTTACCACGTGATCGGACCATCCAATGAGAGATGATCTCATATGTAAACATATGAGATCATCTCTCATCGCCGGCGCTCCTTCCTCACACGGAGCCTGCAGTGTGAGGAAGGAGGGGGAGCCGTCAGCCGCCGGGGACACAGAGACATGTAATCAGGGCACTGATCACCAGTGCCCTGATTACTAAAAGGTAAAAAAACATACACAAATTGCCCCCAACAGTGCCCACAGTGCCCGCCATCAGTGTCCCCCATCAATGCCCACAATCAGTGCCCATAGTGCTGCCAGTCAGTGCCCATCAGTGCCTGCTCATCTAGGCACTGATGAGCACTGACTGGCAGCACTATGGGCACTGAGTGTGGGCACTAATGGTGCTGCCCATCAGTGCCGCCCATCAGTGCCGCCCATCAGTGCCCATCAGTGCCGCCTCTCAGTGCCCATCAGTGCCGCCCGTCAGTGCCGCCTCTCAGTGCCCAGCAGTGCCACCTCTCAGTGCCGCCTATCAGTGCTCATCAGTGCCGCCTATCAGTGCCGCCTATCAGTGCGGCATATTAGTACCTCCTCATCAGTGCCCATAAGTGCCACCTCATCAGTGCCCATCGGTGCAGCCTATCAGTGCCCATCAGTGCCGCCTCATCAGCGCACATCAGTGAAGGAGAAAAATTTATTTTCAAAATTTACTCGCAGAAAATAAGAAAAAAACTTTTTTTTTTTTTTTCAAAATTTTCTGTCTTTATTCTTTTTTTTTTTGTAAAAAATAAAAAACCCAGAGATGATTACATACCACCAAAAGAAAGCTCTATTTGTGTGAAAAAAATGATAAAAATTTCATATGGGTACAGTGTAGCATGACCGCGCAATTGTCAGTCAAAGTGTGACAGCGCTGAAAGCTGAAAATTGGCCTGGATGGGAAGGGTGTTTAAGTGCACAGTAGGCAAGTGGTTAATCTAGGCTATCCTCCCAAAGACACCGGAGAAGAAGGAGCATGCACTGGGTGGTGGTGACAAAAGAATAAGTGGGAAGGTGACCTTTTTTCTTTTTTTCTCCCCTTTTTACTTACCTTCCTCTGAACTATTTTTATGGATGTAGTGCATCTAGCTGGACAAACAATACCCACGCAAAGCCAGTAAAACAAACACACAGAGCAAACTTTATTTTAAGCATACTATTATTACTCACCATAGAGTACACAAGATGATGTTTTCTTTGATAACAGAAGTCAAACTAAATGTTGAAAGACATCATCCAATTACCAGATTAATATGCTTGGAATTTATTACTGTCTTTCCCAACTGCATACTGTACTTTAAAGAATGTTAAAAGCATAATTAAAAGGCAAAACTTTTGTTTTTTCAGTTTTGGAGTAGAGAGGGAACAGACCCCCTGTCATGTTCCTATTGCTGTATGACGTGTCCCTGTTCAAGAATTTCACCCTATTTGTCCTGTTTACCATTATCATCACCCCTTCAATCCATCATGAATGACGCCGCCAGACTCATCCACCTTACCAATCGCTCAGTGTCCGCTGCTCCTCTCTGTCAATCCCTCCACTGGCTTCCGCTCACCCAACAAATTAAATTCAAAATACTAACAACATCTTACAAAGCCCTCCACAGCTTAGCCCCCAGCTACATCACTAGCCTAGTCTCAAAATACCAACCTAATCGCTCTCTTCCTTCCTCTCAAAACCTCCTGCTCTCTAGCTCCCTCTTCACCTCCAGGACTTTACCAGAGCCTCTCCAATCCTATGGAACTCCTTACCCTTATCTGTCCAATTATCTCCTACTCGTTTAGCTTTTAGGTGATCTCTGAAACCCTCCTCTTCAGAGAAGCCCATTCCACCCATACCTAACAACTATACCTCCATTTTCTCCATCAGCCCATCCCCCTCTCACATTGTAAAGAGCTGTGCAAACTGTTGGCGCTATATAAATCCTGTACAATAATAATAATAATCATTATCGAAAGTAAAAGAAAAGCCTACGTTTTGCAATGTACCCAGAACAGTAACAGATGTTAAATCTTCCAAAGGGGACACTAATTCTGGTTACCCTGGTGACAACCAGGGACTCCCCCGCTTTGGCAGGATTTCCTTTCACTTCTTGTTTAGGCTAAGGGACAGGAAGTGAAGGGAAAACTCCCCTATGGGACACAAATGAAAAGAAAAACCTGAAAGGGGTTATAAACCTCCTATCCTTCCCTTATCCAAAATTAATTTTCCTTTTAGTTCTACTTTAAATATAGTACAAATTAGGGATAGACCGATTATCGGCAAGGTCAATATATCGAGGGCCGATATGCACTTTTCCCGATATATATGTATCAGCCCGGAACTGGCCGATATTGCCGATATTTTTGTGACATCATTCTGCCTTCTTAGGCCACCTCCCTCGCCTTGGACAGCCTCGTCTGGAGTCGGGACTAGTCTTACGGGAGTGTATCACACCACAGGTATACACCCACCCACAGCAGCCCGTTGCCAGCCAGCCACCCACATCCACAGACCCTGTACCAGCCATCCAGCCACAGGCACTGTAGCAGCGAGCCAGCCAGCCCTCCACAGGCCCTGTACCAGCCAGCCACCCACAGACAGGGTGCCAGACAGCCAGCCACCCACCCACAGGGTGCCAGCCGGACAGCCACCCACCCACAGGGTGCCAGCCGGACAGCCACCCAGCCACAGGGTGCCAGCCAGCCACAGGGTGCCAGCCAGCCACCCAGCCACAGGGTGCCAGCCAGCCACCCACCCACAGGGTGCCAGACAGCCACCCACCCACAGGGTGCCAGACAGCCACCCACCCACAGGGTGCCAGACAGCCACCCACCCACAGGGTGCCAGACAGCCACCCACCCACAGGGTCCCAGCCAGCCACCCACAGGGTCCCAGCCAGCCACCCACCGAGTTCCAGACAGCCAGCCGCCCACCCACAGCGTGCCAGACAGCCAGCCAGCCACCCACCGAGTGCCAGACAGCCAGCCACCCACCGAGTGCCAGACAGCCAACCACCCACCCACAGGATGCCAGACAGCCAGCCACCCACCGGCCCTGCACCAGGCACCCGCCCAACGGCCCTGCACCAGGCAGCCGCCCACCGGCCCTGCACCAGGCAGCCGCCCACCGGCCCTGCACCAGGCAGCCGCCCACCGGCCCTGCACCAGGCAGCCGCCCACAGGCCCTGCACCAGGCAGCCGCCCACAGGCCCTGTGCCAGGCAGCCACCCCCTACAGGGTGCCAGCCAGCCACCCACCACAGGGTGCCAGCAAGCCAGCCATTAAGCATTAAACAAAAATTAACACATTCAGTACCAGATTTGTGTCAAAAATTGCCTTTATTTTTTCAAAACTTTAAATGTACAAAATATCGGCCCATATCGGCCGATACCGATACGTTGTGACCAAAATATCGGTATCGGCCCTGAAAAAAACATATCGATCAATACCTAGTACAAATTAAAGTGGCTTTAAACTCAAAACCAATATGTAATATTTTACAGCTTACCAATCGTTAGCTGTAGTGGCTGCATTTGTTTCCTTTTCTTAGACTTTTTCCCCCTCTCTTTTTACTTTTTGATTTGGCCAGTAACACACATCCTGTATTAGAGTGCCTTCACTATAGATGAATGAGCATGGGGGGGGGGCACCTTTGGACAACAGCATTGTCAGTCTGTGGGGAAGGGGGGTTTTCGATATACTTGAAGATTTGGATACACTAACAAATGTAATCAAGACTCAATCTCTTCTCTCCCCTCTTCCTGGTCTCACAGGAGACTCAGACAGCAGTGAGAGGCATAGGTCTATGGACGCACACAGCACAGCTTGAGAGTGTGCCTGCACATGTGCCCCCATAGCACACGGTTTGCTTTGAGGGGTAAATGCCAAAGAGGAGGAGCAGAAAGTTCTACTTTAATAAGTTAAAACAGTGGTCTCCAAACTTTTTTAAACAAATGGCCGGTTTACTGTTCTTCAGGCTTTAGAAGGGCTAGTGACCCACTATGGCCAGTGGAAGTAGAAAATGCCTTGGGCCTTGTGGTCAGTGGGAGTAAACAAAATTACATATTCCTCAGTAGGAGAGGAATAGTGCCCCATCATTGGTGTCAGTGAAGGGGATAGTGCCCCATCATTGGTGTCAGTGAAGGGGATAGTGCCCCATCATTGGTGTCAGTGAAGGGGATAGTGCCCCATCATTGGTGTCAGTGAAGGGGATAGTGCCCCATCATTGGTGTCAGTGAAGGGGATAGTGCCCCATCATTGGTGCCAGTAGAAGGAATAGTGCCCCATCATAGATGTTAGTGGAAGGGATAGTGCCCCATCATTGGTGTCAGTGAAAGGGATAGTGCCCCATCATTGGTGTCAGTGAAAGGGATAGTGCCCCATCATTGGTGTCAGTGAAAGGGATAGTGCCCCATCATTGGTGTCAGTGAAAGGGATAGTGCCCCATCATTGGTGTCAGTAGAAGGAATAGTGCCCCATCATAGATGTTAGTGGAAGGGATAGTGCCCCATCATTGGTGTCAGTGAAAGGGATAGTGCCCCATCATTGGTGCCAGTAGAAGGAATAGTGCCCCATCATAGATGTTAGTGGAAGGGATAGTGCCTCATCATTGGTGTCTATGGCAGGAATAGTGCCCCATCATTGGTGTCCGTGGAAGAGATAATGCCCCATCATTGGTGTCCATAGCAGAAATTGTGCCCCATTGTTGGTATCAGTGGGAGGATTAGTGCCCCATTATTGGCATCAGTGAGAGGAATAGTTTTCCATCATTTACATCACTGGAAAAAGTATGGCTCATCATTGGTGTCAGTGAAGGGGATAGTGCCCCATCATTGGTGTCAGTTAAAGTAATAGGGCCCTAATGTTGTCACCAAAGAGAGGAACTATGCCACACTGTTGGTAATGGTGGAAAGAATCCTGCCAGGAGGAAACAATGCCTGGTATCAATGAGAGAAATAGTATCTGAAGGGCTGGATAAAGGCAAGCAAGTAGTTGCATCCGGCCCTAGGGCCACAATTTGGAGACCAATGGTTTAAAAAGTCAAACTCCAAATTAACTTTTTTTTTTTTATTAATTGAAAAAAAGAATCAGTCAGGTTATAGTTGCGATTTGTATTCCCATCTGGGAGATTTCTACTAGTCAGAGCAGAAAGTGAGAGGATATCTTGTCAAGTGGAATACAGTCAGAATAAAAATAATTTTTAGAATAGTGGGGAAGGGTGAGGACCTTTGTCAGATTTGTATTTCTATCCGTATCCTTACTGTATAGGATGTCCCCACATTCCCTGTACAGATGACAAGTGTCAGAGAGAACAGGAAGTGAACTAAAATCCAATCAACGCGGGCACAGACAGCAAGAAACACCTGGCAGTAGTATACTCTCCCTCATGCTATGTAGAAAAAACGGAATTTTTGTAAAATCTTACCTGTAAAATTCCTTTCTCTGAGTCCTCCGACAGTCGCCGCCTCTTCATATTCGTCACATATGGGGTATTAGACTTTGCTCCGAAGGAGTAGCTAGGCAACAGAATATGTTAACATTAAAGCTTTTAACATATCCCACCCTCAAGGGGTGGTCCCCTCAGTCAATACCCTCCTACTTCCTGCAACCATATCTCAGTTTTAGTGGAATAGCAGTAGAGTATACAACCAAACCCCAAAAGTGGGGCGGGGGCGGCGACTGTCGGAGGACTCAGAGAAAGGAATTTTACAGGTAAGATTTTACAAAAATTCCGTTTTCTCTTACGTCCTCCGACAGTCGCCGCCTCTTCATATTCGTCCCAAAGCAGTGCAAACATGAGGGGTGGGAAACGCATCCGCGCCGAAAAGGCAACGCAGTATCCGCATCAAAGAAAGGAACCTTACCAAAGGAAGGAAACCAGCTGGGCAACAGGAAAAAACAAGTGCTCAACAGGAGCAACAACCCAGGAAAAGACAAAAAACCAGGGAATGTAAAACTCATCCCAACAGCCAGAGGTCCCCCACAAGGGACCCTAGGAAATTGCCGCACTAAGAACCTTGCGGCCAAAGGAAGCATCCGCCGATGCCTGAACATCTACTTTGTAGAATCTTGTGAACGTGTGTACGGTCGACCAGGTCGCTGCCTTACACACCTGGGCTACAGAAGCCCCATGACGACAGGCCCAAGACGTACTCAAAGATCTAGTAGAGTGCGCCTTCACAGGCACAGGGGGAACCTTCCCCTGCAAGGCATAGGCCTGTTCAATGGTCTGCCTGATCCATTTGGCAATGGTAGAGGCCGAAGCCGCCATGCCCTTCCGAGGACCCTCTGGAAGAACAAACAAGGAGTCCGTCTTTCGAAAAGACTCAGTCGATTTAAGGTAAACCCTAATCGCCCGAACAACATCCAGAGAATGCAATCTCACCTCCTTTGGATGTTTAGGCTTCGCGCACAGCGAAGGTAAGACAATATCCTCATTAAGATGGAATTCCGAAACTCGTTTCGGAAGAAAAGAAGGATTAGGTCGCAAGACCACCTTATCCAAATGAACAACCAAGTACGGAGACTTGCAGGACAAAGCTGCCAGCTCCGACACTCTGCGAGCCGAAGTGATCGCCACCAAAAAGGCGACCTTTTTGGACAACATAGACAACGAGATCTCCCTGATCTGTTCAAAAGGAGCACGTTGTAACACAGATAGAACGAGATTCAAGTCCCAAGGGGGCAAGGGATCCCTCCTAGGAGGAACCAGATGCCGCACACCCTGAACAAAAGTGCCAACCAAGGAGTTGGAAGCCACGGGACGTTGAAATAGAACGGCCAGTGCAGACACCTGACCCTTTATCGTAGCCAGCGCCAAACGCTGATCGACACCCGTACACGGGAAACCGAGTACGTGCGGGGTGAAAACCCCCTGGACTCACACCAGGCAAAATAGGCCTTCCAAGTACGGTAATAAACCTTCCCCGAGGAAGACTTCCTCGCGTTGATCAAAGTATGAACGACCTCCGGAGAGAGACCCTTCTCCTTCAGGACCTCGGTCTCAACAGCCAGGCCGTCAAAGCCAGCGACTGTAAAGCAGGATGGTATATCGGTCCTTGAGACAGTAGATCGTCTCGAAAAGGCAGACGCCACGGGGCGTCGACCGCCAGATTCACGAGGTCTGCGTACCAGGACCGGCGAGGCCAGTCCGGTGCCACCAGAATCACCGTGCTGCGTTCCGAGTGTAACCTGCGAAGGAACCTGGACAGCAACTGAATCGGTGGAAACGCATACATCAGCCTGTACTGATGCCACGGGGCCACTAACGCGTCCGACGCGTCTGCCCGAGGGTCGCGCGTCCTTGCCACGAACCTTTTCACCTTGTTGTTGAGACGAGACGCGAACAGGTCCACATCTGGAAGACCCCACTTCGCGCACAACATCTGGAAGACAGCCGGGTGGAGAGACCATTCCCCCTGATCCAGGGTCTGGCGACTCAGATAGTCCGCCTGCCAGTTCTCCACCCCCGGAATGTGAACCGCCGTTATCGCCGGGACATGAGTCTCGGCCCAAGACAGAATGTCGGCCACTTCTCGAGCCGCTCGGGCACTCTTGGTGCCCCCTTGGTGGTTGATGTAGGCCACCGCCGTGGCATTGTCCGTCTGCACCCGAACCGGGCAGCCCTGCAGCTGGTCCGTCCAGCGATGAAGACAGAGACTTATCGCACGCAATACCAGAATGTTGATCGGAAGGGAAGACTCCCCCTCCGACCAAGTTCCCTGGGCGGACAGAACGCCCAGAACACCACCCCAGCCCGACAGGCTGGCATCCGTGGTGATCACCGTCCACGAGACAGGACGAAACGACTTGCCCCCGGACACCAACGGGGACTGGAGCCACCACAGAAGGTTTCTTCTGGTGCGATGACTCAACGAGATTTGAAGATCCAGAGATTGAGGCCGCCCGTCCCACCTGGACAGGATCTCCGCTTGGAGACCCCGCGTGTGAAACTGGGCGAAGGGAATCGCCTCGAAGGCCGAGACCATCAATCCCAGACATCTCATGCACGTCCGCAGAGACGAGTGCGGAACGTCCCTGAGGGACCTGACTTCCTCCTGAAGAGTTCTGAGTTTGTCTTCCGGCAGGAAGACCTTCGCCTGCACCGAGTCCAGAATCATTCCCAGGTCCAGAATTGGACGAACCTTGCCCTCCTTTCTGGGCACGGTGAACAGATTGGAATAAAACCCCCGAAATCTGTCCCGATGAGGCACCGGAACCACCACTCCCTGAGCCCTCAGGTCCCGCACCGCCAGGTGCAGGTCCCGCAAACGCTCTGGAGACAGTTGAAGATTTGAGGGAAAAAATCTGCTCTCCGGCCGAGAGAGAAACTCGATCTTGTAACCAGACCGAACGATTTCCTGAACCCATCTGTCCCGCACACGGGCCAACCAGGGCTGAAGAAAACCGAGCAAGCGTCCCCCCACCCCAAAACTGGGTGAGGGCGCCCCTTCAGGCCGAACTGTTATGGGCTGCAGATCCGGATTGACCGGACTTCTGTTTCCCAGACCAGGGCTTCTTCTGAGAGCCTTGACCTTTGAACGGCTTGCCCTTGTAGTGCGGCCGGAAGGCACGAAAGGACCCCTGAGGGGGCCGAAAATTAGCATGCTTCTTCCCAGAAGCCCCCTTAGCCTTGGGGAAATGGGGCAAGAGAGTGCTCTTACCCCCGGTGATCCCCTTAATCAACACATCCAAGGACTCCCCAAAAAGGCGAGACCCATCATAAGGTAGATTGGCTAAGGTCTTACGTGAGGACTGGTCCACCGACCAACATTTTAACCAAACCAGGCGGCGAGACAACACCGGCACGCTGTGCACACGTGCAGCCAACGGAACCAGGTCCAGGTCCGCATCACACAGATACATGACACCCTGGTGGATTTGATCCACCATATCCAGGGTCGCCGGCGAGGCCGAATCGGCCACTAGGACGCGCCTAAGCATCTGCGTCCAACTTGCGATCGCCTGGGCCGCCATGAGAGAAGCAAACAGAGCCTTAAGCATAGAACCCGTAACAGAATAAGTATGACGGGCGAGAGACTCCAATCTCCTATCCGTGGCATCACGGAACACAGGGGAATCCTCTGCAGGAATCGCAGTGGCTTTGTTTAAAACCGCAATTGCGTGATCCACTGGGGGAGGCACACACCACCTTTCATCAGTGGAAGGGGAGAAAGGATAACACAGCTTGAATCTACTTGGTACAGCAAAAGGTTTGCGCAGATTGTGCCATTGATCCTTAACAGCGCGCTGAAAATCATCATTGCAGGGAAAAACCTGCGGCGTCCTGCGTTTTCTCTGCGTCCCATAAGCCGCCAAGGCGGCGGGGGGACACACTTCATCCTGCAAACGCAGCGTTTGCTTTATGGAAGCAATCAACTCATCCATGATTGCAAGCTCTTCAGGCGAGCCAGGGGGAGAATTATCAACCCCCTCAACCTCAGCCTCCACCTCGGACCCCACTAGATCTAGGGAGGAGCGGGACCCCGATAAGGAGGCCCCCGCCATAACAGCCCCATCACCTTCACCCTCAGAATCAGAGGAAAGAGCAACTCTGGGCCTTTTAGTAGATTGAGCAGCCACCAGCATCTGTACCTGAGCAGCAAGGCCAGCCACAATAGTGGCTAAATCCCCCCCTGGGGGGGAAACAGCGGTCCCCTGGCTTTCCACCAAGGCTGTAGGAAATTTGCCCTCCTGAGAATCCATTGCCCCTGTAATGCTGTACAATAAAGGGTTAACTGCCCCTTTAAGCAAGCGCGGCAAGCGCAGCCCACCGCACCACACTCAAGCACAATGAGACCCCCACAGGGAATATGCAAACTGAACACAGGCAATGGATAGCAAGAACAGAAGGATAAAACCTGAGGAGACCCTCGCCGCTGCTGCTGCCTCGATCGGTGTTCCTGGAAAGAGGAAGTGATGCTGCCAGGGCGCTCTATGAAAGCCTATGGAGGCTACAAGAAAATGGCCGCCATGCATGTAAAACATGCGGCCGGAGCGAGTGTAGGCAAAATGGCGCCGTTTGGCGCCGAAAACGCCGCTCCACAGTGCAGTAAAACACACATGACATCCCTGTATAAGAATACATGTCAGATCGCCGCAGCGATCGCTGTATATGCCCAAACATGCCAAAAAAACATGCCCCACAGCACACAGCTTCACACACTGACCAGGCTGACACACACAGTGTCACACAGCTCCCCCCCCCCCCCTTGCAGCCCACAGCATGCAGCCGAGAGATAGGGAGACAAGCAGTGTGAATAGAGGCAGGTTACACAGTCCCAGACTGACACCCCCCCAGACAGACAGGTCCCCACATAGATACACTTACCTCACAATGGCGTGGGGGACCCGCACAGGCGAACAAGCCGCTGCACATGAGGCAGGGAGAGTCGCAATTCAAGACGCACAAAATGGGGGTTAAGAAACCGCACAGCGTCCAGTGAGGTAGCCACTTCACCAATCATCCCTGCACCGAACAGGGATGGGTCGTTCACTGTGCCAGGAGCGTTACCTGGCTGAACGCTCGATGGCAGGCTGGGAAGCCACTGACCCACGACCTGCGACCAGTGGGATCAGCCCGAGACCCAGCCCGCATGATCCTCTTCATCAGAAGAACTAACTAACGCTGACAAAAATAACAGCTAAGTAAAGGTAGAGAGAAAACTCAAACAAAATTTTAAAAAAGAAGAAAGAGTCTGGGGCAGAAAGCCCCAGCACAGAAAAAGCCAGCCACTCCTGACAAGCTAGACATTAAAACTGAGATATGGTTGCAGGAAGTAGGAGGGTATTGACTGAGGGGACCACCCCTTGAGGGTGGGATATGTTAAAAGCTTTAATGTTAACATATTCTGTTGCCTAGCTACTCCTTCGGAGCAAAGTCTAATACCCCATATGTGACGAATATGAAGAGGCGGCGACTGTCGGAGGACGTAAGAGAAAACTATTTTGGCTGGACATGGTCTATAACAGTGACATGGTATATAGATGTGAACACCTCAAACAAGAGATCCTTTTGCACGCACACAATAAAGGAGCAGATACGCATGAAAAAATTCCAATAGACAAAGCACACAACAGAACACAAACAAGGGGTGGAATCACAGCCAACCATTTGCTGTATTGTGTTAAATAAAAAGCAGAAGAAGAATAGAGACAAAGCAGTAAAATACATAGGTACATGCTTCAGAAAAAATAAAAATCAGGAGCTGTCAAGTCACCTGCTGGGTGAAGAGACAACGTCCTTGTGATTGTACAACACAGCTGTCCATATATGTTTATATGCTGCAAGTCAACATCACACACATCTGTCTACCGATTTCTACACTGTGGGGGAAGGAGAGCATGATTGTCCTAAGTGCAAGTAGGTGTCCACAGGGGATTGAGCCGATAGGAAATGTGCCCGCCGCCATAAGACCGCGAGGGGGAGGTTTGTTCTCCACAAGCCACTTCAAAGAGCTAGAAAAACATTGGCAGTAATAAATGACAAAGACACAACAGAGGGATTATTATGTGCAGCAAGTCACAGACCTCGCACACACAACGTGTTAACTTACGGCCTTATACAATAATAGGCACACCTCAATAAAAATAAACCCCAACATCCGCAATGCCTTTACACACAGAACTGCCCATTAACATGTACAATTGCCTCACATACAGCTATTAAAACATTTAAGCCTTTGATGATTATTTTTTTAAAACCTGCCATTATAAGCATTTATTTTATAAAGCAGGAAAAAATCTGACTTCTACAAAAAGAGTAGCCTTAGCTGGCTATGAACCAGACAAAATCTGCTCTGGAGTGGCCCTGTCGGCCTCCTCCCTCCCAGCCATTCAAGTGCAGAGGCTGTTCAGATATTCTGACAGTAACCGCCAGTGGCTCAGCAGGGGATTTGTCCCTCTGCGCTTCATAGTGTGGATGGTGAAATCCATTTGTTTTTGTTTATTCAGTCAGCAGTCTGTATGAAATAAAATAAATACCAGCCTGGCCATACACATGAAGATTTTCTCTGTTCAGCCTGCATCTAACCAATTCCTCCATCCACACTACACCACACAGATGGATGAATCTCCTGCGGTGGCTGTGGTATTTGCACAGCAGGCCCCACCAGCTGCCAAATACCCAAATTATGGCTGCATCTGATTGGATGCAGGCACTGTTTGGCTAGCCAACTCCTTCAATTTTCTATCAAGAGATGTTGGGTATTAGGTAAAAACGAAACTTCACTCTTTCAATCAACATGGACTACTTTTAAGCTGGATACACACTATGCAACTTTTGTTGTCAGATTTCCTTTAGATTGAAGGCCCGTACACACGTACCGATTGTCGGCATACAAACGTCGGCGGACGAAAGATCTGCCGATTGTACGCTTGTTAGTATGGTGCCTCCGACAGCTGTCAGCGCACATTTTGCCGACAAGAGTCTTTCTTGCAAGTATTAAAATTTTTGTATGCCGACACCAGAACGGACGATTGTTCGCCAGTCAGTACAGAATTCGGCCGACAGACCGCAGATTTGCAAGACTGGGCATGCTCAGAAAAGAAAAAACACAGGGAAAGTTAACCATTACATGACATCACTTCTGCAGTCGGCGGACAAAATTCTTGGGCAGTCTTTGCACTTTTCAACAGACACCGACATCCCGGGGAGAAAAGACGAACGTTTGTATGCCGACGATCGGTACGTGTGTACGGGGCTTTACCTTCAACTATGTAGTGCAAGGGACTGCCTGATTGCATACAAATTGAAAGTGTTTAGATTCGATCTCATATTCACTGTCACTGTCTGTCATTCATATGTCACTGGACAGGGACCTGAGAAGAGGAGGATTGGGGCTGCTCTGTGCAAAACCATTACACAGAGCAGGTAAGTATGACATGTTTGTTATTTAAAAAAAAAATTGTAGGTTTACAATCACTTTAATTGTTACTGTCTAGCAGAAACAAATTGGTACAAGACAATACAGGATGCCCACAGCAACCAATACATTTAACCACTTCCCGCAAGCCGACATACCTGTACGTCGGCTTGCAGAAGTGGTTGTAGCGGGATGATGCCTGCAGCTGCCTGGTACCAGTTTTTTTAGAGCCGGAGGTCGGCTTTCAGGACATAACAACCGATGCGGCTCAGCAGTCGCTCGGCCGTTATCCCAGTTATCACATGGATTCAGCTTCGATCGGGTCTCTGATCATGTAACCCGGAAACAACGTCATAACGCAGTATTCAGCTGCCAAAGGCGCCAATTTAAAAAAAAACGTCAGTATTCAAAAATGCAGTTTTCAGCATTTTGAATACTTTGAAGTGCAGTGGAGGGGTCTTTTAGTACCCCCCCCCCCTCCATTAAGAGTACCTGCCACTGCCTATTACTGTCACAAGGGATTTTTTTTATATATTGCTTGTGACAGCAACAAAAGTGATCAGATTTTTTTTTTTTTTTTTAAACAGTGTTAGAAATAAAAAATTAAATAAAATAGGAAAAAAAAAAAAAATGTCAAAGCGCCCCCTATCCCAGTGAGCTTGCACACAAAATAAAAATGCCTACGTAAGTCATGCCCGCAAATGAAAACCGTGTTCAAATCACACATGCGAGGTATTGCCGCGAACGCCAAAGTAAGAGCAATAATTCTAGAAAAAGACCTCCTCTAACTCTAAACTGGCAACCATTAAAATCTTTTAAAGAGTCGCCGCCCATGGAGATTTTTAAGTACTGTAGTTTATCACCATTCCACGAGTGTGCGCAATTTTAAACCGTAACATATTAACTATCTATTTACTCAGTGTGACATCGTCTTTGACAATATACAAAAAAAAAAATTGGCTAACTTAATTGTTTATTTTTTTTTTTTAAATGCAGTGAAATTTATTTTTTCCAAACAAATTGCGTTTGTAAGACCATTGCGCAAATACCGCGTGACAAAAAATATTGCAATGACTGCCATTTTATTCTCCAGTTTTTGCTTTTAAAAAAAAAATATATATATATTTATATATATATAAATAATGTTTGGGGGGTTCCAAGTAATTTTCTAGCAAAAAATACTAAGTTTAACCAGGATTTTCCTGCTTTACGTCCAGGACACTTTTTGCGATTTGGCACTGTGCGACTTTAACTGACAATTGCGCGGTCATGCAACGCCGTACCTTTGTTTTCCCACAAACAGAGCTTTCTTTTGGTGGTACTTGATCTCTGCGATTTTTATTTTTTGCGATATTAATAAAAAAAGCGACAATTTTGAAAAAATAACAATATTTTTCTTCTTTGACAGTTAAAAAATATCCAATATATTCAATTTTTGTCATATATTTAGGCCAAAATGTATTTAGCTACATGTCTTTGACAAAAGAATTCTCAATGAGCGTATTTTTAACCGCTTTAAGACCGGAAGATTTTACCCCATTCCTGACCAGGCCATATTTTGCGATTCGGCACTGCGTTACTTAAACGGACAATTGCGCGGTCGTGTACCCAGAATTAAAATTGATGTCCTTTTTTTCCCCACAAACAGAGCTTTCTTTTGGTGGTATTTGATCACCTGTGCGATTTTTACTTTTTGCGCTATAAAAAAAAAAAAAAAGAGCGACAATTTTGAAAAAATAACAATATTTTTCACATTTTTTTTATATGAAATTCCCCCCAAAAAATGTAAAAATCTAAATTTTTTAACATTTTAGGCCAATTTGTTTTCTGCTGCATATTTTTTGGAAAAAAAAAAAAAAAAAAAATCGCAATAAGCGTATTTTGATTGGTTTGCGCAAAAGTTATCGCAGCTACTAACTACAGGAAATTTATGTCATTTTTATTGTTTTTTTTTTTTTTAACTAGTAATGGCGGCGATCTGCGATTTTTTTTGCGGGACTGCGACATTGCGGCGGACAGATCGGACCCTTGACTGACATTTTTGACACTTTTGGGGGTACCAGTGACATTACTACAGTAATCAGTGCTATAAATATGCACTGTTACTGTAAAAATGACACTGGCAGGGAAGGGGTTAACTTTTATTGGTGATCAAGGGGTTAATGTATGCCTGGTGCTTACTGACGTGTGTGGGGGGAGGGGACTATGTGACACAGGCACAGATCACAGGTTCAGCTATGCTGAATCCTGCAATCTGTCCCTGCCTGTCACTTAGGAGATCCGCCCGCTTTGTTTACACAAGTGGGCGGATCTCCACACCCGATTCCCCGACGATCGGGGAAGAGCCGCGGTAAGCACCACCGCTCCTCCCCTGGCCCGACTCCCGCTGTGACTGAATACAGCGGGAGAGAGCCTCCGGCGGCGCGCGCGGCGCCGAGAGGGAGGAGTGTCTGGTGAAGTAGGTCTACGTCGCCAGACATTAACGAACCACTGTGCTGCAGTAGAGGCACAGTGAGCAGTGCTAAAGTGGTTAAGTGCTCTTTCACACGGGCGTTCCGTATGTCCGTATATCATCCTATTTTTTTAGCGGATGAATTACGGACATAATGTAGGTCAATGGCATTGCGGATGTCAGCGGATGACCATCCGCTGACATCCGATTTTCCTCCTTTCAGTTCTGTTCCGTTTTTTGGAACGGAACAGAACCCTATTTTTTCTTCTGTTTAAAAAACAGAAAGGATGGTAAATCTGATGTCAGCGGTGTCATCCGCTGACATCCGCAATTGCATTAACATACATTATGTCCGTATATCATCCCATCCCATCCGTGTCATCCGTGTCCGTAAAAAAAAAGTGCCGGAGCGGATCGCAATACGGTCCGCTCCGTGTGAAAGAGCCCTAACTTGTAAACATGTGTAGGAAATAGGTTTGGTCCTTAAGTGGTTAATTTAAAAGAAAAAAAAAAAAACGATTTGTTAGCCAAGAAAAAAAAAAAACTACCACCCCCCCCCCCTCCCCCTACTCACACACAGCCTCAAGTAACCCCTACTATGCACGTGTTTCTAATGCGCCCAACATTTCACCCAGTTTGAAAAATGACTGGCATGACATACCTGTCATACCTACCCGAGATGGCTTATAGTGGTAAAGCAACATGAAATGCCATGCCATGCAATGCTATATACGTTTATTGGAGTTCCATTCTTTGGGTGAACAGTATTCCCTTGGAAAGTGACACAAGTCTACGTATATGGGCTCTAGTACATATGAAATGGCAATGAACTGCTTTCCTGGGAGAAAATCCTCATCCCCTTGCAGTTCCTCAAGCACTGGAGGAAATCGTTAATCTGTGTTGAAGAAACCAGATCCCCTCCCCCCCTTTTATGAAGATTGTGATCACCATGAGCCTGTGCTTCACAGTCAATCTTTATCTGTATGAGAAATCATACATGCCAAGGTTTCTCATCTTAGATCCATGAATCTGAGGTGCTTCTGAGCCACCCCACAAAGCTACCTGTGACCAAGGTGTCCTCTACAACTAGATGACTGAAAAAGCACCTACTCCATAATTCCATCAGTCATAGTCTACATAAGAAGACAAAAATACAGTACTTCCATATTCCACTGTGTACAGTGCTTCAGGAACAGGTACCAAAATGAAGGAGGTCCACAGACGTGAAATCGTTCCCACAAAAGAGTCCTATCTGTTTCACTTGAGAGCTGTGGGACAAATTATTTGAAATGGGATCTATTTGTTAGCTGAGCTCTCTCCTCCCCCAATTAACTGTCTGAGGTTAGAATTCTGGCTCCATGCTGGAATGTAGCTAAGTCATTTTACAGACAAAATACCATAACACTAAACTCCCATAGCTTCCACAGCTACACTACAAGGCTAAAGCAGGTCATTTGGGTTTCCCACTAGGTGAGAAAATACCCTGATGTGACACGATTAGAAATCAATTCTGAATGTAATGTCTGGTACACACAGGTAGTTTTTTTATTTTATTATTAACCTAGCAGGCTGAATAATAAAAAACAAGGAGCTCTGTACAGAACTATGCAATGTTAGTACAGCAATCTCCCCATTGTGCTATTGTGTTCTGACAGGGGGGCTGCCCCCAACCCCCCACCCAGAACAGACTGGTCAGCGCTCGCAGCCATCGGCTGCCAGCACAGATCGGATGCTGATCAGCTGCTGGCTTTCCAGGCTGCTGTACACACTGGACGAATAACCCATCTTCGGCCAGTGTGTACGTTTAAGCAAAAACAAACTAACTTGATCCTGAATCGCCCCTGAAACAGTAAATAGGAACGCACTGGACCCCTGCTGCTAACCGCTCCGCAAATAGTGTGAAACCAGCCTTAAAGCGGAGTTCCACCCTGGTTATACATTTTTTAATAAAAATACCCCCGGGACAGTCAGGGCTAGCACATTCCACAATGGATAGCCTCTGATCTGTCCCGGGTTGCACTTACCTTTTGGGAGAAATACTTACCTTGAAAATGTCTTGTCCAGCACTGCCATCTCAGGTGTGGGCAGCTTGAAGCCAGTGCGATCCTCTTCCGCGTCCTCTTCCTTCTTCTTCAGTCCCAAGATGCACTGCACCGGCCCCGACGTCACTTCCGGTGTGCGCGCGTCATCCCTCCACAGCTTCTGGGCATGCCCAGAAGTTGTTTAGAAGGGGATGACGCGCGCCCCGGAACTGACTTCGGGGCCGGTGCAGGCGCAATGATTCCTGGGAGCGATGACGTTCAGCTCCCAGGAATCATTGCAAAAGCCAGGAAGTGACGAATCGCCGTGGCCGCCGAGGGGAGGAAGGAGGAAGTAAGGTAAGTATATTTTCTCTACAAGGTAAGTAAAAAAAAAAAAAATTGTGATTATCCATTTGTTTTTCAGGTGACCCGGAGCGAGAAGATGGAGGTAAGTATAAATTTAGGGTGGAACTCCGCTTTAAGTTTCCTGAGAACAGCCCCATATAAAGCAACAAGAGGCTTTGATAGCCATTCACATGTAATCAGTAGAGATGGACTCGGGCATGCTCGAGTTCCCACGTGCCCGATCCAATACGGCACACCGCTAATCACAGGCAGCGAGACATTTCCCAGTCCGATCAGCTGCACAGATGAGGATAGGTCTCAGTGCCTGTGATTAGCGGAGTGCAGTGTTGACTTCCTGGCAGGATCGATCGGGCACGTGGGAACTCGAACATGCACGAGCCCATCTCTAGTAATCAGATATTTAGTAATTACCTGTGGACAATCAGACTTTTTGTGGCCAGGGTAAATCAGTGAAAACAGCCTCAGCCTCTCATTGCTTTTGCTGTTCACAAGGAACCACACCGCAGGAAATCGTAGCCAGTCCCAATCACACGTGAATGACTCTCCCATCTCTGGAACCACAGAAGTGATATGGAAGGAGGTTGCAGTGTTTTCTAGAAGAGGCAGCTCAGCACACGTTTCTGACACCTCTGGGTACCCCCTGACTTTGAGGGTGAAATGGTACACAGAATTGCTCAGAACAAGCCCTGTACACGCGATCCAAAAATCGGACTACAGATTGCCAATTTTTTTTTGCATGCTAGTCGCATATTGAACACGAAGAGGTTACTAAAGTTACAAAAATTCTCATACAACAGAATAAAAAAATTTGGAAGAGATGTAATATGTTGTAGTGTAATTGTATTGTATTTTTGAACGACAACTGTACTGATTAAAACAAAATCGTACGAGAAATTTTTTTGTGCTTGTCCAATCGGGTAATTATGGATGAACTGTCATGACCAGCTCTCGAAATCTGTGTACTAACGATCAGATTATCATAGGAATGCTTAGAACGCAGTGTTTTTGGTTAGATTGTCATACATACAGCTCTGTGTGCCCCTAATGGTGCTGCCTGCCTGCATCAAATGTTACAAGCTGATATCCCACCCCCACCCTAACAAAGCATTTAAGACCTTCCAGCCCCCATCTCAACAAAGCCCCCATCTCAACAAAGCTTTCCATTCCAAAAGTAGTACTGTAATAGGTAGCAAAGCCAATAAAATTGTATTTTACAAAACTATAAAAATGATGCTCTGAAACAAATTCCTGACAAATCACAGTCTTCAATATAATGAACTGGCACTGAATATTTGTTTCCAGGATCTTAAAGGCATAGCCAACCATTGCAAGGAATTTAACAAAATGCACACACGTTAATACAATAAAAAGAAAGTGCATTTATTACATTTTGGAAGCCTGCAGAACATTGCAACTGTGACCAGTGCATCACGGGCACAATGCACAGACCCCCGGCCACAAGTCTATATGGAGGTTCAAACCTTCTATATATTCTGACAGCTGTGGGAGCCAGCTGTCAGAATACAATAGATGGCAAGGGGAGATTCTTATGCCCACACTGTTAGTATGGATGGGGAAACTATTGGAACTCTCTCTTTCAGCCATAGGATGAACAAGGGAGAAATCTATGTGTGTATGTCTAGCTTAGCACACTTTCTGCCATCGGGTGACAATACTGGATGGGAAAAGTGGCAGGATCACCAGGTGAAACTAGAAGAAAAGTCTAAAAAAAAAAATGAATTCACCCAACACATGTGAAGGCTGGCAGGTTGCAATATATTGCAGTTTTGTTTCTGGGTTTAGATACACTTACATCAAAGTCTTCCTTCTTTCATGCCTCCTATTGCTAATATATAATATTTCACTGCTGTAAAATCAAAGCAATAATAAAGCAGTTCTAAGGCTCCGGTTCACATGTTAGCGTATGGATCACGGGCAGAACCGCCGCGGTTCCGCCCGCGATCCGGAGATTATTGCAAATCGCGGGACGCCTGTGCGTTGCCCGTTGATTTGCAATAGACCCCCAAACGCTGAGCGATGTTGCCGCAATTTCCGCCTGCCGAATCGCGGTAACATCGCGCAAAAAAAATCGCGGGATGCAATACGATCCAAAGAAGCTCTTGTACTTTTTTGGTCGTAATGCGTCCCGCGATTTTCTTTTGCGCGATGTTACCGCGATTCGGCAGGCAGAAATCGCGGCAACATCGCTCAGCATTTGGGGGTCTATTGCAAATCAATGGGCGACGCACAGGCGTCCCGCGATTTGCAATAATCTCCGGTTTGCGGGCGGAACCGCGGCGGTTCTGCCCGTGATCCATACGCTAACATGTGAACGGAGACTAAAGGCAGAATGTTTGTTTACATTGTTAAGCATTCTCTAGATTAGGGTAAAAAAAAAAACCTTCTGTATTCTGCTACCCCCTTTCCAAATTTTTGGGCCTGATCTCAATCCACCAGTGACTCTCTTCTCATTGGCCATTGAGACAGCAGTGGGAGCCATTGGCTCCTGTCGCTGTCAAACACAGTCTGTAAGGAGAGAGCAGCATTGAGTATGTGGACACACAAAGCGGGGCTCTGGAGCGAGCACACATAAGTGCCCCAACAGCTAGCAGCTTGCCATGGGGGCACACAGAAGGGGGGGGGGGGGTAGCCAAGAGTGCCACTGGGGACCCCAGAATTAGAGGACAGAGGTGCTTTGTGCTAAACCATTGCACAGAGCAGGTAAGTATAACATGTTTTTTATTTTCAGGAAGATTCCGTTTATAGTCACCTGAAACCAAAAAATAAAATATATTGCAGCTTATCAATCCTTACATGTGGTGACTGCATTTTTTGGGGCTTTTTTCCCCCTAATTGTCACCTGGTAATCCAGCCAGTAACGTACTTCCCGTCTTAGGTTTTCTCCATTCTGGATGAAGGTACAATGAAGACAAACTTTGGACAGGAACATTGTCAATCTGGGGAGAGGGCAGTGTTAAAGATCCTAGAAGATTTTGATGGACTTGAGTAACAAATTGAAGGTGAACTCCAGCTCACACTTTATAGGCAGTTAACAAGAACAGTTTTGTTCCTTTTAGAATAAAGGTTTTACATAAACTATTGAAAGCCGACCATTGTAAGCTCCCCTCTCAGTGTCAAATGGTTTGTCTCAACCCTTTAACTGCCATTGATACTGGACAGCTTGGTCTATTAAAGGAAATTGAAAAATAAGAGACTTAAGCCTCGTACACACGCAACGATTGTTGGCCGACCGATCGGCCGTCTTTTGTCCAGTGGTGTTTTGTTGGTTGAAATGTGCTCTAGACTGCACACAAATTTTATCGGCCAACAAAAACCAACTTCAGAAGTGATGTCATGTTCTGGTTTACTTTTCGTGTGTTTTTTCTTCTCTGAGCATGCCCAGTCTTGCTCATCAGATTTTTGTCTGCCGAAATCTGTACTGACTGACGGAAAATCGGCCGCTCTGGTGACGGCCAACAAAAATTTTATAGCCTGCACACCAGATTTTGTTCGGCCAAAAAGTCGGAGTCGGCCGATCGGACGTTGGCCGAAAATTCACGGCCAACAATCGTTGCGTGTACGAGGCTTTAACCCTTGTACACACAATTAGAAAGTCAGACAAAAAACACTGCTTTCGAGGCAATCGTCCGATAATCTGATCCATAGTACACAGCTTTCGAGAGCCAATCACGACCATCTGAAATTATCCGAAGGGATAAACAAGAAATTTTTTCTCGTATGATACAAGATTGTACAATTTTTGTTTAATCAGCACAATTTTCATGCGAAAAAAAAAAAAAAAAAAAAATCAGAAGAGCACGACCGCGTATGCTCGGAAAACTAAATACATTACAATACAACATATTATATCACTTCTGAAGATGTATTCTGTCGTACGAGAATTTTCATAAGTTGAGTAACCTCTTCATTTTCAATATAAGACCGCCATGCAAAAAAAAAAAAAAAAAGGGACAATTTTTCGTCCGATATTCTCATTGTGTGTACAAGGCTTTACTGGCCAGATCACCAGGTGAAAAAAAAAGTAACACAGTCATCACATTTAAAGTGGGACTAAATTACTGACCCCCACTTTTCAGCAAGGCGATGATTACACCCCTCACCAGCCTCTGTCATCTTCTCCTCAGGCGGTATGTAGGTGCTAGGATTTAGGCCCGTTGACTGGCCAAGGAAAGGATGACGTTACCCTGCACATGCGCCCGGGAGTCAGTCATACTGGCACAGGATTGCACACTGAGCTGGGCATGCTCAGGTCAGTGTACATTTGATGAGAAGACTGTGAGAAGGGTTACAGTGTGTGTTATTGCAGAAAAAACAAAGCACGTCTCTTCTCGAATAAAGAGCTGCCTACTCACAAAAGACCTGTGTTCCGGACTTTCATCCCAGAACAGGCAAGGCCCTAAATGCAAGTATCACTTGATACAGTCTTTAGGGCCGCAGCCTGCCGAAGAATTTGACAGGCTGCAGGGGTGGACGTTACACCCGTTCCTCCTGGCAACACTAAAACGCTGGAAAGGATGCATTGCAGCTAGACGGCCCTGTGTGCAAGAAGCCTCACTGTCTGTCTGTACTACAGAAGAGCTTACTACTCCTATCCTATGGAGGAGATTGTATTGTATCCCCCATCAATTTACTAACCGATATCAATTTCCAATAAAAAGCGCTCTTTTTTTAATGATCATCTGGCGGATTAGGCAAGCTCCCACTGGCAATTGCATTTACTCCTACACCAGACAGCATGGACAGAAACTGAAGAGCATTGAAAAGGGACGGGATGTGTGCCATGCCATGTCTCTCACGCACACAGACAAGGACAACCACAGACATTTTTTTTTGCATTCCGGCACAAATCGTCAGAGAGATGCGAGTATATTTTTGTTTTATTTGGTTTTAATATCAACCAGTTAAGCCTGGTACACACAAGATTGCTGGACGAACGATTGTCTATTTTTTTTTGCATGCTACTCTCATATCAAAAATGAAGAGTTTACTGAAATTACGAAAATTCTCATACGACAGAATAAAAATTCATAAGTTATGTAAAGTGTTGTAGTATTTTTGTGATGTATTTTCAAACGGTAACTGTACTGATTAAATGAGAAGTCCAGGAATAACCTAACGCTAAACCTGCTCTGTGCCACATTCTAACTAGGGATCAACCGATATCATTTTTTCAGGGCCGATTTTGGATCACTTCTACAGCAGGGATGAGCTTGGGCGTGTTTGAGTTTGTATGTGTCAGATCCCGCCAGGAAGCCGACACTGCACTCCGCTAATCACAGGCAGTGAGACATTTCTTGATCCGCAGCTGCAAACTGGGAAATGTCTCACTGCCTGTGATTAGTGGAGTGCAGTATCGGCTTCCTGGTGGGATCGGGCACGTTGCAACTCAAACATGCCTGAGCTCATCTCTAATCTATAGTAATAGGCAGTGACAGGTACTCTTTACTGAGAGATCTGGGGGTCTGTAAGACCCCAAACCCCTCCTCTGCACTTAAAAGCACTCAAAACGTCAAGTTTGGCTGCTTGAATACTGCCTTTTTTTTTTCAAATCTGGTGCCTTTAAGGCTCCAGTAACCGGAAGTGATGTCATGACATTGCTTTCGGGTTACTACATCAGAGACCCGATCAAAGCCAATTCTTGCTTTGTTCGGGTCTTCAGCCAGCTGGTGGGACGGGTCACAGGAGACCCGGGTGGAGCAGCGGGCTCCCCTTCCCGCTGCTTGTAATAACAGCTGAGCGGCTGCTTAGGCGCATTGGTTGTTATTAGAAGAAAGCTGGCCGTTGGCTCTAAAAAAACGGTAGCGGGGTGATGTCTGTAGCTGCATGCCTAATTCTAAACCTAATCTATCTAGCCCTGTAAAGCAAAAATCACTGTACTTACCTTTTCTGAACCCGATACGGTATGGTCTCTAACAGCAACAGCTGTGTGCAGGAGAGGACCGACAACGGCTGTGAAATGAATGGGAAGTGATGTCACCCATAGACTTCCATGGGGCTTCTGTTGTCGGCTGCCTCTCCTGTACCCCGCCTCCACACTGAAGTGCCGCTGACAGCGGATTCTGGGACCGGACCAGATCAGCTGCAGAATAGGTAAATACAGTGATTTTAGCTTTACAGGGTTAGATAGATTAGGTTTAGAATGAGGCACAGAGCAAGTTTAGCATTAGTTTTGCCTGGACTGCTACTTTAAATGAAAATCGTACAATCTGGTATCTTACAAAAAACATTTTTGTGCTTGTCCCATTGGATAATATCACATGAATTGTTGAGATCAGCTCTCGAAAGCTGTGTACTAACGATCAGATTATCGTACGATCGCTTTGAAAGCGATATTTTTCTTATGATTTTTTGATTGTGTGTATGGGGCATTAGATATGATGTGATGTAAAGAAGAGCAAACCGTGTATATATGTCAGTGCGATGAAATCAATCAGAAAGCGCACAGATCAATAACAAGACATTGGTATGATCATGGTAATTAAATAGAAAAAAATAAACAAAGAACAATAAAAGAAAACAAAAAAGCCAACTTCTATTAAAAAATAAGTTGTGTTCTTATGTCATGGAACAGAACTCATATGAGATGACTGAGCCTGGCATACCAATGGGTGCTGCCATCCCAACAACATCAAACGGTACATGGAGAGGAGCCACTGCCAGGGAACGTACTGGCTGCTATTACATCCCATGAATGATCACATGGAGCACAGGCAACCTATACACACAAATACATGCATAGCTTAAATATATATATATAGTATATATATATCAGCTAAGTGACAACAAGGACACCGATTCCTCTAACCGGCATCACTGAGAGCAAACACCCCACCAACTACACACACACTGCTCCCCATGCACAAAGCATACCCACATTGTACATCTCTCCTATTTCTGAGGCGGCAGCTGGACTCCAGGTCGGGAAGAACCCGGGAAAACTTCCGGTTCCGGAGCTCACGGGCTCCGAGCTGAGAGAACGGCAAGCACCACACAACGCATGCGCGTCAGGCTCCAGCGACCGTACATTGTCTCCGCCCACGGTGTTGCCGTGATGCGTTCATTGCGCATGCGCTTCTGTCCAGTCCCTTCCCACAGTTATTTGTATATGGAGTAGTACTGTTCAGTTTGGGGAGGGCACTCGGTTCCTCGAAAGCTATGATGTTGTAATTTGTAGAAAGAACCAATTGATCTTTGGCATACAATATATTACCGGTGCATTGGTAAAAGGCATTTTCATTCTTTTGAAAACGCTTGTTGTGTTTTTATAGCACTTTTTATTGCATTAAAATCACACATACACTGGAATTAAAAAAGAATGGCGTGTGCATTCTAAAACCTCGTACACACAATCAGGGCCGCTGATAGGCCAGTACAACTGGCCCTGTTGTACCGGGCCCGGAGTCCTCAGCTCTGCAGGGGGGCCCGGGCAATCTAAAATCTAAAACACAGTGCAGAATAATTAAAAAAAAAGCCTTTTTGAATTCACAGCATCCCCTCTCCTACTTACTAAACTGGTGTTTTTCCTTTTTCTGGGCCCCTCTGCAATAATGTGCTGGTATGTGTGGGAGGGACTACTTCTTCTGTTTCGGGCGCATGTCTATTCAGTGCCCGCTCTGCATAGGATTCCTGCCTGTAGCCTGTGTAATGCCTTCCCCTGCCCTGGCGGAGTGATCTCTCTTCCCCTGCTTATGGTGCTCAGCTCTGCTCCCCACTTGGCCAGGAAGCTGTGTCTGTGAGGAGGCAGAGAGGAAACATCTCAGCCACAGGCAGCCGACATTTCTCTCCAGAAAGCAGGTAACAGCACTGCAGGAAGGAACTGAGGAGAAGAAGAGGTAAGTTAGTGAGGAGAAGAAGAGATTCATGATCGGGAGGCTGCCAGACTGTCACAGTGCAGTGCCTAACACAGCAGAACAGTCAGGTGTGTCTGAACACTGAAGACACATTTTATTTCCCACAAAGTCAGGCAGGGCTAAAGATTGAAGGAAAGCCCAGAAAATCCAGATTGTTTCTTTATGTATTTGACTTTGTAAACGTTTACAGGATTGATGTAGCTAAATGTGCTTGCCTCACTGGTATTATTTCCCAAGTCAGCCTAAAGACTTCTATAGTAGAAAAAAAAAGTTATGCTTTCAAATTTGTGCTTTTTAATCAAACTATCTGAGAACAGAAAAGCTTTTTTTTCAGGTTGGAAATAAAATGATCAATAACCATAGCAGTGTGTGTCATTGAAGGCATCCTGTCACTTCTGTCACAAGGGAAAGTTACAGGAGTTCACTATGTAATGAACAGAGGATTCTCTCTGCCAGAGGTGGGAAGTATTGTGACTCTGCCCTAAAAATCTCTACTTTCACTTTATCTAAAAACTCCAATCCCAGACAGAGAGATGGGGAGAGACAGACTGAGAGGAGAAGAGAGAGATATTTATATAGATGGGGAGAGAGATGGAGAGACAGAGAAAGAAATAGAGAGAGAGAGACTGAGAGGAGAAGAGAGAGATATATAGATGGGAGAGAGAGAGAGACTGAGAGGAGAAGAGACAGATATATATATGGGAGAGAGAGAGAGACTGAGAGGAGAAGAGAGAGATATATAGATGGGAGAGAGAGAGACTAGGAGGAGAAGAGACAGATATATATATGGGAGAGAGAGAGAGACTGAGAGGAGAAGAGAGAGAAATATAGATGGGAGAGAGAGAGACTGAGAGGAGAAGAGAGAGATATATAGATGGGAGAGAGAGAGACTGAGAGGAGAAGAGAGAGATATATAGATGGGAGAGAGAGAGACTGAGAGGAGAAAAGAGAGATATATAGATGGGAGAGAGAGAGACTGAGAGGAGAAGAGAGAGATATATAGATGGGAGAGAGAGAGACTGAGAGGAGAAAAGAGAGATATATAGATGGGAGAGAGAGAGACTGAGAGGAGAAGAGAGAGATATATAGATGGGAGAGAGAGAGACTGAGAGGAGAAAAGAGAGATATATAGATGGGAGAGAGAGAGAGAGAGACTGAGAGGAGAAGAGCGAGATATATAGATGGGAGAGAGAGAGAGAGACTGAGAGGAGAAGAGAGAGATATATAGATGGGAGAGAGAGAGAGAGACTGAGAGGAGAAGAGAGAGATATATAGATGGGAGAGAGAGAGAGACTGAGAGGAGAAGAGAGAGATATATAGATGGGAGAGAGAGAGAGACTGAGAGGAGAAGAGAGAGATATATAGATGGGAGAGAGAGAGAGACTGAGAGGAGAAAAGAGAGATATATAGATGGGAGAGAGAGAGACTGAGAGGAGAAGAGAGAGATATATATATGGGAGAGAGAGAGACTAAGAGGAGAAGAGACAGATATATATATGGGAGAGAGAGAGACTGAGAGGAGAAGAGACAGATATATATATGGGAGAGAGACTGAGAGGAGAAGAGAGAGATATATAGATGGGAGAGAGAGAGACTAAGAGGAGAAGAGAGAGATATATATATGGGAGAGAGAGAGAGACTGAGAGGAGAAGAGAGAGATATATAGATGGGAGAGAGAGAGACTAGGAGGAGAAGAGACAGATATATAGATGGGAGAGAGAGAGACTGAGAGGAGAAGAGAGAGATATATAGATGGGAGAGAGAGAGACTGAGAGGAGAAGAGACAGATATATAGATGGGAGAGAGAGGGACTGAGAGGAGAAAAGAGATGGAGAGAGAGACAGAAAGAGAAAGAGAGGGAGAGAAAAAGAGAGATGAAAGGGGAAAGAGATGGAGAAAACAAGATATAGAGAGAATTAGAGATGGAGGGGCAGACAGAAAGAGAGAGACCGAGAGAAAGAGACAGATAAATATTATAGAGAGAGCGGTGGACAGAGAGAGAGAGATGGAGAAAGAGAGGGAGATGGAGAGAGCAATAGAGAAAGAGAGGGATAAAGAGAGAGAGAGAGATGAAAGGGGAAAGAGACTGAAAGAGAGAGATAGAGAAAACGAGATAGAGAGAATTACAGATGGAGGGGCAGACAGAAAAAGACAGATTGATAAATATTATATAATATAAGATAAAGATGGAGAGAGATAGAGAGAGAGAGAGAAAAAGAGAAATGGAGAAAGAAGCAGAGAGGTAGGCAGAAAGAGAGAGGGGCGGAGAGAGTGAGAAATAAAGAGAGAGAGAAAGAGAGAGAGATAGAGAAAGATAGAGAAAGAAAGAGAGACAGAGAGTTAAAGATTATATATCACAAAATAAAGATAGATAGAGAGGGAGAGAGACTGAAATGATAGAGATACAGCAGAGAGAGAGATAGAATGAATATATATCATAGATACAGAAAGAGAAATGGGCGGAGAGGGAAAAAGAGAGAGCAGAAAGATATATGGAGAGAGAGGAAAGGATGAGCTACCAAAAAAAAAGAAAGGAACAGAGTGAACGACTGAGGGAGGGAAGAGAGAGACAGAGAACAGAAGAGAGTGCAGAGAGGAGCAGTGAGATGAACTGGAAGATCTATATACAGTATTTGAAGCATCAGCTTTTATCAAGAGAACAGGAACTTGTATAGAAGGCTGTATACGGTGGCACCTGCAGCTCCTCAGGTGCAGAAATTTTATGCCCAGCTTATTTTTAGCCTCCATGTATATAAGGGCCTGAGTTCCCATCACCACCGGGGTAGGGATAGCAGTGGCGGCAATTTATTTCAGAGCCACCACAGTGCTATTTCAAAACAGTTAGCTTAGCCCCAGCATTTTCTGTGTGCCCCCCTTTGAATTTAGTACTAGAATCACCGACTGTCTGTGAAAGCCAGGATTTAGTCCTGGTTCACATTAGTACGATATCAGACATCGCATATGATTTGGAGCGCACTGCTCTGCAAATCACATGCGATGTCTGTGCGATGCAAATTCAGCCATACAGATTGTATGGCTGAATTTGCATCGCATTCGAACACAACTCGCACAGGACCCTTCTTTTTTGGTCCGCAGCAGAATCGGATCGCATGGTGGTTCACACCTATGCGATTCATGTTCGAACTGACAGTTCGCACTGCGATATGCAAACTGATCTGGAGGTGTTGTTAACCCTGTATTGACACCCCCAACAATTCGCATATGGCAGTGTGAACTGCTTGTGATTTGAATGTGATGCGGGAACCTGCAGTGGATTCACAGGGTTCCCGCATTGCATTTATGTGAACCGGCACTTAACACTAAACCCAGAAGCTGAAAAAATATTTTCCTGTGCTACACAGCATTCCATAGGAGTGCCTGTAGCAGACCACTGTGTGTCACTCCCAGCTTCTGTAGCCTCCTGGGATCTGTGAAGATTTTACATGAATAACTAAAAGCTCATAAGAAGCTGATCATTGTAAGCCCCCTCTCAGTGGTAAATGGTTTCTCTCATCTCTGTAAACTGATACATCTCCAGGAGAGCTTGTTCTTTTGAAAGACAAAAGACTTACTAGCTAGATCACCATATAAAAATTAAGGAAAGAGAGTCTAAAAAAGAAAACTAATGCAATGCAATATACTAAATGTCTGCTTTTGGGTTTAGGACTGCTTTAAATATACAGTATCTCACAGAAGTGAGTACACCCCTCACATTTTTGTAAATATTTTATTATATCTTTTCATGTGACAACACTGAAGAAATGACACTTTGCTACAATGTAAAGTAGTGAGTGTACAGCTTGTATAACAGTGTAAATTTGCTGTCCCCTCAAAATAACACACAGCCATTAATGTCTAAACCGCTGGCAACAAAAGTGAGTACACCCCTAAGTGAAAATGCCCAAATTGGGCCCAATTAGCCATTTTCCCTCCCCGGTGTCATGTGACTCGTTACAAGGTCTCAGGTGTGAATGGGGAACAAAACTTTACAATCACTTTAAAGTCCCTTCTATTGCACTCAGCCTACTCCAAATCTCCAACTTTCTTCTGCAGTGCTCCGTCTTCCTGATACAGGGAAAGTGGAAAGCAGAGCTTCTGGAGCTCACAGAGGACATTACAAGGAGGCAGAAAACCACTATTTCAGGAAAAATAGATTATAGGGCCAGTAAGCAGTGGATATCTATGATTTTTATTTTTGAGCAACCATGAGTGTTTTTGAGCTGATAGTATCTTAAGACACTGGGCTCCATCCCTGAAACCTATCTACCGCTTTAAGAGCAGTGTTAAAAAAGCTCATAGCATTTTTCAAAAAATGTTTTGCCATTCAGCAAAAACGCTTGTAAACTATTTATTTCATAGAGCTATCCTGAGATAAAAGAGGTCTGTTCCCCTCTGAATTCAGTATTCCTTTTAGATAATCAAACCTATAACTGGCTGGAGGAAGATAAATATCACTTAAAGACAAAACTGCACTTTGTTTCCAGGCGGGGTCTAGGGAGGGGCCAGGGGCGGGGTCTGGGGAGGGGCAAGGGGTGGGGCTTAAGGGGCCCCATCAGGTAGGCTGTACGGGGCCCCATGATTTCTATCAGCGGCCCTGCACACAATCAGATTATTGAACAATTTTTCGTACGATTTTTGTTGCATGCTAGTCTCATATACAAAGTGAAGGGGTTATTTTCATAGAAAAATTACCGTACAGAATTCTACTTCAGAAGTGATGTCATGTGTTGAATTGTTTTGTATGTACTCTCGTTTCTGAGCATGCCTAGTCTTGCTCTTACGATTTACAAAAACTGTTCTAATTAAACAAAAATCGGACGTGGTGTTGACGTATGATAAAAATTTTATAGCCTGCACATTCAGATTTTGTCGTCCGAAAATTCATACACATGCTCCCCGCCCCTCCACAGCCCAGCGTTTCAATGAGCGAGGAGAGGGCAGAGTGGAGAGCCAGTGACAGACAGACAGCGTCTCTGCTGATGTCACAGATGTCGATCTAGGCACCACATCATCACTACCATGGAGTCGGAAACTGCCAGGTGCCTGGACTAACACCTGGCTCAGCCTCTCAATGAGTCGCTGAGAGCCTGAGCCGGCTGCTCCCCGCCCCTCCACAGCCCAGCGTTTCAATGAGCGAGGAGAGGGCAGAGTGGAGAGCCAGTGACAGACAGTCAGCGTCTCTGCTGACATCACAGATGTCGATCTAGGCACCACATCATCACTACCATGGAGTCGGGATCTGCCAGGTGCCTGGACTAACACCTAGCTCAGCCTCTCAATGAGCCGCTGAGAGCCTGAGCCGGCTGCTCCCCGCCCCTCCACACCCCAGCGATTCAATGAGCGAGGAGGGGGCAGAGTGGAGAGCCAGTGACAGACAGTCAGCGTCTCTGCTGACATCACAGATGTCGATCTAGGCACCACATCATCACTACCATGGAGTCGGGATCTGCCAGGTGCCTGGACTAACACCTGGCTCAGCCTCTCAATGAGCCGCTGAGAGCCTGAGCCGGCTGCTCCCCGCCCCTCCACAGCCCAGCGTTTCAATGAGCGAGGAGAGGGCAGAGTGGAGAGCCAGTGACAGACAGTCAGCGTCTCTGCTGACGTCACAGATGTCGATCTAGGCACCACATCATCACTACCATGGAGTCGGGATCTGCCAGGTGCCTGGACTAACACCTGGCTCAGCCTCTCAATGAGCCGGTGAGAGCCTGAGCCGGCTGCTCCCCGCCCCTCCACAGCCCAGCGTTTCAATGAGCGAGGAGAGGGCAGAGAGGAGAGCCAGTGACAGACAGTCAGCGTCTCTGCTGACATCACAGATGTCGATCTAGGCACCACATCATCACTACCATGGAGTCGGGATCTGCCAGGTGCCTGGACTAACACCTGGCTCAGCCTCTCAGTGAGACGCTGAGAGCCTGAGCCGGCTGCTCCCCGCTCCTCCACAGCCCAGCGTTTCAATGAGCGAGGAGAGGGCAGAGAGGAGAGCCAGTGACAGACAGTCAGCGTCTCTGCTGACATCACAGATGTCGATCTAGGCACCACATCATCACTACCATGGAGTCGAGATCTGCCAGGTGCCTGGACTAACACCTGGCTCAGCCTCTCAGTGAGCCGCTGAGAGCCTGAGCCGGCTGCTCCCCGCCCCTCCACAGCCCAGCGTTTCAATGAGCGAGGAGAGGGCAGAGAGGAGAGCCAGTGACAGACAGTCAGCGTCTCTGCTGACATCACAGATGTCGATCTAGGCACCACATCATCACTACCATGGAGTCGGGATCTGCCAGGTGCCTGGACTAACACCTGGCTCAGCCTCTCAGTGAGCCGTTGAGAGCCTGAGCCAGCTGCTCCTGCCCCTCCACGGCTCAGCGGTTCAATGAGGAGGGGGCAGAGCAGAGAGCCAGTGATTGACAGTCAGTAGCTCTTTGCTCGGGGAGCTGTCAGAACCGAGTGATCGGAGGTGTTCGATCGCTCGGTTCTCAGTGTTAGAGGCACCGGGGGACAAATACAGCATCGGACCGATACTGCATCCACCTAGGTAAATATGAATGGGGAAAAAAAGAAACCCAAACTTCTCTTTTAAGAATAGTAAAACATTGTCTAAATGGGTTCTTAGCAAATATTAAATTGTATATGAAATGATTCTTTTCCATAACTGGTAAAGTGACACAAGACCATATCCTTATTCTCTAAAAAATAATTTATACACATCCTCTACTTTATGGTCCTGTTTTTAGTTAAATTGTTCCTTACTGTGTTTAAATCAGTGTTAATCTTTTTGTCAAATTTAGATTTCGTTTTAGTCATAGTCTTTTGACTAAAATGGCTTTTTAGTTTTACTCGTATTTTAGTCATCTGAATTGTTTTAGTTGTATAAGTCTACTAAAATCTCCAGTACATTTTAGTCAATTAAAATCTAGTGGGTTTAGTTACATTTTAATGCATTATTTAAGCATTTCTCTAGAATTGCCAAACTCATTATATTCTCCTAGGGTAAGAAATTGAATAACGTTATTATTTATGGTACTAAGATTTGAACACGCACTACAGACACAGATTTAGTTGTTGGGATATAGAACATCTTTATAAATAAAACCTTCTTAAACAAACAAAAATATTGCTTTTTGACAAACAGAAGTGCAACTTTAAGATATAAAAAAAAACAAAAACTGTAAAAGTCGTTGGCTGTTATGCCATTGCACATATTACCAACATTAAATATTAAGAAAAAAATCTGAATCTCTCCTATTTGAAGCTAAGAGTACACTTCCCTATGCTCACTACACCTCCCATAGTCCATCTCAGGTGTGAGCAAGAGTGTAGCATTCCTACATACAGTAGGACCATAGAGAACAGATGTAGCCACCCTCGAACAGGAAAATAGATCACAGCAGAAAAAAAAAGGAATTTGGGGATTTGGAGGAGGCTGGGAGCAATGAATTTTGAGTTAGGAATAGGCACTTTAATATATATATATATATTTTTATTAAACGAGAGTTTAGGGTCACTTTCATGTTTGCAAAAAATGCCACATAATCACTGCATTATTACATATTTCTATATATACCTAGTCCCTTCCCAAAGCTCCCAATCTTCCCTATTTGGCAGAAATCCCTCTCTAGCAGAATTAGATTTTTTTCCTCCTCAGTTGTCCCTCCTTTTGGTATGATGTACAGTATAGACCTCGATACACTATCAGCTGTTAGTGTATCGCTGTGTCAGCTGTTGTCTTTACAGTCTGTGTTCCTTCAATTGGCCATTCCACTTCAGTTTTTTTCCATACCTGTCTCCCTCATCTACAGCAGTGGTCTCCATACTGCGGCCCAGGGGCCCAATGCAGCCCTTTGCTTGCCTTTGTCCGGGCCTTGGTGTACTATTCCTCCCACAACACCAACAATAGGGCACTGTTCCTTCACCTGAAACCAATGATGGGGCACTATTCCTCCTATTGACACCAATTATAAAGCACTATTCCTCTCACTGACACCAATAATGGGGCAGTAATCCTCCCACTGACACCAATGATGGGGAACTATTCCTCCCACTGACACCAATGATGGGGCACTATTCCTCCCACTGACACCAACGATGGGGTGCTATTCCTTCCACTGATACCAACGATGGGGCACTATTCCTCCCACTGACACCAATGATGGGGCACTATTCCTCCCACTGATACCAACGATGGGGCACTATTCCTCCCACTGATACCAACGATGGGGCACTATTCCTCCCACTGATACCAACGATGGGGCACTCTTCCTGTCACTGACACCAACGATGGGGCACTATTCCTCCCACTGACACTAACAATGGGGCACTATTCTGCCCACTAACACCAATGATGGGGCACTATTGCTCCCACAGACACCAACAATGGGGAACTATTCCGCCCACTAACACCAATGATGGGGCACTAATTCTCCCCCTGACACCATCGATGGGGTACTAATAGTTTACCTAATACCAAAGATAGGACATTGTTTACTCTTACTGATGCCAAAACATTTTCTACTCCCAATGGCCACAGTTTGGCCCCCGTAAAGTCTGAAGCACAATAAACTGGCCCTTTGTTTTGAAAGTTTGGAGACCCCTGATCTACAGGATACCCTCAAGTTTATCTCCACTAGCTTACAGGTTCTCTGTTGAGTGGCCAGGGCATCACAGTGATTTTCAGCTTCTAGATAGATCCCACAGGTATGGTATATGTATAGTTACACTGGTGAAAGCTGGACCAATGTGAATATGTATAAAATGCCATACCCGGAATCTTTCTTTAAAGTGGAGTTCCAGTAGTTTCTGTGTTTTTAAAAATCAGCAACTACAAAAAGTGTAGCTGCTGACTTTTAATAAACAGACGCTCTCCCGTCCCACGATCCAGCGATGGGGCGACCTGAAGCCTCTGTTCTCTGCCTTGGCTCTCCCTGGCGCCGGCATCACTTCACAGCGAGTTGCGCTGCGCGTCCTGAATGGCCGGGCGATCTTCTGGGACTTGTGACATGTCCCAGAAGATTGCCGGGAGGGGGAGAGGAGAACTTCTGCTCGAGCCGCCTAGGAGGCCCAGGCGGAAGGGGGAGCGATACCTGTCAAATCTAGGTACCTGCTCCCACCCAAAAAAATGACATGCCAAATGTGGCATATCAGGTGGTCAGGAATCCTTAAAGCAGAACTTCTACTTTTGGGTGGAACTCCGCTTTAATTCTCATCAAGTCGATGTCCATGCTTGATGACCTCATGGATAGTGTTTCAATAGAATTATGTGTGTTCTATTGAGGTCTTCAATGTTTGCAATGGCATACTCATACATTCCATGCCTGTATTCATCCACTTTATTGTTGGTTGTCTTCTTTATTTTCATTCAATTTTTCAAATCATAATCCTTTTTTTCAGTGAGTTGATTTTTTTCATAATATCCAAAATAAGCTTTAGTTTAGTAATCTGAGCTTATATTGAAAGGTTGGGCTCAATATGTTGAAGGATCAGTTTGCTTTCTTCGCTGTCTGTGATATAATTAGCGAGTGACAGAAAATACCATAGCCTGAGCAATTCTGATCTTTTTTTTTTATAGACACATCAGTACCTTTGAAGATCTTTTTAAGTAAAAACTAACTACTGTATAAGTGATGTTAGAAAGGTTTCCTCCTGCTCCTCCTACCTACTGTATGTTGCACCGCTTTTATAAAAGAGATCACTGGAAATACCTTTTTTAAATCTGCTCTGGTGTGATCATGTGATTGAAAAACAGTGGCTCCTCTATGTCAAGGGGCACTCAACAATGGGGGGTTCTTTACTGTTAGGGCTGCAAGATTGTGGAATTCTCTACCACAAGAGGTGGTTTCTGCGGGAAGTATGTTGGCTTTCAAAACTCTTAAGTACATCTCAAGGATCAGAACATTCAGGGGTAGGAGAGATGATTACGGCCACACACACCTACACAGGTTGAACTGGATGGACTATTGTCTTTATTCAACCTCACCTACTATGTAACTATGAATTTCCAGAGCTGTGATGCCAAAGGCAGTGGTAATCCTGCCATCTCTACTCTTCCTGTCCTAGATTAAGCAACAGTGGCGCCCCCCCCCCCCTATCCATGCGTCTGGCCCCCTAATCTACATGCAGGGCGCGGGATGCATGGATTCCAATGAGGGTGTTTTTTTTTTTTCAAGCACATGATTAGAGCCAGAGGCTCTACTAGGCTTCAAAAAAGTGTGAGCTTGGGGCGCAGAGCACTGCGCCCTGAGCCCACCCAGTTGTGTGACAATACTCAATTAATACTTGCTATTGCCACACGGATTCTCCTCTCGGCCAATCAGGAAGCGAGTCATGAGACCTGTTTCCCAATTGGAAAAAAGGAGAAGGCATCCTATTGGCGGAGATGGAGGGAGAAGACGGCTGCCGAGAGGGGACGTGGGGGGAGACTGAGGGGGAAGCCGTCACCGCCTGTCAGTAACAGAGGAACAAGGTAAGTGAACTGCTGCCTGGGGGGGGGGGGGGGTATGGTGTGGACTGGACTCTGGAGTGATGGGGGGGGGTCCATGGCCAGGTCTGTCTGAAGCCCCCCCCCAACCGATGGAGCACCAGCCGCCACTGGTAAGCAATGATGTCACACTAGGAAAGTGATAGTGTTAGGACTACATAACAGCTCCCTCTCATCTTCATAACAGGGGAAGGTGTTTTGCAGTCCACTGAGATAGCAGGGAACAAAGCTAACTGATAATATTCCAGAAACAGGGGACACAGGAAGTTATCAGCTCATAGGATTTTTGGCTGGATGAACAGATATAACAAAATGCTTGCAATGGTAAATTTAAGAAACCAATAGAGAGGAAATAAGAGATAATGTATTGTTACATAAATAATGTCATTAGCATATTGAAGTACTGTATGTTGATGTTTCTTCCACCAATCTTGAAACATCTATCAGCTTCCTCCAGCCCTGTTTCTAGTATATGTTTAACATACTCTCACAAACTGTTAGAAATGTCCCTACCTTGAGCTATTGCGGGATGTGAAAGAGAACACCTTAAGCCCCTTTCACATGGGCGGATAGAATAGAGCTTTTAGCTGCAGATAGATGAAGTTATCTACCGCAGCTAAACTGAGACAATGCATCCCTATGACCCTATACATACACAGCATTTAGTTTTCATACGATTTTGTATGGTTAAAAAATTTTTTTTTACTGCGTCCAGGACCGATTTATCGCAGCTATCTGAACATAATCGTTGGTAATCGCTGTGCACTGTTTCACCTGCAGATAGCACCGGCAACAAAAGAATGAAGAACAACAGAAAGCTTATCAGAATTATAAGGTATACCTGGGAATGACACACGAAGTTGAAGAAGGGAGTGTATAGAGAGAGAAGCGATGGCGGCCCATGATATACAGTATCTCATGAGGCCAAAATAGCCTTGGTGCACGACCGACCAGAGATTTAGGACCCTGAATGCCCAGGATACTTTGACAGAGTCATGAAGAGGTTGAAATGGGAGGAAGTGTACCAATTTCTGTCTTCCAACTGGGAAAATATGTCTGCAAGTGAACAGGAGAACAGAGGTGAGTGCATTGATGGATGTGTGGGGGTGCAGGGGTACACATACATGGGATCAGTTGCCTATAGCAACCATACCTTAAAAATAGCAAATGCAGTTTCCTAGGGTAAATTGTTTGCTTTGGTCAATTAGTGCTCCATCCATTATGTTTGTCATATGTTTAATTTTTTTTTTCAATGGAATATATTGCAGGGAAGGCGATTTGTACAAGATGGAGGTCTCTACGTGACCGTTACAAGAAGGAACTTAATTAGGAGAGGTCTGCCAAGAGAAGTAGTTCACCCTCAACATGTCGTAGGCCTAGCCCCCAGCAGAGACTTTGTCATTTTTGTGGCGCAGCACTGAGATGCGAACATAAGTTTATTTTGTCTTTTTTTTTTTTGCATGCAAGAAGCTTTAGATATTGTCTAATTTTACCTTATTTTTTGCTTTCTCTCTAGATAAAATTGCCCTCTGCTATCGTCAGCAGCAATCATTATTTTAATTACTTCTTATCAAGAGAATAATCTGACCGATTTTTTGAAAGTTCCCTCAGCTGCTACAGGCCAATCATGTAGTTTATGCTTGACATGATTCTAATAAATAATGTAAACACTGAAAGAACTATATATAGACATTATCCATGAATCTTTGAATGCTATTATTTTTAACTAGAACCATCTCAAGCGTTCCCACAAGAGCAAGGCGTGGAAGTATGTCGTCAGACAATGAAATCGAAGCTGAAGCAAACCAAGAGACAAATGCAGAACCAGTTTCTCCTAATGAAAATCAACCACCCACTCAAGCACCTGTGGTAGGTTTCCTTCAAAGTGTCACATAGTGTCATGTCACAACCTCCATCTACAAGCCACTTATTGCTGACATCTACAAAAATGGCAGATGGTGTTAGTGCAATGACATATTTGTAGAAAAGCTTCATTCTACTTACAGGCAAATATTGATAGGAGAATCCAGTCAAGTTCCACCACTCGTCGAACACGCCTTACTCAGCAAGAACCCCCTTTTGAAGAATATTTTCATTGCTTACTTGAAGAAATGAGAAACCTTTCTCAAACCTCTACCTCAAAAGATGATGATGAATTCCTCAAGATCTTGGACCCCTATGTGATGTTTTGCAGAATGTTTCTGTCCCTAATCAGGGAGGTCCCTCTTGATAAGCGGACTGAGGTCAAGGGATATATATATGCTTTTATATATATATATATATATATATATATATATATATATATATATATATATATAGTTTCTGCTTGCAAAGAGCAACACCCATTTCCAAGATTTCAGCCCTGGGGATTGGGTTTTAATAAACCAAGTGGCTCTTTTACAAAATTACTGCCCGTCCATCATTACCATATCAGTACACCTGCCATGAGCCCTTACTTAGGATCCCCACCAATGTACACACTTTTCCCATCTCATCAGGGTTTACAAAGAATGCATGAGCAGCCAAACCCATGTCGCCCACCCTCCTCTTTATCTTGCCAATCTGAATCATCCATAGATGTGGGCAGGTAACCAAGCCATTCTTCCCTGCATTCTCCTTACCCAGTTTATGAAAGTTTGTAATTTTGTTTACTGCTTCTAAGATGTTATTTATATGCCTGTTTTTTTAATATTGTGGTTTAATCTGACTGATACATTTGCTTTAATAAGATATATCAAAATTCCTGCAGATTCTTGTGTATGCTATCCCCACTAAAGAGAGGTTTTCATTTTGGCATAGTCAACCTGATTCGATTTTACCTTTTCAACCCCCCCTTTATGTCCTCAGCTCCAGCCATCTTGTCTGCACACAGACTGCTAAACCAGAATGTGTCAAGGTGGGATGAATGACAGTATACTTTTCACAAATCCTGATAAATCTTGCCAAACCAATTCCGGAATATTTTTATTTTTTTGTAAATGACGTGGAGGAGATGGAGATGTTACAAACACAAAATCACAACACACAATTTAATGACACATCTTACTTGGGGGCATCTCTCAGCAGGAGGTTGGACACACTTTGAAGTTTGTGCGCTTCTGAACCCATTATTTTTTAAAAAATATATTTTTCTTTCAAGCAATATTTGTTGCCACTGTAAGCCCTGTACAGTATCTCACAAAAGTGAGTACACCCCTCACATTTTTGTAAATATTTTATTATATCTTTTCATGTGACAACACTGAAGAAGTGACACTTTGCTACAATGTAAAGTAGTGAGTGTACAGCTTGTATAACAGTGTAAATTTGCTGTCCCCTTAAAAGAACTCAACACAGCCATTAATGTCTAAACTACTGGAAACAAAAGTGAGTACACCCCTAAGTCAAAATGTCCAAATTGGGCCCAAAGTGTCAGTATTTTGTGTGGCCACCATTATTTTCCAGCACTGCCTTAACCCTCTTGGGCATGGAGTTCACCAGAGCTTCACAGGTTGCCACTGGAGTCCTCTACCACTCCACCATGACGATATCACGGAGCTGGTGGATGTTAGAGACCTTGCACTCCTCTACAGTCCATTTGAGGATGCCCCACAGATGCTCAATAGAATTTAGGTCTGGAGACATGCTTGGCCAGTCCTCCACCTTTACCCTCAGCTTCTTTAGCAAGGCAGTGGTCATCTTGGGGGTGTGTTTGAGGTTGTTATCATGTTGGAATACCGCGGCCCAGTCTCCGATGGGAGGGGATCATGTTCTGCTTCAGTATGTCACAGTACATGTTGGCATTCATGGTCCCCTCAATGAACTGTAGCTCCCCAGTGCCGGCAGCACTCATGCAGCCCCAGACCATGACACTCCCACCACCATGATTGACTCTAGGCAAGACACACTTGGCTTTGTACTCCTCACCTGGTTGCCGCCATACACGCTTGACATTAAAAAGGTTTATTTTGGTTTCATCAGACCACAGGGCATGGTTCCAGTAATCCATGTTCTTAGTCTGCTTGTCCTCAGCAAACTGCGGGCTTTCTTGTGCATTATCTTTAGAAGAGGCTACCTTCTGGGATGACAGTCATGCAGACCAATTTAATGCAGTCTGCGGTGAATGGTCTGAGCACTGACAGGCTGACCCCCACCTCCTCAACCTCTGTAGCAATGCTGGCAGCACTCATACGTCTATTTCCCCAAAGACAGCCTCTGCATATGACGCTGTGCACGTTCACTCAACTTCTTTGGTCGACCATGGCGAGGCCTGTTCTGAGTGGAACCTGTCCTGTTAAACCACTGTATGGTCTTGGCCATCGTGCTGCAGCTCAGTTTCAGGGTTTTGGCAATCTTCTTATAGTCTAGGCCATCTTTATGTAGAGCAACAATTCTTTATTTCAGATCCTCAGAGAGTTCTTTGCCATGAGGTGCCATGTTGAACGTCCAGTGATCAGTATGAGAGAGTGAGACCGAAAACACCACGTTTAACACACCTGCTCCACATTCACACCTAAGACCTTGTAACACCAGCGAGTCACATTACATCGGGGAGGAAAAATGGCTAATTGGGCCCAATTTGGACATTTGCACTTAGGGGTGTACTCACTTTGGTTGCCAGTGGTTTAGACATTGGTGGCTGTGCGCTGAGTTATTTTGAGGGGACTGCAAATTTACACTGTTATACAAGCTGTACACTCACTACTTTAGATTGTAGCAAAGCTTAATTTCTCCAGTGTTGTCACATGAAAAGACAGTATAAAATATTTACAAAAATGTGAGGGGTGTACTCACTTTTGTGAGATACTGTATGTACCATTCACAGGGCTGGCCCAAGACATTGTGCTGCCTGGGTCCAAGAATGAAATGCTGCCCCCCCCTCCCCCCCCAAAAAAAAAAAAAATTCACACCCTCCAAAAGGCCCCCACATTCTATAGGACTATGAAAGCAGTCAGAGGGGTGTGTGTGTGTAAGGAGTGACAGCAGGAGCAGGACAGAGCAGTAGACACTGGGCAGATGAGCGCACCAGGCTTTCTCCTGTCTATAGTGCCACAGTGCCCCGCAGTGCTGCGGGCATGGTACGGGAGAATGCAGTGCTGTGGGCATGGTACGGGAGAATGCAGTGCTGTTGGCATAATACAGGAGAATGCAGGGCTGCAGGCATGGTACAGGAGAATGCAGGGTTGCGGGCATGGTACAGGAGAATGCAGGGCTGCAGGCATGGTACAGGAGAATGCAGGGCTGCGGGCATGGTACAGGAGAATGCAGGGTTTCGGGCATGGTACAGGAGAATGCAGGGTTGCAGGCATGGTACAGGAGAATGCGGGGCTGTGGGCATGGTACAGGAGAATGCAGTGCTGCGGGTATAATACAGACGAATGCAGGGCTGTAGGCATGGTACAGGAGAATGCAGGGCTGCGGGCATGGTACAGGAGAATACGGGGCTATGGGCATGGTACAGGAGAATGCAGTGCTGTGGGCATGGTACAGGAGAATGCAGTGCTGTGGGCATAATACAGGAGAATGTGGGGCTGTGGGTATGGTACAGGAGATGCAGGGCTATGGGCATGGTACAGGAGAATGCAGTACTGCGGGCATGGCACAGGAGAATGCAGTGCTGTGGGCATAATACAGAAGAATATGGGGCTGTAGGCATGGTACAGGAGATTGCAGGGCTGCGGGAATGGTAAAGGAGAATGCAGGGCTGCGGGCATGGTACAGGGGAATGCAGGGCTGTGGGCATGGTACAGGAGAATGCAGGGCTGCGGACATGGTACAGGAGAAAGCGGGGCTGCGGGCATGGTACAGGAGAATGCAGTGCTGTGGGCATAATACAGAAGAATGCAGGGCTGTGGGCATGGTACAGGAGAATGCAGGGCTGCGGGCATGGTACAAGAGAATGCGGGGCTGTGGGCATGGTACAGGAGAATGCAGGGCTGCAGGCATGGTACAAGAGAATGCGGGGCTGCGGGCATACTAGTATGCCCGCAGTTCCGCATAATGGCAGGTAGTGCTGTTGTGGAGGAGTCTCACTTACCTGTTCCTAAAGGCGCCTTAGGATTTAAAAATGGCGCCGCCCAGCGCCAACACGTCACCGCGCATGCGCCGCCGCTGCTCGGGAAAGCCCGTACATGTTCGGCTATTCCCGGAAATAGCCGAACATGTACGGGCTTTCCCAAGCGGCGGCGGGGCATGCGCAGTGTGCATGTCAGGCCGGCCGCGGACCTTTTTTTTTTTTTTTGACTCGAGTATGAGCGGATAAAGAGAAGATGCGGCCGGGGCTGCCTCTCTCTAAGTGCCCCCTGGGTCCCATGGTCCCACCGGGACTCATGGTAGGGCCGGCCCTGACCATTCAGTACACACAGTAATACACAGTAGTTGGTAACAAAGTTGTAAATATCTCATATAATTATATACAATTCCAGGGTGGGTGGCTGATGTCACCTTAGTTTCAGTGAAGGGAGATACTAAGGCATCAGCATACCAAGATATTTTGGACAATTTCAAGCTCCCAACTTTGTGGAAGCAGTTTGGGGTTGGCCCTTTCTTTTTCAACATGGCTAATGTCACTATCTGCACTCCTGTTAATTCAGAACAAGCCATGCATGCATACATTTTTTTGGTGTGTATATTGACAATTTCGCCAATAAAAAACAAAGCTTTTTACTGCGCTCACAGGTTTAGGTAAATCACATGACAGAGGAATACTTGAAAATTAGGTGGCTTGATGAGATGGACACGTTTACAATCGAATGCCCCAATGCAATTTGGGAAGTTCGTTTTCTTCCAAAACTCATCAGCTATTTCTTCTCACACATTGGATGTTGGTTCTGGCATAACTGAGTTTTTCAGGTCTTCCCACAATATGAGACTAGTGTCATACACAATTGTTGACACAGTTGATATTCCCATTAAACATTGATGGTGCAGGGAGGTGAAACTGGCACCAGTAGCAAGGTATCTGCAATTAAATAAATGAGAAATCTGAAGATAGATAATTACGCATATTTGTTAAGCATCTGTTCAACATATCGAAAATCTACCTTAAAGTCACTAACTGCCATTCTTCCGCACTTATGCTTTTTCCCATGTTGGAGCGCCTTCGGTTCAGACATCCTCTAGCAAGGTCTAGTAACTGATCAAAGGTTGCCACCGACATCCTTGTAAAATTGGTGAGTACGCAGCTCTCCAAACATGAGGCCAAAGTAGCCAATAGATGGACGCTGGGAGGTCAAGGGATGTACCCAGTAAAAATGATGTCTCCTCCACTGAATCAGATCCATCTGTCTCCTCCTTTTCACTCATAAGCAGCAATATGAGCATTGCAATCAGATGTCTTCCATAATCCATATTCAATGATCACACTTCAGCAAAGGTTGAAGTCCTCTCACTGAACAAAGACACAGGAAATAGGTGGGCAGAAATGCAACATGGGTAGTCAAGGGACAAGAAAATAGACATAGTTGCTATGGAAATGGCAAAAATAGTTCCACCGCAGCTAAACGTAAACGCATGTAGACACAAGTAATCGTAAGGAACACCGCAAGTGATCGTTGTGCTTGGAGTCTTGAGATTTCAGAATAACAAAAACATGCTTTTCCCAACGGCAGAACCGCCCATGTGAAAGGGGCCTAGCCCTGTCACAACAACTTCTCCTGAGAGCGGCGTCTATGCAACTTAAAGTTGCAGCTATTTGGAAAAGGTTCCTGCACCACTTTGATGCAATCTTTTTGTGACTTGAGTGCCAGAGAGTGTTAAGTCGCATCAAAGTTGCAATAGAAAATTGCGCAACTTTGGAGTCACGCTAGTGGGAACGGAGCCCAAGTGGCACATGTTGTTTCATCATGGGCCCTATCAAGCAGCTATCTACACCCAGGTGAAATACCAGATACTCACAAACACAGGTTGGTTGGTGCCTGGAAAGCCTAAGAACAGACTAGAACGAAGCAGATTGGACTGTAGTGGACTTGACTTTAGCAGACTGGAGGGTAAAAATATCTATGGTCTTACTTAAGACCAAATACAGCGCTTGCTTGTGATTAAGAATACCTATTGAAGGTTTACCCGATTGGTTGTTAATTTATTGATACCAGCACATGAACAAATATTAAATAATGGTGCAAAATATATATAGTGATGCGAAAAACCAGTGGTGTATAATAAATAGTGTAAAATTAATAATTACTTGACTGATTATAACTCCATAGGTAAAACTGCATATAATATCATAAAAATATATATAAAGGTGACTCTGTGCTCAAGAACATAAACAACATATATAGTAGGTACCGTGTCCTTAATAAATATAAAGTTAAAAAAATTGTGGATATTTAAAAATTATATTATTATTGTATTCCAAAATTGATAAATAGTCCTTGATAATAAAAATAGTGAATACTCAATCAAAGGTGCACGTGCTTGATCAGAAGAAACTGTGAGATCAAACTCTTGCTGAATAAAAAGGGGCTGGATCACTTACCAGACGTAGTGGGTTCTATATACCATATAGTATTAGAACCAATTAGGCTTGGGGAGCCCCCTGGGCTCAATGGGTAACCTCTTTAGGAAGGTCTCCAGTAGCAGCAAATGCCGTCTGAGATGTTTGAAATGAGAAGAAAAGAAGGCTCCAAATAGCGCAATTCAATAGAATAATGTTTTATTTCCCATATTGTGGGTAAAAGTGTTTAAAATAATCGTATCACATCCCCAGTGGTCTAGCGGTGCGGGCTGCTTGTCCTCCTCGCGGTAGACAGAGCTACTTCCGGCTTGCGCTCCACTCAGTACGACGTGATGACGTGTGTGCGGTCCAAGCTGACGCGTTTCGTCACATCCGGTGACGTCTTCAGCTCTGAGCAGTGGACACTGACACAATGCTTGTGTGGTGACAGCATCTCCCGCTCAAGCTTAGTTTTTCTAGCCATGTGATGCAACACATGATAAGGCCAGGACACCCCAAGCAATACCAAGTAGTATCCTCGACTGTGGTAGACAGAGAAGGCGCCGGAACTGTAGTGGGAAGGGTAACTGACTCAGGATTACCTGCTAGTGGCACTGTGGTTACCTGGGTTGAGGGTTGTAATTCCAGTGTCCACCAGCAGGTGTCTCCCAGCAGCCAGCCCAGCACACCCCAGCAATCAGTTTCCACCTAATGCTGGCTGCCCTATTCAGTGTACCCTGTACCTGCTCTCCCTTGTCCCTCATCACACTTTTGTTTACTCTTTCCAATCTACTCCTGCACCTCCAGTTTTCCCCTGCTTTTTGGCGTTTCCCATTTTGTATGTATTGTGTATAGTTAGCTGTTCGTTGTTCTGTCAAAGGGTTTTTTGGTTCACTTATGTTTTCACGTGTGCTGAGTGCTGGTGTTTTGCATGATTTTGATTCACTGTAAATAAATCTCACATACAGTTTATACCGTATGGTCCCAGTTTCCTAAATGGAGCAATGCAGATCTGGCCAACTCTGCTACAGATTCCTTATACTGACTCTGACACTACCTCCTCTTATGAGGGGTCTCTCCATCTATTGAGGACTTGGTTTCAAAAGGGAACTGGCGATTCAATTTTCATACAAATTGAGGAGCGAAAACATCTCAGGCAATGGTCCAAGAACATTCCTCTGGTTCATATCCTTTCCAATCCAAGAGATAATACAGCTTGCCCCTTGAGATGTTGAAATCAAGGAATTGCTGATTTATGTATTCTTGAGGAGAGACTAATGAAGTTGGGCAAGAGAGTCTGTTGAATATTAGTAGCTTCAGGAGGGAGGCATGAAACAAATTTGGTATCATATGCGAAGATGGGTGGAAGTCAAAGCTTGAAAAATACCCGATTGAGCTTGGCCATATTTTCAAAAGGTCTGATCAATACAAACTTAGCTGAAGGAACTTTGAGGCCAATATTTGTAGGGGAAAGCCAGACTTTGTCTCCAGGCTAGTAGTCAGGAGATTTAGTGAAGAGACGCTTGCATGGTGGCTAAAACTGGGACTTCGCTGGTTGTAGATATTGGAGCCGGTACTTGAGGGTGTTTACCATAGACCACATAGAATGGAGATTCTCAGGAACTTGAATTTACAACAATATTGGCAGGCCGCGCCATCAGAGGACACACACGGGGCAATAATCCCCCCGATGCACATATGGACACCCAGGATTGCCGCATATAGCGCTCCCAGTCCATACAACTGGCACAAGACTTGGATACCTGGGTATACTACAATATATATAGGATTGCCTGCCCAAACTACCTTACATTGATGTAAAGGAAACGGTAGTTTTGTTCTCCTATGGTGATGTCTGAATGGCCAGATATTAGCGCCTTCCTGGACCTATATGACCTAATTACTGCAATGAAGTGAATATAACGGGTGTATTACCAATCACATAGTGGATGCACTAATACGTGTTATACAATTCCAACTTGGATATATGGTCCATGTCCACTAGACACATCATCATCTTTTATTACCTTTGGCCGGACTATTGGTCTGCATCAATTTGGAACACTAGCTGGTTCTCTGGTCTCTGATTAAGCCCTGAAGAAGCGAAATCAAGCGAAACGCGTTGGCTGCACAGGGACCATATCCATCCTTTTGACTGAGTGTTGTGGAAATTGCATATTTAACAGTGGCTCACTAATGAAACCTTTCTTTTGTAAAGATTTGGAAGGAAGTTTGGCCAAGCCTAACCCCCCCCCCCCCCTTCAAAGTCACTGTACAATGGATAAACAGCCCTTTTGTCCTCAGGACAAATGGTGTTGGTTTGGGGGGATGGTATATTCCTTAATCACAAGTCTAAATGACTGCTCAAAGCTGCAAGAAGTCAGTCTCAAACGAAACATCCATGAAGCGATGACTGCTGACTTTTCTCTGTGCCATGTGCTTGGAAAGCAAACGGGACTCCATGGCTGCAAACTTCTTTTAGTTAAGTATATTTGCTTTATCTTTATCTGTATCTGCTAGTCTTGTATTATGCTCCTAAATATTGTAATAGTTTTGTATGTACAGATTGTTTTTTGCATAGTAAAAGCACATTTATACACCACAAAGGTCTAAGTTTCCTTGGTTGTACCGCAGAGTAACCCTTGCTAGAAACGCAAGCAAAACACTGAGACTACACCATCTGGTTACCTACTTTGTGTTCCATTTTAAATTTATGTGGTATATGTATATATGTGTTTCCAGGCATGTTCTCATGCCCTTTTTATTGATTGATAGTTAATAAAATGTGTTTTAAACTTACTATTTTGTGGCGTTAAGTCAATTGACCATCTCATTTGAGCCTTGAAAGCCCCACTTTTGTCTATATTTTTCTTCGAGCTGTGCACATAGTTAAAACGAGACAAGAATAAGGACCATCTGGCTTGATGGGGTGTGAGCCTCTTTGCCTCCAAGAGATACGTCAGATTCTTATGATCGGTGAGAATGAGAACTGGAACCACAGAACCTTCGAGCAAGTGTCTCCACTCTTTGAGACCCAGGATAATGGCCAAGAGCTCTCTGTCTCCAATCTCGTAATTGCATTTAGCTGGAAACAGCTTCTTGGAGTAGAACCCACAAGGAAGTAAGGGTCCTTCAGGTGTCTGACGCCGAGACAGGAGGGCACATACTCCCGTCTCAGATGCATCCACGTTTAGGACAAAGGGCAAACCAGGATTGGGATGAGCTAGAATAGGAGCCAAAGCAAAAGCAGACTTGAAAGCTTGAATGGCAGCAGGCGTCCAATTGTGGGAATGGCTGCCCATCTTGGTCAGATCAGAGATAGGTGTGGCCAAAGAGGAAAAGTTCCTGATAAAGTTCCGATAGTAGTTGGCAAACCCAAGGAAACGCTGAATAGAAAGGAGACCACTGGGGGCAAGGCCATTGTAGAACAGCCGAAACCTTCATGGAGAACCCTTTAGCAGAAATGATGTAGCCCAAGAAGGCAACCTGAGACAGGTGGAATTCACATTTCTCAAGCTTACAGAAAAGCCTATTTTCACATAACCGTTGCAGCACCCCTTTGAAATTCAGGTAGTGTGATTCAATGGAGTCTGAGTAAATTAAGATGTCGTCCAAAAAGACTACCAAGCATTGCTGCAACATATTACGAAATACATCATTGATGGACTCCTGGAACACAGCGGGCACATTGCACAAGCAAAAGGGCATAACCAGAGATTCATAATGACCGATTCTGCAATTAAACGCGGTCTTCTGCTCGTCGCTTTCCTTGATCCTTACAAGGTTATACGCTGCCCTTAGGTCAAGCTTAGTAAAGGCACTTGCTTCCTTGAGGCGGTCGAACAACTCAGTAATCAACAGAATAGGTTATGCATTCTTGACTGTTATGTGATTAAAGCCCCTATAATCATCAAATGCAAGGTCTTAACTCACCCCCCTTTCTTTACAAAGAAAAAAACGGCACCCACTGGAGAAGAGGACTTGCGAATGTGCCCCCAGGCAAGTGCATCTGCAACGTACTCCTCCAAGGCCTTATTCTCCGTAACCAAAAAAGGATAAACCCTGCCACGTGGGGGAATGGCTCCAGGTTGCAAGTCTATAACACAAACGTACAGATGATGAGGAGGAAGAGTACCAGCGTGCACCTTGTCAAATACATCTTGATACTCACGATATTTAGTAGGCAACACTGAATCCGAGGAGGTACAAAGTACCTTAACAGGCCCACGGATACAAACCGTGCCACACTATGGAGACCAAGAGAGGATCTCGACCGAGTCAATCAAAGGTCGGATTGTGTTTCTGAAGCCAAGGGTACCCCAATACAACGGAGTAGTGCGGGGATGAAATAACCTTGAAACAGGTTGACTCCCAGTGAACAGCCCCTAACGCCATAACAACTGGAACAGTCTCATGGGTAACCTATGCCGGTTGCAGGGGTCTACTCTGCCATCAATCGCCTTGACAACCAGTGGAGAAACACGAGGCTGCAAGCGTATGGAAATCGCAGCAGCAAATGTACTGTCAATAAAATATCTGCCAGCACCAGAGTCTACCAATGCCCGAGTAACCACCGAACCTGCTGCCCAGAGGAGGAAAACTGTGATCAGCGGGTTATCTTTAAAGGAAACTGGGAATGAGGAAATTCCACTTAAGATCTGACCCCGACAGGACCTTAGGTGCGAGCGTTTCCCGGACGGGTCGGAAATATTTCGGGAAATGCCCACCAAGACCGCAATACAGGCACCGGCCCTCCCTTCTCCCAAGGGCATGCTCAGCTGCATGGGTTCACAGCCAGACAAAACATCCACAGGAGGCGTGGGAGGTGAGAGAGAAATCGGTGGGAAAGAAAACGTAGTAGCCAATCTGGTAGGAGGCCTCCACAGGCACATCCTAAATGATGGTCTCTCCCTGAACCTGGTATCAATCAAAATCAGGAAGGAAATGAGAGCCTCGAGCTCGTCAGGGAGATCCTTGGCCGCAATCTCGTCCTTCATTGCATAGGAGAGACCATGAGAGAAGATAGCCACCAGAGCCTCATTATTCCAGTGCACCTCTGCTGCCAGGGTACAAAATTCAATGGCATACTCGGCAACAGTTCCTCTACCCTGTTGAAAGGACAGGAGCAGCTTTGCAGCAAAGGCAGAGCGAGCAGTCACATCGAATACCCTATGAAAGGAGGCAACAAAACTCAGGTAATCGAGTATCACAGGATTATCATTCTCCCATAAAGGATTCGCCAAGGCCAAGGCCTTGTCCGAGATCAACGAGATTAGGAAGCCCACCTTGGACCTATCAGAAGGAAATGCCTGAGGAACCATCTCATAATAAAGGTGCACTTGGTTTAGGAAGCCACGACACTGACCCGGTTCAACCCATAGCACAGCGGAAGGAGGGCTGAACCAGTCATCCCTCTGGTAACAGTGACTTCAGCTGCAACTGCAGGAGCTGGAGCGGCAACAGGAGCAGCAGCAGGAGCAACAACAGGAGGAACCACCGGCCTAGCAGCACCAGGAGCAAGGTGTGCTGTGCGTGCAAGCAACGTTTGCAACACCAGGGTGAACTGACCCAAAAGGAGATCTTGTTGATCGAGCCTGGTAACCAGCATGGGGAGCGTGGGAGTACCTGCATCGTCAGGAATCATGGCCCTTGCGTACTGTCAGGGTGCCAGGAAACCAGACCAACACGAAGATGCGGGTGAAATAAAGCAGTTTATTGGAGAAAATGGCAATAAACCCACAGCAAGAGTGAGTAGGGAGATCAGGAACAAGCCGGGATCAAGTCCAGAAGCGGGTAGTCATCCAAGCTGGCTTCAAATCCAGAAGCGGGTAGTCATCCAAGCCATGGTAGACTCCAGAAGCAGTTAGTCTGCAGATGCGGGTCAAGAGCCAAGAGAGTCGTCAGACACAGAGGAACACGGGGAACAGAAGCCTGCTAGCAGGGATGCACCTTGGAGCACAAACACAAGGGCAGGGACTGCAACCCATTAGGTGATTGATATAGTCAGGTGTGCAGCATCATCGCTGTGCGACAACCAAGCAGCAGGCAAGTGATGATGCAGAGTTTATAAGAGGCAGCAGTCTGCATATGTCCAAGATGGCTGCCAACAGGAGGGTGAGGTAAGACCTTGACACAAACTTGGCCCAAGGCAGAAGAGAGACCCAATTGTCATGGTGGGTGGAAATGAGAGAGCTAAGAAATGATTGCAGGTTTGTTCTCTCTATTTGACCATTACTTTAAGGATGATAAACATATGAAAAGTGAAGAAAGATTTGCAGAGCACGTTCCAAAACCAGGATGTGAACTGGACTCCCCTATCTGAGATATAAGATGCAAGCTATGCAGTGTGAAAATTTCTTAAGCAAAGATTGGTGCTACAGCTGCGGTAGAGGGAAGAACAGTGAGAAGAACAAAATGTGCAATTTTTGAGAACCTGCCAATCATAACCCAAATGACAATAAACCCTCAGGGAGGAACGTCTGTGGACAAGTAGTCCCAATCCTTGATTGATTTTCTCCAGTTGCTTGCTGTAATTTCAATGTTATTAATTTCTTTGGCCTTCTTTTTTCACAGTGATCGTTTGCTTACATACTTTTTACTAAAAGCTGTCCCTCTTTCTCAACTCAAAAAGTTGAGAGTTATGGTAAAAAGAAAGTTAGGTATAACCCAAAACATTAGCCCTGTTTGCCCAGACGCCAGAATCTCCATCTGCTGCAGCCAGAAGTCATTAATTTAGTGGCAGTATCTCTTCCTCCACTAAATGACAGCTTCCTGCCTGACTTTTTTTCACATTGAAAAACAAGCTAGCCTGTCATATACCTGGTAGAGGCAGAGTTAACAAGAGGGCTTCCCTTAAACCTCTTGTCCCGTTATACCTGGAGTTGATGACAGGGTGTAACAGGGCACAGAGTGGCTTGAGTGCCTGTAGAAGATCCTAGACGGAAGACACTCTGGGTAGTCCAGGAGAAGCATCCCGCATAGGGCAGGAATCTACGCAGAAGGCAATCTAGAAGCTGGCAGATGCAGGATCTTGAAGCGTTGACAGGAAGGCAGGAGTCAGCGACATCCAGGCAGCAGAATTGCAGAAGCAGAGTTAAAGCAGTAGTATCCCGCTTTTTGACACTTTTACCTACAGGTAAGCCTATAATAAGGCTTACCTGTAGGTACAAATAATATCTCCTAAACCGGCATGGTTTAGGAGATATTTACAGTGCATGCAACCGCTCTCGCGAGCGGCGCATGCGCTCTGAAGGTCCGGGGGGACCTTCAATTGATTTGCCGGGAGCTTGCCAGAAAATCACTCCCGCGCGCATGCGCGGGAGTGACGTCATCGCGGCTCCGGCCAATCATCGCGCCGGAGCCGTCTCTTCCGGCCAATCACCGCGCCGGAGCCGGCGAACCCGGAAGAGACGGTGAGGGATCATGGCAGCGCCCGCAGCGATGTCCAGGGGTCCGTGTCGGGGCTTCGTTCTAAGGTAAGTTACACATAATGGGCTAGTATGCGATGCATACTAGCCCATTATGCCTTTGTCTTGCAGGTTTTTTTTTTTTTTTTCTAGGGTTTACAACCGCTTTAAGCCAAGGTCAGTATCATACAAGCAGAAAAGATAACAAATCAGCAGGCAGAAGACAAGATCGGGTCACAAGCCGGGGCCAGCAAATCGGTATTATGCAGAATCAAAATGAAGCCAGCTCAGAACATGAATGCAAGCACAGGTTCTGGTCACAGGTTAGAGAAGCTGACGACCACTCAGCGATCTTCTGAACCCCTTTACAGCTTTAAATAGGCCACTAGGGGCCAAAATATCAGTGCCAAACATGCACACTCATCCACACTAATGCATGTGCACATTAGCATACGCGTGTATAGCTCTTTCTCTAGATCTTTGAACAAGGCTGTACATGCAATTCTCTTGACACAGCTGGGATCCCAGGTAACATCATTGACCAAGTATGATTAATGATGTCACCCAGGTTCCCCCTTGCACTGTGGTTACATTTCAGCACCACAGAGGAGGCTGTCATTTTTGTTGGGAAAGGACATGGGGTGCTGTTCATTGTGACTGATGATGGATCTACAATGCTTATTTATTATATATAGCAGGGCTCAAAATTTCTGAGCTATTAGCCAGGCTTTAAGAGTTATTTCCCCCAGTCGCCCCACCCAACCCCTATCCTGCCCTGCCCCTAATCACGCCCTTGTAAATTATCTTATGAAATGCCACTGTTAAATGTTTTATGCAGAGTTAAGTTACAAAAATAAATATTACCAACAACTTCAACAATATTAACATAAGGCAATGTAGACATAAAAGGAAAATGAATGTTTTACATGGACATGGCACAAGAGATGGGCGGATATGACAAGAGATGATCAGAGACTGCAGACATGGCACAAGAGATGATCAGAGACTGTGGACATGGCACAAGAGATGGGCGGACATGGCACAAGAGATGATCAGAGACTGCAGACATGGCATGAGAGATGGTCAGAGACTTTGGACATGACCCAAGAAATGGTCAGACTGTGGACATGGCACTAAAGATTGGGCAGACATGGCACAAGAGTTGGTCAGAGACTGCAGACATGGCACAAGAGATAAGAAAATGGGGGGGGGGGGGAAGGGGTAAATGGAAATGGCGCTGCCTAGATTAGTATCCACTCAGGGTCTCGCAAACTGGTGTTTAAATGTGTAAACCCTTATAAGGTGTTGTTCGCTTATAAAAACATCACATGATATAGAATTGAATACATACATATAAAACTTATATATAAAAGGTGCCAATAGTGCAACAAAGTGTCAAGTAGTAGTGCAAACAGTGCTTTCTGGTATTGCAGAGGTTACCAGTAAATAAATCAATATATGTATAAGTGTCAGTAGTGCAGCAACGTGCTTATTGATATTGCAAAAGTATCAATAAATCCCCATAAATAAATATCGACCTTTGTTGATTTTTCACTTCGTGTCACGCGCAGAGCACTTTTAGATATTTATTTATGGGGATTTATTGATACTTTTGCAATATGACTAAAATCACTTTAACCACTTTAGTGATTTTAGTCCCAATTTTTTTTTTAACAAACAGGTTTAGACTTACCTGCAATGGAATTACACAGAGCAGCCCCAATACTCTTCTTCTCTGGTCTTGGGAAGCTGCTTCCTATGGTGGCACACATGCAGGCTCGATCCAGAGTCACCCTGCCTGCGTCCATAGACACAGAAAGCACGGCTCGACCTCACTTCCTGCCCCCCTCCTCATAGGATTTGACTGACAGCAGTGGAGGCCAGTGACTCCAGCTGCCTCAGCAAAGCCGGTGAGAGTGGGAAGAAGAGGAGAGAGCTGCTACAGATGGGTACAGCGCTGGATCTGGTGAGATAAAGTATACAGGGGGCTAAGGGGGTATACTGCTACCGAAACATTTTTACCTTAATGGAAATAATGCTGTTTAGGCTTTAGAACCACTTTAAAGAGGATATTCACCCTCGAAAGAAAAAAATCTAAAGTCAGCAGCTACAAATACTGTACCTGCTGAATCTTAATAAAAGGACACTTATCTGTCCAGGGATCCACAGCTGTCCTCACCTGGGCCCAGTTCTCCACTGGTCTTTGAGTCCCCAGTGTGGGCATTTTTATTGTGGGAAGCCAGCTGTGACTCCACTGCGCATGTGTGAGACCTGCTGCTCTTCATGATTGGTCTTGCAGCCTTCTGAGACCTGTGACATGATACTAGAAGGCTGCGGACAAAGAGGGGTTACTAGGTACCAGCTCCCCCCACCCCAAAAAAAATGTGCTAAATGTGATAGAGGAGGGGGGGAGGAGGACCTAAAGCTGAACTTCCACTTCGGGGTGAAGTTTTGCTCGAAAGAATAATTGTTTTGAGTTGTCACTTCCTATTTCATCTTATTTTCTAGTTTGTATTTTTAATTATTAAATATGATGTATTGTATTATTTATGATACTACATATTATATTTTTATGTATTCTAGTAGAGTCTGAGGTAAAATTTCACACAGAGTGGTGGATGGGAGTTTTTTTCCTCCCAGAATGCGTTTCTGGGAGGTAGTAGTCTTCAGGGAAGCCTAGTGAGGAATATGGGTCAGTGTCCCGTTAATAGGCTAGTCGTAAGATTCCTCTGTTGGGTTTGGAGTTTGGATAGTGCAGGAGAGTCCAGGGGGTCTGCAGCCAGGCTGCTCTGGTCCATAAGTCCACCTGCCAGAATACCTGGCTCATTAAAAGAGCTGGGAACCCTCACAGGAAGGGGGCTGTGGTATGAGTTTGAATAACTCAATGGATGATGAACTGAAAGGCTGTTTGCTGTGAGAAGCACTAGGAGGGATCACCCACCAGAATGAGAATTGTTGAGACTTGCCAAAAGCGGATTGCATCTTGTGTTTTGTTTTACACTGCAGTTATGCTGTTTTATATTAACTGGATACCTGAAAATAAGTGTGGTACCAATATTCCCTTAAAAAGAATATATTGCATGGTGCCTTTCTGGCACAGAGCCTCCCCCTGGCCCTGCCAGGAGACATAGAGTGGTGGGTTGGTCACTCCGATCTTAAAGCATGCCTGATTAAACACAAATAGAAAGTGTTTAGGTTTGACCTCATATTATATGGTTTTGGTAAATTTAAGGAAAATTGAACAAGAGCATTGCATAATGTATGGCCAGCCTAAGCAAAAGCCTAATGCATTGGACTCTGACACACATTTTGCACTCTCCAGTTTTAGTAAATCAAACCCTTTGTGTTTTTGTTTTGGGCTGAAATGAAGCTAAACTGGATACCTAAAAAAATCTGGGGCCAAGAATAACTTAAAGGGAGTAGTATTTTGTACAAAGAGGTACCTTTTGAGAAAATCCCGTCACAGAGAGTGTGTGTACATATATATATATATATATATATATATATAGCACAGTTCATATTACAGATTAATTCTATTTTTTATTATTATATATATTACATTATTACATAGTTCTTTCTACTCATTCATATTTTTAATTATTTATGTTATTGTATATTATATAGTCATTACATATATTAGACTACATTACATTATTTATATAAGTACAGTATATAATTATGTATCAATTTACCTTTATAATTAGGTGTACACATATAATTATATGTGATTAAAGTAATTAAACCTGTTTTACTTAATTTTCTTGTCACGTTCAGCGCTTCTTAGCTTGTGCTATACTGGTGATATAAAAGGTCTTGTATTCTCCAGGTCCAGGGCTGCTGTTAGAAATCATGTGGCCCCGTACAGCCTACCTCCCCCCCCCCCCCCCCCGAATATATCAAGACAATATTTTCACAAAAAATACACTAAAATCATTATTAGCAGACATAACAGAGAACCCGAGTGAATTAGCCCTTTTTAAATTGTGATATATATATATTTATTTATTTTTTTTAATGTTAAACATTTTTACAATTATTTTAATTTTACAATTTTTAAATGTATTTATTACAATGTTTAATTACAATTTTTTTTTTTTTTTTTTTTACAGGACAGGGAAGCCTGCATCGCTGCGGGGTGGGGGGGGGGGGCAGTGAAGGGAGGCAAACAGGGAGGCAAACAGGGAGGGGGGGGGGCAGCAGCAAGCAGAACAGGGAGGGGGATCGGTGTCAAGAGAGGCAACCACAGGAATGATGTCCTGTGTCTGTTTCTCTCCCCGCAGCAGCTAAGGGGGAGAAACTGACTTTCAGCTGCTGCAGAGAGCTGCACAGGGCTTCCAACTGTAACTGCCCCTCAGCCCGACCGCATGACTCCCCATGCTGTTGGGGCCCCCCTGTGTGCCTGGGTCCCCTACTGGGGGACTGGTGGTCCCCGACTCTCCCCCCAATCAGCAGTCAACATAAACTGGTCCATGCACATCCACAAACTTTGCTAGTATCCATGCATTCTAGTATGATTACAACTGAGAGGAAATAAAATCATTAGGTGAAACATCAAACATAGTGCAGCAAGTGGTAAAAATCAGAAAACCAAATGGGTAACAGGCCCTTCTCAGCTGCCAACTTTGAATTAACTCGAAAAGACCTGCTGCCAGCAATTAGTATCTTATTAGCTAAATATTTAGGCCTCATTCACACAGGGCGTATGCATCTGTGCCTCATGTGAGGGTCATGCACTGTCTGGGACATTGAGGAATTATGACATTTTAGCACTATGTGAATGTTTTCTAAATAAATGATAGCACTAAGCAGTACTGAATGGAAGCAACCAACACCAGCACACTGGAATAAGAAAGAAAAAGGTATTTTCAACAGTCTGTTGGAAAGCCCATGTAGGCATATATGAAGGATCTGGATTACCTGCTGGTGGAACTGTGCTTCCCAGTGCAGAAGGTTGTAGTTTCGGTCTCCACCAGCAGGCATCTCCCAGCAGCCAGCAAATCCCAGTAATCAGTTTACAGCTGATGCTGGCTGCTGGGAGGGTAGTTTCTGCTGTGCATTTCCCTCTCGCTCCAATGTTTTGCATTGCTGCCAGATACTGCTAGCCGTTTATCTTGTTTCTGCTGTTGATAATGCTCTTTGTCTTGTACCCATTACCCTGAACCCTGCTGCCTTTGCTCCTGATCCCATTTTGGTTCCCCCTTCATATATGTTCCCTGCACCTCCATTTTTACCCTGCTTTTCTGTGCTCCCCATTTGTGTATATTGTATGTAGTATTTCTCCAGTTAGGCTGTCTGTTACTCTGTAGGTTGTTTAGTTAACCATTTTGGCACTGGGTCTTTTTTTCACTTAGATGATCTTTAGGTTACTGTTTTCTGGTGTGTGGATGGATTTTGGTTTCACTGTAAATACATTTTACTTACACACACACACACACACACACTCTGAGGCGTCACTAGAGTTGGTGTCACCAGATGCAGTAAAACATGGTGTCACCCCCCCCCCCCCAAAAAAATTTTTTTGCCTGTTTTCTGAAAGTGCGCCAAAGATGCAGCATGCAGGACTTTTTGTGCACTTTCAGAAAATGTTGAAAAGACATATAACCTAATAGAAATCTATAGGACTGCAGCTATAACTGCAGGTGAAATGTAGGAAGACAGTCCCCACACCTCTGGTTACCTTTACATTACACAGCCTCCCCCACACCTCTGGACACCTTTACATTACAGAGCCCCCCCCTTACACACACCTCTGGACCCCTTTACATTACACAGCCCCCCCCTCACATACACACCTCTGGACCCCTTTACATTACACAGCCCCCCCCCCCCTCACACACACAAACCTCTGGACCCCTTTACATTACACAGGAGCACCTAGCAACCAATCAGGTGCTGGTTACCTTGGAAAGTAAACTTCAGCAGCTCACGCTGTCTATTCAGCGCTGCGGTTTCTCTCTCTTGTTCTGTCTCTTACTCCATGCTCCGCTGTGTTAGTGAGCGGCAGAGTGGAGGAAATCCGGCAGCCGGCCCTGGGTGTCACGCCGCCGTCACCCCCATAGCAATGGCACTATATATATATATATACATACACACACTGTATATATGTGTGTGTGTGTGTGTATATATATATATATATATATATATATATACACACACACACACACACACACACACACACACACACAGTATGCTGTATAGAATATTGTCTGATCTCAGTTTACTACTGTAGCAATGCAGATTTGGCCATCCCTGCATCAGATTCCTAATAGGGTTTCTGATCAGGGCTGCCTGTCAGTTTTTCAATCAGACCTGATTGGTAGCTCCATTCAGGTCCATTTACAGGCTGGGGTAAACAGATTTAGTCTGCTGTCAAAATTTGGGCATTCAACTAAACAGGCATGATGTCATAAAAGTGACATCCATCCTATTCGGGCTTCGATGCAGCAAGGGATCTGTTCACGGATCCCCTGATGAATAGAGCACTGCACACCCAAGTGAAGGGGCCATTAGACAAATATTAAAGGCAGTTGAAAACGGCACACGCTTTGTTGTAAAACACCAAAGGTTTGTCAGTATTCATTTGAAGCAAAGGTGGATTCCTGGGGTTTTGCTGAGTACAGAGCCCACGCTTTTTATGTGCGATGGTCTATAGTGTGTTGCTGTTCCAGTATAGGCAGTCAGGTCTTTTCCTACCACTGTACACATCTGGAAGAAGGTGAAAGTGTGAACATACCTCACTGTAAAAGTATTCTGTGATGGTCACAGTTGACAGAGATCTTAATGGGAGTCTGATATCATTGGAGGAATTACCAGCATATTCTACTGATCTACTGAAGACCCTACCATTTACCATACCTTGCAGAGGTCTAGTTGCAAGTGTGTCTGACTATACTAGAAATAGATGGTCCACTATATCTGGTAAGCGTCACCATTACCAAGGTGCCGGGTGTCACAGAAGGATTTTTTTTATCTTTGGTGGTGGAATCTCCTTGAAGTACCTCTCCTTTTCGCATTCTTATTTATTTAACCACTTGGATTCTTTCCAGAATTGGTCACAAATTGCATGAGATGTTTAAGGACATTATCCCTTTGTTTTGTTTCATTATTGTGTGAGATCACTGACACTGACTTACACTGTTGTCATTTCACACTTGATGGTTCATATATTGATTTATACTTTTATTTTACATTTGTTGGTTCACACACTTAGCACAAGTTTGTTGTTCATTAGATGTTCCACTATGGTTGTATCACATAGTTAGTTGCTGCTGTCATTCACTGTATTTTAAATTACTACTTTAGCGCGGTGTACCATTTAGATTCAATTAGATAACTGCATGACTAAACAGGTATACAAGTGTTCCTAATAAATTGATCAGTGAGAATGTATGTGATCTGTATGGGATTTTTGACTTACCGTAAAATCCATTGCTCTGATGTTCATTGACAGCTTCTGTCATTCTTTACCTTTGGGTTATCCTGCCCCCTACAGGAGTAAGACACTAGACAGAAAAAACATCTGCCTACAGCCATGGGCAGTCCTAGGGGGTATAATCCCTCTTCCTGTATAGTCTCTCAGTTTTGTTGCAAGCAGTGTTAGGAGAATAATAACTCCACAGAGGGGTGGGTGCTGTGTCCGTCAATGAACATCAGAGAAATGGATTTTACGGTAAGTCAAAAATCTCATTTTCTCTTTCATTGACAGGAGCCGATACGCCAACAGATCCACCTTGGGGGTGCCCCATCAGAGACACAGCTGATGAAACACCTCTGGATGAAGGGACCACTCCCCTTGGTCCAACGCCTGCTGACTGAGGTAATGCGCCTGCCAATTTTCCACCCCAGGAATGAGTACAGTGGAGAGGGCTGGAACGAACCATTCTGCCCACCTTAGAATGCCGGCTACCTTCAGAGCCACCAGGGCTCTTCTTGTGCCCCCTTGGTGATTGACCTAAGCCACGGCCATGGCATTGTCCGATTGAATGCGCACTGGGCATCCCTGCAGACAATCCATCCAATGATCCAGACAGTTTGTTCGCTCGGAGTTCCAAGACAGTGATCGATAGTCTGGACTCTTCCAGCGTCCAGATCCCCCGAGCAGAATGCTTGCCGAGGATGCCTCCCCAGCCGGACAGGCTGGCATCCATGGTGACCACTGTCCAATACAAGGGGAGGAAGGATTTTGCCAGCCGAAGCGCCGGAGAGCAAAGCCACATCAGGGACTCCTTCGTTCCCCGACTCATCTGGATCTGATTGTCCAGAGACTGTCCCACTTGGTCAGAATCTCCCCTTGCAGGAACCTTGTATGTAACTGTGCAAACTGAACCGCCTGGAAGGTAGATACCATCAGGCCGAGCACCCGCATGCAAGTCCGGAGGGATGACCAATTGTTGGACAGCAAGAGCCAAATTGCAGTCTGCACTTTCTGCAGTTTTTCCAGAGGAAGGAGCACTCTGGCTAAAGCCAAGTCCAGAGTCAGGCCCAAATAGTCTAGCTTTGTGGACAGAACCAAGGCAGACTTCTGAAAATTCAGAATACAGCCAAACTTTCGCAGAGTTCGTATTGAGATCTTCAGGTTCTGAGCAGAGGGAGATTCTGCTCGCAGAATGAGATCGTCCAAGTAACCCAGTACCACAATCCCCTGTTGGCGTAGCAAGGCTAGCACCGGCACCAACGCTTGTGAAGACCTGAGGAGTGGAGGCGAGACCAAAGGGTAACGCCACAAACTGATAATGCTCCTCTCCCACAGCAAAACAAAGAAAACGCTGGTGACTGGCACATATTGGAATGTGAAGATAGGCATCCTTGATATCTATAGAGGCCTGATGCAGGGATGCCACCACCGTTCGAATGGACTCCATTCTGAACGTTTGCACCCGCACAAAGCGGTCCAGGATTGGACACGCTTTACCTTCCTTCCTGGGGACTGTGAACAGGTTTGAGTAAAAACCCTGAAAATGTTCCAAAGTCAGAACCAGGACAATCACCCCTTGAAGGAACAGGTCTTGTACCGGCCCAAAACAGATCCAGTAACCAGTCTGGGGACCGGCGCAGTTTGAAAGGAAAAAACCTTGCCGGGGGGGGGGGGGGAAGAGCGAAACTCGATCTAGTAGCCAGACCGAATGACTTTGTTGACCCACTTGTCTTGTACCAAGGAAGTCCACGGGTCCGTAAACCAAACTGATAGGGGTGAGGTCGCACCTTCATGCAGAAGGAGCCTTGTCCCTGGGTCTGGAGAAGCTCGCTTTCGGCTTGCCAGACCAGGTTCATTTGGATCCGCCAGAGGAGGCGCTGAAAGGCTTTGAGCCCTTGTCAGTTGACCCTGAGGAACGAAAAAACTAAAATGAAGTTCCACGTCTACGACAAGGTTCCTTGCCCTTAGTAGCCTGTGGAAGAAAGGACCTTTAATTATGTCATTCCGGGTAGCTCCAAACAGGCGATCTCCTTGAAAGGGAAGATCAGTCAAGGCCTTTTTAGAAGTCTGGTCCACAGACCAGCATTTGAGCCAAAAAATACGTCAAAGGTCCACCGCCAAAACAGAGAGGCGAGCCATCAGGGGAGCAGCATCCAAAGAGGCATCACAGATAAAATGCAACCCCTGGGTGACGCGCAGGTTACAATCAGTGCATCCACCAGCGCCTTTTTGTGTGCGGTCACAGATGTGGAGAAATCATCTTCACTATCAGAGGATTCCAGGCGCATGGTTGCAGACCCAGAAGGGTGACCTACGTCCGCGGTAGCCGAATCAGATTCGAGATCTGATGAGACAGATAAGGCAGGGGAAGGCGGCAGGCGCTTTTTGCTAGCCCAGGACACAAGGGACCCCAGGACTGCTGTCCGTGTATGGATGGATGGTTAGGACCTGGAGGGCCCCGCAGACTCAGAGGAGATCAGGTGGGGAAACCTGCTCAAAAGACTCCATGAGTCATCAGGGGGACCCCACAATAAAGTGTAACACACTGCTAAGGGACAACCCCCACTGCGCTGGCAGCACTACCCAGTCACCAAGCACAGGACGATCCTCATGAGAGAGGGAGAGAACCCCACCAGACTCGCCACCCGCCGACACAGGCACCTGCAACCACCAGGAGAATCTGCACTACACGTGTGGCGATCAGGAAGGTAAATGATCCAGGAGTCCGCACCAGGGGATAAGGAAGGGTTCCCTTCCAAAACCCTCCAGGGGTAAAGGGGGGACAGCTACTCACCATACCAGCAACCAGGTGGGCACCGCTTCAGACAGATCCTCCTCTCCATTGAAATAGGAGGGCTGTCGGCCAGGAGGAACGCTGCAACTCTGGCTGAGGCCAGGTTGTATGCCACCTCACAAGACGTTTAACTCGCAGGGCCAGCCCCCGTCCAGTGGAGCTAGGTCGTGGCCCAGACTGGGGTGACCACTGGATCTAGATTATTCAGCCTGTCGCTCAGTCCGGCATTTGATAGTAGATCTCACCGGAAAAATCCAGGAGGAAAAAATCTATCTAAAAAATTTTGCCAGGACCAAAGATCCCAGCAAGGAACTAGGTCCTTACTCCTGACTAGGCCATTAGACTGCCCATGGGTGTAGTCAGAATTAATTTTCTGCCTAGTATCCAACTCCTGTAGGGGGCAGCATAACCCAATGGTCAAGAATGACAGGAGCTGTGCCCGTCAATGAACGAAAGAGAAATTCATGTTAAAATTCACTTTAAAAGTGAACATGCTCTACTTCTTTAGTTAATGGCAGTAAACAGATCCAACCCCTGACAAGTATGGCAGAGGACCAGCTCTGTAGCTGTCAATAGGAACTTCCAAAAACTATAAAGTAGATCTTTATTCTAAAAAACAGGCCCTGTAACACATCTGCTTGCCCAGCAAACAACAGGAACACACTGGATCAAGTCATCAGTAATAAACCAAAATAAAGTGCAGCACTCAACAAATAAAAGTACTCAAGAAATGAATACTTAAAATAAATTGATTTATCTTAAATAAAGATTACATAAAAAAAAGAAAAATACAGTAACAAGTTGAAGTTGAACTTCAGCTAATGCTTTAAAATCAGTTACAACAAACACTATCTTTTTGGTATAAAATGTAGTCCTACCCTCCTGAGCAATCCCACCAGACAGCCGACACTGTACACCGCCAATCGTAGGCAGTGAGGCATTTCCCGATCCACAGCTGCACAGATCAGGAAATAGCTCACTTCCTTTGATTGGCCGTGTGCAGTGTCAGCTTCCTGGCAGGATTGCTCAGGTGGGTTGGGACTACGATCCCATAATACACCTGAGCCCATCACTACCTAGAGATATAACATGAATATCCTGCCGAAAACCTAAAACCACTTGCCAGATAGGCTGTATTATCTGAGATAAATGCAACACTTTCAGTGGACATTTGGGCACAATAGACAAAATCACCATTTATTTCAGATTTGCTTTTATTGAATAGCTTGTGTATAAACAGAGGCTAAAAATGCTTTTGAATATTTTAACAAATACAATATAATTCCCTTTTTAAATATTATTTATCCATTTTAGAAAAGAAGCAGAAAAAAACAGGAATCTATCCGACGCTCTTTCCTACCACTAAAATAGGGGGAAAAGAACACACATTTATCTCTGCTGTTGGAGACCTGAATTAGTTCCAGGTTCCTCCTGGTAACAACGAGATCAGCAAGCGCTTCCCCTAACAATGTATACAGGACAGAGCACAGTATGTCACAAAACATTAAAATATTGCTGGATTGATATAAAAATTTAAACTCATTTTACTGGGTTGTGATCAGCGATCCACCAATCAAGATCTAAAAAGTACCAAAACGATTTAATCTGAAGCTTTGCACAGAGATAAACTGCTATTCAGTGCAAGTCCCCAGTAAACTGACTAAAAGCTGCATATACAATGGAGTACAAATGGTCCCGAAACAAAGGTCCTGAAGCACGAGATTAAATTCAGTAATCACTACACCCTAATAGTGAACAATCATTTTTCTTTATTAGAACATTCAGGCGGATTGTGGCTCTACTCAGCACACACAATGCACATTAAAGCCTCAGGTGTGCTCAGCAGCTTCCCAAGTGCAAAAAGTCAAGGGCAGCCTTACGTCATGGCACATTATCCACATGAATTACATGCCTCGACCTTCACTATTGTCATGTACAGACCATATCTGACAATGGACCCCAGGCAAATGAAAAAGATATGGAGGAATCGCCTCCATGTTTCTGGCAGTGAAATCTTGTAGTCCAAAGTGTAAAGCACCTGAACACAGAGACCAGCTCCGCTTTCGAAATGTGGCATTGTGCAGGACATTATTCCAGCAAATGCTTGGTCATGGCAATGATCGTTTATAAAAAGTTACTATATGGCTTCAGATTCCAATGCAGACATATCATTGGATAACATCTCAGCTCATTGTTGCTGCTCTAGAGTCCACTGATAGGCCAAGACAGTGAGCTCAATGTCCGAAAAACTGGTTTCAAAGGGCAAAATAGCCTGTTTCTACAGAACAAGAACTGATTCTGACATTTTTGGCTATATCTCTCAACACAAACCACTCAGAACTATAAACCACCTGGAAAAACATGCAAACACCACAGACATTAAAAGTGTTCTAAAATCTATGACATATACACCCGAAATAACAGGCACAAAAGTCCTAATAGGAGAATCCCAGCACTAAAACTTGGACCTCAGATAAATCCAGCATTGGGAAGGTTCATTCAGCAGCAGGCCTAGCTTGTTGGCCTTTTTTGACATCTAGTGGCTGAAGCTTATCATGACGCATACTATTTAGAAACAAATTACTATTGCATTTATACCTTGTAACACTGTGCAAAGACAAGCTGAAGCTCTGCCCTGTAGCAATGTTCAATTCATTACTCATCAAACAAATTAGATCCTATTTTTATGTGACAAACAGTCTGCTGATTAAAAGAAAATATAAAACCTACAGTACACATCGAAGGCAGAGCAATAGGCAGTAACTTCATTTTGGTTCCTGATGAGATACAGACATCTTATACATCGTTTTATAGGTTAATGTAGAGCCCATAGCCCACAGCTGCTCTAAAGTTTATCTAAAAACGTATAAATAAATAAATTAAAAATAGCACTTTTGATGCTAACAATTGCTATATTGCAAGCCCCCTAGGGATTGATTCATGTATTTTAGGGGTGGGGAATCCACCCCCTCTCCCCCTCCTATACCTCTCACCCTGGACTGATTACAGGCTAGCTAAGAGATCTACAGAGGCTGGGTGCCTTCTCCGTAAGCTTCCACAGTACATCACACTTCGGTCGAGAAGAGAATGCTTTGACGTTTGCTGTCTGGGGTAGGAATGGTGTCAAGCTGTAGAAAGTACAACAGAACCTGCACCTGAAAGAAAGTTCAAGATGTCATTAAGAAAATGCTTACACAAAAACTTTCAAGACGTCATTAAGAAATGCTTTAACAAAAACAATCAGAATAAAGCTAAATAGGACTTTGATTATGTATTTCATAAAAAAATAAAGATTCCACAGACTGAAGTATGAGAAATCTCCCACTGGTGATGCATATCCTCGCTGAGGGTAGCACTGGGCAAGATTCAGATTGATATACAGGAGAGCCTTGTAGGATACTATGCTCATTCTAAGAATGGAAACCTATTTAACCAGCAGATCCGATGTGTCATTTCTATAGGCTTCAGGACCATTTTGGAGAGAGCAAAGGCCCTGCATGATAATATTGGGAGAGCAAACTACTGGGATGGAAATGAACCCCAGGCAAATGAAAAATATGGAGAAATCGCCTCCATGTTTCTGGCAGTGAAATCTTGTAGTCCAAAGTGTAAAGCACCTGAACACAGAGACCAGCTCCGCTTTCGAAATGTGGCATTGTGCAGGACATTATTCCAGCAAATGCTGGGTCACTCAGTACAGCTAAAACAGTGTTGCAGCCAAGTAGGTGTGGGCAAAAAGATGTATTCTGATGACTGTTTGCATCATATGCATGGACTGACCGTACTTCGTACAGTATATGGATTCCTTTTTTTTTATTTCATGTTTTTTATCTTTTGTCAAGCTGTACAACAAAAGTGACAGTGACAGTGGTTTGGACAATCTACTGCACAGTCAAGAGACTTTAGCTGTAGCTGAAGCTTTCAACCATGTGAATAAATGGTAACTATTGTTAACAATCCTGACAATGTTTTAGCTGGTCCCAATTCTTATTGCTGCGAGTTTTCCTGAGCAGATAGGCCTGCATGTCCATGTGGATTTGGGAAAAAAATAAAAAAAAAATAAAAATAAAAAGAAAAGCATCTGAAACAATAAAGCAAGACATATACTAAATACTGTCATACTGTCATGTCATGTATAAACCATATACAGTTCAAACAGGACTCATTTACATGTGTATTGTCCTCTGAAAAGGGATCCACGCTAGTTCGAGGTGCCAGCATCCACGTGAATGAGGCCTTACCATAGTTTGTTTACAAAAGTGTATTTCCTGGTAAAGCTCCAAGTTTCAAATGTCTTTCTTCAAAACGCTGACAAATTTCATACTGAGGATGACGAGTAAAATAGGATTACGGAGCATTTTTTATCAGGATTCCCTATGTTCTATTATGTACTTTATGTTATGTTGAAAATATTGGAAATAGGCTAGAAGCAAAATGGCGAGCAATGGGTGGTGTTTTACAAGTGTCAGCTCATATATAGGATTTCTGGGAACAGTTGGTTATAACTGTTATAAAATGGTTGGGTTTGTTTGGTCAGTTAATTTTTTTATGTGAGTTTATTCTCTACTATTAAACTCTTGGAAGTACATTTATTGCAATATACCATATCATCATGGCGGTAATAGGTTTCTTCTACTATTATAAGTTTGCAGTATGTCGTGCATTGCTGTATCATTCATTTGACACCAAGCAACCATGTAATTTGCATTCTTTATTTATACTGCTGTATCAGTTGTGGATATATTTAGAGCCGGTTCACATACAGGCGACCCACAGGTGACCCGACTTACCAAAAAAACAAGAGAAGGGCGCACCAACCTAGTGCAATACCATAAGATTTTTTTAAAAAAATAATTAAAACAACATATATTCAACTCACAAAAGTACACTATAAACAAGCGATAAAGAGAGTTGTGACAGGCAAGCTTGAAGGTGTTCATATGGCTAACATGTTTCGAGGGAGAACCCTCTTCCTCAGAGCTTGTTTATAGAGTACTCTTGTGAGTAGAATATATGTTGTTTTAATTATTTTTTAATAAATATCTTATGGTATTGCACTAGGTCGGTGCGCCCTTCTCGTTTTTTTTGCTTTCAGTTTATGTGGATACTCATCATCCCAAGAGGGCAGCAAGACTTTTGATGCTTATGATACAGCCAATGCCTCTCTGGCTTACAAGCTCCTTTTAAATGCAGGGGATATTTACTTGTCTTTTCTTCTATAAATCATACATATTGTTTATATATGTATATATTGGAAATAAAGTAATTTATTCATAATTCTTAAATACTGAAGTAAAGTAAATAATAAAAACACAATAAATTACTTGTATAGGAATAGGATCTATATTTATACATGAGACAAACGAGTCCCTTTAAAGTTTTAAATGAAAAAACTGTTTCGGTTTCAAAAAGGACAAAAATTGGGGATATTACAATTTTAGGGAAGTATCCTCAGCATAAATTTTCAGTTCATACAGTGATAATAGAAGGAAGTCCATGCACTTTAATCAACCAACATCAACCATTTCAAAGTTGGAACTTGTAATAAGACAAGCCATGTTAGTAATATTGCACATGAAGCAATTCCATGTTGTGTAGAATGCTCCACTAGGTTTGGTGGCATATCAATAAGTTCACTGGCATATGGGTCTAGATGCCGAACAGTTCATAGAACATAAAAAAATAGTATTTTTGTCCTCGCCTTTAAATCCCTTCTTTGGAGTTTTTGCAGGACTCAATCTTCTACTACCAGTGTGCCTCAATTTGAAGCAAGCAGTACCAAAAAAACATGATCATAATCATAGGGACCTTTGTCCCTCAATGAACTTCAAGAAAAGGGTTTTACACCGAATACAAAAATACTATTTTTCTTGTTCAAAAAAAAAAGGCCACAGGAAGTCTACCACCTTCAGGATGTCCAAAATAAGCAGCACTGAGTGATGGGAAGTAGCAAACAACTGCTAACAGGCCCAAAAAAGGACTGGGGACTGCATGCAGCTCTAGAGCCACCTGAAAGGACCAAAGCACAAAGCTGCCACCAGGTGAGAGTACACCCCCCAGGCATTAGAAGAAGAGTAGGACTAGGCGGTTACCTTGATGCCAGAGGACCAAGAGAATACTCACAAAATGAGTGAGAGAAGACAACACATGGGAGGTAAATAGACCTTAAAAATATTCTATTACATGGAACTGGTATCTTGATCTAACCAGAAGGGTGGAAATAAAACAAAAAGGGAAGGTCTTGCAGCCTGAAGCATGGGCAACAAGGAGAAGGAACACCTCTCTAACTGGGACCAGACATTGGAAACTGAGAATGATGTCCTGGTATAGGGAGACCAGAGCAACCCAAGGTTAGAAAAAGCTCTAACCCTCAGCTCACCTGAAACTATAAGTTTCAACAGAGGATGCCTGCTTGGAAGAACTGCCTGACAGAGCTGAGGACCAAGTTCAACTCTCAAACATATAAAAGAAGACATCCCTGGGGCAAACACAAAAGGGGAACCGTGCTGAAAATAACTTGCCTATCCTGGAGCCTCAAAAGAGTAACAAAAAGGTGAGAGTTTTTCGACTCTTCAGAATCCATGGAGAAAAAAAAAAAAAAAAGAGTCAGGATTCTAATCAGGCTGATGTAAAACAAGGGTAAATCTGAAACAAGAAAGATAGCCAGAAATGCCTTCCTCTTGTGCCTGTTAGACAGCCAAGGAAAAAGGCTTAGACTTCGGTGGACAGATCCTGTGGCGTCAATAAATCATTCCCTGCTATTGCCAGAGGATTCCTGCATCAAGAAACTAGATTGCTCAGCATGTACACGGTTCAGGATACCATAGGACCCACCTTCAACATCCTCCACCTGCAGCATTGAAACTAGAATGCACGTTGGTGCGTGGGTTGCTATCTTATTTTGAGATGCAACCAGGTTGGAAAAAACCTTTACTTCCTTTCAGAATTGAAAGGAATTTTCTATGGCACACTATGCTACAAAATTCTCGCACAAATTGATTGCAACCAAGATTTGTTAATTTGCACACACAAAAAAAATATTTTTATCAATAAATTAATTCAAGATCATGTTGCAAACATTAATACAGCCCAATGAAAGTCTTAAGAGCAAAGCTAAATTTTAGACAACAAAATCCTAACTAACAAGAATTCAACTACAGGCGAGTGTTATTATTCATTAAACAGGTGTCCAGCAGGCAGTTGATTATAAAAAGGCATTACTTAAGGCCCCTTTCACACTACGTCAGTTGTCATCCGTTTTTCGTCAGTTGTTATCCGTTTTTCGTCAGTTGTTATCCGTTTTTCGTCAGTTGTTATCCGTCTTTCATCCGTTGTCATCAGTTTTTACATAGAGATGCATTGATGTCCGTTTTTCATCCGTCAACGGATGGATGAAAAACGGACAAATGGACAGCGTGTGTGAAAGGGGCCTAACAAAGAAAACCCCTTCCCATTTCATGCGGTCAGCAATGGCACTGCATGGAACAGAAATGTCACCAGGCCTGAAAAAGAAAATCATTTCTTTACACAAGAAAGGTGAAGGCTACAAGATCAGCAAAGCTTTACTTATCAGTGAGACTACAGTAGCAAAAGTGATACAAATTTAACAAAGGTGGAACTGCAGCCATCTCACAGACGTCCAGGCCGTCCACCTATGTTAACACCTCGACAGGAGCATCTTCTGATGCAAAGGGTTAAAGAAAATTGCGATGCAAGCTTACTGCAGTTAGCTAAAGAAGTAGAAAGCCAAACTTGGTTATTGTTTCCCATGACACAATATGGCGTTCACTGCAGTGGAATGGCATGCATGGGTGTTGTCCACGATGGAAGCCTCCCCTAAAGCCCATGCACAAAAAAGCCTGTCTAGAATTTGCCAGGGCCCATGCTGAAAAATAAGACTACTGGGACTCATTTATCTTGGTCTCATTACTTCAGAATACAGTTTTTGGAACTGATGGCTTCAAATCTGCATGGAGTCGCAAAAGTGAGGAGTACAAAGAAAAATGCATGGTGCCTACAGTGAAACATGGTGGTGGCAGTGTCCTTTTGTGTGGCTGCATGAGTGCTGCTGGTGACGGGGAGCTGCATTCCATTGATGGTCTCATTATTTCACAGATGTACTGCTCTATATTGAAAGAGAAGATGCTATCATCACTCCGTGCTCTTGTTCGTTGTGCACTTTTCCAACATGACAATGATCCAAAACACACATCTAAGGCCATTGTTAAATTTCTGAAGAACAACAGGGTGCAAGTGATACATTGGCTAAGTATGTCTCCTGATCTGAACCCATTTAGAGAACACCTATAGGGAATTCTGAAGAGACAAGCATCACTCTCCATCCAGCATCTAGGCTCTAAAAGAGGTCGTTCTTGAAGAATGGAAAAGATAGATGTTGCAATATGTCGCCAACTTGTTCATTCCATGCCTAGAAGACTTGGTGCTGTCCTTACAAATCATGGAGGTCATACAAAATACTAGAGGTACGGTAGTAGTTTTTGTTGTGGGGTGTATTTATTTTTGCATCAAACAATTTAAGTAAAACAGAAGATTTTGTAATACAAGTTACTGTATATTATTAACCTTACTTTCCTTATTCAGATGGAATTCAGAGACCACCTTTGGAAGGGACAGATAGACAGGGGCGAAGAACCACCTTATCTTTGTGGACCACCAAATAAGAGGAACGACAAGACAACGCCGCCAATTCCGACACCCTGCACACAGAGGGAATAGCCACCAAAAATGCTACCTTCTGGGAAAGCGTAAGCAGGTGATTCTCCTGAATATTTTCAAAGGGAGGCTTCTGTAGAGCTGAAAGCACCAGGTTGAGATCCCAAGGCGGTAGTGGGGACCGCACTGGTGGAGTCAAATGTTGAACCCCCTGAATAAAAGTACGCACCAGGGAGTGCGTGGCCAAGGGTTGTTGAAAGAAGACTGTCAAGGCTGACACCTGGCCTTTAAATGGTACTCAAGGCCAATTTCTGCCTAAACCCCTTTGAAGGAAGGTCAAGACTCGAGCCACCGAAAAGGAGTGAGGGTGAACACCAAGCGACTCACACCACGAAATGTAGGCTTTCCACGTACAATAGTTGATCTTCCTAGAAGTAGACTTCCTAACTTTCAGTACTGTAGGATTTATCACCCCAGACAAACCTCTATCCTTCACCACCTGGCTTTCAACAGCCAAGCCGTCAAAGTCAGCGACTGTAAAGCAGGATGGGGGATTGGCCCTTGGGACAGCAGATCCTCCTTGAGAGTTATGGGCGATACACACTATAAGATTTTCTGAAGACTTTTTCCTTTAGACTTACCAAAACCATATAATATGAGGTCAAACCTAAACACTTTCAATTTGTAAGCAATCTGGCAGGCCCTTGCACTACAACCTAACCACAAAAGTTGGATAGTGTGTATCCAGCTTTAGTCTCCAAGAGCCATGGGCGACCAGCCGCACCACGTTGGCGTACCAAGACCGGTGAGGCCAATCCAGGGCCACTAGAATGACCAGAATTCCTTCTGCCTCGACGCTGCGCAAGAGTCTCGTGGAACCTTGAGGAGGGAAGGCGTAAATTAGACGATACTGGCCCCATGGGGCCAACCAGCGCATCTGTGGCATCCACTAGTGGATCCCGTGACCATGCCACAAACCTGTGCACCTTCCTGTTGAGCTGACACGCCAACAGATCCACCTCGGGGTGCCCCACCAGAGACACAGCTGATGAAACACCTCTGGATGAAGGGACCACTCCCCTTGGTCCAACGCCTGCCAACTGAGGTAATCCGCTTGCCAAATTTCCACCCCTAAAATGTGTACAGCGGAGAGGGCCGGAACGAAACATTCTGCCAACCAAAGAATGCCGGCTACCTCCAGAGCTGCCAATACACTTCTTGTTCCACCCTGGTGATTGACATAAACCACAGCCGTGGCATTGTCAGATTGGATTTGCACCGGACACCCCTGTAGGCGATCCGTCCAGTGATTCAGGCACAGCCTGATCGCTTGGAGTTCCAGGACATTGATCGGGAGTCTGGACTCTTCCAGTGTCCAAGCTCCAGGAGCGGAGTTCCGACCTAGGACACCTCCCCACCTGGACAGATTGGCATCCATTGTGACCACTGTCCAATACAGGGGGAGAAAAGATTTGCCCTGGCGAAGAGCTGGATAGCGAAGCCACCAAATTAGAGACCCTTTGTTTTTCGGCTCAGCTGGATTTGATTGTGCAGAGACTTCGGACACTTGTCCCATTTGGCCAAGATCTCCCATTGCAGGGACCTCAAATGGAACTGTGCAAACAAGAAACATCAGGCCCAGCACACTCATGCAAGTCCACAGGGACAACCACCTGCTGGACAGCAAGAGATAAATCGCAGCATGCAAGTTCTGGAGTTTGTCCAGAGGAAGGAACACTATGGCTAGAGCCGAGTCCAGAGTCAGACCCAGATAGTGCAGTTTTGTGGAAGGAACCAGAGCAGACTTCTGATAATTCAGAAGCCAGCCAAACTTCCTCAGAGTCCATATAGTGATGTTCACGTTGTCCATTAGAGCAGTATGAGACTCTGCTCGTCCAGGTAGCCCAGCACTGATCTTTCATTGACGTAACAACGCCAGCATCAGAGCCAACACCGTTGTGAAGACCCGAGGAGTAGAGGCGAGACCAAAGGGTAACACCACAAACTGATCATGCTCCTCTCCCACGGCAAAGCGGAGGAAGCGTTGGTGAGGGACACATATTGGAATGTGTAAGTAAGCGTCCTTAAAGTCAATAGAGGCAAGGAAATCCCCCTGATGCAAGGATGCCACCACCATGCGAATAGACTCCATTCTAAACTTCTGTACCCACACAAAGCAGATCAGGGCCTTGAGATCCAGAATTGGACGCACCTTGCCTTCTTTCTTCGGGACCGTGAACAGGTTTGAATAAAATCCTTAAAAGTCTCAAGCACAGACACAATCAGTGCGTCCACCAGCGCCTTTCCGTGCACGGCTGCAGGAGTGGAGGAATAATCCTCACTATCCGAGAACTCAGGGTGCTGGTAACACCACCCGGTCGCCAGCCACAGAGCATCCCAGATCCTGCAGCAGGGAGAGTATACCTCTTGGGACTGCCCATAGGCATAGTCGAGTTCTTTTTCTGCCTAGTGTCCTATTCCTGTGGGGGGGGGGGGCGGGCAGTATATCCCAATGGTTAAGAAGATCAGGAGCTGCGTCCAACGAAGGAAAGAGAAACAGAGTTTTGTCACAATTTTGGACATTGTGCTTGTGGTCATTGAGATATATTGATTAAAATCTTACTTTTCAAAAGGGGTGTACTCATTTATGCTGAGCACTGTATAACAACTTTACTTAAACAATGTATAGGGTTCCTAAACGTTTTTTTTTTTTTTGTAGTAGTCTAGTATTTAGCAATTTCTTTACTGTGACATCAATTATGTTGTATATACAAAGTGTGTTCCCTCCTCTCTATGAATGACTTTTGTTATTGTCACATTTACTTTAGTACATTATGTATCAATCGAAGAAAGATTGAAAGGTTTCTGGGACAATTTACATTTTATACCAGTGAGATGAATCCATTTTTTGTCCTAAGAATTGTTCACAGTTACAGCAGAAGTCTCTGGTAGAGATACAGACCTACACACATATGCTAATGGACTTATTGATACACCACTAAACTTTAGTAACCCTTTAGACTAGCATTCTACATAACATGGGATTGTTAGCAAAAACTATTCGTAGCTAAATTGGTCGCATTAAAAGTTCCAACTTTAGAACAGATGTTGCTTTATGCAAGTGATTGAGCTTTGTTCTGTCATCATTGCCTTCATGAATTGCCTATTGAGGATGCTTCACAAAAGTCGTAGACCTATAAAACATACAGGCCGTATTTACATTTTAGGAACCTACAGGCAGAGGATTCTGAGGGATACCCCCCCCCCCACCCCAAAAAAGAAGAAAAAAAAAAAAAGACAGTAAGACCGACTTTTTTCTTTCTCGATAAATTACTGCAAAGTTCTAGGAAATGCAAAATTTCAGTAACAAAAACACACTGAAGTGAATTTTAGGGCAAACGTAATAAACACCCCAATTTTTGGTGAAATATACAGTGCATGTGGAAAGTATTCACAGCGCTTCACTTTTTCCACATTTTGTTATGTTACAGCATTATTCCAAAATGGAATAAATTCATTATTTTCCTCAAAATCCTACAAACAATACCCCATAATGACAACGTGAAAGAAGTTTGTTTGAAATCTTTGCAAATGTATTAAAAATAAAAAAATCCCATGTACATAAGCATTCACAGCCTTTGCCATGACACTCAAAATTGAGCTCAGGTGCATCCTGTTTCCACTGATCATCCTTGAGATGTTTCTACAACTTGATTGGAGAACACCTGTGGTAAATTCAGTTGATTGGACGTGATTTGGAAAGGCACACACCTGTCTATATATGGTCCCATAGTTAACAGTGCATGTCAGAGCACAAAGCAAGCCATGAAGTCCAAGGTCTGTGTCTGTAGACCAAAGAGACAGGATTGTAAGGAGGCACAGATCTGGAGAAGAGTACAGAAAAATGTCTGCAGCACAGAAGGTCCCATTGAGCACAGTGGCCTCCATCATCCGTAAATGGAACCACCAGGACTCTTCCTAAAGCAGGCTGTTCAGGCAAATTGAGCAATCGGTGTAGAAGGGCCTTAGTCAGGGAGGTGACCAAGAACCCAATGGTCACTCTGACAGAGCTCCAGCATTTCTCTGTGGAGAAAGGAGAAACTTCCAGAAGAACATCCATCTCTGTAGCACTCCACAAATCAGGCCCGTATGGTAGAATGGCCAGACGGAAGCCACTTTTCAGTAAAAGGCACATGGCAGCCCACCTGGAGTTTGCCAACAGGCACCTGAAGACTTTCAGACCATGAGAAACAAAATTCTCTGGTCTGATGAAACAAAGATTGAACTCTTTGGCCTGAATGGCAAGTGTCATGTCTGGAGGAAACCAGGCACTGCTCATCACCTGGCCAATACAATCCCTACATTGAAGCATGGTGGTGGCAGCATCATGCTGTGGGGATGTTTTTAAGCAGCAGCAGGAACTGGGAGACTAGTCAGGATTGAGGGAAAAATGAATGCAGCAATGTACAGAGACATCCTTGATGAAAATCTGCTCCAGAGGGCTCTGGACCTCAGACTGGGGCGAAGGTTTATCTTCCAACAAGACCCTAAGTACACAGCCAAGATAACAAGGGAGTGGCTACAGGACAACTCTGTGAATGTCCTTGAGTGGCCCAGCCAGAGCCCAGACTTGAACCCGATTGAACATCTCTGGAGAAATCTGAAAATGGCTGTGCACCAAACGCTTCCCATCCAACCTGATGCTTGAGAGGTCCTGCAAAGAAGAATGGAAAAAAACTGCCCAAAAGTAGGTGTCAGGCTTGTAGCATCATTCTCAAAAATATTTGTGGCTGTAATTGGTGCTAAAGGTGCTTCAACAAAGTATGGAGTAAAGGCTGTGAATACTTATGTACATGGGGTTTTTTTTTTTGGTTTTTATTTTTAATAAATTTGCAAAGATTTTAAACAAACTTCTTTCACGCTGTTATTATGGGGTATTGTTTGTAGAATTTTGAGGAAAATAATTAATTTAATCCATTTTGAAATAAGGCTGTAACATAACAAAATGCGGATAAAGTGAAGCGCTGTGAATACTTTCCAGATGCACTGTAAAAGACGAGGTTGTCCCAAGTAAATAGATACAAACCTTAAATTAGTGTGCGCCCATGAAATGGCAACAAACTGTAGTACCCCATTTTTTTCTCTAGGCAACGCTTCAAAAGCTCATATAGGTCTTTAGTTTAGGGTAACAAAGGAGGTCTTGGACTAGAATTATTGCTGTCATTCTTGCATGTATGGAGATATGCAACATGTGTATCGCAATCAACATTTTCACGTGTAGGCACCCCCCAATGCATGCGTTTACATTTTTATGTGCGTGGGTATATGTGGGGGGGCCTAAGAAAATTTTTTTGGGGTAGGATTATATGTGCTTGGGTATAAATATTTTTAAAATATAAAATTTATATTTTAAAATACCCGAATGCTTCCACCTGACAGGCAGCAGTCTGCCAGTCAGTTCTACACACAATCCTGGCTGCTGTGAAACATCCTGCTGTCAGGTCCGTAAGACCTATAGACCTGGCAGCGAAAGGATTAAAAAAATCTCATACTGATGGGTCCCCCTCTAGGAAGGGCACCTGTAGGCACATGCCTACAGTGCCTAGTGGAAAATCCGGCCCTGTATACATGCAATTGTTTATGCAGCTGTAAGGACTTTGCTCTTTAATCACTTTAGGAACTGCCTATTCCTGCTCAGAATGCTTTACAACGGTCACAGACACAGAATATACATTCAACTCGGCGGATTTTCTTTACAACTTGGAACTACTGCACTTGCAATTTGATTTCCACAGCTTGTGGTTCATTTATTAATGAGATCAAAATGTGTGCTGTGGCACTTTTATATTATGCAGACAAATAGGTCTAATTCAATATTCGTGGACATACAGTAAGTTGCCTTTTCTTCAGAGCTATTTACAAACCGACATCTCTCTCATTTATAAGCTATAATAGGAGACTTTTTCCTTGAAACTCATTTGTCAGCTTTTGGGACTTTTACATTACGTTTACATTGGGGAAGTATTGAGGATTCTATATTGTTAATTACTTAATGAAAGTGTGTGACTGTCTCCCCAACTAATTTTTAGTAACAAGATTTTATTGTCTCATACATCCCATATGGGATTTAGTGCCAAAGGAGTATATACTATAAAAAAGGAGTTATTAGGATATATTGTTATTATTGATTTAAAAATTTCCAATACTTTCCTGGGGTCCTATGAATATTTTATATGTAGGTTTGTTATACTCTAATTTTATAACATTTTAGCTTTTATTAATATGTATTGTATTTTTTATCAGTTTTTAGATCTCAAATATTATCTATATACACTTACTGAGAAAATGTGATTTGTATACCTGCACTTGGATTTACAGGTAAAAGACCAATTTAAAGATTTATGGACTGCATATCCTTTGATTCGTTATAGGTTTGTAGTGAGTATAAAGCCTGCTTGATATAGTGATCTGCTTGCTGGATTCAGATTACTAGTGTAACTCACCCTTGAGTAAATATAAAACTGTATATCAAATATTCTACGTTCTAAGTATTTCTGGTTTCTACAGCACATTCTGAAGTTTTCCTTCTGAACAGGATGCAAACTTCCAAAGTTATAAAGTCAACAAAGAAGGAGTCAAGTAAATGCTAGATTTCTATAGAAAATAGGTTACATTTTAAAGCATTGCATCTTTTATTCTATTAGTATAAAACATATCCAAGTACAAAGGGTTAAAAAGATACCTGTGACATGACTTCCAGACTCCAACTATCGGCCATGCTGATTGGCTGTGTAGGATTGGTAGGGATCTTGCTGTCTTTCTCAGACGGCCGCAGCAGGGTTGGGCCAAACACAGTAGCCAGGTTATGCAGGGACATTTTATTCACACACTCCTTCTCGGCCACCCTGAATTAAATTGCAGATGTCAGAAAAGTCGTTTTCACCTTGGTTCATCCTTTACTGCATCTCACTGCTGCGAATTTCCTGCAAACTCTTTGCAGTCAATTACAGTCTACATCAGGGGTCTCAAACAGGTGGCCCTCCAGCTGTTGCAGAACTACAATTCCCATGAGGCTTTGCAAGGCTGACAGTTACAAACATGACTCACATAGGCAGAGGCATGATGGGACTTGTAGTTCCGCAACAGCTGGAGGGCCGACAGTTTGAGACCTCTGGTCTACATGAACAAGCCACAGTGATGGCCGCATGACATTTTTAGAGCCACCAGTTTGAGACCTCTGGTCTACATGAACAAGCACAAACAACAAAAACATAAGCGCTCTATAAGCTGAGAAGAGGAGGGCATATGCAGGAGTAAGTTCTGGTTGAAATGTCCAAAAAGTTCAAGCATGGGCTGATTGCTTGACAATGGAGAAATACTGACTGTAAAAGGCTGCAGGCTCTGAGGAGTGTTAAAAGGAACTCTATGAAATTGTACAACAAGAGAAAAGAGAGCAGCGCCATCTAAGTGCCGTATAAAAAATGCGTTTAACAATAACAGACAAATGCAAACTCACAAGATGGGCATGATAAACCGGCATGTAAAGAGTTCATCCACTCCAGTGGGAGGACGAGCAGCGGGGATCCGGAGAGTCTTCTCTGGTTCCAGCTGTACTGGTGGTTCCCAGCACCTCTGGGTACATGATGTCCCTCAGAGAAGAGCCACTAAATTTACTTCCAGGTAGAAGGTGTAGTGGGAGGTTCGAAGCATGCATGCTTCTTCCTCAGGCAATCATGCCCATCTTGTGAGTTTGCATTTGTCGGTTATAAAAAGCATCTTCTATATTGCACTTAGATGGCGCTGCTCTCTTTCCTCTCTTGTTCTACATGAGCAAGCCACAGTGATGGCCGCATTACATTTTTTGAGCCGCCAGTTTGAGACCTCTGGTCTATATGAACAAGCCACAGTGATGGCCGCATGACATTTTTAGAATGGGTTTCCTGATGAGAACAGTGGACCAGGACTGCATAATGTGTGTTGAAAAGGCCAATTACAGTCTTCACTAAAAGCCCCTGTAACAGGGTGACCGCACAGAAGCACAGCTAGGAGACAGGGACAGTGCACTGTCACCCTTCAGCAGAGCAGAAAGAAGCAAATACGAGAAGCTCTTTGTTAGGGTTTATATACACAATAAGGGGTGTATTTCTACCAATTTTACATTTCACCCAACAAAAGTGCATGCACATTCGTTCTGTGCAAATGGGGGGGTGTTATTAGGCCATTTCCTGTGCTGGCTGAATGCTTTCAATTGGTTTACAAAAATACCAAATTTGGCTACTAGATAGTGCTAAGTATTATTACATGATGCTAAGCATTTGGCCACTAAATGGTGCAAAGTGTCATAAAAAAACTAATAACTTTAAGGTAATTTCCTGTGCTGGTCAAATGTTTAAAATTTTAATTTAAAAATGGAAAATACTACCTGTTAAAAAAAAAAAAAAAAAAAACTGCATTAGGCCACTCATTGGTGCGAAGTATAAAATTATTTTTTTGCACACAGAACAGATGTACATGCACTTTCACTGGGTGAATGGTTATGCAAATTCTTTATAAATACACTTCTAATGGTCTATACCACTATCTCTTCATGAAACATTTAAAAGAACAGGCTTTGGTGCTGTGGACCAATAAGCTTCCTTCTAAGCACACATTTTTTTTTCACCACAATATTGCAGAAAGTCGAAAATGGCCCACCATAGCATATGTTAAGATATATATGGGGTATAGGCTTGGAAAAAGTCACTAGTGTCTACTAGTTCCAACATTTGCCCTTCTCTGGCTTTACAAAATTCCTGCGGTGATCATGTACCCAGCCAAATGCTAGGGTTACGTACAGTGCTACTACATTACCTTTTCAGGTGGTCCAGCAGGAACAGGAAAGTGAGTAGGCTGGGCTCTGGCAGAGACAACAGTAAGTTCAACATACAGCTCTCTTTGGCCACAGGATCGGATAATGCTGAAGAAAAATAAAAACATGTATTAAATATTTTTATTTAATCTCCATCGATATAGAACCACTTTTAAAAAGGTGAATTACTGAGCCTTACCAACTCCTTCAACAAAGTTGGGATATAGTTCATCTGTGAAGAGTGGTGCCGGGAGTTCCCGAAAATACAACTTGAGGGTTCCAGCAATGGCATTAACATCCATGTCACTCATCATAACAGACACATCTTTGTTATCTAAAAAGATGAGAAAAAAATAACAGTGACTATTGCACACACTTCATTCAACCATTGCGTTTTTTTTATCAATATTTCACACAGGATGGCAAAACAAAATTAGAAAGCCATTCACAGAAGCTCACAATCTACTAAATGCTTCTCTTCTGATTCTGTCTCTAAGGCCAGGTTCATACTGACGCGATGTGGGGCACTGGATGTAATTCGCACAGGAATCGCAGCCCATTCCTGTGCGAATTACATCCAGTGTCTCTGGGTGCCATTTGAGCGATTGATTTGTACGGCTCAAATCGCAACCGTATTTGCACCAAACTCGTGCAGGATCTTTTTTTCCACACCAGAATCAGATTCTGTTCACACCCATGCGATCTTATTCTGCAAATCACACTGCATTTTGCAAACGGATTGCAGGATGACATTAACTTAACACTCTGCAATCAGTTTGCATGAACAGGTTGGCGATTTTGATGCGGATTTTCAGCTAATTCGCTGTGAATTCGTACTGCATCTAGTGTGAACCGAGCTTAAAAGGGTTTCAGTGCCGAATGCTGTATTTCACCCAGCTTGTGTGTTACACTGCAACTTTTTGTTGTGGTTATGCTCTGCATTTCTGATCTCTTTTTTACACTTTTTTTCACCTACAAGTTTCCTCTATGTGATAGCATTGTGTTTAGACAAGTTACTTTTAATGAGACATCAACGTTTTGATTTGACCCCTGATGTCTCTCCAGTCTTCCACTGAAGCTAATGGAGCACAAAATGCCCTCCATTAGCTTTTTCCTCGGCCACAGAGGTCGGGGAAAGGGACAGCCAAACTCAGAAGTGACTAAATGTATGTCACTTCCATGTTCATTCTAGCTGCATGATCAGTGGTCCATGGAAGCAATCCGACAACTATATAGGCACCAGAATGCTTCCACCTGACAGCCAACAGTCAGCTTGTCAGATTTACACACACTCCTGGCAACTGTAGCAGCCAGCAATGTGAGTAAAATCTCCCGATGATGCCAACATAGGACATAACTCAGAGGCAGCGAACAGTTTAAATCCCAACTAAAGGCTTACTTCTAGTTGTATGGCCCTGTAACTCACATTTTATGATTGTAACAGATTTTGATTGGAACACATTAGAGCACCTTTTTTTTTTCTTTAACTGCCACCCACTCACCTGCTTCCTCTTCCTGGCCTTCTAGTGCAAATACACATGTGTCCTTAAAGATTTATACTGCAGAGGAACAGAGGAGTGTGTCAGACTAGTTATTAAGTTTTTAGTAATTAACACCCAAGACTCACACACACACGATCAGATAATCGGATGAATTTTTGTCAGTTTGTTGCATGCTAGTCTCATATGGAAAGTGAAGAGGTTCCTTTTGTCCGAAAATTCTCCTACGACTGAATTAAACTTCAGAAGTGATGTCATGCGTTGAATTGATTTGTATGTACTCTTTCGTTTCCGAGCATGTGTGGTCTTGGTCTTACGATTTTTTTTTGGATGAAAAGTGCACTAAATAACGTATGATAAATATTTATAGCCTGCACATCCAGGTTTTGTCATCCGAAAATTTGTAATTGGCTGTCGAAAGCACTATACTAACAATCCGACAATCGGCAGAACGGTAGTCAGACAAAATTTTACTTCCGAATTTCTTATCGTGTGTACAGGCCTTGAGTGTACTAGGTCTAACTCTGGTGCCTATTGGACTGCACAGTCGCGCTCTCAAGTGATGTAACAGGAAAGTAGAGGTATAAAGGCAGCCTGTAGATGGGCTGTTTTTTTCAATTAGCAAGCAGGCTGATGGAAAAAAAAAAATCAAATGGATCATTTACACAAGTGATGTAGGAATCTCCCCTGCTGTACTATTTTATTCTGACAGTGGGGACAGTGGCTGCAGCTACTGATTGAACAAAAATTTTCCAAAATTCAAAAGTAGTTTATTGTTAGATTGGCTTCTGATGAGTGGGAATGACCCTAGATGAATCGCAATTTGGCCAGTCCCTGCAGAATGGCCAAATTTCGATCAAACTATGGCCAGCTTAAAGTGATTGTAAAGTCTAGGTATAAAAAAAAAAAACAAACAAACATGTTATACTTACTTGCTCTATGCAGTTGGTTTTGCGCTGGGCAGCCGGATACTCCTCTTCTCGAGTCCCTCGTTGCTGCTCCTAGCCCCTCCCTCCTGTCGAGTGCCCCCGCAGCAAGCAGCTTGCTATGGGGTGCATCAGAGCCGAGCTGCAGCTCTGTGTGTCCATTCAGACATAGAGCTGTAGTTCAGCCCCCCTCTCCCCTGATTGGCTAACTGACTGATTGACAATGGCGCCACGGCTGTGTCTCAGGCAATCAGGAGGGAGAGTCCCGGGTGGCCTGAGGGACTCGTGGACATCGCTGGACAGAGAGGGGGCTCAGGTATTAGGTGGTGCTAGGGTGGCTGCTACATACAGAAGGCTTTTTATCTTATAGCATACAAATGCATTAAGATAAAAAAAAACCTTCTGACTTTACAACTCCTTTAAGAAAATCAAGGTTAACAGCATATTTTCCATCTGACTGCACTAGATTTACATATACACTTACTTGAATCAAATGCATTCTTCAGGGCTTGAATGTCAGTGGCCACCCCCGATACCCGGTAGATTCCAACTTCTTCCATGCCACGTCTCTCAATTTCCTCTACGCACTGTCGCACTATATATGGAACCTTTGAACGCTCCCTCCTGTGAGGAAACAAAGTTTATGTAAATTTGATTCATAGACAAATACTTCTCAGAGAAAGGATGAAGATAAAACTGTATTTCAATAGTCACAATTATCTTACTTGGTAACAACACCAATTTTCACTCCAAACACCCCAGTCTGTTTTCGTGAGGGAAGACGCTTTAGGCTGAACTCTCGGCTTGTGAACTTCAGTGACAACTTGACCTCTATCTATAAGTAAAATTGTCAGTTATCTGGGGATAATGAGAATTCAAATATCAGGGTTGAGGGTAAGATGTAATTGGGAAAACTAAGGCTACACAGATGTACAGAAAAATCTGAGAAGGGAGTGGGACAAAAATAGTCAAATGAAAATTCGGCCCATATAGATGCTATGAAACTCAGCTAGCAGGGGACAAATGTATCCACAAAGCTGCACTAATAACTGCTACTTACCCCATTCATAGACACAACTGAACGTTGCCAATCCTTCCCCATGACCATGTGCGGATCCAGCTAGAAAGCAAGCCAAAACAGAGCTGGTGAGGGCAGGGTAAACTAAATGTTACACAATATAAGGATCAAGGGGGAGGGGGAATCTGGCGCACTAAAAAAACAATAATCCCAAAAGTCCTTAGATCAGAAAAGGGGCAATGATGATTGAAAGGGATAATAGCAAACTCCAAAAAGCTAAGCACCGTGGCTGCCGCTCTGGAGAGCTAGAAGACACGCTGGAATACAAGAGAAGAAAAAAAGAGCGCCATCTCAATGTAGCATGTAAGAAGTTTTATTATTTGCAGCAAAGTGGCAACTTACAGAAAACTGGTTGAAAAGCGCTACACTGATGAGCGTTTTTTTTAACCAGTTTTCTGTAAGTTGTCCCTTTGCTGCATCTCTTAAACGTCTTACATGCTACACTTAGGTGGTGCTGCCTTCTTTCCTCTCTTCAATTCAAGGATCAGGTTGTTGCACCAAAAAAAAAAAAAAAAAAAGGTGTTTGACATTAAAATAAATCCAGTATTATAATAAGTTATAATAAGTTATCCAGCAGAATTTTACATTAGAGGGAGATATAAACACATAAGCCTTTATTCTCAAATTTCTCAAGCAAGGTACTAACAGAGTTAGACAGAGTTAAAGAACAAATCTAGCTGTCTCTCATTAAGGAGAGATTTTTTAGTAGACTGCCAACTGTAACAGTTAGGGCTCTTGCAAAAGGTTGGCTGAGCGCTTTTAACATAATTGCCAATGTATTTCCTCCATTCAGACAGCCCTGTTGACACCACGAACGGCTGTGCGCTGCTGTACTCATGCATACAGTGGTACTATTATTGTAAACACGAGTACAGCGTACCGGCATAGGCAAAAGAATAATAGAAAATTCTATTTTTTGGATATATCCTTATTCTGCATTTGCGATAACATCGCTGTATACGCGAGTACAGCAGCACACACCCGTTCTTGTCAATAGGTGGCTGTACACTGCACTTGGGCTGTGCAAGCAGAGGACATACCTTGGCAATTACCAGCCTTGTCAAGAGCCCTTAAGTAGAGATATCCAACAGGTTTTTACAATTAGGAAAGTGTCAGTTAAGCCTAGTACACACCATGAGTTTTTTTTTTCATTCAACCCAACTGACAGCTCCGGTCGGAGCCGCTGTATTAATGATCTGATATTAGTACAGCGATCTCCCCCACTAAGCTGTACACGCCGGTCAGCGCTCTTGGCGTAGAGAACTGATCAAGAACCAGTTGGCCGCTGGTTTTCGAGCATGCACGGCCGGCTTCTGTCGGTTGCCAAACACATGGGCCAACATCAGCCGGTTTTTATTGCCCGACATTCAGCACGTGTGTAATAGGCTTTAGCGTCATAGTAAATCTGTCTCATTACCCCTGTATTACACTGACTTTGAGTGAGATTGCTAAATCTGCACCACAGTAGATCAAACATTTGCCTCACTGACTGCGTTATCTTTGCCAATTTTTACAAAACAAGGTGCTTACCTGTACTTGACCTTTTGCCACCATGCGTTCACTACATTCCACTCCATCCTCCCTCATAGGCCGGTTCTTGTTGTAGAACTTTTCATAGCAAAGTATGCGCAAAGTCTGAGACCCCTCAAGTTCAATTTCAAATTCCTATGTGCAAATAAAGTAATAGCACACAATGAACTGAAGAACTTTTATCCATTTTTTTCAATCTCTAGACCAAAAATGCTGGAAACACCCAGGAAGGATTTCTATGTAGTGGCTAGTAATACATAAAAATTAGAATAGAATACTTGATTTACTTTCCAAAGCGGTTGAGGTGAAATGTAAAATATGGGGGCTACAACTGCTGGAGTCTCTTTTTGAAGAAAATGAATTTGCCTCACTGTTATACTGATTAAAAGATTTCCTTCCATACTTCAGTTACTGACCTGAAACATAAAATAAACTACAATCTGTAGTTTTTAGTTTCCTCTGACTATACTAGATTCCTGCTTGTTCTGGGTCTGTGGTTCCAAAATTATTAGTGAGGAACTCTAGAAGCAGTTGCCCAAAAAAAAAAAAAGGATAAGTTGCTAACACTGCCTGCTGTCTTCCTGCAGCTGGTCTCTTCCTCATTATGGACCAACCACACCTTGTTTTGGACTGTCTTCATATTGTCATCTCCATAAAGGAGGGGGTGATCAGATCAAGAAGCAGTAGAAGAGGTGCGAAATTCCCAGAAAGAGTTAAGCAAGTGCTTGGAGAAGCATGTCCTCATGTACAGCTTTTTCCTCCAGCAAGAACAGAAAGCAGCCTAATAGTGAGATCTCAAATCCCAGGAGACTTTTGCACAGTGCCTGAGTTCTCCCACTGCAAATATAGAGCTACGAGACTGTAAGCCCAGAAGTGTTTAGGTGCAGAAAGTACTCTATTTTATTACATTAATTTTAGACAAAAGGGTACTGCTTAGGAACAATTTACATTTTAGATGTTCCCTTTAATATAGCAACATATTCACTTTGGGTTCAGGTTCACTTTAAAAGTGAAGTTTGGGGTTATTGCCCATTTATACTTAACTCGGTTCGATGCTGCATCTGTCCCCCGGCGCCTATGTACTGAGAACCGAGCAATTGAACACCAATCGCTTGGTTCTGACAGCTCCCAAAGCAGAGGGCTGCTGACTGTCAGTCACTGGCTCTCTGCTCTGCCCCCTCCTCTTTGAACAGCTGAGCCGTGGCGGAGCAGGGAGCATCCGGCTCAGGCTCCCAGCGGCTCACTGAGAGGCTGAGCCAGGTGTTAGTCCAGGCACCTGGCAGATCCCAACTCCATGGTAGGGATGATGTGGTGCCTAGACCGACATCTGTGACGTCAGCAGAGACGCTGACTGTCAGTCACTGGCTCTCTGCTCTGCCCCCTCCTCTTTGAACAGCTGAGCCGTGGAGGAGCGGGGAGCAGCCGGCTCAGGCTCTCAGCGGCTCACTGAGAGGCTGAGCCAGGTGTCAGTCCAGGCACCTGGCAGATCCCAACTCTATGGTAGTGATGATGTGGTGCCTAGACCGACACATGTGACGTCAGCAAAGAGCGGGTCACAGGAGTGCAGAACGAACTGCACTCCTGTGGCCCATAGATGTATAGTCAAACAAGCTTTGGCTGTACATCTCCTTTAAGGCCAGAAATATCTAGATAACTAGAATTTTCAGAAAGATCAGCAGTTGCAGCCTTCAAAATTCTTTTGATACAGGTTTCCTTTAACCCTTCTTTCAGTTTGAAAATCAATATTTAGCTGTACTTTCGAAAAAAGGAAAAATGTTCTTTGTTCAAAAAGCTTGGTATCATTCAGGCAGAACTTGTTTTATCCTGCACTGACATTAGCTTGACATACTTTTCATCAGATGCAGAGTTATTTTAAGTCTATCCTGTTCTTGCTTGGGAGAAAAATAAACTTTTTTTTTTTTTTTTGTTTTAAAGCTCTTCCATGTGCATGGTAGTGCTCCCTCAGATATGTTACATTTAGTTAAAATCTAAAGCTAGTATGTGTTTTTCTTAATATGTGGCATGGGAAACCAAACTAGACTCAAACCGCCCCATTAACTTTTAAGACAGTGTGATTATTAGTTGGAAAATATTTTTTCTATAATAGTACGATATTTGTCACAGCAGCAACAAAAACCATACTGACCACCTTAGTTCAGAAACTCCTGTATTAGTTGTTAAAACACCACCATGATTCTCAATATTTTAGTGGGGACACAAATATCATGATTTAAATGATTTCTGTATTTACAGTCATATCTGTTCTTCTAAATATCTTGCAATACTTTCAAACCTTAAACTACATAAACTATAAGTTTATGGGAATACAAATTCTGCTTGAAGCAGGTCAAATGCAGGTCAGGATGTCAACTGTAGGTCAGATGCACTTGTAAAGGATTTCAGAAACATCTCAAACTGAAGCTATCGAAAACAAAGTCCAAACGCACAGGCTCTAGGCGCTCTTTCATACGGGCGGACTCCGCCAGCGGATTCACCTGCTCAGCGGGGGATCTGTCCACTGATGCCAGCTAAGCAGGCGAATGACAAGTCCACGTCCACTCCGCTTATGCAGAGCAGACATGGACACAGCCCAATTTCCTCTATAGGTGGTCGGATGTAAATGGACCGCCTGTCAGTTTATCCCAACGATCATCCAATCCGCCCCGCCAGACAGGTGGCGAACAGATCCCTCATTGGTCTGTTTTTACTGGATAGGATCGGATGTTGGTGAGTGCAAAATTGACATCTGCTCCTTAATAGAGGGCAATGGATGGTCCGATCGCGTCCACCTTAAAAACTGATAGGCAGACCCGATCAGTTCGCCATGTGAAAAAGTTGCCTTGCTCTAAATTTGAGCTTTAAACGTGATTCTTTAAAAACGCATCAAAACCTGTATGAGCAGAAGATACAAGAACCCTTCACAGTACTTGGTTACTAGTTAAGTGTACTTCAGTGCATTTGAAAATCTCTCTGCTATTCTTTCACATCTCATTGCCTCCACCTCCTACAAAACATTTAAAACTATAATGAAAGGGCTTGTTCATACTGGCAGATATGATGCTTGTATTCTTGTAAAATCAGTTTCCTGATTCTCTAGCAATGCTACTCAGCGGAAATCCTGGGTGATAAGATGTACAGTATATCTACCTATATGAACAAAATCAGTTTTTAAAACCATAGGTGCTATACTCCTCCCTAATCTAATCAAACACAACTAGAACATTGGAAAAATATAGTGCACAAAATCATCCCCACCTCATTCCAGCTCGGATCAGTTGTGTTGCGATAGACTCGTGTTTTTGCCTTGTTAACAAAATATCCAAAAGAATCCACTTCCAGTGTACAGAACAAATCTGTTGGAGCCAAATACCACAATGTAAAAAACCAAGCCCAGTAATAACAGCCTGCTGTACTTACTGTGCAGGGGGACTGTAAGAGGGACTATATGGACTTTTACTTACTTGAGCTTTGCTGGAATCCAGTGGCAGAGTGGACAATGACATTTAGAAAACCATAAAGCCCAGAAGATTCATCATCTAGAAAGAATATGCAACAAAAAATGTCAACATATAATGTTAAAAACAATTTCCTGTACAGAAGGTAATGTCCTCCAGTAAAAATATGGGACATCAACTATATTTATTGGATATAATAGCAGTTTGTGACTCCCCAAAATGGTAAAAATACCATCACCTGGGATCCTCACCAGCACCAAGATAATGATGAATGACAAGAAAATGAAATTAAAATACTACAAACCGGGTCAGCAATATATACAGAACCCCACCACTACATGTTCTTAAAGCGGAGTTCCACCCAAAAGTGGAACTTCCGCTTTAGGGAGTCCTGACCCCCGACATGCCACATTTGGCATGTCATTTTTTGGGGGGGGGAGCGGGTACCTAGTTTTGACAGGTACCCGCTCCCACTTCTGCTCGGAGCGCCGCGGCGCCCTGAGCGGAAGTTCTCCTCTCCCCCTCCCTCCCTGCAATCTTCTGGGACACGTCAGAGGTCCCAGAAGATTGCCGGCCAATCACGGCGCGCAGCGCAACTCGCGCATGCGCAGTGGGTACCCGGCTGTGAAGCCGCAAACTGTAACAGCCGGGTGCCCACAGCAGTGATGCCGGCGCCGAGGGAGAGGATCGAGGCTTCGGGCGGCCGCATCGCTGGACCGTTGGAGAGGTGAGTAAATGGCTGGAACTCCGCTTTAAGGTAGAAGACTGGTCAAAAACTAACTAAGCTTACATCTACTCCCACCATAAATGTAAGTCTAACTACCCTGTAAAGGAAAGATGTGTATACTTAACTAATCTAAGGCACTCTGGTCCGGTCACGTGAACTCTCCAGTGACCGGCTTCAGGGGAGAGGAGGAAGCAGCAACAAGGGCTGCACAGCCTTGGTGGTGACATCACCCATAGATTTACTATGGGGCATTCGTTGTCCGATGTCCCTCCTCTACACTGAAGCCAGCACTTGGAGCCAATCATGTACCGGACAGAAGCGCCATTAGGTTAAATATGCACAGCTTTCCTTTACAAATATTATCTGCTCTTCTCCAACTGAAAAATCCTTCTCACCTTCCTTATTCAATGTCAAAGGAACCCTATGGACAGTCTGCAGTTTCACGCAGGAGTTTGTTAACATTTGGATTTCCAGTGAAGAAAGAGAGAAACTTTTCATGCCTACAAAGAAAAAAAAAAAAGAAGCCATTCATTAGTGACAAAAAACTTTCTATACATAATAAATAAAATCAAAAGATTTTAATTATTGGGCCATGACATACAAGATTCCCCTTGTGGTACACACTCACATTTCTTCTGCTGCTCTCGGATGTGTTCCCCCCATTCAGCACGCTCATAGTCTGACCATGTTAGGACTGTGTAACCCTAAGAGAAACATTGTCATCAGGTAAGGCATATAAAAGGCATAAGTGATATTAAGTGAAGATAAGAGACAAATACAAGGGTAGACCAAACACAAGATACAAAGAACCACCTTGCCATTGCGATTGTGGACTCGGAATGCCATGCTTGGTGAGAGTAATAACAACATTGACTCTTGCTCAGAAAGCTTCTTGCGCAGACGATCAATGCCTTTTCCTCCTTTGTTTGCTTTCTAGAAGAAGAAGTATGTACTTAAAATGTTTAGCAATACAATGTCCTCCAAGGCTACATCAAATACAGTTGCCAGGTCTCACTGATGAGTGGAACAAATAACTTAGCAACCAGAGTTAAGCTAGCAATAGATGGGTATACTACTTTTCGTAAGGCTGGCACATAATAATTTTTTCTTTTTTCGTTCAACCCAGTGGGTTGAACAAAAAAAAAAAAAAAAAAAAAAAAAAAACCTGACAGCTCCATTTGGAGCCACTGTACTAACGATCCAATGTTAATACAGCAATCTCCCCTGCTGAGCTGTTGTGTTCTGACGGGGATGCTCCCACCCCATTGATTGGGAACCGGTCGGCTGGCCTGTCAGCTTCTGTTCGACTGGCTGACACACAAACGGGCTGAATGTCTGTTTTTTTTTATGGAACCGGCCAAAGTCTCCCGACAATTGGCCTGTGTGTACTAGGCATTAAGAAAATAATGTTCTAATAAAGTTTCCTCGTATTTCTAAACATTAGTGGGTCAAATTAACAATTGTCTTTAACACAGTGATGAGTAAATTCAAAGGACCAGGATGGAAAATATTTCTTGAACAAATTTTTAAATAGTGTATGTGGTTTTCATTTGGTGAAGTTCATTCATTCCAAAATCAAATGCTAAAAGCAAATTAAATCTTTCAAACTACATTTAAATACTCCTTTTCCTAAGAATTTTCGTTCAACATTCTATGGTCAGCTTTAGTCTAAACGGTTTGCATCATTGTGTGCGAGAATTATAGGCAGTGCTTACACATGCTGGGCTACTACTGGTCAGAGTTGTTATACTTCCTATCACAAATCAGCGTAGGTCAGCACAGGGCTTTTTCACGCAATCACAACCTAGTACTAAATTGCAGTAGCAACTCCTGTATCAAACATTCGGGCTTTGTTTTTACGCTCTCCTACTTTTTTTGTAAATTCAATGTTTATTGAAGGTATAGAAAGGATAAAGGTATACAAGTCAACAAAGGCAGTTAATTGAAATACAGCCGAGCATCAAGAAAACAGCATTACATGAGGCGTAAATCAGATAAACATAGCCGTATGCGAAAAATGATAATATATATCGCAGCAGTGTACGTTTCAGGATGGCCGGTCCCAGAGAGAACCACACCCCTACCGGCTTCTGTCACATGGCCGGCATACCGGAGCGTGGAGGGTACCTCACGGGGTCGCCAATCCGAGGAACCACAAGAAGGTAGTAGTGTCACGTATACCTTATAGGAACTGGGGAAATTTTCAAATAAGAAAAAGAAAAACAGGTAGAAGAAGGAAAGAGCAAAGATCAGGAAGCACCACATCGGAAGGGGACGACACAGAGAGGAGGGGGGGAGGGACGACATGACACACATAAAAAGGGACAAGGGGGTGAGTAAGTAGGGGAGAAGGCCATCGAGTGCGAGCAAATCAGCTATGCGACAAGGTCTCTGTATTCTGTGGTCGAGCTGAACTCATGCCAATAAAACCAACGCTTGAGGAACCCATCTCTAGTGCCCCGCTCGGCCGCCAGCAAGTCCTCCATCTCATTAATAAACGCTACTTTGCGCAACCACATCGCCACAGTAGGAGGACGGGATTGCTTCCATAGGAGAGGAATACAGCTCTTGGCTGCTGTTAGCAGTATCGGCAAAATTGACTTCCGATAAGACGCCCTTGGGAAGCTGTGATGGTGAAGGAGGAAGAGGGCTGGTTCCAGGGTAAGGGTGTGATCTGTGAATTTTTGGATAATACGGAGGACCTCCGACCAAAAATACTGTAATTGTTTGCAAGACCAAAAAATGTGGAGGAGGGATCCCACCTCCACGCCACATCGCCAGCAAAGATCAGAACAGGAGGGGAACATCCTTCGAAGTTTAACCGGGGTATAGTACCACCTGGTCAAGAGCTTATAACCCATCTCCTGGTATTTAGAGCATGTGGAGGTTTTGTAGGTGAAGAAGAGGATACGTTCGACGTGATAATCCGAAAGGGAAACACCCAAATCACGTTCCCATAGAGACATGTATGGGGGTCTGGAAGGCTGTCCGGGTGACGTCACGATACGATAAAGCAGGGAAATAGCATGGCGCACCGGAGCATCCGATGCGCACAACTCCTCAAACGGCGTGAGGCGTCTGGAAAAAGAGGTCGCCGGCGGTAGCGATTGGAGAAAATGGGCAAGTTGCACCCTCTGCCAGAACGACAGGGTGGCAAACATGGTGCTCGACAATAGGGTCTGGCGAGACATCCAACAGTCCCCGCTGAGAAAATGTCTGGCTTGGTAGACACCGTTGGCCCTCAACACACGGAAGGCCGGATCCTGTAGGCCAGGGGAAAAGTCTGGGTTTCCCAACGCTCTCCTACTTTTAACTTGTTTTTAAGGGGAAATCTTGGTGGTCATTACGAATTCCTTTTTTCACTGATTTGTGAATCATTGAACCTAAACAAGCAGATTCACATTACCTGATACCCAAATTTAGATCAGGGACTCAAAAAAGTAGTAAGCCACAAATAACAATGCCAACCCTACATGTTTTCAACCTTAAAACCAGTCACCAATAGAAGCACCAATATTTCTATTTTCATGAATTCTCTTTAAATTTAGGAGAAGAATGTACTACTTTCATTTGGCCGAAGGCAGGCATTGGTGTGGTCTGCAGACAGTGTGGGGAATTTGCGAGTTGCCAGGTGCTACTGGGAGAAGATGTGTGTGTCTGTCTGTGTCTGTCTGTCTGTCTGTCTGTGTGTGTCTCTGTCTGTGTGTGTGTCTCTGTCTGTGTGCGTGTCTCTGTCTGTGTGCGTGTCTCTGTCTGTGTGCGTGTCTCTGTCTGTGTGCGTGTCTCTGTCTGTGTGCGTGTCTCTGTCTGTGTGCGTGTCTCTGTCTGTGTGCGTGTCTCTGTCTGTGTGCGTGTCTCTGTCTGTGTGCGTGTCTCTGTCTGTGTGCGTGTCTCTGTCTGTGTGCGTGTCTCTGTCTGTGTGCGTGTCTCTGTCTGTGTGCGTGTCTCTGTCTGTGTGCGTGTCTCTGTCTGTGTGCGTGTCTCTGTCTGTGTGCGTGTCTCTGTCTGTGTGCGTGTCTCTGTCTGTGTGTGTGTCTCTGTCTGTGTGTGTGTCTCTGTCTGTGTGTGCCTCTGTGTCTGCCTCTGTGTCTGTCTGTCTGTCTCTGTCTGTCTGTGTGTCTGTCTGTCTTGTAGGAAAGATAAACAATGGGCAACCTTTGGGGAATTGTGGGGTTTAGACTCCACACTACCCATTCAGAAAGCATCGTCTCCTATTGTGACACAAACAAACCTTTACAAACCAAGTCTGCTGTGGAAATCCTCAATCATCCTACCACCCTGTACTGAGGTAAAGTGGTGCAGGGACAAACAAGAAAGCAGAACTGGAACTCCATTAGGAATTTAGGCTGTTTCACACGGGCTTCAGCTTGTATAAGAAAGTGTGAACAGCAAGCTTTGATGAAGCATTTAAAGTACCATTCAACACCAGTTTGTAAATGCTGAACACAGATCCTAATGCGATTGCTGATTGCCACTTAAAGCAACCTGCTAGCAGACTTCAACAGGCTTTCAACAAGCTTCAAGAAGTGCTAAAACCAGCTAGCAGCTTGTTTAAAGCGGCAATCAGCACTCCCATTAGGATCTGTGTTCAACATTAACAAAATTGGAGCTGAATGGTACTTGAATGTACTGAATGGAAGCTTGTTGAAGGCTCTACAAATGCTTTCTCAAAACTTTATGGTCACATTGCTCTTATACAAGATAAAGCCTAACTGCTTTTCCACAAATGATAGAGTATGGCTGCAGTTATATCATTGTATTGCAGTCTTACAATGGTGAGCTGCCCCATATTAAAATAATTTCCATTCAAAGTACCAACATTATCTCCCCGAAACAATATTCATAAGGTTTCCTTCTATTTTTTCAAGTATTTGACTTTTTTTTCCAATTCCTGATGGCATATACAATATGCATTTAAAGTGTCATTAAAGTCAGTATATGCTGTAATCTATGCTGTTCATAGTCACTTGGTCACAATTGGATTCGTTTTCTGTATTCTGCAAAAAAACTGGTCGATCCTGCCATTCACTGTCCCTCCCTCATGTCTGTATTAAAAATTCTGGATGAACCCTCTGCACACTGCTATATACCCTTTCTAGCTAACTGCAAAAAAAAAAAAAAAAAACAGGAATTTTTAGTTCACATATATTGCAATAAATTTTTAAGCTGGCTAAATGTGTCAAAGTAATCCCTCTATGGTCAGTGCCTACTCTGCTCTGCAAATTACCCAGTTGATATCGTGCCAACACAGGGCAGATAGACACAAGTTGCAGGAGAACCACAAGGCTCCAGTCTGGCCACTGACCTGTAATGCAACAGAAGTGCTCCTCAAATCCCAATAGCTTCTACATGTATTTAATCCATTAGGTATATATATATATATATATATATATATATATATATATATATATATATATATATATATATATATATATATATATAAAAGCTATGGAGATTTGAGCACAGGTAGATCTTGCTTCTGTTGCACTGCAGGTCAGTGGCTGGACCTGAACCTTGTGGGCCTCCTGTAACTTCTGTCTATCTGCCCCATGTTGGTACTATATCCACTGGAGTATTTGCAATTTGTAGGGCAGAGTAGGGACTGGCCATAGAAGGATTACTTTTACGCAGTTGGCCAGCTTAAACATGTATTGCAATATATGTGAACTAAAAACCCCTGCTTTATTTTTTGCAAAGTTTGCTAGAAAGGGTATGCAGTGTGCAGGATATTCATCAAGAATATTTAATGCTAACATGTGGTCACATCCCTTTAGCACCTGATGGATTATATACATGTAGAGGCTATTGGGATGTGAGCACAGGTATGTTTCGCTTTCCTCTGTCTGTGTCCCTGCTGCAGCCTGAGATTGTGTAGACCAGATGTTGCCACATCTACTGAGCATGCTCCAATTTCAGTTCCCTTCTAAGCTGTTAATTTCCTCCTTTTCTGATCTGTGCAGCCCATGTGACTATAGAGTCACACATGTGGGTATATACACTCCAGATAAATGGCAGCCTCCCTCCTCCTCCATGCCCCCAGCTAAACACAATGAGGCAGGGTACTACAAATTATTTTATGGAGGCGTCACCTCCCTGTAATTCTAAGCATACACAAAATACACACTCATGCTGAAGTATTTTTATTTCGTATTACGAAGGTCTTTTTTATTTTTTTTAACTTGTGGCCGGCAGCAAAGGACTTGAAGCAGGTAATGGATATTATGGGCGCAAAAAGGTGGATGGACTGAGTCCTTAGTCGGTTATAGTCCCAGAACAGTTCATATAAAACCATAAGCAATATGCACGTATTAGTGGCAGCCTTCTGTAGAGTAAGCCATCTCTATAAGATCAAAAACAGTGGAAAAAAGGAGGAGAAAGCGCCATCTGAGTGCAGAATTAATAGTAACTTTAATAGAAAGCGGTAATAACAATTCACATAGCAAGTGTAAGTAAAATCTCATCTGTAACCAATGTAGTAGCGAACATCCCGTCCTGCAAGGCCACTGTGCATGGGTGAATGATGGTGTTGTCTGGTCGGGAGAGGAGGACCAAGGACGCTGCAAGGAATCCTGGAACCGCCGTACACCAGCTTGGAGCGCATCTGGAGAGCAAACATGAGCGGATGTGATGTCAGACAGAGGAGAGGAGTCGCTGGATACCCGTGCTCCTCTTAGAGGCCTAGCTCCAGGCGGGTTCTGGGATTCCTTGCAGCGTCCTTGGTTCCCCTTGCCTTACACTTGCTATGTGAGTTTTTATAACCATTTTCTATTAAAGTTACTATTAATGCTGCACTCAGATGGTGCTTTCTCCTCTTTCTCCAGAGGACCAGAAGCTCCTTCTGCTTAGGTTTCCCTGTAGACAGGCTGGTAAAGAGCTGGGTCACATGACAACTGATTATAAAAAAACATACCTACATTTTTTTTTTATTAAAACAAATACTGGCCATCATCCATATACATAAAGAGGGGATAATGTAAAGTAAACAGTGCATGCTAAGTATCACTTTAACGTATCTATATACAGCACACACAGCTAACCTTTTCTCTCTGAATATCACTCTTCAGATTGGATATTTTCACTTTCATGGCTTCTAGCTCATCATCTTGTATCAGAGGAATGTTAGCAGCAGCCTCAGACTCATCAACAGGCTGGAAGGTCAGGTCTGCTAATGGTATGTACCACTTACAGTCATACTGCTGGCTTTTTCTGCAACAAAAGAAATCATATATTAGCTCCATAAACCGCTCAAATAAATGGTAGAAAACCTATTATAATGAAAAGTATGCTCTCACCCCCCTATTTGTTTTTTCAATTTGGCGCAAAGGAGCAGGTCGGTAAAAAGGAAAACATGACGCAGTTTTCGGGCACCTTCAACGAGCTCAACCATGAAACTGTCTTTCAAGAGTTGTCGATGCTGCAAAATAGAACATGCAATGGAACAGGATTATACAAGTGAATCTATATACTTTCTATATACTACCCAACAACATTTACATTTTCCTATTCTTTGATGATGGGGGTTGAGCCCAGCATTCTTTTCTGCTGCTGCAGCCGGTCCATTTTTCATAGTGTAATACAGCCAGACATGTCATTCTGCCCACCACTCTTGACAATAGTGGCTGCTTGAGTGGTTGGAGATTTCCTGTTAGTGTGGACAAGTCTTGTCATCCTTTTCCGTCCCCTTTCGTTAAAAAGGTGAACCCTGGCTGTTTTTGCACCATTCTCAGTAAACTTGTGAGACTTTACGTAAAAGTACCAGGAAGTCAGTAATATCTGACATGTTACAGCCACCATATCAGGCACCAACATTTAACAGGCAAAGCCATTTAGATTATATTCCTCAGACTAATATCTGTTCAGGTAATCATTGAACCGGTTTGCAATATCAGGTAGGTTCACCTAAGAAAGCAGCCAATGAGTGTATATGTCCATAGTTAAAAGGTTGAACTTTAGGCAAACAGCTAAAACACCATAGACTACTGTAAACACGGAAGCTGTTTTACTTGCCAAAGGAACTGTATTTCTGTCAATCCAGTCTTGGACTTTACACAAATATGCCACACAGCATAGCCTTTTCTGGCATGACAGTAAACCTGATTTTTCTCTGCTTCAGAAGTAGCACTTGACCCTCCCCATCCTGTGACAGTAAAAGGAGAAGAAGCAAACTGATAACCTCATCTCTCTCCTATCAGAAGGCTTCTTGGTAACCCATGAGAACTGCAGCACAAATGACTTGTTCATTTTGCGGCTTCTTTCTCCTCCAGCCTGTACATACATACATACATACACCACTTGCATTAAAAAATGCCTGTACCCACCAGTAGTGTGTCACTCACCTCTCCTTTCCGCACAGTCATTGACTGCCGCCTGGGAGTGATCTCTTCATTGATGCTGGACAGAAAGTTCTGGGAAATGCGAAGTGCATCTTGCAGCAGCGGGTAGTCTGGATGGCTGGTCGGTGTGTGCTTTAATAGGTCCTGTAAAAATCAATACAATTAAAAAAATCGTACCATTCATAAAGCCACATAGTAACAGTCCATTAGTTAGGTGGACCTATGGGCAAAATAATATATATGGTATAGTATTATCAGTAGCATTAACACAGTAACAGTTTTATTGAGTCCTTTAAAAAACACTAATATTGCCAGTAGAGCCATCATTTTTTTTCCACTTCCTTTAAAAGGCCAAGCTGTCAAACAAAAGTTACAGTTGCAAGAGTTGGAACAAACTAACACTAACAGGGGTGCTTACAACTGTCACCGTCAGCTTTAAATCCAAAAAAAAAAAAAAAAGAAGGTGCTGCTGTAACTGGTTCAGGGATAGTTGAAGTTAGGCTTCAATCGTTTTTTCTCTTACTTGAAGTGGAACTGTAGGCTAATGAAAATGGGCAGACAGGCCAGATTTTTAATGAGACATGCTTTGTCTCTTCTGCATTAAGAGCTACTTACCTGCCTACCTGCCCCTTTACAGTAAGCTGCAGTGGGAAGGCAGACCCACGCAAGCCACAGAAGGTGGCGGGGGAGGGGGGGGGGGTGTCCTTGTAATACCAACCTAGTGGCTGCAGACCACCGGCTACGGGCCAACGGCTCTAAACAATGGTACTGGGGTGATGCCTCTAGCTGCAGGCATTACCCTGGTACAACCTCCTGAAGCTGAGGCCGCATATTTGCATTCCGTTGCCGTGAAGGGGTTAGTCCATTTAAAGCTACATCCAACACTACCCAGTTTATGAAGTGACAACACTGCAGTGCATTTTCAATGCAGAACAGAGTTATCACCCTATTTCAGGTAAAGCAAATGGCAATGATCACCAATAATATAACATTATAACATAATATAATCAATAATATAATAAAATAATGTTAACTGATGTTTTATCGCTAATGACAGACAGCATTATATATGTAATTTTTTGATTTTGCCTATACACTATACAGTAAGGTATATGTCATGGCTGAATGGTAATATTAAAGTCTGTTCAGATAAGGCAAGGATAGATGAATAAGACCTCATTTTTTTATTAAAGTATGTAACTTACATGTAGAACAAGAGTACTCCGCGTAACACGATCCACTGGCTTGTAGAGCAGTGCTAGTGACAAAGAGCAGACACAGTGACACATTTTACCATTACAGCACAGACAGGATGTCACACCCAAAACTATCCAATAAGTTTGCCAATTTATTTGCAATCTAGGTCTTCGAAAGAAGTTTTAAATGTGCCCCACCAATGCCAACCCTGCCCTCTGCTTAACCGATGCGCTCACTCACTTTCCAGGGAGGTTTTAGCCGATTGGTCCTTGGATTCTCGTGTGCTTCTAGCTCTCAGATTCTGAAAATAACAAAACATTGAAAGGGGTGAATATCATTTTTCTAAGCACAACTTCAATTAAAACGTAATGCTGGTGGAGACTTATTTCTTTCCTGCAACCACGGAATGTCACAGATAGTGTTGCCAAGGGGAATCCCTCCCGTGGAGCCAGGAAAACACAGCGATTAGTGCTAGAGGCATCTCGCATGTAAAATCCAGCATGCTGGTTGTACCTATGTTGATCGATCAACTTTGGTACATTCAGCCTGCCCATACATGGTTTGAATCTAGGCCAAGCTCTGACCCTACCTATTTTGTTGCAATATATTTCTGATCACAAGGGGAGGAAAGGTATCTTTTTCATGTAAGTAGCATAAGTAATAAATGAATGTGTCCTTTTCCAACAAGCAAGTTCGGAGAAATATCTTCAGTTGTAAATCCTTTGCAAAACTCAATTGCTCACTTTAAAGCGGAGTTCCACCCAAAAGAGGAAGTTTCGCTTTAAGGCCTCCTCCGCCCCGCTCCTGTCTGAAGAAATGGAGCTTTAGGTGAGGGGGGGTGGTAGGAGCGGGCACCCAGTTTTGACAAGTACCCGCCCCCACTTCCGAAAGCAGAAGTTCTCCTCCCCCCCCCCCTCCAGAAGTCTTCTGTGACACATGACGGGTCCCAGAAGACGGACAGACCATTCACAGTGCACAGCTCCGCTCGCGTATGCGCACTGGGCACCAGGCTGTGACAGCTTACGGCTTACGGCTTAGTAAAGATGCCGGTACCGTCAGGAGAGGACACAGGCAGGAAACGGCTGGGGTAAGCACACTGCTGGATCCTGGGACAGGTGAAAGGCTGTTTATTAAAAGTCAGCAGCTGCAGCTTTTCACTTAAGAGACAGAAGCTCCACTTTAATTACACGATATCTACCCTGGATTTCTGTTCTGGGTCAGAAATTTTTCTGAAGTTAAAAAACTCTGTTAGGGAGCAAACACTGTCCGCTGCAAAACCAGGGGAAGTTACCACGATAGCTAAGGGATGTCTCCTGCTGGATAACACTGTGGACTAGAAGGCTTCCATTCTTTCATTAAAAGTGAAAACACTGGGGTGTGGCTTGGATGTAGAGCGGAACGGACGTCTGCCCTGAGAGCTCCTACCATCCTGATTCAATCTATGCCATCCTGAGGAATCCGCTGACTGTATCTACCTAGGTTTTATCTCTAACTGCTGAGGATCGATATCCTGCTCTAATATGCCGTCCAAGGGGAAGAAATCGGCAACTCCGTGCAAGCCTGCCACGCGCCAGGCCCTGCCTGCGGCCTGCCTGGACGCCATCTTGACGGAGCGGCTTCGGGCCTTGCTGGCAGAGATGGAGGATGCGCGAGTCGCCAGCCCTGATCCGGCTGTTCCGGGCAAAGACGTGGGAGCCGATACAGCGGTCATCCTGCAAGCCATCGAGCACAGCAAGACCTCGCTTCTGGTCCGCATTGATCATCTTGCGGAAGAGTGCAACTTGATCCGCAACGATCTCGACAAGATCCGAGGCCGCCTCACGGAGGTTGAGGACAGGGTATCCACGACGGAAGATTCGACGGCCCGCCATTCTGGCCTGCTGGATGCCCTGCAACAAAAGGTGGACGCGCTTATGGCTAAAGCGGATGATGCGGAGAACCGCATGAGGCGCAACAATGTCCGGGTCCTCGGCCTGCCTGAGGGAGCGGAGGGTGAGACCCCGGCGGAGTTTGCGGAGGGGTTCTTCAGGCAGCTTCTGGACCTTCGGGAGGTGTCGCCCACGTATGTGGTGGAGCGGGCACACCGGGTCCCTACCGGCAAAAAGATTCCTGGAGCCCCTCCTAGACCCTTCCTGGTCCGCTTCCTTAATTACCGGGACCGGGACCGCGTCCTGGGTGAGGCCCGGAAGCATCCCGAACTGCGATTCGAGAATGCCTCTATCCAGCTCTATGCGGACTTCTCGGCTGACCTCCAGAGGAAGAGAAAGTCCTTTACTGATGTCCGGTGCCGACTACGTGAAAAGGGGGTCCAGTACGGCATGTTATACCCGAGTCGGCTTCGGGTCACTCATGGGGGCACGGTGCGGTTCTTCAATACCCCGGACGACGCGGATGCCTGGCTGCTGACCATTCGTTGAGAGGCGTGAGTAATGGCTCCTATCTGCACTGCTGTCCTCCCCCAAAAATTTTTCTCCCTCATCCTGCCTGGATCCGTGCAGCTGCACCCCTTTCTCTCCCTTGCTTCCCTGGATGACTCTCTGCCCCGGTTTTCTTCAATCTGGATCCCTGGGTTATCCTCTCCCTGTTTTTACCTTGTCCCCATTTTTTGTTTTCTGAATGGGACCTTGGTCTCCCCTTGCCTCATTGCTTCTTGTTGGGATGGTTTTTCTTTTCCTATGATGAGGAGCTCTCGGGCTCTACTACTCTGGTGTCCTACACGGAAAATTTTTTTTTGACACTTCGATTGACTGTTTGTTCTTCCTTTATCGCCCTTTTTTCTTGCCACTGACTGTGCAGTGGGGTGCCGCCCGCCTCCCCTGTTTTTCGCGGGTGGCTCTCTCACGGCACCCCATGCTTGCGGCCTGAAGTAACTGTTTCCCTCTTGTGGCCGCAAGAGGTACCACATGTTTTTGGGATGAAGCCGTGCCAGGGTGTTGTTGTTTTCCTGGTCGGCAGGGACTACTTTTTTTGGGACTGTTTTATTTTTTCTTTTTTATTGTTGTTTTGTGCTACTGGGTTTTTCTTTTTTTTTCTCATGGCTGCTAGCTCACTGTCTTGTATTTTGTGCTCAGGCGTTCTCTCTATTATGTATCTTTACCGAGTACTGTTTGATCCTTGGTCCGGCCAGTGTATAACTGGTGGGGAGGAGTGTGTGGTGTGGGGACCTCCCCTCCTGGAGCCGCTGAGTCGCTCCCTCCCTGGGATCCTGCACCCGTTTTGCCTTGGATGCCATGGCGGGAGGTATTAAGCTGCTTTCGTGGAATGTGCGGGGATTGAATAATAAAATTAAACGTTCCCTAATGTTCAAATATCTCCAATCTCATAAGCCGCATATTCTGTTTCTCCAGGAAACGCATCTGACTGGGAGCTCGGTACTGGCACTGCGCCGGCGCTGGGTGGGGCATTCCTTTCACGCCACGCACTCCTCCTATGCAAGAGGGGTATCTATCCTTGTCAACAAGTCGTTCCCATGCCATATAGAGCAGGTTGTTACTGATCCGCAGGGCCGATATATTATTCTTGCATTGCGGTTTGAGGCCAAATTATATGTGTTTGTAAATGTATATGTGCCCCCGCCTTTCTCTAGTGCTGTGTTGTATCTGATTTACGAGCGCCTGGCTGCGTTCTCCACCCCGGGGATCTTCCTAGCTGGTGACTTCAATGCCATCTTGGATGGGACGCTTGACACATCCAACCCGAGCAGGCAAGGGTGCCCTGAATTTGTTCACTGGGCTTCTGCCTTACAGCTAACTGATATTTGGAGGTGGAAAAATCCTGACCTCCGCCATTTCACACATGTGTCGGCGCCCCATAGGTCTGGATCGCGTATTGACCTCGCCTTCTGCCCTCCTTCGGCTCTCCGGCTTGTGAATTCTGCCGTGTACCTACCTTCGGGTTTGTCGGATCATTCCCCGCTGGAGCTCACGTTGGAGCTGGGGGGCCGGAGGGGGAACGAGTGTTGGAGGCTGGGCACAAGATGGCTGCGGGACTCTGGGGTGGAGGAGGCGATGCAGGGCAAGATCTCTCAGTATTGGGACCGTAATGAGGATACATCTACACCTATGATTTGCTGGGACGCTTTTAAAGCCACTATTCGTGGGGAGTACATTAGTGCTATTAAGGCCGCCAGGGTGGAGGGCGCTGTGGAGCTACTGGCGTTAGAAGAAGGGGTATCCTTGGCTGAATCTGATTTTGCCTTGGATCAGACTCCTGAGGCGCACTCCTCCCTGGCCCAGGCCCAGAGGGCGTTACATTTGCATGTCTCCTCGGCCGCCTTGGCGGAGGTTGGCTCACTCAAGGCTAGAGTGTTTGAGAGTGGTGACAAGAACGGGAGGCTCCTGGCTAACCTGGTGGCGGATTCTAAATCTCAAACAGTTGTTCCCCTTATCCGAACGGAGGCGGGGGACACCACTGCGGACCCTGCTGCTATTCTTGATGAGTTTCGAAATTACTATCAACGTCTGTATTCTGTGCCCTCCCCTCCGCGGGACGTGGTGGACCTGGGGGCTCTTGGGGATCTCTCCTTGCCGCACTTGGACGAGGATGAGGCCGCTTCCTTGGAGGCGGACTTGACCTTGGAGGAGGTGGAGGCGGCCATCCACTCTCTTCCCCCCGAGAAGACCCCGGGTCCGGACGGCCTGCCGGGGGATTGGTAGAAAATGTACATTGCAGACCTGGCCCCCAGATTGTGCAGTCTATACCGAGCCAGTCTGGAGGCTGGCGCGCTTCCGGACTCATTAGCTCAGGCCCACATTGTGCTGATCTTGAAACCTGGCAAAGACCCTACCCTCTGCTCGGCCTATCGGCCGATTTCCCTTCTTAATTATGATTTGAAGATTCTCACAAAAATCCTTGCCACTAGGTTGATGAAGGTCCTCCCGCTCTTGGTCGACATTGACCAAACGGGCTTCATGCCGGGGAAATCTACGGATATCAATATCCGCCGGGTGTATACACATTTGCAAGTCCCGGCGGAGGATCGAAGTCAGCGAGTCTTATGCCCCATACACACGTGCAGATTATCTGAAGACTTTTGTCTTCAGATTTACCTTTTCTATGTAGTGCAAGGGCCTGCCGGATTGCATACAAATTGAAAGTGTTTAGGTTTGACCTCATATTATATGGTTTTGGTAAGTCTGCAGACAAAAGTCTTCAGATAATCTGCACGTGTGTACGGGGCATTAGTGTCATTGGATCTAGAGAAAGCCTTTGACTCTGTGGCCTGGCCCTACCTTGGTGAGGTGCTCCGCTCGTTTGGTTTTGGTCCTACCTTCCGCAAATGGATTGACATACTTTACAGTAAGCCTCAGGCACAGATCAAGTTGGGGGGTAGGGTGTCGCCTGTATTTGATATCCGACGTGGCACCCGTCAGGGGTGTCCACTGTCGCCGGCGTTGTTTTCGCTGGCGGTGGAGCCCCTGGCGAGGGCTGTTCGGGGTTCCGGAGAGATCGGGGGGATTCGGGTGGGGTCCCTGGAGGAAAAACTGGCGTTGTACGCGGATGATATCATTCTGTTCCTCCGGGACCCGGGCCCCTCCCTCCGGGCTGTCCTGGCCCTGCTGTCGCGTTTTACGGAGCTGTCGGGCCTCCGAGTAAACTGGAAGAAATCTCTCTTGCTCCCGGTGGACGCGGACTCCCGGACGCGGGAAGACCCCTCTTTGCCCTTGTGCTGGGCGGACAGTGTCAGATACCTGGGGGTCACGATCTCCCCGAGGGTGCAGGATTTCTGTGCTCTGAATCTTTACCCTCTCCTCCAGTCCTTCAAGGACAGGCTCCGGGCATGGGCGAACCTCCCGCTGACTTTGATTGGGCGCATAAACCTTGTTAAAATGAAGTTGTTGCCTCCCCTACTATATGTTTTGCGGCAGTCGCCGGTGTGGATCCCGAAACGGATCTTTAGAGCCATTCATTCTCAGATGACCGCCTTCATATGGGGGGCTCGCCCCCCGAGACTGCGGCTAGCTGTCCTACAGCGGCCCTGGACGCATGGGGGTCTGGCTTGCCCGGATTTCTTCATGTATTTCATTGCAGGTCTGTTGACTCATGTCCACAACTGGCTTGTATCGGATGACGCGAACTCTGCGGTGGTGCTTGAGGCGGCGCTTCTGGGGTCCTATGAGGCACTGCGCAACGCCCTGTTCCGTGGCGCCCGTGCCCCATATCCCCTTACCAACTCTATGAAGGCGGTCATCAGGGCTTGGTTGCTGGTCTCTCCTTATACTAAATCTGACCCCCACGGGCTTTCGCCTAATACCCCCTTATGGCGTAATCCGGAGTTGCCTGAGTTCTTACTCATTCCTGACCCGTCTCTGTGGGCCTCTAGGGGTATAAAGTGTCTCTCACACATTTGTCAGGGGAGGGTTTGCTGAGCTTTGATAGGCTTAAGGCCAATTTTGATCTTCCCAACTCATACTTTTTCAGGTTCCTGCAACTTCGCCACGCCTTTCGGACTCAGTTTGGGGGTTCTCCCCCTGATATGACTCCGGCGGATTTGGAGCTCCTCCTTAGGGACGAAAATCTTCGGAAACCGCTGTCCTCCATCTACAGATCCTTGCTGCCAGGCGTGCATGTGGGTCTGGAGAGATTGCAGGAATTCTGGGCGGCGGAGGTGCGGGACCTGGACACGGAGGATTGGGAGGATGTCTGGGACTACCCGTTTAAATATTTGGTCTCCTCGAGGGACCGGCTGGTCCAATTCAAAATTGTACATAGGTTCCACCTTACGCCCTCCAGATTACACAGGGTGTCTTCTGACATCCCGGATGCCTGTTGGCGCTGTAATGGGGATTCCCCGTCCTATACCCATATGATCTGGCACTGTCCGTCCCTGCTGGGGTTTTGGTCTGAGGTCCGGGGTTTCATTACCAAACTGACTACTATTCCTATCCCGGCTAAGGTTGAGATTTGTATTTTGGGGCTGGTGAACGGGCTGGCCCATTCTGTTGCTACACATACCCTCCTGGGGCTTCTGCTCTTCTATGCCAGGAAACTGGTGGTGATGCATTGGAGAGCCCCTGGGATCCCGACGTTATCACAATGGAAAACGCTGGTGAACTCCATGATACCTTTATATAAAGCGGTGTACAAGTTTAGGGGATGTTCCAAAAAATTCCACAAAGTGTGGGATCTGTGGTTGGATGCTGCAGATACCGCTGATGATTCCTCGGCTCCGGCCGTTGATGTAACTCGACCAGCTACTTAGGTTTATGTGTATATATGCTTTGCGCTATATGAAGCTTGTGATCTACGGTGTGCACTGGACCGCGATTGGGAACACCAATGCTTAGAGGACTCGGTACATACCTGTGATACTCTTGACTATCTTTGAGCTGCAGCCACTGTTGGGGGGTTAGCGGGGGGTCCCCCCCCCCCCATTGTTTGTTCTGCTCTCTATGTTCTTTTTGTTTCTCTTTTTTTGTTGTTTTATTTTTTGAGCCGGGGTATGCCCAAATGGCTCTGTTTTGTATGTTGCTATAAAACTTAATAAACATAATTTTCAAAAAAAAAAAGTGAAAACACTCTGTAAATACAGATGATTGCTTGTGCACCAGGAATATATACGGTATATGTGCGTAAAAGGCAAGTTATATTTCACACAAAAATAGTCACCATGCATTTACAAAAGCAACTTTGATATTTCCTATGATATGGCTTGCATATGGTTATATTTTACCGTAGGTGTGCAGTGTACGTGAAACAAAATTAAAGATGTTCACACCTCTGAAATTTCGGCAAACTGAGCATTGGCCTGGCAGCATTTCTCCGCTGTCTCCATGGCAACCTCGTAGTTGTCAACAAAGGCGCGATAGACACCCAGCTGACTGGCCTGAAAGGTCGAAAGAGGAAAGATTAAAATTAAAAATGCAGAGTGAAGAGTTAAAAAAAGCAGTCACATAAGAATTACAAATCAGGTCTAATAAGCATTCTGACTAAAACAGAGAGAGAGAGAACAAACCACAGAAGAGCAATGTAAATGCAGAAATATGTCAAGGCTGGTATAAGCCTTAGCTGTCCCATAATAAAACGATCCTTTGACCTATACAAGTATACAATTTTAAAATTACAAGACCCCACCAAAAAATTCTGCTCTTGATAGACAGATTTGGCTTGGAAATCCTAAAAGATTTTTTTTAACTTCCATCATGTCCCCAGCCCTATCCTCACTTCCCCTTCCCCCAGTGCTCCCAATTCCTCCTTCAAGTCTTAAGCCCCGTACACACGCACAGATTGTTGGCCGACCGATCGGCCGTCTTTTGTCCAGTGTTGTTGTGTTGGCTGAAATGTGATCTAGACTGCACACGAATTTTGTCGGCCAACAAAAACCAACTTCAGAAGCGATGTAATGTTCTGGTCTACTTTTCGTGTGTTTTTTCTTCTCTGAGCATGCCCAGTCTTGCTCATCTGACTTTTGTCGGCCGAAATCTGTACTGACTGACGAACAATCGGCCGTTCTGGCGACGGCCAACAAAAATTTTATAGCATGCACACCAGATTTTGTTCGGCCGAAAAGTCGCAGTCGGTTGTCGGAAGCATCATACTAACAAGCCGACAATCGGCCGATCGGACGTTGGCCGAAAATTTACGGCCAACAATCGGTGCGTGTGTACGGGGCTTTAGGCAGCTCAGATTATTTGATTGTCTTTCTTTCCACTATGCCCAAAGCGCTATTGTGGTGCAAGGGGGGCATGGGGAACCTTCCCAGCTGGCCCAACACAATGATTACATCTAGCAGCTGGCAGTAAATGCATTTAAAAAATCCAACAGGCTGTTTGTACCCAAATCCATTGATTGATCGACTGCCTGCCCATAGATGGATCAAATCTTGGTAGGTCCTTGTTGAATCAGCTGTATTTTGATCCACGTATGGCTGGCTTTATACTCACCCACCCCCAATCCAGCAATGTATGCATGTTCCAAGCTAGGCATGAATCTCACCGCACCTTCAGTGTCACTTACAATTCCACTTACTCCCCTGCAACTCCCCTTACTGTTGGGGTCCCCCAAGGTTCTGTCCTTGGACCGCTACTATTCTCAATCTATACCTCCTCCCTGGGTCAGCTTATAGCCTCCCATGGCTTCCACTACCATTTCTATGCTGATGACACCGAAATCTACCTCTCTACCCCTCAGCTCACCCCATCAGTCTCCTCTCACTTCACTGATCTACTAACAGACATATCAGCCTGGACGTCTCACCACTTCCTCAAACTGAATCTTTCTAAAACCGAGCTCATAATATTTCCTCCTCCACGTGCCCCTTCCCCAGAATTCTCTGTCAAGATCAATGGAACAACTATCAGTCCTTCCACACATGCCAGGGTGCTAGGGGTAACCCTGGACTCTGCACTGTCCTTTCAAGCTCACATCCAATCCCTGTCCAAATCATGCTGCCTTAACCTCCGCAACATCGCTAGAATACGTCCCTTTTTAACCAATGACACCACCAAGCTTTTAATTCACGCCATGGTTATCTCTCACCCCGACTATTGCAACTCCCTCCTCATTGGATTACCCTACATAGATTATCCCCCCTTCAATCCATAATGAATGCTGCTGCAAGATTTATCCACCTTACCATCCGTTCAGTGTCCTCCGCCCCTCTCTGCCAATCCCTTCACTGGCTTCCACTCACCCAACGAATAAAATTCAAAGTGCTAACAATAGTTTACAAAGCCATCCACAACTCTGCCCCCAGCTACATCACTAACCTGATCTCAAAATATCAACCAAGCCGCTGTCCTAGGTCCTCCCAAGACCTCCTGCTCTCTAGCTTCCTTGTCACCTCTTCCCATACTCGCCTCCAGGATTTCTCCAGAGCTTCTCCCATTCTTTGGAACTCTCTACCCCAATCTGTCCGACTGTCCCCTAATCTATCCATCTTTAGATGATCCCTGAAAACCGTTCTCTTTAAAGAAGCCTACCCGGCTACTAACTAATAACACTGTTTCACTTGCTCCATCAGCCCATCCCCCACAGCTATTGCCTTTTGTATCAATTGACCCTCCCTTTTAGATTGTAAGCTCTAACGAGCAGGGCCCTCTGATTCCTTTTGTTCCAATTGTATTGTAACTGTAATGTCTGTCTTCATTTTGTTAAGCGCTGCGCAAACTGTTGGCGCTATATAAATCCTGTATTATAATAATAATGAACATGCACTCTGCACTCCCATTCTCTCTTCTGGATCTTCAGATAACTAACAACAGAAGAGCCAAAACTCTATAGGAGTAAATGCAGAATACAGAGAGCATGGACCCAGAAGGCTCTGAAATCTAGACAGTAATATCTTGCTGGGTCAGGAGCAGGTGAATATAAAAAAAACACACAGGCTATATTGTTGAGGTGCCTGTGGGAATATGCATGGTTTAAACTTTATATCTACTTTAAATGCAATCCCGGTACAGAGACCTGGGTCACTTTTTTTTGACCTGGGCAATTCTTACACTAAATATTAATTCACCATGCTGTTGCAAATATAGCAATCCCATATGGGCTTGTGAAATGCATTTCATATTTGTTTGCTGAATGCTGTCGCTATTATTATGAACCCAGATAGTACTGTATGGCCTAAAGTTAGTTGCACCCTTCCGCTTCCTTTTTTTTTTTCTTAAGAAAAACTCATTTAACTTTTTAAAAAAAACTCAAAAATCGGTCACAGAGAAGTTTCCTAGTCAAAGGTCTTTTTCTGGCCCTATGCTATGATAACAGTTTCGTTCATGCTTCACAATGACTCCATTCCTGTCTCCACAATGCCTGAAGCACATTCATTTATGAACACATGGTCATATAACAGACAAAGCAAATTCCAAACATTGTTCTAGAAGCCTAGCACAAGTTAAAGGGACGCTTTTGGCAATTCTAAACTATCAATAATCATTGTCTGCTGAAACCATAATTATAATGTTTTCATTAAACTACACAAAGATGACATTTCTATATTTAGTTTCCAGGCTACACACTCACCAGTTTTTGGAAAAGGTCCCCTACTCTCTGCTGGTGGCTCCATTTCTGCACCCGTGGAAACAACGCATCATAAAACTCTTTATGGATTTCATACAACTCTGGGACTTTGAAGAAAATGGTTTCAATCTGCTGGATGGTCAGAACTGGCTGTGACGTGGTTGCTGCAGCTTTAAGGGGTTTCATTGGCTGCAGAAGGAAAGACATCAGTCTACTTTAGATCCTGCAGACAATATTGTACATATAGGCATAGAAGAATCTGTTGACTTACCAGAAGCAGAGCCTCAAGGTGGCTAAGGTAGGTTTCCTCACTTGCCAAGATTGCAGACAACACCCACTTCCTCATCTCTAGGCCTTTCTCAATATCCAGCTCATTCTGTGGGAAGAGAAGGACAGTTTGAGCCAGTACTGGGAAACAGGTCCTATATGAAAACATTTTAGGTCTGTCCTGTAATCACCTTTTTGGAGATTTAATCAAAATCTTACGCACACCATTTTTGGATGCTTGTATTGTCCATGTCAAGTGACCATATAAAGCAAAGTGGTGGGGAATATATGCGGGCTGCCACTCCTGACCTTCTGAAAACACCAATAACTGTCTAGAGATTGAGAACTAGTTCCCTGGTATTGTAGTCAGGGCACTAACATTGAAAAAAAAACTAGAAGTGAGCAGTTGCAGCCTCTGTATTACGCTCAGTACAGGCATACCCTGTTTTATGTATTCTCACTTTACGTACACTCGCGAGTACGGACACAGCTTGGTCAGCTTGGCATTGCACTACTCCCGATTTTTACAATTGCCATCTATGGGAAATCTTGGTCAGCTTGACATGGCACTACTCCCAAACCATAAGTGACCGGGATACCAAACTTAGGGAGCATCGAGAGGGGACCCAGGACTACAACAGATCCGGCCAGCTTGCCTAGGTAATCTACCATTTCATAGTCCTGGTTCCCCTTAACATGCTCCCCAAGTTTGGTGTCCTTGTCACTTATGGTTTGGGAGCAGTGCCATGTCAAGCGGACCAAGATTTCCTATAGAGCTAGTGTGTTTACATGCATTGAGAAGTGAAAAAAGGTATTGCTTCACTTTAAGTACATTTTCATTTTACATACATGCTCTGGTCCCATTGTGTACTTAAAAGTGGGGTATGCCTGTATGGTTTTCCTCTGGTCACTTATAGGCTGATCCATCTTCTTAATGCAGACAGCAAGCAAGAGGAGAAATCCAGTCCAGTTTAGCAATCTGCCTCTATATTAAACTGGATAAAATCTCACATTTTCGCTCCAGTGCACATCAGGGACACTGACCACTGTTGATGCTTTCTTCACTGACGCTCCAGTGTGTGCCATCAATATTTTTTTTTTGCTATTTGAACATGTTTTAAGCATTCTAGTGTCACAATGCAGATAATTGTTCTATTATCTGGAAAAATTATTAATCCCGTTGAAACCATAGGCTGCGATCAGTCCAATATTTACTTTGCTCTTGCATGGACTCTGTTTCAGAGCTTCATAGTCCAGGGGTCTTCAAACTTTCTAAACAAAGGGCCAGCTTACTGCCCTTCATTCTTTAGGGGGGGGCCAGCAGAAATATAATTTTTTTTCTGGTATCAATGGGAGTAAGTAATGCCCCATCTTTGGTATTAGGGTGAGGAATAGTGCCCAATTATTGGGGTCAGTGGGAAAAATAGCAAAATAGCACCCCATTGTTGTCAGTGGCAGGAATTATGCCCCCATTGTTGGTGTCATAGGGCAGAATAGTGCCCCCTATCAGTGGGATAAATAGTGGCCCAATCGCTCTGGATTAAAACAAAGGACATCAGTTTGGAGACCACTGTCCTAGACATTCCTTGGTCAGATGGTTAGATATGTTTAACTCACAACCTATTATTACAATCAGTATTTCTAATTTATGACCATAAGTGTGAATTGGAACATACCTAGGCTGTTCAAATTATTTTTTTTCCCAATTTCTTTTTCTGCTGTTAAAGCATCCTTTAGTGCTGAGAATTTAATTATTACACATACACAAGTTCTCATCAAATACTGGGTGTTTAGCCCATGTGTGCGAGGCTCCGATGTTTAGGTGCGGGCATTAGTCCCTGGGCGCATACGGCCCTAAACATCAGTAGCAGTCAGCGCAGCTTTCAGCCTCTCATGGAGTTTAACTGGCTGCCGGCAGTGGGGCTGGACCTGTGCTTTCTGTACTAAAAAAAGGCCGGAGCCTAATGCACAGGGGCTAAATACCAAACATGTATGGGGCCTTATAGCTCCATTTGAAGTATAGCTCTTGGTTTGTATTTATTTTTAGGTAAATTTCATTAACCATTCTGGGTCACAAATTATGTTTGCAATATAGCCAATACTCCTACATTCACTTACAATATATCTCCTGAAGAAGCAGACATCATTGTCTGTGAAACGCGGTGAGAGGAAAGAGTGCTGCCCGCCTCCAACTGGACCAGTTATCTTTTTTCTGAAGTAGAAGTGGTATCTTCAGAGGTAAAGGTTTAAGAATCTATTTATGGACTGAGGTGTGTGGAAAAAAACTCTCAGAATTGTAAAAAAAAAAACCTCTGAAAACTAGAAATTTTATGTGACCGTGGTGTAATTTTTATGAGTTTGTGTTTTTTTTTTTATTGTTTACAGAATTTTGTTTTAAAAAAGTGCATGTTTTTATGAAACTATGTAGTCATCATTGTAGCACCTGCAAAGTCCCTAAAAAGTTGTGTGGAATAACCGGAAGCTATAGCTCTTTACTGATAGGCCTTGCTGATCGACTCCAGGGCCAGTTCACACCTGAATCGCACAGGAACGCGCTCCACATTCCTGTGCATTGCAGTGCAGTGCGATGTTCAGCCTATTTTCTTGAATGGGCAATCGCACTGGATCACAACAAAAGTACAGCACACACTACTTAAAAAAAAAACGCACTGCATCGAACTGCATGGTAATGCCGTACCATGCAATCTGGTGCAGGCATTTGCACTGCATTTGTGATTTGCATTTGGGGGGTGTCCATTAGGAATACACTGACACCCGCAGCAAATCACACACCCAGTGCTTTTTGAACACTGTGTGGGCAAATGCATATAAACATGGTTTTCGTGCATCGCTTTCTGATGTGAACAAGCCCTCATTCAGCATGTTTGGCTGGTATCACAGGAGTCCACAAGTGTGGCATGCCTGAGGTCATGGGGATCTTCAGCTCGACTGTACCAATATTGAAATTGCTACTCTTGTAACTATTATCATCATAAGATTTGCATTTATTAATACTCAATGTATTATTACATGTGTGAATGTTATTATTCACTAGCAGCATGTTTGGAGGCTTAAACTCAATTTGAATTATTCAAATTCAAAGTGAGATTTGAACTGTTAATTTATTACAGGTATTTATATAGAGCTGACTATTTACGCAGTGCTTTACATAACCACTTAACGCTAAGTGACATACGGATACATCACCCAGTAGTTAGACCGGGATGATGCCTGTAGCTCCCGGTATTGTTTTTTTTCAGCCAATGGTCCGCTTTCTTGTAGAAGCAATCCTAACAGCTAACTGGAGCAGAACATTGGCTAAATGGTTGTCACTTCCGCCTAGCAGCACTAGCGTCGCCGATTCAAAACAACCACGACACTACCTGCCTGGAGTTTGCCTGTGTCTGCATGGGTTTTTTTCTAGGTACTCCAGTTTCCTCCCATACTCCAAAGACATGCTAGTAAGTTAATTGCATCCTGTCTAAATTGACCCTAGTATGTGTATCTATGTGAGTTAGGGACCTTCGATTGTAAGCTCCTTGAGTGCAGGAATGGATGTGAATGTAAAATATACTGTATATGTAAAGCGCTGTGTAAATTGACAGCGCTATACAAGGAACCTGTAAGAATTAGACGCTGGATTGCTTTTACAAGCCGTGACAGGGGGCGTCCCCCTCCGACTGCTGTCGAGGGCTCTCCTGTCCTACCAGGAGACCCGAGTGTGAAGCCAGCTGACCATAGAGCTAACCGGGGACCAGAATGGCCCAATCATCTCTATGGTCTGAGAAACTGGGAGCAACAAGCATTTCATCATCTCCGGTTTTGCCTGATGTCAAACAACTGGTGGTTTAAAAATAGCATCAGATCACACTGATCTTGGTAAGATCCGAAGGTTTTAGGGACAGAGGAGAGATCTGGAGTCTAATAAACCTCAGATGTCTCGGTAAAGAGTACTTGTCACTGCCTATTGTTATAACAAGGGATGCTTACATTGCTTGCGATAACAATAAAAGTGAACAAAATAAAATTTAAAGAGACAGTGTAATAATAAATCATTTTAAAAAACTTGCATGCAAAGAAGAACACACGTGTCGATATGCAAACAGCAAATTCCACCACACATGTGAGGTTTTACTGCGAATGTCTATTTGAGAGCAATAATTCTAGCATCAGAACTCATGTGTAAATCTAAACTGATAACCTGTAAAGGCTTTTAAAGCGTTGCTTATGAATAATAAAATGTATGTAGTTTGTCGCCTTGGCACAGTTGTGCGCAATTTTAAAGAGTTTGAAAAATCGCTGCGAAAATACCATGTGACAAAAAAAAAAAATTTAATTCTCTAGGGCCTCGTAAAAAAAAAAATATATATATATATATACACACACACATACACATACATACATATATACACATATACACATACATACATACACACACACACACACACACACACACACGATTTAAGTAATTTTCTAGCAAAAAAATACAGATTTTTACATGTAAACAGAAAAGGTAAGAAAATAGGCCCGGTCTTGAAGAATATAATATTCACATTATTCCCTGCCCTCAAGGAAGATACAATCTAACTTCCCTATCTCATATGCATACAAACAAGCACACACATACATGGGCCCGCGGTTTACTCTAAAATTTCAGACTAAGGGGAAAAGTAATGGCATGTCAAGTTTAATTTTATGGATGCCTTTAGGCTTTTAATAATAATTTTCTTTTCAGTGCATGTCAAATATCATCTCTGCTATTTCCTATATCAAAAACAGAAAATTAACGGACATCATAAAACCTAACCTAACATAAAGCTACTAAAGTTTGAACAAGGCTAAACAGGTCTATTCCTTCATTGATCACTCTCCTCCTCATTTTATAAAGGCCACTTACTGATTTATTGGATTCCAGAGATGCAGAGGAGAGGGTGTCTCTGCTACCACGGCTCTTGGCACTGAGCTGAGGGGAAGAGCTTGGAGAATCATCAATATATGGCATAAGGTCATGCTGTGCCCTTTGTTCTTCTGTAGTGCCTGGAGGTGTTCTACAATTTGGTACATCTGAAGAGGAGAAAACATGGTCCAAAATGTATGAATTGTCGTAAAATCAGGTTAAAAACCACACATTTATTAGAATTAGGAGAGCAAAAGGGTCTGTTAAAGGAAACATTACATTTTTAGATTATCCCCTAGACTTAGCTACCAGAAGCCTAAAACAATTACGATCATTTTTAAAGGCAGAAGTTTTTTTTCTACCCTAATGCATTCTATGTAATAAGGTAAGAAACCTTCTGCAAGCAGCTCCACCCCCAGCCCCCTTAAAATACTTACCTGAGCCAAATCTCAATCCAGTGATTTGCCCGAGAGCCAAGACTCTCTCCTCTCATTGGCTAAGGCAAGGCAGCGGGAGCCATTGGCACCGGCGGAGACCCGAGAAGAGGAGAATTGAGGCTGTTCTGTGCAAAATCTTCTACAAAGCTTTAAACAGACACTGATAGAAGTTACAAGACTGCTATATACTGCTGACTAGAAAAGGTATTTAGCAGTTTATATTTAGTAAAATAATTGTATTTCCATGTTCTATGTACTTTGGGAGACCAGATATAGTAAATGCAAGGCCCTGGGTATAGTAACACTTTAATTATTGCAGGCATTTATCATAATTCGTTAAAATGTATGCAAAACAGCACTAAGGTCGGCCATACATGGAGCAAATTATTTTTCCTGATCAATACAGACAGTGTGGATGCGAGAATCCTTCCTGCCGAACTATTGTCTTCTTTGGGCGGGGGGTTTTGGGGGAAGCCATCCCCGCCAGGAGAAGACAGTGGTTATTGCTAGCGGCTATAGCAGCCACTAACGATAATCGCAGGCAAAACCCGGCATACTGGTTGTCCCCAAGTTAATCGCTCAACTTGGTACATTCAGCCTGCCCATAAATGGTTCAAACCGGCTAAGATTCGAACCGTGTATGCCCGGCTTTAGGCTATGAAGGGCAGAGTGCCAATCGGGCTCTGCTGCAATGCACATATGTTGACAGTAAGCATGCTAACAAGGAAGTATTCTGTTACTCTTTCAGTGTCCTTTCACTACAGAAGGGGGCAGGACGGTGACTAAGCTTTATTGTTTACCTTCACTGGAGAAAAGGGAGGTCATCTACCTTGCTGTGCTGTATGGCACTTATAAAACACAATAGTCTGGTTAAGCAAAGTTACATTTCCTTCAGCAGGTAAAACATTTCCTATGTGTACATTTTAAAATGTGTATGAGGCGGTTTTGGTCCAGAGATCAGCTATAAATTCACAAATCTCTCACTTTCCAGCTTTCTAAAATACACATATTAAAGAAGAGGGGGAAAAAAATGTTGGGACTTTACATGAGGACATGACATGGTAGGGTCATATACCTCCATCCCTATCAATTGAATAAAAACAAGGGGGAACTGGGACTTTGCATGAAACCGCGGGTGCAATCCAGGGAAGTTGGATAAATGGGTAATATCACATGTATGATTAATGTGTCCATGTGTAAAGTTATAGCACAACAAACATAACATATAAAATATTGCATTTAATTCATGAAAAAACATGACATACAATATGGTAATAATAATAATAATCATCATCAGGTAACAATTTATCACATATAATACATGAATATCATCGCATGGTACATAGCATAACATGATTGACAAAAAATGTGCAATGTTGACCTAGGTGTCTCTCTGGTTGAATAACAACATAAAAAATAAATACTTAAAAAAATATTAAAATTTCATAGAGGTATACTATAATAAACGTATCATGGTAAAGCGTGGCATCTAAAATAGCTCTACGCGTTTCGTGAATATGCTCACTCATCAGGAGCAGATGCGATGCATACAAATGTACATATCTATAAAAATATACAAGTAAATTGGGTTAATATATCAGTGGGCCCAAAAAAAAAAGGGGAAACAAAATAGGGGAGAATAAAGGAACAGAGGGCTACAGGGTCTTTTCCGGGAGCTGTGGTAATGGGGTTCATGGAAGTCACTTGATACTGGTGACACATGGTGGACAATAGAGAGGTATGGTGGTCCCTAATGGTCCCTAATAGTGAAATAAAGAGTATTAGTAATATATCAAAAAGGACATTTGGAAGGGTAAAAAGGTGTGTAAAAGTGTGGTGACGTATATACTCAATTAGAGAAGGCGATCAAAGTAGAATGAATGTGACAGTGACTCCAAAAATAAAAATAAAAGTAGTCTTCTTTGCTTTGAAAGCAAAGAAGACTACTAAAGAGAAGGATGAAAAAATCATAATTCACCGGTGTAAAAAAAATCAACCAATGATAAAGTGAGAAGGAGATTAAATGTAGAAGAAAGTGATAATAAGCAGGTGATACCTTATGTAACAACGTACAAGTCGTATTTAGGGTGGTGCAAGGTTCCCAAAAGAAGAGCAATAAGTGTTGGTTCCAACAGAAAATGCCGCAGATAGAAAGATAACAGTCCAACGGACCCCCCAACCTCATGCCAGCGTCAATCATGACGATGGGGAGAATAAGGATCGCCCATGCCAGTCGGCAGTTGGCGCCAAAAGACTCCCCCATATGGACGCAGATAGATATATACCATCCAGGCATGCAGCATCAGGGCGTCACACGCATCGAGTGTAGGGCGTGGCGTCGATGCACCGCGGGTATCCGCCCGACTCCCCATAGCCGAAGGGCAGAGGGAGAAGGGTAAAGCCCCGGAAGTGCATCACAGCTCCCGGAAGTGGAGGAAACCCCAGGCATCAATGAATACAACATTGTAATAATAATAATTGGAAGGGTACCTATCCAATAGTAGATTCCTCTGTAAGAAAAAAGGGGGGGGGGGAGAACAAGAAAGAAAAGAAAGAGGAGAAAAGTAAGAAAATGCAGAAAATTCCCCCTGGTTTTTATTCAAAATACACATATTATTACTTCAAGTTATGAGTACATAAAATCCAGCCTCAGGTATTTTAAAATCTCTTTTTTTGGCAGACACACAAGAGAAATGATAAAGTATGTATATAGCGGCGATATGGAGCTTAGACTGTAAGCTCCTTGAGGGCAGGGAATGATGGTATGTACAGTAAAGTGCTGTAAAAGTATAAGCACTATGTAAAGATCTGTATAAAATAATCATTTATAAAGTTAGATCATATCAAAATGACTAGTTAACAAGCACTTTCTAACCTGCTTCCCTATTTTTTTGCTATGGCTGTCGTGAGTACCCAATAATAATGACTGCATCTAAACAGTTGGAATCAGTGGTTATGGGTATCCTGAAAAAAATCAAGCCATATACAGAGTGAAATAGGAACTATTAGCAATTCATTAGGAACCAGCCAAAACTCTCTTTGTCAACAGCCCTGTGGGCACCACTCCGGCAGGAGCCAGGAAGAAAATGGTCAGCCAAATGGTGCCTGCATCCAATCAGATACAGGTACTGACAATAGTCGCAGCAGAAGATTCAGCCATCTGCGCTGATTAACATGGATAGATTAGGCTGAATGAAAAAGATCTGTCAGTGTATAGCCCATTTTACAATCCCTCAACCACTTTTCTTAGGCCTTAAGACGGTTATAGACAGTTCCCAAGTGAATTGATCAATCAACTTTGCTACAACCAGCCTGATGGATTATTTATGTGACTATTGCCAGCAGCATTAGCCGCTAATAATAATAATTACTGTGTTCTACCAGCTGGAATGCCGGGAGGGATTCCGCCATCAACACTGACTGTGTTAATGGGGGAATCAAACAATTTTCTTTCCTGGTTGTGGTAAAGAAAATTGCACTATGGCTGGCTTTTAGGTGCTGGTAGAAGGCACAGATGCACTGTCCAGCCCCACTGCTGGCAGTTTGTAAAAGTCTATTATGCCTCGTTTCCACTGAGTGGTACAGTACGGTACGCAATTTTTCCCGTTTCCATTGTCAAAAGTTGTGAATGGTACCCCAATTCCGAACCATACCGTACCACTTTTTTTGGGAGCCTTTCGTTGGGGTACCAAGCACATTAGTACCGTACCAACAGGGTGGAGCTACACTGTTCAGGTACTATTGAGCTAAGGTACTGTTGGCGGTGGAAACCCAAGCCTGATCAAGGTGTACCGTTCCGAACCATACTGAACCGAACTGTACCGCTCAGTGGAAACGAAGCATTAGATACTTCCAGCTGCTGTGGCTGTAAGGGTTGGACAGTGCACCAAGTGCTACTAATGTTTAGCGCAGTATGCACCCAGTGACGAATGCCCTGAACATAGACTGTATGTATCTTGGGCATCTATCCCTAAACGTTGGTCAGTGCACCATACAGCCACAGCAGCGGTCAGTCTCTCAGACTTTTACAGACTCCTGGCAGTGGGCCTGGACAGTGCATCTGTGCATTCTGCCAACACCTAAACACTGGAGTCCCATGCTAAACGCCCAGTTTCCCCTGGTGTCTCATGTAAGCACTTTCTGTACAGACCTGTAAATCTTCATTACGAACAAGGACTAGATACAGAAAAATACAAATGCTTTGATATACATGATCACTTGGAATTTCCATGGTCAAAAAGCTAAAAAAAAAAAAAAAGCCCTACTCCTGTTTCACAGTACGTGAAAGATGACTGGTGGGAGGGAGCCGTTCCACCGTGTAGTAATTAACCAATTAATACTATCCACTTGTATGTGATATATTGCTTCTACAGTAATTATCATACATGACTGCTTTCCAAACTCAGTCTAGCCCCCCACCCCCCCGCCCCCTTCATTCCCAGCTTTTGTGTATGCCGCTTTGCAACATAATTGAGTGCAACATACATGCAACCAACCCTGTGAAAAACACAGCTCTGTTCTGCCTGATTATGCAGAAAATGAAGCAACAACAGCTGAAGCGGTGGAAACACGAGAGCAGGCAGAGCCCCTACTCGTCCCTCTGTGCCCCGCAGTGTTTATATTTTTGGCCTCGACCCGTTTTCTACATTTTCTCATTCTTTCCTGCACTGCTTTGCCCACTTTGCTCTCACTTCCTCGTTGACATACAACATAGGAATTGGAGAGTGGTTTTTCCAGTCTGATTGGTGAGTTAGGAAACCGTGTCAGTTTCACACAGATGTAATCTCAGAGAGTGACATACACAAGGGTTAGGGAGTGGGATGAAAAGAGTGATGACGGCATCAAGATAGACAAATAGTTTGCATATGTGGGAAAAGATGACCCGTGACACGTACGGGATGCACGCTTCTACTGGACGATCTATTAGATAGCTGTATGCCACAGGACAGGAATGCAGGACGATAAGTGAACTGAGCCCATCTGTGTGATTGGAGCTCCCATCGCCAGGAAACCAAAATCCAGGAAATTGGCCATCTAATGGAAACATACAAGTAGCAGCCAAAACTCAGCAACACGCCAACACATACTAGGCTGATCACAGCTTTGTACCTTTACCTTGTTGTAGTTCTAATGCAATTAAACGCTGTATATCTCCATCTTCCATTGGTGATATTGCCCAACCCTAAAGGCAGGTATGAAAAGAACTGACGCTGATAAGTGAAAACCATGCTGGTGACTACAGTAGATTAACAGTTCCCACCTGCCATAGGTTTTAGTGATTAAAAGCATACATTTGATTGGCCATACAACACTACATGGTCGACTAAAAGACTGGCGCATGCCAAAAAAGTGTCAATTTCTTCACGCCTGCTTAATTTGTGGTTCTGGTGACAAGTTGATCAAAATGGCGCATGCTACTTTGTTCATTTGTGCATGGTGGTGGTGTGCAAGTTTTGGGCCTGCTATAGCTGGCAATACACTGAGTGAAACTGGCTACATAGGTGGTCCTGTTGGCCCTCGCACGCCTGATGTCCTTTGATTGACAAACTGGAGAAGCCAGGCGGAAAATTGTCAGCCTAACAGCGGCGGCATACAATCAGTTTGTGTATTCCGACAGATGCTGCCAAAAAGTCTTAGAATACAACAGCCTGGCGGGGGGATTCCTCCATCTGCGCTGTTAGCATGGATGGAGGAATCTATTGGATATTTATCCTTCAGCCTACATGAAAACTGTCTAACAGTGTATGGTCAGTTTCACTCGTGTGCGTGAATCTGAGGCAATCTTCATCTCTTGCTTCTCCCCTTCCGGCATTGCAGCACCTTGCTGGTCTGTCCATACACATCCGCCTTTTTTTTATTCTTGTTCTGCTGACCATCCCTGTTTACAACTGCTTAATTATTTTGGCACACTCAGACATTAGCAACTGTTACATAGCACTTTTAACATCATTTGGTGCAACACCACATAGAACATGTCTTATACTTCTACCACTAATTTGGTGCAGAAAAACACAACAATATTTACACCACAAAATGTATGTATTTCTCTTCATGAAATTCCCTCCTTCATCCTTTCCTTTCCTGTATTTGGTCTACCAGACCCACTCAGTTCTTTGGCAGAAAAACAGCTACCCGCATTAATCCACAGCTCCAAAATATGCATTTTTCATTTTTAAACACATGTCTGTAGATTCTTGTTGAAGTCAGGACCGTGTCAGCGCTCTTTGACAATTGAGAGATATGACATTCTGGAGGAGTCTGACTAACCACCCAAACTATAATCTATATAGATTTTTCTTTTCCAGATATACAATTTTGTTAAAATGTTTGGTCAAAGATTATATATATATATATATATACACATATACACACACACACACACACACACACACACATATACATATACATATATATATATATATATATATATATATATATATATATATACACATACATATACATACATAGGGTACGGAAAGTATTCAGACCCCCTTAAATCTTTCACTCTTTGTTATATTGCAGCCATTTGCTAAAATCATTTAAGTTCATTCTTCTTCCTCATGAATGTACACATAGCACCCCATACTGACAGAAAAACACAGAATTGTTGACATTGTTGCAGATTTATTAAAAAAGAAAAACTGAAATATCACATGGTCCTAAGTATTCAGACCCTTTGCTCAGTATTTAGTAGAAGCCCCCTTTTGATCTAATACAGCCAGGAGTCTTTTTGGGGAAAGATGCAACAAGTCTTTCACACCTGGATTTGAGGATCCTCTGCCATTCCTCCTTGCAGATCCTCTCCAGTTCTGTCAGGTTGGATGGTAAACGTTGGTGGACAGCCATTTTTAGGTCTCTCCAGAGATGCTCAATTGGGTTTAAGTCAGGGCTCTGGCTGGGCCATTCAAGAACAGTCACAGAGTTGTTGTGAAGCCACTCCTTCGTTATTTTAGCTGTGTGCTTAGGGTCATTGTCTTGTTGGAAGGTAAACCTTCGGCCCAGTCTGAGGTCCAGAGCACTCTGGAGAAGGTTTTTGTCCAGGATATCCCTGTACTTGGCCGCATTCATCTTTCCCTCGATTGCAACCAGTCGTCCTGTCCCTGCAGCTGAAAAACACCCCCACAGCATGATGCTGCCACCACCATGCTTCACTGTTGGGACTGTATTGGACAGGTGATGAGCAGTGCCTGGTTTTCTCCACACATACCGCTTAGAATTAAGGCCAAAAAGTTCTATTTTGGTCTCATCAGACCAGAGAATCTTATTTCTCACCATCTTGGAGTCCTTCAGGTGTTTTTTAGCAAACTCCATGTGGGCTTTCATGTGTCTTACACTGAGGAGAGGCTTCCGTCGGGCCACTCTGCCATAAAGCCCCGACTGGTTGAGGGCTGCAGTGATGGTTGACTTTCTACAACTTTCTCCCATCTCCTGACTGCATCTCTGGAGCTCAGCCAGAGTGATCTTTGGGTTCTTCTTTACCTCTCTCACCAAGGCTCTTCTCCCCCGATAGCTCAGTTTGGCCGGACGGCCAGCTCTAGGAAGGGTTCTGGTCGTCCCAAACGTCTTCCATTTGAGGATTATGGAGGCCACTGTGCTCTTAGGAACCTTAAGTGCAGCAGAAATCTTTTTGTAACCTTGGCCAGATCTGTGCCTTGCCACAATTCTGTCTCTGAGCTCTTCAGGCAGTTCCTTTGACCTCATGATTCTCATTTGCTCTGACATGCATTGTGATCTGGAAGGTCTTATATAGACAGGTGTGTGGCTTTCCTAATCAAGTCCAATTAGTATAATCAAACACAGCTGGACTCAAATGAAGAAGGTGTAGAACCATCTCAAGGATGATCAGAAGAAATGCAAAGCACCTGAGTTAAATATATGAGTGTCACAGCAAAGGGTCTGAATACTTAGGACCATGTGATATTTCAGTTTTTCTTTTTTAATAAATCTGCAACAATGTCAACAATTCTGTGTTTTTCTGTCAGTATGGGCCGCTATGTGTACATTCATGAGGAAGAAGAATGAACTTAAATGATTTTAGCAAATGGCTGCAATATAACAAAGAGTGAAAAATTTAAGGGGGTCTGAATACTTTCCGTATCCACTGTATATATATATATATATATATATATATATATATAATTACCACAAGTCCTTAAATAGCGCTGTCAATTTATATATTGTACATTTACATCAGTCCCTGCCCTCAAGGAGCTTACCATCTAAAGGTCCCTAACTCACATTCATACATACACTAGGGCCAATTTAGACAGGATCCAATTAACCTACCAGCATGTCTTTGGAGTGAGGAAGGAAACCTGAGTACTCGGAAGCAAGGGGGTGTTGGGGCGGAAAGGGCAGAAGCCCTGGGCGGCACAATTTACTGGAGGGAGGGGGCGCACGTGAAATGCAGTGTGCTTCTAAAATATTTCTTTACCTGGGCTGGACAAGTACACTGATAGTAATTGAGAGTCCGGGAGGCAGGATGGGAGAGTAGACTATAGTGCTGTCGGCGCTGCAACCCAGAAGAACCAGTGTGTCAAATAATTAAGCAGATGGGCATCTGCAAATGAATCTTCCCAGGTTGTTATGTGACACAGTGTCAGTGTGAACTGCCTCTGGCTGAATTGGTTTAACCATGAACTATTTTTGAAACTATGGCTTTAAAACAGCCTCCCTAGTACTGTACTCAAATCTCAACCATCGAGTGAACAAATGACAGCTTTCTGCAGTATTTGAGGACAGATGTCGAACTGAACCTTATGCCCCGTACACACGCGTCGAAAATTTGCAGGGAATTTTCGTCCAACTTCCGATCTGCCGATTTTCAGCTTGTTAGTATGATGCTTCCGACAACCAACTCCGACTTTTCGGCCGAAAAAAATCTGGTGTGCAGGCTATAAAATTTTTGTTGGCCGTCAACACAACGGCTGATTTTCGTGCAGTCAGTATAGATTTCGACAGGGAAAAATCTGATGAGCAAGACTGGGCATGCTTAGTGAAGAAAAAACGCAAAGAAAACAAACCAACACATGACATCACTTCTGAAGTAGATTTTTGCTGGCCGAGAAAATTCATGTGCAGTCTAGGCACATTCCAACCAACAAAACACAAGTCGGACGATCGGTCGGCCGTTAATCGTTGCGTGTGTACGAGGCTTTACTCTCCAGCTCTTATCTCTCTTATAATACTTGCCATCATTCACTCTTCCAAAAACTTAACCAAAAGGCACGCTACATGCGTCGATGAGAGGAGGAACTTTGTAAGTCTCTTTCATAGGAGGACTGGGGAGCTCTATGGGAAGCCACAGATAAAACCTTATGTAACATACTGGCTGTAGAAAACTCATACCAAATGCTCTTTAGATGGTATCTCACACCCACCCGAATGGCTAAATATGTTCCCCAATAAAACCTATCGGGTTTCTGAGTGTGTGGTCAAGAGGGCACACTGCTACATATTTAGTAGACTTGTCCAAAAGTACACAGTTATGGATTCATGTATATACGCTACTCTAGACCACTTTGGGCTGTAACCTATGTAAGGACCAGATAGAGGCATTCCTAAACAAGGGGATTTTATGTCCTGTAGCAAAACTCATCACTTTTATATTTGCTGCTACAAAAAAGACAATAGCTAATTCTTGGAAGTCCCCTGTGTTCAACTTTTCTGTAATTCATTTGGGATTGTAAGGAACCATGATTAATGAGAAGCTAATGTCTATGTCATCAAACACTTGCGAAAGGTTCTCAAAAATATAGTTACCATGGATCTCATATTCCCAAATGAACCAAAGAGCCCTTAGCCTTTGTTTGGTCAATATCTGGGACCCATGGGGGGAGATAACCCCCTACCTCTAACTCCTATCTCTTGATAATTGTTTTGTGTCCTGGATTTCTGTCTTCTGACTTTGGAGTTGCTCTTTTGATGCTTCTTTCTGTTACCCTGTGTTTCCACCGATTGTATACTTTGCTGTATCCTGGATTGCTGCCCTGTGATCTTGCTACTTGTCCCTTGCTGTGCCAGGATTGCTGACCGGTGACCCTCAACTTAACCGCTTAAGGACCAGGCCAATTTCTGATACTTGTTGTTTACAAGCTAAAAATCCGTATTTTTTGCTACAAAATTACTTAGAACCCCCAAACATTATAAATATATTTTTATAGCAGAGACCCTAGAGAATACAATGGAGATTGTTGCAATACTTTATGTCACACCGTATTTGCACAGAGGTCTTTCACAAAAAAAAAAAAAACAGTCAAGTTAGCCCAACTTTTTTCTATAATTAAAAAGATAACATTGCGCCGAGTAAATAGATACCCCAACATGTAACGCTTCAAAATTGCACAAGCTCGTGGAATGCCAACAAACATTGGTATTCAAAAATCTCCATAGGCGACGTTTAAAACATTTCTACAGGTTACCAGTTTAGAGTTACAGAGGAGGTCTAGGGCTAGAATCTTTGCTCTCATTCGAACGATCGTGGCGATACCTCACGTGTGGTTTGAACACCGTTTACATTTACATTTCCCTGCCATTCGATACCAATAGGCAGCACCTTTCCGAACAGCCAGCTTCTATCATACCAGCTGCTGTACACCCGGGCTGAATATGTCTTGTCTTATATACCCAAGGGAGTGACTGGCCTCAGGTGATCCACAAAGATGAAACAAATCCTTCTACATAAGTTTTACTTGTATATATGCTGTCTTCTCTTCCCTACACCCCTTCAAAAAGGGCAGAATCGTGTTAAAATCCTTCTGCATCTGTGAGGAGCAGAGAGGAGGGGGTGGAGAGTTACAGTTACACTGTGTGAGAGCTGATTGGAGGAAAGGCACCCCCCTCACACACACACTCAACACAGCAAACAGTGAAGGAAGGATACAGAGCTGTGTTCTGAATAGACAAGTTGTGTGCTGAGCTCCCCCAAAAATGCAGTTTTTTTTTTAATTTTCTGAGCTCCCCCAAAAGTGCAGTTTTTTTTAAATTTTCCTTGCATGTGATTGGGTATTCTTTCTAAAAGTGAAACTTTATCTCATTTACTAAGCTCGGGAGCAACTGCACTTGCACTTTCCAAAGTATATACTCTATTTGCCTTTAGTAAATCAACCCCTTAGACCAGGGGTAGGGTACCTATGGCCTGCGAGCCAAACGTGGCTCTTTTGATGGCTGCATCTGGCTTGCAGACAAATCTTTAATAAAAGGGGTGCGTGTCCGGACGTGAGCCGCGCTGGACGTGTAGTCCCAGAGCTCCACCGCGTCTACCACTCAATCCAGTGCCATCCGCATAGCTGTGCCAGGTGCCAAGGAGATTTCTGCACCCATCGATGGTACACTTTGTGGGCTACCCACCACTACCCTCAGTTAGTCTCTGGGTGACCGGATTGCCGCGCAACGGACCCCACGGCCTACTCGGGGTACTGCCGCCGGCTCGTGTGCTGTGCATCTGAGGGCCTTGGCAATCACCGCCCGGTAAGGAGACCTGCCATCCGCTCCCTGTGCCCCGACAGACACGATCTCCTTCCCCCTCTGTCACCCGGGGACCCGCCTCGAACATCCACTTCTGAGGCCTTCAGCGGCCGGCCGCCATTTTCTCAGGGCCTATACTCACCTCCATCACTCGCAGGCATGCAGGCGCTTCACCACTCCGGCCTCATTGCATACCTGCCTGCTTTGCTCTCTTCCCGACCGGACTCCTGGCACTTTCACATGGCTCCATCTACTCCCTGTATAGCTGCGGCCCATTAATATGAATATTAAATAAAGGTTCCCGACTCCTGAAATATAGTGTATGGCTCTCACGGAATTACATTTGAAAATATGTGGGGTTCATGGCTCTCTCAGCCAAAAAGGTTCCCGACCCCTGCCTTAGACCTTTGGAGAGGGATAAGTATGAAATGTTGTAAATAGATACGTTTTTTCCTGCACTGATCTGCACTGATGAGGCCGCACTGACAGGCACTGATGGGGTGGCACTAATATGCAGCACTGATGGGCACTGATAGGCAGCATTGTTGGACACTGATAGGCGGCACAGATGGGCACTTATAGGCAGCACTGGTGGGCAATAATGGGTACTGGTGGGCGGCACTGAAAGATGGCAATGATGGGCACTGCTGGGCAGCACTGATGAGGTGGACACTGGCAGGCAGCACTGATGGGGAGGGCACTGGCAGGCTGATTGCCATCCTTGGTGGCCATGGTGGGCATCCCTGGGGTCATGGGTGAGCATCTCTGGTGGTTCTAGTGGCACCCCCCCCCCCAGGGTCTGCACTGGTAATCAATTCTCTGATTACCAGCACAGAGCCCCCCCCCCGTCAGGAGAGCCGCAGATCGGCTCTCCTCTACTCGTGCCTGTCAGGCACGAACTGAGGAAAGCTGATCAATGGCACTTCCTATTTACTATGTGACCAGCTGTGATTGGACACAGCTGGTTACATGGTAAAGAGCCTACGTCAGTAGGCTCTTTACCGAGATCGGAGATGCGGTTTGTCCGAGTGACACGCCGCAACACTGAACGTCACTCTGCGCACCCCCCGCAGAGCACATTATCCTGCCGCCATCATAGGACGTCCGGTCAGGATATTGTAACCACCTTCCCGCCGTCATTTGCCTATAGGGCGGGCGGGAAGTGGTTAAAGTGATATTAAAGCTTAATTTTTTTTTCTTTAAATGAGAAACTTTATACTTACCTGCTCTGTGTAATGATTTTGCACAGAGCAGCCCAGATCCTCCCCTTTCTAGGGTCCACCTTCAGCACTCCTCCCTCCTGTTGGGTGCCCCCAAGTGGGCGCGCTCCCAACCTGCGGCTCTGTGTCCATTCACAAATTGAGCCATGGCTCGGCCTGGTCTCGCCCCCTCCATCTCTTGATTGGCTCCTGGCTGTGACAGACAATGGCTCTCCCTGCTGCCAAAAGCCAATCAGGAGTGCACGTCCCCGAAGTGGCAAGGCTCTTATGGACATCGCTGGATCAAGAAGGGGCTCAGGTAAGCATTAGAGTTGGCTGTTGCACACGAAAGTTTTTTTACCTTCATATACGGAATGCATGAAGGTAAAAAACCTTGAGCCTTTACAACCACTAATCTTTGCTGCACCATATTGCTGCTTGCCCCTTTCCATATCTAGACTGTTGCCTGGTGACCCTGAACTTACACCTTGCTGTGCCCAATTGCTACCCTGTGGACTTCCACCACAGGGGTGATTTCAGCACGTGTTCTGTTCTACCCACGTTTCTGTCACCCTGTTTTGACTTGAGCAATTCATGCCTCACTGACCCATAATAAGTATTTAGAGAATTTTTGACCTTGCTACAATTTTATTCTGCCTAATGTTTGTTCTGGGCTTGTAATAAGACCAAATAGAGCCAGGGATCTAGCATTTTCTGAAAGAAGCCAGCAATGGCAGCCCCTATATTTCTCCCAAGGCAGTTGATCTTCAACAGTTAAGGCCTCCACAGGTATTTAATGTCAGTTAGTAAGGTGGGAACTTGTTCTCCCTGTTCAATGTTCCATATAGTTTAGTAACAATGTTCCATATAGCTTACATCATAGATAGAAAACACAACTTGCCACTAGGCAGGCTGAATTTGTGTGCGTCTCTAGAATGACTGCAACGAGGCTACAGGTTTTAGAAGTGGAAAATAGCCGTTCTTCCTCTCGTAATAATTGTGCCTGGCATACAATGCCAACGACTGCCCAGAGAGTTATATCCTGAGTAATACTGCAGCTATGCCAGGCAACACCCATCAGCATAACAGTTTCTAAAGCCACAAACCCCAGAGTAAACAGATCTACATTTTACATTTGTGTTGCTCACGTCAGTTTAGAGCAGGGATCTCCAAACTATGGCCCACAGGCCAAATCCAGCCCAAAAGTGTTTTTTTCTGGCCCTCTGAGATAAGGGCTGGTTCACACTGGAATGGGTGTTCCTGTCAAGTCTGGTTTTGACAGCCTTTTTATTTTGATGGGCTGCCAAAGATACCTGTAAAAAAGCGTAAGCACTTCTTTTTCTGACTGCCATACTAAAACACATAGTACTACAGTACCATGCAGTTTGGTGGCCACAAACGTGTTGCGATTGAAAGACGTGTTTGGACCGCCATTAACGCTTAAATGGCACCTGCGCACAACTTGCAAGGACAGCACATTCATGTGCAGTGCCAGAAACGTGCCTTTCCCGCACAGTGTTCATGCCTAAAAGAATATGATGGGTATCCTAAATGTAAGAGTGACTTTGATGGAGACTACGCTATATGGGGGCTCTAATGGAGACTCTGATGGGCTCAAGCTTATTTGGGATTTCTTTGCTTTGTTTACTGAAGTTTTTTCTCTGTGGTTCCAAGTTTCCATTCACACTACTGCGACTTGTCAGCCTGACAAGTCGCGGTCCATGCAGTGCTACAGGACCCGTTCTAATAGGAGCGACACAAGTCGCTCCGATTTAGAAAAAGGGTCCTGTACTACTTCAGGGCGACCTCGGAGCGACTTGCATAGACATTCATTATATGAAGTCCGTGCAAGTCGCTCTGAAGTCGCAGTGCACACGACTTCACAGGCGGCCCCGGAAGTCGGAGCGACCTAGTGTGAACCGGCACTATATCAGCCTTTTTCAACCAGGTCTGGGTTGCCCTAAGGCTTCTTCAGGGGTGCCTTTGCAAAGTGCCTAAAAAATTATATACAAGCCAGCGTGTGGATGAGGGCTGCCTTTTAGTTACACTAATGTTGGCCATATACTAGCCAAAAAATCGTTTGAAATTCTGTCATTCGGACCGTTCATTCATTTTTCGTTCAGTTAATAGGAATAAAAAATCAGTTTTAACTTTTCAGAGCCCAAAAAAAAAAATAAAAAATTGAAGGAACACTTCGGAAAATTCTGCAGAACGAACGATAAATTGAAAGGTTAACCACTTCTGGACTGGGAGGATTTACCCCCTTAATAACCAGGCCATTTTTTGCCATACGGCACTGCGTTACGTTACTTTAACTGGCAATCGCGTAGTCGTGCGACGCTGTACCTAAATAAAATTGATGTCCTTTTTTTACCCACAAATAGAGCTCCCTTTTGGTGGTATTTGATCACCTGTGCGATTTTCTATTTTTTGCACTATAAACAAAAAAAGAGCAACAATTCTGAAAAAAGAAAAAAAAAAAAAAAAAATTTACTTTCTGTTATATAACATTCCCAATAAAAATAAAATTTTTTCATTATTGTAGGCCAACTTGTATTTTGCTACATATTTTTGTTTAACAAAATCCCAATAAGTGTATATTGATTGGTTTGCGCAAAAAATATTGTGTCTACAAACTAGGGGAAAGATTTGTCATTTTTATTTATTTTTTTTGCTAGTAAAGGCAGCGATCAGCGATTTTTAGAAGAACTGCAACATTTCGGCGGACAGATCGGACACCTAACTGGCATTTTTGACTGTTTTGGGGGGCACCAGTGACATTACTACAGTAATCAGTGCTAAAAATATGCACTGTTACTGTACTAATGACACTGGCAGGGAAAGAGTTAAAACCAGGGGCAATCAAAGGGTTAAATGTGTCCCTGGGGGGTGGGAATGTACTTGCTTAATGAACACAGAGACCTGTGTTCCTAAAAAAGAGGAACACATGATCCCTGTGTTCATTAATGACAGAACAGCGGTCTGCCATGTTTACAACAGCAGACCGCCATTCTGTTTCCATGGGGAGCGATCGTGGGTGCCCGGCATACATTGTGCTTTCTAACTGTGGGGGAGGAGGGTGGGCTTTCTGCATGAACACAGAGATCTGGGTTCCTAAATAAGAGGAACACAGGATCCCTGTGTTCATCATTGACAGAACAGCGGTCTGCTTCCCCCGTGGCGAATGGGCGCGCGTGCCCCGCTAACAGTCCTGCAAAGCGACTTAAAGGTAAGTCGTTTCGCGGGACAGAGACAACCTGCTGCAGTAAAACTGCGGCGGGCAGTTGTTAAGAGGTTAATGCGCTTCTCACCCGAACTGTTTGCTCTAGGCATAGGTGACAAAACAAAAGAAAAACTGATTCATTTATGTCCATTGAACAATTTATCAATCAAAATTCAGTCATTACATGATTGAAAAATCATTTGCTCTCACGGCCCAGTGTTCGTTATTCGAAAACTAGTTTTGAACTTTTTTTTCATATAGTGTATGGCCAGCATAAGTCACAGGTGGTCATTGTGCACCATTACATCCTTCTAGCTGTGGCGTCATCAGTTGATAAGGAGAATGTCAACTGCATGCATCCTTGTTTGACCCTCCCCTGCACCTCTCCATCAGGGTTGGGGTCCCCTGCACCTCTCCATCAGCGTTGGGGCCCCCTGCACCTCACCATCAGCGTTGGGGTCCCCTGCACCTCACCATCAGCGTTGGGGTCCCCTGCACCTCACCATCAGCGTTGGGGTCCCCTGCACCTCACCATCAGCGTTGGGGTCCCCTGCACCTCACCATCTGCATTGGGGTCCCCTGCACCTCACCATCTGCATTGGGGGTCCCCTGCACCTCTCCATCTGCTTTGGGGGTCCCCTGCACCTCTCCATCTGCTTTGGGGGTCCCCTGCACCTCTCCATCTGCTTTGGGGTCCCCTGCACCTCTCCATCTAGGTTGGGGTCACATTAGCTGAGTGATGGAGAAAAACAGAGGGAGAAGGAAAGCACTGGAATCCAATCAGTACCAGTTTGCAAAAGTGTATTTGCATTGGAAGAATTTACTTCGAACGTTGGGTGTCCTACTTGGACTTATGGACATTGCTGCATTATGTAAAGCTATTGGAATCATTTTTACATTTTAGAATGGGGTGCCTCAAGCCTGTCCCTAATTTTTAAAGGGTTCCTTGACTGTAAAAAAAACACTGTTCTAAATTAGATCATGCCGATTACAAAAGAATCCAAGTAAAACATATTCATTTCAATTCCATTTGTTTGAAAATGAATAAAAATCAGATTTATGAACAAACAAATAGAATGGAAATAAATAAAAAATCTGATTTATAAACATTCTATTTGTTTGTTCATGAAATCTGATTTTTATTCATTTCCATTCTATTTGTTTGTTCATAAATCAGATTTTTATTCATTTCCATTCTATTTGTTTGTTCATAAATCAGATTGTTTTTTTTTTTTGCACTGTGAATATTAGTAAAATATGTGACGTGGCCCTTGCAGTCTCCTGGTTTAGAAGATAAAGCCCTTACTTTGTGTCTGTAGAAATGTGCCCTGGTCATTAGCCCCTGTTCTCCTTCAATTCCTAAGCAGCTGGACTATGATTTTATCAGCCTGCAATGCACAAGGCTCTCCCCAGGGATCGCACTGTGTTGGCAACCAATCAGAATGAAGGCTACGGGCAGCGATAACAGGTGAAACACATGTGGATTAGCAACATTCTGTTTTGGATACAGTACACCTGTCACCTCATTACCAGCTGGAGTAGCTTGGTTCATCCACATCGGAGTGCTTACAGTCTAATTAACAAGTCACACATTATATCCAGGCATCTTCCCTGCACACAGCCACAAGCTCCCTGATTTGGAGTCCATTTTACAAACAAGTATTTTAATTTGGAATGACACACCCTTACATAATCAGGAACATCTTTAAAGCAAACTTGTACAGAGGAAGCAAAGACTTCTAGTGCTGATCTGTCTAGAAAATGCTAATCGCCCAGCTGTCATTGTGGGGTTAATCTAAAACTGTAGAGCGCAAAATCTTGTGCAGCTGTGAAGGGTAGCCAATCAATCAGCTTCTAACTTCAGCTCAATTAAGTGTAGCACTGCCCCCGTAAGGACTGCCAGAATGGCACTTTTTGGGTCCCCCTGAGTTACCAGCTTACAGTTCCTTTGTTCTCCATCCTTGGCTCGTTTCAACAATCAGTCCAGGCGTATTTGGTTGTTTTGTGTTTTATTATAAATTAGGGATAGGAGAAGGAAATAGTGTGATACTCCGAATTAACTATGCACAATGTTGGAGGACTTCTATATTCATGTACAGCCAGGCTGTTAATTCTAATTCACCTTTATTGGCAGGGTGAATCAAGTCTCTTTCCTAAGATGACTTGGTGAACTATTGATTATCTTCAGGACACTCTCCATAGTATCCTCTCTCTACTGCCGACACCTGTCCTCTGACTATCCTACACATGGGGTGGCCCACCTCAGGTCAGGACCCTTGACACGTGTCCCTGTACTCACGATAGTTTTTCCAGGGTCTCCCCTTCAGTCAGCTCTCCTGGATCTCTGGGTTCAGCTCCTCTCATCCATTCCTCCGGCTCTCAGGACGACCTCCTGTGACCGTGTGCCACTGCTACAGAGGAGGAGGAGGCTGTCGTCCCCTCTCTTCGGGACTCTGCTATCCAGCCAAAGACCTCGCAGCACATGTGCTCCTGGCTTTTATTCAGTATCCCAGAATGCACCAAGGCAACCTGCCCCTGCCAATCCCAAGGACTGTATCAAAGTCTATGCATCCATTTCCTCCCACTGTCCAACATGCCTCCCTATTGGACCAGTGTGAAACATTCTCTAGGCATTATGAATTGCATCCTGAGCACAATGAGCAGACTACTAACCAATCCTGCTCTTTGGTAGGCAGAGAATATAGATTTACCTGCAGCCCCTCTGGTAAGCAGACAGGATTCAAAACTATACTTTCTCACAAGCACCTACCTAGGAGGGTGCTACATAAGCTTTGACAAAAAAAAAAAAAAAAAAAACTGGAAGCTGATTGGTTTCTATGCAGAGCTGCATCAGATTTTGCACTCTCCAGTTTTTTTGTAAATCAACCCATCTGAGTCTATAGCTTCAGTACTTTCTGATTCGCTGACTTGTAACAAGTATGGAAATCAGGGTCTCCGACTTCACTCTGCATATTTGTTTCATGTCAGAGACTCAGAATGCACGGAAGGCAGAGAGCACCAGGCCACTAACTGGAATTGCGCAATTTTGCCTGCGACTCCTGCACAGGGATGTAGGGAAAACCTGTGCATTCCTGTGCGGGTAAACACGGCTCTGTACAGGCATACGGTTTAGTACCCCCTATATGAACAAGGATAAAAACAAGAGTGTGGGACTTTGAGTGAGGAGACTGGACATAAGAGTTAATTTAATAAATAGCTGAACACATATCAATAATGATAACATGAATACATACAGAGATAACGTGTACAATGAATTATACAATACATATTGAATCAACAGAACTGTACATACATCATTTCTAGGATCAACCAGGATCTCTCAAGAAACAATGGATACAATAAGACATCATAATCTCTGTATTCATGAATTGAAATATGTCACACTACAGTAGTATATTTGAGTAGTTTGTCGGCTCAACGCGTTTCGTGGACCTCCGTCCACTCATCAGGAGCTTCAATATAAACTAGTGTGTCTAAAAATGAAATTTGCATTATAAGAATAAACTATATAATACCAAAATTATAATGAAGGGTAATATGGAAAAAGCACTACCTGAAGTAGTGTCGCAAATCCATGAGCACTTCAGCATAGGAGAGGGGAACCGGAGCAGCTCCAGGAGACGCCTGACCCGGGGCTGAGGCGTGGATGGTCTCCAGCACATCGGGACTGAATAAGGAAAAGGGGCCATGGGCAGAATGGAATACGGCTAAAATGGCTTCAGAATAGTACTTCAAAAAGAAGAAGCAATAGAGGCACACTGGAACCACAGTGGAATCTGAAAATATATATGCATCAACAAGGGAAGAGAATTTTATATATAAAATACATGGAGAACCTCCATCTCAAAATTTGTATAAAAAATTTTGAAAGTAAATATACGCTCAAAAGAGTGTGGACTCAGAGAAGGTGCCAGGACAGAAAAAAATCAAGGTAGTGTTGGTTAAACGGGACCAGTAGTGATATGATATAGTGCCTGTGAAAGTTAATGAAGACCCTGTGGGTAACCAAGGGTGGTGAGAGAAAGGGGGGGGGGGGGGAAGGTGTAACCGCAATGAGAAGGGAGTGCAAGTAGGATGAAAATAAGGTGCAAAAGTGAATGGCATCGACTAGGCATATGCCTCGTGGAGCGATACCCAAATACAAACCAACCGTGTAGAAAAGGTGATGCAAGTAAGTGAAGAGAAGTGGTGATAATAAAATTACCAAAACATAAGGTGAAAAGGATTGCTGGTCCGATCCGAGCTGCTAGTCCCGAGATGTGCGAGTGAGTCCACGCCAGCGCCATGCTGACGTCAGTATATATGGACGGCCATGGTAACTCCCACCTCTGGTCAGACAGACCGGAAGTGGGTAGAGATAGGCCAACCCTGGCGTCAGATGGAAAAAGTGTAGGCATGGCAACATGACGCCAGTAGGCGTAACGTACCAAGCACACCTAGCATGGCGCCGATGGAGGGCGTGACACCCCGTCTCTGGCCCGGATGCTGAGGCAGAGGCAGGCAAGAGAGGAGGTGGCCGGCAAACCATCGCAGCCCCGGGTGAGGAGGCCCAGAGTACCCCCTGTTTGAATGAGGTCTTATTTGCACCATATGTTGTACACCGCTGAACCCTCCTCGAAAAAAAAACAAAAAAACAAACAATTAAAATACTATTGTTTATCTTCAAGTGAAAGTCACACTATAAAAAAGTCCTGGTATGCTTATGGCGCTTTTCCACTGCATGGAACCGAACGGTTCGCTCGCTTTTGCACTTTTCCACTGCATGGTACAGTGTTGGAACGGTTCGGTACGGTACGGCGGCGCTTTTCCACTACATGGAACAGAACGGTTTGGCTCGCTTTTGCGCTTTTCCACTACATGGTACCGCATGGTACGGTGTTGGAACGGTTCGGTACGGCGGCGCTTTTCCACTACATGGAACCGAATGGTACGGCTCGCTTAAACAGTACCACCTCAGTTGTGGTTCTAATGGCTTTTCTCCACTGCATGGAACCGAACGGTTCGGCTCGCTTTTGTGCTTTTCTACTGCTGGTACCGCAAGGTATAGTGTAGGAACGGTTCGGTACGGTACGGCAGCGCTTTTCCACTGCATTGAACCGAACGGTACGGCTCTCAAAAACAGTACCACCTCGATTGTGGTTCCAACAGGTAACATACCCGGTACCATATCCCACAATCCTTTGCATGCAGTCACTACTAGCCACTGATTGGTCAGAGAATCCCACCCACCCCGTTGTTATCCCACCCACTTAACTTTAGTACTACTTTAGTGGAAAAGCAAACCATACCGTACCGTACCGAACCGTTCCAACACCGTACCATGCGGTATCAGCAGTGGAAAAGCAAACCGGGCCAAGCAGGGCCGAGTAGAGCCGAGCCGGTACTTGCAGTGGAAAAGTGCCACAAGAGGGCCGTACCGGTACCATATCCCACAATCCTTTGCATGCAGCCTTGATTGTTTGTCACTACTAGCCACTGATTGGTCAGAGAATCGTTGTTATCCCACCCACTTTAGTGGATAAGCAAACCGTTCCAACACCGTACCATGCAGTACCATGCAGTGGAAAACCAAACAAACAGAGCCAAGCAGGACCGAGTGGAGCCGAGCCGGTACTTGCAGTGGAAAAGTGCCATTATAGAACATTCAGATGTCTAAAAACAGGGGCAGTGGGACACCCGGCTATCCTCAAACCTTTTACTATGGTTCTCTTTGTGACTTAGAACAGTGGTTCTCAACTCCGGTCCTCGGGACCCACCAACAGGCCAGGTTTGCAACATAACTAAATTACATCACAGGTGATCTAATTTGCTGCTCAGTGATTGCAGTATTCTAGTCTGCATCCCCCAAGGTAATACTTAAAATCTGGCCTGTTAGTGGGTCCCGAGGACCGGAATTGAGAACCACTGACTTAGAAAACAAATATAATCGATTTACACTGCAATGTGTGCATTAAGCACAATGAAACTCGCGTGCGTTGACATGCTCTGGCATACTACGTGGCGCTGTAATGTAGTTTTTTAATTCACTAAGCTTTATTTGTAAAGAAAGCTTCAACGGACTTGTTTTGACTCTCTTTATATGTGTTGCAGTGCGCTTTAGGCCCCTTTCACACGGGCGGACCGTTCAGATCCGCCTGTCCGTTTTTTTGGCGGATCTGAACAGACGGTCCCCCCATGCATCCCTTTGGGGCATCGGATGTCAGTGGAGACATGTCCGCTGACATCTGATCTGATCCTTTCCGTCAAATCTGGACGGATGGAAACCCTATTTTCCATCCACCCAGCGGATCGGATGAGAACAGACCGACTGTCCGTTCCTATCCGATTCCCCCATAGAGATGTATGGGGAACTGATAGCTGTCTCCGCACACAGCATGGAGAACAGCTTTCATCCTCCTGAGATAAACGGAGTCCGTCCGACGGACTCCATGTGTAAATGTTTTTACACACCTTGCATCAGGTTGCACTCATAAAAATAGGGCCGGTTCTACTTTTGTACCAGTGCACATCAGCGTAACACATTGGTGTAAACTTGCATTTAAAATGTTAATACTCTGGCATGCCTTGATCAATTTAAATTGACCCTTAAAGAGGAAGTAAACTCTCCAACTTGAATTCTGTCTTTCATCTAGTCCATTTTATTAAGCGATTTACAAACATTATCCTTTATAATCCATCCCCAATCGCATGTTACTCACTTTTTTCATATCTTTAAAAATCCGTGCCTCCAGGGATAAGTCAGCACAACCTTCGATATTGTTTTCCGGGTCCGCATTTCATATTACAGCTAGGGCTACATGAAAGGGCAGAAGTAATCTCGCGCATGCGCGATAATTTCTTAGCGAAGCTTCGTTTTAGTTCTGATGTCCATTGATTCTGCTGCTGATCCCCACTATAGAATACCATCCTCTGCCTAGGTTTACACCCCATGTGACGTCACATGGTCACATGGGGTGTAGCAGGAACTTGTGAATGAAACAATAGTCTCTGGGTTTTTGAGCGGACTGAACATACACAGCATACTTGTCAGTGGACTGATGGCACACATACAATCTAGGGGAAAGATTTATATGTAATTTTTATTATTTTAACTAGTAATGGAAGCAATCTGTGATTTTTAATGGGACTGCAACATTGCGGCAGACAGATCGGACCCCTGACATTTCTGACACTTTTGGGGGGGGGGGGGGGTACCAGTGACGTTACTACAGTAAATCAGTGCTAAAAATATGCACTGTTACTGTACTAATGACACGGGCAGGGAAGGGGTTAACCTAGTGGGTAATCAAAGGGTTAAGTGTGAGCCTAGGGGAGTGTTTACTAACTGGGGGGGAGGGGCTTGTGAAATGACCATAGCGATCTGTGATCCTATATAGAAGGATCACAGGCGCTCTGATCATTTCAGAGAGAACAGTCAGCTGTGTTTGCAACAGCTGACTGTCCTTCTCTCTCAGCGGGGAGAGATCGCTTGCCCCCCCCAGCACCACGCGCACGACCGACGTAGTACTACATCGTTTCGCGCAGCCGAGCCAGCCGCAGTAAAACTGCGGTGGACAGTCGGCAAGTGGTTAATATACATATGTTGCATGCCCCAGCTCTTTCACAGCCTGTTTGCAGGGAAACCTAATCAGGAGGAGCTTCTAGTCCTCTGCTGCTGGTTACATGTTCAATATAAAAAAAAAAATAAAAACAGTCTTTGGAGTAAAAATTAGGGATGCACCGATCCGATATTCGGATCGGATATCGGTGCCGATATGGCCATTATAGCTGGATCGGGGGATTGGTAACACTGACCGATCCACTGGCCGATCTGGTTTTTGCTTGGTAATGGCTCAGCCATCCCTTACTAGGTGCAGTAGTAGTATGGGATGGGAGCCGTTACTTCCTGTATAGGACCGGCTCACAGGCGGAGTGATATTAGATGCACTCTGCCTGTGAATGGAGGAGCCATACACAAAGCAGCGGCTTTGCTCTGTACTGCAGCCGCTTGCTTTGTGTTTAGCTCCGGATTGGTTCCGGTATTGGCAATTTCACAACGCCAGATATCGGTAACAAAAAAAGTCGGATCGGTGCATCCCTAGTAAAAATAAATAGTTTTAAAACCGTTTTAAATTGTCATACAAATATAGATTTAAAATCAAAATAATTATTTTTTTGGCAATAACATGGTGTGGGTAGATTTCTGCCAGTCAACACTTGTGTCACGTCCCTCCAGCCTATGTCTTAGAATAACAGGGAGGAGAAGTCTCCATCAATCTACATGCAATATCCTGCCCCCGTTGTGTTTAGCCGTTTAGTGGGCATAGAGGAGGAGGAGGAGGAGGAGGAGGGAGTGGGCTGTCATTTACCACTGTGTACAGACCCCCATGTGTGTCTCTACAGTCACATGGGCTGCTCTGATGTGATAGTAAGGAAATGCTCAGCATAGAAACTCGTTGAAAACTGAGCATGTGCAGAGTTGTCACCACTGCTCTGCAAAATCCCTAGCTGCATTGGTGACATGACCCGGAGAGTGAGATAGAGAACAGCAGGGGTTTTTGCAGAATACAGAAGACGAATCCCATAGTGATTCAGTGAGTATGAACAGCATGTAACATCATTTATTGATAGTTTTTTATAATGAGGGTTTAGTGACCCTTTAAAGTGTGGTTAATGTGTTATTCTGCACAGAAAAGAAAGTCATTGGCATCCATCAAACAGAGGTTGGGTTGGACTGATAGAAGTACTCGTTATTGCTCATAAGGAAGTCCTATATGGACCGATTCTCGATGGGCCGTCACAAGCAAGGCTCACATTAAGCCAGGAGCGCACCATGTATAACCTCCCTAAATGACATTTTTTTTCCCTCGCTCACACAATTCATTATCCATTCTATGGTCTTTTCAGCTACACGATGCGGGAAGGCTGCGAATTCCTGTAACAATCACACCTTTACTGCAAAGTTTAAGGACAATGACAAAACGTGTCCCTTTGATGCCAATACAAAAGCTTCTGTTTGTCACCTGGAGAATCCAGCGATTTGCATTCAATGCAGCTACATGACAGATTTCTCACTTCACCCAAACAGAAGCTTTAACAAGGTCACCTGAGGTCAAAATAAATTTACAGAAATTCTTACACCTCTAAATCGTAAAATGCAAATATTGTTAAGATCCTTCTCCGATTAGGTCTATTTTTTAATACGCCAATAGAAACGAAGGTGGGAGGGGTTGCGAGATGTGGGATAACGCTACACAAACACAAAGAAGCTTTAACTGGCTTGGCCATTAGCAGAGCAAGAGGTGCTCAAAGCCTGATAAGGTTGAGTGGACACAATGGGATTAGGCTGTAAATATCCTGCAGTGTCACATGACCTCCTTCCATCTCTCTCCCTTTTTATTATCGCTGTCACATGACCTCCCTTTTTCATTCTTCCCCTTTCCATGTCACACATCCTCCCTCTTCTATCCCCCTCCACCTCTTCCATGCACTATTAAAAGCGTGAGCCTTTTACGGATGCCCCAGATAATGGTACCCAAGGCACCGCTGGGAGCATCAGGAATCGGGAAGTGATGCAAAGTCAGAGGAAAGGCTAAAATAAAACAGTCAGGCAGATTGGGGGTTGACAGGGGTCCAGGGTGCCTTGGGAATAGCAGGTGCCCCACACTACAAATGCTGAAATGACCGGCAGCATTGCACAGACAGATGGCCTATACAAGATGTGCCTGATTAACATCTGCCCATCTCATTCCCCCCTCCAAACAGCATCTTCATGTATTATGGAGCCACACAAAGAAATGCAACAAATGTGCACTCTACATGTTAGAGGCTGGTAGAAGATTTCATTTATAGGACTTCTAGAGCAAACAGCTTTATATTTACTCAGCAAAAATAAGTGATCCTAAATATTGACATAAAGTCCTTCCTGAAATGAGAATATACACAGCATAAAACATGCTGATAAAGCACCCTGCCGGTTCACATTTCTGCGATGCGGGAACGCTGCGAATATATCTGCGTGTCCACACATCGCATTTGCACCCCTAGCAGTTCACACTGCCATATGCGATACGCTGGCGGTGTCAATTAAAAGTTAACGACACCCCCAGATCAGATCGCATATCACAGTGCGATCTGAAAGTTCGCACAGAATCGGATCGCACTAGTGTGAACCACCACGTGATCCAATTCTGCTACGGACCAAAAAAAAAAAAAAGAAGGAGGGTCCTGTACGAGTTTGGTTCGAATGCGATGCAAATTCAGCCATACAGTTAATACAGTTTGTACGGCTGAATTTGCAACGCACGGACATCGCATGTAATCTGCACAGCTCAACTGAGGGGTTTTTACTACCCCCAACCTCTCGTGTGAATGAACCTTTAAAGCATGGGTGCTCAACCTGTGGCCCTCCAGCTGTTGCAGAACTAAAAGGCCTGTGAGGCACTATAAGGCTGACATTTACACACATGACTCCCAAAGGCATGATGGGACTTGTAGTTCCGCAATAGCTGGAGGGCTACAGGTTGAGCACCAATGTTTTAAAGAGGTTTTAAACCCAGAGAAAAAAAAAAACACCTGTAAGACAAAGACATAATGGGCTAGTATGCATCGCATACTAGCACATTATGAAATACCTTAGAATGAAGCCCTCCAGCAGGGCCCACACACTGCTGAGACAGCTGACATCTTGCGTAGAGGGAAGCATGAATTGAAGGTCTTAAGTCAGGAACTTAGTTACTGTGGTACCATGCGTTTGGTGGCCACAAACATACCCCTGTTTGCTAGATGTGTGGGGATGCTATTAGGTATTAATAGGACCAGCACGCATCTGCAGAGGGCAACGGGATTCTGTGTGGTTTGGGAAAAGGCCCTGAAGCTAAACTCCAGTCCTCAGTCTTGCACAGGTTTCTCTCCAGCATTGAATTCTCTGATTTCACTGCAAACTGTGAGCCACACATTGTGTGCAATAGAAGGTGAAGCAAGCAACTCCGTTCCTGGCTGGAGGAGGTCTAGCTCCAGCCTCCCACACCCCTTATAACTGTCCCTTACCCATCCATTCATTCACTGGATTTCAGTTCTTTCAATCATGGAGGTTCAGCATCACAATAATGAGATGGCACGCAGAGCAGTATGTGAACCTAGGAGTCCGCTAGGTCTCAAATCAGTTTATCCCATATCAGACACCAGAAATCTGAATCATTTTATATCCAGAGCCATTTACCAGATATGACCATACATCTTCATGGCTGCACCATTCTCAACACCCAATACAAATGAAAAATATACTTTGTATAAAGAAACGGGAAGGATTTTATGCTTGTTTTGTCATGTAGCAGTGGATTTAGTAAGAGAAGAAAACATTCTACGGACCCAAAACCTCTCCAGCCCTAGGCTGTGTTACTTTTCCCTAATCCTGCCGGAAGTTGTAATTCCTGCTGTCTTGTGAATAGTAGACGATACATTATGTATTTATATTTTTTAATAATATTAACAATATTAATGATTTGCATTAAATAATAATAATAGATGTGGTAATGAAAATGTGTATTTTTCTTTAATATGAATATTGATAATATTTTTTGTATTAAACTGATCATGGTCACTGGTATATCTAAAAATCATTAAAACACTATAGTCCGTCCCTCCTTTACTTAGAACTGAATAGCCAAGGAATGTGCTCCAGGAAAAAAATTCTTCTTGAAAAATTGCTGAAAAATCCCATGTAGTTAAAAAAAAATGCAATGTCCTGAGAACATAACTTCCTGATTAATAAAATGAGCTTGAAATTCCCAACTTTCTCCATAGCAAGGTTATGGACCTCTAAAAGGTAGGAAGCCAAACCACTACACAGAGGCCCATCTTACAATTGCCACCATACCCCCCCCCAAGGCTCCATTACTTCTGACCCAGACTTCTTGTTTCACCCTCCATTATTTCTCACTTTATCTATCTTCCAATTCCTGAATTTCCTGTTCGTGTATTTCTGCTGGATCCCCCACTGTCTGAAGAACTGGCATTGCCTGCTCTCTAATAATTACTCTGCTATTCCATCCAGAAGCCCTACATTCTCAGAGCAGTATGCTAAACAAAATGCAGTAAACTAGAAAGTATTAGCAAAATTATTTAGTAAAAACAAAACTCCAGGCTAACATGATTGAAATACAGGCATATCAGAATGATCGCCGGGCGCACCTGGTTCTCAAATCTTCATGACTATGTCAATGGCAACCATGGTTAAAGTGGTTATAAACCCACTTTGTTGACATTTGCCTATAGGTAAGCCTATATTACCCGCGCCGTTCCTTCAGAGTCCAGTCCCGTGAACGGCGGCTCCCGCGTGCATGGGCGGGAGTGATGTAATCACGCCTCCAGCCAATCAGATGGCTGGAGGGTACGATCCAGGAAGCAGGAGGGCCAGACATGTCGGCCATCCTGTCGGCACTGCGGAGGCTTTGTTTTTAGGCAAGTACTTCATAACGAGCTAGTATGCGATGCATACTAGCTCGTTATGCCTTTGTCTTTACAGGCTTTTTCAGTGGCTTTACTTCTTCTTTAAACTCTATGAATGTGCGACGTTTTGCTTAAATCATTTACCAAGTTTTTCATGCCATGCAATCTTGACAGTTTTGCTATACCCATGTTATGTTCTGCTACATTTTGTTACTGATTGATTCTAAAAACTCAATAAAAAAGATTGAAAATGAAATAGGCATATGTGAAGTACGCTCCAGGATAACATACTTGTACATCTCATATTGAGGAATGACTAATGCTCTGCTGCAGGCACCTCTGCCTTTAGGTACCCCAACTTGTGGGTGCAAGCTTCTAGTGGTTCGCTGTTTGCTTCATGGTCATAATTGTATATAGTGGATTGGTGTATGTGTACTGCATAAAACAATATAGCACTGACTGGCTCATACGGTTACCCCTCCTCTTCTCAGTCTGAGTGCTGCTGCACAGGGGATTGCAGGAAGTGAATATATAAAACAGATTCAAGTACTTGTAAAATTCCATAGGAGAATAAATCTCTAAAGTGGGGTACACACTAGTAGAAAATCTACTGAAAATTCCCACCTGATGTGAAACTGTCCGATTTTCGCCTAGTGTGTACACAACTTTCAGCAGCCGATGCCGACATTTTCAACGAAAAAAAAACGGAGGGACAAACACCAAAATTTTTTTCGTCCGTCCCCAGACGACCGATTTTCGTTTAATGTGTATGCAGTACGTCCGTGAAAAATTCGGATACGAAAGACCGCGCATGATCTGAAGTTGCTGACAACCCGGAAGTCTAGGAACAAATGTGCCAAAAAAAAAAAAAAAAAAAAAATCGGACGAGAAATTTTGTGAACATTTATGCACAGTAGACTAAAAACGGTAATGAACGCTGAGAAGACAGAGAAAAATCGGAGGATATTTAGTCCGATTTTCGTCAAGAGTGTAGGAGCCTTGTATTACATGTTTCCATATCTCACTGGAGATTAGCTTGTACACTAATCTGATGTTAGAACAACTGCAAAGGAGGAATTTATTCACGTTGTGGAGATTTTCCCTTACTTCTTGTTGTCAGGAGATTATGAAAAAGCCCTTCCACTGGAGACACAGCCCGAAATAAAATCCTGACAATGGCTCCAGCTCCACTTTATACTTTTTATTGTGTAAAAGTAGGAAAAATTTGGGATATGGTTTCATTTTAACCAGTGCTTAAAGTGTTACTAAACCCAGGAGCCTGCATTCATTATATCTGGTCTCCCACAGTACACAGAACATGGAAATGCAATTATTTTGGTGAATATAAACTGCTAAATACCTTTTCTCATCAGCTCTATAGCAGTCTGGTGACTTCTATCAGTTTCTAGTAAAGAATATAGGAGGAGTTTTCACGCTGCACTGGCTGTCCTATCAGGATGCAGGACCCCTGACCCTCTGTCTGGACAGCGCTAATTGGCCCTGCGTTGATCGTTGAAAAAAAAAAGAAAAAAAAAAAACTGTCTAGCAATACACGCCAAACTGAGCACGTGCAGCCTGACTCCAAAGGCCCTCTCTTATCCGGACATGTTCTGGAGTCAGTGAAAGAAGGGGAAGATCTGTGCATACAGGATCAAGCAGCCTTTTTTACACAATGCAGAGGATTAACCCCTTAGGATCTACAGCAGGGGTCCTCAAACAGCCCTCCAGCTGTTGCAGAACTACACATCCCATAAGGCATTGTAAAACTCTAATATTCACAGACATGACTAGGCATGATGGGAGTTGTAGTTCCTGAACTGGAGGGCCATAGTTTGAAGACCCCTGCTCTACAGTAAGTATAACACGCATGCTTTACTGCAAATAAAGCATGATTTTACTGTTGTGGGTTTAGTAACACTTTAAGTGCCACAAAATCAAATAGAAGTCAGCTTTATACATATAATTCTATGTCCTCCATATTTAGCTGGGCCCATTGTATGCGAGTTCTAATCATACTTCTGATGAAAGAAATATTATCTTGCAGCCCATAATATTTTTTTTTGCCTGACCACAGGTTGCAATTCAGACATCTGCCCCAGGCTGTTTACTCATTGGCATTATAAAGTCTCCTATCTGAGTTCATTGACCACATAGTGAGCACAGCCCGACTGTCTGTAAACAGATCCTCAATAAACAGCAGATGACACACAATGAAAACTTCTGCTTCTATTCTGTCCAGCCATCTCCCTGAAACATCTCCATGACGTTGTTACCTCCGAGATTAAATCCCCATGCTTGGACAATCCCACCGAGTTCACTAAGAGGCCAATTTATTTAGCAGCAGTATGGCCTTAAGCTGAATCTTCCGAAATTCCTTCCAAATTTCACTTGAATTTTGTTGAAGGAGCTGGATATAAAAATTTTGCGGTCGAACAGTGCCTGCATCCAATCAGATGAAGGCACTGTTCCGATATTCTGACAGCCATGGATGTCAGCTGTCACAATGCAATAGCTGGTAGTCAAGATTCATCCATTTACAATGGTTACTGTGGATGGGAAAATCTAGTCATTTCTCTTGTTTAGCACCCCTGCCATCTCTTGGGATATCCACATCACACAAGCTTTACAGACAGGCGTATGTATGCTATGGAAATCTGAATATGTGCAGATGTGCTGCAGGTCATTGGGATCCAGGGGAGACCTGTGGCACGTTTGCGCATGCACAGGGGATTCACGTGTATGCATGCAGACACCACGGATATCAAGATCCCAGAAACCAGTAGTGCGTGCCCGTGTGTGTGGAAACCCCAGCCCCCCATGTGTGCAGATGTGCCCCTAGTCTTTTCTAGGGCTCAAAGACCTGGCAGAAACCTTAGGCATATCTGCGCAAATGCAGAATATTCAAAGTTGGTAAAGGAGTGGCTGATATTTCTCCTTAAACATGAATTCCAGGTATGGTATATTTTTACATAGTTACATTGGTCCAGCTTGGACCTATGTATATACCATACACGGCTAATGCTTCTGGAAGTAAACTACTTCCTCTAGTGATCTCCGCTTGCTTCCTGGGTTCCATGCTGAGCAGCCAGCCTGATGCATTCTGAGCACAGGGAGTCAGCCATTCAGCATGGGCTCCATTCAGAGAAGCTTTCTCTGACTAACTGGATGAGATGGAGAGTGTGATGGCACTGCCCTGCCTCTCAAACCTCATCCAGTCACAGAACACTTTGCATTAATTTATTAAATGCAAAGCATTCTCTGAGTAGTGCCTATGCTGAGCGGCCAACATCCTGTGTTGAGAATGCAGCAGGGCAGTTGTTCAGCATGGGACCCAGAAGCAAGTGAAGATCACTGGAGCAATGGTGTCTACTTTAGTGATATCCAGCTTCCAGGGGCATCAGTCAGGTATGGTTCCTTCGGGACCAACTGAGTTCCTTGGTCCTTTTTCGGGCGAAGGCTGCCTTGGCTAAATGTCGCCACGTCTTCTACGAGCATGGAGATAAGTGGGGGAAGCTTCTCGCCAGGGCTCTACGTCAGCAGCGGGCAAGGGCGGATGAACTCTCCACCTCGACGGGCCGTAAGGTGCACTCCACGGGTGATATTGCTGAAGCTTTCCGTCTCTACTATTCTTCACTTTACAATCTGTCTCCAAGCTCAGCGCGGGCGTCTCGGGAGGCGAGGGTGCAGGCAATCCGTTCGTACCTTTCGGCTTCCGGCCTCCCTTCCCTTTCCGCTGAGGAATTGGATGAGCCATTGCGCTCGGGGGAGTTCACTGCGGCCCTGAAGGGAAGGCAGATGGGTAAAGCTCCTGGTCCGGATGGATACACCCTTGCCTACTACAAGTGTTTTGCAGATCTCCTATCCCCGCATTTTCTTTCAGCTTACAATGCTGCTGGAGAGTCAGCGCACCTCCCGGCAGACTCACTTCGTGCACATATTACAGTGATTGGCAAGGATCCTCTGTCCTGTACGAGCTACAGCCCGATTTCTCTTCTCAATATTGATTTGAAAAGTCAGGTATGGTATATCGATTCAAAAGGGATAAAACAGCCAGCAACTCAGTATCATCCAATTGCACAAGAAATTTATTTATTGGTTACAGGGTAAATATAACATGAATAAGCTTATGCGTTACAGCCTTAGTTATGATTGACATTGGTCCAAGCTCGACAAATACAACTACACTATATTACCAAAAGTATTGGGACGCCTGCCTTTGCACGCGCATTAACTTTAATGGCATCCCAGTCTTAGTACATAGGGTTCAATATTGAGTTGGCCCACCCATTGCAGCTATAACAGCTTCAACTCTTCTGGGAAGGCTGTCCACAAGGTTTAGAAGTGCATCTATGGGAATGTTTGACCATTCTTCCAGAAATGCATTTGGGAGGTCAGGTACTAATGTTGGATGAGAAGGCCTGGCTCAGTCTCCTCTCGAATTCATTCCAAAATGTGTTCTATCAGGTTGAGGTCAGGACTCTGTGCAGGTCAGTTAAGTTCCTCCACCCCAAATTTGCTCATCCATGTCTTTATGGACCTTGCTTTGTGCACTGGCCAAATCATTTGGTGGAGGGGGGATTATGGTGTGGGGGTTGTTTTTCAGGGGTTGGGCTTGACACCTTAGTTCCAGTAAAGGAAATCTTAAGTCGTCAGCATACCAAGACATTTAAGACAATTTCATGCTCCCAACTTTGTAAAAAAACAGTTTGGGGGTGGCCAGTTCCTGTTGCAACATGACTGCGCACCAAGCAAGGTCCATAAAGACACGCACGGATGAGCCAGTTTGGGGTGGAAGAACTTGACTGGCCTGCACCGAGTCCTGACCTCAACACAATAGAAAACCTTTGGGATGAATTAGAGCGGAGACTGCGAGCCAGGCCTTCTAGTCCACATCAGTGCCTGATCTCCCAAATGTGCTTCTGGAAAAATGGCCAAACATTCCCATAGACACATTCCCAAACCTTGTGGACAGCCTTCCCAGAAGAGAGTTGAAGTGGTTATAGCTGCAAAGGGTGGGCCAACTCAATATTGAATCCTACGAACTAAGATTGGGATGCCATTAAAGTTCATGTGTGTGTGTGAAGGCAGGAGGCACAATACTTTTGACAATATACTCTATGTAAAAATATACCATACCTGGAATTTATCTTTAAGCTAGCTATATCCGACTTGATTTCCTATTGACAGTGAACAGCGTGGATGGAGGAATTTCCACTGCCCACTGTTGTATTCACGACTGCCTGAAATCAGCGGTGCTGCCGAACAGTGACTGCATCCGATAAAAGTTTTTCACCTGGTTCAGTTGACATTTGTCAAGCTGGGAGGTACTTGCAGGGCCATACACGGCTAAAATTGTAGTCAATTCAGCAGGAATCTGCCTAAATTTGAGTCTATGGCCAGCATTAGTTTCGCTCTCACACTTCCTGAGCCTTAAGGCCCGTACACACGATAAGAAAATCTGTAGAGAAAATTCGTCTGACGACGATCTGCCGATTTTCGGATTGTTAGTATGGTGCTTTCGACAGCCGACTCCGACTTTTCGGCTGACTAAAATTTTAGTTGTCCGTATTACAACGTAGGGATGTAACAATATCAAAATCTCACGGTACGATACAATTTCGATATTGACCTCACGGTACGATATTTATTGCGATATTGTGGAAAAGCTCATGGTATTGTTAAATAGCTCATGATAGTGTTTGTGATGATAATAGCGAAAAAATACCGACATTTATTCTGCTTTTGCCAGTCAACAGGCAATTTATTGTTGTATTTATGGATCCATGACAACATAAAACACTGATCACATAGTGCTTTTAAAGTGCAAGTTGTAGTCAGGAACATCAATATTCTGTATAGTAATATTTGGTTGCATAACTGATTCTTCTGTGCAATGTTCAAGTTAAGAAGCAGCTAGAACAATTGTAAACAAACAATAGGCAATTCCCTTTAAGTGCAAACAAAGATCAAGTTAAGTCCGGTTTAAATGTGCAAGGCAAATAAAGGCAGCCTTTTAAAACTGGTATTTAGGAACATAACTTAAACTTAAATAAAATAGTCAGTCAAAAAGCCTTTAAAAAAAAAAACACTGATCTATCATTTAGCTTATGTTCACGTTTTTCATCCGAAAGATCAAAATATCTACATTGCAAGAAAAAAAAAAAAAAAAAAAAAACAGTAAAATAAATCCTTAAACTCTGGTCTATGTAGTTAACAATGATTTGTTCCGCGGGACTGTGTTTATTCCTCTTGCTTTTTGACGGACACCTGTCCTTTTAATATTGTAACCCAACCACGATGATATCGAGACACGACCACGACGATATCGAGACGACCACGACGATATCGAGACGACCACGACGATACGATATCACGATATCTTCGATATCGTTACATCCCTATTACAACGTCCGATTTTCGTCTCATTAGTACAGTTTGACGGAAAAAAATCTTAAGAGCAAGACTAGGCATGCTCAGAGAGAAAGAACACGGGAAAATTCGTATGAAAATAACCTCTTCACTTTCCACATCAGACTAGCATGCCACAAAAAACGGACGACAGATCTTTCGATAATCTGATCGTGTGTACGGGGCTTAAGTATAAAGCTGGCCATACACATATGCAGGCTGAAGAGAAAAAGAAGAAAAAAAAAAAAATCTAAAAGATTCCTCCATCCATGCTAATCAGCACTGACGAACAAATTTCCCGCTGCAGCTACTGCATTTTTGACAGATTCTCTGCCAGCTCACAAAATACCCGAATAATACCCACATCTGATTGGATGCAGGTGTTGTTCAGGTGACATTTCTCCACATGGCTCCTCTGGATTTTTCAATCAAGGAATGTTGGCCTGGGGTGGCTGACAGGGCCTCCAGTGTGCGATTTTCAAAATGCAATCAGTGTATTGCGAGGTTTAGTCAGCCAGGCCATCTATTACACTCAGTTACCAGTAACAAGGTTCAAGTGGTGTAGAGTAGCCTTTCTCAACCTTTTCAACACAGAGGAACCCTTGAAATAATTTTCAGGTCTCAGAGAACCCCTGCTAAAAATGACTATTTACAACTTATGATACATTAGTCTGATGGTCAGTGGGATGAATTTTCCTTACACTTGTGGTCATTGGGAAGAATTACCTTCTTCCAGATAGCTAAAATGGTCAATGGTGTCAGGAGAACTCATCTAAGGCAGATATTGCTCATTGCTCAAGCAACCTTTTGAGGAATCCTAGGGTTCCAAGGAACCCTGGTTGAGAACCACTGGTGTAGAAGAGAATACCTAGAATCGGATGGGGTAGGACAGCGTTTCTCAACCTTTTTTCAGTCAAGGCACCCTTTAAAATTCCACACAATCTCAAGGCACCCCATTCTAAATTTTAAAAACGAATAGTTTTACATAATGCAGCAACAACCACACACGTAGGACACCCAACGTTGGAGAAGATTATTCTTCCAAAGCAAACACCTTTGCACACTGGTACTAATTAGTATTACAGTGCTTCTCTTCTCCCTCACTCAGCTAATGTGACCCCAGAGTCAATGGAGAGGGGCCGGGGGAACCAACGATGATGTGCAAGTACCCAGCATTCTCCTTATCAACCGATGATGTCTCAGGCAGCTGCAATGGTGCACAATTAAAACGTGTGGCATGCTTGATCCACCCACAGGCTTGCATACAATTCTTTGGACAATTTCTAGGCATTTTGCACCTGGAGGCACCCTGGTTGAAAAAGGCTGGGTTAGGATACCCTTTGGGGACTGTAGCTCCCAGGCTGAGCAGAAAAAATATCTCAAGAGATGCCCGTTTTTTTTAATTCACGTGTTCAATTCATCTATCTGAGAATACTTCAGAAAGGTTTTAAGGTTTTCTATCCAGATGGGTGGAGAGGGTAAAGTATGGTAATTGGATACGTGTTTATGTACTCTGACCATCTTACAGCATTTTATTTGCACTCTGACCTGTGAAAGAAAACTGCCGATGCCAGCCAAAAAAAGAGTCAGATTTAATTTCAAATCAGGTTTGCCAGATCAAGATAATCTACCGTAAACTGTGCAGTATGGAGGGTTTACCCGACTTCATTTTCAGAGACATTTGCTATGTAGACTCCCACGTAACAGGTTGACAAAATTCTGGGTCTAAGAGCCCATTCAGACTAGCCTGTCGCGGTCAATTGAGTAGTACAGGACCCGTTCTAATAGGAGCGACACAAGTCGCTCCGACTTAGAAAAAGGGTCCTGTACTACTTTGGGGCGACCTCGGAGAGACTTGCATAGACTTCCATTATGTGAAGTCCCTGCAAGTCGCTCCGAAGTCATGGTGCACCGGACTGACAAGTCGCCTCCACAAGTCGTGCAGAGTCGTGTCGCGCTAGTCTGAATGGCCTCTAACAGCTAAAATCTGAAACAAAATGTAACTGTAAGTGACAAACTTAAAACATCAGATAAAAAGAAAATTACACACAGTATTAGGGCTGAACGATAGTCGATGTGATATCGACTATCGTTCTGCGGGCATGGGCGATATTCATATGGCCGAAGACACGATATTTAGCATTAGGCAGGGAGAAGTCGGGATTTGGGGGGAGGAGGAGGAGGAGGACTCACAGTGCTGGCAGCCGGCACATCCGTTTTGCTTTCGGCTGTGATTGGAACTCCGCCCCTCCAGCCCGATGCAATCCAGCCCTCCCAGCTCTGCCTCTAGTCTCCAGCCGTCCATTACTCCGCCCATTGATTCTCCTGGCTGCATCGGGGGCGGGATCAGGCTGTAATGTTTTGTAAATAGATTCAATGGAGAGACAATGGGCGGAGTAATGGTCGGCTGGAGACTAGAGGCAGAGCTGGGAGGGCTGGATTGCATTGGGCTGGAGGGGCGGAGTTCCAATCACAGCCGAAAGCAAGGGGAAACTCGTTTCATTGGGGAAACCGATATCGACACAACACCGGATCTCGGTCCGGGTGTGCGTGTTCCCCGGCTACACTCCGGGCACAGCACCATCACCAGATGAGATCGGGGGAGGGATGGAGGTGATCAGCTGACACCGGGCACACCGCACACACATCGCTTCCTTCCAGCTGTGCAGTGTCATGTAAGCTGAGCGCTGATTGGCTGAAGCAGCGTCTTCCTTAGTGCGGCCTGTCTCCTCCCCTGTGATATGATGTGTCTCCCAGTGATAGCACAGTGACTGTGGAGAAATATTGCGATATATATATAGTTGAAAACCAAATATCGCAATGTAATTTTTTTTCCCAATATCGTGCAGCCCTACACAGTATCAGTGAATTGTTTTATATGTCAAAGAATTTTCTGTTCTAGTCTAGGCACCCCTGCAGGGTAGTACAGCCAGATCATGAACTATCCTGCATGCTATACTACAGAAAGGCAATCCAGCTTGGTCCAGGATCCGCCACATCCCATAGTTAGACAATTAAGGCCCAGCAGCAATATGATGAGACAATTAAGGCCCAGCAGCAATATGATGAGACAATGACGGCACAGCAGCAATATGATGAGACAATGACGGCACAGCAGCAATATGATGAGATCAGCTCTGTGCTCTGCACTCCTCTCCCAGCATGCTGTGCTGGAGATTACAGAGGGTAGATACCAGGACAAATGCAGGTATATCCAATCACTGCATCTTAAAATGAATGTAAACACAAAACTGGATTTAGCCCTCGCTCACAATAAGGGCGGGTGTGAAATTGGACTCGCACGATTTCAAACCTGCATGTCAGTGCGAGTTCAGGGGCTATTTGACAGACATCTGTGCGGGTTCCTCCACAGATGTCTATTGATATCACTCCCGAAGTTGCCAAAAGTAGAGCAGAAACTACTTTTGAGAATCGGTGCAGCGCCATACCGATTTGGACAGTGCCGTTGCTGGCAAAGGGCTCAGATTTGGCATGTCAAATCAGCCTGATGTGAACGGGGGATAAACTGTGCTTTTATGTGCCTGCAGTTCCGTTTTAAAGCCGATCATACAGAACTACTTTGCATTGATTTGTAAATTCCCTGCTCTGAAAGACTAAATGCCTAATTGTCTGTACATTGTAATGTCTTGTGTTCACTAAACAATTTCTTTGATTTAAAAAAAAAAAACTGATCATAAACACTATACAATCGAATTGTACAATCTCCTTTATATTTTCCAGCAACTATGTAGAACAAGGGCCGGCCTGATTGTATAAAAGTGGTTGTAAAAGGCAGAAGGGTTTTTTTTTTTTATCTTAATACATTCTATGCAATAAGATAAAAAGCCTTCTGTGTGTGTAGCCCCCCAAACACTCACCTAAACCCAACCTAGATCCAGCAATGTTGGATGAGAGACTCGGCTGTCCAGGACTCTCTCTCCTGATTGGCTGAGACAGCAGCATGGTGCCATTGGCTCCTCCTGCTGTTAAAGTCAGTGAGCCATTGAGGAGAGAAAGAAGGCGGGGTGGGGCCACGGCTCTGTGTCTGATTGGATACAGGGAGCTGCTGCTCAGCTCAGGTGCCCCCACAGCAAGCTGCTTGCGGTGGGGGGCACTCAACAGGAGGGAGGGGCCAGGAGCGTTGGAAGAGGGATCCGAGAAGAGGAGGATCCTGGCTTCTCTGTGGAAAACCGCTTCAACAGAGCAGGTAAGTATAACATGTTTTTTATTTTCAATGGAAAAAAATTGAGACTTTAGCATCTTCAGGGATCTTCAGGGATTGTACAATTGGGTATATGGCCAAGACTTCTATCCAAATATGTTATTTTAGACATTTATCTTATCTTACGTGTTAGCCATCGATTGGAGAACTCCAGCCAACATCTACATGTAAAAATTGTAGGACTGGGGACAGGTTGAACAAACACCTAGCGACTCATCACATGTCTGTCTGCACACTAGATTTCTTCTTGAAGTTCTTTAAACAGAGAAGTAGAACTTCTATATATAAGTTTAGGTAGTAGGGCAGCAGCTTGTCAGGAAGGGGATGGGCATGGCTTGTAAATGGGTGGCAATCTACATTTCTCTACCTAGTTGAGCATAACTAGGTAGAGAAATGCAGAAAGCATTAATAAACCCGTCTCTTGATTCTGGAAGTGTAAATTCATATAATGTCCTCCACACCAAAAATAGAGCAGCAAGGAAGTCACCAGCCCAGCCCTTATATGAGCCATAGGCCCATAGATTACAAGGGGCACAAGGGTTCGAGTGTTATTAAACCCAGGAGCCTGCATTCACTATATCTGGTCTCCCAAAGTACACAGAATATGGAAATGCAATTATTTTAGGAAATATAAACTGCTAAATATTTTTTCTCAGCAGTATATAGTGGCCTTGTGACTTCTATCGGTTTCAAGTTAAAGCTTGCAGGGAGGAGTTTCTATTCTACTCTGACTGTCCTATGAGGCTGCATGACCCCTGACCCTCTGCCTGGACTGTCCTAATAGGTCCTGTGCTGGTCACATACACCCTTCCCCCAAAACAAAACAAAACAAAAAACCCCTCTAGCAACACACACCAAACTGAGCATGTGAAAAGTGCCTCCAAGGGCTCGGTCTTATCAGATGGATTGGGGACAGCGGAAAAGGGGGGGGGGGGGGGGGAGATCAGAGAAGACACGATTTTTTTTTTTGGTTGAACCAGATGGACTTTTTTCAACCTAACTATGTAACAATCAAACTGCCTTTTTACACGATGTACCAGATTAACCCCTTAGGTTCCACAGCGAGTAGAAGGCTTCATGTATACTGGCCTACCTTTTTCGTGGCTACAGGAAAACGAGATTTTGTCGCGTTCTGTGTTTTCCCGCGGCCGGCAGTCAAAACAATCCTATCCTGAACGTGATTATTCCACGTTCAGGAGAGGGAGGTTGAAGCTCCCCTAACAGCAGCAGCTAGTAAACTCTGCTGAAAGCCTATGTGTACATTGACACATAGGCTTTAATACAGTGGAGTTTGACAAAAAAAACAAAAAAAAACACCAAAAGCTCCTAAACTCAAGTTTAGGTGCTGGCAGTGTAGGCTAGTGTACATGCCTTGCAAGCATGCTTTACTGCTATACAGACCGCTTATACTGTTGTGTGTAGAAGGCCTCATATACAATGCTGCTGATAAACGGCTGTTGGAGCAGTTGGGCATTTTTTCAGCAGCCCCTGAACTCTCTTCTATGTTATCTTATCTGTCCACGTACACTGAGTTGTTTATACTCCTTTAGGCTCCTTTCGCACTGTCCGCCTCAGTCAGTGGACTCCGTGCTGCTCAGCGAGGGATCGATACACTGATCCACACTGAGCAGGCAGGTGAAAGCTCCCTCTTCACTCTGTGTGCAGAGAGGGAGGTGTCAGAGCCCCGCTGTTCCCTATGGGGAATCAGATGAGAACAGACCTCCTGTCCGCTCTCATCCGATCCCCTGAAAATAGAGTTTCCATCCGCCTGGATTTCACGGACAAGATCGGATGCGGATGGCAGCAGGTGTCAGCGGACATGTCACAGCTGACATCCGCTGCCCCATAGGGATGCATGGAGGATCCGATCAGAACTGCCAAAAAAACTGACAGGCGGATTTGATCGGATCGTTCGTGAGAAAGAGCCCTTAGAGGAAGTTGGGTTTAGTGGCATTTTTTTTTTTTTTAAAGCAAAAAATTGCATTCAGACGGAAGATTATTGGCATTTGAAATGCCAAATGTTTGTAGCAGCGTGCAAACGCGTCTTAACGCGGTAACTCACATTTATAAGCGTTTTGTTTATAGGCGTTTTCAACAGGGATACATTGCTAACCATTTTACAAAGGAAAAACACTTCTAAACGTAAACACCGCTAAACGCACATAAACGCGGCATGTAAATGTGGCAAAACTGACATTTTTACTGTTCGTTACTAGCTGTCAAGTTCCAGTGTTCAGAAGAGGTTTTCAAATGTCCCGTGTACATGAAGCCTAACACTTTCACGTGATTGTAAAGTCTCTTTTTTTTTTTTTTAACAAACAAGTTATACTTACCTGCTCAGCGCAGTTGGTTTTGCACAGGGTAGCCCGGATCCTCCTATTCTTGGGGTCCCTTGTTGCTGCTCCTGACCCCTCCCTCCTGTCGAGTGCCCCCACAGCAAGAAGCTTGCTATGGGGGCACCCAAGCTCAGCTGCAGCTCCGTGTGTCCATTCAGACTCAGAGCTGTGGTTCAGCCCCATCCCCCTCTCTCCTGATTGGCTAACTGACTAATTGACAGCCCTGGGAGCCAATGGCGCCTCAGGTGTGTCTAAGTCAATCAGGAGGGAGACTCCCGGGCGGCCGAGGGACTTATGGACATTGCCGGACAAGGATGGGGCACAGGAGAGTATTAGGGGTTGCTGGTGAGGCTGCTATACACAGAAGGCTTTTTATGGTAATGCATAGAATGCACTCCTTTAAGTACGGTGAAGTAATAATTAACTGCAATTATAAGTAACATAGATTCCATAGGAGTTTGCAGGGGGTGTGCCAGGTGTGCCTGGGCACACCCTAATGCACACCCTCTGTGTGCATTAGCACTCCGAGTCCCAGCAGGGAGAATGGAATGATCTCGCACTGATCTCTGCCATAAGCACTTATGTGCGTTTGAGCTTTGGGGTGCACACCCCAATCCAATAGGCTGCGCACACCTATGATGGATTCCCAGGTTAGCTTTTCAGAACTATGAATCATAATGGGTTTTCTTCCTCTGTGCCAGAATACTTACGCTAGGCATGAAAACTGAAAATGGGTCTTCAGGGCCACAGGCCATAGAATAAAATAGTTTGTGATCTGCTAGACTTTGCTCTGAAAAAAATGTAAGGTAGGCAAAGACACCAGATGCCTGGTTATCCAACTAATGCAGCCATCCTCAGAGCCACAAATAAGCCTGTTTCTGATAGAACTTTAATAATTACCTGAGCAAAACCTATTTTGGAAGTTAAATCCTGTTCTGAGGACCCATTGCTACCTAAAGCAGGGGTCCACAACAGGTCAATCTCTATCTGTCAATCAAAGTCATGTGACAGGTAGATCACAACCCTGTTGTGCCAAGTGCAAGTTGCCTTTAAGATCAGAGCGACCATAGGCATTGCAGAGCCAAGTGAAGTTCTAGGCTACTCCTTGGCTGACATGTAATGCTCTACTTGGCACTGCTGCATTTCAGGTCTGCCAAGTGAAACATACAAAAATATACAAAAGGAGGTGACTGGCACTGTGGGAAATTTTAGCATGGGAGGGGAGGGTCTTACTTCCTCCCGACCTCTGCACTGTCTGTTACATACCACTGACCCCTGCGGTAAAGCTGGCCTAAAATGGGCCCATTTTTTCTTTTGTTCAACCAGCGAATTGAACAAAAAGAGCTGATCCAGTTTCCCTATCCACACATTCGAGGTGAATGGAGGAATTTTCCCACCGTGTCATTGTATTCTTACAGCAGGGTCCCTTCCCCGCAGTCAGAAAACACAGATCAGTGCTGCAGCGCTGATCAGGCGGAAATTTTCCAGCAGTGTGTTTGTACAGAAATTGATTAGTAGACCAACTTCTGTACAACCACAGAGCCCATACATGGATCAAAATTCAGTTGGTCCTTGCTGAACCAGCCAAATTTCAATCCATCTATGGTCAGCTTAAATACTATTGACCTCTGAACTCTGCGTTACTTACCACTGACCAGTGCAATCTGCATAACTTACTCCTGACCTTTGATCCCTGCAATACTTACTACTGACTCTTACATTCTGCAATATTCTGAATTCCCTTCTCCTGATCCCTGTACTCTGCAATACTTACTACTGACCCCCGCATTACCTTCTCCTGACCCCTGTACTCTGCAATACTTACTACTGACCTCCGTTTACTGTCTCCTGACCCCTGTACTCTGCAATACTTACTACTGACCTCCGCGTTACTGTCCCCTGACCCCTGTACTCTGCAATACTTACTACTGACCTCCGCGTTACCTTCTCCTGACCCCTGTACTCTGCAATACCTACTACTGACCTCCGCGTTACCTTCTCCTGACCCCTGTACTCTGCCATACTTACTACTGACCTCCGCGTTACCTTCTCCTGACCCCTGTACTCTGCAATACTTACTACTGACCTCCACAATACCTTCTCCTGACCCCTGTACTCTGCAATGCTTACTACTGACCTCCGCGTTCCCTTCTCCTGACCCCTGTACTCTGTAATACTTACTACTGACCCCCGCGTTACCTTCTCCTGACCCCTGTACTCTGCAATACTTACTACTGACCTCCACAATACCTTCTCCTGACCCCTGTACTCTGCAATGCTTACTACTGACCTCCGCGTTCCCTTCTCCTGACCCCTGTACTCTGCAATACTTACTACTGACCTCCGCGTTACCTTCTCCTGACTCCTGTACTCTGCAATACTTACTACTGACCTCCGCGTTACCTTCTCCTGACCCCTGTACTCTGTAATACTTACTACTGACTCCCGCGTTACCTTCTCCTGATCCCTGTACTCTGAAATACTTACTACTGACCCCCGCGTTACCTTCTCCCGACCCCTGTACTCTGCAATACCTACTACTGACCCCTGTACTCTGTAATACATACTACTGACCCCCGCGTTACCTTCTCCTGACCCCTGTACTCTGCAATACTTACTACTGACCCCCGCGTTACCTTCTCCTGACCCCTGTACTCTGCAATACTTACTACTGACCTCTGCGTTCCCTTCTCCTGACCCCTGCACTACTTACTACTGACCTTCGCGTTACTTTCTCCTGACCCCTGCACTCTGCCATACTTACTACTGACCTCTGCAATACTTACTACTGACCTCCACATTACATTCTCCTGACCCCTTTACTCTGCAATACTTACTACTGACCTCTGCGTTACTTTCTTCTGACCCCTGTACTCTGCAATACTTACTACTGACCTCGGTTACTTTCTCTTGACCCCTGCACTTTCTTACATACTACTGATCTCTACTTTAAATAACCCGGACCCCTGCACTCTACATTACTTATTACTGACCCCTGAACTGTTACCTACTATTGACCCCTGAACTCTGAGTTCCTTACTATTGACCCCTGAATTCTTCAAAAACTTCCTTACCTTTTAACAGGTCCTTGTTGGGTTATCACCCTAATAAAAGTGCACTACACCCTGGTGTTTTTTCTTCCATGTTGTTGAGGTACATCACCTCTCCAGGGGTTGCCTATCCTGATCTAGAGGTTACGGCTGACAATGGTCATCAAGCTGAAAATTATATATCTGAAACCTACAAAAACTTTACAACTGCTGCTCTTATCTAATTTGTGCAGGTCCGTACTTCTTGTACATACAATGTATCGAAGTGAAATGTTTTGGCTATGTGTAAGTTGGAACACAGATAAACAAATGATTTAACAGGGCATGAATATATGAAAAGTTACAAGACAAGCAGACAGACAATTTCCAAATAGATTAAAAACACCCGTTCTTTCTTACCTCCATCTCCATTGAAGCCTCCATCTCTTGAAGAAGGCTCTACACAGCTTGGCCAGATCTGTCCACTTCTTCTCACTCCAACTATTGCAGCCTCAGACACTCTCAGCTGGCACTGGCGGGCAGGTGCCTGTGGGGTGGGAGGGCTTGCGCTGCCAGGTGAAGGTGGGGAGCGACCCCAAAGACCCCGAGGTGACACCCGTCCAGATGGGCCTGAGGATAGCTCCTCTTCACTCGAGGTCAGGTTCTCATTGGAGCTGCAGTCTGGTGTATACCCTCCCCCAAGGTCCTCAAAACTCTGAGGTGAGACAGATCGACGTGGCCAGGGTTCCCCCCAACGACTACAAGGCCCTGGCAACGCATTATCCCGAATAAAGCGAGGGTTCAATTCAGCTTCCTCATACTCTCCATCCCAGCCACAGCTGCTATCCGAAGAGCGGCCACGGCGAGATTCTACTGGTAAGGCGGCTCTGGGACTCCCTTCAGGGTGAGAAGCTGCCCTTCTAAGCCTGTCCGATCGGGGTTCTGACCCATCTCTCTCTGTCAAGCTGAGCAGTCGACGGGGTCCCCGAGTCACATCCCCAGGAGACAGGTCTGGAGCGCCGACAGGTGGCTCCCTGCGGCCTGGACCTCTAGTCCTTTCCTCTGGACTTCTCTCTTCCCTACCAGGACCTAAAGCTCTCTCTTCTCGACTGGACCCCAAAAGCCTCTCTTCTCCTCCAGGCGGATCCCTCACCTCGAAGCCCCATCGCTGGCGGTCGTAGCCTCTCCTCTCCTTAGCCAGCAGAGTCTGTAGGTAAATCATACGAAACCGTTCCCGGTTCAGCTCCCGCTCCAGCCTCCGCACGGTGGCCCTGCACCTCTCCAACTCCTGTTCCATGTCCCGCACCGTGCGCAGTTCCATGCGGGGTGGCTCCGCGTCCGGAAACTGCGCCCGCCACGCCTCTGCGAAGCCCGCTGGCTCCAGCATCCTGTCCCCGGCCCCAATGGGACACCTCACCAAGGAGACTCAGCATGAGGCTTTCAGCACCACCATTGGGCTCCAGAAAAAAGAAAACTGCTTCATGGCGGACGCAAGGGGGGCTTCCTATCCGGCTGGTGGGGCTCAGGGATTTACATATAGACCAGGACAGGGGACAAGTGACCACAAGGGAGCTTTGTCTGAGTCCAAGTGGCTGGCAAGGTGTCACTGTATCCCAGGCTGAATTAATGGGGGCAGAGTATGTCCAGCCATGTCCTAGCAGTTGTATACGGGTCACCTCTGTACGCTGTGCTCCTCACTCTCCTCTGTCCTCTCCAGCCTCCCGAAGCTCAGCTCCCTCTTGTGCGAACTCGGCCTCTCTATTGTGTGTCACTAGCCGTGTGTCTATCAGCCGGGGGCGGGGCCAGCGCTGCTCCTCCCATCATACGTCATTCCCAGTGTGTGGAATAGTAGATGACTGTCAGTGAGGAAGGGCTGGGATGGGATGTGTGCTGCTGCTGCTGATCGCATCGATCTCTGAGAGCCATTCTACTGCTCGATCACTATATTCAGCAGGATATCTAATGCTGCTCATCTACTAGTGATGATCCCCCACTATATCCACATGTCACCCCAAACTCCTACATTCGCCTTCTATATTGTGGTCATTATAGTGAGCACACATTTCTTTAATAATTAAATAGCTGATGGTGTGGCAGCATCCATTGGCTCAGCTTATTGAGTTTCCTGAGTGCCCTTGCTGTCAGATTTCAACAATGTGGTGTCAAGCGGTTTGATCTCATCTGATTAATACTATGGAAACACAGGGAAAGTCAATGAGATTTACTGCATCCTTTGCGGCTGATGTCATGCTGGCGATCGCTGTTTTCACTTTGAAAGAAAAGCGTAGAAGGGAGGATAGCATTCACCTTCAGTGCTTTAAAAAAAAAAAAAATGATAATGTTTAACCACTTAAGCCCCAGAGGATTTGGCTGCTCAAAGACCAGGGCCTATTTTGCGATTTGGCACTGCGTGACTTTAACCACTTTACCACCGGAGGATTTTGCTGTCTTACGTCCAGGCCACTTTTTGCGATTCGGCACTGTGCGACTTTAACTGACAATTGCGCGGTCGTACGACGCCGTACCCAAACGAATTTGACGTCCTTTTTTCCCCACAAACAGGGCTTTCTTTTGGTGGTATTTGATCACCTGTGCGATTTTTACTTTTTGCGCTATATACAAAAAAAGAGCATCAAGTTTGAAAAAATAACAATATTTTTCACATTTTTTTATATGAAATTCCCCCAAAAAATGTAAAAATCTAAATTTTTTAACATTTTAGGCCAATTTGTTTTCTGCTACAAATTTTTGGTTAAAAAAAAAATCGCAATAAGCGTATTTTGATTGTTTTGCGCAAAAGTTATTGCGTTTACTAACCAAGGGAAAGATTTCTGTCATTTTTATTGTTTCTTTTTTTTAACTAGTAATGGCGGCGATCTGCGATTTTTTTTTGCAGGACTGCAACATTGCGGCGGACAGATCGGACCCTTGACTGACATTTTTGACACTTTTTGGGGGTACCAGTGACATTACTACAGTAATCAGTGCTATACATATGCACTGTTACTTTAAAAATGACACTGGCAGGGAAGGGGTTAACTTTATTAGTGATCAAGGGGTTAAGTGTGTCCCTAGGGGCGTGATTCTAACTGTCAAGGGGCGTGGCTTGAGATGTAACCACAGAGACATACGATCCTACATAGCAGGATCGTATATTCTCTGCAGTTACATCAGGGAGATAACAGGCAGCTTTGTTTACATCAGCCGCTTGCCTTTCTCCCTCTCCAGCGGGAGATCGCGAGTGGCCTGGCGGACATCAAAGCCGCGGGTCACACGTGCGAGGATGGCCGTGAACGAACGGGGGTGAGAGCGCGCCTCCGGCGCCACGCGCTTGCCCCCTACAGGTTCCTGGGCGAGCGACGTAGTACTATGTCGGTTTGCCCAGGAGAGGCTGACTGCCGCAGTAAATATAATGTGGACAGTCGGCAAGTGGTTAAGTTGATGTTTGTGAGATGGTGAGACATTAGGCTTCTTGGACACAGTACTGATGTTTGAACAAGTCTGCATTCTTGAACATAATTTCAGTAGTTTAGGCTCCATTCACACACTGGTGTTTCGCAGGTGGAATCCTCACAATTCTGCCCGTGATTTCAAAATGTGCAAAAAAAAAAAAAAGTCAAATCGCACATCCAGGGCAGCCATCAGAAATTTTGGGGCCCCTTACACAGCTTTAGGACTGCCCCCCCCCGCCTGACCCCTTTAATGAGAGTTTACTCCTTTAATTAGGGTCCTCAAAGTCCCCCCATTACATCAGGGTTCCCAGAGTCCCCCTCCTTTCATCAGTGTTCCCAGAGTCATCCCCCCTTAAATCAGGGTCCCAAGAGTCCCTTCTTCTTATATCAGGGTTCCCGAGTTCTCCCCCCCCCCCCCCTTACATTAGGGTCCCCAGAGCTCCCTCTCTTTTCATCAGTGTTCCCAGAGTCATCCTCCCCTTACATCAGGGTCCCAAGAGTCCCATCTTCTTATATCAGGGTCCCCAGAGTTCTCTCCCCCTTTACATCAGGGTCCCCAGAGTTCCCCCTCCTTAAATTCGGGTCCCCAGAGTTCACCCTTACATCAGAGACCCCACTTTCATTAGGCTCCCCAAAGCCTCCCCTTTCATTAGGATCCCAAAGTCCCCCACTTACATTATGGTACCTAGAGCCCATTCCCTTTCAATAGGGTGCACACAGTTAGAAGGGAAGAGCAGAGTGGGTTAAGGAGAGTGGAGAAGTTTAGGAAAATAGTTGGGGTAGTGGAAGGGGAGGAGGGAGCATTGTGAAGACCCCAGCTTACATCAGGATCTATTCCTTCTCATTGCAGCAGTCGGCTACAGGACAGGTAGAAGCTGGAACACTGGGCACTGGGACCGGAAAAAGTTTGGAGGAACTTCCTCCACTTCTGAATGCAGGGGCTTGGGGGAGGGGCAAGCTCTGATTGCTGCACAGCCTGCACCCAGCATTGGACCCAGCAACAACTGGTTGGTTGCGGCCCGGGCCCCTCAGGGTGCCTGGGCCCCCTACATGTGTATGGGCTGCCCACCCCTGATGGCAGCCCTGCGCACATCAGCAAACTCCCTACCCCAGTCTGTCCGACCATCTCCTAATCTATCCATCTTTAAAGGGGAAGTAAACTTCCATCATTAAATTTTACCTATTGGTAAGCCTGAGATATTTTTTCCCCAGGCTCCACAGTTCATGATTATTCCATAACTATATCACTGATTTATCTTAATAATTCTGCTGGGCCCCATATTAATGGACTACATTTCCATTACCTGCAGATCTATGCCTTATCTCAATTGCTTTACTTCTGATCTACAGTATTTCACAAAAGTGAGTACACTCCTCACATTTCTGTCAATATTTTATTGTATCTTTTCATGTGACAACACTGAAGAAATGACACTTTGCAACAATGTAAATTAGTGAGTGTACTTCTTGTATAGCAGTGTACATTTGCTGTCCCCTCAAAATAACTAAACACACAGCCAATAATGTCTAAACCACTGGCAACAAAAGTGAGTACACCTCTAAGTGTAAATGTCCAAATTGGGCCCAATTAGCCATTTTAACTACCCGGTGTCATGTGACTCGTTATTGTTACAAGGTCTCAGGTGTGAATGGGGAGCAGATGTGTTAAATTTGGTGTTATCGCTCTCACTCTCTCAAACTGATCACTGGAAGTTCAACATGGCACCTCATGGCAAAGAACTCTCTGAGGATCTGAAAAAAAAAATTGTTGCTCTACATAAAGATGGCCTAGGCTATAAGAAGACTGCCAAGACCCTGAAACTGAGCTGCAGCACGGTGGCCAAGACTATTCAGTGGTTTAACAGGACAGATTCCTCTCAGAACAGGCCTTGCCATGGTCGACCAAATAAGTTGAGTGCGCGTGATCCACATGATATCCAGAGGTTGACTTTGGGAAAAAGACATATAGGTGTTGCCAGCATTGCTGCAGAGGTTGAAGGGGTGAGGGTCAGCCTGTCAGTGCTCAGACCATACACCGCACACTGCATGAAATTGGTCTGCATGGCTGTTGTCCCAGAAGGAAGCCTCTTCTAAAGATGATGCACAAGAAAGTCCACAACGTTTGCTGAAGACAAGCAGACTAAGAACATGGATTACTGAAACCATGTCTTGTGGTCTGATGAGACCAAGATAAACTTATTTGGTTCAGATGGTGTCAAGCGTGTGTGGTGGAAACCAGGTGAGGAGTACAAATACAAGTGCGTCTTGTCTACAGTCAAGCATAGTGGTGGGAGTGTCATGGTCTGGGGTTGCATGAGTGCTGCCGGCACTGGGGAGCTACAGTTCATTGAAAGAACCATGAATGCCAACATGTACTGTGAGTGTGACATACTGAAGCAGAGCATGATCCCCTCTCTTCAGAGACTGGGCCGCAGGGCAGTATTCCAACATGATAAAGACCCCAAACACACCTCCAAGATGACCGCTGCCTTGCTAAAGCAGCTGAGGGTAAAGGTGATGAACTGGCAAAGCATGTCTCCAGACCTAAACCCTATTGACCATCTGTGGGGCATCCTCAAACAGAGGGTGGAGGAGTGCAAGGTCTCTAAAGGTGCTTTTCCACTGCATGGTACGGATCGGTTTGGCACTTTTCCACTGCATGGTACCAAATGGTACGGGTTAGAACGGTTCGGTACGGTTTGATACAGCGGCGCTTTTCCACTACAAGGTACGGCGTCGGTACGGCTCGCTTAAACAGTACCAGCTCGGTTGGGGTTCCAAGCAGGCCGTACCGATACCATATACCACAATCCTTTGCATGCAGCATTGATTGTTTGTCACTACTAGCCACTGATTGGTCAGAGAATCGTTGTAATCCCACCCACTTACTACTAAGCACTACAACAGTGGAAAAGCAAACCGAGCTGAGTAGAGCCTATACAGTGCTGAAAGGTGCCGACTCGTACCACGCAGTGGAAAAGCAAACTGAGCCGAGCTGGGCCAAGCAGTGCCGAGTGGAGCCGAGCCGGTACTTGCAGTGGAAAAGTGCCTTTTCATCCACTAGCTCCGGGATGCCATCATGGAGGAGTGGAAGAGGACTCCAGTGGCAACCTGTGAAGCTCTGGTGAACTCCATGCCCAAGAGGGTTAGGGCAGTGCTGGAAAATAATGGTGGACACACAAAATATTTACACTTTGGGCCCAATTTTGACATTTTTACTTAGGATGTACTCCTTTTTGTTGCCAGCAGTTTAGACATTAATGACTGTGTGTTGAGATATTTTTACGGGACAGCAGATTTACACTGTTATACAAGCTGTACACTCACTACTTTACATTGTAGCAAAGTGTCATTTCTTCAGTGTTGTCACATGAAAAGATATGATAAAATATTTGCAAAAATGTGTCTCCATAAAAGCGATCTCACCTCTCCGTAACCCACTGCGGGTTATTTTAGGGAATTCATTCATCACTTATTATTTTTTATGAGGGTTTTTGTGTTACTATACTCATTGCCTCGTTATTATACTTTTTGCTCTGTATCTCTTTGGATTTCCATTCTCATATTACTATTACTATCTGCCATAGATCTTGAGCAGTGGTAGTGGATACCGAGCACGGCCATATGGGATCTGACCAAAAAACTTTGCTACATATTCTTGGACTTGAGTCCGGACTTTTTTTCACATGTGACAACATTGTCAATTTTTACATGGTGTGTTTGGTGGAGGTAGTGTATTTCTATTTAATTGATGTGATTTTTTTCAAGAAACTTTATTTAATTTAATAAAATATATTTCTAGTTATATTACCTGAATTGTGTTAGTACCTTCTTTTGCATGGTTCCTTTCCATGCTTTCTTATATTTATTTCCTATAATAAGGCTTACCTATAGGTAGTGTATATATCTCCTAAATGTGCACCATTTAGGAGATATATACTGTGTATGCAGCCAGAGACATCACCGGCGGATGCGCTCTGAAGGAATCTTGGCTCCGGTCAGTCACAGTGCCAGAGCCCGCGAACCCGGAAGCTAGACAGGTACTAGCATATTATGACATTACCTTGCTGGTAAAAAAAAAAAAAAAAAAAAATCCAGCGGTTTACAACTGCTTTTAGACTGGGTTCACACTAGTGGGAATGGGATGCTGGTTTGTCCGCATCCAATTCGCATGACAGGAGAGTGTGCCCGGCTCTCAATGGAGCCGGTTCACACATCTCCGTGGCTGCTGCGGAGCAGATTGCACAGGGGTCCTGTGCGTCTTTGGCGCCATTTCAGGTCCGAATTCAGGAAAAAAACTGGGCCTGATTCATCCCTGAAATAGAGAACAGGGACCCACCAGACCCCTGGTGTGAGCCGCATCCGCATTAGGTGTGAACCCAGCCTTAAGGGCCAATTCACACTAGTGCGATAACAGACATCGCATGTGATTTGCACCGCATGCGATGTCTGTGCAATGTGAATTCAGCCATACAAATGGTATGGCTAAATTTGCATTGTATTCCGACCAAACTTGCGCAGGACCCTTTTTATGTCCGCACTAGAATCAGATCGCATGGGTGTTCACACCTATGCGGTCCGATTATGGAAATCGCGCTGCATTTTCCAAACTGATTGCGAGGTGTCGTTAACATACACTCCGCAATCAGTTTGCATGAACAGGTTGCGATTTTGATGCGGTGTGGATTTGCAGCAAATTCGCTGTGAATTCACACCGCATCCAGTGTGAATAGGCCCCAATGTATAACTAAACTTTTTTTAGTTTTGGATGGAGTGGAGGGGGATTAGAACCCCTGTCATGTTTGTATTGCTGTCTTTGCCCCCATCCTCTCTATTTGACCTGTTTACCATTATCATTGAAAGTGAATGTAAAAGAATATCTCAACATTTTGGGTTGTCCCCACACTAGTTCTGGTGAGCTGGGGGGCCCCAAGTCAGAACACAATAGCTCAGCGGGGTGATCACTGTACTAACATCGGATTGTTAGTACCACGGCTCTGACCTGAGCTGCCAGTTTTTTTTCGTTTAACCCGCGGGGTTGACTAACAAAAAGCTGTTAGTGTGTGCTAGCTGTAAACCCTTCTCTTTAATCCCTTGACGCAAATATGTGACCCCGCTGAACTGGGCTTTATTCCGTGGGGCCGCATATTTGCGTATCTCCCTTTGTGCTCCCAGCACAGAGACCTGGCATCTCACCAAGAGCCCCCGGCCCCGTTCTAACGATCGGGACCCGCAACGTCCGATCGAGTCCCGCTTCAAAAATATGCGATGCGGGAACCCCGCGAATCCACTGCGGGTTCCCGCATCGCATTCAACTTGCAGGCAGTTCACACTGCAATAAGCTAATTGCTGGGGGTGTCAATACAAAGTTGACCACACCCCCCGATCAGTTCGCATATCGCAGTGTGAACTGTCAGTTCCTACATGAATCGGTTTGCATAGATGTGAACACCCATGCGATCCGATTCTGGTGCGGACCCAAAAAAGGGTCCTGTGCGAGTTGTGTTTGAATGCAATGTGAATTCGACCATACATGTGAACCAGCAGTCTGGGTCATCTGATCGCTGTGATAGCCTCTGGTTGGCTCAGTCACTGTGAAGCCCGCCCCCGTGTTTTCTGTCTCTGTGAATGGACAAGACAGATACATTTTATCTTGCTCTGTGTTTGCAGAGAAAGAAAAAAAGGTGTATTTAGAAAAAAAAAAATAATAATAATATTAAAAAAAATTAAAAAAACACCTAGATCAAGGATTGATCTAGATCAGCCCCAGAGTTATATTTGGGGAAAAGGTCAGGGCCAGTATTTTTTGGACAGGATTTTTAGTTTTTTAATTAGTATCAGTGTCAGTGTCAGTATGACTTATAGGCTCCATTCACACCTGAGAAATCATTTTCAGGCGTTTTTTGGGGTGTTTTTTTCTGATGTTTTTTAGGCGTTTTTCAGGAGTTTTTTGCAGGTGTTTGGAGGCAGGCGTTGACATATAATAAAAACACTTGTAATCTGACAAAAAAGAAGCTCATGTACTTTTTAAGCTTCAGGCGTTTTGCTTCAGGCGACAAAACACTCATATGTGAACAGGGGCCATTGAAATTAATGGGATTTTGCTTGTTGGACATTTTGAGACTTCAGAGATAAACGTTTTACGAGCTGAAAAACGCTCAGGTGTGAACAGGGCTTTAAGGCAGGAGAAAAAAAAAAGAATTGCGCACTATTCTTTTTGGCCTGTACTACGCATACAAACAACTAACATACATAAATGTGGTATCACTGCGATCATCAGGAGAAGGAGAATCTATTTTGGGTTGTTCTTTGGTGGTAGGTTATGGTAATAGCAAGAAATATACAGTCTCCTGTCTGCCCCTGGAAGGGCTGCCTGGGCTCACCTGCAACAAACAAAAGAGAAAACAGGCGCCTCTGAGTTAAGACTGCGATTTAATATGGCAAACAAGTAATAAAAACTTACAACAAAGTAAGTATAAGCAAACAAGATGGGTCCTTCCGGTGTCTGTGTGGAGGCTGGGGGCTTAGAGTCACCACTGTAGGTCTGTGTTCATCTCCTCTCTTCCTCTTCCTGTCCAGCAGGAAGTGGGGGGTGTCACAGCAGTGAGATGGAGGCTTGGACAGCAGGGTGAAACCGTAGTGAGATGGAGGCTTGGAGCGCAGGGTGGCCGTGATGCTCATCCACAGGATCTTCCGACGAACGACTGACGCATTTCCGAGCATGCGCACTGTGGTAGCACAATAGAAAATGCCTTGCCCAGGCCTGGGTGCATGTTGGACCTGCATTCAGTCTGCAGTGATGGGAAATCAATTTGCATGGATTGCCTCAAATGACAATGGATAAGGAAGCGGCTGCACAAATTTCAAAGCCTAGAGGCTGCAGCAGAAAATTTGCTGCAAATATCCATGTCACAGGCAAGACAGAGGCCCAACCATCACAAAAAGCATGCAGATACTGGTATTTCCAAATGTGATAAAGGAAGTGCCTTCTTTTGCCATAATGACAGCAAGTTAAAAGCTCATTGATAAAGAATGGGAGAGATCTGATAAGAAGACCAATTTACAGTAAAAGGTCTCCAAGCTTTATCCAATGAAGTTGGCTGATTCATGTTTAAGCAACGCACTTCCAGGAGTGCATGGGGCCCACCAGCGTCTGGTGCTCAAGTGTCTTTGCGTTTTTATACCTTTAGGGATCCTATGGATTGAAAACTGGATTTAAAGGAGTTATAAAGGTAGGAAGGTTTTTTATCCTAATTCATTCAAGCAATTAAGATAAAAAGCCTTCTGAGTGTAGCAGCCCCCCCCCCTAATACTTACCTGAGGTCCCTCTCTGTCGAGCGATGTCCACAAGTCCCTCGGCCCTCCGGGACTCTCCTTCCTAAGATACAGCCCCAGTGCCATTGGCTCCCGCGGCTGTCAATAAAAGTCAATCAAGAGAGAGAAGGAGCGGAAGGACAGCTCCTTGCCTGAATAAACACACAGAGCTGCAGCTCGGCTCGGGTGTCCCCATAGCAAGCTGCTTGCTGTGGGGGCACTCAATAGGAGGAAGGAGCCCCCTAAAGCACCCTCCCCATATTGAGGGCAAGCGGCCTGGTATGGTTCAGAAGGGGGGACCCCACGCCGTTTTTTTTTTCTTTAATTTTGGCGTGGAGTTCCTCTTAAAAATCTATACCAGGCAAAAAGGGCTGATATAGATTTTGCGGGGGACCCCATGCCATTTTTTTTTATTCTGTTATAGGGTTCCTGTTAACCACTTAAATACAGGGCACTTTCACCCCCTTCCTGCCCACACCAATTTTCAACTTTCAGTGCTCATTGGCTTCTATGGAAAATCTTGGCCAGCTTGACATGGCACTGCTCCCTGTCTTTAACATTGGCGTATATGGGAAATCTTGGTCAAATTGACATGGCACTGTTCCCCTTCTTTAACATTGGTGTCTATAGGAAATATTGGTCAACTTGACACGGCGCTGCTCCGGGAACCATAAGTAACAGGGACACCAAATTTGGGGAGCACTGAGAGAGGACCCAGGACTACAACATTTCTATACATTTTAAAAGTGGGGTATGCCTGTACACTACACTGGCTGCACTAAACTGACTGAACACACTATCCACTAACTACCTGCCTAATCTCCATTGTCACACACTATACACAGCTGCCGTATAAGCAGCAGCCTTATATAGTGTGGGGCGTGGACTTAGCCCCTGAGCCATGATTGGCCAAAGGCACTCTGCCTTTGGCCAATCATGGCTCTGACAGCACATTGTGCTGTGATTGGCAAAAACATACAGGTCAGGTGCATGCTTTGGCCAATCATCAGCAATCAACGCACTGCAAGACGCAGTGCACTATGAGGCACTCATCGGTGGGCGAAGTTCAGTGAACACAGGAACAGCTGATGTTTGAGTTGAACTTATGTTCGACTCAAGCACACAGCCTATCCCTATTCATGACCAACAGGGCTCAAGAAGAGAGAATTATTGAAAGATTACGTATAAGAATTATACTGCAACAAGTCCATAGTGCTGGTGCCAACAAAAGAAGAAAATCTGGGGGTTTCTCCCCATACTTCCTAGTACCCAAAGCGTCCAGAGCTTTCCCTACTGTCTGGGTTTCAAGATTTTCAATGGGTACATACACATTCAAGATGGAGACTGTGCAAGCAGTCATGGCGATAGTTCAGCATAAAGACCGGTTAGTGTCAATCGACCTGGCTGACGTATACTTCCATGTACCAATCAGTGCGTAACACCAGAGACATCTGAGATTTGCAGTGACCGGCTATCACTTCCGGTTCAGGTGTTTTCCATTTTTAGAATTGACACAGCACCAAGGATCTTTTCAAACATTTTGTTGGTAGTGGTGACGGTAATTTGTCCATGAGGATAAGGCTCTACCGCTACTTGGACGACGTTTTGATATTCGCATGGTAAGCCAGGATCTGGCAAATCATCACAACCTCGTCCTAGAAGTCCTTTTCCAAGTTCAGTCGACTAGTGAACAAACAGGGAAAGCAGTTAACCCCTTCCTAATCTATGCAGGTTCTTGGAGTAGTTTTTTTTTTTTTTTTGCAAATAAAAACTTTATTGAAGAGTGGGGTAGTCCGCCAGCATGCGGCATCACAGTACTCGGAGTAGTTTTTCATGCCCTAATAAGTCAAGTGGTTTTTCAAAACTGCAAAATTTCCAAAATGAAAATCTACGTACGAAGAGTCATGGAGACAGCCTTGAGTCAGTTGGCACATGGGAGCTTTTCAATTTTCCTTCCTCAGATAATGGAGTGGGCTGTTTATGGATCAGAAGGTCTTTGTGTCTGCACAAATTAAGCAAAAACTGGAATTTTGAACATTACCAGTGTGCCTTTTTGTGGCCTGCCTCTCAGCCCAGGAGATGGAATAATTCTGACGTCAGATGCCACTTTGTCTCCAGTCTGAGGAGAAAAGTGCAAGGCCATTGGAGCCTGGTGGAATTCAGATGCTCTGACTTTCTTAAATGAAAGGCAGTTTTTTCTAGCATTGCAAGCCTTTCAGGATCCTCCTCCAAGGGGCCTGAGTGAAGTTGATGATTGACAACAAGACAACAGTAGCCTACATTGCCCACCAAGTGTCTATGTCCTGCTACTTTTCGCAACATAAACTTTTCGCTGGGCGGAAAGCCGCTTACAGGCAGTTAATGGCAGTCTACTTACTGGAAAAGCAGGATCCACTAACCGATCAGTTAGACAAATTATTTAGCAACAATAGGTACTTGAACTAATCTTGGCTCTATGAGGCATTCCAGTGGTAGTTCTCACAGAGACTCCACTGAACAGACAGCTTCCGATATTTGCAACAAGGTACAAAGGTGAAGTGATAGATGGATTCCCAGTGCCATGAGTTTTTTTTTCCCATTGGTGTTTCTCTTCCTCCAGTGTCCCTAATTATGAAGATTCTTCTGAAAATGTAGATCTTTTATGCCAAAGTCAAAGGCAGCACCCCAATCCAGTAGAACTCTTTTAATAGCCTGGCTTTTAAATTGGCCAAACTAGAAGTGCAGAGATTCTCATCTAAGGTGGTTCAGACCTTGGTGAAGACTGCAAGATTATGAATGTTACATATGAGAGGATATGAAGGAAGCTTTTTCTGTTTGCTCAGCAAAGTTTTCTCTCCTGTGTCCCCAGCTCTAGCCAATATGCTGGAAATTGTTGCAATCAGCGCTTGAGGTTTGTCTGGCATACAACTCCATTAACCTCCCTGGCGGTATTCCTGAGTGTGGCTCCGGGTGGAATTTCAGTGCCATTAGCGGTAACCCGGGCATGTGTATGTGTATATATATCAATATATATATATCAATATATATATATATATATATATATATATATATGTATATGCATACACTGTATATATGTATATATATATATATATATACACGTGTATATACAGTACATATATATATATATATATACTGTATATATATATATAAACACGCGTGTGTATATATATATATATACTTTAACTTATTTATAGTTATTTATTATAATATAATTTATGATTTTGTGTTTCAAACTTTATCATACCCGAGATGTTATAAAGAAGAACGCACAGTAAAAAAAAATCATATATAAATAATTGGTTTGGGCTGTTCGTCCTTAAGAATTACATGCAAAATAATTGTACCGCTTTCAGCACCTAAAATCGGAAACAATCATACCGCCAGGGAGATTAAAGTACAGGTCTCTGCCTTTACCCTTTTTTTTTCAAGCTGCAGGTGGGTGGAAGATCCATTGACCATATGTTTCATGCAGGCAGTAATCTATATACGACCACCAAAGAAAATCCTTGTTCCCTTCATGGGACTTAAGGCCCGTAGACACGATACGAAAATCGGAAGGGAAATTTCGTCCGACGAACGATCTGCCGATTTTCGGATTGTTAGTATAGTGCTTTCGACAGCCGATTATGAATTTTCGGACAACAAAAACTGGATGTGCAGGCTATAACATTTTTATAGTGCTTCAACACAACGTTTTTCGTTTAATTAGTACAGTTTTCGTCCGAAAAAAAATCGTAAGAGCAAGACTCGGCATGCTCAGCAAAGAAAGAACACATACAAAACAATTCAACACATGACATCACTTCTGAAGTTGAATTCTGTCATACGGGAATTTTCATATGAAAGTAACCTCTTCACTTTCCTTATGAGACTAGCATGCAACAAAAAACGGACGACAGATCGTTCGATGATCAGATCGTATGCACGGGGCTTTAGGCTTGGTTTTGATAGCACTGGTACAGGCATCTTTTGTTCCATTAGCTTCATTTCCATTGCAGTTCCTAGTGGTAAAACTAGTTCCTCTAACAGCCATTTCTTCAGACAGAAAGATGGAGATTGCAGCACTTTCCTGAAAAGATCCTTTTTGTGTCTTTTTACCAAAAATAGAGATACCACATCCGTCCAAGTTTTCAGTTACTTATGGACAAGTTGCTAACAGTGTACACGCAAAGGTGAAAAGACATGAGGAAAGTGCACAATACTTTTATTTTGCCGTCAGGTTCTTGAGTCATCTTCTATTGGTTTACCAGGGTGATTTGATTGGCATGCAGGAGGTAGTCCTTTCTGCTCAGGAACAGGTGCAAGCCATGGGTGTCCGCAGGTAGGGGCAAGGGGCCCCCCCTGGAATCTCAACTTCCCCTTTCAAGTGGTTGCTAAGCCACTTTATGCCATCCTGTCTAGTCTGTTTAATAATACTCTGTGTCTGTGTTTTAAATAAATAAGCTGTTCTTTACCAGGTTTTCAAAGGGCCAAGCGCTGCTCACGTGACCCGTCGGCTCTCTCCTCTCCCCGTCTGACAGCTGCCTGCAGCGGGTGGGGCTAAGGATTCCTCACTGATGTCAGTCAGGAGGGGAGTAGAAGGGGAGGGGGGAGAGGAGGCGTGTCACGTGAGCGGCGTTCTGAAAACTGGTAAATAACGGCTTATTTTTATAAAACACAGATACAGGGGCACACAGGATTATTAAACAGACTGTAGAAAGGATATGAAACTTTAAATGAAACTACAGCAGCAGACAGGGAGGGAGGGGGGAGGAAGAGGACAGGAGAGCTGCGGATGATGGAGGCACGTAAAGTGACCACGGTGTCGGGGCTCAGCAGCCATGGTATATGGTGGTCAGTTTACAGAGGGGAGGACATAGCCAGGCAGGATAAGCCAGGTATTTTAGGTGATAGAAGGGGCCAAATTACACAGCTAAGCACTGTGCTGTATAACATGCTTTAAGGCAGGGGTGGGGAACCATTTTTCTGCCAAGGGCCATTTGGGTATTTATAAAATCATTCGGGGGCCGTACAAAATTATCACCTTTAAAAATTATCCTGTTATATTTGGTCAAACGTTTATTTAACTCACCCCTAATGTGATGGCTGCAACTGCTTCTCTCTGGTGAGGTGTGTGATATTAGCTGGTATTGATGATGTTTCTACTCGCAACTGGTTTTACAGGTTTGCGTCGGTCAGTCTGGAGCGCAGTCGACTTTTTTGTGGTGGTAAGTTTTGAAAAGAACTGCTGGTGGGTACAGCTGGCTGGTACTGCTGTGGGTACTGCTGACTCAGGCTGGTACTGTGCTGTAGTACTGTTGGTACTGTTGTAGGTACTGCTGACTCTGGCTAGTACTGCTGGTTCTGCAGTGGGTACTGCTGGTTCCGGCTGGTACTGCTGTGTGTACTGCTGGCTCTGGCTGGTACTGCTGTGTGTACTGCTGGTTCTGGCTGGTACTGCTGTGTGTACTGCTGGCTCTGGCTGGTACTGCTGGCTCTGGCTGGTACTGCTGGCTCTGGCTGGTACTGCTGTGTGTGCTGCTGGCTAGGAGAAGTGTAGCAGCGCCATGCTGGAGGAAGAGGTGATGTTTCCTGTATTGGTCACAGTGCATTTGATATCACTGTGACTCAGACTGTCATAACGGAGCAGGAACTATACAGGAAGCATCGGCTCCATTCTGACAGATCAGCTGAGAGACAGACTCAGCTGCATGGGGGGCCGGACCAGATGACTTTGGGGGCCGCATACGGCCCCCGAACCGAACCGTAGGTTCCCCACCCCTGCTTTAAGGGAACAGGATCAATTTTTTTTTTTAGGTTAACAAATGCCTTAAAAATAAATGCTGCTGTTTGCTCTTTAAAAATAAATACTCAAAATAAGTATAATGACTAAGCCCCTCCCCTTCATTACATTGTTGCAAAGGGGCGGAGCATGGGTGACCTTAAAACGATGACCTACCCTGAAAAAAATTCTGCGGACACCCATGGTGCAAGCTCCTTCGACCTGAGGGGTGTCAGCCTTTGGGGCAGTTATGCCAGTATTTCAGTGGAAGATATATGTGAGACACCTAGCCCTTCATTTGACTTTACAAGTCAGGTGTGCAGTCAGCTACTTCTGCAAAGACATATAAATTCCTTTTTGTCTTTGATTGTCAATGTTTCTTTTCATCTGTTCTCTCCCGCCCATTTATTCAGCTAGTTATATCCCATTGTGTGCTGACATGAGGTAGGGCCAGGAGAATGGAAAGATGTTATCAAAACTAAGGCTCTGTTCACACCGGAGCGGCTTTAAAGTCACCTGACTCTGAAACCGCCCGTACAGTGCGACTTCAGCGTGGCTAGCAAACAACTTCTTTAATAGAAGTCAATGCAAGCCGCTCAAAAGTCACCCCAAGTAGTGCAGGAACCTTTTTCTAAGTCAGAGTGACTTGAGTCGCTCCAATTAGAACAGTTCTATTGCACTGAATGGAGCACGACTTGTTAGGCAACTAAGTCATCTGACAAGTCGCCCCAGTGTGAACTGGTCCTTACCATAATTTTCCTTTCCTGGCCTTTCCTCACATCAGCACAGGACTCCCTCCCTAGTGGGCTAGGTTATTAAGCACTTAAGTGGGGGAGGGGCTGTCTTTTATTTAGCTAGGAAGAGGTGGTCCTGTGGGTTCCAGAGGAAGTGTTAACCCATTGTGTGCTGATGTGAGGATAGGTCAGGAAAGGAAAATTACGGTATTTGATAACAATTTTCCGTTAATATATAAAAGTTTGAAGGATTGCTGTACAAAAAATTAATTTAAACCATACCGAAAAACATATGTATGTTTTTTGCTATAGTTTGAATATATTTTATGTGCAGCAAATCTTTTTTTTTTTTTTTGGAAATTATTTTTAATGCAAGTTTTATAAGATAGTACGAAACAGAGTCTTTCGGGCATACCCAGGCTCAAATACAAAACAGCAACAAAACAAAAAGGGGAAAGACCGAAAAAAGGGAAAAACAAAGAAAAGAAAAATAACCCCATGTGTCGGTACGCTCAGATCATGTATATAGGTCAGTACATTGGATATTGCAAGGTGCAGCAAACCTTTCAACTTTTTTCTGTTTATGACATGTGGGAGGGGATGACTGCATTGCACTATCTATCTATCTATCTATCTATCTATCTATCTATCTATCTATCTATCTATCTATCTATCTATCTATCTATCTATCTATCTATCTATCTATCTATCTATCTATCTATCTATCTATCTATCTATCTATCTATCGGCCTATCGGCCTATCGATCTATCGGCCTATCGATCTATCTATCTATCTATCTATCTATCTATCTATCTATCTATCTATCTATCTATCTATCTATCTATCTATCTATCTATCTATCTATCTATCTATCTATCTATCTATCTATCTATCTATCTATCTATCTATCTATCTATCTATCTATCTATCTATCTATCTATCTATCTATCTATCTGTCTATCTATCTGTCTGTCTGTCTGTCTGTCTGTCTGTCTATCTATCTATCTATCTATCTATCACAGAATGCACATGTGTGAATTAAAACACTTGAAAAAATCCCAAATAAGCCCATATCCAATAATCAGTTTGGGGATTTATCTAATAAATGGCAGAATTAAAAGTTCCCACCTTGAGCTCCATCCTAGGTCTCAATGAAAAAAAAAAGTAAAAAAATTGTACCTGTCACTCTCTATTAGCAACAAATAACACTGTAGAATATAGTATACTATACGATATTATAAAGTGCTATACTGATATAGTAGTAATTTCATTTTGAGCCATGATTTGGAAAGTTTGCTATTATTTCATCAGGGCTGAAAGTAAAAAAAGCTAGATATGTGTGCAAGGGGGATCTTTGCTCATTTGTAGAGGGAGACTTCCTTTTTTTTTTAGCAGCAAGATATGAACATGGATTTGAGTTGATCAACAACAAATATTTTTTGCAATCAATAATTTTTATTGAATTTCAAATACAGATGAAAAACAGAAAATCACATCAACAGAAAGTGATATAAGAAAATAACAACAACAAGGTAGAACATTATCCAATAGTGGATAACAAATCTTATTTATGGGTCCTCAACATCATTGCTCTTGAACTGATCTTTGAATTAAAATGATACTTTCATGCTATTCATTATACAGGTGTATCTCATAAAATTTGAATATCATCAAAAAGTTAATTTATTTCAGTAATTCAATTCAAAAAGTGAAACTCATATATTTTATATAGATGCGTCACACACAAAGTGATATATTTCAAGCATTTTTTTCTTTCAATTTTGATGATTATGGTTTACAGCTTGTGAACACCCAAAATTCAGGATCTCAGAAAATTAGAATATTACATAAGACCAATAAAGAAAGGGTTTTAAATACAGAAATGTTGGCTTACTGAAAAGTATGTCCATGTACAGTATAGTATGCACTCAATACTTGGTTGGGGCTCCTTTTGCATGAATTACTGCATCAATGGAGGCGATCAGCCTGTGGCATTGCTGAGGTGTTATGGAAGTCCATGTTTCTTTGATAATGGCCGTCAACTCATCTGCATTGTTGGGTCTGGTGTCTCTCATCTTCATCTTGACATTACCCAATGGATTCTCTATGGGGTTTAGGTCAGGTAAGTTTGCTGGCCAATCAAGCACAGTGATACGATGATCATTAAACCATGCATTGGTACTCTTGGCAGTATGCGCAGGCGCCAAGTCCTGCTGGAAAACTAAATCAGCATCTCCATAAAGTTGATCAGCAGAGGGAAGCATGAAGTGCTCTAGAATTTCCTGGTAGAGGGCTGCACTGATTTTGGACTTGATAAAACACAGTGGAACAACACCAGCAGATGACATGTCTCCCCAAAGCATCACCGACTGTGGAAACTTCACAATGGACCTCATACAACTTGGATTCTGTGCCTCTCCCCCCTTCCTCCAGACTCTGGGACCTAAAACTCCAAATACAGTGCAAACTTTTCCACAGTCCATGATGATCAGCTTTATGGAGATGCTGGTTTCATTTTTCAGCAGGACTTGGCACCTGCCCACACTGCCAAAACTACCAATACCTGGTTTAATGATCATGGTATCACTGTGCTTGATGCCTCATACTATACTGTAATATTCTAATTTTCTGAGATACCGAATTTTGGGTTTTCACTAGCTGCAAGCCATAATCATCAAAATTAAAAGAAAGAAATGCTTGAAATATATTATTCTGTGTGTAACGCATACACAATATATGAGTTTCACTTTTTGAGTTGAATTACTGAAATAAATTAATTTTTTGACGATATTCTGATTTTATGTGATGCACCTGTATATCCTGCTGTTGAATGCAGCACTCAGTGTTTACTTTAAATCTAGAGATTTCCCCCTGCAGTTGGTTCTTCTTCCACTAGGTGTCCTCAGTCAGATAGCTGGCATCATTCAACCCCCTCCTCTGAGCCCAGGTTGTCCTGGACCCTGCTCCACTCTGTGACTGAGCAGTGATAGGAGAAGCAGTACAGTTATGAGCTCATATCTCTGCCTCTGCTTTCTCCTCTTATTTGTTTGTTCCTTTTCAGTACATAAACGGATTGGCTCCATGTGCTTCTTCTTCCTCTCAATTTCCAGCCATGCTGTAAAGGGACTGATAAAGGCTGATATTGGGTCAGATTCAAGTACTTACACTGCTTGTATTTAAAATGACATTTAATTATGTAGTAAAGTAGAACTAAACTTTCTTTTTCTTTTAATTTGGATAATGTAAGGGAGGGTTGTAACCCCTGTGAGTTTTTTTGCCATCTTTGATTTGTGTCCCATTGGGTGGATTTCCCTACAATTCCTGTTCCATAGCCAAGACATGTAATAAGAGGAAATACAGAGGGAGACTATTCCTAATGGGGACACTGACAGCAATAAAAACGTGACAGGTGTTCTAATCCCTCTCCACGCTATTCAAAACTATAAAAAAAAGGTATTTTCTTTGGTTACGGTATACTTTAATGATCACAGAGCTGCATTAAAGCAGTATTTATTAAATTGCAGCTTACCAATTCTTAAACATGATGGCTGCATTCATTTCCTATATTAGGCTTTCTTTTTTCCATCTTCTACTTTCATCTGGTAATCCAGACAGCAAGTATGTTGTTTTTCACAAGCTCAAGATCTCCAGCAGAATGTATCAACGCTGCTAAACGCACCTAAACGCGGCTTAACGCTGCATATCGGCTTTTAGCAGCAGCGTTTTTTAAAATGTTAAAAATAAAAAATGTGATTGGTCACAAATAGAAGAGGGTTGTGTTTATTTAATAACACTGCTAAGCGCCAATGCGCCTAAACGCGCATTGACGCCAATGTGAAATGCTGCTAAAGGCGCGTTTTTGACGCTGCTTTTTCCAGACTTAGGAAATAGCTTTGGAGCTCATTTTTTCTGAGGCCCTGTGTGCATGGGGCCTTAGAACTGCATTCCCCCGTGTTCCCACTGGGAAAAAAAAACCCTAGCTGTGCCTACTGTGCTCATTTCTCCAGAGTTGTGTCTCACTGATACAGGAGGTGTGTTATTGGCCAAATCACCAGGTGAAAACAGAGGGGAAAAAGCCAAAGCATAGAAAATGAATGCAGCCACTACATCTAATCATTGGTAAGCTGCAATATATTACAATGTTTGTTTAATACCGCTTTAATTTGTGTCTTTTATATCTGCCTGGAATTAAGGTTTAATGCTATCGTTCTTTAACCACCTCCCACCCGGGCCATTGTAAATATACGGCCGGGTGGGAGTCTCGTCCTTCTGAATGGACGTTCCGGAACGTCCTTCAAAGACGAGAGAGATCACGCCGCCGCGGGCACGCGCAGCGGCGCGATCTCGATGTGCCTGTGTCCCTCGGACACAGAGCAACATCATTCGGCAGGAGGGCCCTGTGATTGGCCCTCCTGATCACATGACGGCTGTGTCCAATCACAGCCGTCATGTAATGTAAATAGAGCCGTTGTAACGGCTTCGATCTCTTCTCCTCCTGACAGATCCTGTCAGTGAGGAGAAGAGAAGAGGATCGGTGCTGCTGCTGGGGTGATCAGTGAGTATTTCTAATTACTCACTGATCACAGGGGGGGTCTGTGCTGGTAATCAGATGATTGATTACCAGTACAGCCTTGGGGGGGGAGGGGTGCCACTAAGCCACCAGGGATGCCCACCCATGACCACCAGGGATGCCCACCATGGCCACCAGGGATGGCAAGCAGGGCTCAGAGAGCCCCCCAGTGCCCTCCCTATCAGTGTTGCCCACCAATGCCATCTATCAGTGCTGCCCACCAGTGCCGTTATTGCCATCTATCAGTGCCGCCCACCAGCGCCCATTACTGCCCACCAGTGCCGCCTATCAGTGCCCATCAGTGCCCCCCATCAGTGCCGATCAGTGCCCCCCATCAGTGCCGATCAGTGCCGATCATTGCCGCCCAACAGTGCCACCTATCAGTGCCCATCAGTGCCCATCAGTGCCGCCAATCAGTGCCCATCAGTGCTGCCTATCAGTGCCCATCAGCGCTGCATATCAGTGCCCACCAATGCTGCATATCAGTGCTATCTATCAGTGCCACATATCAGTGCCCATCAGTGCTGCATATCAGTGCTACCTATCAGTGCCCATCAGTGCTGCATATCAGTGCCACCCCATCAGTGCCACCCCATCAGTGCCACCCCATCAGTGTCTCCTCATCAGTGCCTGTCAGTGCGGCATCATCAGTGCTCATCAGTGCAGGAAAAAACATATCTATTTACAAAATTTTATAACCTAAACAAAAAAACTTTTTTTTTTTTTTCAAACTTTTCAGTCTTTTTTTATTTGTGCACCAAAAAAGAAAAAACCTGACGGTGATCAAATACCACCAAAAGAAAGCTCTATTTGTGGGGAAAAAATGACACAAAATTGGTTTAGGTACAGTGTTGCATGACCGCGCAATTGTCATTCAAAATGCAACAGCGCTAAAAGCTGAGAATTGGTCTGGGAAGGAAGGGGGTTTAAGTGCCCAGTATTGAGGTAGTTAATTATATCATTGAGAATATAACCGTGATAAGGGATGATATGCAGACTGGAAGTTTTTCTCTTGCTCTCACTTCCACTTCTATATAATGAGTAATACAGGGCTGAAATACTTTTCAGGTCCTTTCTATATTTCCCAGCTAAAGCTGCCCTAATATCACACTACAAATAAGTTTTACTGTATTCAGTGCAGGTAACTTCAGCAGGAAGTTACATGGAAATTCTCAATGAGAGAAGAAGATTAGCATAACAATTTGCAACAATTAGCAGTAAAATGACTAAATTCCTATTCATTTACAGAAACTTTCATTAAATAGGATGATGTCACAGGACAGGCTTTTCAATGCAGATGTTTCGTAAGAGGAAATGTGGAGCAGAAATCCCATCACAAGGAAACAAAGTGAGCGAGACGCTCCAGTCCAGCCTTGCAACATCAAGCTTTAGCAATCGGTTCAAAGCTTCTTTTGCTTTAAACTTTTTCTACTTCCTTCAAGCAGTTTTCTTTTTTTTAGGTATGCTACACATGTCTATGCAGTTTAGTGTATGGTCCCAACATCTGTGAGGTACGGACACTGGAGGCGAGTGTAAGGGACCATTTAAATCCTGCTCATGCACACAGGAATTAGATCAGTGGCCGCCCATTGGTCAAAGAGAAACCTTTTTTTGAATTTCATGGTTTTGTTAATAATACCATCTATGATAGGCTATTCCCAGAGCTCCCAGCTGTTCCTCATTTCAAGGGACTGTCCTTCTTTTCAAACAAAATACCTCTGCCTCTCTTTCCTTCTCATTAGTCCCTCTTTCTAGTCTACAGGTATAGACATTAAACAATGAATTATATATCTACCAAAACTATTATATTGTGCTAAACTTTTCATTTGTCTTCTAAATTCCTACTTTGTTGTTTTGAACAGCATGTAAGAAGGAGAATCCGTGGTGAAAAAGGACTTGTGGGTTTACCTAATCATTTTTTGTAGATTCATTCTTTTTTTTGTTTTTTGTTTTTTAAACTTGATTTTATTGGAAGTTTTGCATACAAAGGACAATCAGATATCATGATTTCTATCACAGAAATAACAATGTGAATAGAGATGGCAATAGATTTCACAGAATTCCAAACATACAGAATGCGTAAGTTAAACTGATTGTAAAGTTTCGTTTTTTATTTGGTTAAAAATTACAAACATGTTATACTTATCTGCTCTGTGTAATGATTTTGCACAGAGCAGCCCGAATCCTCCTCTTCTCAGATCCCTCCTCGCTGCTCCTGGCTCCTCCCTCCTGTTGAGTGCCCCCACAGCAAGAAGCTTGCTATGGGGGCACTCGAGCCGAGCCGCAGCTCCCTGTGTCCATTCAGACACAGAGCAGTGGCCGCCCCGCCCCTCTCTCTCCTGATTGGCTCACTGAATTTGATTGACAGCAGTGGGAGCCAATGGCACCGCACTGCCATCTCAGCCAATAAGGAGGGGAGTCCCCTGCAACTGAGACGCTCCTGCAACATCTCTGGACATAGATGGGCTCAGGTAAGTATTAGGGGGGCTGAGGGGGGCTGCTGCACACATAACATAGACCGTGTAAAATGACAGTCTCTGGCTTTATGAAACTGTGTAACAGTCTTTAACAGATTCCGCAATAAAGTTGAAGCCTGTAAGAGGGGGAAACGTGTTGGACAGGAGAAGCCAGTGTCCTTCACCTTGCATGGTCCGCAGTGATCATCTCAGCTGTGAGTATCATGTGAAGGAGGATTTAGTATACAGAGGAGCCGACCAGCCCATGTTCTTATGCCCCGTTCACACGTTCCGATAATCATACGATAAAACTCGCTTTCGACCTGATCGCACGATAATCTGATTGTTAGTACACAGCTTTCGACAGCCGATCGCGACAGTTGGTCCAACAAAATCCGAAGGGACAAACAGGAAAACTTCTGTTGTACGATAGCCCCGCGAACGACAATCGTTTCATCAGTACACTATGCGTCCGCAAAAAATAGATCGACAAAGACCGCGCATTATCAGAAACACTAAAATAGCACGGAAAAAGCCTGGCTGCCATTGTTTTTGTTTTGCACCATCTGATACGTAGCTAAGCAACCAGGAAGCTTTTACCGAATCGTACGACAAAAATAATACGGTTAGTACGCATTGTTGAATTCGATGTTAGTATCATGCAACAAAATGCGAACAATAAGTCGTCCGATTTATCTGAATGTGTGTACGGGGCATTACAAGCCACAATACCCAAGCGAAACGGCCAGCAAACAGCAACGGAGAGGGCTATCCATCCATCCATGGAGAGGTCCGGTATCTCAACGCTGCTTACCCGCAGCCAGCTAGTAAGAGGCTATTGCCTTAGTCCATCCTCACTTTGGATGTCATCTGATATTGCACATTTATTGCAGAATCTGTTAAAGACTGTTACACAGTTTCATAAAGCCACAGACTGTCATTATACATGATCTATGTTATTTGTAGCAGGTTTTATTACTTTTTACACCTTTGTGAATTCATTAATTGGCCCATGTTCATAGCTCTTTCAGGCCACTGTGGACTTTTTTATATATGCAGTGATTTTTGATCACATACAGAGAAGATAGCGCACTTTATTTTATTGTCTCCACTCAATTGTTTCCATATTCAGGAATTCTAAGTGCAGCAATCTACATACTTGATCGGCGCATCTATACCTTATACAATATATAAGAAAATACCAGACTGTAGAAAACAAGAGCACCCGGCTGATCGAAATGTGCTCTAAGGAAGCAGTACCAATATGTTCACCAAAAACCTGAATAAAAATGTATCAAGAGAAGAAGTAACAGATATCTGATTGGCTGTGTTTCTCCTAGCTTCAACACCATCTCACATTTGATTAGAGGTATCATCAGTATACAGGACACATTGGAAGTGGAGTGTAGGGGTAGTCTATGGAGGAGGATCAGAGATTAAAGTGGTTGTTACCCTAAAAAAAAAAAGAAAATGGATCCTGTTCCCCTAAAGCATAGTTTACAGCACAATGCTTGTGCTGTGTAATTTGGTGCCTTGTATCACCTAAAATACCTGGCTAGTGCTGCCCTCGCTCTGTAAACTGACCCCCTTTATCGTGGCTGCTGAGCCCTGACACCGTGGTCAGTTCACGTGCCTCTGTCATCCGCTATCTCTCCTTGCTCCCTCTCCCCCTCCCTCCCTGCCTGTCAGCTGTGTCAGTGCCAATCACTCCCCTCCTGCTGCTAAAATTACTGTTTCCTTCCTATAATCTCCAGTGTTATATTACAGTATGGGCCCCAGTGTATGTTATTTATGAAAAATATGCCCCTTCATACCTAAATTCAGAGCGCCTCTCAGCGCTCACGTGACTGCCCGCCACTCTCCTCCCTTCCTCGCGACTGACATCAGCGGGGTATTCTTAGCTCTGCCTGCTGTAGCTGTCAGATCAGGAAAGACAGTGGTAGGCGGTCATGTGAGCGCCGAGCGGCACTCTGGAATTAGGTATGAAGCGACATATTTGTTATAAATAACATGCACTGGGGCACATACTGTAATATAACACTGGGAATTATAGGAAGCCACTTTAAGGCAAGGGAGAAATCACTAGTGTCATGTGTGTCTAGCCATTATCCCCAGATTTTTTAGAACTTCCCAGGGCAGCCTCTAGCCAGGGCCGGCCTTAGGTGTTCAGGCGCCCTGTGCGAGCTAATTCTGTGGTGCCCTCCCCGCACGTTTTCTTGCACCTTTTTTGTACTTTATTTGACTTTTCTTTTTTATGATCACTAATAACTTAGCCCCCCTTACATGAGAGACCCTCACAGAGGCCCCCCTTACATCAGAGACCCTCACAGAGGCCCCCCTTACATCAGAGACCCTCACAGAGCCCCCCTTACATCAGAGACCCTCACAAAGGCCCCCCTTACTTTAGAGACCCTCACAGAGCCCCCCCTTACATCAGAGACCCCCTTAAATTAGAGACCCCCACAGAGCCCCCCCTTACATCAGAGACCCCCACAGAGCCCCCCTTACATTAGAGACCCCCCACAGAGCCCCCTTTACATCAGAGACACCCCACAGAGCCCCCCTTACATCAGAGACCCCCCAAAGAGCTTCCCTTACATCAGAGGCCCCTCTTACATCAGAGACCCTCACAGAGCCCCCCTTACATCAGAGACCCTCACAAAGGACCCCCTTACATCAGAGACCCTCACAGAGCCCCCCTTACATCAGAGACCCCCTTAAATTAGAGACCCCCACAGAGCCCCCCTTACATCAGAGACCCTCACAAAGGACCCCCTTACATCAGAGACCCCCACAGAGCCCCCCTTACATCAGAAACCCCCTACAGAGCCCCCCTTACATCAGAGACCCCCCCACAGAGCCCCCATTACATCAGAGACCCTCCACAGAGCCCCCTTACATCAGAGACCCCCCACATCAGACCCTGTCCAGGCCACGGTTGCCGCTTACCTCCCGCGGTGCGGCCTGATCATCTGCGAGCTGTGATGGCCACACGGCGCCCCTGTTGCCCATGGCGCCCTGTGCAGCCGCACAGCTCGCACACCCCAAAGGCCGGCCCTGCCTCTAGCCTCCTATGTCAGTTTGTACTTAACCAGCCTTTTCTAATATGTAAAGGCTTAAAGTGAATCCAATGCAAGGCTATAGTTTTCCTAGCATACATAGTATAGTAAGGATCTAAGTAATAGTTTAGCCTTAGCAGAAAATGTCTAAGGCTGGCTATACATGGTTCGAATCTCAGCCGGTTCAGCAGGAACTGGCTGAGAATTAAGCCGTTAATGGACAAGTTGAATGTACCAAGTTGAGTCCAATTGGTCAACTTAGGTACAACCAGCCTGCAGGATCCTCTTGTGATTACCAACGGGAATGGGCGGGGGACAGTCGCTGATTCCCCTGTCAACACTACCTGTGTTGATGGAGGAATCATGCAAATTTACGGGTTGCAGGAAAGAAATTTGCATGGTGTATAGCCAGCCTTAAGGCCTGTACACACGATAAGAAAATCTGTAGGGAAAATTCGTCTGACGACCGATTTGACGATTTTTGGATTGTTAGTATGGTGCTTTGGATAGCCGACTCCGACTTTTCAGCTGACAAAATCCTGATGTGCAGGCTATAATATTTCTGTCGTCCGTCAAAACAACGTCCGATTTTCGTCATTCATTAGTACAGATTTTGACGGAAAAAAATCTTAACCTCCCTGGCGGTATGATTCTTTTGGATTTTAGGTGCTGAAAGCACTACCATTATTTTGCATGTAATTCTTGTGAATGAGCAGCCCAAACCAACTGTATACATTTATTATATATATATATCTATGTATACATATATTATATATGTATACATATATTATATATATATATATATATATATATATATATATATATATATATATATATATATATACGTATATATATATAAATACATAAAAAGTACAGTAAAACTGCAGGAAAGGGCACTGGGGGGCAAACTAATGTGTATTTTTATTATTTTGAATTGTATCAGTGTGTTCGGTGTGTTTTACATTTGAATTTGCCGCCAGTTCCACCCCCCTGCGAACGTCACGTCGCAGGAGACGAAAGCCGGGGCACAGAGACGATCGGGAGGAAGAACCGCCGCTAGACACCGCCGGGACACATCGCTGGATCCCGGTGACAAGGTAAGTAACCCTGCTTTCAGGATCCAGCGATGCTTCTGGTGGTACCCCGAGTGTGGGTTACCGCTTTGGCTCTGAAATTTAACCCCCGAGCCACGCTCGGGAATACCGCTAAGAAGGTTAAGAGCAAGACTAGGCATGCTCAGAGACGAAAGAACACATACAAAGCAATCCAGCACATGACATAACGTCTGAAGTAGAATTCTGTTGTACGGGAAAATACATATGAAAATAACCTCTTCACTTTCCATATGAGAATAGCATGCCACAAAAAACGGACGACAGATCGTTCGATAATCTGATCGTGTGTATTGGGCATTAGTCTTCAAAAACGACCAGCAGACACCATTTAGGGCTACACACGTTAGGGAAATCAAAACAATCACCAAGAAATGCAGTAACTCCCGACAAAAATGATCTAACCTGATCGAAGGCCCAGACCATGTGCAGGAAGTCCCCAGTCTCTTTCTTACATTTATGGCATACAGGGATGTCACGTTTATGCATGTAAAATAATGGCAGTGGCGTATAGTGTGTTCTATGTAAGTACCACAATTGGGTACGTTTTTCCCTAGGAGAGATAACTGTGCCAGGGTATGAGTTAAACAGCTCCTGCGAGTTCTCAGGAGAGAGGTCAGGAATATTCATCAACCACCTTGACTGTACTTTGAGGAGCTGCGGGTGATGGCCTATCTATGAGAAGTATGTAGAATGTTGAAATAAGCCATGTTGGTTTGGTTGGCCCATTCTAGTTTGGATTTGCAGAGACATTTATTCCGAAGCCCTAAGCAGATTCATTCTTAGGCTAGCCATACATAATACATTTTTTTTCATTCAACCACAGGGTTGAACAAAAAATGTGTTGATTTCCCCATCCACACATTCGATGTTGATGGGGGAATCACTCCCACAGCGCTATTGTGTCCTGCCAGTGGGGAGATCTTCCCTGCTAGAAGAATACACTAATCACTGTTTCTGGTTAAAGCCGGGAGCGCTAATCGTTGGGGAATGAACCTGAATGAATTACTATATTTGGTTGTGAAAACTCTGAGGGACACAGACTTTACTCTCTTATAATAACCAGAGTGAACTGCCATACATGTCTTTTGGACAATCTGTAGTATTCTATAGAAGGACCTGTACCATATCTAGACCATCCGCTGTTATCCGCATACTCTTTGTATAACAACCATCCTCCTACTGACACTGTGACTGTTTGATTAGATTCATATGACGATACTCTCCAGAAGAAGCGCCATAGCGAGGAGGGATCTGAATAGGACGAGGCACAGATATACCTAAGTGTCCACAGTGTCATTCTGTGGTGACACTGTAAAACTTTAATATAAAATACCTGAAATGCACATAGAATCTCACGGGAAAAGGTTTGTGGAAATGAATGGTGTTCTAACAGGGTCTCTTTAACCACTTTAATACCGGGCACTTTTACCCCCCTCTTGCCCAGGATAATTTTCAGCTTTCAACGCTGTCGCACTTTGAATGACAATTGCGCGCTCATTCAACACTGACTAATGACAGTATGAAAAAAAAATAATAATTAAAAAAAAATAATAATTTAATTTTTTTATTATATTTTGTCTTTTTTACAATAGTAACATTGTACTACTCTGTTGAAGCGATCATTTTTTTTTTTTTTTTTACACATTATGTTTGACTATAGCAATGAATATCATTGCTATATGCAAGCTTTTTACAGATTGAAATCTATTCATTCAGTTTGTTTTGCTGTGATTAGCCACAGCTGATCACATGGCACTGATGGGCGCAGTCTGTCCATGTAATCACTGTGACCAATCACAGCTAGCAACACAATTGTACACAATGAATGGCCTAAAAGGAAGCTATCTATTGTTTATAACTGCCATGTGACCTGCTGTGATTGGTTACAGCGGTCACATGGTACTGGCACTGGACCGGTGTTCCGTGAAAAAACCATACCCGTGAGAAAACCATACCCTCGTCACTTCCGGTTCCGCTACGGAGGGTATGGATTTCTCACGGTAGTTAAACTTGCAGCGCTTACATTAAAACAGCTCCTCTGCAACAGAAATCATCTCTGCTCTTCCCCCTGTCACTTCCCTCATCTCCGGTAATAAATATAAAAGCGGATCACGGAGCCGCGATCGCTGTCATTTACATCTCATACTCCCGCCGCCACTTTTATATTTATTACCGGAGATGAGGGAAGTTACAGCGATAGCAGAGGAGATTATTTATGTTGCAGCCGAAGTGTTTTAATGTACCCGCCGCAAGTATAACATTAGACACAGTGCCGTGAGAATTTCATGCCCACCGAGCATGCGCACTTTTCAAATCCTTTCATGTTCCATTAGGTATCCGGGGCTCTGAGCATGCGCACTGCTGCGCTGCTCAGCTGTTTCAGACCGGAAGTGACGAGGGTATGGTTTCTTCACGGGGTATGGTTTTTTAACGTTACACCGGTACAGTGATCAGTCACTGGCTGTGTCCACTGGATGCAGCCAGTGACAGATCGTGTCGCTGTGCATTGCATGACGTCCTCCGGGATTGTCAAGAGGCCTGCCATGGCGTCATCCACAGGCTGGGTGGCAATGGGTTAAAGGGTAACTCCACTTTTGTGGAAAAAGAATTAGCAAGTAAAAAAAAAATATATACAATCATTGTATATTATGACTTGCGACACAAGTCATATTGTAACTGAATGGTATTAAAAATGACCTTTTCTTTTTAATCTGCAGTGCTGTAATTTTTTGTAAAATGGAATGTAATATGGCTACCTGGAGTGGTTCTTTCATTTCCTGCTTGTGTGATCGGCTTACTGGTTTTCCCAAGTCTGCACTAAGATACCAAAACTGATTTTTTGTATTCTCTGCAAAAAAAAAAAGTCATTTTTGGTGAGCTGCTCCCAAAGAGAAAACCTCTAAAGGGATGCAGACCCTGCCACTTTCTTCATTAGAGCCGTGTAGGTGCATCAATTGATGTATATAATATGAATGATTAATAAATAAAAAAAAAAACACTAGATTCACTATGCACGTGAACACAAACAAACTAACTGATATTTCTTCAGAATAAAAAAAGGTAGGGCTCTTCAACAAAGTTTATTAAAATCCTCCTAATGTACGCAGATCACCCAGATTGGAATGTTTTTTTTTTTTCTCAACAAAAGTGGAGTTACTCTTTCAGGTCCCTCCCTGCCTTCCTTTGCTCTAATTTATGGTCTCTAGGTTTTATCAGTTGGTTGCAAGGTTTAATGCCTGCTCAATGAAAACCCAGCACTGATTGGACATTTCCAAACAATGCAAACACTGGTGACGTAGCATCAATTGATTATTCCATTCACAGGACTGCTGATTCATGCACTGAGGTCACACGGCTAATGACCTGAACTAATCTCCCAATCTGAATGGCTAATTAAAAAAAAGTCGTTTTGCTTGCTTTTTAAATAAAATCTTCCAGGCACAATGCTTCTTTAAACATTTCCTTTTTATTTTTTTTTCCAAGAGTATTTAAGGACACGGCAATATAGATATTACAATACATAGTAAATTGAAGTAAAAAAATTATTTTCTTATGCTTTTAGAATCAGAAAGCACTTTGCAGGAAATATATATAAAAATGTCAAATATACTTATGTGATTTACCTTTAAAACCTGGTAAACATTACATAGAGACTGTTTTTGATACTGAAAACATGAATTTGATGACCAAAATCTCTTCCTAGTGTGTCAGTTGTGGCACAGACTGAATGATCATCAGTTGATACAATGTAAGTTTTACCACCACTCTGCTGTTTCCCATTTTTATGAACTTCTTTCAGCCCACGTTCACATTGGGTCGATTTGACATGCGATCTGACATGTCACATCGCATGTCAAACCGGAGCCTATTGCCCGCAATGGCACCGTCTGAATCGGCGCAACGCCAACTTTGCGTCGCTGCACTGATTCCCAAAAGTAGTTTCTGCACTACCTTTGGCGACTTCGGGGGGGGGGGGGGGGGGCGGGATTTCAATAGACATCTGTGCAGGAACAGATGTCTGTCAAATGGCTCCCAAAGTCGGACTGAAAATGCCGGTTTGAAACCCGCACTCAGTGCAAACCTAGGCTCGGGGCTGGTTCACACCAGCTATGCACTGTTAACATTGCATTGCACTGTAGCCATTTTTTGTTTAGACATTTCATTCAGGTCTAGCCCATGCGGTAGATCATGTTGCACCACAGTGAGCTAAAAAAAAAAGTGCTGCATGTCGTATTTTTTATCAGTGCTTGTTACCGCAGCATGGTGGTATGACCTGCCATGATGGAGAACAAGGATTTTTGATTTGTCTATGTGCAACCCCATGCATCTGATGTAAACCAGCCCTCAAGGAATATTGGAACAAAGCAGAACCCATGCAATGATAACCAAGGCACATTTTTAAGCTGGCCATTCACTGTTCGAAATTCGTTTGATTTAGCAAGAACAGGCCAGTTTCAGTGTGTGTCCGCCCCGACAATCGTTCTTGTCAAAGAGACATGTTGAAAGATTTTCCTTGATCAACTGGTACAGTCAATCTGCTGCAGCCACCGCTCATAATTTAAATTCCCAGCAGGACTGGTTCACACTATTGCGAGTGCGGATGGCTGCGGGTGCGGGAATTGCAGCTTTTCCCACACTTGCAACCATCCACAGTCAAAACACACTGCTGTTTAAAAATTCACAGGGCTGCCATTCATTTTTAACGGTACCCCTATGCATCTCAAATAGCAACATGCAATTTTCTGGCTGATGCGTCTCCAAAATGGTACATGCACCTTTTTTGGCCTGGTTCACACTATTGTGGGAGGCTCCAGGTGTGGGAATCACAGTGATTCACGCACCTGCAACTATCTGCAGTCAAAGCACATTGCTGTTTAAAAATGTGCTGGGCTGCCATTCATTCTTAATGACCCCCCCCCCCCCCCCCCACATATCTCAAACTGTAGTGCATTTGCAGGAACCGCAGGGAAATGGCATGGTGCAAAAGCACCATGCCATTTCCCGGATTCTTCGTTTTCAAAATAGTGCATGCACCTTTTTTGACCTGGTTCACACTGTTGCAGGTGGCTGCAGGTGTGGGAATCACAGCAATTCCCGCACCTGCAACCATCCGCGGTCAAAACGCATTGCTGTTTAAAAACACATGGGGCTGCCATTCATTCTTAATGGCACCCCCTATGCATCTCAAAAAGCACCATGCAATTTCTTGGCTGATGCATTTCCAAAATGGTGCATGCGCCTTTTTTTTTGTGGGAAAAGCAGGCACGGCAGCCTATTTAAATGAATGGGCTGCCGTGCCCGCACAAACACAGGCCGCACACCCACAATAGTATGAACCAGGTCTTTCTGCGGCAAATGCAGGCACAGCAGCTCATTCATATGAATGGGATGCCCTGCCCGTGCAAACGCGGGCTGAAAACCCACAATAAAGTGAATCAGTCTCTACTCCTTCTGTAAATTATCACCCTTGGTAGAAGTTGACCCTAACAGGTACTTCAGCATACTTGAAGGCAGGATATGATCCGTGAACAGACTGTATAGGTCCCTACAAAAGGCAGAGAGACCAAATTCACAGACTTGCAAATGCCAATTTACAGAACATAAAGGTACCTTTACACTGTTTTTTTTGTTTTTTTCATTCAGCTAGTGGACTGAATGAATAAAAACGAACAGACTCCTCCGCCCACAAAAACAAGGTGGATGGAAGAGTCTGGTATTTTTTTCTCATTCAGCCCACTAGCTGAATGAAAAAAACTACACAAATCAGTGTATAGGCACCTTTACGTGGTGTAAAGAGGCATTCCAATGGTTTTTTATTGTTAAAAGTAACAGTTTTTAGTCTTTCTACCCTTTATATGGGCCTATATGGTCTGTTCACAGATCCCCTCCTGCATTCAAGTATGTAGGAGAACCTTCCAAATTCAACTTCTACCAAACACAAGGCCAATAATTTAATGAAAAAAAAAGAAAAGCAGACTGTTCATTTTAGCAAAGTGAATATTCGCTCTTCAAAGTGAATGTTTACTGAGCTTCGTACTTAGGATTGTTCACATCAATCATCCAAAAAATCCTGTTTTTTTGAAATTGCATTTTCCTTGTGGATGTCTGGATATTCGAAATAACCCCCCTTTCACTAATTTATCAGTGAACATTTACTTTGCAAAGTGAACAGTCTCTACTGCTATATGTATATATATATATATGAACCTCTAAAGCCCCGTACACACGCGTCGAAAATTGGCAGGGAATTTTCGGCCAACGTCCGATCTGCCGATTTTCGGCTTGTTAGTATGATGCTTCCGACAACAAACTCCGACTTTTCGGCCGAAAAAAATCTGGTGTGCAGACTATAAAATTTTTGTTGGCCGTCAACACAACGGCCGATTTTCGTGCAGTCAGTACAGATTTCACCAGGGAAAAATCTTATGAGCAAGTCTGGGCATGCTCAGTGAAGAAAAAAACACAAAGAAAACAAACCAACACATGACATCACTTCTGAAGTAGATTTTTTTGGCCGAGAAAATTCGTGTGCAGTCTAGGCACATTCCAACCAACAAAACAAAACTTGGACAAAAGTCGGACAATCGGTAGGCCGATAATCGTTGCGTGTGTACGGGGCTTAAGTCTAAAAACGGAACACACATACGGCAGTGAAAAGCACTAGAGGAAAAAAATACAGCACTGTGCATAATCGGGGCTGAATTTAAACTTCCTACCCCCATTGGCCAAATGGGTTGTGCCATCCCCACCTATTCCAATCATCAGACTAGCCTTAGTATTATAATAACAATACCAGTCATCACAGCCAAGACATGCTGATGCTGGGGGCAATGAGCCTGAAAAAACATTTGCCCACTTGGCATTGGTACACCAAGAACAAACCATTACGATTGCAGAGCTAACATTTAGTCTACTCTGCTAGTAGTTTAGTTCTAACGGTATGACTCCAAAGTAAAGCTATAGCTAGCTATACACAGATTGAATGTTGGCCAGTTCTGACGAACCAGGTAAAAACTTGAGCCAAGGGTGATCCTCATGGCACCCTCTCGTCCGACATACTTTGATATGATAATTAAAGGTGCTGGGCAGAAAATTGTTGGAAGAATAGCAGGTAAACCGTAAACCGCAGGTGCTAACTTTAAAATACAATAGCCAGCAGGGAAGATTCCTCCATCCACTCTGTTTAGCATGGATCAGGTAATCAATAGATCTCTTTTGTTCAGCTTAAAGTGGAGTTCCGGCCTATTTTGCAACTTTAGTGATTCCTGGAGTGCTCGCTATGCTGATCAACAATTGGGCATTTTCAATTTTTTTCGGGGGTCCCTTACCTTATTTTCAGGGCATTTTTGATTGTACTTCCTCCTTCTCCCCCCTCTGTGGCCACGGCCACCAACATCACTTCCGTCTTTGCATTGCATCCTGGGAGCTGTTTGTCATCACTCCCAGGAGGCTGGAATCAGGAAGAACTACCAGAACACTCCCTGGAATCAGGAAGAAGGACACAGCAGATTACACTGCGGCTTCAGATGCCCACGTCTAAGATGGCCGCGCCCAGAGTGCGTTGTAAGATTTTGACTAAAATCCAATGCTATACACCTTGTAAGTATGAGAATAGCTGTTCTGTAAAGGGCGATGGATTAGTATAATAGGGGTATTTTTAGTTAAAAAAGGTATTTGAGGCCGGAACTCCGCTTTAAAGCATTTGTAAACCCTCCCCTTGTAAAACAACCCATTCTGTTTAAAATAGAGATGCAAGGCAAAACATTTTTGTATATATATATATATATATATATATATATATATATATATATATATATATATATATATAATATATATGATAAAATACCTTTTTTACTTTTTTCCTAAGTGATCACATGACCTCTCTTCTCAGCTGCATAAGGGGCTTGGTGAGATAGGGGAGGAGAAACAGCAGTACACTGATCTTCCCTGTGAAGAGCTGTGTAAAGGGGTCATTGGGGGACAGGCAATCTGTGCTCCCAGCACAGTCAGAAAACTGAACACACTGGGAAAAATGTGCTTCTATGCCTAGTGTAGTCAGCTTGAAACAGGAAAGCAGGGTGACTGGCAGTATCACCAGCTATTTCAAGCAAAGGAAGAAATACAAAGAGAACAGGATACTTTTAACACGAGTACGCGGTACAACAGATCATAAATATGAAATGTTTGGGTAACATACACTTTAACCACTTTAGCCCCAGCCGCCGCAGATGTACGGCGGCAGTCTGGCTCTCCCAGGCAAAGTCATGTATATGTACGGCGCTCGCCTGGGAGGAGCTAGGGGGCGATTGCGCGCCGCCGTAGGTGCGCTCCCACCCCCGATCCTCAGCGGGGAAGCTAGTGCGTGTGACAGGAGGCTCTGATGGCCGCCGACCACTCGCGATCTCCCGCCACTGACTGATGTAAACACAGCCGTCCGTACTTCTCCCTGAAGTGATCACAGATGTTATGTGATCCTGCTATATAGGATCACATGTCACAGTGATGACTTCACAAGCCACGCCCCCCACAGTTAGAATCACGCCCCTAGGGTCACATTTAACCCCTTGATCACCAATACTGTTAACCCCTTCCCAGCCAGTGTAATTTATACAGTAACAGTGCATATTTTTAGCACTAATTACTGTAGTAATGTCACTGGTAGCCCCAAAAGTGTCAAAAATGTCAGTTAGGGGTCCGATCTGTCCCCTGCAATGTCGCAGTCCCGCAGAAAATAGCAGATTGCCGCCATTGCTAGTAAAAAAAAAAAAACAATAATGTTAGTTAGTAAACGCAATAACTTTTGCGCAAACCAATCAAAATACACTTATTGCGATTTTTTTTTACCAAAAATATGTAGCAGAAAACAAATTGGCCTAAAATGTTAAAAAATTTAGATTTTTACATTTTTTTTTTGAGAATTTCATATAAAAGAATGTGAAAAATATTATTTTTTTTTTTCAAAATTGTCGCTCTTTTTATGTTTATAGCACAAAAAATAAAAATCGCACAGGTGATCAAATACCACCAAAAGAAAGCTCTATTTGTGGGAAAAAAAGGACGTCAATTGCCCATTAAAGTCATGCAGTGCTGAATCGCAAAATAGGGCCTGGTCATTGAGCAGCCAAATCCACCGGTCCGAAAGTGGTTAAGTGAACTGTCGGTACACAGATCATTATTCAGATAACAAAGATGTACAAACTGTGGAAACTGGAATACTTTTTACTCACAAAAATGTCTACTGACAGTCTGTAACATAATGGGAGTTATTTACTAAAGGTGTAGAGCTTGTTCACTTTGCAAGAAAATTTTACTTTGAAAGAGGACGTTCACTTAGCGTTGAAAGAGAATTTTCACAGTAAATTTCTTAGTAAATGTGGTGAAAATTCACTTTGGAAAGAATGACCAATTATGTACCCAAAAAAAAAAAAAAAGGATTTCTGCTCGCACATGATTGGATTACTGAGGTCAGCAATGCTTCACCTTTTTCACGAAACTAAGTGAAAATTCCCTTTTCAAACTGAACATGCTCTACTCTTTTAGTAAATTAACCCTAATGTATGGGTGGCTTGTGCCCCCCCAGCAGCCCTTCTACTGTATGCCACCGCCCACTGAAAATGCAGAAATCCAGCTCTGACCACAGTTAACTTTTCATGTCATAATTATTATTTTTAGAAAGGAGAACAGCTACATACAAATCCATAATACATGTAGGAAAATAAATGCCAGGCTTGGCATATTTTTAGACACAATTTATAATATTCTTATTTATTGCCTTTTTTTTGGAAAGTCATCTAAGCTTCATAATTGTAAGATTATACATTTGTGCTTGCTGATGCAGAAATTGGCCAAGGATGGCGGTGAGCGGCCCTCATGCAAGGGGCACATTATTGCTGTGCTGCAGGCTAGACATATCTTAAATCTTAATGTAGTGCAGACTTCAAGATGTTTTGTCGTTGTCTCTAAAAGCCCAAAGAGGGATTTGAGCTTCATTGTTTGGTCACAATTTAGACGAAGCTCATGTGGTTTGCTGTGCTGCCTGGACACTGCCGGTGGCAATAAGAGCTGCAGAGTATTAAGTGGTCTGTTCTGTAGGCAGTCATAATCTAACAACAGTTCGAGTTAGGCTGGGAATCATTTTCCCTTTTCTCGGGTGAATTTCCTTCAAGATCTAAAAAGAGGAAAAAAAAAAAGAATTTGTTAACTCTCCACATTCTGTATCTTTGTTATGGAAGTAACTAAATAATAAAAAAATGCAATAATGACACCAACTATGGGCAGCTCAGTTGCAGGAAAATTCATTAATATGGATGATCTCCATAGGTTGAAGCTCAATTGTGAAGGACAGCTGAGCAGCAACACATTTTCTGGCAATTTTTTTGCAAAGGATAATATAATGAATGGAAGATAAAAATGTACCTTGGTAAGTATTCCAATAATAAAGAAAACCCCACTTCTATATACCGTATATTTTATACCATAATTATGATATAATTGATAAATAAGAAATTATTTAATTTATTAAAAATGATTCTCCCATTTCAATTTACAGCCAACTATAATTTTTTACAGCTGCCAAAAAAATTGACATGCTGCTTGTTTGCTGCCATGGCAACAATAAAGAAGGCCTGTACCCTTATTTTGTACAAAACGCCCCAAGAAATCTAATTTTCTGATCATCTGATTGGCTCACTCCCATAAAATCCTGATTTAGCATTACGGATCTTTGTAGTGTAGCTAATTGACATGGGATTTAATTTCATCCAGGAAAGGAAGCAAACACGAGTCATGGGGTGACACTTAGTATCAGTACCCAGAAAACAGAGAGGAAAATAACTCACTTTTCTCTTTAGCCTAGAAGAGGTTGAATCGTCATGCACTATACTGATTTTTCCCCGATTCAGTTGGCCCCAACAGATTCACATTTTTCCAGTATAAAATAAAAGACTGATCACACATACGTATAAGACTGCCAGCTCCAATCTGTGCTGTGATATGTTTGCTCTTCTCCAACTCTCTTTTCATGGACTGTTCAAAGGCTTGAGCTGCCACCCGAAAAAAGAAATCCTTTACATGTTCACCTGAGAAAAGAAACAAATCACACAATTTTTCCCATGGTTACTTGGTTGTTCATTGCACTGGATATGTGTTGTTTTTTCTATGTATGATGTATTGGAATTGTATTGATTACTAGCAGTACTAGTTGATATAGTTACCTGTTTTGGCAGAGACAGACCAATATTCTGCATTCATTTCCACAGCAAATTTCAAAGCATCTTGCTCTGTCCGTTCATATTCAGCCTCTGACTAGAACAAAGCAGGCAAGGAATATAATGAATCTATGTCCAAGAACATACAAGCATAGCCCTAAAACATTCTGGGATCTATGACAAGTAACGATATACAGTACTGTACAAGTCTGTGTATGACGAAACGCGTAAGTGCGTGAGCAACGCGGTCACCTGGGCAACGGGACGAAAAGCGTCAGCCTCGTTACACTTTGGGAACTTCCGGATGCTGTCGAGCGGGACGGAGGCACCAGTAGGCTGCGCAGACGTTTGTTGTTGCCATTCGTTTTTATACACTTACATGCTGTTTTTATCTTTCCTGTTGTAAGTGCATATGTGTGGGGGGTAGGGGATTAATAAAGTGGTCTCGACTGTACTGCTCTATGTGCCCTTTATTTTTCCCTAATGCACTACCCTCCATTGAGAACAACTTAAGAAACACAGGAGGAGGATACAAGATATTAACCAGTATCACAACACTCGAGTGGAGCAGTGGAGGTTTGCAGTCCATATGTGTCGTTGGAGGATATTAAGGGTCCAATTATCACCTACATTTGGTGAGTGAGTAATTCAAGGGGTGTGGTGCACTTGGTAAGGTGAAGGGAATAGAAGCATCTACTCCAGCACGGGTGACCATCTCATCTTTGGGCTACTTACGGACACTGTGGACTTTTGCATATATTTATATGGTCCTTCATGGAACATTACAGCGCTGCTTGTGGATATCTACTTTTCATACTCTAGGAGGAGTGATATGCACCTTTGTTTTTAGTACTGTACACTGACCTAAAAATTTCACAGCATAGGAATGTAGGGTACGGCACGTTGGCCTGGGTGGCCACTAGATGCCTCCATGAGAGTGAGAGTTGGCTTAGGAGCTGATTGTGTTAAGTGCTAGGAGAGTTTACCATGAGTGAGGATATAGTAGGCAGGGAGCTTCCTGGGGTTGGTAGCAGTAGTCACGAAGAGAATGATAACCAGTTTCTTCTGTAGGTAGACTAACAAGCAAGCTGGAAAGCATATAACATGCAACTTCTCCTTAGGGTGGAAGCTGGATGTAGCTGTAGGACTCAATAACTTAGTACATAATACTCGCATTTCCCTTTTGGGGGACACCAAACTAGGGGATACCTCTTCTATAAATGCAGGCCTCTTGTCTTGTATCTGCTTTCTCATAAATTCCTGTGAACTGTTTGGAACTGTAAGCGCTTGGAGGCCGACCTGCACCTTGCGTCTATTATTTTAGAAAATCCTTGAAAAGAGACTTCTTGTGTGGACTGCTCCTTCCTATAACCCTTATGGAAATGTATTTTTAAAAACAGCTCTCTATATTGTCGTCACAGCCAGGTTTATTGCCAGCTAACCCTGGAACGGGTATGTATTGACTCCAGAGGATACTGGTTAGACCAGGCTGGGTGGCCCTGCAGGATTAACATAAGTGACCAGTATTTGAATCAATGGAGGCCCCATATCCACAGTATTCAGCTGGAACAAGGAATTCACCTGAGGGCTGGGTAGGAGTGAGTTAAAGAGCAGACATTCTCCCTTGCTACAAAACAGACACTGATCAAATAACGTCTTAAGTTTTAGAGTGCACCAGTGCCAAAACTATGGACATTCACCTTAGATTCACACTGTTTAGGTGCATTATGCCCATTACCACATGATATTCTAAAAATACAATTTTTAACTACCCATTATAATATATTTACTTACAATATTTAATTTACTGTAAAACAGCTGATAAAGTGATATTACAGTCTACAGGCCACAGTACCCATGGGAATGAGCCCTTCATTTTTTAAAGTGATATTAAAGTCTTATTTATTTATTTTTTGTTTAAAAATAACAAAAATGTCATGTTTACCTGCTCTGTGCAGTGGTTTTGCACTGAGTAGCCCAGATCCTCCTCTACGGTCCCCCGCCGGCGCTCCTGGCCCCTCCCTATGGGGGCACCCTAGCCGCTGCTTTGTGTGACTATTTAGACACAGAGCCGTGGCTCAGCTCCACCCCCCTCTCCTCATTGGCTCACTGACTTTGATTGACAGCAGCAGAGCTAAGAGCTCCTGCACCTGTGTATCAGCCAATCAAGAGGGAGAGTCCCAGGCAACCGAGGTTCTTGCGCAACATCGTTAGATCGAGATGGGGTTCAGCTAAGTATTAGGGGGGTTGAGGGGGGCTGCTGCACACTGAAGGTTTTTTTATCTTAATGCATAGAATGCATTAAGATAAAAAACGTTCCACCTTTAGAACCACTTTAATTAACCACTTGCCGTCACTGCACTGACTATTTACGTTGGCAGTGTGGCTCTCCAAGGCAAAATCACGTTAATAGGCGTCATCTGCCTGGGAGGCCTAAAGGGGACGAGGCCCCATATCCACAGTATTCAGCTGGAACAAGCGGGGAAGCCAGTGCGGGTGTCAGGCGGCTCCAATTGCTGCCTGACACCGGCAATCTCCCCCCACTGACAAAGAAGGACTGATGTAAACACAGCTGTCCGTCCTTCTCCCTGCAATGATTACAGAGACCAGGTGATCCTGCTATATAGGATCGCATGTCTCTATGATCATTTCAAAAGCCCAAACCCCCCCACAGTTAGAATCACACCCCTATCCTTACATCTAACCCCTTGATAACCAATAGTATTAACCCCTGCCAATGGCATTATTACAGTAACAGTGCATATTTTTAGCACTGAATACTGTAGTAATGTCACTGGTACCCCCAAAAGTGTCAAAAATGTCAGTCGTGGGTCCGATCTGTCTGCCGCAATGTCGCAGTCCCACAAAAAATCACAGGTCCCCGCCATTACTAGTAAAAAAAAACAATAAAAATGACATAAATCTTTCCCGTAGTTAATAAACGCAATAACTTTTGCGCAAACCAATCAAATTACGCTTATTGCGATTTTTTTTAAACAAAAATATGTAGCAGAAAACAAATTGGCCTAAAATTTTAAAACATTTTGATTTTTTAAATTTTTTTTTTGGCAATGTTATGAAGCAGAATGTGTAAAATATTGTTTTTTTTTTTCCAAAATATTTCTTTTTTTGTTTATAGTGCAAAACATAAAAATCGCACAGGTGATCAAATACCACCAAAAGGAAGCTCTATTTGTGGGAAAAAAAGGACGTCAAGTTCGTTTGGGTACAGTATTGCGCAACTGCGCAATTGTCCATTAAAATAATGCAGTGCCTGGTCATTAAGCAGGAAAATCTTCCAGTGTTAAAGTGGTTAAGACCTCATTCACATACAGAGCTTTATGAAATAACTCAAACAGTTTTATCTTACAGATTTAGCAGGAATGTTGTAAGTTACTTTGTGCCGGCTAATAATGATTTTAGTGTATTTTTATCAAAAAAATATTCTTTTAATTTTTTGGGGGGGGGTTGTCAGGTAGGCTGTACGGGGCCCTGGAGATGGAGGTGGGGTGTTTGAATCCAAATATGTGCAAGAAGGGAAGGGAAGGGAAAAATCAGAGGCGTAGGGAAGGCAGGGGCTACTCAGCAAGGGCCCAGAAGGAGGCGACCCAAAAATAAGGAAAGGGTGACATCTCAGATGGGCATTCCTTATAGCTATGTGGCATGCCCAATCTCCATAGGTTAAACTTTCAAGACGCTAATGTAAAAATTGCGGGGCCGGTATTTAGCAAACCCATGGACATTTTATTTTCCAAACGTGGGTAAAGAGTCATTCTGGTTTGCTGAAAGGGCATTGTTTGGCATATTTTATTTAGGACTTCAACTGCTAGGACAGAAGTTTTCTAGGCCTGACCTATTACAATTGTCCCTGCTGTAAGAATATGTTTGACAAGCTGGAACTGGATTTATGTTCAGTTGACCTGTCTTTTATCCAATAAGGCCTCATTAGGGTCATTGTGAAAGGAGAAAGCATTCATGATGTAAAGTAATTGGCAAATGTTTGTCCAAAATTCTTTAACTATGGGACATTTCCCCTAGATACAGGCAAACATGCCTTCAGAGCAGCAAGAATGGAAGCATAGGGGGAAAAATATGGTATGAACGTAAAGATCTGTATGGAGAAGAAAATTCTGCTCATTTTATTATCTATTAACTATAATTGACTGATGAAGCGTGGGTCACCAATGATTCCAGAAAAGTCAGCTGGAAACCACTACATTGACAAAGATACAAATAACCGCTGCACTTCATACCTGAATCCTATTCTGTAAACCCCTTTAAGAAAAATTAGTAGAAATCACAGTCAGAGACAAAAGTCAATACGAATGTGGGATATAATTTAGTAGTACAGTAAACACCCCATGACTTTTAAAAACAACAGCGCCACCTGTTTGCAAAAGAAATGTACTACACATAAATCAGGCCCCAATATGGCTTTACTAATGCTGTCATCAATGCTCTGGATTTTATAAAATCGAGCAGACAGAACTCTATTTTAAATGGTCCTCATATGTAAGAAACTTTTATTCTATCAAAGTAAATAATACAATGGTTTTATGTCATATGTTTTATGTTTACATTGTTATAAAAATGAGAAAGCAAAGCAGAAATTAGTGAAACATTGTAAGAATTTGTTATATTGACCCAATGTTGTGGAACCCCTTAACAGGACATGTAGTCTTTGCACCAGGCTCAGGAGGTAATGGATTTTGTGAATAAACACCTGCTGACATCATGCTGATAGATAACTCTGAACACAATTCTGACACTAAAAGAGGAGGTGAATATACCCTTACAAAACACACTAAATGTATGGCCCTGCAAAATACACAAAAACATTGCATTATAGATTGTACTAATACCTTGTGAATAATTTACTAAGGTAAACAGACTGTTCACTTTGCAAGAGAATAGCTGAGTGAATGAGGTGAAGCCTCATTAGTGAATCATCTAAAAAATCTTTTTTTTTTTTTTTTTTCCCTGGCAGGTGATTGCATATTCTTTGCAAAGTCATTTTTAACACATTCCCTAAGCTAAGGGAAAATTCCTTGGTAAATTGAAAAATCCCCCTGAAAAGCGAACAGCCTATTTCCTTTAGTAAATCAGCCCTGTTGACTTCACTTTTACACTATTTTTATATGAGGCAATTTATAAAAAGTAGGACAAAGGAACTATGCTACACATATGGTGGAAATGCCCACTAATAACCAATTTTCGGAATCAAATATGTAATTTAACCACTTAAGCCCCGGAAGATTTTACCCCCATTCCGACCAGGGGGTATTTTGCGATTCGGCACTGCGTGACTTTAACGGAGAATTGCGCGGTCGTGCGACGCTGTACCTAAACGAATTTGGCGTCCTTTTTTTCCCACAAACAGAGCTTTCTTTTGGCGGTATTTGATCACCTGTGCGATTTTTTGATCACGCGCTATAAACAAAAAAAGAGCGTCCATTTTGCAAAAATAGCAATATTTTTCCCTTTTTTTTATATGAAATTCCCCCAAAAAAAATGTAAAAATCAAAATTTTTTAAAATTTTCGGCCAATTTGTTTTATGCTACCTATGTTTGGTAAAAAAAATCGCAAAAAGCGTATTTTGATTGGTTTGCGCAAAAGTTATTGCGTTTACTAACTAAGGGAAAGATTTTTGTCATTTTTGTTGTTTTTTTTTTAACGCGTAATGGCGGCGATTTGCGATTTTTTTTGCGGTACTGCGACATTGCGGCGGACAGATCGGACCCTTGACTGACATTTTTGACACTTTTGGGGTTACCAGTGACATTTCTACAGTAATCAGTGCTATACATATGCACTGTTACTGTAAAAATACACTGGTAGTGAAGGGGTTAACTTTATTTGAGAGGGAGGGGCTGTGTGTGTCCCTAGGGGCGTGATTCTAACTGTGATTGGCTGGGGCTTCAGCTGTATGCAGAGTGATCAACGGATCTACATAGTAGATCCATGTGATCAGCTCTCATACAGCGAGGAGAATGACAGGCAGCTTGTTTACACAAGCTGCCTGACTTTCTCCCTCTCCCCCGCCGATCGCCGAGTGGCCGGCGGACATTGGGTCCGCCGGTCACACGCGCGGGGGGGGTCCGTGACCACTCGGGAGCGGGAGCGCGCCTCCGGGGGCGCGCGCTCGCTCCCTAGACCCTCACAAGCTAGTGACGTAGCCCTACGTCACTTTGCCTGTGAGGGGCTGACCGCCGACGTAGATAGTCGTGCGGCGGTCGGCAAGTGGTTAATTCACAATATTACTAACACAAAAGTACACCTGCCTGTTTGTTAAACATCTCCTCACATTCCATGAAACAATATAAACAGAACCTATTGAGACAACTCCTAAACACAGCAAAAATTCTGATCGCAAGGGACTGGAAACAAACCTCCACTCCCTCCATATCGGATTGGATACGGGAAGTTGATAAGGTTTACAGGGGTGTACCTAGAGCATTTGGCACCCAGTGCGGATCTGATATCTGGCACCCACCCCAACTTTAAAATAAGACCAAAGGCAATGTAAAGCATCAGTACAATGCACAATTCTCACAACTACATGGAATTACCAAAGGTAAAGGCCCGTGTACACGATAAGAAAATCCAAAGTAAAATTTCATCTGATGAATAATCTGCTGATTTTCTGATTGTTAGTATTGGTGCTTTGGACAGCCGATTACGAATTTTCGGACCACAAAAGCTGAAGGTGCAGACTATAAAATGTTTATCGTACGTGAACACAATGTCTGATTTTCATTTAATTAGTACAGTTTTCATCCGATAAAAATTGTTAGAGCAAGACTACACATGCTCGGAAACGAAAGAATACATACAAAACAATGCAACAAATGACATCACTTCCTAGGAGAATTTTCATATGAAAGTAACCTGTTTACTTTCCATATGACACTAGCATGCAACATTAAACTAAAGAAAAATTGTCTGATAATCTGATTGTGTGTAAGAGGCTTTAGACTTTATTTTCTTGCTTCTGTAGCTTCTCCTGGTGAAGCTCAGGGATATCTAGCCACTCTTGTGCAGGGCTGTTGATAGGGGGGGCCACCAGTCCTCCTGAAGGGGGCCCAGGCAAACAGGGGGCCCCCAACTGCATGGGGAATCAGTGCGGTAGGGCGGAGGGGCAGTTAAAGAAGGAAGCCCTGTGAAGCTCTCTGCAGCAGCTGAAAGTCAGTTTCTCCTTCTCCTGCTGCAGGGAGAGACACAGACACAGGGTATCGTTCCTTTAGTTGACTCTCTGACACCGATCCCCCTCCCTGTTCTGCTTGCTTCTGGTTCCCCCCCCCCCCCTCTCCCCGTGTGCCTCCCTTTCACTGCCTCCCCCTCTCCCGCAACACTACAGGCTTCCCTGTCTCCCTGTCCTTTAAAAAAAAATGACAAATTGTAAAAAAATAAACATTTAAATTAAACATTGTAATAAATAAATGTAAACAATTGTAAAATAATATAATTGTAAAAATGTTTCACATTTAAAAAAAATTAAATTAAAAAATAAATAAATACATTTATATATATAAATATATATATATATATATATATATATATATATATATATATATATATATATATGTAAAACACAATTTAAAATGAGCTAATTCACACAGGTTTTCTGTTATGTTTATGTCTGCTAATAATAATTTTAGTGTATTTTTAGTGAAACTATTGTCTTGATATATTCGGGGGGCTGCAAGGTAGGCTGTACGGGGCCCATGATTTCTAACCGCAGCCCTGCTCTTGTATATGTGATAGTAATCGATTTTTATAATTTCTGTACATTGTCTACAAACTATTCATTTTCCACATCTAGCCATGTTCAGATTTTTTTCTTCGGAGTGGCACTTGAAAGCCTGAACATGGATATTTCCCAGTGCATAGCTAATTATTGCTTAACTGATCGGTTTACTTTGGCCAAGGTGGCTGCTAGGCAGAATGGAATCCCCTAGTGACAAGCCTTTATTGACTAAACGTAGATTATTAATGAAAAGAAACAGGTTGCTACCTAGTTTCTCTGTAAACCTAAGGCAGAAAGAAGAGATTTTTGGCCTAAAATCATACAAAATTATAACTGGACAGTGCTTCCAGTTCGGTAATACAGGCATGTCTATGTTTTATCTGTGCTGCAACAATATCTTATATATTGAAACCATAGATTGGGCGCGGTGCACAGTTGCGGGTCACTCTTTTTTCTTTGAGAGACTGGTGAGGTGCAGATCAGTTGGGTGAGATAATAGGTGCCAATGACGCCCTGTTGTGGCCGCTGTTGGTAGTTACACCTATTCTTAGCATATGTAAGCCCAAGAGTACCATACTGCAGCTTACCCGTTCGGAGATGTGTTGGCTGCATTGATTTTCAGACTTTTTTTTCAGTTATTTTCTATTTATTTTCTGTTCTAGGGTGACAACGTGGACCCAACATACTGTACCTATAGAGGAGCCTAGGGCAAGACTACAGAAGACCTCCGCCTCTCCTTTTCTCCATAATATCGAAGGAGGTATCCAGTAGTCCCCAGAGATAGCTGGGAACAATGTAACTGACAACTGTCAGCGCAGGCTGTTAGTAATGGAAATTATCAGCTGATATAAATTCTGACAGGATCTCCACTTATATTTACATACTCTTTAATTACAACAGCCTGTCTCAGTATTCAAAGAACAGCAACAGAGTTTGAAATGTAATCTGCTCTCATAATTCTAAAAATATAATTTATCCATAAAGCATTGGTTGCTTCTCTCAAGACTGGTCTTTTTTTTTTGGGCCAGTTCACACCAAAACGTGGTGCGGGAAACGTTTCCCGCACCGCATTCAAAACGCAGTGCAGGGACATGGTCACCCAGAGCCCAGGATAAAGATTCCAAACTGCACCCCCCCATCCCTTAGGGTTAGGGTCAGGGCACCCCCATCCCTGCAATACATTTTTGTGCCCAGGGCAGCCGCCTTTCCTGCCCACCCCTTGTCCCCTTCCTGCGCTTGCGATCTGCACTGGGTGTCAGGGTTAACTTAAAGTGTAAGTCCAGCCTAACACTAAAATCCCTGCATCTTTAGACCTGAAGGATCTAACACTAACCTATCTAGACCTGTAAAGAAAAAGAAATCAGTATACCTCCCTCTTTTGAAGCCGATCCGATCCCGTGTCCAGCGGTGGAAGCTCTGCAGGTGACACGGCCGACAACGGCTGTGAAATGAATAGGGAATGATGTCACCCATACTTACTATGGGGCTTCCATCGTTGGTTCTGTCCTCTGCACCCGTCTCCACACCGAAGCCACCGCTGACAGATCAGTATGAGATTGGATCGGATCCGCTTCAAAAAAGTTAAGTATACTGATTTCTTCTTTACAGGGCTAGATAAGTTAGTGTTAGATCGTAGAGGTCTGTAGATACAGAGATTTTAGTATTAGGGTGGACTTCTACTTTAATGACATCCCAAATGCAGGTCACAAACACAGTGCATTTGCCTGCACCAGATTGCATGGTACAGTAGTACCATGCATTCTGATTGCTGTACATTTTTTAAAGTAGTTCATGCATTGCTTTTGTGTGATTTACGCCTATTCAAATGAATGGGCTAAAACTGCACTGCACCCAGATCGCATGTGAATCGCACAGGAACACACATTCAGGCTGGGTTCAATCTTGTGCGATCACAGACATCGCATGTCATTCTCACCGCATTGCTGTGCACGGCATTGCTGTGCAAATCACATACAATGTCTGTGTGATGCAAATTTACCCATACACTGTATGGCTAAAATCCCATTCATACCAAAATGGTGCAGATCCCAGTTTTTGGTCTACACTGGAATCGGATCACATGGGTGTTCACACCTATGCGATCCGATGCCTGCACTATTTCACAGTTCGCACTGCGATCAGGAATCAATCTGGGGGTGTCATCAACTTTACATTGACACCCACAGTGGTTCGCAGATGTCAGTGTAAACCAGTGTATGATTCAGGTGCGATGCGGGAATCGGCACTAAATCGCAGGGTTTCTCGCATTGCACCAGTATGACTTGGGACTTATGGTGTGAGCCGGCCCTTAAAGTTGTTAAAGCCCAATTTAATGTTAAATTTAAATCCATGTGTATCAAAACACTTGCAGTTGCTTCAATTACAAAGCAGCCACAGCCTGAGAAGAAAAGCCTACCCTTGTCCCCATGCTGTAGAGGACAGTGGTATTTCTGCAGAGGTTTGACATGCTGCATGCTCATAATAACTATAAATCTGCAGCAAATAATTGCTCCCTGCTAAATAGAGAGCTTTAGGTTTGACTAATGCCCCGTACACACGTACCGATCGTCGGCCGAACGATCGGCCGTCTTTTGTCCAGGGCTGTCGTGTCTGTTGAAAACTGCAAAAGACTGCACACGAATTTTGTCGGCCAACAACAGCCGACTGCAGAAGTGATGTCATGTGATGGTTAACTTTCCCTGTGTTTTTTCTTTTCTGAGCATGCCCAGTCTTGCAAATCTGCTGATTGTCGGCCGAATTCTGTACTGACTGGCGAACAATCGGCCGTTCTGGTGTCTGCCTACAAAAATTTTAAAGCATGCACATCAGATTCTATTCGGCCGAAAGTGCGCTGTCGGCTGTCGGAAGCATCATACTAACAAGCCTACAATCGGCCGATCGGTCGTCGGCCGAATATTTACGGCCGACAATCGGTACGTTTGTACGGGGCATAAGCAAAGGACATGTTGGACCTTTGCAAAATGACCACTGCTTCCACTCAGACAGCAAGACTAATGGGCCATACACACTATAAATTGTCTTTCGATTTTTTTCCTTTAGATTTACCAAAACCATATAATATGATGTGAAATCTAAACACTTTCAATTTGTATGCAATCTGGCAGGCCCTTGCACTACATAGTTGAAGATAAATCTAAAGGAAATCTAACAACAAAAGTTGTATAGTGTGTATCCAGCTTTAGTCCAAGCAAAGCTGATGGTAGATGCATGTGAACTAAATCTTCCATGGCTTATTACTTTCTCTCAGGGAAACTAGTGGTGGGATTTTGGTGTTTGAGCCTCCAATTGCAGCAGCCATTGTATGAGCCCCGTTCTCCCTGTTATTTTTATTTTTATTTATTTTATATTATGGGAAATGCAGCAGAAAGAGCAAATGTTCAAGATAAACAGGCCAAAAAGCAAAAGGTATCTTATTGGTGCAGCCACCAATGGATATTTAGTTTAGTTAAAATGAGAATCACGTTTTTTTTGCTTAAAATAAAGATCATGATTCTCTTGTGATTCTCGGTGTAACATCATCTTTCACATTATACAAAAAAATTGGGCTAACTTTACCATTTCGTTTTTTTTTGTTAATTCATTGAACTGTAGTTTTTCAAATAAAAATGTGTATGAAAGACCGCTATGCAAATACAGTGTGACATAAAATCTTGCAACGACCGCCATTTTATTCTCTAGGGTCTCTGCTAAAAATGATATTCAATGTTTGGAGGGTTCTAAGTAATTTTCTAGCAAAAAATACTGATTTTAACTTGTAAGCAACAAGTGTCAGAAAAAAGGCTTGGTCTTTAAGTGGTTAAACTGCCCTCACTTACAGACCATCCCTTTGATCTAAAAGAACAAAATGATACAATCTTTGACAGCTGTCAGCAGTGAGCAGAGAACGGCTCTGCACTGAATAGTGGAAATGCCAGATTTTATTTTTTTAGGTTTATTTTTTTAATGATTAATTGTGCAGCTCTATTTCAAGCAATGCGAACCGGATGCGAGTTTCCCTACATCCAATTTGCATGACATGCGAGTGTGGCTGGCTCTCAATGGAGTGAAATTTGACTACACCCAGTATTTGTCGCGGTTTGGAGGGTGTAGGTGGGGGTTGAGGGGGGTTTTGGGGGGTCGTGGTTGAGTTCCTGCCCCTTTTTTCTGATAAAAAAAAGCCCTGTATTATACATATGTAGTATTACAGACATACACCGGATCCTCCTCTTCTCGGGTCCTTCTCCAGCTCTCCTGGGCCCTCCCTCCTGTCAAGTGCCCCCACAGCAAGCAGCTTGCTATAGGGGAACTGGAGCCAAGTCGCATCTCCCACTTTGGCCCTGCCCCCTCTCTCTCCTGATTGGCTAACTAACTTTGATTGACAGCAGCAAGACCCAATGGTGCCGCTGCTGTGTCTCAGCCAATCAGGAAGGAAAGTCCCAGGCGGGGTAGGCACTCGTGGACATCACTGGACACGGATGGGGCTCAGGTAAGTATTAGGATGTTCTGGGACGGCTGCTACACACAGAACACTTTTTATCCTACTGCATAGAATGTATTAAGATAAAAAACCTTCTGACTTTACCATACCTTTAAGGTTTTTCACCTTAATGCATTCTATGCATTAAGGTGAAAAATCTTCGGTGCTGCAGTCCCCCCCCCCCCCAAGACTCCCCCTTTTTCTTACCTGAGCCTGATCCAGACATATGCATGAGTGCAGAGGTCCAGCTGCTGTCTCTCTCCTCATTGGACAGATTGATAGCAGCAGGAGCCATTGGTTCCCACTGCAGTAATTTAAAAGCTGTGACTCGGGAGCAGGAAGCGAGGCTGAGTCCTGCTGTTTGTGTCAATGGACGCAGAGCCCGCCCGGGTGCCCCCATGGAAAGTGTTTTTTGTGGGGGCACCCGATGAGGGGGAGGAGCCTGAAGCGCCGACAGGACACCCTAGAAGAAGAGGATCGGGGCTGCACAGAGTAGGTAAGTATAGGCATGATTTTTTTTTTTTTTTTAAATCACTTGAGTAGAGGAGACACAATCAGCAATAAAAGCCTGACCGGTTAGAAGCTTTCCACACTCTAAAATTAGAACAGCAGTTTTGGCTTTAACACCGTACAGAATAAATTTGTAGGAAATCCTGGTGATGCCTCCTCCTTTGCACTACCCTCCCAAATTCATAGATTTAATTGGCTACTAAAGTAAGAAGAGACTCTGGTTGAATGATGGTACATCAGCAGTACTGCTAATGTTTGTGTACAGATTACACTAGATAACTGCCCTCATAGTAAAGAAAGGTTCACAGGAAAAAAATAAAGTAACTCCACTTTTGTGGGGGAAAAAATAGCAAACAAAGAAAAAATAATATAGCGTATACAATTGCGACACAAATCATATTGTAATTGACTTATTAAAAATGACCTTTCCTTTTCCATCTGCAGCCCTGTAATTTTCTGAAAATGCAATACAATATGGCTACCTGGAGTCATTCTGTACACAGAATGTGTACTGACCACACCCCAGAAACATAATTTCCTGCTTGTGTGATTGGCTCACCAATTTTACCAGAGGTCTGGCTAAGATACAAGTCAGATTTCTGGCATTCCCTGCAACAAAAATGTCATTTTTGGTGAGATACTCCCAATAGGAACACGTCTAAAGGGATGCAGGCCCAGCAGATTTCCTCATTAGTGCCCTGCAGCTGTACAGCTGATTGATAATTATGAAACCACTCCCATTAGACCCACTCAGCACAGAGGAACAAACAGGGATTTCTTCAGAATGACAAAAGGTAGGGATCTGCAACAAAGTTTGTTACAATCCTTGTAATGTACAGAGATCACCCAGAGGGGAATGTTTTTTTTTTTTTTTCAACAAAAGTGGAGTTACGCTTTAACTCACAAAACTAAATTACAGGTTGCTGTTTGTGTTCTATCTGGCACGTACAGTTCATTTATCAATGCTATTACAATGGTGCTATTGTGTGGGCAAATCTCTGCATAATTACAAAGTCAACATGCAACACCTAAATTCCCGTATGAAAGAGAAAGTTTCCCTAACATTTACACAATGCTGAAATGAGCCAAACTAAAGACCCTTTTACTCACCAATGTGTCTTTTTTAGCCCCGACAAGGTATACGGAGCATGAATCAGGTTCATTTTCTCTTAGAGCATCCTGCAGCCAGTGCCTGAAATCAGTAAGAGCATTCATTAAATACTTACAGCAAAGCTGAGTATGAAATACTTATTAAATCCCGTACTGTCAGCACAGAACTACACCTGTGGGTACCTGCATGTCAGGTATATTTCTATTTAAGCATCTTGGGTACTTGGAATGCTCATGAGCTCTGATAAGCAGAAACTATCTGGATGACTTGGCTCACTTTCTCTGGCTTCCTAAGCTTCACTATTGGCCAACTACTGTAGGGTTTAGGACAGGGTCTCCAAACTTCTAAACAAAGGGGCAATCTACTGTTCTTCAGACTTTATAGGGCCGAACTGTGGCCAGGGGGTAGAAAAGGTCCTGGTGTCAGTGGGAGTAAACAATGCCAAATCCTTAGTGACAGGAATAATTCCCCATGATTGGTGTCAGTGGGAGGAATAATGCCCCATCCTTGGTGTCAGTGGGAGGAATTGTGCCCCATCATTGGTTTCTGTGGCAAGAATAGTGCTTCATCATTGGTGTCAGTAGGAGGAATAGTGCCCCATCACTGGAGTCAGTGGGAAGAATAGTACCTCATCATTGGTGTCAGTGGGAAGAATAATGCCCCATTGTTGGTGTCAGTAGGAGAAATCTTGCCCCATTATTGGTGTCAGTGGGAAGAACCGTGCCCCATCCTTGGTGTCAGTGGGAGGAATAATGCCCCATTATTGGTGTCAGTGGGAAGAATCGTGCCCCATCCTTGCTGTCTGTGGCAAGAATGGTGCTTCATCATTGGTGTCAGTAGGAGGAATAGTGCCCCCTCACTGGAGTCAGTGCGAAGAATAGTACCTCATCATTGGTGTCAGTGGGAAAAATAATGCCCCATTGTTGGTGTCAGTAGGAGAAATCTTGCCCCATCATTGGTGTCAGTGGGAAGAATCATGCCCCATCATTGGTGTCTGTGGCAAGAACAGTGCTTCATCATTGGTGTCAGTAGGAGGAATAGTGCCCCGTCAGTGGGAAGAATAATGCCCCATTGTTGGTGTCAGTGGGAGAAATCGTGCCCTATCATTGGTGTCAGTAGGAGGAATAGTGCCCCATCACTGGTGTCAGTGGGAGGAATAGTACCCCATCACTGATGGGCAAAAGGTGCCCATCAGGAGGTTTAGCCCTTGTTGGTGTCAGTGGCAAGAATTTTGCCCTATTAATGGTGTTAGTAGGAGGAATAGTGCCCCAAGGGCTGGACAAAGCAAGCAAAGGGCCACATCTGGCCTCCAGGCCGCAGTTTGGTGACAACTGGTTTAGGAGGTTAGAAGGGTTTATGAACAGTCCACCTCTCAAACCAAAAAGAATGTGGACTTTGGGGATAATGAGTATACACGGCGCTTGCATTACAAACTGTTACAGGTAAGATCTTGGGGGTCAAAATGTGTCACTTTAAAGGAAAGGTGTGCATACATGGGATTTTATTGCTGACCTTTTCTTGTATGGTTGTCATACAGGTACTCTGACAGAAATTCTTTCTAAATCCTAGCCATAAAAAAGAATGCAGCCAGCCATTTAGAACTTCTGATATGCACTCCTGTTAACACTCACTGTCAGTTCAAAGGAGCTACTGAGTCAGCCAATAGTTGGGCAACTTACATTTTCAGAAAATAAGCCCTAAAACATTTCCTTAAAAAAAAGATATCACATAGCAAGATACTGTATGTCTGCTTGCAATCTATTGGGGGCTGCCCACATAATAGGTACCTACCTAGTGTGCTCAAGGGTTTGAATGTCACCCAGATCAAAAGCAGTAATAATCACTAAAAGAAAAAAAAAAAACAATCTTTACAACATTAATTGATGCAAACCAGATTCATTGTAGAATAATCTGGACTATGGGACACAAAGAAACTACTCATTGTATTTTATATCTACAGTGTGGCATGACAAATCCCATACTTTGTAGCAGGGAGCTTCAATGCACCCTTGGATAAACAATAATATCTGGGAATCCGTGGCATTCGAGGTACATATTTTCTGGTCTCCCCTTGATTGGAACACATCTGACAACAATTCTCCACCCTTTTTTTGCCTTTCTCCTATATGTGGTAGGTATTTAGAATTATAAATATATTTATATAATTTTTTTAATTATTCCCCCCCCCATGTATATATTGGATGGTTTAGTTTATTGTAAACAATTTACTCGTATGCATATATATTCTGTATTTTATGTATTTTCTATATGTTTATCCTCTTTTTTTCTTCATATGTATATATTAGAAATCTGTGAAGTGTATGCGGACAGCAGGAACCCTGAGGAAGCGGAATATTTGTACCGCAAAACATGTCAGCACATTATGCACTCATATACTTCATACACTATTGATGTCGTTGTATGTATAATGTCTATATGGGCCCTATGTCTTTCTATGGCCCTGTGTGTAATAAGGTTTTCTACATGATTTTGGATATTGAATAAATACATTTTTGTACTTTTTTAACAAGGTTTTTGAATTGCTATTATATTTCAATTGGGAGTTACCATTTAAAAGCCCATCCAGTGTGGGGTAAGATTACCCTTTCTACCCCTCTCTTTTCTGCCTTTATACATGCATATAGGGCTGGTTTCTCCCAAATCATTATGACTTCTTACACCTTTTTATCATAACAAATAGACCAACTACTCATTGTAGTTTGGATGATTCTGCATTTATTCTGTAATCTAACCTTGTGCTCCTCTGTAATATGCCGATGCAATGCACTTGAACTTCTCTTGTCCAGCTGTGTCCCATCTTAAGAAAAAAAAGGACAATATTAATTAATACAATGTAAGAAAAATTTGTGTTAATAAAAGGGTAACAAGAAAATACCACCTTTTGGTTTTGAGTGGCTTGAATTGAAACCCTATCATTAAAAATGGTAAAATCTACCTGCAGCATCCACAGGTAATAAATCTATATTACTGGGGGACTCTCTATTAATTTCCTTAAAGCCCCTTTCACACTTACACGACCTAAATGTCGCATGATTTTACTGCAATTTTGACGCAATTTTGACTGGACTTGAAGCAATGCCTATGTCTAGTGCAGGGACAACTTTGAAGTCATTGCGACTTGAAGTTGCACAGATATAAATGATACTCATTGGAAATCATGGAGTAGGACTTGTCATGTGACTATGCAGTCCAAAGTCACACAAGTATGAAAGGGGCCTTAAGCTTAAGCCCACTATGATTTTTTAAAACTGTCTAATTTACAATTTTCTTCTTTGCAAATGTGGCAACAGTACTCCCCATGTGATTGGCTGAATATTATTCTAATGGTCTGCACAGATAATATTAGTTTATGCATAAAGGCATGGTGGGGCAGGAGCTTTTACAATACTGAGAGTGATCAAGTGACATGAGGCCCCCCCACTCTGTAGTCAATTTAGGAAAAGGGTTCGGCAATGCCTACATTGATACATCTAGAAAAGAAGCAGATAAGTGTTGCAATAACTTTTCCTAAAATCCCTGACCTGCAGGGGACTATTTCTTCTCATCAAGACTTCACTTTAAACAACCTTTGTGTATGGGCCCCAACAGTTTTACAGCAGCGGGCACCAAAGCTAAATATCTCCCTGTAATCTCTGTAAATGAACCCGTCTACCAGCATGAAACTGTCCTGGTGCTTGTGTCAAAGTCTTTACAGGAACTACCATTATTTTCTGTTCAGCTTGGTCAATTGCAGACCGTACATGCTTTAGTTAAAAGGCACAGATTACAGACAGGAGAATAATGGGCAAGCAGGGTGGGGAGAAGCTATTTTAGAGCAGTTCCTAAAGCCGTTTTTGTGTTTAATAAAAGTCAGCAGCTACAAAAAGTGTTGCTGCTGACTTTGCATAAACACACACTCACCTGTCCCACGGTCCAGCGATGCGGCCGGGGGGAGCCTCGGTTCTCTCCCTCTTCTCCCAGCATGTCTAGTGTGGGTACCCGGTTTTGACAGCTTGCGGCTTCACAGCCGGGTGCGCACTGCATATGCGCGAGTCGAACTGCGCGTCATGAATGGACGGGCAATCTTTTGGGACCTGTGACGTGTCCCAGAAGATTGCAGGGAGGGAGGGGGAAAGAAGAACTCTAGGCAGCTCGAGCGGAAGTGGGAGCAGGTACCTGTTAAATCTAGGTACCCGCTACCTCCCAAAAAAAAATGACATGCCAAATGTGGCATGTCAGGGAATCAGGAGGCCTTAAAGCGGAAGTTCCATTTTTGGGTGGAACTCCGCTTTAAAGTGGACCTTTTAGTAACTTTACAAGTCTCTGTAAATAAATTCCTGACCAGCCAAATATATTCAGCAGTTGTGTGAGCTTTCCGAAAAACAGAAAATTTTATCATTAGATTGTATCTAAATCTTAATTTTGGTGTGGTGAGGGAGAAGAATGCCTGTCGGGTTTTTATTGCAGTCTGTATAGTACTTGAAAGGGAAATTCCTCCTCTCTATTTGCTCTGGAGTTCACTGCCACCGGGACTAAAGGGTCGATTCACTAAGAGTTAAATATTGGCAAATAAAATGCAGTGAAATACTGCATGCGGTAAATCAGTTGTGAAAGTTCAGTTCACTAAGAATTTACTGTTAAATACCAAATGCGGGATTTTTTTGATTTGACGGTAATTACCGCATTATTTAATACGGTAATTTATCGCATTGAACTGGTTGCTAATGAGCAGACCAGGATTTGTCAAAAAAAAAGCCCGACCCCCAGGCTGTTCTTTGGCAAATAGCTGGTTTCTAAAGGTCCGTACACACTTGACGAAAATCTGACGAAATATACTCCGATTTTTCTCTGTCTTCTCAGCGTTCATTACCGTTTTTAGTTGACAGTGCATAAATGTTCATGAAATTTCTCGTCCGATTTTTCTTTTTTTTGGCAAATTTGTTCCTAGACTTGCGGGTTGTCAGCAACTTCAGATCATGCGCAGTCTTTCGTATCCGATTTTTCACGGACGTACTGCATACACATTAAACGAAAATCGGTCGTCTGGGGACGGACGAAAACAATTTTGGTGTTTGTCCCTCCGTTTTTTTTCGTTGAAAATGTCGGCATCGGCTGCTGAAAGTTGTGTACACACTAGGCGAAAATCGGAGGATTTTACCTCGGACAGGAATTTTCGGCAGATTTTCTACTAGTGTGTACCCCACTTAAGCAACAGCCCAGGAAGCCGGCCGCCGCGCCCTTAACAACTGGTGACTCAGCTGTAAGGGGGCTTCCCCGCTAACAGCTGATTGTAAAAAACAAAAAGCCAACAATTAAAAAGCCTCGCGCCAAGATTAAAAAAGAAAAGAACGGCTTGGGTTCCCCCTCAAAATCCATACCAGACCCTTGTCTGGGCCCTCCTGAACCATACCAGCAGGGGTGCTTTCAGGGCTCAGCTTCCATCCCAAAGCACCTTTTCCCCATGTTGATGGGGACAAGGGCCTCATCCCCACAACTGTGGACGGACTTTCACAAGGGGGCCCCCAGATCCCGCCCCCCCCCCATGTGAATGAGTATGGTACCCATTCTCCAAAAAATATGTCAAAAAGTAAGAAAAACCCAGAGACAGTTTTTTTTACAAATCCTTTATTAAAAAAAAAAAAAAAAAAAAAAAAAAAAGAAATGTTCCCCGATGTAAATCCATTGTCGATCACGACACCGTGCACGGCCAGAACTGAAAAACAAACAAAAAAAAGAGCTCCGCTCCTGAGGACCTCTGGCTGCTGAATACCTCCTTCACTGTTTCACAGTTATTATATAGGTAAGGGCGGAGCCATCTGGTCACGTCACCTGGTGGCACCACCCCTTTCGTGATGTCACGGACCGTTGCATGCTGGGTCAATATGTCATGAGGGGGCAGGGCCACCAGGTGACGTCACCAGGTGGCCCTGCCCTTACCTATATAAGAACTGTCAAACAGAGAAGGAGGCATTTGCCGGCCAGCCATCCTCGAGAGCAGAGCTCTTATTTTTTTTGTTTGTTTTTCAGTTCTGGTGGTGCACGGGCGTCGTGATTGACGATGGATTTACATCGGGGAACACTGTCTTTTTTATTTTTTAATAAAGGATTTGTAAAAAACTGTCTCTGGGTTTTTCTTACTTTTTGACACTTTTTTTGGAGAATGGGTACCATACTCATTCACATGGGGGGGGGGGGGATCTGGGGGCCCCTTGTGAAAGCCCGGCCACGGTTGCCACTTAAAGGATTTGTTAAAAACTGTCTCTGGGTTTTTCTTACTTTTTGACACTATTTTGGAGAATGTACCCCATACTCATTCACATGGGGGGCGGGATCTGGGGTCCCCCTTGTTAAAGGGAGCTATCAGATTCCAATAAGCCCCTTGCCCGCAGACCCCTACAACCACCGACCATGGTTGTGGGGATGGGGCCCTTATCCCTATCAACATGGGAAGAAGATGCTTTGGGGTGGGGGGGGGTAGAGCCCTCCCTGCCCCAAAGCACCCACACCCTCACGTTGAGGGCATGTGGCCTGGTATAGTTGGTGGGGGGCACTCTCTCATCCTCCACCCTTTCCTGACCTGCCAGAATGCATGCTCGAATAAGGGTCTGGCATGGATTTTGGTGGGGACCCCACACGGTAAAGCGTGGAATAGACTGAGGGCCTGGAATGGACTGAGGGGGGGGGGATGCTGTTTTTTTCTCGTACTTTTTAATTGTCGGCTTTTTTTTCCTACAATCAGCTGTTAGTGGGGAAGCCAGCTGACGAGTCATTGGTTGTTAAAGACTCGCTACTTACCGGCCCGCTACTTAGCAACCAGCTATTTGCCAAAGAACAGCCTCAAAGCCGCCAGGCTGTTTTTGACAAATACCACATGTGATACCACTAGCAATACCCTGGTGGTAATCATTGCATGCCTTTTTAATTCTCTGGCCGTCTGTGAATTGTGAATTGGACTTAAAAGCTTTTTTTGGGATATTTACCGGCAAATTTTTTTCCTGGTAAATGCCGCATAATCGTTATTTTTTTAATTTTTTTGAATTGGACTTAATTTACTATCCAAACCTAATTAGAGGGAACATCTATCCTAGAGGGAATTTCTCTAACTCTGGAGAGATTTTCTTTTAGTTAACATTGTGTCTACAGGACGGTAAGAGCAGAGAAATCTTCCCAATAGGACACTGATAGGTTTGGCTTTAGATATACTTTAAATACAGTTCTTGAGCTTCAGTCCTCTCCCCCGCTATAAGACTGTACTTTTTACAGTGTTTATAAGGTATGCTGTGCACAGTAAGAAATTCTTAGAATAAATGAATGTGCACAGTAAGTGCTCTGAAATGTTTAAAATCTGACTTACATCTGGAGGTTAAATGGTACACCCAAGATTTCAAACCGCTCAATTTCAAAATCAACACCAATTGTTGCTTTGTAGTCACGGTCAAAGGCATTCTTGCAAAACCTGCAGTAGGGAACAATCACAATCATTGTCTTGTAGGTACAGTAAAATCTAAAGAACTCTGAATGTCATTTTGTCACACTGGAACAAAAAATAAAAATATACACACTTTCATTGGATACAAATGTTTCAAAGCAAAGCACATAAAACATAAAAAAGTATAGTGAAGTATAACTAAAGACAAAACTTTTTCTTTAGTTTTGGATAGAGTGGAGAAAGACTGGAACATTTAAAATGAAAGTAAAAGAAAATCCCAAACTTGGCCTGTCCCTAGAAAAGCAATAGAGGGGAAATCTTCAATGGGGACACTAGTTCTGGTGACCTGGAGGTCCCCAAGATATTCCCGTAATTTGCAGGGATTTCCTCTCACTTCCTGTTTTGGCTATGGGACAGGAAGTGAAGGGAAATCTTTCCAATGGGTAGAAGAAGGCAAATATTACCCTTAAAGGGGTTGTAACCATCCCTGCTTAGTCTATCCAAAATGAAAAAAAAAAAAGTTTTGACTATAGTCCTACCTTAACCACTTTACCCCCAGCCCTATTTCGGAAACTTTTTGTTCACAAGTTAAAACCAGTATTTTTTCCTAGAAAACTACTTAGAACCCCCAAACATTATATATATTTTTTTAGCAAAGACTCTGGAGAATAAAATGTCGGTCATTGCAAAATTTTTTGTCACGCGGTATTTGCGCAGCGGTCTTTAAAACGCCATTTTTTTGGAAAAAATTTGAAAAATCACATTTCACTGCATTTAAAAAATACTAAACAGTAAAGTTAGCCCATTTTTTTTGTATATTGTGAAAGATGATGTCACGCCGAGTAAATAGATACCAAACATGTTACGGTTTAAAATTGCGCCCCCCCGTGGGATGGCGACAAACTACGGTCAATAGAGATCTCAATCTGCGACGCTTTAAATTTATTTAACGGTTACCAGTTTAGAGTTAGAGTGTAGCTCTTTTTTTTTAATTATTGCCCACGCTCTGGCGATCGCGGCGATACCTCACATGTGTGGTTTGAACAGCGATTTCATTTGCGGCTCGACTTGCGTATACGTTTTTTTTTGTGCGCGAGCTAACGGTGACGGGGACGGCTAAATTTTTTTTTTTTTTTTTTTTCCTATTTATTTTTTCTTTTTTTTTAAACTTTATTACAGGTTTTTAAAAAAAAAAAAAATCTGATCACTTTTATTGCTGTCACAAGCAATGTAAACATCCCTGGTGACAGCAATATGTCGTGACAGGTACTCTTTATGGAGGGATCGAGGGTCTAAAAGACCCTAGACCCCTCCACTACACTTCCCTGTATGCAAAACGCCGAAAACTGCATTTTTGCATACAGCCGTTTTTCAAATCTGCCGCCTTTTGCAGCACAGTAACCCGGACGTGACGTCATGGACGCCGCCTCCGGGTTACGTCATCGGAGACCCGATCGATGCCGTTTCCGGCATTCATCGGGACTCCATCCAGCCGGCGGACGTGCCGGCTGGGTGCTCGGGGCTCCCGGTGGGACGGTAGCCCCGAGCAAAGCCGCGGAAGGCGGCGGGAGGGGGGGGACGTCCCCTCCCGCCCCCCCGGGTAACGATCGAGCGGCTCCCGAGCCGCATCGATCGTTACCGACGGAAAGCCGACCGTCGGCTTCAAACAACGGTACCGGGATGATGCCTCTAGCTAGAGGCATCATCCCGGTATAACCACTCAAAGTCAGCCGACGTAGAGGTTACGTGACTGGTAGTAAAGTGGTTAAGAAAGAAACAAAGAAAACAAATCAATGAACAGAATGCAGTATCCTAAACCAAGCAATTCAAATTGATACTTCACTGATTATACCACAATGTACTATAATCTAATTAGATTCAATGGTATACTGAACATTAATACCACCATTGCTCTATGTATTGCCTGTTTAATCACTTGCTGACTGCCCTATAGCAGTTTTACTGCTACAGGAAGGAAGCTCTTCACAGGATCACACACACACACACACATATATATATATATATGTGTATATATATATATATATGTGATCCCGCACTTCCGCCACAGGCGCACCACCAGAACTCTGATTATTAAAAGCAGAAGCCGACCTGCGGGTGCCGGACACCAGATGTCCGCGGGCACCCGCTGATCATCGGGCAGAGACTCAGAATGGAGCTCTGCCTATGTAAACAAAGCAGAGTTTCATTTCTAAAAGGAGGGAAGGGATGGATTCTGTGTGTGTGACTCAAATCCATCTCTTTACCCTAGTAAAACCAGCACTCATAGTAAACACAAACACTGGCTAGGCACACATTTAACCCTTTGATCACCCTAGATGTTTAACCCCTTCCCAGCCAGTGTCATTAGTACAGTGACAGTGCATATTTTTTACATTGATCCCTGTATTAGTGTCACTGGTTGCCGCAAAATGTCAAAAGTGTCAACTAGTGTCCGATTGACCGCCGCAATATCGCAGTCCCACTATAAGTCGTTGATTGCTGCTCTTACTAGTATAAAAAAAAAAATAAATAAAAATTCCAGTATATATCCCATAGTTTGTATAACGTTCTTGTAAACCAATCAATATACGCTTATTGAGAATTTTTTTATCCCAAAAACTTGTAGCAGAATACACATTGGCCTAAATTTATGAAGAAATTTGATTTTTAAATTTATTTGTTTATTTATTTATTTATTTATTTATGTTTGTATATGTTTATTGAAGAAAGTAAAAAATATTGTTTTTTTTTTTTTCAATATTGTCCATCTTTTTTGTTTATAGTGCAAAAAATAAAAAACGCAGTGGTGATCAAATACCACCAAAATAAAGCTCTATTTCTGGGAAGAAAATTACTATTATTAAAATTAATTTTATTTTGGTACAGCGCTGCATGACCGCAAAATTATCAGTTAAAGTAACGCAGTGTCATATCGCAAAAAATGGCCTGGTCAGTGGTCATAAAGGGGGGTAAATCTTCCAGAAGTTGAGGTTAACTCTGGACACAAAAGCTCATTTAGATAGGTTCCTCAATAGCTACAGTGCTAATCATAACTGTGATGTACATAGCCTGTGCGGAGAGCAATGCGAACCCACAACAGGAGGGGGCGGAGAAAGGACCATTCACCCTGCCCAAGGAGAGAGAACAGCAATACGGCTCTGCGTTACTTCAACTGATAATTTTACGGTCATGCAACGCTGTACCCAAATAAAATGTATGTAATTTTCTTCCCAGAAAGAGAGCTTTCTTTTGGTGGTATTTGATCACGACTGCGTTTTTTATTTTTTGCGCTATAAACAAAAAAATTAAAAACGACAACTCTGAAAAAAACAATCAATTTTTTTTACTTTATGCTATAAATCATTCACAATAAAAAATTTAAAAAAATTAAAAATCAACATTTTTCATCATTTTCGGCTAATATGTATTCTGCTACATATTTTTGCTATTAATTAATATTAATAATAATTAATATTATTGTAAATTGATTGGTTTGCGCAAAAGTTATCGCGTCTACAAACTAGGGGAAAGATTTATTCCATTTTTATTTAATTCTTTTTTTTTACTAGTAATGGCAGTGATCAGCGATTTATAGCTGGATTGCCGCGGACAGATCGGACACCTAACTGACAGCTTTGACACTTTTGGGGGGACCAGTGTCATTACTACAGTAATCAGTGCTAAAAATATGCACTGCTACTGTACTAATGACACTGGCAGGGAAGGGGTTAACACCAGGGGCGATCAAAGGGTTAAATGTGCCTTTAGGGTGTGCTTTCTAACTAAAAGTAAATCTCCTGCATTCAGGTTTTATGCTTTAGGAGAAGGAAGTGTAACTTATACTTCGTTAGTGGCGCCTAGAGTCTTGCTGCCCTCTCAGTACCATGGGTATCCATAAGAACTAGAAAGGTAATGAAAACAAGAGAAGGACGCACCGACCTAGTGCAATACTATTAAACATTTATTGAAAGGTAAAAAAAGGTATCATACTCACAAACGCATGTAATCAATACGCATGTCAAAACACTGTATGGACAGATATCCTTCAGGACATGGGCTGTTCCAATACTGCAAGGAGGCCAGATGGTATCTATACAGGTTAGACTGACACGTTTCGAGGGAGAACCCTCTTCCTCAGAGCCAAAAATGTATAATACCTTTTCTATCTTCCAATAAATGTTTAGTGGTATTGCGTTGGTGCGCCCTTCTCTTGTTTTTGTTACCTTTCTGGTGCTTTCTAACTGTGTGGGGGATAGACTTGCTGAATAACCACAGAGACCTGTGTTCCTAAATAAGAGGAACACAGGGTCCCTGTGTTTATTACTGACAGAACAGCAGTCTGTCGTGTTTACAATGGCAGACCGCCGTTCTGTCTGCACAGGGAGCGATCGCAGGTGTCCGCCGGACGTTGTGGCCGCCGGACCTGCTAATCTCTGAAGATGTCAGCGTGCTGACAAAACGCGTAAGTGGAACGCACATAGCGGCATCACGTGACTGAACTTTGGAACGCAAACCAGAAAAGGTACCTGCAGTACCGCGTTCCAGCCCCAGTTCATACATACCGTGACGGCCACGCAGATTTTTTATGTGATTTTATCAAGATTTTACCTTATTTTTATGCTACATTAATTGTACATATCGGAGGATTAAATAAACGTTTTACTAAGGATCACTACACTATATGGAGCATACTTTCTTTACATGACCACACGGGAGGAACCAACAGCTATTAAGCCGGCAGACACAGGCCAGTCCAGCTGAACTGGATCCGCTCCATTACGCCCCCACTAGCGGTCCCGCAAATCGACCTACAGTTATGTCGTTTCGCAGGACAGAGCTGACCTGCTGCAGTATATGTACTGCCAGGGGTCAGCAAATGGTTCAAAAACAAACATCAAAATAGGAGATAATGATTGCAAGTGAAGAATACATACAATTTTATAGAAAATGCATACTTGTCTTTGTGAATGTAAAAAAAAAAAAAAACTGGTTCACTGGGAATTTTTATTTTGTTTGTGTCACTTTAAAAATCACAAATATCCAAATTAACTAATTAACCTTTATACTGGTATATGGCTATTTGATTTCTCAAATTTTAGAAAACGATTTTTAGTTCAAGGCTGCTCCACAAACTTACATATATATTGACCTGGGAAACAACCCATTAGTTTAATTACTCTACTTAATACTACCCCAAATCATAGACACAAGAAATCTCTCCTCCACATTCTAAATGCAGCCAGTGTCCAGTGTTGATTTAGGTTTATATTCTGGGTTACCATCTACACCAAAAATTGGAAAATAATGTATTTCAAACCATGATTTTGTTCTTGATCTGCTTTATGCACAAAATGATACAGATTAAAAAAAAAACATAAAGAAATTGTAGCGTACCTGTTGATCAGGCTGGTTTTCCCTACATATAGGTCTCCCACCATTACAACTTTAGCCATTTTCAACCTGTAAAATACCACAATTAATACAATTTCTAGTAATTACTGTACACCATCCAAAAGAATCATAGCAATCAATTAAAACAGGGGTGTCCAAACCTGCATGCCACGGGCTGCGTGTAGCCCAAGGCAGCTATAAATGTGGCTCAACACAAAATCGTAAATTTACATAAAAATTTTGATTTTTGGGGGGAATTTTTTGTAAAATTGCATTTACACGCATGTGTTTAGCGAACACATGTGGCCAAAAGAAAATCTGACATTATCTCTTTATTGGATTTTTTAAGTTTTATATTCCTAAAGAAAAATCCTCCACTTTTCACAGTCACGCCTTAATAATATCATCAGCTTTCGGGAGCACCTCTATTTGTGAGCAAATATTTTTACGGATGAAGCACACAAAGTGCAAAATTAGCACCAAAATATCTAATGAGCACCTTGAGAATTCATTAAAGCGGAGTTCCGGCCACAAAATCGACATAATCGACTTTGTGGCCATCCGCTTGCTTTTCTTCACCTGAAAAGGATAGTTAGGATTTTTTTTTTTTTTACTTACCTTGTAATTGTAGAAAGAAATACTCACCTTTCTTGAACTTCCTCCCTCGGCGGCCGCGGCCCGCGCCATCACTTCCGGTTTGCAATGATTCCTGGGAGCTGAACGTCATCGCTCCCAGGAATCAATGCGACGCCACCGGCCCCGCTCGTCACTTCCGGTGCGGCACCACATTCCCTGCTAAACAGCTTCTGGGCATGCCCAGAAGCTGTGGAGGAATGCGGCGCCGCACCGGAAGTGACGAGAGGGGCCGGTGCAGACGCATTCTGGGAGAAGAAGACACGGAAGAGGACACGGAAGAGGACACAGAAGAGGACGCGCTGGCTTCAGCTGCCCACAACAGAGATGGCAATGCTGGAGAAGAAATTTTAAAAGTGAGTATTTCTTCTTGCAGGTAAGTGCGGACCGGGACAGATCAGAGGCTAGCCATTGTGGAATGTACTAGCCCTGACTGTCCCGGGGGTATTTTCATTGAAAATATTTTTTTGTGGCCGGAAATCCACTTTAAGAATTGCTACTACATCCATCGAACGAGATATTGATGTGTTAGTTTATCAAAAACAGTTTTAAATATCACACTAGTTTTATGTTGCCCTCTTACTTTTATAATAAAAAAATACAAAAAAAATTAAGTTTTATTCTTCAGATAGGTACATTATCTATATCAGTGATCATTAACTTCTGATCTGCCTGGGCTGGGTTTTTCTGCTCATCAGCAATCCTTATTGTTAGTATACTTTATGTGTGGCCCAAAAAAATTCCTCTTCTTCCAATGTGGCCCAGGAAAGTCAAAAGATTGGACACCCCTGATTGAAACATAAAATGATTGCTGAAAAACACGTAAAAAGAAATGTAGAGCTAAATCTGCTGGCAGGAGAGGAAAATACAAAATATTTATATGCAGGATTACAGATACAGTACCTGATAAAAAAAAGTTACATTATATTTTTAAATGCATTCAATAAACCCACCATTTATATATACTGTATATATATATATATATATATATATATGTATACACACACACACACACTATATTGTAAAAAGTATGGGGACGTCTGCCTTTACATGCACATGGATTTTAATGGCATCCCAGTCCTATTCCGTAGGGTTCAATATTGACTTGGCCCACACTTTGCAGCTATAACAGCTTCAACTCTTCTGGGAAGGCTGTCCACAAGGTTTAGGAGTGTGTCTATGGGAATGTTTGACCATTCTTACAGAAGTGCATTTGGGAGGTCCGGCACTGATGTTGGCGAGAAGGTCTGGCTCACAGTCTCCACTCTAATTCATTCCAAAGGTGTTCTGTCAGGTTGAGGTTAGGACTTTGTACAGGTCAGTTAAGTTCCTCCACCCCAAACTCCCTCATTCATGTCTTTATGGACCTTGCTTTGTGCACTGGTCTAAATCATTTAGTGGGGGGGGGGGTAGGGATTATGGTGTTTTTCAGGGGTTGGGCTTGGCCCCTTAGTTCCAGTAAAGGGAACTTCTAAGGCATTAGCATACCAAGACATTTCATGCTCCTGACTTTGTAGGAACAGTTTGGGGATGGCCCTTTCTGTTCCGACATGACTGTGCACCAGAGCACAAAGCAAGGTCCATAAAGACATGGATGAGCAAGCTTGGGGTGGAGGAACTTGACTGGTCTGCACAGAGTACTGACTTCAACCCGATAGAAAACCTTTGGGATGAATTAGAGCAGAGACTGCGAGCCAGGCCTTCTCGTCCAACATCAGTGCCTGACCTCACAAATGCACTTCTGGGAGAATGGTCAAACCTTCCCATAGAAACACTTCTAAACCTTGTGGACAGCCTTCCCAGAAGACTTTAAGCTGTTATAGCTGCAAAGGGTGGGCCAAGTCAATAGTGAACCCTATGAACTAGGACTGGGATGCCACTAAAATTCATGTGCGTGTAAAGGCAGGCATCCCCATACTTTTCACAATATAGTGTGTATATATATATATATATATATATAGATTTAAGTGAAATTGTTTAAATTTGGCCCAAAGTGTCAAAATTTTGTGTGGCCACCATTATTTTTCAGCACTGCCCTAACCCTCTTGGGCATGGAGTTCACCAGAGCTTCACAGGTTGCCACTGAATTCCTCTTCCACTCCTCCATGATGACATCACGGAGCTGGTGGATGTTAGAGACCTTGCGCTCCTCCACCTTCCGTTTGAGGATGCCCCTCAGATGCCAATAGGGTTTAAGTCTGGAGACATGCTTGGCCAGTCAATCACCTTTTCCCTCAGCTTCTTTAGCAAGGCAGTGGTCGTCTTGGAGGTGTGTTTGGGGTGGTTATGTTGGAATACTGCCCTGCGGCCCAGTCTCCGAAGGGAGGGGATCATGCTCTGCTTCAGTATGTCACAGTACATTCATGGTTCCCTCAATGAACTGTAGCTCCCCAGTGCCGGCAGCCCCAGACAATGACACTCCCACCACCATGCTTGACTGTAGGCAAGACACAATTGTTTTTTTACTCCTCACCTGGTTTCCGCCACACACGCTTGACACCATCTGAACCAAATAAGTTTATCTTGGTCTCATCAGACCACAAGACATGGTTTCAGTAATCCATTTCCTTAGTCTGCTTGTCTTCAGTAAACTGGTTGCGGGCTTTCTTGTGCATCATCTTTAGAAGAGGCTTCCTTCTGGGACAACAGCCATGCAGCCCAATTTGATGCAGTGTACGGCGTATGGTTTGAGCACTGACAGGCTGACCCCCCCCTTCAACCTCTGCAGCAATACTGGCAGCACTCATATATATATTTCCCAAAGACAACCTCTGGATATGACGCTGAGCAAGTGCACTCAACTTCTTTGGTCGACCATGGCAAGGCCTGTTCTGAGTAGAACCTGTCCTGTTAAACCGCTGTATGGTCTTGGCAACCGTGCTGCAGCTCAGTTTCCGGGTCCTGGCAATCTTCTTATAGCCTAGGCCACACTTACAGAGCAACTTTGCCAAGAAGTGCCATGTTGAACTGAGTAACCAGTATGAGAGAGTGAGAGCGATATCAAATTTAACACATTCACACCTGAGACCTTGTAACACTAACGAGTCGCATTATACTGGGGGATGGAAAGTGGCTAATTGGGGCCAATTTGGACATATTCACTTAGGGGTGTATTCACTTTTGTTGCCAGCGGTTTAGAGACGTTAATGTGTGTTGAGTTATTTTGAGGGGACAGCAAATTTACAGTTATACAAGCTGTACACTCACTACTTTACATTGTAGCAAAGTGTAATTTCTTCAGTGTTGTCACATGAAAAGATATAATAAAATATTTACAAAAATGTGAGGGGTGTACTCACTTTTGTGACATACTGTATATAAGTCACAAGACGAAGTATCAGGATTTTTATATTGCACTGCATATTTGCCAGCCATGTGACATTTACTACTTTTCTGCATACTTTTAATATTAACAGGACTTGTATATCAAGTATAGTGTAGGTTGATAGGTCCTCTGCAGAATTGTGATTTTCTGATTAGCAAAAATCCTCATCTTCTCAGTTACACCTGAACCTTAACCACTTAAGCCCCGGAAGATTTTACCCCCTTCCTGACCAGGGGGTATTATTTGCGATTCGGCACTGCGTGACTTTAACGGACAATTGCGTGGTCGTGCGACGCTGTACCTAAACGAATTTGAGGTCCTTTTTTTCCCACAAACAGAGCTTTCTTTTGGTGGTATTTGATCACCTGTGCGATTTTTTGATCATGCGCTATAAACAAAAAAAGAGCGTCAATTTTGCAAAAATAGCAATATTTTTCACATTTTTTATATGAAATTCCCCCCAAAAAAATGTAAAAATCAAAATTTTTTAACATTTTCGGCCAATTTGTTTTATGCTACATATGTTTGGTAAAAAAAAATCGCAAAAAGCGTATTTTGATTGGTTTGCGCAAAAGTTATCGCGTTTACTAACAAAGGGAAAGATTTTTGTAATTTTTTTTGTTTTTTTTTTTAACGCGTAATGGCGGCGATCTGCGATTTTTTTTGCGGGACTGCGACATTGCGGCGGACAGATCGGATCCTTGACTGACATTTTTGCCACTTTTGGGGTTACCAGTGACATTTCTACAGTAATCAGTGCTATACATATGCACTGTTACTGTAAAATTACACTGGCAGTGAAGGGGTTAACTTTTTTTTAGAGGGAGGGGCTGTGTGTGTCCCTAGGGGCGTGATTCTAACTGTGATTGGCTGTGGCTTGGGCTGTAGGAACAATGATCAACGGTCCTACATAGTAGAACCGTGTGATCATTGTTTCTACACAGGGGAGAATGACAGGCCGCTTGTTTACACTAGCCGCCTGACTTTCTCCCTCTGCAGCAGCGATCGCAGAGTGACCGGCGGACATCGGGTCCGCCGGTCACACGCGCGGGGGGGTCCGTGACCATGCGGAAGCGGGAGCGCGCCTCCGGGGGCGCGCGCTCGCTCCCTAGAGCCTCACAGGCTAGCGACGTAGATCTACGTCCCTTTGCCTGTGAGGGGCTGACTGCCGATGTAAATCGTCGTTAGGCAGTCGGCAAGTGGTTAAGGCACAGCGTTAGAATAAACCTGTGGCATATAATATTAATGACCGCAAATTCAGACTTAAAGCGGTATTGAACTCACTGCACAGCATATTTAGCACATTATAACAAACTAACTTGTCAAACAAAGCCCAGATTACATTACTGCTGAGGCTGGGAGAGGCACTTATGACAGAAGAGACCACTAGGGAACAAGATTGGAGGTATTGCCCACTGTGACCTGCAAGATTCCTTGTTTCTAAAGGTTAAAGGGTGAAACCTGATCACTCAATATCGGCAACCAAATTATGGCCCTGGTTTCTTCATTTAAAAAAATCCCCCAGTGTAAATATCAATTTATATAGCAACTATTATATTTATTTATTTATTATTTATTTTTTTGGAGGGAGTGGGTACCTAGTTTTGACAGGTACCCATTTCCAATTCCCCTAGGTGATCCGCCAGTCTCCTCCTCCCTCCCTGCCCGCAGCCTGATGGGACCTGTGATGTTTGTGCATTTACAAAGGACATTGTGGCTCACGCATGCGATGAAGGACCAAGGAAGGATCAGTCTGGGTGAGGACCGCTCTGAATCCTTGGAAAGGTAGGTCTCTGTTTAATAGAAGTCAGCTGCTGACTTTTAATTTTGGCACATATGACTGAAGATCCTCTTTAAATACCCTTCCTGGTTAATCTATACACCCAGTTTTGGTACTGGGACCTTGGTAATCCTGAAAGTAGTGGAGATCCTAAGAATCCTGAAAAACCTAAAATGGATTCCATGTGTACTGGAGATCCTAGGAGATCTGGAAATCCTAGAAGACCCCGGCATGGATCCAGGGCCGGTGCTAGACTGTTTTACGCCCTAGGCAAGATCAGCTACTTGTGCCCCTCCCAAAAAAAATAAAAATAAAAAGGGAAGGGGTTAAAAACTGCTCTATGTCATATCCAGTGACCCTGATCTGATGGTTCCTCCATGTAATGCTGTCATACCCAGGGATCCCAATGTTCCTCTATGTCATTCCCGGAGACCCTGATGTTTTTCCATGTCACACCTGGGGACCCTGATGTTCCTCCATGTCACACCTGGGGACCCTGATGTTCCTCTATGTCACACCTGGGGACCCTGATGCTCCTCCATGTCATTCCTGGAGACCCTGATGTTTTTCCATGTCACACCTGGGGACCCTGATGTTCCTCCATGTCACACCTGGGGACCTCAATCCCCCATGGCACACCCAGGGATCCCAATTCCTCATGGCACACCTGGTGACCCCCAAACCCCTGTTACACTTGTGACCCCTCTCCCCCATGTCACACCTGGTGACTCCGATTCCCCATGGCATACCTGGTGACCGCAATTCTCTTTTACACCAGGGATACTCCATGTCACACCCAGGGACCCTGATTCCCTGTTCTGGGGACACTTACTGGGCAGTATAAAGAGAGTGGCCTGCACTCTGCCCTCCTTCACCATGATCTTGCTTATTCCTTCTCCCAGGATGCTCCTCTCCTGGACCACAGTGCTCACCACAGCTCCAACTGGCTATTGGTGGAGGGAGAAGCAGCAGTCAGAGAGCTCCGCACCTCCTTCATCACCAACATCCTCAGACCATTCCATTGCCTCGTCGCTTCTGCTCCAGTAAAGGTGCCGCCCTCCAGTGCCAAGCTCCGGCTCAGGTGCAGCTCTCCTCCACTCCCTGCTTAATACCGACCCAGGGAAATGAACGGCTGCCCACCAGCTCAGATTAGAGATTCACTTCCTGCCCAGGGATTAGGCTGCTCAGCTCCAGACAAAGAGGATCATTATACAGTTAGCACTCCGGTGGGCTCCTTTCCTGCCCCTTGGGGCTCCCCCAACAATGGTGGAAAGCCAGGGCCTGCTAGTTCTGCCACTGCCCCAAACACCTGGCATCTTCCTCTGTCCCTTCTTCCTCCCCCACTGCCGCCCCTTTCCTCAGCTCACTCGACTCATTCATGACGGAGAGTGAGTGCTGACTAGTGGCTGCGCCCCTAGATGGCAATGCGCCCTAGGCGGCTGCCTAGTTTGCCTAGTGGAAGCACCGGCCCTGCATGGATCATATGAGCACTAGATGTTCTAGGAATTCTTGATATCCTGGATGAACCATCAGGAATCCTCTGACTACTAGAGCTTCTATGAGTTCTGGAAATCCTGGAAGATCTGGCAGGGATCCTGTGATTACTGGAGGTCCTGTGAGATCTGGAAATCCTGGCATAACCATCAGGGACTCTGTGAATAGTGGAGGTCCTAGGAATTGTGGAATCCAGGAAGACCTGGCAGGAATCCTGTGATTACTGGAGGTCCTATGAGATTTGGAAATCCTTGAATAACCATCAGGGATCTTGTGAGTACTGGAGCTTCTAGTAGTTCTGGAAAACCTGGCAGGGATCCTGTACTGGAGGTCCTAAAAAATCTGTAAATCTTGGAAAACCCATCAGGGTTTCTGTGAATACTGGAGTGGCTAGGAGATCAGGAATCCACGAAGGCCTGGCAGGAATCCTGTGAGTACTGGAGGTCCTAGGAGATCTGGAAATCCTGGAATAACCATCAGGGACCCTATGAATACTGGAGGTCCTAGGCGTTCTGTATTCTAGGAAGACCTGGCAGGGATACTGTGATTACTGGAGGTCCTATGAGATCTGGAAATCCTGGAATAACTATCAGGGATCCCGTGAATACTGAAGGTCTTAGATGTTCTGGAATCCAGGAAGACCTGACAGGGATCCTGTGATTACTGGAGGTCTGAGGACAGTGATGGCGAACCTTGGCACCCCAGATGTTTTGGAACTGCATATCCCATGATGCTCATGCACTCTACAGTATAGTTGAGCATCATGGGAAATGTAGTTCTAAAAACATTTGGAGTGCCAAGGTTTGCCATCACTGTCCTAGGAGATCTGGAAATCCTCGAATAACTATCAGGGATTCTTTGAGTACTGGAGGTCCTAGGAGATCTGAAAATCCTGGAATAACCATCAAGATTTCTGTGTATACTGGAGTTGCTATGAGTTCTGGAATCGAGGAACGCTTAGCAGGAATCTTGCGATTACTGAAGGTCCTAGGAGATCTGGAAAGCCTGGAATAGCTATCAGGAATCCTGTGAGTACTGGAGGTCCTATGAGTTCTGGAATCCTGGAAGACCCAGCAAAGATATTGTGAGCACTGATGCTTCTAATAGTTCTGGAAAACCTGGGAGACCTGGCGGGGATCCTGTGAGTACTTTAGGCCCTAAGTGTCATGGAGATTCTGAAAGACCTGGCAGGAGCCCTTTGGGGCAGAGGGACACCTTTTTTTGGGGGGGGGGGGGTTGGCACAAGATCTTTAATTTAAACTGGGAAACATATTTATTCATCATTAATATAATCAATAAATGATAAACATCTTTATAAAGAACCTCAATATTTATGTAAACATTATCCCAAGTAAATGACCAGTATGGCAGTAATTACCCCAAAAACCAATCTTCTTCCATACAAAAAAAAAACACCATTTACAAATATATTGCAGATGTGAAAATAGTTTATGTAGTGATATAGAGCCTGTAAACATTGAGAGACAATTGTGCTCAGGGAACATGAGATCCAAGTGATCATTGTTGATCATTTGCTCACGAAGCTTTGGTTTTAAACACACACACAAAAGCCTCCTGTATTGTTAGTCAAAGAATATGTCTGAAGTTAAATTCCCTGCTCCTGGTCATCTATTCATCTACTGCATTAAATTAAGATGTGATTGCTGTACACACATAAATGTAGCACTAAGGACTTAGAAAGCCATTTCTGTTACCATGGGAAGTGTATGAATGTGTCAAAGTACATGTTTGCATTGCAGGATCCTCAGATAAAGCAATCATTATTTTGCTACATAAACCTGCTGCTTCAAGACAGCTATAAATGTCACTAAGCCATCAATTAAAAATGAGTAAGAGAGTTACCATAGATTACGATTTATGTAACCTTGTCTTATTAGGGCCATGTCACACAAGTCATCCTGTTCTTGGGGGGAACTTGTCACCAACAGTATTGCTAAGAGACCATCTACCTTCTCCTATGGCTTTCGTCCCTCTCTGGCAAGATGTCCCTTTGTCACTATTCCCTTAGTAGAGAGCGAGATTGAACAACGTCCTTGGACAAAGAGTTTTAGGCTAGGTTTACACTTGCAATTTGGGGGGGACAGTAAAAACACATGGTTGAGATTGCACGAACTACTTTTGAAGTCGCCGCAACTCAGGTCGTGGCAGTGGAAACGGGCCGAATTGAAAATCAATGGGTTTTGACTTGCTGTGCGACTTGACATGTGTCAAGTCGCACAGCAAGTCGCAATAGTGGAAACGAAGCCTTAATGATATAGATTTGTTTTAAGGTTACAATAAGCCTACATGGTAAATAACGGGAGCACAAGAAAAATACAGTATGTGTTCTCCATGTCCAAACTCACCCAAAGGGTCCCGCATGGCGCTGCTGGCATGCGTTCTTCACCTGATCATCGAAATTTGTTCTGTAATGCAGGCAAGCTTCAGGTGTGTAACACTGCAATGTAAAACAATACGTATTCACTTCAGATGCTCCTGTACTCCAAGTACCTTAAATCCCAAACAAAAGAAGAGACATCTAAATAAATGGCTGCCCGGTGTTTTCAGGAATGGAACAGGTTTGTATATCTCCCAGCTGTTCCTCATGTAAAGGAACCGTCCCTTTTTTGTAACCAAATCCTTTGGTTCATGATACCTCTACAAATGTCACCTTGTGTAGATATCTGTATGTATTATTTACCTAACAGATTTGAGACGTGACTCAGAGACATGTGGCACCACGTCCAAAAAATACATTACAAAAGAAAGGAAGGATGAGTAGGACTTTAAATGTAGGCACTGGTAATCCCATAAGGAAACACAAGTACTCAACAGATAAAAAATATGAAATGTATTATGACAACATGATATAAAATATTAAAACCATATCATATGGAAAAAATATATATGGTAAATACAGTGCAGTATCTCCCAGGATGAGGTGGGTATATAGCACAAGAACCTGTTACATGCCCGTATCCAGCTAAGATCTGCTATAAAGGAACACAGAATCTGCGATGATCTTTTGGATATCCAGGAATCTCAAGCATCAAAAGCCAAAGGACCACTACACGTTTCGCTTACAGCTTCCTCAGGACTGACTCCAAGGGGGAAACAAAGGGAGTACATGAAACACCCGGACCAGCACAGTGGCATGAGGAAAGGTCACACGCACATCCGTACCAAAGGGGAATGTGTACACCAAATACTCTATAGCCAAAACAGCAGGAGTCCTGTCCTAGGGCCATACAAACTTTGCAAAGTAGCCACAAATGGCAGATGGGTTTCAATCCCACATGTAGTGGGTGGTTACAAGGTCGTCGTCCCCAATCTCGGGAGTCCCCCGTGTCACAACTTCTCTCTTCTGGAATATGGAGCTACTGCTCCTACTTGTGCCGATCCTTGCTGTGAGATACCCCTCCATCCCTCTAGTTCCTCTTGTTTTGAATTGTATTGTAACTGTATTGTCTTCCCTCACATTGTAAAGCGCTGCGCAAACTGTTGGCGCTATATAAATCCTGTATAATAATAATAATCCGCAGCGATCCATTGGGTTATGATACTTGAGATTCCTGTTTGGCCCCAATATCCAAAAGATCATGGCAGATTCTATGTTCCTTTATAGCAGATCTTAGCTTGATATGGGCATGTAACAGGTTCTTGTGCTATATACCCACCTCGTCTGGGGAGATACTGTACTGTATTTATCATATATATTGTTTCCATATGATATGATTTTAATATTTTTTATCATGGTGTCATAATAAATTTCATATTTTTTATCTGTTGAGTACTTGTGTTTCCTTATGGGATTACCAGTGTCTACCTTTAAAAAGGCCTACTGATCCTTCCATTTCTTTTGGGATGTAATATTTACCTGCCAACCTTGTTCACAGCACTAAACATTTTATTCACGCTTCTGATGATTGCATTATTTCCTTTTCTACACATAATGTGTTGAAAAAAGTCTCCATTGGGATTTACATAGAAGGTAAAATGTTTTTGTTTAGTTTTAGATAGAGTGGAGGAGTGGATAGGGATTAGGACACCTGTCAGGTTTTTATTGCTGTTTGTGTCCCTCTGTTAGGTAAATGTATCCTCTCTATTTGTCTTGGTGACAGTTATCACCAAAAGGAAAAAAAAAAATCCTAAATTTTGATTGGTCCTCAGAAAAGGAATAGAGGGGAAATCTTCCATGGGGACACTACTTTTGGTGACCAGGGATTCCCTCATGTTGGTAGGGATTTCCTCTTACTTCTTATTGTAGCTATGGGACATGAAGTGAAGATAATTCCACCCCCTCACCCCATGCAGGTGGGACACAGATGGCAATTAAAGCAGTAGTATACTCCAAAAAAAAAAAAAACCCTGCAAGACAAAGGCATAATGAGCTAGTATGCATTGTATACTATCTCATTATGAAAAACTTACCTTAAAACGAAGCCCCAACACGGACCCCCGGACACCGCTGTGGGAGCGGACATGATCCCTCTGCATCTCTTCCGGGTTCGGCGCTGTGAGTGGCCGGATCCGCGATGACGTCACCCCGCGAATTCGCGCGGGGGATTAACTTTCCGGCAACTTCCCGGCAAGGAACTCTGAAGGTCCGCCAGACCTTCCGAGCGCATGCGCCGCTAGCGTCAGCGGCTGCATGCAGTGCAAATATCTCCTAAACAGTGCAGGTTTAGGAGATATTTATTGTACCTACAAGTAAGCCTTATTATAGGCTTACCTGTAGTTAAAAGTCACAAAAATCGATATACAGTACTACTGCTTTAAAGGGTTAAAATTAGGGATCAACCGATTATCGGCAAAGCCGATATATCAAGGGGTGATCTGCTCTTTCCCTGATATATTGGAGACCTGGGCATCCTACCTGCACGGCCGCCGAAGACCCGATCAAAGCTGCATTCGGCTCTGATCGGGTCTCCATGTAAAAAAAACGAAAGTGATGTCATGACATCACTTCCGGGTACTCGGCGCCACATTAAAAAAAATGACAGCATTCAAAACAGCCAAACTTGGCGTTTTTAATTCTTTTAAGTGTAGAGGAGGGATTTGGGGTCTTTTAGACCCCCAGATCCCTCCACAAGAATACCTGTGTAAAAAAAAAAATAGAAAAAAATATATTTTTTAAATGTCCGAAAATATCGGCAGATATGCGATGACCAAAATATCGGTATTGGAAATGAAAAAAAGATATCGGTTGATCACTAGTTAAAATACTCCCTTACTCTATCAAAAATGAGAAAATGATTGCTTTCAGTTGTACTTCAAGTGATCATTTTTTTGGCTTTAATTTGCCATGATTGGTGTGATGATTGGCTCTGGTAGAAGTGTGGCCATTGGCTAAATATTCAGCGCTGTTTATGTGTCCCTCTGTTCTGTAGCAGAAGGTTGGGAGGTATGTGAGTGTGGATATTTCCTGAGAACACCACAAATATACAGAAAATACAACAAACACTGGGAACATCCTGCCCAATGGAAATGTGTATTGTATATAAGGGGACAGCAGATACGTGACTACTCTACCCAGCATATTCATACTATCATACTGAGGATTACTGCTTCTGTTCTATGGAAAGAAGACTACACTCCAGCAATATCTCATCCTCTGCAGCTTTCACTAAACTTTTCACTAGATGGAAATATTGCATATTTTACACATTTCATCACTTTTATAAATGAGAAAATCAAATTGAAATGGATGACTAAGTATTAGATGGGGTTTTCTTTGTACATAACATGGTTTAGAACAGAAAAACAAAGCAAAAACACATCAGGGTCCCCATTAAAGTCCCCCTTACATTGGAGTCCCCCCTTTACATTACAGTCCCCATTAGAGCTCACCCCCTCTTATAAGAGTCCTTCTTACATAAGGATCCTTATCAGGTTCCACATCAGAGACCCTCCCCTTACATCAGGGTTCCCATCAGAGTCTCCTCTTACTTCAGGATCCCCATCAGAGTCCTCCTTTACATCAGGGTCCCTATAAGAGCCCCCCTCCACATTAGGTGCACAATCAGAGCCCCCCCTTACATCAGGGCCCCCTTCAGAGTCCCACTTACATCAAAGTCCCCCCTTACATCATGGTCCCCTTCAGAGTCTCACATCAGGGTCTCCTTCAGTGACCCTTTAGGAGCCCCCCTACATTAGAACCCCCATCAGAGTCCCCCATATACATCAGGGTCTCCCTCAGAGTCCTCCTTACATCAGATTCCCAATTAGAGCCCCCCATCAGAGTCCTACTTACATCAGGGTCCCCTTCAGAGTCCTCCTTACATCAGAGTTCCTATAAGAGCCCCCCTCCCCTTACATTAGGTCCCCCTTTAGAGTCCCCCTCTTACATCAGGGTCTCCTTCAGAGTCCCACTTACATCAGAGTCCCCCTTACATCACGATCCCCTTCAGGGTACCACTAACATCAGGGTCCCTATAAGAGCCCTCCCTTACATTAGGTTCCCCATCAGAGTCCCCCCTTACATCAGGGTCCCCCTTCAGAGTCCTCCTTACATCAGGGTTCCTATAAGAGCCTTTCTCCCCTTACATTAGGTCCCCCATCAGAGTCCCCCTTACATGAGGGTCCCCTTCAGAGTCCCCCTTACATGAGGGTCCCCTTCAGAGTCCCCCTTACATCAGGGTCCCCTTCAGAGTCCCACTTAGATCAGAGCGCCCCCCCCCCACCTTACATCAGGGTCCCCATCAGAGTCCCCTATTATATATATATATATATATATATATTGCAGCGGGCAGAAGATGAGAACCCTGGGAGGTAACACTACAATATTAGACTATGGAGCCATCACTGGGAAGAAGGATGAGCTTGTGTTTCCCCAATCTAGAACAATCCAGAGACCCCAGACTTGCCTTTGGCATGTGTGAGATGAGCCTGTCTCTGGGGACGGGTGATGCCGGCTGGCTCAGCATGGTTCAGCTCTCCGATCTCCCTGGAGCACAGAGCGGTGCCGCCAGCGATACAAACAATCGGTTCTGGCTATGCCAGGGCACTCTACGGTAACCAAGGCAACGGCTAGCAAGCCATGGGCGTGGTTTCTGTGGCTTCGGAGGACCAGGAGGGGGAGAGTCAAACTAGGTCTCGGGGCGGGGCAAACATATGCAAATGATATAGACATAACGGAAAGATATGAGCTCCAAAATAGATTTATTATCGGTTAGCGGGCTGGAGTCCAGACTTATCTAAAAGACTGACATATCAGGCACGTAACTATTCCAAGTACTTCCGTCTTCAGAAGCGCTACAGCGGCTCCGAACGACTAACGCAAGTTACGTATACGTCATTACTTACAGCTACTACGTTAGCGTAGAGTGTGATTCCCGGATACGTTGCGTGCGCCGATGCGTATGGTTGCCTGGCGACCGGGGTACGCTGTGTGTGGCACTAGGTGAGGACAAGCAGCTTCTGCGGTGTGCTGTTCGGTGAGCATCTCTACCCCTGCCATTATTCCCAGCACACTCCACACTTCCCAGCATTTCAATGCAGTCATAGGAAACTACTTATTGTTTGAGTAGTGAGCAGGAAAGGGTTAGAACCCCTGTCACAGGTTTTCTGCAGGTTAGGCGACCGTCCCTGGAACAGGGTCCTCACCACCTGTAACAGTTGGTACAGACCTTGGATTCCCCTCACTTTCTATGTATACAGGTCAGGCATTTCTTAGCAGTCACTGAGGGGGCACACAGAAAACCATTGCTTTCTATGCAGTGAGCTCACAGAGGTTATAACCTTCACTTATTCTATCCAAAATAAATTGCCTTTAGTTCTTCTTTAAATTCAGGTCCACCTAAAGGTCTTCGTGTTTACTTTTAACCAAGTGTAGCTTTAAAGTAGGGATCGACCGATTATAGGCAAAGCTGTATATCGAGGGGCGATATGCACTTTCCCCGATATATCGGAATCGGCCCCGGAGGTTACCGATATTGCCGATATTTCGGGAAAGTGCTTGTACCGGAGTAAGGCCTGCAGCTAGAGGCATCCCCCCGATACCGGTGTCCATAGCCGATGGTCGGCTGTTTTGTAATGACAACCGATGCGGCTGAGAAGCCACTCGGCTGTCATTACAAGGAGCGGGATGGGACGTCCCCCTCCCTTCCTCTGCCTTCCGCGGCTCGCCCGGGCAACCAGCCTGCACGGCCACCGAAGAGGAGACCCGATGAAAGCTGCATTCGGCTCTGATCGGGTCTCCATGTAAAAACCGGCACCAAATTAAAAAAAAATACAGCATTCAAAATAGCCAAACTTGGCGTTTTGAATGCTTTTAAGTGCAGAGGAGGGGTTTGGGGTCTTTTAGACCCCCCCAGATCCCTCCACAAGAGTACCTATAAAAAAAAAAAAAAAATTAATGTACGAAAATATTGGCCAATATCGGCCGATACCGATATGCAAAGACCAAAATACCGGTAACGGCAATAAAAAAACGATATTGGTCGATCACTACTTTGAAGTGTTACTAAAACCACTACAGTAAAATCAGGGTGTATATGCAGTAAAGCACGCTTGTTATACTCACTGTGGAACCCGAGGGTTAATCATCTGCATTGTGTAACAAGGCTGTCTGATCCTGTCTTCACTGATCCTCCCCTTCTTTTACTGTCCCCAATCCATCTCCTGATAGTACAGAGCCTTGGAGACAATCTGCACATGCTCAGTTTGGTGTGTATTGCTAGAGAGATTTTTTTTGGGAGGGTGCATGTGCTCAGCACAGGGCCAATCAGCACTGTCCAGACAGAGTGTCGGGGGCCATGCAGCCTCATAGGACAGTCAGAGGAGAATGAAAACTCCTACTACAAGCTTTAACTAGACACTGATAGAAGTCACAAGACTGCTATATACTACTGATGAGAAAAGGTATTTAGCAGTTTATATTTACTGAAATAATTGCATTTCCATGCCCTGTGTACTGTGGGAGCTCAGATATAGTGAATGCACCCTTTAACTATGCCGTAGAACTAACCAAATGTTAAAGCATAACAAATTGATAAAAAATCATGTTCCTTATTATAGACCATACATTCCACATTAATAATTATGCTACCAAAACAAGTGTGTTCTGTAAATTGCTTGGATGTAAATTGTTTCTTCTTGCCAGAGGCCGTCATTTTGTTGAAGCCCAGAACAGCCACTTCCTTTTGAAAACTCTCCCCCTCTCTCAAAAACGATGTGTCACGTTTGGTAAAAAAATATGTTCCCTCCTAATTCAGGGTCCCCATCATGACCGTCATTATGTTGAAGCCCAGAACAGTCACTTCCCTTTGAAAACTCCCCCCCCCCCCCTCTCTCAAAAACGATATATCACTTTCTTTAATTAAAATATGTCCCCTCTTACATCAGGGTTCCCATCAGGGCCGCCATTTTGTTGAAGCCCAGAACAGTCACTTCCCTTTGAAAACTCCCCCCCTCTCTCAAAAACGATGTATCACTTTCTGTAATTAAAATATGTCCCCTATTACATCAGGGTCCCCATCAGAGCCATCATTATGTTGAAGCCCAGAACAGCCACTTCCTTTTGAAAATTCTCCCCCTCTCTCAAAAACGATGTGTCTCATTTGGTAAAAAAATATGTCCCTCCTAATTCAGGGTACCCATCACGGTTGTCATTATGTTGAAGCCCAGAACAGCCACTTCCTTTTGAAAACTCTCCCCCTCGCTCAAAAACTATTTGTCACTCTCTGTAATAAAATATGTTCCCTCTTACATCAGGGTCCCTATCAGGACCGTTATTTTGTTGAAGCCCAGAACAGCCACTTCCTTATTGAAAACTCCCCCCCCCCCCCTCTCAAAAGCAATATGTCACTATCTGTAATTAAAATATGTACATTCCAGCCTTAAGTGTATGTCTTGGCTCAGCTAGAGAGGAATACTGACAGGAGCTTTAGTGCTGAAGTTCACAGGCTGAAGCTGGTGAGGGTGAAAGGAGTGAACATCAGGTAGATAAGATAAGACACGATTTCTGTAAGTTTAACTCTTTTGTGTCTCCCAAGCAGCGGAGTTTGTCCTGTCATGTCTCATGCTTTTCTTTTTTCTCTTCCTAATCTGTTCCCTTTCGGCACAGCCTATATCATTCCTGTTGCTTTTCCCCCCTTCACCAGTAGTACATTTTAAGGCTATCAGCAGATTGTGCAAAAAGGGAGAAAGGCTGGTGCCATGAAGTCGACAAAACATTGTTTCTCTTACGTCCTCCGACAGTCGCCGCCATCTTCATATTCGTCACAATGGGGTATTAGACTTTGCTCCGTAGGAGTAGCTAGGCAACAGAATATGTCAATATTAAAGCTTTTAACATATCCCCACCCCAGGGGGTGGTCCCCTCAGTCTATACCCTCCTGCTTCCTGTTTCCTGCTTCAGTTTCAATGTCTAGCTTGTCAGGAGTAGCTGGATGTTTCTATGCTGGAGCATTTTTGTCTCAGCCTTCTCTCTTTTTTGATTTTATTTGAGTTTTTTCTCTCTTTCTTTATTTAGCTGTTATTTTTACCATCAATAGTTAGATCTTCGGATGAAGAGGATAATGCGGGCTGCGTCTCGGGCTGACTCCCCTGGTCGCAGGTTGTGGGTCAGTGGCTTCTCAGCCCGCCATCGAGCGTTCAGTCAGGTACCGCTCCTGAGTTTTCTGAACGACCCATCCCTGTTCCGTGCAGGGATGCTAGGATGCTAGGGTGAGGTGGCTACCTCACTGGACGCTGTTTCTCAACCCACCTTCTGCTGCGTCCTGGATGCGACTCTCCCTGTCTCATGTACAGCGGCTTGTTCGCCTGTGCGGGTCCCCCACGCCATGTAGGACTCTTCAGGAAGGAAGTCAGGTCCCTCCGGGACGCTCCGTCCTCGTCCACTCGGACGTGCATGAGATGTCTGGGATTGATGGTCTCGGCTTTCGAGGCGATTCCCTTCGCCCAGTTTCACACGCGGGGTCTCCAAGCGGAGATCCTGTCCAGGTGGGACGGGCGACCGCGATCTCTGGATCCGGATTTCGTTGGGCCATCGCACCAGAAGGGTTCTTCTGTGGTGGCTCCTGTCCCCACCGGTGTCAGGGGGCAAGTCTTTTCGTCCTCTCTCATGGACGGTGGTCACCACGGATGCCAGCCTGTCGGGCTGGGGTGGTGTTCTGGGCGTTCTGTTCGCCCAGGGAACTTGGTCGGAGGGGGAATCCTCCCTTTCGGTCAGCATTCTGGAATTGCGTGCGATGATTCTCTGCCTTCAACGTTGGCCAGACAGGCTGCAGGGCTGTCCGGTTCGGGTGCAGACGGACATTGCCACGGCGGTGGCTTACGTCATTCGCCAAGGGGACACCAAGAGGGCCCGTGTGGCTCGGGAAGTGGCCGACATTCTGTCTTGGGCCGAGACGCATGTCCTGGCGATATCGGCGGTTCACATTCCAGGGGTTGGAGAACTGGCGGGCGGATTATCTGATGCCGCCAGTCCCTGGACCAGGGGGAATGGCCCCTCCGTCCGGGTGTTCTCCAGATGTTGTGCGCGACGTGGGGTCTTCCGGAGGTGGACCTGTTCGCGTCTCGTCTGTACAGCAAGGTGTACAGGTTCGTGGCAAGGCCACGCGATCCTCGGGCAGACGCGTCAGACGCGTTGGTAGCTCCGTGGCATCAGTACCGACTGATGTATGCGTTTTCACCGTTTCAATTGCTGCCCAGGTTCCTTCGCAGGTTGGTCTCGGAACCAAAACACGGTGATTCTTGTGACACTGGACTGGCCTCGCCGGTCCTGGTACGCAGACCTCGTGCATTTGGCGGTCGACGCCCCGTGGCGTCTGCCTCTTCGGGAAGATCTCCGGTCTCAAGGGCTGATATTTCATCCTGCATTGCAGTCGCTGGCTTTGCCGGCCTGGCTGTTGAAACCGAGGCCCTGAGGGATAGGGGTCTCTCCCCTGAGGTCATTCACACTTTGATCGACGCGAGGAATTTTTTCCTCGGGGTAGGTCTTTTACCGTATTTCGGAGGCCTATTTTGCCTGGTGTGAGTTCAGGGGGTCTTCACCTCGCCCGTGGTCGGTGTCTGGGGTGTTGTCCTTCCTTCGAAAAGGGTGTTGACAGCGTTTGGCGCTGGCTATGATCAAGGGTCAGGTGTCTGCGATGGCCGTTCTTTTTTCAACGTTCTATGGCATCTATCTCCTTGATTGGCACTTTTGTTCGGGGGCATCTGGTCCCTCCTAGGAGGGTGCCTCTGCCTCCTTGGGACTGGAATCTTGTTCTGTCCGTGTTACAACATGTTCTTTTTTGAACAGATCGGGTAGATCTCGTTGTCTATGTTGTCCTAGAAGGTCACCTTTTTTGGTGGCGATCAATTCGGCTCGCAGAGTGTCGGAGCTGGCAGCCTGTCCTGCCATTGTCCGTATCTGGTCAATCACTTGGTTTAGGTGGTCTTGCGACCTAACCCTTCTTTGTTTCCGAAGAGGGTTTCGGAATTTCACCTCAATGAGGACATTGTCTTGCCTTCTCCTTGCGCGAAGTCTAAACATTCGGAGGAGGTGGTGTTGCACTCCTTGGATGCTGTTCATGGCGATTAGGGTTTACCTAAAATCGTCTGAATCTTTTCACAAGTCGGATTCTTTGTTTGTCCTTCCGGGGGTCCTCGGAAGGGCGTGGCGGCGTCGGCTTCTGCCGTCGCCAATTGGTTCAGACAGGCCGTTGAACAGGCCTATGCTTTGCGGGGAAAAGTTTCCCTTATGCCTGTGAGGACGCACTCTACCAGATCTCTGAGTACGTCTTGGGCCTGTCGTCATGGGGCTTCTGTGGCCCAGGTGTGTAGGGCGGCGACTTGGTCGACCGTGCACACCTTCACTCTGTTCCACAGAGTGGATGTTCAAGCATCGGCAGATGCTTCCTTTGGCCGCAAGGTTCTTAGTGCGGCAGTCCCTTAGGGTCCCTGGTTTTGGTCCTTTGGGCTGTTTGGGATTTCTTTGTATCCCTGGGTTATTTGTTTTTTTTTTTCCTGGGTTATTGCTCCCTTTGAGCAAATTTTTTCTCGTGTTGCCCAGCTGGTTTCCTTCCTTTGGTAAGGTTACTTTCTTGATGTGGAGACTGCGTTGCCTTTAGGCACGGCTGCGTTTCCCACCCCTCATGTTTGCACTGCTTTGGGACGTCCCCATTGTGATGAATATGAAGATGGCGGCGACTGTCGGAGGACGTAAGAGAAAACGGAATTTTTGTAAAATCGTACCTGTAAAATTCCTTTCTCTGAGTCCTCCGACAGTCGCCGCCCCCGCCCCTCTTTTGTGGTTTAGGTACTCTACTGCTATTCCACTGAAACTGAAGCAGGAAACAGGAAGCAGGAGGGTATAGACTGAGGGGACCACCCCCTGGGGTGGGGATATGTTAAAAGCTTTAATATTGACATATTCTGTTGCCTAGCTACTCCTACGGAGCAAAGTCTAATACCCCATTGTGACGAATATGAAGATGGCGGCGACTGTCGGAGGACTCCGAGAAAGGAATTTTACAGGTAAGATTTTACAAAAATTCAGTTTTTATTAATGCAGGTGAACAACTGTCAAAAAAGCCAACGTGTAATAATGATTAAGGCCTGATGGCCGTAATGTTTTGGATTTTTTCAATGGATTGCACATGGCAGTTTGCTGAGACATCCCAGGCTGAGTGCTGTGTTTTTGAGGCTGACCATGCATTACACAGGAAGTAGTTTCTCAGATGCACCTGTTCCTGTCAGCAGATTGGCCTCTAGTGACTCACTGATTATTGGCAAAGTGTCAGGAAGACAACTGAGCATGTGCAGAGCAGGGCGAGACTGAACATTACTGCATTTTAAACAGAACATGCATGCAATCTTAATGTTTTACATAGCTATACCTGCAAAATGGACCAGCCTGAAGTGACCTATCAGGACTAGATTTTTCTTACTGAAGTTCCACTTTAAACATCTAAGTCAATTTTAATATCTGATACTTCACTCCTGTGCTACTGAATCTGTCTAGTCAAGTCTATCAAACTAAATCAGAAACATATCAAAACGATATGTATGACACTGTAACTGACTTTCTATTGTTGTTCTTCTCTTAGGACAAAGAAACTTTCACAGGGATCCTGCATATCTGTGGCATAAGAATGGCTGAAGCTAGGATATCAGCTTACCTACCACCCCACATTGATCCCACAAAAGCCCCCATTGCCTTTGGTGAGAGGGCTTTACCAAAACTAATTGAGGAACTAAAGAGTCCAGACCTAATTACTCGGCAGAGATCTCTCATGGCACTTTGTGATCTTGTGCATGATCCAGAATACGTCTACCAGGCAGTACATTTGGGTAAGTCCTATCCTCTCACTGTCAGGCTTTGCTATTGTAGCACCCTCCTAGATATGTGCTAGGTAGGGAGTGTAATGTGCTCTGCTTGCTTATCAGGAGAGTGGAAGGTAAAACCTAGTTGCTCTGTCTGCTTATCAGGGGAGCAGGATTTCTAGTCAGGCCTGTTGCATGTGTCCATGTGTGATTAATCTAGTCTGAGGGAGTGTCCTCACTGTATCCAATAGATGAGCATGTTGGACAGTGGAAGAAACCCAGTCAGTGCCACACAGGCTTTTGTGGCTGTCCCAGTGGGTTGGCCCAAGCAGTGGTGCATCCTGGGATATGTTATAAAAGCCAGGGGCACATGTGGCAGTGTGTCTTTGGACGGGAAGGAGAGTATGGCTGTTTCTCCTTCTGCAGCATGGAAAGGTGGTCACAGGCAGTCGGCCTGGTGAACCCGAAGGTGTTGCTGAACGCAGAGGTCCATTGGATGCTGACAAGTGGAGTTTGGAGGTAAAGGTGACTCTGGAAAAACAGTGTCCGTGAGTACAGGGGAACTTGCCCAGGGATCTGCCAGGAAGGGGACCACTCCAGAAGCTAGGGTCAGCGGACAGGTGTCAGCACATTGGTATTGAGAGTAAAGGGGGTGCCAGTTTCAGAACCCTGAAGAGAGTAACTAAAGCAGGAACCTTTCAAACTATCTTCACTTCAGTGGCAAGGTGAAGCAGTGGCCTTGACGCACACTACAGTCAGTTGTCCCAAGGATTGTGCATAGTTCATAGTTGGAGTATCCCACTCATCCCTTCTCCTACCCCAGTTCTCAATAAAAACACAAAAACAAACATCCCCTGGATTGATTATTGACTGAGCCAAGAACTTTCAATGCCGTTTGTCTGCTATCTGTTGCTAAGGGTAAACCAGGGGAATCCAGAAAGTGTAAATCTCAGCAGATCTCTAGGGGGCAATGCTAAACTATTTAAAACACAGAGAAAGCTTCATGTAATCATTTATTTAACCACTTGCCTACTGTGCACTTAAACCCCCTTCCCATCCAGACCAATTTTTAGCTTTCAGCGCTCTCACACTTTGAATGACAATTGCGCGGTCATGCTACACTGTACCCATATGACATTTTTATCATTTTTTTCACACAAATAGAGCTTTCTTTTGGTGGTATTTAATCACCTCTGGGGTTTTTATTTTTTACAAAAAAAAAGAAAAAAGACAGAAAATTTTGAAAAAAAAAAAAAGTTTTTCTTATTTTCTGCGAGTAAATTTTGAAAATAAATACATTTTTCTCCTTCACTGATGTGCGCTGATGAAGCGGCACTGATGGGCACTGATAGGCTGCACTGATGGGCACTGATGAGGTGGCACTTATGGGCACTGATGAGGTGGCACTTATGGGCACTGATGAGGTGGCACTAATATGCCGCACTGATGAGCACTGATAGGCGGAACTGATGAGCACTGATAGGCGGCACTGATGAGCACTGATAGGCGGCACTGCTGGGCACTGAGAGGTGGCACTGCTGGGCACTGAGAGGCGGCACTGACAGGCGGCACTGATGGGCACTGATAGGCGGCACTGATGGGCACTGGCGGATGGCACTGATGGACAATGATGGGTGGCACTGATGAGCACTGATGGGCGGCACTGATGAGCACTGATGGGCAGCACCATCAGTGCCCACACTCAGTGCCCATAGTGCTGCCAGTCAGTGCTCATCAGTGCCTAGATGAGCACTATGGGCACTGATTGTGGGCACTAATGGGGGGCATTGATGGTGGGCACTGTGGGCACTGATGGTGGGCACTTTGTGTGTTTCATTTACCTTGTGTAATCAGGGCACTGGTGATCAGTGTCCTGATTACATTCTTTTGTGTCCCCGGCGGCTGAGCAGCTCTCCTCCTTCCTCACACGCAGTCTCTGTGTAAGGAAGGAGCGCTGGCGATGAGAGATGATCTCATATGTTTACACATGAGATCATCTCTCATCGCACGGCCCGATCACGTGGTAAATGGCTGCTGTGATTGGCCATTTACCATGATCTGGGAGTGGCTGTGTCCAAGGGACACGGCCAACACAGATTTTCCCCGATGCGCGCTTGCGGGAGCGCGCGGGAAGCCTGTGTCTGGGAGGCCGTTTAAAGACGGCCTCCCGAAAATGTGGGTCCGCGCTGCAGCCGTCTTTCGGCTATAGCGCGGACCGGAAGTAGTTAAAGAAAACATCCATATATCAGTTTACTGTCCAAAACTGGAAGACAGATTCTGTTCTGTTTCTGCACTGCAGAGTCACTGCTTTTTACCTTTACTTTACTTATAGACTTTTAACACCAGTCTGGATGTTTTCATAGCCGGTGGCACTAATCGTTAGGAAAAAACCCAGCAGGCTGGTTGTACACAAGTCGTTTGATAGATCGACTTGTATACAACCAGCTAGCCCATACCTGAATCAAAATTCAGCCGATCCCTCTGAACTGGCCGAATTTTGATCCATGTATGGCCAGCTTTAGACATTTTTTACACTTTAAAAGTGTAATAAATGCAACTAATATAATTACATACTTTAAATACTTTATTTCTGGCTCTTGCAATCCTTTGGTCAGCAGGGTTATCAGTACACATACTGGGAAAGGGAAAAGCAGCACTCTGAGCCAATCATGTGAGCTGCTTTCACATCTGTTGACAATAAACATTCTGAAGGGAGAGAGAGCACAGAGGTGACCATCAGTCTGTTGTTGCTCCTTCATTGTCCAGTCAAAGGCTAAGGACAGGGAGGAGACCTAGCATAACAGCAGCAGAGAATTTCATGTCTTTGGGCTGCCTGGGTTGTCCATCATGGTGGTGTAAATCTCAGAATGGACACATTTTTTTTTTTTTTTTTAGCAAAAGGGACTTTTCTTATGTATGCATTACAGCTGTGCGTTTAGATGTTTGCCTGGAGATCAGATTTAAGGTACCAATAGTTGGGCCAGTCTCAGCTTTTTGGGCCAAAGCTACCTATAGCCCTCAGACTACATCTGGCCACTAAATAAAATGCTATATTGTTCCTTTCATAGATAGTAAGCAGTGATACTTCAGATATGTAGAGGTTAGAAGCTAGAGCAGTGGTCTCCAATCTTCAATGCTTGACCTTAGGTTATTGTATGCATGTTAGTGATGTAGAGGCAAGATAGGGCTGGAGAGATTGTTTTGTCTATAAGGTATATCTGTCCTGCATATTTAAAGCCTTGAAGTTTTTGTAAGCATTATATACTTGTATCTTTTTACAAATCACAGGCTATCTATCCCTTACTCTTTTCTGGCAGCAGCAGCAGCCTACTGAGATGCCTACATCCCTGCAGGTAAAAATCTAGTGCTGGCCTACCCACACTTGCTCAATAACTTCTTAGGGCTCCTTCACACGGTCCGCCTCTGTAGGCGGATCCGTGCTGCTCAGCGGGGATCGATCCGCGATCCCCGCTGAGCCGGCGGATGACAGCTCCATCTCCGCTTGCAGTGCGGAGAGGGAGGTGTCACAGCCCCCGCTGCTCTCTATGGGGAATCGGATGATAGCGGACCGCCTGTCCGCTCTCATCCAATCCTATCCAATCCGATCCCCAGAAAGGATGGAAAATAGGGTTTCCATCCGTCCGGATTTCACGGACAGGATCGGATGCGGATGGCAGCGGGTGTCAGCGGACATGTCACCGCTGACATCCGCTGCTCCATAGGGCTGAATGGGGCATCCGATCAGATCTGCCTAAAAAACTGACAGGCGGATCTGATCGGACCGCCCGTGTGAAAGAGCCCTTACAGACTTGAATAGAAATGACTAATGACCTATTCATGTCTATAGGTCATAAGTGTGCAGGCACAGGAAATATGGCACTAGAATTTAAAAGGCTGGGATAGAGATAGTATATTAGGGTGCCTTCTTTGGAGCACCAACAGGAGGGATGGCTGAGCTTAGTGTATTTAAAGCCTGGGAGGAAGGCTAGGTTTTCTTTAGGTAAATACTGCACTTGTCCTTTAATGATCTTTCTTATTATTCCATCGTAAGTCAAGTGGTATGGCTGGATTCCACAACAGGTGCTCCATGTGAAATCTGACTTTCAGACAACTAGAGGTGCCTACTACATCATACCAGTGATATAATGCCCAGTCTGCCTTCTAATACACTTTAAACATTTGGAGTGTTTAAAGCAGAACTTTACCCATAACAACTTAACAACAAATAATGTTCTTTATGAAGGCACATACTTTCAATGTTAAAGTGGAATTTTAATCAGAAAATTAAGTCCTGCTTGATGGCTTCAGGTTGGCCCCTTTTGCAGGTATAGCTATGTAAAACACTAAAAATAAGTGGCTATAGTGTTTAAAATCCAGTAGAACACTATCTCACCCTGCTCTGCACATGCTCAGTTGCTTTCCATTTTTAGGCACTGCTGAATTTGTAGAGGCCGATCTGCTGACAGCCTTAAAGCGGAATGAAACTCTTCTATCATTTACAGCCAAGGAAGCCGCTTCTGTTTGATATGCAACTCACTTGGTGCTGCACATGTGATCAGTTATGACACCAGCCATTTGACAGTTTGACAGTTTGGTTGAGGACACAAGCAAATGTGACAGTTAGCAATCCCAGCATTCAAGGAATGTAACTGTTTTTTGAAACCGTTAAATTGATGGGTTTAGTTCCACTTTATGATTTACTGCTTGTTCAAGGGCTCTGGGCTTCAACAAAATGGCAAGAAGAAACAGGAGCAATGCTGGAGGCAATTTACAGCACACGCTAATTTTGGTAGCATAATTATTATTGTGGAATGTATGTTCCTTTGCTAAAGAACATTATTCTTTATTATGTTGTTATGGGTACAGTTTTGCTTTAGTAATTATGCTACCAAAATTATTGTGTGCTATAAATTGCCTCCAGCATTGTTCCTGTTTTTTCCTTGCTGGAGGCTGCCATTTTGTTGAAGCCCAGAGCCTCTGAGCAGCACTAAATCTTTAGGCTGTCAGGAGATCGGCCTTTACATTTTCGGCACAGTGTGGAAAAATAGAGACCAACTGAGCATGTGCAGAGCAGGGTAAGACAGTCTATTACCTGATTTTAAACAGTATAGGCACTTCTTTTTATTGTTTTACATAGCTATATCTGCAAAAGGGGCCAGCATGCAGTGATCTAGCTTGACCTAATTTTCTGACTAAAGTTCTACTTTATTGCAGAAAAAAAGTATAAATCAATGTTGTTGTTGACTTGTCTATGCGCTGAAAATATTGTTAAGACTGGAATAAAGCTCCACAATGAAAATATCTTCTACATTTGTTTTATAATATTGCTAATTTTGTTGATATAGATTTGTACATATGAAGTATAGTGTATTGTCAGTGTGGATGTGTACATATTATGTAGTGTATTGTCATGAGGATGTGTACATATGAAGTATAGTGTATTGTCAGTGAGGATGTGTACATATTAATACTTGGTTGCAAATCCTTTGCAGTCAATTACAGCCTGAAGTCTGGAACACATAGACATCACCAGATGCTGGGTTCCATCCCCGGTGATGCTCTGCCAGGCCACTACTGCAACTGTCTTCAGTTTCTGCTTTTTCTTGGGGCATTTTCCCTTCAGTTTTGTCTTCAGCAAGTGAACTGCATGCTCAATCCGATTCAGGTCAGGTGATTGACTTGGCCATTGCATAATATTCCACTTCTTTCCCTTAAACTCTTTGGTTGCTTTCGTAGTATGCTTCGGGTCATTGTCCATCTGCACTGTGATGCGCTGTCCAATGAGTTCTGAAGCATTTGGCTGAATATGAGCAGATAATATTGCTCAAAGCACTTCAGAATTCATCCTGCTGCTTTTGTCAGCAGTCACATCATCAATAAATACAAGAGAACCAGTTCCATTGGCAGCCATACATGCCTACGCCATGACACTACCACCACCATGCTTCACTGATGAGGTGGTATGCTTTGGATCATGAACAGTTCCTTTCCTTCTCCATACTCTTCTCTTCCCATCACTCTGGTACAAATTGATCTTGGTCTCATCTGTTCATAGGATGTTGTTCCAGAACTGTGAAGGCTTTTTTAGATGTTGTTTGGCAAACTCTAGTCTGGCCTTCCTGTTTTTGAGGCTGACCAATGGTTTACATCTTGTGGTGAACCCTCTGTATTCACTCTGGTGAAGCCTTCTCTTGATTGTTGACTTTGACACACATACACCTACCTCCTGGAGAGTGTTCTTGATCTGGCCAACTGTTGTGAAGGTGTTTTCTTCACCAGGGAAATAATTCTTCGGTCATCCACCACAGTTGTTTTCCGTGGTCTCCCGGGTCTTTTGGTGAGCCCACCGGTGCGTTCTTTCTTTTTAAGGATGTTCCAAACAGTTGATTTGGCCACACCTAATTTTTTTGCTATCTCTCTGATGGGTTTGTTTTGTTTTTTTTTTTCAGGCTGATGATGGCTTGCTTCACTGATAGTGACAGCTCTTTGGATCTCATATTGAGAGTTGACAGCAACAGATTCCAAATGCAAATAGCACACTTGAAATGAACTCTGGACCTTTTATCTGCTTCTTGTAAATAATGGGATAGTGAGGGAATAACACACACCTGGCCATGGAACAGCTGGGCAGCCAATTGTCCCATTACTTTTGGTCCCTTAAAAAGTGGGAGGCACGTATACAAACTGTTGTAATTCCTACACCTTTCACCTGATTTGGATGTAAATACCCTCAAATTATAGCTGAAAGTCTGCAGTTAAAGCACATCTTGTTTGTTTCATTTCAAATCCATGGTGGTGGTGTATAGAGCCAAAAAGATTAGAATTGTGTCGATGTCCCAATATTTATTGGCCTGACTGTATGAAATATAGTGTATTGTCAGTGAGGATGTGTACATATGATGTATAGTGTATTGTCAGTGAGGATGTGTTCTGAATTATTATTGCAGCCTTTTTTTGAAAATAATTTTGATATGACTTTCACATTTTACAAGGTTGTTGTTTCATATTTTAGTTATTGTTTTCAAGCCCACTCCAGCCAAAACATATTTTGTACAGAGGTGGGAAAGGACAGAAGTCATATTGCTGTCTGTCCCCACTGAAGGTATTTACCATCACATTCCATTTGTCATACTTAGCATACGTTTTGTTCCATTTCCCTAGTGGGACTTGGACAGGATAGTGTCCAGACCAGCCCATACCTTTGTTATCCTGGCCAGGGTCTCTAATTTTCTCACTGGCCAAATGAAAGATGTAATCTCTCCAGCAGATGTTTTGGGTTTAATATTCTCCTATATATTTTATTCTTATACAGGTTTCATGGACAGCCTTAAAACTTTGCTGTATGATGAAGACTCCACTGTCAGACAAAAGGCAACTGAAGTTTTCCACATCATGGCTGGTCATAATATTGGAAGGTTAGTGACCTTTGTGTGATATTGTATCTTGTTAAAATGGAAATGAGTCGGCATATCTCCCTTTAAAAGGAATGTGCATTAAACTGAATAGTGTTTGTAGATATAAAAGTTTAGCAGGGCATCTGGTTGTGATCTTGGACAGTTATGCACATGGTCATTTCCATGTGATGTAGTTTTTTAGTATGCTTTCCAAACTTTCAAGTGGTAGCATGGGATTAAAAGGTTGCACTGGGAGATGAGAATTGAAAAGACCTGTTGGTCTGGAAGTAATGTGGAGAACATGACCCAAACGTTGATATGAGAGTAAATGGCGGGGGGAAGGAAACTACTGGTAGCAGGGGCAGGATCTTATGCTGTAGACGGGGTACTGGAGATGAAGTTAGGCAAGGGAAGCAAAGCAAGCATTAGAATCTTATTTATTCATTCATCTGCATCAAGGCAATGCAGAACAAAGAGGATATGTGAAATGGGACATGGAAAATGAGTAGAAGAGGAACACATTGGGGCTTTTAACAGGAAAATGTAGAGGGAGGAGTGAGACAGAGGCATTAAAATCAGAGGGGTGCAGTACATGGGACCAGGGTATAGACATGAGGACAAACATGGCAGTAGGAGATGATCACCGACAGCAGAGGGGACAAAACATTCACATGTTCCGAGATTCTAACTCACACACCCAACATATTGCAATGGATTCAAGACTCTGGCTCTACTATTGCAGCCAGGCACTGCCATAGAAAAATAGTTTGAAATAAATTGGATACCCTCAGTCCTTTCATTCATCTGACAGGACCTCCAGTAGTTTAATGTACTGACATCTTATGTTGGAAGATTTGCTTGAGGTGATTGTAGCCGTATTAGTGTACTTGCAATAGAGACAATTGCGTACTATCCGTGATACTTTTTTTATTTGCACTAACCTACAATTTCAGGACAAGCTTTCAGGGTATGTCCCCTTCATCAAGGTCCAAGCAGTACTGATTCACAAAAGATTTAGTAAACTGGTAAAAAAAACACAATCTCTAAAGGCCTGTACACACTTGACGGAAATCGGACGAAATATCCTCCGATTTTTCTCTCTCTTGCTCAGCGTTCATAACCGTTTTTAGTTGACAGTGCATAAATGTTCATGAAATTTCTCGTCCGATTTTTTTTTTTTTTTTGGGATATTTGTTCCTAGACTTCCGGGTTGTCAGCAACTTCAGATCATGCGCGCGCCTTCGTATCCGATCTTACTGCATACATATTAAACGAAAATTGGTCGTCTGGGGACGGACGATAAAAATTTTGGTGTTTGTCCCTCCGTTTTTTTTTCGTTCAAAATGTCGGCATCGGCTGCTAAAAGTTGTGTACACACTAGCCGAAAATCGTACGATTTTACCTCGGACGGGAATTTTCGGCAGATTTTCTACTAGTGTGTACCCCACTTTAGCCAAAGGTAAAAAAAGAGAAAACCAAACAAACATAAACAACTGTAACTGCTTATTACCATTGTCAGTTACATTTGTTTATGTTTGTTTGGTTTTCTCCTTTTTTTCCTTTGGCGTAGAGATTGTGTTTTTTTACCAGTTTACTAAGAGCCATTCACACTACTCCGACTTGGGACACGACTTGTGTGCCCTCAAGTCGCCCCAAGTCTCTTGTCATCATAAATTCAATGTAAATGAATGAGAGCCGTCTTAATATGCACTACTGAAGTCGCTCCGACTTTAGAAAAGGTTCCTGTACTACTTCAAGACGACCTCTATCCGACTTGTGCACATAGACTTCAATGGGAGTTGCCTCTAAGGATCCTTATCTTATTTCAAGCGACTTGTTATCAGACTTTCCAGGAAGAAGAAAAAGATTAGCAAGGCATTCCCCACAGACAAAGTCGCCTATCATTTAAGTCTCTTCAAAGTAGTGCACAAGTCTCTTCCAAGTCTCTTACAAGTCGCTTTCAAGTCTCTTCAAAGTCACGCTAAAAAGTCGCTCCTTCATGGGGCGACTTTCTGGTCACGGTAGTGTGAACCGGCTCTAAATCTTTTGTGAATCAGTACTACTTAGACCTTGATGAAGGGGACATACCCCAAAAGCTTGTCCTGAAAAATTGTAGGTTAGTGCAAATTATAAAATTATCATGGACAGTACTCAATTGTCTCTGTTGGAAGATTTGAAATTTTAATGCATTCTTATTGCTGGAGAAAGTTGAATTGCTAAAGGGTCTAACAGAGGCAATAAGAAAGTTGGATGGGAAACATTAGAAAAAAGGAGAGAAGTAAGCGCAGCAGAGGTGAGTACATTGAGGTTAAAAAATCATGGAGGAGTTAGTGCAGAGCAGGGTAGCAAGAGGGAGTGGACAGTCAGAAGACGAGGGTCAAGTCAGAAGGGGCAATGGAGGAGAGGTATGTAACACTGAGGATGACACCAGAAAAAGCAACATAGGAGGAGAATTTAACATTTAAAGGAGGCTTGTGGTAGCTCTGTCCCTCTGCACCAAGACCCAAAAATGGTGGCCATATACTTAACTATCACCATGAGAGGAAGAGGCATTGATTAGCCAGGCACATGGTAAGAATTTAGCTTCTTTTTGTTTCAATAAATTGTATTGATGTTTCAAACAATATTTCCACATTTACAGGAAAATAAACAGAGATAATACAAAACCTTCTTTTCACCATATGATAAGCATTGTGTAACAGGGCCTAGCAGGGCCATAGTCAAGATAATACAGGAAAGTAATCTGTTTTAGCAACTTAGATATGGACCAAAAATAGTAATCCTAGGGCTATCCAATCCCTGTATTGATTGAAAAGTGGGTTAAAGAGGAAGTAAACCCTCCTCAGGAAGTTGTACCTATAGGTAAGCCTATATTAAGGCTTACCTATAGGTACTGTAAATATCTCCTAAACATGCACCATTTAGGAGATATTTACCTTTAATGCAGCCAGTGACGTCACTGGCGCATGCGCTCTGAAGGAACGGCAGATCGTGCCGTTCCTTCAGAGCCCCGTGCCGTGACCGTCGGCTCCCGCGCGCGTGCGCGGGAGTGACGTCACCGCGGCTCCGGCCAATCAGATGGCCGGATGCCGCGATCCCGGAAGACGGGCGACTATACATGTCGCCCATCATACAGGTAAGCGGACGGCACGGCGGGGGCTCGTTCTAAGGTAAGTATTTCATAATGAGCTACTATGCGATGCATACTAGCTCATTATGGGTTTCTCTTTCAGGATGTAAAGAAGAGAAAAAATTTTTTTCTCGGTGTACAACCTCTTTAAAGAAATTAGAAAAGCAGAATAGCTTCTATGGTTATTAACTTGGGAATCTAGAAGAATTCAGGGCAAGACGAACAGGTGAAAGAATGAGGGGTCAGGCCTCGTACACTAAAGAAAAAAGATTAAATCTGGAGATGAGTGCAATTAAAATCTGCCAGTAGGTTGTGTGTAAGCCAAGGATCCCAGATTTTATGAAATTTAGGCAGGCTAACCTTCCAAGGTACCCACCATTTTTCATATTCATTAGAGCTTTGATGGATTTGTTAGAGAAGTCTATTTAGAATAGTATAATTTATCTGATCTATTTAGAATAGTATAATTTATCTGAGGTGCGGAACCAAAAACGTTTGGGCATCCCACCATATATGTCTAAACGTGCCATCAACTACTATGCAACTGCATTTATTATGTTTTAGTTACAGCAGGTAGCATGGGGGGAATGTTGACCTCACTTCCTAAAAGCTTTGAAATGGTAAGTGGAAAGTTTTGGAGGAGAACAGAGAAAGAAGTGGTGCCTGCTCCTTGTAAAGCTGAATGTGTGCAAGAATCCTCCACCAACATTAAACAGGAAGCTCTGTCCTTTCTTATAGGGTATCACAACTAATATAAATTGGTTAGTGTTGAATACAGAACTGCAACCAGGCTTTTACTTTTTCATTAAGCCAAATCTGCCTAAGCCTATCATATATCAGGGTAATTGGTAAGTGCAGATTTCCTTCAATGGTTTACAGAGATTGCCAGGTGGATAATGTGATAAAGCAATCTATACGCCTGTTGATAAATGAATCTGCCATATGTGGGATAAGCCGCTTCCAAAGGTTCTTAAGTATAGGTCGGTGTCACTATATATGAATTAGTGCCTTATTTGGTCCCATCCTAAATAAACAATTAGGAACAGCCAAATACTCAAAATATTTTTCTTTTTTTATCCTGACAAGCATTTTCATTGCTGCTGGACTAGTAGAGAATACCAGGACCTGCCCAAGCTTTCTTATCCATCTAATCCAGAGCTCAGCCTCTCATCTTATGTGACTGTTTTCTTTCCATGCATTGTCTGAATTCAGCAGGATTGAACTGGGATCCTTTAGATATTTGAACAGCTTTACTGCCTTTTTTGGGTATTCTCCGTCTGTTCTGTGCTTGCTGACCCTGGGTTTATTACTTTCATTTTGCAAATGGAATCAAGCAGAAGAAAAAAGCATGGTGGCTACATGGTTAGCATGCTTTCTTTACAGCACTGGGATCCTTTGTTCTGTTACTACTAGATACCATATACAATACGTGCAGTTTGTGTGTTGGCTGGGTTATCTCTGGGTGTTCCTGGTTCCTTCCACAGCTCAAAATGTAATGCTGATAAATCAATCCTAATTTGTTTGTTTATACTGTATATGTATGCGTGTGGTGGGGGAAGTAGCATAGGTGTGATCAGCCTATTGCATTAGGGTGTGCACCCCAAATGTATTAAAATGTGGATGGTGTCAGTAGGGCAGTGGATGGTGTCAGTAGAGCAGTGTACTTGTCAGTAGGGCAGAGGTTGGCATCAGTAGGGCAGTGGACTTGTCAGTAGGGCAGAGGTTGGTGTCAGTAGGGCAGTGGATGGTGTCAGTAGAGCAGTGGACTTGTCAGTAGGGCAGAGGTTGGCATCAGTAGGGCAGTGGACTTGTCAGTAGGGCAGAGGTTGGTGTCAGTAGGGCAGTGGATGGTGTCAGTAGAGCAGTGGACTTGTCAGTAGGGCAGAGGTTGGCATCAGTAGGGCAGTGGACTTGTCAGTAGGGCAGAGGTTGGTGTCAGTAGGGCAGTGGATGGTGTCAGTAGAGCAGTGGACTTGTCAGTAGGGCAGAGGTTGGCATCAGTAGGGCAGTGGACTTGTCAGTAGGGCAGAGGTTGGTGTCAGTAGGGCAGTGGATGGTGTCAGTAGAGCAGTGGACTTGTCAGTAGGGCAGAGGTTGGCATCAGTAGGGCAGTGGACTTGTCAGTAGGGCAGAGTTTGGTGTCAGCAGGGCCCCAGACTTGTCAGTAGGACATCGGTTGGCATCGGTAGAGCAGTGGACTTGTCAGTAGGGCAGAAGTTGGAGTCAGAAGGGCAGAGGTTGGTGTCAGCAGGGCAGAGGACAGTGTTAGTAGTTTTTTATTTTTTACTATTTTTTGTTTTAAGGAGTCCCGTTAGGGGGCATTGGTGAAATATCAGCAGGGGGAATCTGCGCTGCACAGGGTGATTAGGGTGTGCCCAGGCACACCCGGCACGCCCCCTGCGCATGCCTATGGGAAGTAGACTGTAAGTACCTCAGGGGAAGGGACCAATGAGTGTTCTGTTTAATGTAATCTTTCAGCACTAGATAAATATGGGGGATATTTAGGTTAAAGATACTTCTTGGGAGATTCAGAGTGGCATAGCCACAAGGAGGGGCTATGTAGGCAAACCATAATGTGTGGCAGGAAATAGGTTTGTAGGGTGAATTATACCCTGTTCTGTCTTTGAATCCAGTGGAGGCACAATATATAGAAGTTCATTCTGCACCTTAGCATTTTTAGTAAAAGCTTGACCTTAGACATTGTGTTGGATTCCTGTTTGATGTTAATCCATTTTCCTATTGTAACTTTGCTTGAATAGCATGCCTAGTGTACTGGCAATGTAGCAGCAAATGGGTTGACAAAAGTGCTTTCTGGAAGATGTATGCTCACTTATTCAAGGTATTGGTGATTTTAGTATGGTTACTATTCATAATAAACCATTTGTACACCATTACACTGTGTTTATCCTTTATATGTTGTATAGCACCTATTGTATATGACCACTGTAACATCAAGGCAAGGGTTTAGATTCTGTTTCACAGTTTTATGTTCCACATTTCAGGGAAGGTATCTTAAAAAGTGACGTTATTATTCCACTTTCACATCTTCTGAATGACCCGGTGGATATGGTTCGGAGAAATATGCATCAAACATTTGAGGTGCTCTCGGAGCTTCGAGCTGGTAAGTGTTTATATTTCTTCATAATCTTTGCAATCCTAGATAACTGGGGACGTATATAATAAAATAGAATACTAATAGGAAAAAAATGGGTCATGCCTCAAACTATTATGCTAAACTGAAAATTGAAAGGATTAAAAGAGGTGCATGGAAGCCATCCAGCCCCAGTCTGATGTACAAACTATTATGCTATCAAATTCTGTCATTTCATATTGGTATTTCAAGCTAAGCAGCATCATGTAACTTCATCCCTTACACTAGTTGGCATTAGTCCTTGTACTTGAAATTATTTTCTCTCATTATAAAGATGGATACATTTATGAGGTGGAATAGTGTCTACACCCAGATGCTCAGTGTAGTGCAATGGAAATGATTTACAAAAGCTGGTGCAAAAGTGGCAACCAGTCACGTTTCATCTTTTAAACTATTCAATCTGGTTGCTATTAATACATTCAATTTCCATTTCCAATTTTGCTCCACATTGTATAAATCGGAAAGAAAAAAAATATTTTGCGGTGTTCGTCATATCTTGGAAGTGAGTATTGTCATATCTTGGAAGTGCGGATCTTATAGTTTAATAAGTGTGTATATGAGCATTGTGACTAATGCTGGCCATACACGTACAGCATTTCGGCCGTTTGCAGACTGAACGATTATTCTTCGGTCGAAAGCGAATTGGCCACTAACTTACAGAATAAACTCTTTTACATGATCGTTTTCATGATCATAATGATCGTTTGATAACATTCACAATATGAGTCAGAATATTATTTTCGTTTCAATTTTACCATACACATAAAAACTTTAGTAGAAACGATAAAAGTTTTTCGCTATGGATCCATCGACATTAGCCGGGCACACGATCGAAATCGTCGGTAAACTTGTGTTCACTAACGCCCCGATTTTCGAACGATCTTTCCTAAAACGACCATTTTCGGCTGAAATTCTGTGCGTGTATGGCCAGCATAAGTTGGTACATGTCATTTATTATTGTGACCAGATTTGTTTTGGTCATTTATTATTATTTTGTTGTCAATTATTATGTTAAGGTGTAAAGAAATATGTAACTTGCAACAACCTGTACCTGCAACGAGACATCATGGCTAATTCCATAGATAGAGAATAGTAGAGACATTTCTCACTGTCCCCTATGGTGTCAGGGTGTGCCGTAGGCAGACCATTATTTACAGAATATTTATGTTCCTCTTAGTTTTCTGCAATGTAGGTTTTTGATTCTTATTTTAGGAAACTACGATAAAAATAAAAGCTGCTATTACTGACCTTCTGAAGAAAATGTTGCCTGGTGGCCTTTGGCTTCGGTACTTTCTTTGGTACTGACCTGGAACAAGTGTGCAGATAAAAGAGGTCAGAGAAAAGTCAGAATTTTTGATCTTTTTGTTCCAGGTCAGTAAAAATATTGAAACCAGTAGGGGAGCTTGAGAACCAGGCAACTCATTTTTGCAGATGGAGAAGTCCGCAATGGGAGCTCGTGTATTTTTTCAGCACAGGTCCTTGTCATAACAGAAACAAGGAAACTTTTTTGCCCGATTCTCCTTCTGAAAATATTAGTTATGATGATTGGATAACTTCAATAATTTTTAAGACACTGACCCCCCTTTTTTTTTAAGGGCCTATTTCCACTATTGAGACTCTGTACTGTTCACATCAACATGCATTATATTTGTTGCTGCAATGTGGCACCATTCATTCTGCAATGTGTGGGAATTAACAAACCTTTGTTACAGAGTGCTGTGCCACCAGAATGGTACATGGATATTTATTTTTGGTGAGCTTTGATGCCTGAGAAAGCCCATTGGCCTATCAACATGTGTGTCCTGATGTACTGAAATGGTGTGAATGATCCCTAAGTTCCCTGTTCTGCATACCTCCTCTGGGCCTCAGAAAACATTACAGTGATACTAAACACACACTGTTTAATTTACATGGTCCCTTCTCTTTCTGTATATGGATAATGGCACTATAATTATTTTCATTTAAAAAATCGAAGTACCTTTTTTCTAATCGATATATAGCTGTCACATGACCCAGATCTTTCCCTGCCTGTCTGTAGGGAAACATAAGCAGGAGGGGCCTGTAGTCCTCTGCTGCTTGTCACATGTTAAAAAAAATAAAACTGCCTTTGGAATACAGAGTAAACATAAATAACTAATATCAATAAACTGTTGTTTAAATGTAAATTGCCATTCAAATATACATTTGAAATCAAATCATTATTATTTTGTGCAAATAACATGGTGTGAGCAGATTTCTGCCAGTCACAGGCTGTGTCACGCCCCTTCAGCTTGTGTCTTAGAATAACAGGGAGGTGAAGCCACCATCAATCTACAAGTAATATCTCGCCCCCATTGTATTTAGCTAGTTAGTGAGTATGGTGGAGGAGGAAGGGAGTGGGCTGACATTTTCCACTGTGTATATACCCACATGTATGACTCAATATTCACATGGGCTATTTAGATGTAATAGGGAGGAAATTCTCAGCATAGAAACTCACTGAAAACTGAGCATGTGCAGAGTTGCCACCATAGCTGCTAAATCCCCAACTGAATTAGGAACACGAATAGAAGTGAAGATAAAGAACAGCAGGATCAATCAGATTCTATGCAGAATGCAGAAAACAAATCTCATAGTGACTAATGCCTCGTTTCCACTGAGTGGTACGGTACGGTTCGGTTCAGTACGGTACGGTTCGGAACGGTACACCTTGCATTTCCACTGCCAATAGTACCCTTTCCTTATAGGCGTGGTGTAGCAGGAAAGCTGTGATAGACGATTCTCTGTCAACCAATCAAAGTTCTGCAGAGTGTAGCTCCACCCTGTTGGTACGGTACTAATGTGCTTGGTACCCCAACGAAAGGGTCCCAAAAAAGTGGTACGGTTCGGAATTAGGGTACCATTCACAATGGAAACGGCATAAATAGCATACCGTACCAAACCGAACCGTACCAGAAAGCTCAGTGGAAACGAGCCATCGTATGAACAGCATGTAATACACCGTTTATTGATGTTTATTGATTGTTTTTTATGATGTGGGTTTAGTAACATTTTAAGGAAGAGTTAGCATAACAGATAATCAACTAGCATTTTTAGGAGATTAGCAAATGCATATTCCACTCCTAACAGGTCTACTTTAAAGGCTGATGTGCTGTGCTCCCCTGTCCAGACTTCCCCATGTCTGACCACAGACTCTGGCTCTTCATTAGAGATTGCAAGGCTTAGTGAATTACTGTAATTCCAACCAGTTCATTCTAGGTCTGCCAGGGACTTTCAGGTACAGATTTCAGAGAAACCTCCCGAATGACAAAATAAATGGTTAATTTATACTACACTGTATCTGTCCCTATAACAAAAACAGCATTGTACTATTAGGTAGAGGCTGGCTTTGGGAGTGGTGGCAAAATAGTTCCACTAGGTGGCAGGATTGCCTGATAATGTGTTGGTTTTTGGAGGCCTGACCATTCAGAAGCATATTAGTAATATTATTCCATCTGTTTCTCTGCGGCATGAGTGCAGAAGAACCCTGGGACAAGTCCCAGGCAGGCTTTCACAGCAGAACATACATGTCTTTCATAAATAAGCTAATAAAGTGTACTAGTGTATTTCTTCATGAGTCTTGTTATCACATTCGTAAATAGAAAGCTCACTGTGGCACACTTAATGTCCATTGTGATAATGTACTAAGGACAAGAATTTCCTGACTAGCTTCTATACTTAGTAATAAGGACAAGGAGATATACAGCAACCCTGTCGCCAGCACTAAGTGAGAGCAAAGACTCAGGATTGCCATTGCCATAAACAGAGGCTGCAGTATACCTACCATCTTTCTTATTGGAGACAATCATTGCACCATGTCTACCATTATTCTAAGTTAAGGTGACCAGATTTTTAAAATGAAACCTGGTGACATATTTTTTATTTTTTTTAAATGGCAAATGGCATAGGACTGCATACTACAGAGCACTGGGCACAGGACTGCATAATACACAGAGCGCTGGGCACAGGACTGCATAATACACAGAGCGCTGGGCACAGGACTACATAATACACAGAGCGCTGGGCACAGGACTACATAATACACAGAGCGCTGGGCACAGGACTACATAATACACAGAGCGCTGGGCACAGGACTACATAATACACAGAGCGCTGGGCACAGGACTACATAATACAAAGAGCGCTGGGCACAGGACTACATAATACACAGAGCGCTGGGCACAGGACTACATAATACAAAGAGCGCTGGGCACAGGACTACATAATACACAGAGCGCTGGGCACAGGACTACATAATACACAGAGCACTGGACACAGGACTACATAATATACAGGCGGGTGTTAGGAATAGACTGCTGGGCAGGGTTCAGAGGTTTGCTATGCACAGAGGACACTTCTCCCACCACATCTATAGCTCACCTCTGCACCCCTCTCTCACAGATTATCTCTGCAGCCGCCTCTTAGCCCTTCCCCACAACAGCTAAACTCTCCATCTCTCCATACAGCTGCATCAGCTCTGACCCCTGCTCCCTCACTACCCTCACCTGTGAACAAACAGACCACCTCCCCCATGTACTCACCTACCGGTCTCAGCCCTATACACAGTACATTTTTGGCACTGCCTCTCCTCCACTGAACAGCAACAGGAGCGGCAGTGAGATCGTCCAGCAGGGGACGTCGATATCCGAGCCACCAGGCTGTTTCTCAGCCAGCATGGGATGCCCTGTCTACATTAATCTGGCCCTAAAACTGGGGACAGACATGCCTTCTATCATTCCAAGTGGTAACTGTCAATGCAATATACCTGTCTACCTTCCTATTGACGAGATTTGCTGCAGAGTGCTTACCATCATTCTAAATAGCAACAGTCACTGCACTACACCTGCCATCACATTTAAAAGAGAAGTATGGCCAAAGCTTGTTTGGTCATACTTCTCATTTGGGTCACAGGCGTGCACTTGCTTTTGCACTTGTGTGAATCAGCCGGTGTAAACGTTACAGAGCCACGCCAGTCTCTGGACGTATCCCAACAATAATGGGTTTCAGATCCACCCAGATGCCTGACCGGGAGCTGGCTCAGCCTCTCAGTGCTCCACTGAGATCCTGAGCTGGTCACTTCTGTGAGAGTTGGAGGGGCAGAGCAGAGAGTGGTGACATGAAAGTCACCGCTCTCTGCTCAGAGCAGACCAGAGAACTGAGCGATCAGCGGTCATGTGATTTTTGGGCTTAGAGCCAGCAGGGGACGCGATGCTGCAGCCATAGAGATGAGTATGTGAGTTGTTTTTTTTTTTTTTTTTGTTTCCCACACTACACCTTTAACAGAAGCATTCATTGCTATATATTTGCCATCTTTCTTAAAGCGGAACTAAACCCTGCTATCATTTATAGTCGAGGAAGCTGCCATCTTAGCCTCAGTTAGATCTACAGTTGCTGTGCTACTGCACATGTCATCAGCTATGACACCAGCCATTTAATGGCTTGACAGTTCGGTTGAGAGTTAACGTAAGCACACTAGTAACAGTAACAGTTATCATTCAAGGCAGGCCTTGCATGCAACCATTTTGGGAAACAGTTAAATTGGTGGGTTTATTTCTGCTATTACCACTTATGGCCCAGAATGTTTTCCCCCTAATGACCAGGCCATTTTTTTGCAATTTGGCACTGCGTTATCTGACAATTGCACAGTCGTGCGATGCTGTACCCAAAGAAAATTAATGTCCTTTTTTTCCCCACAGCTTTCTTTTGGTGGTATTTGATCACCTGTGCGATTTTTATTTTTTGCACTTTAAACAAGAAAAGAGCGACAATTCTGAAAAAAAAAAAAAAAAAAAAAACAATATTTTTCACTTTCTGCCATATAACTTTCCCAATAAAAAAATGGAAAAATCTAATTTTTTTATCATTTTAGGCCAATTTGTATTCTGCTACAAATTTGTGGGGAAAAAATCCCAATAAGAGAATATTGATGGTTTTCGCAAACGTTATCGTGTCTACAAACGAGGGGAAAGATTTATGTCATTTTTATATATTTATTTATTTTTTTACTAGTAATAGCGGCGATCAGTGATTTTTAGCAGGACTGCGACATTGCGGCGGACAGATCAGACACCTAACTAACATTTTTGATGCTTTTGGGGGACCAGTGACATTACTACAGTAATCAGTGCTAAAAATATGTATTGTTACTGTACTAATGACACTGGCAGGGAAGGGGTTAACACCAGGGGCGATCAAAGGGTTAAATGTGTCCCTAGGGTGTGCTTTACTAACTGTGTGGGGGATGGACTAAATAGGAGGAACACAGGAGCCCGGTCACCAGAGACTGCCATCAGTACCGCCGTGCACCATCGCCCGTCACCTGTCACCCATCAGTGACCATCGCCGTTACCTGTCACCCCATCAATCACCGTCACCTGTCACCCCATCAGTCATCGTCATCTGTCACCCTATCAATCATCGTCACTTGTCACCCCATCAGTGATCGTCACTTGTCACCCCATCAATCATCGTCACTTGTCACCCCGTCAGTGATTGTCATCTGTCACCCCATCAATCATCGTCACTTGTCACCTCATCAATCATCGTCACCTGTCACCTCATCAATCATCGTCACCTGTCACCCCATCAGTCATCGTCACCTGTCACCCCATCAGTCATCGTCACCTGTCACCCCATCAGTCATTGTCACCTGTCACCCCATCAGTCATCGTCACCTGTCACCCCATCAGTCATCGTCACCTGTCACCCCATCAGTCATCGTCACCTGTTTGCCATATACATGCAATCACTTACCGACCGCCTAACGACTATATGCGTCGGCCATTAAAAGCTAAATACTGGGGTTATGGCAGCAGATAGCTGCCATAACCCCGGTATTTTTTGAAACGGCGGGCGGTCGGCTTTCAGATAAGGGTGGTCCCAGTGGCGGATTCGCCGCGGAATTACCCTTACGGTGCAGAGGAAGAGGTGCCCCCCCTCCTCCTGCCACGTCCCAGACGTTTTCCCAGCTTACCGGACCCGCCGGCAGCGGGGAAAACTATCCGGTCCCGGATCCTCAGAGACAGGAAGTCGAGTGAGGGCAAAATAATAAATAAAATAAATAGGAAAAAAAAAATTAAAGCGCCCTGTCCCCGTTAGCTCGCGCGCAGAAGCAAACGCATACGCAAGTCCCGCCCACATATGTAAACGGTGTTCAAACCATACATGTGAGGTATCTCCGCGATCGTTAGAGCGAGAGCAATAATTTGAGCCCTAGACCTCCTCTGTAACTCTAAGCTGGTAACCTGCAGAAATTTTTAAAATGTTGCCTATGGGGATTTTTAAGTACCAATGTTTGGCGCCATTCTGTGAGCATGCGCAATTTTGAAGCATGACATGTTGGGTATCTAATTACTCTGCGTAACATTATCTTTCACATTATGGAAAAAAATTGGGCTAAATTTACTGTTTTCTTATTTTTTAGTTCAAAAAAGTGATTTTTTTTTCAAAAAAATTGCATTCGGAAGACTGCTGCGCAAATATGGTGTGATAAAAAATATTTCAACGATCTCCATTTTATTCTCTAGGGTCTCTGCTAAAAAAAAATATATAATGTTTGGGGGTTCTAAGTAGTTTTCTAGCAAAAAAAATTATTTTAGCTTGTAAACACCAAAAATAAATCAAACATCAAAAATAGGCCCAGTCTTAAAGTGGATAAATGGACAACTTTGTTAGGCCTATGTATGTGGCCAGGCTGTGAAAAAGTGTTACACATGTGGTATCGCCATACTCAGGAGGAATAGCAGAATGTATTTTGGGGTGCAATTTTTGCTATGTACATGCTATGTGTTAGAAATATTGCATAAATGGACAGCTTTGTGTAAAAAAAATGTGTTTTCATTCCACATTTTCCAAAAACTTGTGGAAAAAAATGACATATTCAAAAGACTCATTATGCCTCAAAAATTATACGTTGGGCTGTTTGCTTTCCAAAATGGGGTCATTTTATGGGGGTTTCCATTGTCCTGGTGCTCCAGGGCCTTCAAAAGTGCGATAGGTTGTCAGGAAATTATATGTGTAATTTGTGCTCCTAGAATGCCGGACAGTGCTACTTGGATGTTAGGCCTCTGTATGTGGCCAGGCTGTGAAAAAGTCTCACACATGTGGTATCGCCATACTCAGGAGGAGTAGTAGAATGTGTTTTGGGGTGTAGTTGCAAGTATACATATGCTGTGTGAGAGAAATAACCTGTTAATACGTCAATTTGTAAAAAAAAAAAAAAAATCTTCATATTGCAAAGAGTTGTGGGAAAAAATTACAACTTCAAAAAACTCACCATGCCCCTTATTAAATACATTGGAATGTCTACTTTCCAAAAAGGGGTCATTTGGGGGGTATTTGTACTTTCCTGACTTTTTAGTGTCTCAAGAAATGAGATAGGCCTTCAGTACATCAGGTGTGGTCAAGTGTGATCAATTTTCAATGATTCGCACCATAGCTTGTGGACTCTATAACTTTCACAAAGACCAAATAATATACACTTACTTGGGTTATTTTTACCAAAGATAAGTAGCAGTATAAATTTTGGCCAAAATTTGTGAAGAAAAATTTTATGACAGAAACAAAGAAAAATGCGTTTTTTCACAATATTTTCAGTCTTTTTTTATTTATAGCACAAAAAATAAAAAAACCCAGTAGTGATTAAATACCATCAAAAGAAAGCTCTATTTGTGTGAAAAAAAGGACACAAATTTTTTATGGGTACAGTGTTGCATGACTGAGTAATTGTCATTCAAAGTGTTAGAGCGCTGAAAGCTGAAAATCAGTCTGGGCAGGAAGGGGGTGAAAGTGCACTGTAGGCAAGTGGTTAAAGTAAGGCCTCATGCACTCAGGATGTTTTGGAAACTTTCCTAAAAGCCTTCCGTCTTGGCATTTTAGCAGAAAAAAAAACACCTGACGCTTGTAAGTGTGGAACACATTTAGGCACGTTTACGGGCATCAAACGCTTGGGCAATAATCATTTATTTTTGGCCATTGAAAAAAATGAACACTCAAGGGCTAAACATGCCTAGCGATAACGCATTTTTAGACACATTTAGAAGCGTCAAGCTTTTTTTTTTTTTTACTGCCAAAACCCTGCTGCTCCTGGATGCACTGGCAGTGCGTTTTTTCTTTCCTGCCTCTAAATGCCTCTGCCACTACTAAAAGTCTTTGTGTGCACAGATACATAGGCTAAAGCCCCGTACACACGATAAGAAATTCGGAAGGGAAATTTCGTCCGACGACCGATCTGCCGATTTTCGGATTGTTAATATGGTGCTTTCGACAGCCGACTCCGACTTTTCGGCTGACAAAATCCTGATGTGCAGGCTATAAAATGTTTGTCCTCCGTCAACACACGTCTGATTTTCGTCTCATTAGTACAGATTTTGACGGGGAAAAATCTTATGAGCAAGACTAGGCATGCTCAGAGATGAAAGAACACATAGAAAGCAATCCAACACATGACATCACTTCTGAAGTAGAATTCTATTGTACGGGAAAATTCGTGTGCAGTCTAGAGCACATTCCAACCAACGGACACGCACTCTGGACAAAAGACGGACGACCGGTCGGCGGAAATTCGTAGCGTGTGTGCGAGGCTTTACATCCAGGAAAGAAAACGCCAGACACCCCTAGGAGCAGCTGAAAAAACATCCAGTGTGCATGGGGCCTAAATCTGTCATAAGATAATTACAAAGGTTGCCATGAATTTTGAAAATGCTAATTGCCAGAGTGTGTATAGTTTTAATAGATTTGAGTACCAAACCAAGCATGTAGTGTCTGGAATTTTTTATTGCTATACTTGTTTGGGGTTGGTGACACAGAAGCCAATGCATCAGCATGAAAACCTAGGAACTGTCTTTTTAAAAGGAGAGGTTATTATTGGTCTCCTACATAATTCTCCCATGATAGGTGTGATTCACTTTCTAACAAATGTTTTTTCATTTGTTTTCACAAACATTTACTTGAATTGATGAGTGCTGTTAGTTTTTTGTGCTTTTGTAAGAGGATAGGATCATATGCCTATACCTAAAGGCATTTTTAATTTGCATTACAATAGAAGAAAAAATAGTTCCACACAGAATGGTGATTTGAATAGGCTACATCAGTGTTTCTCAACCCAAGTGACCCTTTTAAAGTTTGGCCAGTTTCCAGGCACCCCTTTCTAAAATGTAAAACATTTAATGAATATTTTTATGCAATGCAGCAGCATTTACACACGTAGGACACACTCAACATTTAAGGGGATTTATTTTTACAAAGCACTATACCTTTAGACACCTGTACTGACTAGTATTCCGGAGTTTCTCTTTTCCATCACTTTCTGTCCCTTTTTCAGTTGATCTGACCCCAGTGCTGATGGGGAGGGGCAGGGAAGGGGCAAACAATCACATCCTCAGGCGTATGACATCATTCTTACCAATCTGACATCATTGGTTGTTGGGTTGCTGGTAGCTGGCCCTCATGGTGCCCAAGGTTGTAGTGCTGCACAATAAAAACCTGTGCCTTTGTGTAACAAAAAAGGTGGGCTTAATTCACCTACTGGCTTGTTGACAATTGTTGTGCAATTTGGAGGAAACTTTTAAGTATTTTGCCAAGGTGCCCCCTAAAGAACGGGGCTATATAGACATGAATTATTTTTGATTGTAACTGTTTCCCTACAGTAAAAATCATGTTATGCCACGGGCAAAAGCAAAGAAGTAAATGGGCATTAATAGAAGCACTCACTGCAACATGTTAATAGCATACTTCACAGCAGTATGCGTATCATCATTCTTAATAAAGACATAAAGATATACACTGCAACACTACAAATAACACATTGAATATGTAAAATACATATGGCCATGTGTATACATGTATCTTTCTTGTGACACGCTTGGTATGCTTGGTATTACTTTATCATGGGATTTGATGGCAGATTACACAGATCCCAGCTTTGGACAGAAAGACTAATGGGGTAACACAAAATAGATTTCACAAAAATCTATTTTCTGCTCTTAGCATAACCAATGACCACTAAACAAGGGGAACATGCCTATTGTAGAAGTGCTAATTAACTTGGGGGGGGGGGGGGGAATAGTAGTCCCACTTTCTATGCGAATGGTCCATAATTTACCATATCACAGCGATGAGGAGGCAGGAAGCAGTGTTAAAGGGGCTACTGGAATTTCAGATCTAATGTAGCATATATACTAAAAGGTTGATTTGATAAAACTGGAGAGTGCAAAATCTGGTGCAAGTGTGCATAGTAGCCAATCAGCTACTAACTTCAGCTTAGTCAATTGAACTTTGACAATAATCCCCCATTCACATCGAGCCGATTTGACATGTCAAATCAGAGCCAGTTGCCGGCAACGGCACCGTCTGAATTATAGCGACACCGACTTTGTGGCGCAGAAATTATTCCAAAATGTAGTTCCTGCACTACTTTTGGTGACTTTGGGGGTGATTAAATAGACATCTGTGCATAAAGCCGCACAAATGTCTTTCAAATTGCCCCTGAAGTCAAATTGAAATGCTGGTTTAAAAACGTGCGAGTTCAGCTGAAACCTAGAAGCTGATTGGTTTCTTCGCAGAGTTGCACCAGATCTTGCACTCGCTAGTTTTAGTAAATCAATCCCAATCTGTCTAAATAGGCAGGAACCACTGGGGGTTAGGGACCTTTAGGTTCAGGGGTAGCAGACCTTTGTTCAACATACAATAATCAGCATTCGGGGATTCTTCAGCACACTGGCAAATGTAGTACTTTCTTGCTTTCAGACAAAGGATCAACCAAAATAATTGAAGCATGCTTATGATTAAAGAACTCCAGCCTCACCCATTTCTGTCCCATCTGCTTCTACCTGTGATTCTCTAATGGAAAATTTCTGTAATTTTTCTTCTCCGTACTGTGCGCCTCTGAATTTTCATTGTAGGGCATTGCAGCAGACACACTTCTTGTTGGCAGAAACCTAATCCAACAGAAGACCTACTGATTTAGATACTCTCCATGGGCTTCAGGGGTCTCAGTTACTGCTGCTGAGTGTGATGTGGTGCACACAGCTTCCAGAGAGCCAATTTCATGTGGACGAGTTACTGAAGAGCCCACCAACTCTGCACAATGACTTCTAGGAACAGCAGCTTACGATATACTGTTATTTGTTGTGTTGCTCTCTATGTTGGAATGCAGTGTTGTTTCCCAATGAGTAGAATTGAGTGGCCATGTCCCATCTTGTTGCTGTCTAGTGAATATAGAGCCTAGTTGTAAACATAATTTTAAGGCAGGAGTGCCACAGGCACAGAAAAACTGCGGCCTTCAGGCATTCTGAATGACTAAAGGCCGAGGTCATTCTTTTCCTGCACTGTTAGACTGAAAGGGAGAGAATGAGGAGGCGGGTTCCCTAGGAATATTAGATATTCCAGTCCATCTGATCCCCTGCAGTCTCATGGGATCTGGTTACGCCCATAGCAGGGTGACATAATATATGTTTTATATGATTGTTACCATTTCTGTCTAAAGAAGCAGAGGCCATCTGTGAAACACTTTATAATTATAACTACAGCCACCATCCATCTGTGAAACCTGGGATTAAAAATACCATTTTAGTCTTTACAGATGACAAAAAGCTATGCAGTGGAATAACATCCTTACAGGATTTCTCCAACTTACAAGCCGACCTCAATGCACTGTTTCATTTGGGCGACTGTGGCAAATTAAGTTTAATGTAGATAAATGTAAAGTTATGCACGTGGGGGGTAAGAATATGCATGCATCATACATACTAGGGGGGGTACAACTGGGGGAATCAATGGTGGAGAAGGATCTGGGGGTTTTGGTGGATCCTAAGCTTAATAATAGTATGCTTTCCTCACTGAACTGGTTTATCGTGGCCCTAGAGCCTATGATTTCCTCCCGCGCCCTACCAGACTAACACTTAGAGTCTGGTTGGTGGCTAGAAGACATTTACTACAACCCAATCAATGGTCTCCCTACTGCCCCTATGGGGTAATCCCTTACTGATTTACGTTAGGACAATTCCTGATCCTCAATTGTGGGCTAGATATCGGGTGAAGATGCTTTGTGATGTTATGCCAGGGGGTACCTTGCTGTCCTTTCATGACTTCTCACACAAATTTGGTTTACCTCCCTGAATGCACTTTTGATACTGTCAAATGGGACATGCAGCTTGATCATAGTTCTCTGGCTCTCTCAATTTAGCTTCAGACCCAACTTAAGATCTTCTCACACAGGAACAACTCTCTAGACCTCTCTCAGCACTATATCTAGCTCTGTTGAGTATAGACTCCCCTAAAATAGATAGACTATGGGAGCGATAGAGTGCAGATATTCCTAATTTGGATTGGGAAACGTGAGAGGAATGCTTTGAGGCTAACTCTAAATGAGTAATTTCTTCCAGAGACAAACTGATTCAAACACATAGGTCGTACTACATGCCTCCTAGACTGCATCAAATATACACAAACAGATCTTCAGACTGTACTCAATGTCACTCCTCTACTGGCACTTTCTTCCATATGTTTTGGTCCTGTCCTAGAGTGGCCCAGTTCTGGATGGAGGTTTTTGACCTCATTAACATCCACCTAAACTGTCCCTCCCAATGCCCCCAGAGTTGGCATTATTGGGAATTAATGGTGATGAACAAAGGCCGAGATACACTAAACTCTTAGTTTCCTACTTACTTTATTATGCTAAGAAAGAAATTCTTCTTAGGTGGACCTCCCCTCCCCCCTTCCTTAGCCTCTTGGGAAGCTACCATAAATGCAGCTCTAGCCTTGTATAAACTGACCTATATCAGTACAAATTGCCCTAAGAAGTATGACAAGATCTGGCAGCCATGGTTATCGCAGTGATGGTTCTTGGGGCTTTTATTCTTCTATGATTTACTTTTGTACCTGCTATTATTGTACCATATATATTCAATAAAAAGCAATCCTTGTTTTAAAAAAATAAAATAAAAAATAGCATGCAATGCTAAGCTGCAGTTTCCAAAGCAAGCAAAGTTCTTACTTGTATTAAGAGAGATATGGACTCCAGAGAAAGAGAGAGATATAATTTTGCCCCTGTACAAATCATTAGTAGGACCTTATCTGGAATATGCAGTTCAGTTTTGAGCACCAGATATCAAAAAGGATATCAGGGAACTGGAGAAAGTGCAGAAAAGGGCAACGAAACTAATAAGAGGCATGGAGGAGCTCAGCTGTTTGGCTTGATTATAGGAACAGAATTTATTGCCTCTTGAGAAGAGGATATTAGGATGGGAATTTATCAACATGTACAAATGCGTAAAGGGTCCATATAGTGAATGTTGAGCTATTCACTTTAGGGTTATCACAGAGGACAAGGGGCGCTTTTTACGCCTAGAGGAAAAGAGATTTCATCTCCAAATATGGAAAGGTTTCTTCACAGTAAGAGCTGTGAACATGTGGAATAGACTCCCTCTAGAGGTAGTTCTGGCCAGCTCAGTAGATTGCTTTAAAAAAGGCCTGGATTCTTTCTTAAATGTACATAATATAACTGGATACTCACATTTATAAGTAAAGTTGATCCAGGGAATATCCGATTGCCTCTCGGGGGATCAGGAAGGAATTTTTTTCCCCTGCTGGAGCAAATTGGATCATGCTTTGCTGGGGTTTTTTACCTTCCTCTGAATCAACTGTGGGTAAAGGATTGTGTATATGGGATTGTATTTGTTTTTAAAAAAAAAGTTATTGGTTGAACTAGATGGACTTTTTTTCAAGTCGACTAACTATGTAACTATATAAACTCGCCAACCACTTTATTAGGTACACCTTGCTAGTACCGGGTTGGACACCCTTTTGCCTTCAGAACTGCCTTAATTCTTCGTGGCATAGATTCAACAAGGTGTTGGAAACATTCCTCAGAGATTTTGGTCCATACTGACATGATAGCATCACACAGTTGCTGCAGATTTGTCGGCTGCATATCCATGATCCGAATCTCCTGTTCTACTACATCTCTAAGGTGCTCTATTGGATTGAGATCCGGTGACTGTGGAGGCCATTGGAGTACAGTGAACTCATTGTCATGTTCAAGAAACCAGTTTGAGATGATTTGAGCTTTGTGACATGGTGCATTATCAAGCTGGAAGTAGTCATCAGAAGATGGGTACACTGTAGTTATAAAAGGATGGACATGGTCATCAACAATACTCAGGTAAGCCATGGCGTTTAAACGATGTTCAATTGGTACTAAGGGGCCCAAAGTGTGCCAAGCAAATATCTCACACACTGTTACACCACCACCAGCCTGAACCATTGATTCAAGGCAGGATTGATTTATGCTTTCATGTTGTTTAAGCCAAATTCTGACCCTACCATCTGAATGTCGCAGCTGAAATCGAGACTCATCAGAACAGGCAGCGTTTTCCCAATCTTCTATTTTACAATTTTGGTGAGCCTGTGCAAATTGTAGCCTGTTTCCTGTTCTTATCTGACAGGAGTGGCACCCGGTGTAGTCTTCTGCTGCTGTTACATTGGTTGTAACGAGTGATTATTTGAGTTACTGTTGCCTTTCTATCATCTCAAACCAGTCTGTCTATTCTCCTCTGACCTCTGACATCAACAAGGTATTTTCGTCCACACAACTGCCGCTCACTGGATATTCTGCCACTCACTGGATATTTTTCTTTTTCAGGCCATTCTCTATAAACCCTAGAGATGGTTGTGTGTGAAAATCCCAGTAGATCAGCAGTTTCTGAAATACTCATTCCAGCCCATTTGGCACCAGTATCTATGTCACATTCAAAGTCACTTTTATCCCCTTTCTTCAACATTCTGATGCTCAGTTTGAACTTCAGCAAGTTGCCTTTCGCACATCTAGAAGCCTAAATGCATTAAGTTTCTGGATACTTCAAAAATCTTTACTTGGCAAGCATGTTTGTAGTATCGGTAAACTTTTTAGCTAGTTGGACTTGCCTAAAGCATGTTTTATGCAGATCCTTACTTAAGACTGAGTTAAGAGACTTGCCACCCCCTCCACTCTGCTGCTTTATAATGCAGAGCAGGCAGACAGACTGCAAATTACTGTGCATAAAGCACTTGTTTGACGATGCCCTCTGCGCTGCTTAACAAGTTGTCCAAACAGTTAAGAAGTGGCCTGACAGAATGCTGCACACAACGAGATAGGGAGCCTCTCTGGAGTGGTAGCAGGGCATTGTGGGAAGGCAGGAGAGAAGTAGGGAAACAACAGAACACCCAGAGGTTGGATGCTTAAAAATCCTCCTTTGAACATTAACAGGGTTGTTAGAAGACAAAGAAAAGACAAATTAGTACTTAACTGATCTGAAATCTGCTTACTGTGGATTAAATAGAACTGTTATTACCCTGATCATTATTGGTTGTTAGACTGAAAAAATACATCTTGTTATTCCTGGGAGAGAAGGTTACACATTTCCTTCTATTATTAGGTTTGTTGTTGAGCACTGCTAGCAAAATATGTTTAACATCAGAGTGGTAACTGAACTCCTGGATAAGGAAACATTGTCTAAATACCAGAACCATGTGGACACTTCCGGGCGCCAGCTCATTTAAATGCGTGCTCACACCGCTATACCACGCCTCTGAAGATGTCATAGATGTTTGACGATACGCGTAAGGCGGACGTATCGGAGCTGAGCACGCTACATACCGTGGTTTTATCCATTGATGCTGTTATATGATGTCTACTATGTAAGTGCATTACTTCTTAATAAATTTATGTGCCTCGATGTACTTCACGATTGGTTGCCCCTCTAACTTTTTTCTGAGCCTGCATGTGAAAGTCACTTCTGTGGGGTCCTGTGAAGGCATTGTACATCTCTGAATTGTGAAGTTCTCTCTCCCTGCTAAGGAATGTGACTAGGAACCATCATTTACGCCGTGCGCTGTTTGCTCTTATGCCTGTTTGACCACTCTGTGACAGGAGGATCAAAAGTTCCGGTAAGAGGCTACAGGTGTCAGCACAGGGTGTAACTCATCTCTCTCACTATTCACTGGTGATTGGCTGATTGGATCGGGTCCTTTCTTTCTACCTGCAGTTCCACTCCATTCGATTGTCCATGGACTGTATTACTGTGATAGATTGTTTAATATATGTCTGGCACAGCTCCTAATATACATCTACTAACTTGAACCTTGGTGTGCTTTGTGTATTTCAAAAAGGACTGGTCATTGCTGCTCTTTCTCCATGTGCAAAGTGACTGGTCTTGTCTCCGCCCCTCCAGTAGTTTTCTGCAGGCAGCCTGTAGTGGGTGGAGCCTACTGGGACCCTCCCACAGCAGTGCTCTCTGCACGGACTATGTGCTTCCCAGTGATGATATAACTGCTATTTTTTGAGGCAATAACTGGATTTCCAAAGCATTCATTGCATTTGGGTTTATATCCTTTGTGGCTAGAAAAGAAAATATTTACCTGAAAGTTTTTGTGAAAGTTTAGTTAGGACTAAAATCTTGATCACATCAGGTGCGGTAAGGTAACGCGTGCAAAATCACATGTTTTCCCGCACTGCACCAAAACACGTTGCCCTTTTGCAGAAGCCAGCAGGTGCAATTAGATCCTAATAGTATTGCCATAAATCTAGCAAATGTAGACGTGTTCGTACCCGCCAAAGTGCATGGTACTACAGTACTCTGTGTTTTGGTTTGGCAGAGTTTAAAAAATTGTGCTGGAACCTTTTTTCACGTTTCTCATGCATAGGGCAGCCCATTCAAATTATTGGGCTGTCCTATAAGAAGATGCATAGGAATGAACAGTAACGTGCAAAAAAACTGGCAACAGCTCAGCCAAAAAAATTTATTTTATGCTTATTTCCCTATCTGACAGATATCCCTTAATTCCTGCTTCAGTGACTACACTGCCACCACAGCAAGAAATCGGGAGAAATCTTTCAAAAGAAGCTATAGACAGAAAAAAAAGATAGTTAATGAATACAACTGGCATTCAGGAGAGGGATTGGTGGTAGCCCACCCCCAGCAAGATATACTTATCAATTAATGCCCCTCCCTACTGCAGGAGTCCACCCTGGGTAAGCTATGGTCTCAGATGTATTTGAATAACTCTCCCCCTGCTATTCTTCAGGCATAAAGTAACTGCGGTAAACTTACCATCCATCTTACAGTCTCTGCTGACTTTGTCAGAATTTTCGGAGGGTTAGGCTGGCCTTACACTTGTAGACTTTCGTTCAAACTTTTAGATGAGAAGGAATCAAAATCTTTGTAAGTTTTTGCAAGCAATCGATTGTGCTTTCATGGACTCGACTAATTTTGAGCAACTTCATTGACGTACCTTGTCAATGTCTCATTTTTCGATTGACAATCTGCACTTTGACAACTGCATGCGCATAACACTAAGATTTTTCTTGGACGGGAGCCAATATAACAAAAAGACATTTATTCATTACCGTTAGATTTGATACAAACTTTCCATCCTCATGCTTTCATTTTTTTGCTTCCTCTGCTCAAAACGATTGGTGAAACGACCCCTTTAACTCTTAGATAATCAAACAAATGTTCTGAAAATGTGAGTTTTTGAACAAATATCTACCGTTGTAAGGCCAGCTTAAGGATCTGTAGATAAACCACGCAAGCACTTATTGATGAAAAAAACATTCCTTTTCCATAAAGAGAAAAAAAACCACAAATGATCCATTCAGAACCTTTATTTCCCTTTCGCCAGTAGATATTTCTTTTTGAAATTGTAGTGTCATTAGCCTTAAGGGGCAAAGAAGCCTGCAAGGCACTCTGGCAAAGCCGTGTAACAGGTACGTAGTGTGTTGCAGGCCTCACAGACCCTGAGGAATTGAGCCCTTGGCAGAGGAGTCATACACTGTTTTTAGGGGTATTGTGTTCTCAGGAGGACACCAAGTGAATTAGGGTACACATGAAGCTGTAAGGGGAATAATTTACATACTAAGTGGATGTGCTTTACACAGTCTCAACTTATTTACACACACTTCACACAGACATCCAGAATTAGCGGCCCAGCTTCCTTAGAATAGGGGAACTCTGCATCTTTATGGTAGGCCAATGCATTTCAGGCCAAACCTTTTAGCGCCCGTTGCCATAAATAAAGGCAACTTTATTGTTCATATTGCTCCATTGATGCTTCTTTAATACCGCACTACTCCAGTTTAAAGAAAACAAAAATGGCAGACCTGCCCAGAATGTTTTTTTTTTAGCACATAAAGTCTTTGTCAATGTAAATACTCAGAAGCTGAACGTTTCTTTTAATTTTCCTTCTCTTTTTTTGCAAAATAAATAGCCAGTGTTATATTTGTTTCCAGTGTATTTTTTTTTGTTTCTTTACAAACATAAATAGTCAAGCACTTTTTTGAAAATGTCCTAAAAATGTTCTGCTTTTTATGTTAAAAAAAACGTGCAGGGCTTGGCAGAAGAAAAAAAAAAAGAGTTTTGTGTTGTATGGAGAATCGTTAGTGGCGGAGCCTGTTTGCTCCAGTGTTGTCTCATTCCTGCTTCATCAGCCATGGTGACAGGTTTCATGGGTCAAGAAGTTCAACCATAATAATATAGGCCAATGGTAAAGGACAACTCTGTTGATGATACTGTCAGGTAATCTACAAAGATCAGCAAGGAACCGGATTCAAAAATAAAAAAAATGACTTACGTTTGCATTCTAGCTGTTAGATGTATACTTGCAATGGTTAGCAGCTGCAAAACAGACTTTAGGACCATCTTTTTAATTTTGCAGATGGTGATGGGACAGCCTGTGTATAAATTATACTTACCATTGCAGCTGGCGCTTAAGAGACGTTGTCACCGTGTTTTGCAACTGTGCATGTTTTAGTCCTGATGCAGTAGCATCCCTTTTAAGAAATCCTACCATTAACCACCATTCCTATCACACCACCATTTGTTATAAATACATGAGATTCTTATTTGGTTTACAACACCCTGGGCTGTATTGATCTTAATGGCACATGTAGACCAGTTCCTAAGGCAGTGCAGTAAGAGGAGCAACTCCAAGTCTTGACTTTTTCCAACTGTGATTTTTTTTTTTTGTTTCTGTGTCCTGGCCATGTCTGGACATTTGTGGCTAACTTTAGCCATTGACCTCTTTCTCTTATTTATTGGCTTGTGTTGCATATAAATAAATGCACTCCTTTCAACTTCAATAATCATAAGGTGCTTGGACATTCATGCACCATTTGACCATTATTGTATATCAAAGGGGAAGGGGGGGTGATTAACGTTGACGCAGTTTATGCACCATGTTAATGTCCTTTGAGCTCTTCCTTTTTGGTGTGAATGGCACATAGAAAATAATTGTTCTTTATGTGCCCTGTTCACACCATACATGTGGGGTGGCATGTAGAAAAACACAGCTCAATGGACCTGAAGTGAACAACCCCTAATCTTTTAAACAAGCTTTAAAGTGGAACTAAACCCACCCATTGTTTTCAGCCAAGGAAGCTGCCATCTTAGCTTCTGTTTGATCTTCAACTGCCATGGTGCTGCACATGTGATCAGTTATGGCACCAGCTATTGGATGGTTTGACGTTTTGGTTGAGAACACAAACAAATGTGACAGCATTCTTGGCATGCTGAGAATTTAACGTTTTTTTTTGGGGTTTAGTTCTGCTTTAAGTTTGTTAGGGGAAGCAGTAATCAGAACTGGCTTTTATAAATTGTCTTGTTGGTTGTTCCCATTGGGAGCAGCTGAACCAGGATCGGCTGAATATAAATCTCATGTCTACCTTAACCATATTTCCCAACTGTCCCTGATTTCAAGGTACTCTCCCTCATTTGGAACAAAGTCCTTCTGTCTCTCTTTTCTCCTCATTTTTCCCTCATTTTGGTCTGATCTGTATAGCTGCATATAAAATGCACTTTTTAGCTTTCAAAAGTGCTAAACTTTTCATCCAATTTCTAAATGGCTGCATTTGTAAATTCCAAAAGCCAGTATAAAAGAATAGCAGTGGTAAAAAAGCCATTTTGAGTTTAACTAGTCTTTTTTTTTTTTTGTGTAAAATTCTCCTTTAAGGTGCCATGGCAGGGGGTGTGTCCTATGCCTACATAGTTTTGCTAATAGGTGTCCCTCATTCCCATCTCAAAAAAGTTGTGAGGTATGCCTTAACAGCCAATATTGACACTCAGGAGCTCATCAGGTTCAAGGTCAGATCAATCAAGATCTGTCAAAGTGCACTAGTTTGTATATATACTCTACATACTGTACATGAACTCTATTAGTAGCTCATTTATATACAGTGGTTTGTATATTCGAATTAATGGCTGTAATGGATGGGCAATTCATTGCATTCATGATGAAGACATAAATTATGCAATTCATATTATTTAGCCAACACATTGCATTTTACAAGAGTAAGGCAAACACAGATTAAAGTCCCCTGTGCTGAACTGTGTTGTATTTAATCTCCTCACTTCTCTTTTTGTGATGTTATAGACCTATCATAGGCCATTCATTTCAAAGCACCTGACATGAGGGAAACAAGCAACAGATATTCTTAAAGTATAGAGAGAAAGATGGCTATTGCATTTTATAATGGTATGTGAATGATACAGATTTTGTAAAGTCCTACAGAAGATTGGTTTCCTAAAGAGGATTTCCAGTTTAATACTTACCCAGGACTCCTCCATACAGTAAGGGCTTATTAACATCAGCAGTGTGCACTACCACGTGGCCGTTGGTGTGATGTGAAGGAAGCGTTGTTAGAATTTGAGTAGATTAGGTTGCAAAATACTGAGCAAAGTACTGTATGAAGTACTGTTTTTTTTTTTTTTTAACACACAACTCCCCTGCAGCATGGTGGTGTGAACTGCCATGATAGAGAACAAGGCTTTTTGCCTTGACTATGTGTTGGGGCTGCACTGGGCAAAGGTGCCAATGCATTTGGTGTGAAGAGGCCCTAAAACTCAGAGGTATCACCACCTCCCATTGACCCCATGCACTGGGATGCTATTGTGTACAGCAGCTGTCAGACTAAAAACCATTCCTTCAAAGTCAAACAGCCACTTCATGGTATGAATATGCCACAGTAGTAGATGGACACTAGAATTACAGCTTTTGCTCCCATTAAAACACAGTAGGATGATTTCCAGGCAAAGCAGAAATCCCCTTAAGGCCCCTTTCACACTTGTGCAACTTGTCCTGCGATTTGGGACTGCAAAGTCGCATGGAAAGTCATACTCCATGATTTTCAATGAGTACTGCTCATATTTGTACGACTTCAAAGTAATCCCTGCACTAATTTGTAATGATTTTAATGCGTTTTGAGGTCCATAGACAGGCATTGCTTCAAGTCCAGTCAAAAGCGTGGCAAATAAATTGCGGTAAAATTGCACGACTTTTCGGGCCCACAAGTGTGAAAAGGGCCTAAGGCTCCATGCACACTGGCTTAAAAATTGCTGCTTCTAGAGAAGATTTGTTTTGCCCGTAAAAGCACCTCAATGTTATCCTCTGTATCCATGCACATTTGGACGATTAGATGCATATTTTGAGCTCAGCGTTTTGAGACAAGAAAAAAAACCCTTCTTGCTTGTGTTTCTGATTGGAGCTTTCTGGCAAAAAAAGGCTAAACTCTCCTAAATTATGTACAAAAACACTCTATATCAGTTTTTTTAGGACCAGTGTGCCTTAAACTTGGGTCTTTTTAGGAATTTGAGAACTGTGATTGTCACCTTGGTTTGAACTGAGTTCCCTGCACTCAAATAAGCATAGCTTGTATTGCAGCTGTACATTGCAAGTATACAACATTCAAATTTCCGTGAACTGTCGTACCCTGTATAGGTTTGGCATATATACGAGGTGCCAGACATAGCTGGAATAATACAAAACTGTGGTTTTTTTTTTTTCTTTGTTCGGTGCTGGCATTAAAGCATCCTTTCTGACAGTGACGGCTCCTTACCTGACACAACTTAAATCCCCTCTGGGCAGTCAGAACATCTCCAGAAGACCCAGAGATCTTCAAAATATTTCCACATCAGACATCAGTCAAGCACAAGTTACATCCACGCACACGCACACCACACATACTGAATACAGGGAGCAAAGAACGTGGGCCCTATTCTTGGTCCGATACAAGATTATCAGACATGTTATCGGCATTGAAGAAACCCAGCCATAATCTCCTTCCACTGTCAGAATGAAGAGTTTGTGTGGGTGAGGGGTTCACTGTGGACTTGTCAGTGCAGTATGTGGGGAACCTCTGTGTATAACCTCACCCTTTGTGTTTACTTTTTCCCCTTGGCATGTGCTCTCGTGTTTGAGGACATGCCCTGTTTGCTGTGCTGGCTCCAGGAGAATTGCTTAGCACAGGCCAATGTATTTAAGATTGTTCTGGATAATAACATCTGTCACTGCGTCAAAAACAAACTGAATGTTGCTGGTGTCCGTAGCGCAGGTGAAGTGTGAATAAATCTCCTTGGTCTCCTTGTTGCGATTCAAGTCCTCAAACTGGCGCTGAATGTAGACTGCTGCTTCCTCATACGTATTCTGTCCCTTATAATCAGGAAAGCAGACGGTGAGAGGGATGCGTCGGATCTTCTCAGCTAGCAGGTCCTTTTTGTTGAGGAACAGGATAAGAGAAGTGTTTATGAACCAATTGTTGTTGCAGATAGAGTCGAACAGACGAAGACTTTCCGCCATACGGCTCTAAATATAAAAGAAAAATAAGCTTTAGGATGATGGACAGCACACAAAACTAGAACAGGGTTTTCAAACAACATTATATGATACTGATTTTTAATCGTAAAATTTGTATATAATGGGTTATATAGGCATAACACAAAAAGTTTCCTCAGAAAATTAGAAAGACCCTGTCACTAAGCCAATTAAATCACTTGCATACTGTCAAGGAAAATGTTTATTGCTTACGTTTCCAGTGGGCAGTAAATGAAATATTCTCTCTTTAAAAAGCTACAAGCTCCATTGGTATATGGTACTTCCAGGTATGTCAGATGCATAGCTGTGCTATGCTCTGTGGTTTTTCCTGCTGGCTGCAATATCACACCAGGTATCTGACATAACCAGAAGAAGTCGATAACATCAGTGCCTTATTTAGTAGGCCAGCATATACAGGCTAAATTAATTTGCATGTTTGCTTATTGCTAGCACTGTGTGGCCTTTTTCTAGTATTGTATACAGTAGGAAAAAGTTAAAAACTCTGACAGATATTTTTTGGTCATATATGTCCTGTTGAGGAGTTTTCCCTTCATTTCCTTTCCTGGAGACACAACAGGAAGTTAAAAAAACAATCTTTCCAAAGTAAGGGGAAATACCCTCATATATAGTTGTCACTAGAACAGTTGTTCACATTCGAAGACATACCATCACTTCTTGTTTTGGTGATATATCTAACATATTGAATTTATTTTTATTTTGTGAAAAATGTCACCAGGACAAAAAGAGTGATGGATTTACCCAGGGGGACCTAGACAACAATAAAAACATTACCAAGGGTCTAAGGCTGCCGATGGATGGGTTATTTATTTTTATTTTTTTGGATCAGCCAGTGGAATTCCCATATCCACACATGCGAAGTGAACAGAGGAGCAATCCTCCCCATTGTGCCATTGTATCCTGACAGTTAGGGCTTCTCCTCTGTCAGCATACACTGATCAGCACGGCAGCTGCTGATCGAATGAAAAATTTCAAGCATTCCCATTTGACAGAAGACGATCATTCGATGAACTTTTGTTGAGCTGGAATAGCCATAGATGGATCGAAATTTGGGCGTTCTCTGCTGAACTGACCAAATTTTGATCCATCTCTGGCCAGTTTTAACCCTCACCACTAAATCCATATCAAAATAGGTTTTGCCTATACAAACACTTTAAACTGTTCAGCTAAATCATTATTTTTATATCTATTGGGTATAATATATAGAGTTTCACACATAAATCGCTGCTCACTGACCATTTAATGTCTATATAGACACCTTGGTACAGACTGCAGCCATCAAATAGACCAGTGATGGCGAATCTTGGCACCCCAGATGTTTTGGAACTACATTTCCCATGATGCTCATGCACTCTGAGGTGTGGTTGAGCATCATGGGAAATGTAGTTCTAAAACATTTGGGGTGCCAAGGTTCGCCATCACTGAAATAGACCATCATAAAGATATACACTGGCATTAATTATACAGTATAAGGATTACACATTCCCCTCTGTACTTTGTGACTACAAATAGTATGTTTCTTTATTGTTCATTGAGACATACAGAAATTCATAAACAGTGGGTAATCTGGAGTCGCCTTATAATCTGCAGTTCCTTTTGAGTGAAACTGTTCTGATCATATCCATGCTAAGAAAGTCCACTTCCTCTGGAATTTCAACCTTTTTCATATTTTTGTTTAGCATGGTTCTTCCTTCTCGTACAGTCTCTCAATCCTAATAGCCCTCTCTTTTTGAGTTTTAGGGAGCCTGAAAGAAAGGCAAGGCACCAGGCTACTCTTCTGACCAAGAAGTCCCATGCACTAAACAATGATACTTTGCCCCCCATGCTAGCAGCACTCCCCTAGTGGATATATTCTCTTGCCTGCCCCTTGTGTCTTGTTCTGCAGAACAGATGTTTTAGGACAGTGGTTCTTAACCTTGTTGGAGGTACTGAACCCCACCAGTTTCATATGCGCTTTCACCGAACCCTTCTTTATTGGAAAAATAAAATATGATTTTTTCAAATTCAAAACATAGGTATATATTATTTTAGGTATATATTTATACATAGGTCCACAAAATGAACAAAACCATAAAGAACAAAGAACAAAACCATTAAAACTTGATTTTCACTTAAAAACATAATAATGAATATTTACTGCAAATTAGTGTGACTTCTGCTGTTGTCTTTCAGAGACCAGTTCAGAAATGCGTGGCTTTATCTTGGCAAGTGCCACTCTCATGTCATTGTCATGTCTCATGTCACCTCACCCTGGCCTGCTGTAAGGGGGGATCTATATGGGGGACGGGACCTCACCTCACCCTGTCCTGCTGTAAGGGGGGAGATCTATATGGGGGACCTGGTCCCCCATATAGATCCCCCCCTTACAGCAGGCCAGGGTGAGGTCCCCCATATAGATCCCAGGTCCCCCATATAGATCCCCCCTTACAGCAGGCCAGGGTGAGGTGAGGTCCCGTCCCCCATTTAGATCTCCCCCCTTACAGCAGGCCAGGTTCCCCATAAAATAGATCCCCTTTACATAGTCTTCTCAGTGTTCTCACACAGTCAGTCAGTCAGTCAGACAGTCACTAGACTAGTACAGCCAGTACTACTCCAGTCCTACCTTTTTTTTCACCTGTGTCCCGACTCCCGATCACAGGCTAGGTTTTCCTCCTGCAGGCTGCAGCACCACTGTCACCACTGGCTCTCTGGCCTCTCACCTGCTGGCTTCTTCTGCGGCTGCCTGGCCTGGTGGTTCTCTCCCGCGCTGCGCTAGGCGGCCGCTGCACGGGTTAGTCCCTCCCCTGACAGTCCCTCCCCCCACCACTCCACAGTAGGCGACGCCGGCTCCGGCTGGATCGGATTCGGCCGGGAGCCGAGCTGCACAGCCAGCAGCGAGAGTGAGCCAGGGGCAGAGAGAGCTGCGAGTGCGAGCGGAGCGGGAGCGGAAGGACATGCCCGAAACTGGAGAAATAGTCCCTGACAGCGAAATGGTACTAGCGGAGGGTGTGCCGAACCCTCAAGACTGACCCACCGAACCCCTGGGGTTCGATCGAACCCAGGTTAAGGACCACTGTTTTAGGAGTCGTCAAATGATCCTTCTGACCTCACCTCTGCTGGACATCATCTGGAAGCTACAGGACCTTCCCCACTAAAAAAAGTTTTGAAATTATCCATGCCACAGATGGCGTAACCTACTCTCTACACTGGATGGTGTTCAGTATGTCATTGATGACCACACTGTCTTTTTTAGAGTCAAGTTAATGCCTTCCAGTTTCTTTCAATTGATGATCCCCACATTAAAGAGTGGAAGTTTAGCATGTGAATCCCCCTCCTTTCCTCCTTAGCATAAAGTATCCATCACTGGAAAGTCCTCTACTTCCCTTGGCAGTCATCAGGCAGGATGTCTAAGGGGGATAGTGTGATTTGGAAGGCCTTTGAGGGACACGATCACCAGGAGGTAGATCCTCTTTTTGTGGCCAAGCGGAGGTCTTCTGAGGAAATTTCTTTAGATTCTTTTTTCTTTCTTATTTTGTAACAGGTGCATATTTCTAGTACTAGGATTTCTACCCCTAGATATATATATTTGATAAGTGGTTAGACAGGATTGCAGTGTGACTATCACACCCCAAAACACCTTTAGGTAAGCATTCAGTGATTGGGTGAGGTGGAGAGCATTACGCTACTGCCCTACCTCTCCACTTTAACTATATCAAAGGTATGGTATATATATAATTACATTCCTCCAATCCTGGACCAATGTAACTATGTAAAAAAAATTCACACTATTGCTGTTGATTGCTAGTTGCTTTCTCTGAACATTCTTTGCCTGCCCAAACTTCAGTTCCCAAAGTCAAGGCTACTCTTCAAGGAGAAGTACAGCCAAAGCTCATTTGACTGTACTTCTCCTGTTGATCACAGGAGTGCAGTTTGTTCTGCACTCCTGTGGTCTGTTCTCAGCAGACTGCGGGCTCAAGCAGTCGTCACAGAGCCGGTCCAGGCTCAGGCAAGACCGCTACCATATGGTTGAGATCTGCCCATATGCCTGGACCCGCACCCGGCTCAGCCTCTCATTGAACCGCTGAGAGCCTGAGCTAGCTACTCCCGCCCCTTCACAGCCAAGCGCTCCAGTTAACGAGGAGGGTACAGAGCAGAGAGCCGGTGACTGTTAGTCACCAGCTCTTTGCTCACGGAGCAGTGAGAACCAAGCAATCGGCGGTGTTTAATCGCTCGGTTCTCAGTGTTAGAGCTGACAGGGGACAGATGCAGCATTGGATCGATGCTGCATCCAACTAGGTAAAGGTAAAAATAAAACCCATACTTCTCTTTTAAGCTTTCCCTGCAGTTAACTGAACTGGTTTTGCATAATAACTATGGTATGTCTACTCAAGAATCCCCTTGGGAATCTATTTTTTTCTCTTGGACTTGGCCCAGTAAACATTTATTGTTGATCATTTTATTTGTGGGTCTAGTTTTCTCCTATTTAGGTAGTTTGTTCTACCTGTTTTTTGGATTTGTTTCGTCCTCCACTTTACTGATTGAGACCGATTTGGTATAATCTCCACACCTGTTGGATCTCTTATTTGGGTTTCCTTTTGAATTCCTGGAAATTTCTGGATCCCTAAATTCCTGTGTTTCTATGCCCATAGGATTACCTTGATTTTGGGCTGTCTATGCAGTTGGGAGTGCAGTTCAAAATGCATCCAACTGTAGCCAACTGCATCCAACTGCGTTCGGTGTGAAAGGGCCCTTACTCATTATTGTCAATGTTAAGGCGTATCCTAGGCATGCGCACTGTCAATATACATTGCATGTATAAATAAATGCACTACAACATAGAGTAAATAAAGGTCGACCATAAAGATTTTTCATTGGTTAGATTTTTCCTGACAACTGACTAGCTTTGAAAGCATATGTCCAGCTTTGTATGACAGATCATGACGACTATTGGTTTATAAACAGAAGCTGCCTTCTAAATCCACACAAAACCTTCACTTAATTTTGTGGCATAAGTAAAATTTGGCAAAACAATGACCGCTACACTCTGAACCTGGCAAAAGATAATGCCATTTAATTTTAAAAGCAAAATACTAGTAATTACGTCTGAATTTAAATACATTCATCCCTTTGCTCCTGGAATATTTCTGTAGATGTTTGTTAATGGTATTAAGTAATTCTTTTATAAAAAGCTGCCTTATACAGTTCCTGGCCCTTTAAATGAATTCCACATAGAAACATGTAACTCCTTATTGGGCCAGACTGTCTAGAAAACATCAGCAGCGAAATGCAGCCATCGCTGTGGTTGCCATGGGGATAGGAACGAGACCTCATGAGAGGAACGTGTGTCATGGACGTTCCCAGCTGAATACCCCACATGGACAGCAATGTAAAAATTTTAATTAGCCTATATACCAAAATTAATTAATAGGAGGCAAGTGATCTGTGAGGCCTGGGAAAAAGAAATAGCGAGAGCAGAGGGAGGGAGAATCAGCAGCACTATGTAACATGGGGATAAGTGGCGTTCTTCTAGTTGTTCTTCCAGTGCTGTGCTTTTGGCAGGAGTTCAGACGGAGTAATTGGATTTACTGTGGACATGCTCTCTAGATTGCTTGGTGTGGGTGCTGCCACAGCTTTCTTCAGATATAGTCATGTATCCACAAGGCAATTAACACACAAACCAAAAAAATTCCAGTAAGTGCAATCTTTTGGTGGACTTGTTAGTTGCTTCTTGTTTCATTTTTTTTTTTTAACAGAATAAACACAAAAAGATGAATACCTAAATAAAAACTGAATTTGGATTGTGTGGGTTGCAGTCCTAATATCTACTGAAGATAAATCTCTGCCAGCAGGATGGTCTAAGGTTAAATTAAAGCGGAGTTCGAGCCTCAAAAACCACTTTGGGCCATCCGCTTGCTGACAATCACCTGAAAAAGAAATGGATAGTCCCAATTTTTTTTTGTTTACTTACCTTGTTATTGAAGAAAATATACTTACCTTTCTTCCACTTCCTCCCTCTGTGGCCGCGGCCCCCGCCGTCACTTCCTGCTTGCGATGACTCCTAGGAGCTGAACGTCATCGCTCCCAGGAATCAATGCGCCTGCATCGGCCCCGCTCGTCAGTTCCGGTGCAGGCGCGTCATTCCCTGCTAAACAGCTTCTGGGCATGAAACTTCCTGAAGACGCACATACGATATTGGGAAATGCATTGTGGTCTAAGCCTGAACTATTGACCCTCATACGTCATATCCTGGCGGTGGAATGCACGCCATCACCGCTACACACTCCTGCAAAGCCCTGAAGTTTACCTGCCGGATGACAGGACCAGCGGCGTTTCAGACTATACTAAGAACCTTCTTATCGGTGCTAGGAAAGCACCTTATAATGTAAGTAATGTATTGTTATTTGCACATATTTCACAATTGCACATACATTAGTGTATTTGTTCATCTTATGTATATATGCAGCACGTTTCAGCACATGCACTTTAGCACTATATCACCTTTATATTAATTTGTATTTTGTGTGATCGACTATAAGTGTATTTTAGTATTTCATCTACTAGCCATTTTTATAATATTTATCAGCGCCCCTACACCTGTCGCTTATACACTATTTTATTTGTTTTATACTTTTAAAACTCTGGGGCAGCAGATATAATATTTTCCAGCCTTTTTTACCTCACCTAGGACTGAGCGCCTTCACACACTTTTCAATTTCACTGATGAGGCTGCATTGATGGACACTGATGAGGCTGCACTGATGGGCTGCTATGATGGGCTCTGATGGGTCAGCACTGATAAGCTGCACTGATGGGCACTGATAGGCTGCATTAATGGGCACTGATAGGCTGCATTAATGGGCACTGATAAAGTTGTTGTTTATATTTATTTTTTTAACTTAATTCTGCATAAAACATTTAACAGTGTATTTTAATGAGATAATTTACGAGGGCATGTTTAGGGGCGGGGAGGGGCAGGGTAGGCGTTGGGTGGGGCAACTGGTGGTGAGTAACTCTTAAGGCCTGGCTAGTAGCTCAGGACTTGAAATTTTGAGCCCTGCCCTAACACTAAGTTAAAGATATCATGGTGGTAAATACGATAATATTAACAATAAGCGATGAATCTTCACATTGCATTTTTACCATGAAGAGCTCCAGCAGTAAAGTAGTTATTAATTCAATCGCCAACTGGATGATAGCAATAAATATCTAAATGGTGATTCTAGCATAGGAAGGAAACTATTCAGTCTCTGGTCGCTCAAGAGGACACGTACTCACTCAATTAAGTTGAATGACATTATTAATGAGTTATTTAATTTAGGGTCATCACAGTGGACAAGGAGGTACTCTTTATGTCTAGAGGAAAAGAGATTTTCATCTCCAAATGCAGAAAGGCTTCTTCACAGTAACAGCTGTGAAAATCTGGAATAGACTACCTCTAAGAGCTGGTTCTGTCCAGAGCAGTAGATTGTTTTAGGAAAGGCCTGGATTCTTTCCTATATGTACATAATATAACTGGATCCCGGTACTAACATTTGTAGGTAAAGTTGATCCAGGGAACATCTGATTGCCTCTTGGAGAATCAGGAAGGAATTTTTTACCCCGCTGGAGAAAATTGGATCATGCTTTATTGGGTTTTTTTTTGGTCTTCTTCTGGATCAACTGTGGGTATAAGATTGTATATGCAGGATTGTATTTTTTTTCTCTTCTATGGCCCCTTTCAACACGATCGGACCGATCAGATCTGCCTGTCCGTTTTTCAGGCAGACCTGATCAGGCTACCCATTCTCCTCTATGGAGAGGCAGATGTCAGCGAAGATGTGTCCGCTGACACCCTTCTGTCATTCGATCGGACAAGATCTGCTTAAAACAGACAGATAGCGATCTGTTTCATATCATATCCCCATAGAAGAGAGAGCGGGACTCTGACAGAACCTGTCTCTGCATGGTGATCAGAGACGGACCTGTCATCCGCCTGCTCAGTGGGGATAAACTGAGCGTTCCCCGCTCAGCTAGCGGAGTCCGCTGAACAGATCTGCCCCGTGTGAAAGGGGCCTATTGGTTGAACTGGATGGACTTGTGTCTTTTTTTAACCTGACTAACTATGTAACTCTCACAGTAATAAATAGTATTACTGTGATGTAAGTGGTGATAATTCTAATAAGAGACAAAAGCCTGAGCCTTGTACACACTACCATGTTTTTAGCTTAACCCAGCATTAGTACAATGATCTCTACACTGAGCTATTGGGTTCTGATAGGTGGACAGCCCCCCACCAGAACAAAGTGGTCGGTGCTCACAGCAATTGGCTGAGAGCGCTGATTGGATGCTGATCAGCAGACCTTTTTCAGTCATGCCTCTTCAACAAGAGCCGGACATTTGGCCACTTCTGTTTGAACTGGTTGCCGTAAACATGGGCCAAATGTCAGTCGGTTTCTATTGAACCTACTTTTCTATTTGGCCTGTGTTTACGGGGCTTTAGGCTCCCTGGAAATTTTCAACCATTGCTCTTGAGCAGGTTAAATATAAATGATCAATTCCATAGCTAATGATGAACTGAGCCTCTTGATGGTAAGTGGTCCCAAAGGATCACATACAAATCAAGACTGGAGCTGAACCAGTGAGTGTCATGTCTTGGAAGGGTGGCCATGGGTACCCCTTTCCCTAACCTCAAAATACCTAATTTTCCATCTTCCTTCTTAATTCCCTTCCTTCTCTCTGTTTGTTCTCCTGAGGCTACATTCACATGGCCATAAAAAAAAGTTTACAAGTGTTTTTTTATTGAACACAGCTGCATTGTTTTTAATGGAGACATCCACATAGGCGCATAAACATCCACAGAATGACAGTGTCTATAGCATAGGTTCTCAACCTGTGGCCCTCCAGCTGTTGTAGAAGTCTGCCTTTGGGAATCATGCTGTAACTGTCCGCCTTGCAATGCCTCATGGGACTTGTAGTCCTGCAACAGCTGGAGGGCCATGGGTTGAGCACCCATGTTCTATAGAAACCCATTTTCCTTCTCTACCTGGGCAGGAACTGCTGTAATCTACATGTCGATGGGCTAGACTTTGCATGAGGCAGCAGATTACTGCCTTTCCACAAAGTAGAGTGTAAACAACAGATTTTCCTCCCTGGAACATAGAAGATAAAGGTTGTGTCCTGGTGGAGACGGATAAATACAAGCACTGAGTGGGGGCACACAAGGGAGTCTGTACGCACATCACAGAGCACAAGTTAATGTTATAGCATAGTTAATAAAAGGCGGTGCATCGAAAGATTTTTTTTTTGTAACTGAAGTTAATGTCTCAATCTGAAACTAGTACAGGGCATACTATCCAGTTGATACATACTATCCAGTTGATACATACTATCCAGTTTTCAGTAGACAAAAATGACCACTTTAGTGTCTGTAAAATTTGAGCTAAATGTGTCCATATAAAATAAATAAAGAAACCATTCTGGAGATTGGCCCAAATTGCCTCTGCAATGTTACATGCATCAAAGAATATTGTGAATGAAACATTCTGAATAGAGCATACAAAAGACATGATTTCCATCCATATCACTGTAATCCAACTGCAGCCCCTCCACACACACAAACACAAACACGCACTTCAACAGCTTATGTTTAGAAAGCTATAACTCAAGAAGTGCTGTAACTAATCATCAGATGTACCTGGTTGTACATCATTAGCTAGATGTCTCTATCCAGTGGTTACCAGTCAGCTAGGTGTGTCTGTCTACTGATCATATAATTAGGTTTTTACATCTCATGGTCATCAGTTAAACAGTAAAACTGGCCATAGATGGTTAAATCTCGGCCGGTGCAGCAGGGACCAGCCGAGAATCGAATCATGTACGGGAAGGCTGAAAGTACCCAAGTTGATAAGCTCTGGGGTACAACCAGCCTGTTGGATTTTAAATGAGATCATTGCTAGCGACTAAGATAGCCACTAGAAATAATCACTGTATGGGGGGGGGGGAGCTGTCCCTGCTGGGAATACACAATGACTCCGTGGCTTACAGTGTTGATGGTGGAATTGAGCGATTTTGCAGGAAAGAAAAATGCTTCATCTAAGGCCAGCTTAAGGTAGAACTATAGGCAAAACTTTTTTTTTCTTCTTGGATAGAGCAAGGGAGGGTGATAAACCCCCGTCTAATTTTTTATTTTTTTGCCTTCTGTGCCCCATTGGTGAGATTTACCTTCGCTTTCTGTTCCATAGCCAAACAGGAAGTGAGAGGAAATCCTTGCAAATTAGGCAATTCCTTGGGGACCTCTAGCTCACCAGAACTAATGTCCCTGTTGAAAGATTTGCCCTCTATTTCTTTTCTGGGGACAACCCAAAATTTGGGTTTTACTTTTATAGATAATAGAAAACAGGCCAAATAGAGAGGGTTAAGCTCCATACCAGGGGCACAGACAGAAATACAAAAATGTTCAAATCCCTCTCCACTCTATCCAAAACGAAAAAAAAAAGTTTTGGCTTTAGTTATACTTTATGGACTTCACAATTTTTATGATTTTTTATCATTTAAATTAGGATGTCCTTATTTATTTGTCTATTCACTATTGTTTATTCACTATTCACTATGGAGATATGTATGTTATGATGTAAGAGAGCGGTTTCTTTGTTTCTTTTTAAACTTTAAATTGCATCTATCCAGTGAAAACATAAGCAAGGTGCCTTTCTCTAGTTTTGTCTATCCAGTGAAACTCTCAGCTAAGTGATGTTTTTGAGTGGTCATCTGTTAGACTGGGTTCACACATATGCGAATTAAATACTGGTTTTCCCGCATCCAGTTCGCATGACAGGAGAGTGTGACTGGCTCTCAATGGAGCCGGTTCCCACAGCTGCGGGGTGGCCGCGATCTGCATTGAAGAAGGGTTCTGTGCATCTTCAAGTCCGAATCAGGTCCGAATTCAGGCAAAAATTCGGACCTGATTTGCAACTGAATTGGTGAACAGGGACACATGGGACCCCATGCTGTGACAGCCGCAGCATATGTGAACGGAGCACAATTCTGGTCATACATTGAGCAAATGTTGTCTAGTTCCTGATGAACCAGCTAAAAATTTGAGCTACAGGTGGCCCTGTTGGTACCACTCCGCCTGATGTCCTTCGGTCTAAAAATGTAAGTTGCCAGGCGAAACATTTTTGCTGAACAATACCTGTATCTAATTAGATGCAGGTATGATATTTAATAGTTAGCATAGTTGTGTCTATTTAGTGGAACCATCAGCAAAGTGTTTTTCTTCAGTGTAATCAGCTTGGTATATCAGTCAGGTGCAAGCATCCATTCTCTGACAGCTAGGAAAGAATATCCTGTATTTATGGTGATTATCCATCAGTCATCACATAGATACAAAGGTGAGACTATCCAGTGGCCATCAGTCATCCACCAAGGAATGGCTATCCAGTGGTCATCTATTACATAAAAAAACTGCGCTTTGATAGGCAGGAGGCATTTCTCTGTCAGCACTGTCTGTGTTGATAGGGGAATCCTGTATATTTCTTTCCTGCAACTCGTGGATGCAGGAAAGAAATTCAAACCGTCTATGGTCTGCCTAAAGCCTGGTACACACCGAGGGTTGAACGAAAAAAAATTGTCAGCTCGTGTCGGAGCCGCTGTACTAACCAATGCGACATTCGTTCAAAGATCTCCCCCACTGAGCTGTTGTGTTCTGCCATTGGCTAAGTGCCCTGATGGGGAGTAGGGCAGATGCTGGTTTTCCAAAACGGAAGGCGAATGTCGGATGTTTTTCTTTTTAACCGGCCGTTGTCTCCTGACATTCAGCCAATGAGTACCCGGCTTTAGTATCTCTGTGAGATTTCTCTTTTATCTAGGTCATGGTATAGCTAGTAGTACAACATAGATAATGGCATTCAACTGGACCTGTCTGTAACGTTGAAGACCTTTCATAGCTTATCTAAGCCACTTTTTCAGTTCAAATGAATGTTAGCAATATACTGCAGTATTTATATACACACAGGTAGCACAGTCCTGCACTCATTAAAACTGAAGAAGTGACTTGGATGAGCTACAATATCTTCAACATTATAGAAAAAGTCCAGTTGAATGTGGTTAACTACTACTAGCTAGCCGTTTAAGGTCCAGCTGTGTAATGGTCATTGGAAATAAATGACCAGAGGCATACAGAGGCATCCCATAAAATTAGAATATCATCAAAAAGTTAATTTATTTCAGTAATTCAATTTGAAAAGTGAAACTCGTATATTTTATATAGATGCGGTACGCACGGAGTTCTTTTAATTGTGATGATTATGGCTTACAGCTAGTGAAAACCCAAAAATTTAATATTACATAAGACCAATAAAAAAAGGATTTTTAATGCAGAAATGTTGGCTTACTGAGAAGTATGTATACATAGTACAGTATAGTATGCACTCAATACTTGGTCGGGGGTTCCTTTAGCATAAATTACTGCATCAATGCGGCTTGGCATGGAGACGATCAGCTTGTGACACTGCTGAGGTGTTATGGAAGCCCAGGTTTCTTTATTAGTGTCTTTCAGCTCATCTGCATTGTTGGGTCTGATGTCTCTCATCTTCCTCTTGACAATACCCCACAGATTCTTTATAGGGTTTAGGTCAGGCGAGTTTGCCGGCCAATCAAGCACAGTGATACCATGATCTTCAAACCAGGTATTGGTATTTTGGCAGTGTGGACAGGCGCCAAGTCCTTCTGGAAAATGAAATCAGCATCTCCATAAAGTTGATCAGCAGAGGAAAGCATGAAGTGCTCTAGAATTTCCTTGTAGAGGGCTGCACTGACTTTGGACTTGATAAAATACAGTGGACCAACACCAGCAGATGACATGGTTCCCCAAATCATCACGAACTGTGGGAAATTTTGCATTTATTTAGAAATCAAAGTCCCAGAGTCTGGAGGAAGAGTGGATAGGCACAGAATTCAAATTGCATGAGGTCCAGTGTGAAGTTTCCACATTCTGTAATGATTTGAGGAGCCATGTCATCTGCTGGTGTTGATCCACTGTGTTTTATCAAGTCTAAAGTCAAAGTCCAAAGAATTAAATTACTGAAAAAAATTAACATTTTGATGATATTCGAATTTTATGAGATGCAAATATATATATTGCTTTTGTTTGTTCTTTACGTGCAGGACACAATAATTATTGGAGTGCTATTTGGCCCATGAATGTTTCATCAAAATGAGTCCTTCATCATGGGCTGGGTAGCTTTGAGATTAGTCCAGACTTCCAATACATATAATTATTGAGAACTCCCTAAAGTGGGGTACACACTAGTAGAAAATCTGCCGAAAATTCCCGCCCGAGGTAAAATCGTACGATTTTCGCCTAGTGTGCACACAACTTTCAGCAGCCGATGCCGACATTTTCAATGAAAAAAAACGGAGGGATAAACACCAAAATTTTTATAGTCCGTCCCCAGACGACCAATTTTCGTTTAATGTGTATGCAGTACGTCCGCGAAAAATCGGATACGAAAGACCGCGCATGATCTGAAGTTGCTGACGACCCGGAAGTCTAGGAACAAATGTTCCCAAAAAAAAAAAAAATCGGACGAGAAATTTCGTGAACATTATGCATTGTCAACTAAAAACGGTTATGACTGCTGAGCATGAGAGAGAAAAATCGGAGGATATTTCGTCCTATTTTCGTCAAGTGTGTACGAGCCTTTAGCCTCAGCTGATTGGGCTGGCCAGTTATAAATTAGCATTTTCTGTCTAGTCTGCATAAGCTTTTACCATGCTGAAGAATCTGTTGGCACAGTATAAGTTGATAATGATCACAGCCTTGCTGGCTGTCAGTGACCAACTAACCCTACTTTGGCTGATAGTATGTTCAGTGAAAAGCTGCCATATGGTCAATGAGATGATCAAAATCCATTTCACTCACAGGATTCAGTCTAACTAGTAATCACAGCTTTTTATGCCTTAGATGGAACTAGCAAACCAAAGCCAATTCCTGAAAAATAACCAACTAAAATGCAAACAATTATTTTTCTACACATTCTCACTGTGTAATATAGCCTTGATCCACAAAGCATTTGGGAAATACATTACTTGAGTCTATGGTGACTGTACAGTACATTTTTATGTATGTTTGTGCAGTAGCAAAGACCTACAGTACAGAAGCTACAATATAACTTATCCTCTGTTTACACAGGATCGCTGATAACCTTCTGTCTTCAACAGATAGGGTTCAGATATGCCTACCTCTGTTAGCCCTGACCCTCGTGTTTTTGAGCACATACTGTACTGTATTCATTGATGGTAAATCAGAAGACACTCCCCATTTCCAATCCAAAGGTGGTCTAGATTTAATGGTCATGGAAATACTTTGTGTATTGAAGGGCTGTAAATGCCTTACAACTATTGATTTATATCCCAGATTATAACAAGTAGTTCCATATATTATATGTTCGAACTTTTTATGAGTTTGCATGTAGATTGTTTTAGTGGACTTTAAACATGACTCATTCTACGTATATGGCACAACATGTTCTACTTCGGAGCATATGTTAGATCTTGGCGGTGGAAACAATGTAGGGCAAAGCGACAGGATTAATTGAAAGTGTTACTAAACCTACAACAGTAAAATCAGTCTGTATATGCAGTAAAGCATGCTTGTTATAATCACTATGGAACCTAAGGGGTTAATCCTGCACATTGTGTAAAAAGGCTGTTTGATCCTGTCTTCTATGATCCTCCCCTTCTTCCACAGTCTCCAATCCATCTGCTGATAGAACAGAGCCTTGGAGGCACTCTGCACATGCTCAGTTTCTTGCATATTGCTAAAGAGTTTTTTTTTGTTTGTGGGATAGTGCATGTGATCAGCACAGGGCCAATCAGCACTGTCCAGACAGAGGGTAAGGGGCCATGCAGCCTCATAGGACAGTAAGAGGAGAATGCAAACTCCTCCTACAAGCTTTAACCAGACACTGATAGAAGTCACAAGACTGCTATGTAGTGCTGATCAGAAAAGGTATTTAGCAGTTAAATATTTACTAAGATAATTGCATTTCCATGTTCTGTGTACTGTGGGAGAGCAGCTATAGTGAATGCAGGGTCCTGGGTTTAGTAACACTTTAATAATCTCCTCCAATATATACCTATCTCCCCTTTTTTTCAAGTTACTTGAGTTGACTGTCTGTATGTAACATTGGATACCTGAGTGGCCAATTAACAGGCACAGTGTGTCCTGGGTGGATTCACACTGTGCTGCCTTGACCACTTTGGTAAGAAAAAAAAAAAATCTCAATAAGTATATATTAATTGGTTTGTACAAAAAGTAATAGCATCTACAAACTATGGTATATATACTAGAATTTATTCAGTTATGACACTATACAAGTATTGGCCGTGATCAGTGACTTAGGCTCCATGTACACGGGACGTTGTTAAAAGTCCCTTTGAATGCTGGAATTTTTAGGACGTTTGAAACGTCCGTTCAGTCGCGTTTGTACCCGCGTTTAGCGGGCGTTTAGCAGCGTTTGCGGGCGTTTGCGTTTAGAAGCGTTCCTAGAGGTCAAAAAAATTATTCCCCTTTAAAATGGAAAAACGCGAACGCTAAACGCGGGTCATCGCGTTCAGACGCGTTCGGACGCGTTTAGACGCGTTCGGACGCGTTTGTGCGTTTGAAACGCCGGGAAACACACGTTCGAACGCAAATAATTGCGTTCTAAAAACAGTCCCTGAACGCAACTGCCTGCAAATGACTGTAAACGACCTGGTGTACATGGACAGATAAGATAAAATGTAGATGGGTTCAGGGGCTTCTGAAAAAAACGCCCAACTGCTCCTAAACGGCCATTTCCAGCGTCCCGTGTACATGGAGCCTTATAGTGGGACTGTGATAGAGTGGCAGGCAATCTGGCACTAGCTGACGCTGGCTGGGAAGTACACTTAATGACTAACACTGACATCAATATAGATACTAATACAGTTATAAGTGATAATACTGTACACTGTCACTGTACTAAGGACACTGGTTGGGAAGGGGTTAACATCTAGGCAATCAAAGTGTTAACTGTGTGCTTGTTTTACTTACCTATCTGGCTGTTTTTCCGTAAGAGCCAGATCGCTGTTCACAGTACACAGAGTTCTGTGTTTTTGTAAATGTGTGTGATTGGCCACAGCCGATGAAAGTGAACAGAGCATTGAGAGAGTTAGGAGAATGGGAGGTAGGAGAGGTGTGCAGATGTGGCATTAAGGTTTAATTAAACCCTGTGTCTGTGTGTTAGGGAGGAAAAAGAAGAGCTGGGAGCTGGCTGCAAAAGAGGCTTGTGTATGACAACCGCTGGGATTATGAAGGACCGTCGTTCAGTAGAGCACCGTGCACCCAAAGGAGGCAAGTTGGCTTGCCATAGTTATGACACATTTTGGGGGCGTGGCCTGGCCTCCTTTTTCAAGCATCTTTTCCTTCCAAACACACAGACATTGGGAGAGGAGCCTTTAGCCTTGATGGTATTGCGTGAGCATTTTAGCTTTTCTTAATAAAGAAGTTTATGGCACTGGGGAATTTGCTTCTTTGGTCTCACATGATCACCGGGCCTTAGGTACCAGAATCCACAATCCCTTGTGTCCGGTGGACACAGCGTTCCCAGGAGAGGCGCACTGCTTGCGCCTTACACAGAACATGCTGGATCACGTACATGTACATGATCCAGCCTGCCTGTATTGGCCCCCTGCAGTGGGTGTTCGGCAAGTGGTTAAAGCTTCATTCAAATATATATTTCGAAGCAAATGTTTATTTTTTTTTTTTTTTTTTGCAATAACATGATGTAAGTGGAGTTTAGGTTTACTGGCAGTAGCTGTCACTTTGTTTACACTGTAAAGAGATCTCAAAGGAGGTGTCTATGGTGTGTACGTGCTGGGACTAACAGGGGGGTGAAGCCACCATCAATCACTATCTTTAATACCGCCCCCATAGTGAGGACATGGAAGAGGGGAGTGTCATTAACCACTGTGTAACGCCCACATGTGTGACTCAAATGGGCTGAACAGAAAAGAAAAAAGGGGCAAATGAATAGCTTAGAAGGGAACTGAAACTGAAGCATGCTCAGTAGAGATCAACAGCTGGTCTACAGAATCTTAGGTTGCAGCAGGGTTACAGACAAGGAGAGAGGAAATGTGAACAGCAGGATCAGCCAGGAGTTTTGCAGTCTACAGAAAAAAAAATTCTCTAGTGGATGTGTGAATATGAACACAATGTAATATAGCATGTACTGACAGTTTTTGATGATTTGGGTTTAACACTTTTATCTATCTAAAAAAATAAATAAACCTAATTTGACGTCTGATGTAAAAAAAACAAAACAAACCAAAAAGAGCAAACAATATGAAACTTTCCTGGGGAGTAGGAGATATTATCATGCCTGATGAATAACTATGGGACTCTCTCAGTAGCCTGATATTAGACATTTTATTTTCGCATGGAAGCGTTTTTTTACGAGCTCCACTTTAATAACGTCCAGCTGCTACCACCCCTGTTCATCTAGCACTGATCTCTTGAAGCTCAAAGCTTCTTGTACACTGGGTTCTTGCACAGTGTACAAGAAAAAGAGAAGGGGCCCTTTCCGTCTGCCCTCTTCATTCTCTTGGAATCCTTCTGACTGAACTTTTCTGGTTTCCATGGAAATAGCAGTATTCTCAGTGTTAAAATATTCAGAGTGAGAGCAAGAGCTCTGAAGATCACACGGCAGATGCTGCATTGCTGAGGCAGACAGAGCTCTGTACGCAAGCACTGCTCCTACGCACAACATAATCAGACTGGAAGTGCGCCCCGTACACGCACACCCACCCACCCACCCACATGCACACAAATGTCGCCTACTTGTACTTCCTGCATGCGTATGTGCATGATGACCGTATGTATACATGCACCCTGGAATTTAATATGAACTTTCAGTTATTACGTATAAACACTGACAACCAATGTCCAATGTGATTTGCCCTGCTTGAAGATAACAAATACATACACACAAAAGGTAAGGCTATGAAGTAGATATGCATACATACAGATAGATACCGACAGACATTTTACATTGATTATAAAGTCATTTTTAGTATCTATTATGTTTTGTAGAATGTATATTCTTTCTTTCTACAAATACTCTCGACAGTGCTCAAAATGAAATTTTTCAGCTGTTTTTTATTAAAAAAGGAACTTCAGTCCACCTCCTTAACCGGTTGCCGACCGCCGCACGACTATATACTGTGGCGGTCAGCCCCGGCCAGGCAGAGTGACGTATGGATACGTCACTCGCCTGTCACTGACTTGCGAGCCAATTGCGGGCGGGCGCGCGCCCGCCGCGGCTCGTTCACAGACAAGTCAGTGCGTGTGACCGGCGGACTCGATGTCCGCCGGTCACACTACGATCGCTCCTGTGAAGGGAGAAAGGCGGAGCGGCTTATGTAAACAAGCCGCCCGTCATTCTCCCTGGTGTAAAAATGAAGATCAGACGGTTCTACTATGTAGGACCGTTGATCTTTGTTTTTACACCAATAGCAATGTCCCTGCACAGTTAGAAGCACGCCCCTAGGACACACTTAACCCCTCCCTGTCCAATAAAGTTAACCCCTTCCCTGCCAGTGTCATTTTTGCAGTAACAGTGCATATGTATAGCACTGATTACTGCAGTAATGTCACTGGTACCCCCAAAAATGTCAGTCAAGGGTCCGATCTGTCCGCCGCAATATCGCAGTACCGAAAAAAAATCGCAGATCGCCGCCATTACGCGTTAAAAAAAAACCCACCAAAAATGACAAAAATCTTTCCCTTTGTTAGTAAACGCGATACCTTTTGCGCAAAGCAATCAAAATACGCTTTTTGCGATTTTTTTTTACCAAACATATGTAGCATAAAACAAATTGGCCGAAAATGTTAAAAAATTTTGATTTTTACATTTTTTTTTTTGGGGAATTTCATATAAAAAAATGTGAAAAATATTGTTATTTTTGCAAAATTGACGCTCTTTTTTTGTTTATAGCGCATGAGCAAAAAATCGCACAGGTGATCAAATACCACCAAAAGAAAGCTCTGTTTGTGGGGAAAAAAAGGACGTCAAATTAGTTTAGGTACAGCGTCGCACGACCGCGCAATTGTCCGTTAAAGTCACGCAGTAAAAAAATCGCAAAAAAACCCCTGGTCTTTTAGCAGCCAAATCCTCCGGGGCTTAAGTGGTTAACCACTTTTCCACCGGAGGATTTTGCTGTCTTACGTCCAGGCCACTTTTTGCGATTTGGCACTGTGCGACTTTAACTGACAATTGCGCGGTCGTGCGACGCCGTACCCAAACGAAATTTACGTCCTTTTTTTCACACAAACAGAGCTTTCTTTTGGTGGTATTTGATCACCTGTGCGATTTTTACTTTTTGCGCTATAAACAAAAAAAGAGCGTAAATTTTGAAAAAATAACAATATTTTTCACATTTTTTTATATGAAATTCCCCCCCAAAAAATGTAAAAATCAAATTTTTTTAAAATTTTTGGCCAATTTGTTTTATGCTACCTATGTTTGGTAAAAAAAATCACAATAAGCATATTTTGATTGGTTTGCGCAAAAGTTATTGCGTTTACTAACAAAGGGAAAGATTTCTGTCATTTTTGGTGTTTTTTTTTTAACGCGTAATGGCGGCGATCTGTGATTTTTTTTGCGGGACTGCGACATTGCGGCGGACAGATAGGACCCTTGACTGACATTTTTGACACTTTTGGGGGTACCAGTGACATTACTGCAGTAATCAGTGCTATACATATGCACTGTTACTGTAAAAATGACACTGGCAGTGAAGGAGTTAACTGTATTGGAGAGGGAGGGGTTAATGTATGCCTGGTGCTTACTGACGTGTGTGGGGGGAGGTGACTGAGTGACACAGGGACAGATCGCAGGTTCAGCTATGCTGAACCCTGCAATCTGACCCTTCCTGTCACTTAGGAGATCCGCCCGCTTTGTTTACACAAGCGGGCGGATCTCCAGACTCGATTCCCCGATGATCGGGGAAGAGCGGTGGTGATCACCGCCGCTCCTCCCCTGGCCCGACTCCCGCTGTGACTGAAAATAGCGGGAGCGAACCTCCGGCGGCGCGCGCGTGCTGCCCACAAGGGGAGGAGTCACTTTGCCGCGGTACAGTCAACGTGACTGGTCGGCAAGTGGTTAAATGGCTCTAGTGCATGTGTGGATGGGCCCACAGGCTATGCTAGGGCTCCAGCTTCGTTACTAACAGTCTTCGCGCATGCACAGCAAAACCTGTGCATGCACAAATACTGGGTATTCCAGTGCATTTACAGATGAGCAGCAGGGCTCTTTCGGCATCTGAGCGCTATGGCACATCCGTGCACATGCCAGGGGCCGTGGCAATATTTTACCTAGGTGAGAAGAGTGAAAGTGCTGCCTTGCAGGACAAATAAAGTCATTAAAAAAAATAATTAAAAAGGTGTCCATTAGCAAGGGGGGGAGGAGGCAAGGAAGGAAAACTTCACAGTTGGGGGAAGATCTGCTTCAACAAAGATAGCCCTGCATATATATACACACACAGTATCTCACAAAAGTGAGTACACCCCTCACATTTTTGTAAATATTTTAATATATCTTTTCATGTGACAACACTGAAGAAATGGCACTTTCCTACAATGTAAATTAGTGAGTGTACAGCTTGCATAACTGTGTAAATTTGCTCTCCCCTCAAAATATCTCAACACACAGCCATTAATGATGCTGTAATATACCACTCGCGCCACTTGGATTTATCCTTTTGCTAAACCTGAGGAGTAAGCAGCTTGTTTCAAAATGCCCCTAAGGGTAAGTATGAAGACTAGAAATTGTATAAACAGCGCTAGATCCTCTCACTAAATTTCACTGTACACAAGTATTGTCTGTGTGAATCATCCAATATATATCTGTGCAAAAATAGCTTTAAATCAACAACAATTCAGATAAGTAAATGATAATAAAGTGCTTCTAATGTGTTAACAACCAATATTAAGTAGTGCATTAATATGTGCAATGTAACATGTGTAAAAATTCCAATATATAACAACAAATGTCACCAATAAAGTGCTCGAGTCCAAACCATATGAATTAAAATACAGTCCGTGACAGTGGGGACATATTATAGTGCAAAAAAAGTGAGTCCTTAGTGTAATGATGCTGGATCAGCCGGTGTTCCGTGAGAATAACCTACCCCGTGAGAAATGCCTACCCTCGTCACTTCCTGTGAGGAACAGCTGAGCATCGTAGCAGTGCGCATGCTCACAGCCCCGGATACCTAATGGAACAGCTGAGGAGCTGACTAGTGCGCATGCACGGAGGGTATGAAATGATCACAGCAGTGTGTGTAACGCGGCAGTTACATTAAAACAGCTGTGCTGCAATATGAGTCATCTCCGCTCCTGTCCCTGTCACTTCCTTGATCTTGGCTAGTAAATATAAAAGCGTCTCTCGGCTCTGTGATTTATATTTTCATACACCCGCCGCCACTTTTATATTTACTAGCCCAGATCAGGGAAGTGACAGGGATAGGAGTGGAGATGACTCATATTTCAGGCGAGCTGTTTTAATGTAACCGCCGCGTTTCACACACTGCCGTGCACCGGAAGTGACGAGGGTAGGCATTTCTCATGGGTAGGTTTTTTTCACGGAACACCGGATCAAGTGACTGTGCATACACGTAGACAATGATGGTGGCACCCTCCACTTTACCGCCAAAGTGTGGTAAGATAGCGCACTTACCAGATGATGTTGATCCAAGCTGGCATACGCCAATTAAGCTTAGGGGTCTCCTCTCACTGGCAGACCGAAGTTCCAAGGGATGGGTGCCCACAGCTCAGAAAGCTGCCTGAAAGACCTTACACTAAAAGCTAGGATCAGATGAGGCCTGGCGATACACCAAAAACTTGTGAATATCTGAAGAAAATACTAGGTGGGGTCCTTGCATATCTGGGAAACAGTTGCTGATGTTAAGCCCAAGAAGCACAGATCTGGTAGAGCGTTCTTTTACAGGAAAGGGCGGAACCTGATCCTTAATACCGTAGGATTAGCTAGTGACCTGTCTGACCCACCAAGAAACAGTGGAGCCAAAAACTGCGAGATGGACACATACCGCACAAACTACATCTAGACAGTAAAAGTAAATCTGATCCCCCCCCCGAGCCAGCAGAGCTTCTATAGCTTCCGTAAGAGGAACTCTGCACTTTGAGACAAATCTGAGTCCCCCACTTGTGCACCAGTCCTGGAACACCTTCATGCTGCAGGTTTTTGGGATGTAAAGGGCCAGGCTTTATGTTTGAATTGGGCTGCTAGCTTATTGGCTGCATGCGCTGATCGAATGAAAATTTTCCAACATTACTGTTCGAGGGAAGCTAAATGTTAGGTTGACCTCTCTAGCTGGAATGACTATCAATAGATCAAAATTCCCTGCAGGCTCTGCTGAACTGGCTGAATTTTGATTTATCCATGGCAAGCTTAAGGGTTCCTAGACAGGTAAAAGCACTAGAAGGGGCTACTCCCTGTATTGTCCCCTCACCTCCCTAAATACTTACTGATCTCGATCCAGCGCCGTGCCTATTTGCATTGGCCCTCTCCTCTCACATTAAGAAAAAAAACCTTCTGACTTTACAACTCCTTTAAGCTTTGACAATAAAACCTGGAAGCTGATTGGTTTCTATGCAGAGCTGCACCAGATTTTGCACTCTCCAGTTTTAGTAAATCCTCCCAACTGTGTCTAACTAACACAGTTTACAAACGTCTAGAAAGCTCCACAATGCGGAATCCAGTGCCCGAAGGTCACATTCCAGGCAGACTTCATAATCATCCAAAGTATGGCCTCCAATGCTACTGCTGAGGATATGAAGTCATGATTGAGGAAAAAATAACCTTGAAAACAAAGGAACAAATGTGTAGTAAAAACATTTCACCCTCCTAGAACAAAAAACAAAGGCATGCTGGGAGTAGGAGGAGTATACCAGGCTGGTCAAGGTATCTGCTTTCTGCAGCGTTCAAATCCCCCTGTAGGTAGCAGTATCACCCAGTTGTCTCTGAATCCTGTGTTCCTCAATGAATCAAAAATAGATATTTATAGTTAATCAGTTTACATTTAAACTAGAATGGTGGCCCCAACGTTATTCTCCTAAATCTGGTCTCTATAGTATGGCAGAAGGTACGTCCGTGTGTATGTATATGTATGTACCTATGTACAGTATATGTGTGAGGAGTAGTTAATCCCTTTCTGTCATGGAAGCCAGCCCTTTAAGTGGGGTATGACACCGGAGGCTAGTAGGAGGGGCTCCAATTGATATATTCAATGTGATTGACTGCACAGGGATGGCATAATTGACAGTTCCTTTCTACCTGATTGTTGGTAGTTCAAGGTGAACTGTCGGTGAGAAAGCAGTCATAGCTCTGGGGGTAGGCGGTGGAGCACAGCCCACAACAACCCAGCAATGCAAATATACAGCAGTTGGGCATTAGACCCACCCCCTGTGCTGCCATATACTGTATATGCATTATGCTGCTGCAAATGAATTAAACAATTTTTATTGGATGGATTATTTATTTGTAAATTAACGTGATTGCAAATGTTATTTTTAATTAGAATAATAAACCTGTTATACTTAAAGAGGAGTTCCGGCCTATTTTGCAACTTTAGTGATTCCTGGAGTGCTCGCTATGCTGATCAACAATTGGGCATTTTCAATTTTTTTCAGGGGTCCCTTACATTATTTTCAGGGCATTTTTGATTGTACTTCCTCCTTCTCCCCCCTCTGTGGCCACGGCCACCGACATCACATCCGCCTTTGCATTGCATCCTGGGAGCTGTTTCTCATCACTCCCAGGAGGCTGGAATCAGGAAGAACTCCCAGAACACTCCCTGGAATCAGGAAGAAGGACACAGCAGATTACACTGTGGCTTCAGATGCCCACGTCTAAGATGGCCGCACCCAAACAGCGTTTTTAAAAGTAAGATTTTGACTAAAATCCAATACAGTACACCTTGTAAGTATGAGAATAGCGGTTCTGTAAAGGGCGATGGATTAGTATTATAGGGGTATTTTTAGTTAAAAAAGGTATTTGAGGCCGGAACTCAGCTTTAACTGCTCTGTGCAATGATTTTGCACAGAGCGATCCCTTTCCTCCTCTTCAGGGGTCCCCCCCCAGTGCTCTCAGCTCCTTCTCCTCCTCACAGGATTTGATTGACAGCAGCAGGAGCTGATGGTTCCTGCTGCTGCCTCTCTGTCCTGGGAAGGTAAAAAGAGAGAAAGAGCAGTGCTGCTGCTGTAGGGCACAGCATTGGATTGAGATAGGACTCAGTTGTGTATTGAGGGGGGCTGGGGGGAGGGGGGGGTAAGCAGATCATGGAAAGTTTACCTTTTTCAAGTCAATACCAGCCACTATCACCCCCTCCCTGCCCAGGCCAAAGTTTGAACGACAACTGCGCGGTCATGCCACTCTGTACCCAAATTACCTTTTTTCCATTTTTTGTTTTTTATTTTTTGCTATTATAAAATTTTATAAATAAGTACGTTTTATCCTTCACTAATGTGCATTGACAGGCACTGATGAGATGGCACTGATATGCAGCACTTATGGGCACTGATAGGTGGCACTGATGGGCAGCCTTTATGGGTGCTGATAGGTAGCACTAATGGACACTGATAGGTGGCACTGCTGGGCGGCACTGATGAGCAGGCACTGACAGGCATCATTGATGGGCACTGAGATGCATCACTGGTGGGCACTGATTGGCATTACTGGTGGGCATCACTGGTGGGCACTAGTGGGCATCACTGGTGGGGCTGCACTGGTAATCATTGCACTGATTATCAGCGCAGACCCCCCATCAGGAGAGCTGCTTATCATCTCTCCTCTACTCACACCCTGTCAGCAGAAAATAGAAGAATGCGGATAACCGGCACTTCCTAGTTATGCTGTGATCAGCGGTGACTGGACACAGCTGATCACATTGTAAAGTGCCTACGTCATAGGCTCTTTACTGTGATCTGAGCGACACACACCACACTACTGATCGCCGTGCACGAGCAGCTCGTTCTGAATGACGTCATATGACGTTCAGTCAGAACAGGAGAGCCATTGTCATTTTGCTATAGGCCGGACGGTATGTGGTTAATGCAAAAAGATGCATTAAGGTACAAAACCTTATGCCTTTACAACCATTTTTTATTACATTTTTGCATGCTTTTTATTTTAATTCAGGTTTATCATTAACACAAGTGGTCTTAGTAAAGGAGACTAAGGAGGTTGATTTACTAAAACTGGAGATTGCAAAATCTGGTGCAGTTGTGCATGGTAGCTTCTAACTTCAGCTTGTTCAATCAAGCGGTGACAAAAAAACTGGAAGTTGATTTATTTTCTATGCAGAGCTGCACCAGCTTTTACACTCTATAGTTTAAAGCGGAGTTCCGGCATCAAAATCGAAAAAATCGATTTTGGGCCATCCGCTTGCTGAGGGCCACCTGAAAAAGAAATGGATGCTCCCAATTTTTTCTTTTTGGTCACTTACCTTGATATTGAAGAAAATATACTCACCTTCCTTCCACTTCTTCCCTCTGCAGCCGCGGCCCACGCCATCACTTCCGGGTTGCGATGACTCCTGAAGCTGTGCAGGGATGCCGCGCTTGCACCGGAAGTGACGAGCGGGGCTGGTGCAGTGCATTGTGGGACTCCGACGTCACCGAAGAGGCCGCAGAAGAGGAAGCGTTGGCTTCAGCTGCCCACACCTGAGATGGCAGCGCTGGAGAAGAACTTTTCAAGGTAAGTATCTCTTCTTATCGGTAAGTGCGACCCGGGACAGTTCAGAGGCTATCCATTATGGAATGTACTAGCCCTGACTGTCCCGGGGGTATTTTTATCTAAATTTGACCCCCGAGGCCGGAACTCAGCTTTAAGTAAATCAATCCCCAGGGATCTTTTTGACCCCTGATATTTCAGCCTACAGTATAGACTGCGACATAGTCTGGTGGGAATTTGACAGCTCTAAACCTGAGAAGCTATGCAGATAAAACAGAGGGGATCTCTGAACTACAGTTCAGCAATCTCCTCTACCCTCTATTTAAAAGCAGTACAAAGTGCTTTTGGGTTCACAGTGGAGTCAGGTCAGCACTGGGGTAAGAAAAGGGAAGAAACTAGTTGATCTCTTGGCAAGACCAGGCCCTACATGCACCCTAGATTGCCTAGTGGGTAATCCAGCCCCGACTAGTGTTGTAGACAGTAGATAATTTAAATATACTGAGTAGAGTTGACCTTAAGGCCTCATACACACTGGACGTTATCAAAACGCCAGTAGAAAGCTGTAGCTGTAGAAGGAGTTTTTCAGCGTTTTTTATTTAGCTTTTTTTCAGCTGTAGCGTTTTTTTAGCAAACCTACACTTCCACGAGAGCTTATGGCTCAAAAACGTTATTAAACACTGAATATCCACGTTTTTCTGCGTTTTTAAGCTTTTATCAGAGTTAAAGCATTTTTACAGCTGAAAAACTCCTCTCAAAACCCACTAGTTCTGTTTTTTTTTTCCCAGACAGAAAACACCCCTGCCAAAAACTGCTGATAATAGCCTATGTGTGCATGGACACATAGGATAACATGCTGGGGAGTTTACTAGATGCAGAAAAAAATGTCTGATGCCAAAAACAGCCGCTGTAAAAACCTCCAGTGTGCATGAGGCCTTAAAGTGGAACTCCACCTTTGCGGGGGAAAAATATCCTTTCCAGGTCAGTTATATACAACGACTTTAGAAAACGTAATCACAAAGAAAAAAGACAGGCTTTTCCACTAACTTCCTTGGACTGAAAGAAGAGGCAGTGCTTAACCACTTAACGACCAGCCACGTAGATCTACGTCGGCTGACTTTGAGTGGTTATACCGGGATGATGCCTCTAGCTAGAGGCATCATCCCGGTACCGTTGTTTGAAGCCGACGGTCGGCTTTCCGTCGGTAACGATCGATGCGGCTCGGGAGCCGCTCGATCGTTACCCGGGGGGGCGGGAGGGGACGTCCCCCCCCTCCCGCCGCCTTCCTCGGCTTTGCTCGGGGCTCCCGTCCCACCGGGAGCCCCGAGCACCCAGTCGGCGCGTCCGCCGGCTGGATGGAGTCCCGGTGAATGCCGGAAACGGCATCGATCGGGTCTCCGATGACGTAACCCGGAGGCGGCGTCCATGACGTCACATCCGGGTTACTCTGCTGCAAAAGGCGGCAGATTTGAAAAACGGCTGTATGCAAAAATGCCGTTTTCGGCGTTTTGCATACAGGGAAGTGTAGTGGAGGGGTCTAGGGTCTTTTAGACCCTCGATCCCTCCATAAAGTGTACCTGTCACTACATATTGGTGTCACAAGGGATGTTTACATTGCTTGTGACAGCAATAAAAGTGATCAGATTTTTTTTTTTTAAAAAACCTGTAATAAAGTTAAAAAAAAAGAAAAAATAAATAGGAAAAAAAAAAAAAAAAAATTTAGCCGCCCCCGTCACCGTTAGCTCGCGCACAAAAAAAACGTATACGCAAGTCGAGCTGCAAATGAAATCGCTGTTCAAACCACACATGTGAGGTATTGCCGCGATCGCCAGAGCGTGGGCAATAATTTAAAAAAAAGAGCTACACTCTAACTCTAAACTGGTAACCGTTAAATACATTTAAAGCATCGCAGATTGAGATCTCTATTGACCGTAGTTTGTCGCCATCCCACGGGGGGGGGCGCAATTTTAAACCATAACATGTTTGGTATCTATTTACTCGGCGTGACATCATCTTTCACAATACACAAAAAAATGGGCTAACTTTACTGTTTAGTATTTTTTAAATGCAGTGAAATGTGATTTTTCAAATTTTTTCCAAAAAAATTGCGTTTTAAAGACCGCTGCGCAAATACCGCGTGACAAAAAAATTTGCAATGACCGAAATTTTATTCTCCAGAGTCTTTGCTAAAAAAATATATATAATGTTTGGGGGTTCTAAGTAGTTTTCTAGGAAAAAATACTGGTTTTAACTTGTGAACAAAAAGTGTCCGAAATAGGGCTGGGGGTAAAGTGGTTAATGGGGTGGGGGCTGCTGTAATTGCAAAACGTATTCCAGTGTTATAATAAAATAAACTTTACTGGAAAAAGCAGTGAACCAATTACAGGGGAAGGAAGTGACGGTTGTTCTGTTCCCAGACCGTGCATTGAGGCAGAATTTATATTTTTTGTCAATTACTGACAATTGGAGATGTAAATTTTGATAGACCAAAAAGTGACTTTCACAGCAATGATTTTCCCTTATATCATTTTTTTTCTTTTTATTAAAGTGGAGTCTTACCTTAAATGCACAATCTTTAGGAATCTTTACACTACAAATCTGTACCTTATTTCAAATTAGTATGTCTGCAGTATAATCCAGATATGTAAGCATAACTCAACTCTTAGCTTAACACATGCTTTACTGTTTAAATATTTCTAAATGTACTTCCATTTTCTGATTTTTTTAAGATAAGTGTGTTTTACATGCAGCACTGCTTTGCCAAATGAATGCCTGACTCAGCAGGTAAAATGCCTTTCATTATAGAGATCTTTGATCTTTTTAGTACATGTATCTCCAGTACTTCCATAAAGCAGTGCACACCTGGAACCAAACATTTACTAAATTTGGTAAATGCCTTATTTATGTACAGGGTAATTGGGTAATTGAGCACAGAAGATGTGTTTACTATATAAATCAAGATCTCTGTAATGACAAGCACACAGTGAACACGGCTAATTGAACTGCATGCAAGACATATCATTCATGAGTCTCTGGGAGAAAAACGTAAAGGTAAATTCCATTCTGTATTGAAGATTTAGCCTTAAATGTATGCAGGGAACACAACTCAGGGATTTTATTTTATTGATTCAGGTACTGCTATATTGACACCCTACTCCCTTTTGTTGGCAATTAGGGATGGCCCGAACACCCCCCTGTTCGGGTTGCGCAGCAGAACTCCCGAACAGGGGAAATGAGTGGCGAACTCCATCGAAGTCTATGGGAGCCTAACAAGAAAAATCAAAAGTGCCCATTTTGAGGGCTTATATGCAAAAAACTGGCCATAAAAGTGGTATGGGAGTCTGGGTACTGCACTGGAGGACATGGATCAATAAAAAAAAGAAAAATTGTAAAAACGATTGTTTTTTCAGGAGCAGTGATTTTTATGATTCTTTAACCTTCTTAGCGGTATTCCCGAGCGTGGCTCGGGGTTAAATTTCAGAGCCAAAAGCGGTAACCCCGAGCCACACTCGGGGTACAGCCAGAAGCATCGCTGGATCCTGTAAGCAGGGTTACTTACCTTGTCACCGTAATCCAGCGATGTGACCCGGTGGTGTCTAGCGGCGGATCTTCCTCCTGATCCTCTCCGTGCCCCGGCTTCCGTCTCCTGCGACGTGATGTTCGCAGGGGGGTGGAACCGGCGGCAAATTCAAATGTAAAACACACCAAACACACTGATACAATTCAAAATAAGAAAAAATCACATTAGATTGCCCCCCAGTGCCCTTTCCAGCAGTTTTACTTTTTATGTGTATATATATATACACGTATGTGTCCACCAGTGCCCATCATTGCCATCTATCAGTGCCCACTATTGCCCACCAGTGCCGCCTATCAGTGCCCATCAGTGCCGCCCGTCAGTGCCAATCAGTGCCGCCTATCAGTGCCCATCAGTGCCCACCAGTGCCGCCTATCAGTGCCCATTAGTGCCCATCAGTGCCGCCTATCAGTGCCGATCAGTGCCACCTATCAATGCCCAGCAGTGCCACCTATCAGTGCATACCAATGCTGCATATCAGTGCTACCTATCAGTGCCACATATCAGTGCCCATCAGTTCCGCCTATCAGTGCCGCATATCCGTGCCACCCCATCAGTGCCTCCTCATCAGTGCCTGTCAGTGCAGCCTCATCAGTGCAGGAAAAACCTATTTAATTACAAAATTGTATAACATAAACAAAAAAACTTTTTTTTTTTCAAACTTTTCGGTCTTTTTTTTATTTGTTTAGCAAAAAAGAAAAAACCTTGCAGTGATCAAATACCACCAAAAGAAAGCTCTATTTGTGGGGGGAAAATTACATAAATTTGGTTTAGGTACAGTGTTGCATGACCGCGCAATTGTCATTCAAAATGCAACAGTGCTAAAAGCTGAAAATTGGCCTGGGCAGGAAGGGGGTGAAAGTGCCCGGTATTGAAGTGGTTAACATTACCTTACAGGTTTAAAAAAAAAAAAAGGCAGCGGTTTACTACCGCTTTAATATTGACACCCGCTGCAAATAGCAACTGCACTGCATTTTGAACGCGGTTCTAATGTAAACGGGCTCTTAGAGAAAAAAAAGAAACACCTTTTTTGGAAATGTGCAATGTGAATGTGAGCTGTTGGAGGGCAGTAAAGAAAATATGTTACTTTGTTCAAAGATTAGTTCAAAGCCCTCGCATAGTACCAGACTAAAAAGAAAAGCAATGAATTTTAATACATCCCTAGTAAAAATAAGCTGAAAAAAAAAATATAGGGACACTTATTGAACTCACACAGGCTCCGTTTATCATTTTTACTTTTATAAATTTGTAAGCATTTTTTATAATGAGTTTGTGCTAATTTCCCAAAATGTGCATTTTTTATTTATTAAGCACAGATATGTTTTTCTATCCTTTAGTTAGGTAATTAATTAGTAAATTGAATATTTTTAATCAAGCAAATACTTTGCTCCAATTTCAGCCTGCAATGAGTATAGTAAATGGTACAATAAAATGGGACTTTTATGCCCCTTTCACACTTGTGCGACCTAAAATATTTTGCTGCGATTTTAACTGGACTTGAAGCAAGGCCTGTGTAATCTTCAGGTATATAGACCTCAAAATGCATCAAAGTTGGACCAAAGTAGTGCAGGGACAACTTTGAAGTTGCTGCAACTTAAACTCGCACAGATATGAATGGTACTCATTGGAAATCATGGAGTACGACTTGTCATGCGATTTTGCAGTGCCGAATCGCAGGACAAGTCGCACAAGTGTGAAAGGGGCCTTACTAGTGTGGCTTTTGGCAATTATGACGTTTTGGAAGTAGTTTACAGAAGAGATTTAAGCTGCATTCACACCTGAGCATAGTCTTGGAGCATTTTTCCAGCATTTTTTTGTGCACAATTTTAGTGCGTTTTTATGCACGACTTGCACGTTTTTTATAGCATTTTTTAGTTTTGGCATTTTTTTTTATTAGCCAATAGAGAAAACTATCATCTGTTGCATTATTTATTGCTAGGTATTAAAAAGCTTTTTTAGCTTTTCCATCAGCTTTTATTTATTTTATTATTATTTTTATTATTATTAATAATATATATTTTTTCTTTTTAAGTTAGGGTAAGGGGTTAGAGTTAAGGTTAGGTTAGGGTTACGATTAGGAGTTTGGGCTAGGGTTATTTATTTATTTTTTTGTTACGGGTAGGGTGTTAATTCTACTACTAATCCTACTTCTACTACTACTTTTACTACTACTACTACTACTAATAATAATAATAAATGAATAAATAAATGTAAAATATATACAAAAAAAAAATCACCATAAATAATAAATAAATTAAATAAATGAATACTAAGTAATAATAAATAAGTAATTAACCTCTAACCTTAACCCTTACAAATATATAAATAAAATAATAATAAATAACTAAGCAACCTAACCCTAACACAAAATAAATAAATAAAATATTATTACTATTATTAGTTTTATTAATAGTAATTTCTTTTTTTTTTTTTGGGTTTAGGTGTTTATTATTATTATCATTGATAATAATTTATTTCATTTTTTTTAAGGTTAGGGGTTAACTATTATTTATTTAAGTTTTATTATTATTATTACTACAGGATTTATATAGCGCCAACAGTTTACACAGCGCTTTAAAACTTGTGGGTAGACAGTACAAATACAATAAACTTTAATACAGTAGGAATCAGAGGGCCCTGCCCATTAGAGCTTACAGTCTGAGAGGGAGGGTCAAGAGATACAAGAGGTAATAACTGTGGAAGATGTGCTGATGGAGAAATAAATGTACAGTTGTTCGGTGGATGCCAGATAGGCTTCTCTGAAGAGATGAGTTTTCAGGGATCGTCTGAAAGTAGACAAAGTAGTAGATAGTCGGACAGACTGGGGTAGAGCATTACATAGGATGGGAGCAGCTCGGAAGAAGTCCTGGAGGCGAGCATGGGATGAGGTGACAAGGGAGCTAGAGAGGTCTTGGGAGGAGCAGAGGATGATTTGGTTGGTATTTAGAGACCAGATCACTGATGTAGCTCAGGGCCAGGTTTTGGATGGTGTTGTAAATTACTGTTAGTATCTTGAATTTAGTTTGTTTGTTGAGTGGCAGCCAATGGAGGGTTTGAGAGTGAGGGGTAGCAGATGCCGAACGGTTTGTAAGATGGATGAGCCTGGCAGCAGCGTCCATGATGGACTGAAGGGGCTATAGCCTATTTAGAGGTAAACCAATGAGGGAGTTGCAGTAGTCGAGGGGAGAGATGACCAGGGAGTGGATTAGTAGCTTTTTGGTTATATTGGTTAGGAAGTGGCATATGTTGGAGATGCTGTGGAGGCTGAGGCGGCAAGCTTTGGACAGCGATGGGATGTGGGTCCAAAAGGATAGTTCAGAGTCTAGGATTGGCATGGGGGGACAGGTTGATAGTAGAGCCATTGATTTTGACAGAGAAATCAGGGGAAGTGGCACGTGGGGGAGAAAATATCATGACGAGCTCTGTTTTGCATAGGTTGAATTTGAGGAAGTGATGTGACATCCAGGCTGTTAGTAAGTTGGTGATGCGTACGGAGACAGATGGAGTGAGTTGAGGGGTGAAGAGGTAGATTTGAGTTTCCTTAGCATAGAGATGATATTGAAAGCCATGGGAGGCAATCAGTCACAGAGAGGAGGTGTAGATTGAGAAAAGGAGAGGTCCAAGAACAGAACTTTGGGGGGACCCAGATGGAGAAAGGAAGAGGAGAGGAGGAAGTAGAGTTGTTAGTAACTGAAGGAGCGGTGGGATAGGTAGGACGAGAACCAGCGAAGAGTCCAGTCACGGAGACCAAAGGAGTGGAGTTTTTTGAGGAGGAGGGGTGGTCCACTGTATCAAAGGCAGCAGAGAGGTCCAGGAGAAGTAGTACAGAATAGTGGCTGTTGGCTTTTGCCCTTAATAGGTCATTTGTGAGTTTAAGGAGAGCAGTTTCCCATGGAGTGTTAAGGGCGAAATCCGGACTGTAGGGGATCAAGTAGTTTGTTCAAAGTCAGATGGTCGCTCAGTCGGTTGTAGACCTTTCTTTCAAGGTGTTTAGAGGAGAAGAAAAGTAAGGAGATGGGGTGTAGGTTGTTAAGACTGGTGGGGTCCAGTGAGGGCTTTTTAAGGATAGGGGTGACTAGTGCATGTTTTAGAGAGTTGGGGAAGATGCCAGAAGAGAGGGACAGATTGAAGATGTGAGTTAGAGAGTGTAGAATAGAGTCAGAGGGTGAGCGTAGCATTTGTGGGGGAGCAAGAGCCAGGTGGTTAGATGGGTGTTAGAAAAAAGTTTAGCAACCTCGTTAATACAAGCAGGGTTGAATGAGGGAGGCAACGATTGGACCTGTTTATATAATACTATTTTATTATTACATATTATTATATTCTTTTATTTATTTATGATGATTTGTAGTTATTTGTGTATTTATTTTACATTTATTTATTTATATATTGTTACTATTTTATTTTTAAAATGTTTTCATTTGAGCGAAAATCACACAAAAACGCGCGACAAAACACGCAAATGCGCACAAAAACATGCAAATGGCACATTTCTATTCATTTTTTTGTGAATAAAAATGTGCCAAAAATGCTCAAATCTGACGATTCATGCTACAAATCTTTTTTGAGCTTCAGGCGTTTGGCTTCAGCGTTTTTTTCTCCTCCAGCGTTTTGGCGCTTCGAGCTTCAAGCTACAAAACGCTGAGGCGTGAATGGTGCCTAAGCAAATGTGATCCCGAGTACCCGTGTGTTGAGCATGTACGCAAAGTGTTTAAAGCATCTTTCTGTAAGCCTGGTGGGTAATAGGAACCATCTTGTCTGCTCTATAGCTGACAGCTGTTTGTGGCAGGGTCTCTGACCACTCAGTGTCTATAAGCTTCTTTTATTCAACAATGTGATGACAAGGGTGGGGACTCCATGGGAAATAGGCCTCGATCCAACATCTGCTCATATGTTTGTTGCTCATTTCTTATGCTTAATTTCCAGTTTGGGCTAAAGTATCTGCCCTAATCTTGCCAATCTACAGTGTGTATAATCCTACACTGCAGAGAGCCTTACTGATGACTGTCAAGAAAAACTGGCATCAGTCAGGACCAGTGCCAGGTAGGGGCTGGTTTTCACTGGGTGTTGTGTTGTGATGATAAAGAACTGCCCAGATAAAAGGAAGGAAAGATTTCCCGCAGTACAGCATACAAAGGATTTCATCCACATAATCCCTAGTGACTGTACAAAAATGCTTGCACAGGGATTCACTTGATTTTCTCTATTTTGTCAAGCAGCAGGAAGTCCGATATCTTGATGATTTCTTATGCCATGTACATTCAGACTCTTTTATATTATTAAAGCTGGACTCTAGGAAAAAAAAAATTTTACCCTTGCAGTAGGTGGCTCTTGCCACTGCAAGGGTTAACAGTTTGTTTTTCCTAGGGAATGACGAATAAGGTGATATACTTGCCTTAACCACTTCTGGACCGGAAGGATTTACCCCCTAATGACAGGCCATTATTTGCAATACGGCACTGCGTTACTTTAACTGACAATTGCGCGGCCATGCGACGCTTTACCCAAATAAAATGAATTTCCTTTTTTTCCCCACAAATAGAGCTTTCTTTTGGGGGTATTTGATCACCTGTGCGACTTTTATTTTTTGCGCTATAAACAAAAAAAGAGCGACAATTCTGAAAAAGGAATACATTTACTTTCTGCTATATAACATTCCCAATTAAAAAAATGTAAAAATCAAATGTTTTCATAATTTGAGGCCAATTTGTATTCTACTACATATTTTTGGTAAAAAGGTAAAAAAAAATCCCAATAAATGTATATTGATTGGTTTGCGCAAAAGTTATCGTGTCTACAAACTAAAGGAAAGATTTATGTCATTTTTATTTATTTCTTTATTTTTTTTACTAGTAATGGCGGCAATCAGTGATTTTTAGCGGGACTGCGACATTGCGGCTGACAGATCGGTCCCCTAACCTGCTAAAAATATGCACTGTTACTGTAATAATGACACTGGCAGCGAAGGGGATAACACCAGGGGCGATCAAAGGGTTAAATGAGTCCCTAGGAGGTGCTTTCTAACTCTGTGGGGGATGGGCTTGCTGCATGTTGCATGTTCCTAAATTGGAGGAACACAGGATCCCTGTGTTCATAACTGACAGAACAGCAGTGTGCCATGTTTACAACAGCAGACCGCCGTTCTGTCTCCACGGGGAGCGATCGCAGGTGCCCAGCGGCAATCACGGCTGCCGGACCCGCTAATCAGCTTCTACTGTTGTGAATGGCCACGCGCCCTGTTAGCGGTCCCGTGAAGCGATGTACAGGTACGTAGTTTTGCGGGACAGAGGCGACTTACTGGTTGGCAAGTGGTTATTTAACTTATTCTTCACTCCAGAAGCGTTCCTCCTCTTTATGCAACTGGTCATCCTGCCCTGACAGCCACAGCCCTCTGACATCATTCCATACAATGCAGGACCAGCAGTCCCGCATTGTACAGGAGATTGCCAAAGGCCGCCCACATTCAGGAGAGTCAGGCAGTAGAGGGGAGTGCCGAAGGAATAAGGTAAGTATTTCACCCTATTTATTATCCCCTAGGCAGTGAGGAGGGGGACTACAGACTTGCTGGCTTAGTTACCAGCTTAAGTTAAAGAAAAAAAAGAAAACCAATGCAGCCACAATTGGTAAGCTGCAATATATATATATATTTTTTGGATTAGATGCCCCCCTCCTCCATCATATTTGGCACCGTACATTTTGTGGGGGGTGTGGGTACCTAGTTTTGTAGCTACCCTCTCCCACTTCCGCACTTTGCCCCCAGGCTTCTGGGACACGTCACAGGTCCCAGAAGGCTGCGGGGCCATTAAGAAAATGCAGTGTTGCGCGCGCATACGCAATGGGAAGCTAGTTGTAAAATGCAAAGAGTCACAGCCGTCTTCCCACAGTAAACATTCCTGTGCTGAGGACCTGAAGTCTGGCGAAGAACTGGCACGGGAGAGGACATTGCGGAATCCCATGACAGGTAGCTATCCTTTTATTAAAAATCAGCAGCTTTTTTTTTTATTACTTTTTCTCTCTAGGGTGAAGATCCTCTTTAAATAATGAAGCTAGAGAAAACCAAGCAATTGACGCTTTCAGTAAATTGTCAGCAGTGAAGCCTACATATTTTTTTAGTACAGATTAGTATTAAAACCCTTGTTGCTGTGTATAGTTTGTAATAATCTCTATTCAGCCTTTTTGATCCTCTTATCACACTGCTGGCTGAAAACAGTAGATCTATGCAGCGATGATTGGTTGCCAAAAAACATGTGATCTAGGCTGCCTAGACTAGGAGCTCAGGAACAGCAGTTTTTTTTTATTTATAGCAAACAAGAGGCATCTAAAAAATAAAACCCAGATTGATTTGATAATGCTGGAATGTGCCTTACTGATTCACGTGAAATGTAATTTTAATGGTAGGTCCATTTATCAATTTGCAAAGACTTCTTTACTAAGATATAAACAGTGATATGATTTTCACTGAACTATAACAATCAATCATTGTCAAACATGTTGTCAACATAGTTAGTTGCTATGGTTATAATACAAATGTCACACCTAAATGACCCCGACTGTGTATTTTTTATTAGTACCTGCTTTGAGTTACATAGTTCCCTTGAATAAGCGTATTAGCTTTTCAAATCCGAACTGTTCCTGCTTGTTAGTTGCCTGTTTATAATTAAAATGATATACAGTATATGTAAAGCACCGTATAAACTGATGGCGCTATATAAGTACCTGTAATAAAATGTCACTCAGCAACTGAATTCTTCATGCATTTTGCACCTTTAGGCCTGGGTGTGGAGCCGTAAAAACATGCAGTTAAGCTGCATTTTACCATTACCCAACCCCCCCCTTAAAGAGGAAGTAAAGCTTCCTCTGTAACTTGTACCTATAGGTAAGCCTATGACAGTGATGGCGATTCTTGGCACCCCAGATGTTTTGGAACTACATTTCCCATGATGCTCACCTACACTGCAGAGCACGAGCATCATGGGAAATGTAGTTCCAAAACATCTGGGGTGACAATTTACTGAAAGCGTCAATTGCTTGGTTTTCTCTAGCTTCAGTATTTAACCACTTAAGCCCCGGAGGATTTGGCTGCTAAAAGACCAGGGGGTATTTTGCGATTCGGCACTGCGTGAATTTAAGGGACAATTGCGCGGTCGTGCGACGCTGTACCTAAACAAATTTGACGTCCTTTTTTTCCCACAAACAGAGCTTTCTTTTGGTGGTATTTGATCACCTGTGCGATTTTTTGATCACGCGCTATAAACAAAAAAAGAGCGTCAATTTTGCAAAAATTTTGCAAATGTAATTTGTAACAATATTTTTCACATTTCTTTATATGAAATTCCCCCAAAAAAAAAAGTAAAAATCAAAATTTTTTAACATTTTCGGCCAATTTGTTTTATGCTACATATGTTTGGTAAAAAAAAATCGCAAAAAGCGTATTTTGATTGGTTTGCTCAAAAGTTATCGCGTTTACTAACAAAGGGAAAGATTTTTGTCATTTTTGTTGTTTTTTTTTTTAACGCGTAATGGCGGCAAGCTGCGATTTTTTTTTTTGCGGTACTGCGACATTGGGGTGGACAGATCGGACCCTTGACTGACATTTTTGACACTTTTGGGGTTACCAGTGACATTTCTACAGTTATCAGTGCTATATATATGCACTGTTACTGTAAAAATACACTGGCAGTGAAGGGGTTAACTTTATTTGAGAGTTTTATCAGTTTTGCACATCGAGAGACTGAAATTTTTGCCCATTCCTCCTTGCAAAACAGCTCGAGTTCAGTGAGGTTGGATGGAGAGCGTTTGTGAACAGCAGTTTTCAGTTCTTTCCACAGATTCTCGATTGGATTCAGGTCTGGACTTTGACTTGGCCATTCTAACACCTGGATATGTTTATTTGTGAACCATTCCATTGTAGATTTTGCTTTATGTTTTGGATCATTGTCTTGTTGGAAGACAAATCTCCATCCCAGTCTCAGGTCTTTTGCAGACTCCATCAGGTTTTCTTCCAGAATGGTCCTGTATTTGGCTCCATCCATCTTCCCATCAATTTTAACCATCTTCCCTGTCCCTGCTGAAGAAAAGCAGGCCCAAACCATGATGCTGCCACCACCATGTTTGACAGTGGGGATGGTGTGTTCAGGGTGATGAGCTGTGTTGCTTTTACGCCAAACATAATGTAATTTGTAACAATATTTTTCACATTTCTTTATATGAAATTCCCCAAAAAAAAAAAGTAAAAATCAAAATTTTTTAACATTTTCGGACAATTTGTTTTATGCTACATATGTTTGGTAAAAAAAAATCGCAAAAAGCGTATTTTGATTGGTTTGCTCAAAAGTTATCGCGTTTACTAACAAAGGGAAAGATTTTTGTCATTTTTGTTGTTTTTTTTTTTAACGCGTAATGGCGGCAAGCTGCGATTTTTTTTTTGCGGTACTGCGACATTGGGGTGGACAGATCGGACCCTTGACTGACATTTTTGACACTTTTGGGGTTACCAGTGACATTTCTACAGTTATCAGTGCTATATATATGCACTGTTACTGTAAAAATACACTGGCAGTGAAGGGGTTAACTTTATTTGAGAGGGAGGGGCTGTGTGTGACCCTAGGGGCGTGATTCTAACTGTGATTGGCTGTGGCTTGAGCTGTAGGAACACTGATCAACGGTCCTACATAGTAGAACCGTATGATCAGTGTTTCTACACAGGGGAGAATGACAGGCAGCTTGTTTACACAAGCTGCCTGCCTTTCTCCGTCTCCCCCCAAAGATCGCAGAGTGAGCGGCGGACATCGGGTCCGCCGGTCACACGCGCGGGGGGGTCAGTGACCGCGCAGGAGCGGGAGCTCGCTCCCCAGAGCCTCACAGGCTAGTGACGTATATATACGTCACTTTGCCTGTGAGGGGCTGACCGCCGCAGTATATCTACTTGCGGCAGTCGGCAAGCGGTTAAATAGGATCTTCACCCTAGAGAGAAAAAGTAATAAAAAAAAAAATGCTGATTTTTACCATTACCCAACCCCCCCCCCCTTAAAGAGGAAGTAAAGCTTCCTCTGTTACTTGTACCTATAGGTAAGCCTATGACAGTGATGGCAAACCTTGGCACCCCAGATGTTTTGGAACTACATTTCACATGATGCTCATGTGCTCTGCAGTGTAGTTGAGCATCATGGGAAATGTAGTTCCAAAACATCTGGGGTGCCAAGGATCGCCATCACTGGCCATAAGGCTTACCTAGTATAGGTAGTGTAAATATCCCCTAAGCATGCACCGTTTAGGAGATATTTACTTTGCATGCAGCCAGTGACCTCACTGACCCGTGCCGTTCCTTCAGAGCCCTGTTCCGTAAATGGCGGCTCTCGTGCGTATGTGTGAGAGTGACGTCATCACGGCTCCGGCCAATGAGATGGCCAGAGAACGCGAACCCGGAACGAAGACGGGTGAACGTGTCGGCCGTGTCACCAGTGAGTGGGTGGCGCTTTGGGGGCTTCATTCTAAGGTAAGTATTTCATATCGAGATAATATGCGATGCATACCAGCTCATTATGCCTTTGTCTTTCAGGTTTTTATTCTTATTTTTTTGGAGGTTTACAACCTCTTTAAGTGTAAAAGGCACATGGATTTACACATGCTACATCCACAATATTCTGCATTACTGCGTGGCAAAAATTATTCCCAACTAAATGGGGCCGCACCACAACCACCCTGCAACCGTGTGCAATGCAGTGAAGTGCTGCAGGCCTCTAGGGGTTAAAACAGGTGGTGAGGAGATGACATAACAACTTCTTACCGCATGTCAAATACTCTCTAAAAAGCAATCCACTGTAAATTGCTCTTCAGAAGGGTAATGTGTGTGTAAATGAGCCCTTACACATTCTAACTGTAGCATCTCTGATGAATGCCTGGTTGTTCTGAAATAGTTCCTTTGGAGTCTTATTATTGGCCCTTAAGCCCCGGTTCACACTTGTGCGTGTGCGGGGTTCGCATGTAATGTCGGAGCGCACTGCTCCGACATTACATGCGATCGGCTGTGCGGTGCGAGTCTAGCCATACAGTTTGTATGGCTAAATTCGCACCGCAGCCGCACCAAACACGCACAGGGACCCTTTTTTCCAGCCGCATCAGGATCGGATCGCACAGCGGTTCACACTTGTGTGATCCGATCCTGTGCGAACTGCACGATCGCACTGCGATATGCGATCAAACTGGGGGTGTCGTTGAGATTACATTGACACCCCCAGCGTATCGCATATGGCAGTGTGAACTGCCGGGGGTGCGTGTGCGATGCGGGATCAGGCTGCGAATTCGCAGCCTTCCCGCACTCGCACAAGTGTGAACCAGCCCTTAGGGTTCGTTTACACTCGCTGTCGGGGGGCTGTAAAAGAAAGCTAGACAGCATTCTTCATATTTCTTTTCTGATAGGTGTAATAAAGGGAGCAAAGTTGGCATTTACATGGTGTGACCTAGGTTTTTTTCTTTGCAAAGTATCTGACAATTTAAGCAAGTTCAGTTTAATAATATTAGTCCTGGCTGTAGAAAATTAAAAGCACATTTTAACCAAAGCTGGTTTTATGGCAAGAAGAATCATACATTTAAAACAGGTTAGAGGAAAGTCAAGGTAATGGGTGGGTCACTGTTTATACAGAACCAAACTGTACTGTACTGTACGCAAAAGGGAACTACCAAGATCAGTCTGATCAGCGATCTTTTACAGGCAAGTCTGTGGGCAATGATGTAAATCAAATGTTTTACCATATGCTAATACCGGCACTAACGAGGTCCTGGGACCTCGCTGTGACATTGGTTATCTTTTTGTTGTTCCAACAGATTCCTAGATGTGAGGTAACAACAATCTCTTTTACTCATTAACTGACAATGTACACAGAAGCAAGACATTTGTTAATGTTTACACACTTCTCTATTTCCAGTAAATATGACAGCGCACACAAAGCAGCTCACATTGCCAAGAAGGACAGTACATGTCAAAAGCCCAGCCTAGGCCAAGGATGTTTACACAGTGAACAGTATGAAATGGGATAAAGGAACCCATACACATGAAAGCCCAGCCTAGGCCAAGGATGTTTACACATTGAACAGTATAAAATGGGATAAAGGAACCCATATACAGCGCCTTGCGAAAGTATTCGGCCCCCTTGAACTTTTAGACCTTTTGCCACATTTCAGGCTTCAAACATAAAGATATAAAACTGTAATTTTTTTGTGAAGAATCAACAATTGGGACACAATCATGAAGTGGAACGAAATTTATTGGATATTTCAAACTTTTTTAACAAATAAATAACTGAAAAATTGGGCGTCCAAAATTATTCAGCCCCCTTAAGTTAATACTTTGTAGCGCCACCTTTTTCTGCGATTACAGCTGTAAGTCGCTTGGGGTATGTCTCTATCAGTTTTGCACATCGAGAGACTGAAATTTTTGCCCATTCCTCCTTGCAAAACAGCTCGAGTTCAGTGAGGTTGGATGGAGAGCGTTTGTGAACAGCAGTTTTCAGTTCTTTCCACAGATTCTCGATTGGATTCAGGTCTGGACTTTGACTTGGCCATTCTAACACCTGGATATGTTTATTTGTGAACCATTCCATTGTAGATTTTGCTTTATGTTTTGGATCATTGTCTTGTTGGAAGACAAATCTCCATCCCAGTCTCAGGTCTTTTGCAGACTCCATCAGGTTTTCTTCCAGAATGGTCCTGTATTTGGCTCCATCCATCTTCCCATCAATTTTAACCATCTTCCCTGTCCCTGCTGAAGAAAAGCAGGCCCAAACCATGATGCTGCCACCACCATGTTTGACAGTGGGGATGGTGTGTTCAGGGTGATGAGCTGTGTTGCTTTTACGCCAAACATAATGTTTTGCATTGTTGCCAAAAAGTTTTATTTTGGTTTCATCTGACCAGAGCACCTTCTTCCACATGTTTGGTGTGTCTCCCAGGTGGCTTGTGGTAAACTTTAAACGACACTTTTTATGGATAACTTTAAGAAATGGCTTTCTTCTTGCCACTCTCCCACCTCAGCTGTAGATCTCTGCAGTTCATCCAGAGTGATCATGGGCCTCTTGGCTGCATCTCTGATCAGTCTTCTGCTTGTATGAGCTGAAAGTTTAGAGGGACGGCCAGGTCTTCGTAGATTTGCAGTGGTCTGATACTCCTTCCATTTCAATATTATCGCTTGCACAGTGCTCCTTGGGATGTTTAAAGCTTGGGAAATCTTTTTGTATCCAAATGCGTCTTTAAACTTCTCCACAACGGTATCTCGGACCTGCCTGGTGTGTTCCTTGTTCTTCATGATGCTCTCTGCGCTTTAAACGGACCTCTGAGACTATCACAGTGTAGGTGCATTTATACGGAGACTTGATTACACACAGGTGGATTCTATTTATCATCATTAGTCATTTAGGTCAACATTGGATCATTCAGAGATCCTCACTGAACTTCTGAAGAGAGTTTGCTGCACTGAAAGTAAAGGGGCTGAATAATTTTGCACGCCCAATTTTTCAGTTTTTTATTTGTTAACAAAGTTTGAAATATCCAATAAATTTCGTTCCACTTCATGATTGTGTCCCACTTGTTGTTGATTCTTCACAAAAAATTACAGTTTTATATCTTTATGTTTGAAGCCTGAAATGTGGCAAAAGGTCGAAAAGTTCAAGGGGGACGAATACTTTCGCAAGGCACTGTACATGAAAGCCCAGCCTAGGCCAAGGATGTTTATACAGTCAACAGTATGAAATGGAATAAAGGAACCCATATACATGAAAGCCTAGGCCAAGGATGTTTACACAGTGAACAGTATGAAATAGGATAAAGGAACCCATACACATGAGATGCCAGTCCACCAACACCTGCCAATTTAACAGATCAGAATGACAATGGGTCTTTCTATAGAAACCAAAAGGTAGCAGGAGCCATAGGAGACCACTTATAAAACAAAGTTTTAGGATAAGTTGACAGCGCAGGAAATTTCAGGCTTAAAGTGACCTCTGACTCCTGGCAATCAAACTAATGAGTCAGACTTTGACATCTTAAAAATAAGGGAGGGTGTAAATACAGTATTTTAAATGTAAACATTAGGGGTCAATTGATAAAAAAAAATATCCTGGACAAATGTCACAAGCCTTCATGAATGACCACTGTAATTTGCCCAATACATAGTTAGTCAGGTTGAAGAAAGATAAAAGTTCATCTAGTTTAACTAACAGATAAAAAAAATGAAAATAGAAAACCTCCATATACAGAATACAATACCAAAGTCGATACAGAGGAAAGCAAAGAAAATACCCCTATGAAGCACGGTCCACTTTGCTCCAGGGATGAAAAAATAAAATCCTTCCTGATTTCCCGATCCCACAAAAGGCCATTGGATATTCTCTGGATCAACAAACCCTGGTTATTACTTATGAATATTAATATTCAGTTATATATTGTGCATTTAAGAATGCACATTCCATATTTTTTTACAGCTCTTACCGCGAAGAAGCCATTCCATATGTGAAGGTTAAATCTCTGTTCCTCCACATATAAAGAGTACCCCCTTTTCTTCTGTAATAACATGAAGGTAAATAATCCTACACCTAGTTCACTATATGGATCATTTATGCATTTATACATGTTTATCATATCACCCCTTAATCTCCTCTTCTCAACAGAGTATACATTCTGCTTTGCTTATCTTTCCTATATCAGAGCTCCTCTATGCTTCTAATCAGTTTGGTTGCCCTTCTCTGCTTTTTTCCAGTTTTACAAAATAAGGTTTGGGAATGGGTTCTAAAAATGTAACTTTATGTTCCAGGTGGGGTCATACTAGTGATTTGTACAGGGGCAAGATTATGTCTCTCTCTCTCTCTCTCTGGAGTCTCTTTTAACACAAGAAAGTATGTTATTAGGTTTAGAAATTGTGGCCTGGCATTGCTATTATTAGGTCTATGGTCTACCAGAACATCCAGATCCTTCTTGACCATTGCTCTTCTCCTAGAATGTATTATGTATCCACGTTTTAAGACCCCCAAGTGCACAACTTTACATTTATTAACATTAAACCTCATTTGCGACATAGTTGCCCAATTAAACAGTGCATTAAGGGTCAACTTGTACTGTAAGTTGGAGACAAGCTGTAAGGATGTCATTACTCTACATACAGTAGCTTGGTGTCATCTGCAAACACTGAAATAGTACTTTAAATCCCAAGCTCTGAATCATAAATAAATATGTTAAAAAGTAAGGTCACAACACTGAACCTTGGGGCACACCACTAATAACCCTAGAGTCTAGACCATTCAGAGTATCAATCATTACCCACTACCCTCTGAATATGATCTTTTAAAGTGATTGTAAAGTTGTTGTTTTTTTAAATAACAAACATGTTATACTTGCCTGCTCTGTGCAGTGGTTTTGTACAGGGCAGCCTGGATCTTCCTCTTCTTGGGTCCTTCTTTGCTGCTCCTGGCCCCTCTCTCCTATCGAGTGCCCCCACAGCAAGCAGCTTGCTATGGGGGCACCAGAGCTGAGCTGCAGCTGTGTGTGTCCATTCACTCCCCCCCCCCACTCCCCTAAATGGCTGACTTTGATTGACAGCCGCAGCAGCCAATGGCGCTGCTGCTGTGTCTCAGCCAATCAGGCGGGAGAGTACCGGACAACCGAGAGACTCGTGGACATAACTCAGGTAAGTATTAGGGAGTGCTGGGGAGACTGCTGCACACAGAAGGCTTTTTATCTTAATGCATAGAATGCATTAAGGTAACAACCTTCTGACTTTATGACTGCTTTAACTCGTTTTCTATCCATTTAAAAAAATGATTTTTCTAAGCCTGTAGACTTTGACTTACATATTAGCCGTGTGTGGAGAACTGTGTCAAACACTTTTTCAGAATCCAAGTATAGTATATCCACAGCCACTCCTTTGTCGAAGGTTTTACTTACCTCCTCATAAAAAGAAATCAGATTTGTTAGAAAACTTCAGACTTTTGTGAATTCATGCCGTCAATATGGTCTTTTAATAAACTCTCAAGTATCTTCCCAAATATATAAGTTAAACTAATTGGTCTGTAGTTACTCATCAAAGACTTTGCTCCCTTTTTAAATATAGGCGCCTTGCGCCAATCCAGTGCTATTGTGCCAGTCACTAAAGAGTCTCTAAAATGTTGAAACAATGGCTTTGAAATAACAGAGCTCAACTCTTTAAGAACACATGGGTGTAACCCATCTTGTCCAGGTGCTTTATTCACCTTTATTTTTTCTATATGCTGCTTGAGCTTGGCCATATCAATTTTGAGCCATTGTGGATCATTTGGCGCTATGTCAATACTATTCCCATAAGGGACTTGAGCTACCCTATTGAAAATTTATTTCTCTTACGTCCTCCGACAGTCGCCGCCTCTTCATATTCGTCACATATGGGGTATTAGACTTTGCTCCGAAGGAGTAGCTAGGCAACAGAATATGTTAACAATAAAGCTTTAACATATCCCACCCTCAAGGGGTGGTCCCCTCAGTCAATACCCTCCTACTTCCTGCAACCATATCTCAGTTTTAATGTCTAGCTTGTCAGGAGTGGCTGGCTCTCTCTGTGCTGGGACTTTCTGTCCCAGACTCTTTCTTCTTTTTAATATTTTGTTTGAGTTTTCTCTCTATCTTTACTTAGCTGTTATTTTTGTCAGCATTAGTTAGTTCTTCGGACGAAGAGGATCATGCGGACTGGGTCTCGGGCTGATCCCCCTGGTCGCAGGTCGTGGGTCAGTGGCTTCCCAGTCTGCCATCGAGCGTTCAGCCAGGTAACGCTCCTGGCACAGTGAACGACCCATCCCTGTTCGGTGCAGGGATGATTGGTGAGGTGGCTACCTCACCGGACGCTGTGCGGTTTCTTAACCTCCATTGTGTGCGTCTTGAATTGCGACTCTCCCTGCCTCATGTGCAGCGGCTTGTTCGCCTGTGCGGGTTCCCCACGCCATGTGAGGTAAGTGTATTTATGTGGGGACCTGTCTGTCTGGGGGGGGTCTCAGTCTGGGACTGTGTAACCTGCCTTTAATCACACTGCTTGTCTCCCTATCTCTCGGCTGCATGCTGTGGGCTGCAAGGGGGGGGGGAGCTGTATGACACTGTGTGTGTCAGGCTGGGCAGTGTGAGAAGCTGTGTGCTGTGGGGCATGTTTTTTCTTGGCATGTTTGGGCATATACAGCGATCGCTGCGGCGATCTAACATGTATCCTTATATTGGGATGTAATGTGTGTGTTTTTATGCACTGTGGAGCGGCGTTTTCGGCGCCAAACGACGCCATTTTACCGGCGCCCGCTCCGGCCGCATGGTTTACATGCACGGCGGCCATTTTCTTGTAGCCTCCATAGGCTTACATAGAGCGCCCTGGCAGCATCACTTCCTCTTTCCAGGAACACCGATCGAGGCAGCAGCAGCGGGGTCTCCTCAGGTTTTATCCTTCTGTTCTTGCTATCCATTGCCTGTATTCAGTTTGTATATTCCCTGTGGGGGTCTCATTGTGCCTGAGTGTGGTGCGGTGGGCTGCGCTTGCCGCGCTTGCTAAAAGGGGGCAGTTAACCCTTGGTTGTCTGGCATTACAGGGGCAATGGATTCTCAGGAGGGCAAGTTTCCTACAGTATTGGTGGAAAGCCAGGGGACCGCTGTTTCCCCCCCAGGGGGGGATTTAGCCACTATTGTGGCTGGCCTTGCTGCCCAGGTGCAAATGCTGGTGGCTGCTCAATCTACTAAACGGCCCAGAGTTGCTCTGTCCTCTGATTCTGAGGGTGAAGGTGATGGGGCTGTTCTGGCAGGGACCTCCTTATCGGGGTCCCGCTCCTCTCTTGATCTAGTGGGGTCTGAGGTAGAGGCTGAAGTTGAGGGGGTTGATAATTCTCCCCCTGGCTCGCCTGAAGAGCTTGCAATCATGGATGAGTTGATTGCTTCCATTAAGCAGACGCTACGTTTGCAGGACGAAGTGTGTCCCCCCGCTGCCTTGGCGGCTTATGGGACGCAGAGGAAACGCAGGACGCCGCAGGTTTTTCCCTGCAATGCTGATTTTCAGCGCGCTGTTAAGGATCAATGGCGCGATCTGCGCAAGCCTTTTGCGGTACCAAGTAAATTCAAGCTGCGTTATCCTTTCTCGCCTGCCACTGATGAACGGTGGTGTGTGCCTCCGCCAGTGGATCATGCAATTGCGGTTTTGAACAAAGCCACTGCGATTCCTGCAGAGGGTTCCCCTGTTTTCCGTGATGCCACGGATAGGAGACTGGAGTCTCTTGCCCGTCATACTTATTCTGTTACGGGTTCTATGCTTAAGGCTCTGTTTGCTTCTCTCATGGCGGCCCAGGCGATCGCAAGTTGGACGCAGATGCTTAGGCGCGTCCTAGTGGCCGATTCGGCCTCGGCGGCGACCCTGGATATGGTGGATCAGATCCACCAGGGTGTCATGTATCTGTGTGATGCGGACCTGGACCTGATTCCGTTGGCTGCACGTGTGCACAGCGTGGCGGTGTTGTCTCGCCACCTGGTTTGGTTGAAATGTTGGTCGGTGGACCAATCTTCACGTAAGACCTTAGCCAATCTGCCTTATGATGGGTCTCGCCTTTTTGGGGAGTCCCTGGATGTGTTGATTAAGGGGATCACCGGGGGTAAGAGCACTCTCTTGCCCCATTTCCCCAAGGCTAAGGGGGCTTCTGGGAAGAAGCATGCTAATTTTCGGCCCCCTCAGGGGTCCTTTCGTGCCTTTCGGCCGCACTACAAGGGCAAACCGTTCAAAGGCCAAGGCTCTCAGAAGAAGCCCTGGTCTGGGAAACAGAAGTCCGGCCAATCCGGACCTGCGGCCCATAACAGTTCGGCCTGAAGGGGCGCCCTCACCCAGTTTTGGGGTGGGGGGACGCTTGCTCGGTTTTCTTCAGCCCTGGTTGGCCCGTGTGCGGGACAGATGGGTTCTGGAAATCGTTCGATCTGGTTACAAGATCGAGTTTCTCTCTCGGCCGGAGAGCAGATTTTTTCCCTCAAATCTTCAACTGTCTCCAGAGCGCCTGCGGGATCTGCACCTGGCGGTGCGGGACCTGAGGGCTCAGGGAGTGGTGGTTCCGGTGCCTCATCGGGACAGATTTCGGGGGTTTTATTCCAATCTGTTCACCGTGCCCAGGAAGGAGGGCAAGGTTCGTCCGATTCTGGACTTGAAGGCTCTGAACCGCTCTGTGCGGGTTCGCAAGTTCCGCATGGAATCCCTGCGCTCGGTGGTGGCTGCCCTCGTTCCGGGGGAATTCATGGCCTCCATCGATTTGAAGGATGCGTACCTTCACATCCCCATATTCGAGGGTCATCAGAGATACCTTCGATTTGCCATTGCGGAGGATCACTACCAGTTCGTGGCGTTGCCCTTTGGTCTCGCCTCGGCTCCGCGGGTCTTCACCAAGGTGCTTGCACCGGTTCTGGCATTATTGAGGGCCCAGGGCATTTCTGTCCTGGGGTATCTGGACGACATTCTGGTTCGGTCTGCGACCAGACAGGGTCTGGAGGAGGACCTGTCTGTCACACTGCAAACTCTGCAGGAGTTTGGTTGGACGATAAATGTTCCAAAGTCGACACTGAGTCCTTCGGTTCGTCTCCCCTATCTGGGAATGATACTGGACTCGGTGCAGGCGAAGGTCTTCCTGCCAGAAGACAAACTCAGGACTCTTCAGGAGGAAGTCAGGTCCCTCAGGGACGTTCCACACTCGTCTCTGCGGACGTGTATGAGATGTCTGGGATTGATGGTCTCGGCCTTCGAGGCGATTCCTTTCGCGCAGTTTCACACGCGGGGTCTCCAAGCGGAGATCCTGTCCAGGTGGGACGGGCGACCTCAATCCCTGGATCTTCAGATCTCGTTGAGTCATCGCACCAGGGAAAACCTTCTGTGGTGGCTCCAGTCCCCGTTGGTGTCCGGGGGCAAGTCGTTTCGTCCGATCTCGTGGACGGTAATCACCACGGATGCCAGCCTATCGGGCTGGGGTGGTGTTCTGGGCGTTCTGTCCGCCCAGGGGACCTGGTCGGAGGGGGAGTCTTCCCTCCCGATCAACATTCTGGAATTGCGTGCGATAAGGCTCTGTCTTCATCGCTGGACGGACCGGCTGCAGGGCTGCCCGGTTCGGGTGCAGACGGACAATGCCACGGCGGTGGCCTACATCAACCACCAAGGGGGCACCAGGAGTGCCCGAGCGGCTCGAGAAGTGGCCGACATTCTATCTTGGGCTGAGACTCATGTCCCGGCGATAACGGCGGTTCACATTCCGGGAGTGGAGAACTGGCAGGCGGACTATCTGAGTCGCCAGACCCTGGATCAGGGGGAATGGTCTCTCCACCCGGCTGTCTTCCAGATGTTGTGCGCGAAGTGGGGTCTTCCAGATATGGACCTGTTCCCGTCTCGCCTCAACTACAAGGTGAAGAGGTTCGTGGCAAGGACGCGCGACCCTCGGGCAGACGCGTCGGACGCGTTAGTGGCCCCGTGGCATCAGTACAGGCTGATGTACGCGTTTCCACCGATTCAGTTGCTGTCCAGGTTCCTTCGCAGGTTACACTCGGAACGCAGCACGGTGATTCTTGTGGCACCGGACTGGCCTCGCCGGTCCTGGTACGCAGACCTCGTGAATCTGGCGGTCGACGCCCCTTGGCGTCTGCCTCTTCGAGACGATCTACTGTCTCAAGGACCGATTTACCATCCTGCTTTACAGTCGCTGGCTTTGACGGCCTGGCTGTTGAGACCGAGGTCCTGAAGGAGAAGGGTCTCTCTCCAGAGGTCGTTCATACTTTGATCAACGCGAGGAAGTCTTCCTCGGGGAAGGTTTATTACCGTACTTGGAAGGCCTATTTTGCCTGGTGTGAGTCCAGGGGGTTTTCACCCCGCACGTACTCGGTTTCCCGTGTGCTGTCTTTCCTTCAGACGGGTGTCGATCAGCGTTTGGCGCTGGCTACGATAAAGGGTCAGGTGTCTGCGCTGGCCGTTCTGTTTCAACGTCCCGTGGCTTCCAACTCCTTGGTTGGCACCTTTATTCAGGGTGTGCGGCATCTGGTTCCTCCTAGGAGGGATCCTCTGCCTCCTTGGGACTTGAATCTCGTTCTATCTGTGTTACAACGTGCTCCTTTTGAACAGATCAGGGAGATCTCGTTGTCTATGTTGTCCAAAAAGGTCGCCTTTTTGGTGGCGATCACTTCGGCTCGCAGAGTGTCGGAACTGGCGGCTTTGTCCTGCAAGTCTCCGTACCTGGTTGTTCATTTGGATAAGGTGGTCTTGCGACCTAATCCTTCTTTTCTGCCGAAACGAGTTTCGGAATTCCATCTTAACGAGGATATTGTTTTGCCTTCGTTGTGCACGAAGCCTAAACATCCAAAGGAGATGAGATTGCACTCTCTGGATGTTGTTCGGGCGATAAGGGTTTACCTTAAATCGACTGAGTCTTTTCGTAAGACGGACTCCTTGTTTGTTCTTCCAGAGGGTCCTCGGAAGGGCATGGCGGCTTCGGCCTCTACCATCGCCAAATGGATCAGGCAGACCATTGAACAGGCCTATGCCTTGCAGGGGAAGGTTCCCCCTGTGCCTGTGAAGGCGCACTCTACTAGATCTCTGAGTACGTCTTGGGCCTGCCGTCATGGGGCTTCTGTAGCCCAGGTGTGTAAGGCGGCGACTTGGTCGACCGTGCACACTTTCACAAAATTCTACAAAGTAGATGTTCAGGCATCGGCGGATGCTTCCTTTGGCCGCAAGGTTCTTAGTGCGGCTGTTCCCTAGGGTCCCTTGTTGGGGACTCCTGGCTGTTGGGATAGTTTTTTGTATCCCCTGGGTTTTTTGTCTTTTCCTGGGTTGTTGCTCCTGTTGAGCACTTATTTTTGCTGTTGCCCAGCTGGTTTCCTTCCTTTGGTAAGGTTCCTTTCTTTGATGTGGAGACTGCGTTGCCTTTCGGCGCGGATGCGTTTCCCACCCCTCATGTTTGCACTGCTTTGGGACGTCCCCATATGTGACGAATATGAAGAGGCGGCGACTGTCGGAGGACGTAAGAGAAAACGGAATTTTTGTAAAATCTTACCTGTAAAATTCCTTTCTCTGAGTCCTCCGACAGTCGCCGCCCCCGCCCCTCTTTTGGGGTTTGAATGTATACTCTACTGCTATTCCACTAAAACTGAGATATGGTTGCAGGAAGTAGGTGGGTATTGACTGAGGGGACCACCCCTTGAGGGTGGGATATGTTAAAGCTTTATTGTTAACATATTCTGTTGCCTAGCTACTCCTTCGGAGCAAAGTCTAATACCCCATATGTGACGAATATGAAGAGGCGGCGACTGTCGGAGGACTCAGAGAAAGGAATTTTACAGGTAAGATTTTACAAAAATTCCGTTATACACGAAGAACTGAAGAAGGTATTTATTACATTTGCCTTTTTTTTTGTCCTCAGTCAGCAACTCTAAATTATCTTGTAAAGGGCCTACATACTCATACCTGACCTTCTTGGTTAAGATATTTGAATATTTTTTTGAGGTTTGTCCTCCACTCATTTGAGACCTTTCATTTGTTTTGGATTTGTGCAGCCTTGATTTCTTTTTTACATATTGTTATATTCTTCATAACTTTTCAATGATACTAGCATTCCTTCATATTTATATTGTTTTTAGATACCATTTTTTCTTATTATTTATAGTTTCTCTAACTATGGATGTGGATGTGAGCCACATAGGTTTTATTTTATGCCTTTCATACGTATTGCCCATGGAAACTTATTTTGCAGTGTGTTTGCATACAATCAATTAAAACAATTTTCCATACCCATTTCCCACATCCAAATATGTTTGTTTCCTATGAATGTCAGTTCCATCTAGTGGCCATAATACATGATTTTTCTGAAATAACTTAATCAAGAAAATACTGCATTTTGGCTACAAGATGGAGCCAATGATCATAGGAAATAAACAGATTATGGACATTTACAGTAGACATTTACAGTAAATATTGGTGGCAGCTGGGTGAATGCTTGTGACACTCATCCAACGTTTATTTTATAAAAAGACTCTGGTTCAATTTATAACTGATCATTCAGGTTCCTGAATAAAGCCATTTGTCACTAATTCTCTTTAAAGCTTGCTATCAACATTATATGAACCTTTTCCAGTCCAGCCATATTCTGCAGAATTGAGGGATCGTCTCGCGTGTGGTATCCGTAGACAGCCACAGGTCACTAGTACTTGAGGAAAAGGATTAATGAGACAAATGTAGAAATGTTCAACTGTCGGTAACCCAGTTCTGGTGCTTATTGTGCTGATGTCACACTTGTAATCATGCCACTAATGTAAACATTTCCAACAACCCATCTGTGCCATTAACTACCATACTGGTCTGCTTTACCTAAACTAATATTTCATCTTCCATCACTTAATAGTTTTTTACATCCCAGTGGTGGGATATCTTCACCACATTTTCAATTTTCTCAAACTTGGATGTGCATAGACTAAAATAAGGCAGAGGTGTAAAGCCTGGAGAGGAAGCAAGTGACTTTGTAGGAGAGAAGTGGAGACATACAATTCAATAGAACTCTCACCTTAGATTGTCTAAAAGATAAAAGATCCTACCCACTGTGCCAACCTAGAACTGAAATATCAGTTTTGGGTAAATTGGCCCTTTAACCCATACATGTAGCAATATTTTATCCTTTCACAACCAGGGAACTGCGATCCCATGGCTTGTCTTTTCCAACAAATGAGCCTAAAAGGGTTTTAGCGAAAATATGTGCCTATCTCAAAGAAACAACTTGCTCTCAATGGAGCCGGTTCACACATGTCCGGGGCGGCCACGGTGCGGTTTCCAAAAGGGACCTGCGCGTTTTTGGGTCCAGTTCAGGTGCAATTTTAAGCTTAAATTCAGGACCTGAATCAATCCTGAACATAAATGCACCGGACCCCAGGTTGGAAACCGCAGCCGCACATATGTGAACCCAGCCTTAATGAGAGACAGTTGGGAGCGATGTGCAAAGGTACCCACAGACAAGATCACAGTCTGCTTCTTGTTCACATAGACACGTGGTGGCATAATATTTTTGTCTAGCAATGACAAAGTTTAGAAAACGTGTCCTCATTGTGATTGCTCCTGCCTCATAAGCCAGTGCTGACACCCTCTCCTGCACTCTGTTATGCTTTCCCCCCTTCCCTTTCTATTGCAACAAGTGTTTTAGCAACAACAGAGACTCTTTGTCATGCACAATATTCCCAAATACTTCCACTGCAGTTCCCTTGGTTAAATCTAATCCTTTGTAAAAAAAATAAATAAAATAAAATAGTGAGGAATTTATCATAACCACTGTGACAGGAGTCACTTTGGGTGGGTGGGTGGGCTTGTGGAACCCAGATTACTTTAGAGAGGTCAGGAAACTCCTTGTCCAGCTTCCCCAGCACCTCTTATGTGTAAGTCACCCTGTGTCTATTAGGGGCACAGGGTGACCAAGAACCCCAGTCAGGTCTGCACTAATCAGACTCGCTGTACAACCACACGGCATTTAGTGTTACCCCGGTTATCCTGGGTTCTATATGTGTGGTTTGTGTTGAAAGAGTGAAGGGCCTCTTTCACTTGGGACAATAATATTTCTGGACAATGCCCCTCAAGAGATATATAGAGATAGACAATTTGACTTTTCAGATTGCTAGAATATTGCAGGAGTGTCTCATAGACCCTTGCTAGATAGTGAGCTGGGTGGGGTTTGTTATTGTTAAGTACCTGTATTCCATTGTTTCTGTCTGCCTTAAGATCAACTTATTATGGGCTGTAAATGTGTATGTGGATTGGCTGCTAAGGGGAATGGGGGATTGTTCCAGAGTGTATATCTCTTTGTGCCTGTGTGTGAATTAACAGTTTATTTTCTGACTGACTCCAAAACTTGTACTGTCCAGTTCTTGGGGTAACTACAGCCAGATTCACGCATCTCGTGTTCCAGAGCTTAGGAAGCAGCTTCTTGGCGGAGATACCCAGTCCAGGGTGTCTGGAGTCCGTTACAACCACCAATCAGATTTATCCATGTCTATGTGACTTGACAGGAATAGCACATACACAGCACAGGTCCAGGACATACTCTCCCAATAACTCTGTGAGGTGCTCTTTGAATCTTGCTGGAGAGGATTTACAGAGAACTCAGAGTAATGTAAATCTGTACTGTACGACTGCAGTGTTTTAAAGTAGAATTTGTAGGTCACTGATCCGTTTCACTTAATTTGAATTGCTTTTTAATTTACAGTAGTAGCAAGTCTGTTGCCATGTTAGCAGAAAGTTTGGAATTTAACTGCCTCCGTTAATTGGCTATTTGAAGTTTGTAAGGATGCAAACACAATACAATACTAGATGTAAAAGCCGCATATTTGTACACATAGAGATACAATAAATATGTGGTTTGCAGATCCAGTAAAAAAAATTAACAAGGAAACCTACTATGTTCTAAGTTATGAAAAAAGCCAAGTTTCATCACTTTCACAGTAAATTTACATTTCTTATTCAATCACTGTGTACTGGAAACTACTGTTACTCATCTTTTACCTTCTATATGTTAGAGTGGGTTTCAACTGACAGATGTCTCCTTTGAATCAACATTTAGGGACATGTGTCATGTGTTCCCATCCTTAGGGCTCATCGACACTAGTTTTGGTCTCGAAAGATCGATTCACATTCAGGTTGCTCTTTAGAGAGCATTTGACAGTTGGTAAGGAGGTGTTCCTTCATTTTCTCACTGCCTGCTTTAACCCTTTGAACCCCGCACTAGAGTACCGCAGCCACTTGGATTGCACATGGTTGAGGGGCACTTGCAGAGTGGCCCCATTTACTTGAATGGTTCATGTTCAGCAGGCGCTATGCTGTAAAAAGCAATGGGGGGTTTAATTCCTGCTGTAGCATGTGTACACCATTAGCCATTGCCTTTGCAGATAAAGGAGGTAGTGGTTGGGTTGTGGTAAAAGCGTGGCTTAATCACAGTTTTATTGCTCCCCAACTGCTGGTGTGAATGAGACCTTAGGGTGGTAGTAAAGGTGCTTTTATACTTACAGATAAGTCTATAATAAGGCTTACCTGTAGGTACAGTAAATATCTCCTAAACGTGCAATGTTTAGGAGATATATTTACTTTGCAGCGCCAGTGATGTCACCGGCGCATACGTACTGCGCTCTTAATGGACTGTGTGCCGTCCATAGAAACAACCATGCTGTGGCCATGACTCTCGCGCGCATGTACAGGAGTGACATCACTGTGGCTAGGCCAGTTAAACAGCCACAGCCCGTGAACCCGGAAGGAAGAGCAGGTGAAGATGGAAGCCCTGTCAGCGGTGACAGCATGCCACTGGAGGACTTTGTTTTCAGATAAGTCTTTTTTAACTATATCTATTCTTATAAATGTTCCCTCATCCCTCCACCTTCCTATCCTGTATAATAAGGATCTGTATACTTACCTATTTTTAAACTGGTCTGGTCCATGATCCCCCAGCTCTGTATAAGGGAGCGCTCCACAACAGCTCTGAAGTCCAAGAGCCGTGACGTCACTCGTAGGCCCCCATAGCCCAGCCTCTCCCCTGCAGCAGCCACTCAATGACACAGGGAAGCTGGAGCTGTGGGATCACGTGACTGGACCGGAGCAGATTAAAAATAGGTAAATGTACAGTTCTTTTTTTAAACAGATTAGGCAGGAAAGTTGGGGGGAGGGTAACATTTGTAAGAATATATACGATTAGGCTTTTCTTCCATTTTAAAGTGATTGTAAAGACAGAAGGTTTTTTTTTCATCTGAATGCATTCTCTGCATTCAGATAAAAAACCTTCTGTGTGCACCTTCCCCCCTCAGCCCCCCCCAACCTAATACTTACCTGAGCACCATCTAGATCCAGTGATGTTGCAGCAGTGTCTCGGATGCCCGGGACTCATTGACTGAGACAGCAGCATGGTACCATTGGGTTTTGCTGCTGTCAATCAAAGTCAGTCAGCCAATGAGAAGAGAAAGGGGGTGGCGCCGGGCCTGTGGCTCCATGTCTGAATGGACAGCGGGAGCCCTCATAGCAAGCTGCTTGCTGTGGGGGAGCCCATAACAAGAGGGAGAGGCCAGGAGCAGCGAAGAAGGACCCGAGAAGAGGAGAATCTGGGCTGCCCTGTGCAAAACCAACTGCACAGAGCAGGTAAGTATAACATGTTTGTTATTATTTTTTTTTTAAATGAGACTTTACAATCACTTTAATCTCTGCTGATCCTAGTGTATGATGTCTTTTACTCATTTTTTGACTTCTGTTCTTCTCAAGTTGAGAAATTACTGTATGTGATAATAAATGCTTCTATGGGCCTTTTCACGCAGGCTTTCCGATCAGGCCTGCCTGTCAGTATTTCAGGTGGACTTGATTGGAAGCTCCATACAGCTTACTCCCACTGACACCAGGACATTTTCTACTCCCACTGACACCAGAACATTTTCTACTCCCACTGACACCAGGACATTTTCTACTCCCACTGACACCAGAACATTTTCTACTCTGGCCACAGTCCTGCCCCCCTGAAGCCTGAAGAACAGTAAACTGGCTCTTTGTTTAGAAAGTTTGGAGACCCCTGCTCTACACCATTTTATTAATGACTTGTAAAAGGCAGGTGCAATGTGGAGTAAACGGTGCGGTGCTGATTTTAAATGGACCTGTACGTTTTCGGGAACTTATTGTTTTATTGTCAGTAGAGGCCTAGCTCCTTAAACTTATCTACTGGCTTCTGGAATAAACTGTTACCTGTCAGCTGACTTAAGAAACTAGTAAACAATTTTACCAATTTTTCCACTGATGATATACGCTCACCGGCCACTTTATTAGGTACACCTGTTCTATGGCTTGGTAACACAAATTCCTAATCAACCAATCACATGGCAGCAACTCAATGCATGTAGGCATCTAGATGTGGTAAAGACAACTTTCTGAAGTTCAAACCGAGCAGCAGAATGGGGAAGAAAGGTGGTTTAAGTGACTTTTAACGTGGCATGGTTGTTGGTGCCAGACGGGCTGGTCTGAGTATTTAAAATACTGCTGATCTACTGGGATTTTCACGCACAACCATCTCCAGAGTTTATAGAGAATGGTCCGAAAAAGAGAAAATATCCAGTGAGCGGCAGTTGTGTGGACCAAAATGCCTTGTTGATGTCAGAGGTCAGAAGAGATTGGGCAGATTGGTCCGAGATGATAAAAAGGCAACAGTAACTCAAATAACCACTCGTTACAACCAAAGTATGCAGAATATAATCTCTGAATGCACTGTTGACCACACCGGGTGCAAATCCTGTCAGCTAAGAACAGGAAACTTAGGTTACAATTCACACAGGCTCACCAAAATTGGACAATAGAAGATTGGAAAAACGTTGCCTGCTCTGATGAGTTTCAATGTCAGCTACAACATTCAGATGGTAGGGTCAGAATTAGTTGTAAACACCATGAAAGCATGGATCCATCCTGCCTTGTATCAATGGTTCAGGCTGACGGTGGTGTTGTAATGGTTTTCGGGGATATTTTATTGGCACACTTTGGGGCATCCTTTAAAAACCACGGCCTACCTGAGTATTGTTGCTGACCATGTCCATCCCTTTATGACTACAGTTTACCCACCTGATGGCTCGTCCAGCTGGATAATGCACCATGTCACAAAGCTCAGATCATCCACAACTGGTTTCTTCAACATGACAATGAGGTCACTGTACTCCAATGGCCTCAACACTCACCTGATCTCAATCCAATAAACCACCTTTGAGTGGAATGGGAGATTGGCATCATGGACGTGCAGCCGACAAATTTGCAGCAACTGCATGATGCTATCATGTCAGTATGGACCAAAATCTCTGAGAAAGGTTACCAACACCTGGTTGAATCTATGCCACAAAGAATTAAGGCAGTTCTGGACGCAAAAGGGGTCCAACCCAGTACTAGCAAGGTGTACCTAATAAAGTGGCCGGTGAGTGTACATACAAATGCAACCACATACATGATTAATATTCAGATATTAATCGGCATCGGAATCATTTTTGTCCACCATACAAAAGCATTATCAGCAGGCTAGAAAAGAACAACACAAACATTAGTGTTTATGCGTTATCTCAGGGTCTGAAGTACTTTCTCCGTAGAATCTGCTGCAGTAAGGCAATGAGAACTGTGTGTTTCAGGCCTAGCAATGACACCATGTCAGGCTTTTCCACTACAAGAACAGCCAGAAATTGCAATATACACTGACAGCCAACCAGAAGGAACACAAGATGTAAAATTGCCTTCAAGGTCGTTGTGCAGCTAGGTGGGTGGTCACATAGTCTGCCTGCTCAATAATGGGCGTTATTCTGCCTCAATCAGCTGAGAATGCTCAAAATCACGTTAACCTCTGCACTGACAAATAGCTTGCAAAAATGTAGACGTATGCAGCTGCATACAGACAATGGCATTAGCTACAGAACAGGCTTGGCTACCTTGTACAGGCAAGATTTTTGGTCACTTTAGGGTTATAAATCTATCAATTTAAGAGTATGAGAACATATAAAAATGTACATTAAACTATTTTTTACAGCTGAATTTTTATTAAGTCCATCCTATTCCTTTCCCTGTTTGGTTTAAAATAAATCAAGATTAAAGGTCTCTGCAGATAAGGGTTTATACTCTCCTATATGGCAGTCTGCGTCTCTTTCTTGTCTCCATTGCAGCGCTGCAACCTTTGTTAGCCTCTTCATCATTCCACCCATCCAGGAGTATCAGATGCCTGTGTCCCCCAACTGGGCACCATGGTTCCATACTGCATCATTGCTGAGTCTCTTATTGACGTAGGAGTTGGAGGATGGAACCTCAGTGTGTGGCAGGGAACACAGGCGTCTGATATTTCCAGAAGTGTGCAAAGGGACTAATGGGTAAAAATGGACTTGTTGGGGCTGTAGCTCTGAAATGGAGGCAAGGTAGTTGATACAGGCCACTGGAAAGGTTAATATACACTATATTACCAAAAGTATTAGGACACCTGCCTTTACATGCACATTAACTTTAATGGCATCCCAGTCTTAGTCTGTAGGGTTCAATATTGAGTTGGCCCACCCTTTGCAGCTATAACAGCTTCAACTCTTCTGGGAAGGCTGTCCACAAGGTTTAGGAGTGTGTCTTTGGAAATGTTTGACCATTCTTTTAGAAGCGCATTTGTGAGGTCAGGCACTGATGTTGAAGAGATGACCTGGCTTGCAGGCTCCACTCTAATTCATCCCAAAGGTTTTCTTTTGGGTTAAGGTCAGGACTCTGTGCAGCCCAGTCAAGTTCCTCCACCCCAAACACACTCATCCATGTCTTTATGGACCTAGTATCATAATATATATATGCTCCTCTACTTTAAACCTGACAGGGTCACTTTAATATGGTGGTCTGACTAAAATTCTTGTACAAAATTTACTAAACCCTCCAAAGATTACAACATATCATTCTGTACGTCTCATCTACTTCTAATGTAGGTTGGAACCCTAATACATACAGTATGGTCTGGAGTTGTCCCATCATTTAATCCTGTTGGTGGTCTCTAAGCTGACTGTTGTCCTGAGAACTTCCTTGAGCTTGGACCCACTTGTCCTCCTACTGGATATCCACAATGACCTCATAAAACCAGGGACGTGCAGTCATAAACATAATAATAATAAAAAAATAATAATCAAGCTTCTAGGGTTGTAGCTTGGCAACCCAAAATTTGGGGCTCCTAGAACCCATGGTTCTGGAGATATGGGGCTCGTTGTGCAGCCTGTCAGAAGCTACATACTTATTTATTGACAAGTACTGCTGACACTGTAAAATTTCACCACAACTAACTGAATAGGAGCCGCAAATTTTTTGAATTTTTTCCATGTTTTTCTATATACTTGAAAACTTGAGAAATGATTACTCCCTCCTAATTGTTAATATATTAATCAGAGGGAGGAGGTAATGCTGGCCACAAATTTTGCCTTCAGATTTATTCAAAATTGTGGCCCTTTCAACACCAACTGACTCAACAAACTTTTATCAGAAATTTAAAAGAACCTGGTGGAAAATGAACAGCCGAACAGTGACTACAGCCAATCAGATGCAATCAGTGTTTGGGAATGTCCCCTGCCGGCTGCTGCTCCTGTGGCTGACAGAATACAATAGCCAGCAGGGGAGTTTCCTCCATTGGCACTGTTTTTCGATTAGGAGAAATCTTACCATATAAGCTAGCCTACCACAAAACAGGCTTTAGAAAGCAGGCATATTTGTTTCACATCCACATGCGAGAAGTTAAAAAAATACTGCAGCTGCTGACTTTTAATATTAGGACACTTACCTATCAGGGGAACCTGTGATGTCGGCACCCCAGGTGATTTTCCATCCGCCTCTTGGGTGTTGCCACCGCTATTCGTTATAAGGGAAACCAGCAGTTAAAGCCTTGTGGCTTCGCAGCCGGTTCCTTGCTGCACATGCACGAAGCACGCTGTGCTTTGCTAATGGCCTGGCGGTGGGCGAAGGGGGCCGAACTTCAGGGGGACTGTAGTGCGGTGGGGTCTCCCAGAAGTGGGGACAGGTACCAGTCTCAAAAACAGGTACCCGCTCCCCCCCCCCCCCAAAAGGTGCCAAATGTGGCAGTGGAGGGGAGAGAAAGTAAACAAACAGGGCTTCCCCTTTTGGGTGGAACTCTGCTTTAACTGCAATATATATACAGAACAATACACAGAACTCAGATTAAAGCAATATTAAAGGCAAACCTGTTTTTTTTTTTTTTTTAAATAACAAACATGTTATACTTACCTGCTCTGTGCAGCAGTTTTGCACGACCAGCCCCGATCCTCCTCTTCTCGGGTTCCCTGCCAGTGCTCCTGGCCCCTCCTTCCTGTTGAGTGCCCCCACAGCAAGCAGCTTGCAATTGGGGTACCACAGCAGGTGCGCTCCTAAGCCCCTGCTCTGTGTTCATTCAGACACAGAGCCGAGGCTCAGCCCTGCCCTCTCCTTACTTATTGGCTGTCTGGCCAATGAGGAGGGAGCATTCCAAGAGAGCCTATACTCATATGCACATCGCAGTGGCAATCAGGTAAGTGTTAAGGGGTTGGGGTGCTGGCTGCACAAAAAAGGTTTTATACCTTCATGCATAGAATGCATGAAGGTAAAAAACCTTCAGCCTTAAGAACCACTTTAAAGTGATTGTAAAGTCTTGTTTTCTCTTACGTCCTCTGACAGTCGCCGCCGATCCATATAAGCCTTCACTATTGGGTAATGGCGCCCTCTGCAGGAGTAAGCTAGGCAGATAGAAATGTTAATACAAAACTTTTCTATACTTAAGGCCTGTACACACGTAGCGATTGTCGGCCGTAAATATTCTGCGAACGTCCGATCGGTCGATTGTCGGCTTGTTAGTATGATGCTTCCGACAACCGACTGCGACTTTTCGGCCGAACAGAATCTGGTGTGCAGGCTTTAAAATTTTTGTTGGCCAACACCAGAACGGCCAATTGTTCATCAGTCAGTACAGAATTCGGCCAACAAACAGCAGATGAGCAAGACTGGGCATGCTCAGAGAAGAAAAAACACACAGAAAGTTAACCATCACATGACATCACTTCTGTAGTCGGCTGTTGTTGGCCGAAAAAATTCGTGTGCAGTCTTTAGCACTTTTCAACCGACAGGACAGCACCGGACAAAAGACGGCCGATCGTTCGGCCGACAATCGGTGCGTGTGTACGGGGCTTTAGACACACCTCTAGGGGGCCGTCCCCAGTCATTATCCCTGATCCAGTCACAACTGGTCCTCAGTTTTATGCTGCCTAGCTTAGGAGTAGTCTAGCTCTCCTGGCCGGGACCTAGTTTCTCAGTTTTTTCTTTCTATTTTGTCGTTACCTTTTCAGTTAGTTACGTCTTCCCACCCCTCACACCTGCACTGCTTTGGGACGTCCCAATAGTGAAGGCTTATATGGATCGGCGGCGACTGTCAGAGGACGTAAGAGAAAATAGAATTTTTGTAAGAACTTACCGTAAAATTCTTTTCTCTGAGTCCTCTGACAGTCGCCGCCCCCGCCCCTCTGTTTTTTTTGGATCTGGGGGTTATTGCCTTCCGGTACTGCTTGCTACAAACTGAGGACCAATTGTGACTGGATCAGGGTTACATGTACGTGATTTTGCGCACCCGGGCCGCCCTGCCGCAGTATATATGCAGCAGTTGTTCCGGAAGTGGTTAAGATAAAAAACCTTCTGCCTTTACCACTCCTTTAAGGCAAGGTTAATTGACATGCTGACTTTAGCATAGTTCCAGAATCTGTTAGCATTAATAACTCTTTGAATGATTTTACTTGGGAATGCTCTTTATTTAGTATGAACACATTCTTAGGACCTTTGTCAATGTTTTTTTGTTCACTTTGAACAGGCTTCCATACAAGTCTATGGGAATGCAATGCCTGCTTGAAGCAGGTCAGAAGGAGGTCAACTGCAGATCAAATAAACCTGTCAATGAATTCTCAATGTTCTTAGAATATTCTCAAACTGACGCCATCAACACAATTTAAAGCCCCTTGACACAGCCCCCCATGTTTTATTTATAATTGTAGATCATAGAGTTGTTATATGAAATTTGTGGGAGTAGAAAGTAACATTTAAACAATCAAGACTGACTTTAGGTACCCCACTCCAAGCTGCTGGTTGGGTTCCAACAAAACCTGAAATGCCTGTCAGCCAGTGCATGGCCCATCCTGCTGCCAATAGTCCCTGCCTTCACTCTGTCTTCATTCTATTTCTCTGCCACATCTTGGCGTGGCACAGAGACACCGATTGGCCGCTCAAATAGATATTTCTGGGTTATTTTTTGTAATAGATCAGCAGATTGAACTGCCTGACAATAGGTAGACTTTAACCACTTGCCGACCAGTCACTGGGACTGTACTGCGGCAAAGTGGCTCGATTCCGTCCAGTGACGTAGACCTACGTCGCTGGACTCCTCCCCCTGTAGGCGGCGAGGCGCGCTCTCGCTGTTTTCAGTCACAGCGGGAGTCGGGCCAGGGGAGGAGCAGCGGCGATCGCCGCTGCTCTTTCCCGATCGTCTGGGAATCGAGTTTGGAGATCCGCCCGCTTGTGTAAACAGAGCGGGCGGATCTCCTAAGTGACAAACAGTGACAGATTGCAGGGTTCAGCATAGCTGAACATGCGATCTGTCCCTGTGTCACTCAGTCACCTCCGTCCACACACGTTAGTAAGCACCAGGCATACATTAACCCCTCCCTCTCCAATAAAATTAACCCCTTCCCTACCAGTGTCATTTTTACAGTAACAGTGCATATTTATAGCACTGATTACTGTATAAATGTCACTGGTACCCCCAAAAGTGTCAAAAATGTCAATCAAGGGTCCGATCTGTCCGCCGCAATGTCGCAGTCCCGCAAAAAAAAACGCAGATCGCCGCCATTACTCATTAAAAAAAAAAACACCAAAAATGACAGAAATCTTTCCCTTAGTGAGTAAACGCAATACCTTTTGCGCAAACCAATCAGAATACGCTTATTGTGATTTTTTTTTTACCAAACATAGGTAGCAGAAAACAAATTGGCCAAAAATTTAAAAACATTTTGATTTTTACATTTTTTTGGGGGGGAATTTCATATAAAAAAATGTTAAAAATATTGTTATTTTTTCAAAATAAACGCATTTTTGTTTATAGCGCAAAAAGTAAAAATCGCACAGGTGATCAAATACCACCAAAAGAAAGCTCTGTTTGTAGGAAAAAAAGGGACGTAAATTTCGTTTGGGTACGGCGTCGCACGACCGCGCAATTGTCAGTTAAAGTCGCACAGCGCAGAATCGCAAAAAGTGGCCTGGACGTAAGACAGCAAAATCCTCCGGTGGTAAAGTGGTTAAGAAAACCTATAAGGGGAATCAGTCTGATGTCTTTTGGGGTTTGCTGTTGCCTTTCCATTGTTAATCCACAACTGGTTTCTGGTTTCAAAGCCCCTGCAAAATTTCAAAACCCACAAGAACAGCCTCTGTGCATCTTTTAACTTTAAAATGTGCTTTCCAAAATTCATATAATTGACAATTGGAAAATCGCATACTTACATAAGTTTAACTGTGACTAGTTCTCAGATCCAAAGCCTTTGCTCCCCCACACTCCCTTCCCGCTGCTCTGTATCTAAAAGTAAAAGAATGACGCATCCCCCCAAATGCATTACAAGAGAATCCAAGGCGGTGATGATTCTTTGACACTACAGGTGTCAGCCATGGTGGCATCACTGAAACAGGGGTCATAAATGACTCCTGATTCTGCTCTTAAGGTCTTACTTAAAGCGCAACTACACTACATATGAGCACCACAAACTAAAAGTGCTATTAAATTCATTTTTATTATTTCAAGCAAACTCAGGAGGGGAGCACGGAGTGAAACCTGAATCCTATTTGAGAAGACATCACTAGTGCTTTGCACCTTAATATTATTGAAGGACTTTTACTTTAATTGCACTATCTATCACTTTATGCATTTTTGATTGCACTGGCACTTCATGTATTGTGATTGATTTACAGGTTATGTCATGTTTATTTGTTTTCAAGGAAGCAGCGCTATTTAACCATCTTTGATCATTGTTTGAGGTTCCAGAAACTTTTATAAAAGCAGCATCTCCTTTTTATGCACTTATGATTCAAACCATGTATGGCCGGCTTTACAATTAAAGCGTATGTAGAGGCAAAGCATTTTTTTTTAGTTTTAGATCCACAATGGGCAGATTCACACCTATTTTTCCTGGGGAACACTATGACCAATACAGAAAAAGAGAGGAATTACAATGATTTACAGCTATTGCCAGACAGAGAGGAGAGGGCAAATCATCCAATGGGGACACTGTATTTTTTTAACTCTTCCTTGCTCTTCCTTTAACTCTTCCTTGCTCTATACAAAAAAAGCTTTGGCTATTTAGACAATTTTAGTAATTTTAGGTGGTCTGGTATGTACAAAATTTTTCTTTAAATAAACAGTATTATTTTATATATTTTTTACTTTAATGCCTAATTAATTTCCCTTGCTGTTGTTCAGTCGTTTAGTCATGTCTGGCACTTCGTGACCTCATGGACCATATCGTGCCAGGCTATTCTGTCCTCCACTGCCTCCCGAAGTTTGCTTAACTTCATGTTCATTGTTTCGATGATGCTATCTATCCATCCTGTTTTCTGCCATACTCTTCTCCTTTTACCTTCCATTTTTCCCAGCATCAGGGTCTTTTCCAATGAGTTCTCTTTTTGCATTAGGTGGCCAAGGTATTTGAGTTTTAGCTTTAGGATCTGTCCTTCTAGTGAAAATTCAGGGTTGATTTCCTTCAGGATTGACTGGTTTGATCTTCTTGCCGTCCAAAGGACTTTCAAGAATCTTCTGCAACACCATAGTTCAAAAGCATCAATTCTTCGGCGTTCAGTCTTCCTTATGGTCCAACTTTCACAGCCATAGGTTACTACTGGGAATACCATAGCTTTGACCATAGGGCATTTTGTCGGTAGGGTGATGTCTCTGTTTTTTATAATATTGACTAGGCTTGCCATTGCTTTCCTCCCAAGAAGCAAGTGTCTCTTAATTTCATGGCTACAATTTCCCTTACCTACTACATTATTGCTCCATAGCCAGCGCTCTTCATACGTCAGGCACCAATTTACACTTATCTTGGTAAAGGTTCTTATGTACTGGTGTGTTGGTCACACAGGAAAATGGCAGCAACCATTTCTGGTGCCTCTACAACTCAGAGTCTTCGCTAGAGACAAAACCCACTAGTTAAATTAGCTCCTCTGCCCCTATGCTCTGCCCATTGAGGCTGACTGACAGCAATTGTTCTTCCTCGTATCATGTATATCAGGGGTCTTCAAACTATGGCCCTCCAGTTGTTCAGGAACTACAATTCCCATCATGCCTAGTCATGTCTGTGAATGTCAGTGTTTTACAATGCCTCATGTGATGTGTAGTTCGGCAACAGCTGGAGGGCCGTAGTTTGAGGATCCCGGATGTATATTGAGTGTTTGGCAGAGCAGGTCCCCTTCCCATGTGACTACACCATATTAACAACCCGAGCCTCTGCATCTTTTGAAATTGAAAATGGACTAGCCAGATCATGTAACCTGATTTTAGAAGACATATTTATGGCACTTTTGCACTTTATTTTTAAAGTCTATCTAAAGCCAAAAGGTTTGCTTTTAGTTTAGAATAGAGTGAGGAATAGTCAGAATCCCTGTAAGGTTTTTATTGCTGTTTGTGTCCCCCCTCCTAAAGAAATTCACCCTTTATTTGACCTGGTGGTCACCAGAACAGAGGGGACCTTTATGTATGACAGCTGTATAAATAAAGGATTTACTTTACATTGGAGAGATTTCCTCTGACTTCCTGTTGTGGTAAGTAGATGGGAAATGAAAGAAAATCTCCTTAAAGAGGAAGTAAACCCTCCTCTGTAACTTGTACCTATAGGTAAGCCTATGATAAGGCTTACCTATAGGTACTGTAAATATCTCCTAAACATGTACCGTTTAGGAGATATTTACCTTACATGCAGCCAGTGACATCACTAGCGCATGCGCTCTGAAGGAACGGCCGCTGGTGCCGTTGCTTCAGAGCCCCATGCCGTGACCGTCGGCTTCCGTGCGCATGCACGGGAGTGGCGTAATGGGGGGTCCAGCCAATCAGATGGCCGGATGCCGCAAACCCGGAAGAAGGGTGGCAGAACATGTCACCCATGGGAGAGGTGAGCGGTCGGCACTTCGGGGCTTCGTTCTAAGGTAAGTATATCATAATGAGCTAGTATGTGATGCATGCTAGCTCATTATTAAATGTCTTTCAGGTGTACTTTTAGAAAAAAAAAATTGTGAGGTTTACAACCTCTTTAAAAACAAACAGCAACATGAGCCTGACACCCCATTCACACTGGGGCGACCTGTCAGCCGTAGGTCGCCTGCAAAAGAGAAGCTATGGACCCGTTCTAATAGGAGCGACACAAGCCGCTCCGACTTAGAAAAAGGGTCCGGAGCTTCTTTGGGGCGACCTGGAGCGACCTGCATTGACTTCAATGTTATGAAGTCCATGCCGGCCGCTCCGAGGTCGCGGTGCAAGCTGCGCGCCGCAACTTGTGAGGTCGCCCCGGCAAGTAGGATCACCCCAATGTGAACGGGGTCTTAAGGGGTTTTCCTGTTCTCCTCAAAAAACAAAACAAAACAGATTTTAGCTTTAGATGAATGACTGAGGCCTGGTTTACACCAGATGCTTTCCAGTGCGTTTTTAAACTGCATCAAAAAAACGCATGCACAGTGTTACCATATATTCCAGTGGCCCTAGTTGACACCAGTGCAGTCACTTTCAGTGCCATCAATAAAAATAGAACTTGCTGCCTCTTTTTTTTTTTTTTTTTTTGTACGGAACGTGGCATGTAAATGCTACAGAACGCACACTGAATTAGGATAGAGATTAAATTGTCCTGAATTAGGATAGAGATTAAATTGTCCTGAATTAGGATAGAGATTAAATTGTAAATCTAAAAGAAGAGGAAAAAAAGCATTAGCACAAATGTAAAATGCCTTAAAAACATGTATGCAAAAAAGCATGTGAAAGGCAGGAATGGTGGTGTGAAGCAGGCCTTGATGCATATATTCAGGTGTCTCAATTGAACTTGTTGTACCCAAGATGGGCCTGAAAAGCTTCTGTGTAGTAAGATTGCAGTCATTGTTTCTATGCAGTGGCTTTCAATGTCAATCTTTTTTTTTCTTATACTTGCAGCCAAGCACTGGTGTTGTATGGCCCCAGGAGGGTGGGGCAGGGGGCATCCTGGAAAGTTACATTTCTGAAAGAACTGCAATACCACTATATATATGCTTAGGAGTTTTGAAAAGCTGCAGCAGATAGTGCTTCTGTAAGTACACCTAAGGGCTTGTGTTCACAGGTTTTGACCTCGTGTAGATGGCCTCAGTTTGACATTAGATTGAGGAGCTTCTGAGATCATTCAGATTTCACCGACAGGTCTATTTGACCTGCACTTGACCTCCTTCTGACCTGCGTCAAGCAGGTTTTGCATTCACATAGACACGTATAGGAATGCAGAACCTGTTTAAGGCGAAAAAAAAAGCCTATCAGCACAGATCTGATCCTAATCCAGATTTCCTGCCAGTGTTTAGTTAGGGTGAAAGGGAATGACAGGGTCTTTTTAAAGCTATTTCAGGACACATCAGCATAACCTTACCCATAGTAACTTGATAAAAAATAATGTTCTTTAGCAAGGAACATACAGTCCACATTAATAATTATGCTACCTTAATTAGTGCATGTTTGAGCATCGTTCCTGTTTCTTCTTGCTGGAGGCTGCCATTTTGCCGAAGCCAAGAGCCCCTGAACAGCAGTAAATCATAAAGCAGAACTAAACCCATTGATTTAACCCTTTCAAAAAACAGTTACATTCCTGGAACTCAGGGATTGCTAACTGTCACAATTGCTTGTGACCTCAAGCAAACTGTCCAACTATCAAATGGCTGGAGTCATAACTGATCACATGTGCAGCACCATGGTAGTTACAGATCAAACAGAAGCAGCCTGTTTGCCTGTAAAGGGTAAGAAGGTTTAATTCTGCTTTTTGTCAGCAAACTCATCAGTGCCTAAAAATGGAGAGCAACTAAGCATGTGCAGAGCAAAGTGAGACAGTGTATTACTGGATTTTAAACAGTATAGACACTTATTTTTAATGTTTTACATAGCTATACCTGCAAAAGCGGCCAGCCTGGACTTAAAGCATTTGTTACCCCAACACTTCGTAACCCTGATTTGTGCCTACTGTACCCTGTACTTGTATGAGAAAGTATCCTGTTCTGTTTGTATTGCTTCCTTTATCCCTGGTGTCCCTGCTAGTCCATCTGCTTTCCTAATAAAAACTGACCACACTAAGCAGTAGAACACATCGTGGTCAGTTCTCTAGCTATGCTGGGAACTCAGTGTACTCTCCTCCAATGATCAGACTTGTCCTGACGCCCCTGCTGCACAGCCATTCACTGAGATGCTCAGTGTACTGCTGTTTCTCCTCCCCCCAGCTTTTATGCAGATGATAACAGAGGGAATGTGACCACCTATAAAACAAAGGCAAAAAAGGTATTTATAATGTTTTTTTTATAGCTAAACAAAAATGTTTTGCCTTTCATTTCTATTTTAAACTAAAAACCTTACAAGGTTATCATTTACAATTATTTTACGCTGGACTTTGTTTTCTGAATAAAGTTTCACTTTAAATATTCTTTTCTTCAGTAGAATCAAGCTTAGTTAAGACGTCTGACACTTGCACTTCATAATGTAATTCTTAAACATCTGGAAAGATTTTCATTTTATATGATGCCAAGCAAGTAACAGATGTAGAAGTTGTAGCAGAGACCCCGTTCACCGAAGTGGAGATGATGTTAATGTGATAATGATTAGCTGATGAGCCAACTGGCAATAGTTGAGAATATGTAGTGTGAAACGAACCTTAGAGAGGGAACATGCATTATTTTAGGCAACATTTATTTTCCCTAATATGGACAGCGACAAATCCATAAATTGATTGGAGATTTGATTGATCCCTTTTAAAACAGATCTGTGCTCTGAATACCATTTCAGTTCTTAGGTTGTCTTAAATAACGGAAACTAATGATGCAGCCTAACTACTCTTGTTTTAAAGGAAATGTGTCCTGGGATGTCAATGCTTTTAGAGCATCGCCAATGGTCAGTTTTGGGTACCATCGTTTTTTGCTGCTTTGTGGACGCACAAGGTTTGATATATTTAGTATCTACTTGACACAAAATCAGCTTTTATGTTTGCCCCCAAAAATTGGCCTTATATTATGTTTTTGTGCACTAAAATTAATTTGAGTGCATTTTTTACTGAAAATGTAGATTTGATGAACAGTTGCGCTAACAGTGTGCTACATAAACAAAATTGCAATTACCATCATTTCATTCTATAGGCCCTCTGCTTTCTGAAAATATGTAATGTTCTACGGGTTTTAACCACTTTAAGACAGGAAGGATTTGCCCCCCCCCCCCTGACCAGGCCCTATTTTGCGATTCGGCCCTGCGTTATTTTAACGGACAATTGTGCGGTTGTGCGACGCTGTACCCAAACAAAATTGATGTCCTTTTTTCCCCACAAATAGAGCTTTCTTTTGGTGGTATTTGATCACCTGTGCAATTTTTATTTTTTTGCGCTATAAATAAAAAAATAGCGACAATTTCGAAAAAAACAATATTTTTCACATTCTGCTATATGACATTCCCCAAAAAAAATGTAAAAATCTACATTTTTTAACATTTTAGGCCAATTTGTTTTCTACTACATATTTTTTGTAAAGAAAATCACAATAAGGGTCCATTCACACTAGCGTGACTTGTCAGGCGACTTGGTCGCCTGACAAGTCGCGATCGGTCGCTCGCCATTGAATAGTACAGGAACCGTTCTAATAGGAGCGACACAAGTCGCTCGGACTTAGAAAAAGGGTCCTGTACTACTTTGGGGCGAACTGGAGGCGACTTGCATTGACTTCAATTATATGAAGTCCGTGCAAGTCGCGCCGAGGTCGCGGTGCACGCTTCACAGGTCGCCCCACAAAATCCTGTCGCGGCAGTGTGAATGGGCTGTAAGCGTATTTTGATTGATAACAAAAGTTATCGCGTCTACCAACTATGGGAAAGATTTACGTCATTTTTATTGTTTTTTTTACTAGTAATGGCAGCAATCTGCGATTTTTTGCGGGACTGCGACATTGCGGCGGACGGATCGGACCCCTAACTGACATTTTTGGGGGTACCAGTGACATTACTACAGTAATCAGTGCTAAAAATATGCACTGTTACAGTAATAATGACACTGGCAGGGAAGGGGTTAACCCTGTGGGTGATCAGGGGGTTAAATGTGAGCCTAGTGGAGTGATTCTAACTGTGGGGGGGGGGGGGGGGGGCGTGGCTTCTGAAATGACCATAGAGACATGTGATCCTATATAGCAGGATCACATGATCTTTATTATCATCCCAGGGAGAAGAACGGTCGGCAGTGTTTACAAAAGCAGACCGTCCTCTCTAAGCAGGGAATGATCGCGGGTGTCAGGCGGCAATTGGAGCCGCCTAACCCATGCATCGGCTTCCCCGCTGACGAGCGGGGGTGGGAGCGTGCCGCTGCCGGCGTGCACTCGCCCCCTAGACTCCAAAGAGCGAGCGCCGTACATGTACGGCAATTCGCCCAGGAGCGGCTGCCTGCCGCAGTACATCTGCAGCGGGCGGTCGTAAAGTGGTTACAGTGTAACTAACGTTTTTGGATAGAGTAGAGGGCTATTAGAATGCTTGTCAGTTTTTATAGCCCCTGTTGGGGAGATTTAGGCTCGGTTCACACTTCTGCGATGCGGGAACCCTGCAAATTCACTACGGTTCACGCATCGCATTCAAATCACAGGCAGTTCATACTGCCATATGCGAATCGCTGGGGGTGTCAATACAAAGTTAACGACGCCCCCAGATCAGTTCACATATCGTAGTGCAAACTGACAGTTCAGACATGAATCGGATCACATTCGTGTGAACCATCATAAAATCTGATTCTGCTGCGGACCCAAAAAAGGGTCCTGTGCGTGTTCAGTCCGAAATCAGATGCGTATTCAGCCATACAATCTGTATGGCTGAATTTCGCATCGCACAGACATTGCATGTGATTTTCAGAGCAGTGCGCTCCGAATCACATGCGATGTCTGTCATCGCATATATGTGAACCGGGACTTACCCTCTCTATTTGTCCTATTTAGGGTTTTCACCAAGAGTGAAGGTAAAAGAAAATCCTACATTTTAGGCTGTCATCAGAACATTAAGAGGGGAAATCTTCCAATGGGGACACACCAGGATTCTCATATTTTCAAGGGATTTCCTCTCACTTCTTGTTTTGGGACAGGAAGTGGAGGGAAATCACTCCAATGAGACAGATGGCAAAAAAAAAACATGATGGGGGTTATAACCCTCCCCTACTCTATCCAAAAAATAAATAAAAAGTTTTACCTTTAGTAAGACTTTAATGGGCAGTTGAACACTTGTGAGAAAAATAAAAAGGTTTGGTGCTAATAGTTAAAGTGGATGTAAACTCTTACATGTACCCAGTGAAGTGAACAGCCTCAGACGATACACGAGATGAAACAAATCTCCCTACATAAGTTTTATTTGTATATCTGCTGTCTTCAGCTTTCGACACTGTTTAGAATGTGACCATCGTGTTAGCATTTTTTCTTCCTGTTCCAGTACTGGGTGTGGAGTCTTGGCATACACTGTGTGACAGCTCATTGGAGGAAAGGCACGCACACCCCCCTCCCACTCCACATAGGCAATGGAAGGAAGAAACATGCAGAGCTGTGCTGTGAATAAACCAGCTCTCTGCTAATCTATCTCTATGCACCAAACTTGACACAAATTTCCAGCTGCTCTTATCTTCTGTGTCAGAGAACCTGTCAGAAGTTATCATGCTGATAACAGAGGAACGGAGCAGCAGAAAGACATGGGACTTAGTGCTTTGGAGAGAGATGAGTAAACATTACAGGTATATGTGCATAGGTCAACTTTCATGAATGGGGTTTACATCCATTTCAACTTGTCCTAGTTGAAGCTAGTTGAAAGTGCTTCTGACACAGTTTGCTCAGCTCTTTTGCAATGTCTTTACTGTTGATTTTGGGTTTTTAGGCAGCACTGTACTAAGAGAAATGCAGATGCTGCAAATGCCAGCCTCCTTTTGAAAATGCTAAATGTGTGGCTGTCTCTCACTTAAATGCTTTGCGTCACTGACCTAGAACAAGCCTACAGCAATTAAAAGTCAGAGTTAAATCAGAGCAACTGATCTGTATACTTGTGCTGGGTAAGTGTCCCTAAATTGTCTAAAGACACTGGATCAGCAGCCAGGGATCTAACCCTAACTACTCCTCAAACCACTCCCTCCCCCTCCTAACACTTATTCTGTCTAACCTGTGTAGGAAAGATGTATTTACTTACCTATTTTCAGGCCACTTGTGTCCGATCACATGATCTCCCCTGTATCAGCCAGCACGGGCTGCAGGGGAGAGGAGAGAGCACTCGACAACAGCTGGTAATGCCTGGGAGTGGTGATATCACTCATAGCCTCCTCTGTCCCATCCGTTGTCTGCACTCCCTGCACTGCTGGGTGACAGAGGGGGAGAAGGATCATGTGGCCGAACCAGGGCTACCTGACAATAGGTAAGTGTACAGATTTTTATTTTTCCTTTCTTAGTCAGAATAGGTGTTAGAAGGGGGGAGGGTGTATTTTTTAGAAATAGTTTGGTTTTGCCCAGAACGTTACTTGCGGTAGCTGTGAATCCTGCAGGTCTGGTACAGAATACTCTTAGAATTTTGCACTTTACCTGCAAAGTGCACCGATTGTTTGCGATTATTCTTTTTTTTTCCCCATCATAGTGATCTCCTGATCCTGTATATTATGGGAAGCTGACCTGGTTTACTGTCATCAGATGTCCCACAGTTGTGCCCTGCACCTTTTCTTTTTAACTGAGCTACCCTCGAATATTCCATAAAACCAAAGTAATGTTTATGGTACCATTCTACATACTAGATATTTTGTGTGACCTTTAATTGCATTTCTGCTTCTCTCATTTGATTGGACCCTACACTAGTAACACATACACTATATTGTCAGAAGTATTGGGACGCCTGCCTTTACACGCACATGAACTTTAATGGCATCCCATTCTTAGTCCGTCGGGTTCAATATTGATTTGGCCCACCCTTTGCAGCTATAACAGCTTCAACTCTTCTGGGAAGACTGACCACAAGGTTTAGGAGTGTGTCAGCTATGATTAAGCACCAAACTATGGTGTGAAATGCGTCAACTGTTATTGCTGCTGTACTTGATCTCCACGTTGCTGTATGAGTTTTTTATACACAATAAAGGTGTTGCATCTGGAGTGCGGCCATCCAGGACTTTTTTGCTTTACTTGCTACACAAGGCAGAGCCAGCACCCAGACTTGCAGGGTGGAGGTGTATATCGGAGAGAGGACATGCGGAGCGGTATCTATTCATTTCTGTCTATGGGAATGTTTGACCATTCTTCCAGAAGCACATTTGTGAGGTCATGCACTGATGATAGACGAGAAACTGGGATGCCATTAAAACCACTTGACGACCACCCACAATACATTTACGTCATTACTTTGAAGTTAAATACTGTTGTTATGGCAGCAGCTAGCAGCCATAACCCCAGTATTCTTTTGTACTGTGGATGATTCTCTTTCAGATAAAAGTGATCCCAGCGTTAGATTCGCCACGAGAATATTTTTAGAAGAGGAAGGAGAGGTGCCTCCGCTGCTTCCCGGTCATCGCCAAGCTTACTGGACCTGTCGGTAAGCCCAGAGCCGATCCTTCTGATGCCTGGGCAGGAAGTCGAGTGAGGGCAAGATAGCCCCAACTCGGCTCTATGCCCTTGGAGGACTGGAGCGACATCACTTCTGCCTCTCAGCCTTAAAAGAAAGATTTCCCTTAAAGGCAAAATTACTTTTTTTTTTTTTTTTGCTTTTAAGGGTAAATTAGAGATCTGGGGTCATTTTGACCTCAGATCTCTTAATAAAGAGGACCTGTCTTGCTTATTTCTATTACAAGAGATGTTTACATTCCTTGTAATAGGAATAAAAGTGATAAAAAAGTACCGTAGTTTGTCACCATTCCACCATTGCGCAATTTTAAAGCATGACATGTGAGGTATCCATTTACTCGGCGTAACATCTTCTTTGACATTATACAAAAATATTGGGCTTATGGTGTGACATAAAATATTGGAACAACCACCATTTTATTCTCTAGGGTTTCTGTTAAAAAAAAAAAAAATATATTATATATACCCCCTTCGAAAAAGTCAGTAAGTGACGAAACGTCAGGGACGTGGCCATACGACGTGCCTGGTGATTGATCGGGTGAGCGGCGGTGTCTCACCGGAGAGTCCTGGACCCAAACGCTGGTACATCACGCGTCCGGAGCAAGTGGAGTGGCATCTTGAGAATCACCAAGGATCCATTATTCCCTATATCCTGTGCAGTGGTGCATATTCCAAAGCGTTATCAGCCCTATCCATGAGAGTGGAGGGCAAAAAGTGGGGTGAGTGTTCTAGCTGAAGGGAGTGGAGCACAAAGGTGGCAGACACTTTGTTGGTGTGTTTCTGTTCAGCTTACACTGGAATCTCACTGGATCATCACATATCACTATTCTCCTACTTTTGGACTTTTAGTTTTCCTACTATTGGACTTTTAGTTATACATTGATTTATCCATGTGTGTTTCACTGGAATTTTTCCACTGATTTTTTTCACTTGATTTATTGTCCACTAATTAACTTTGGGATTGGATTTTCAGTGATTATTTGAACACATGTATATATAAATCTTTATTGATTTAATTGTTTGTTTATTTTGTTCACATATATTGTGTGCACTTTTCTGAGTTGAGCGCTGCTAGGTGGGATTATTTTTATTTTTCACTTTTTTGGTATATATATATATATATATATATATATATATATATATATTTTTAAATGTAAGGCGCCTCTTCGAAAGGTAAGTGAGACTTCTCCGCAGCCCCTGTATCTCAGGAGATGCAGTGCTGCGGGGATGGTACAGGAGATTCTCCTGTACCATCTGTGCTATGCCTGTACCATCTCCTGTGCCATGCCTGTACCATCTCCTTTGCCATGCCTGTACCATCTGTGCCGTGCCTGTACCATCTCCTGTGCCATGCCTGTACCTTCCCATGTGCCATGCCTGTACCATCTCTTGTGCCATGCCTGTACCATCCCCTGTGCCATGCCTGTACCATCTCCTGTGCCATGCCTGAACCATTTCTTGTGCCATGCCTGTACCATCTCTTGTGCCATGCCTGTACCATCTCCTGTACAATGTCTGCACCATCTCCTGTACCATGCCCACAGCCCCCCATCTCCTGTACCATGTCCGCAGCCCCTGCAACATGCCCGCAGCCCCTGTTTTGGGTCTCGTGGTGGTCCAGTAGCTGCTGTATTTCCCACCCTAGGCTTATACTCAAGTCAATAGGATTTCCCAGTTTTTTGTGGTAAAATTAGGTGCCTCGGCTTATATTTGGGTCGTCTTTATACTCGAGTATATACGATATATATATATACAGTATATATATATATATTTTTTACTATTTATATATATATATATATATATATATATATATATTTTTTTTTTTTTTTTTTTTTTTTTACTTTCTTTAAATTAGAAAAAACGTGAAAAGAACTTTCCATTATGAAAGCTACCTAAGGTGAAGCAACACTAACAACATTGTGCTGCATTTTTCTAGGCCTAAAAACTGAAAGCCAAGCAATATGTGAAATGTCCCAATTTTTTCAGTGCGTCTTTTTCTAAAGTGTCTTGTGCCCTCTCCTAATAGTTTAGCAATAATCTGTATGTTTGTTGCAGAGCACAGACATAGCCTGCTTTTCAGCCTGCTCTAGTTTTCAGAATGTCCTCCATTGATCTGGTGACAGGATTCTGAGAACTGCAAAGCTATAGATGAACTGATTTAGGTCAAATTACAGATACATCTAAACTTTGTCTACTGGGATTCAATAATGCGTTTGCCACAAAAAAAGAAACCCTTGAACTGCTCTTCTATTTTCATCTGCTCTATTTCTTCATTAGAAAATGTCCTATGGTCATGAGGAAATGGTAGCATGTTCTGTAGGATAGAGAAGCAATTACCCTACTCACAACAATGGGAATTATCTCCTGACTCCAGTGCAGCTTATCCTCAGGCACCATCCATCTTCTTCTGCACTGACATTATTTTTTTATATTATTCAAGCTGCCCGCTTTCTTCTCCCTAGTCCTACAATTCACAGCGTAAAGTAAACATGTTATACAAGAAACACTCATCTGTGCGTTCTCCTTTCCTCCACGCTAGTACATACAGCATAGTATTTATTATGCACTTGTCCTTTTCTTTTGGGATAGTTAAACACAGAAAGGATATTAAAAAAAAAATCTTCCCAAGTATTTTCTAAAGACACCAGTGAAAGGAGGTGAAAACATGGTTTGTTTCTATGATTTAAGGCAGGAACTACAATTCCCATCATGCTTAGTCCTGTCTGTGAATGCCAGAGTTTTACAATGCCTCATGGGATGTGTGGTTCCGCAACAGCTGGAGGGCCGTAGTTTGAGGATCCCTGATTTAATCGATTGTAAAGGCAGAAGGTTATTTTATCTTAATGCATTCTATGCATTAGGATAAACAAAAACCTTCTGTGTGCAGCAGCCCCCTAATACTTACCTGAGCCCATCTTTATACAGCAATGTTGCAGGAGTGTCTCAGCTGCCCAGGACTCTCCTCCTCATTGTATGAGGCAGCAGCGCGGCTCATTTGGCTCCTGCTGCTGCCAATCAAAGTCAGTCAGCCATTTAGCAGAGAGGGGGGGGGGGGGCTCTATGTCTGAATGGATACAGGGAGCTGTGACTCTGCTCGGGTGCCCGATAGCAAGCTGCTTACTGTGGGAGCACTCAATAGGAGGGAGGAGCCAGGAGCACAGAAGAGGGACCCCCGAGAAGAGGATGATCTGGCCCATGCTGTGCAAAACCAACTGCAGAGAGGAGGTAAGTATAACATGTTTGTTATTTAAATAAACAAAACTAGACTTTACAATCACTTTAAGCTCCAGTCCTTGGATTCTACTGTACACCATTTTCCAAGTCACAAAAAGGGCTGCTACAGCGGTCTCTGAGAAGCTTCTGACATACAAGTGAATCAGAGAAGTGAAGGCAGTTTTTTCTGGTGCTGGAGAACCAGCATATGCTGTTGATGCGATGCCTTCCAGCAGTATAGAGGGGCAGGTTAAGTAGACCATTTAGGGCAGGGATCCTCAAACTACAGCCCTCCAGCTGTTGCAGAACTACACATCCCATGAGGCATTGTAAAACTCTGACATTCCCAGACATGACTAGGCATGATGGGAATTGTAGTTCCTGAACAGCTGGAGGGCCATAGTTTGAAGTCCCTTGATTTAGGGGTTAGGTGTTATGTTTGGGGTTAAGTGTTTAGGGACAGATCAAGGGTTAAAGCCTAGTACACACTAGAAGTTTTTTTCATTCAACTGACACGGAGGAGGTGCTGTACTAACCATGCTATCTCCCCTGCTGTGTCCCCCCTGCCGGAAAACACTACAGTCAGCGCTTTCATTCAATGGCTGAGAGTGCTGGCAGATTGGCAGACCTTTTTCGGTTGTGCCCCCTTTGGTCGACTTCTGTTGGACCGTCTGCAGTACACATGGACCAAATTTCAGCTGGTTTCTATTGAAACGGCCAATGCCGTCCAACATTCGGCCAGTGTGTACTAGGCTTAAGTCTTGAGAGGAGGGGGTCACCCTTTAGGGGCTTGGTAGAGTGTTAGGGATTAAAGTTCAACTCAGAGCAAGTAGAATTTATCCTGTGCAGGGGGCTGTGCCCGCGCATAAAGGGTTACTTGCTGGTTTCTGTCTAAGGGAACAAAACAAAGGAAATTTACTTATTCAATCCTTTATTCCCGTCCACAGCTAGACCAGTCCTTGCAGTGCCTGCACCCTCACGCTCCACCGGTGAACAGTCCTGATGACATTAAGAGTACAGTATGGTTCATAGTCCTGCACTGGACTTGAGGACACTGATGGACAGTCCACTGCTGGATCATGAGGAAATGCCACCTGCCAGGGGTGCAGAGAATCAGTTGAGTAAAACATGGTCAAACATTCCCATAGACATACTTCTAAATCTTGTGGACAGCCTTCCCAGAAGAGTTGTAGCTGCAAAGGATGGGCCAACTCAATATTGAACCCTACGGACTAAGACTGGGATGCCATTAAAGTTCATGTGCGTGTAAGGGCAGTTGTCCCAATACTTTTGACAATATATTTATTTATTTATAAATACATTTATTTCTTTTATTATTATTGTTATTATTTTTTTATAAGTTATCACCTCTGTTCTCAGCTGAAAAAGGAGCCTAGAGAGGTGTGGATGGAGAGGCAGCAGTACACTGATCTTCCCAGTGAATGCCTGTGCAGAAGGGTGTGTCAGCACAAGTCTGATCATTAGTGGACAGGTAGGCTGTGCTCCCAGCGCAGCCAGAAAACTGACCATGTTGGGAAAGGTGTGCTTCTATGCCTAGCTTAGTCAATTTAAAAAAGGAAAGCAGGGCACTGGCAGGATCGCCAGGTATTTCACACAAAGGAAGCAATACAAAGAGAACAGGATACATTTTATTGCACACTGGGCTCTGTGTACCGCTGCAGGTGTCAATACAAAGGTAAATACACCCCCCAGATCAGTTCTCAGATCGCAGTTCAAACTGTCAAATGGTGCAGGAATCGGATCACATGGGTGCACCCATTCAATCCGATTCCAGTGCGGACCAAAATAAAAGGGTCCTGCGCAATTTTTGTTTCAATGCCACGCGAGTTCAGCCAATTTGCATCGCACAGACATTGCATGTGATCTTCACAGCAATGTGAATCACATACAATGCAATAGTGTGAACCCAGCCTAAATGAGGTGTAGAGAGGCGATCCCATATCACTGTGTTTATTAGCAGCTTACACCTGATTTTTGGAGAGGCAGGCATGCTGATTGCACAGGTGTGGGCCGGGTTTATTATAGTCCCGGGGTTAGCACTCAGGGCTCACGCTTAGAGACAGCTCCATCCGGGCAGACAGGAGGTCTGGCCCAGGAGTCAGGAGGACTCCACCATACGGACACAAGGTCTGTGTACAGGAGTCAGGAGGGCTCCCACCTTCTCTAAGAGAGAGAGGCTGCAGGTGGCAGTTTGAGTGTACATGTCTGCAGGAGGCAGAGGTAGTCCGTGCCAGCACAGCACGAAGCTGAGCCCAAATAAGCTACAAGAGAGCTTGGGTACTTTTGTGTTGGTCTGAGGAGCAGACCTAGGGCCTAGGCATGAGGCCTGAAGCAGCCACGTGGCAAGCGAGTAAGCCAGAAGGCTGAAGTAACAAGTTATAGTAATGGTGGAACCCCCTGCGAGGGAAAATTGCTGTTGATTTGTGAACTTTCTGTTCTTTCAAAAAAAAGTGGGCTGCCATGCCCTTTAAAAAGCAGTCTGGACTGGCACTCAGGGCCGGCCCTACCATGGGTCCCACTGGGTCCATAGGACCCAGGCAGCACTTCAAATTGACTCCCAAGATTTTTTTTTCCAGCTGTGTCATCAGTTTGCGGCGTGTTACAGGCGGCATGTCCCCATCTCATACTGCTGTGCAAACTGATGAGAATGAGGAGGTGGAGCGCCTCCTCCGGGGAACGTCCCTCACATGATCGTGGTGTGCGCAGTGATTTCAGACATCAGTGCACTCCATCTCATGCAGGGCAAGCTGGATCTTTTTGGGGAGACAGGAGGACTGAGGACAGACAGTGGGTGCTTGGTGGACCGGTCAAGTGGTGAGTTATGGAAGAAGATAACAGTATATATTATATTTTCTAAATTTAATATTTATATAAAATAATGGATGTGGGGGCCTTTTGGTGGGCGTGATTTTTCATTCTCCAATGCCTTGGGCCAGCTCTGCTGGCAATACTTGTTGAAATCGCATGCGCCATTTTAGTTTAATCACCCCAGATCTTTACAGAGGATATACTGGGCCTTATGTATAGAATTTCTGTTTGCTGAAGCAGCCAGTAGGGTTCTTACATTCCTTTTAGGAACTTGGAAACAATATCAGTCTGAACATCACTGTTTGCTGGGAGCAGCACAGACACTTTCACTTATTATACATGAGAGCTGAACACTAATGGGATTACAGTTAAATGGATTACAGCATGGTGGAAGGTTTCATAGCCATGTTAATGTATCACTCAGAAGATGAAAAAAGCAAATGCCTTGGACCCATCCGTTTGAGTACACTTCCATGCAGCAAGTCTTGCGTAAGAGAGACATATGATCATATTTTCTTTTGAGTCTTAAAATAATTATGGTGAAGCGCACAAGTTGTTAATATGAATTTAAAACACAGCTTTCAATAACGAAAGAGCAAAAATAGTGTTAAATAAAGTCGAACTGTGTTGGCCTTCAGCCTGTGATCTTTCCAAATCAATGCAGGAAGCAGAGAGATAGCCAAGATTAAAATAATTCCATACATGCATTCCTTCCGCTCTTCTCAAAGATAAAAGAAAAACAAACTTTCCCAACATAAACAGGATTAGTGCCTGGTGAAAGTTCACCTACAAAAAAACATGACCCTGAGAAAAGTCTGGTCAAGCATTTTTTTTTGCATTTGAACATGGTTGCATCAATAAGCTGTTTCGTGATAGGAAGAAAAAAGCAGGTCATTTGCCTGTTACACATGACCTGACATTGGCGATACCACGTACACAGCTGTCTTTGGCGCTGTCATCAAAGATCTCCACTCTGACAATTATAGATTTCTCCATCCACACACACCTACACTGGTTGAACTGGGTGGACTATTTCTTTATTCAACCTCAACTACTATGAAACTATATGTACTACACATCTTCCCTGCTGGCTATTGTAATCTAAAAGCCGGTACCCCGGACAATCTAAATATCCAAAACTGTGACTGCATCTGGCTGACTATTCAGCCAGCGGTTTTCCACCTGGATTTTTTTCAGTGAAAGTTTACTGAGCTTGGTGGTGATGATTTGAACAGGCCATATACAACAACAAATAAGGTGGATTGAGGAAACACCCCTGCAGGGACATTGTATTCTGACAGCGGCACCCAGTAATCATCCATCTACGCTGTGTAGCACGAATGGTTCGTTGCAGGCTGAACGGAAAAATCTATAGGATAGCTTTTCCACAAACGAGGTGGATGGAGCAATAACCCCCTGCTGGGTAACTGTATTCTGCCAGAATACACTGATCATCGGCTGTGGCCGCTGATCGAGGAAAATGTTCCAATATGTCCCTTTGACAAAAGCTGATCAAGTGATCCACTTCCGTCAAGTGGCGACAGCTCTTCACTTTAAATTTGGCCAGTCCCCGCTTAACTGGTCAAATTTTAAAGATTTAAACCTCATAATCCAGAGAAAGTTTTCTGTGAAAAAATAATTTGTTCATTATAGTGTCCTTTATGTACCTGTCCAGTAGATATGAAATAATAAAAATAGGGTTTGTTAGTGTGGGGCCTTTCCACCTGTCGTTGCTTAAAGTGATACCAAACACATATTGTTTAATTTACATTGTCCCTTCTATTTTTGTATATGGATAATGGCACTGTAATTATTTAAAAAAAAGTACCTTTTTTCTAATCGCTATACAGCAGTCACATGACCCAGCTCTTTCCCAGCCTGTCTGCAGGGAAACATAAGCAGGAGGAGTTTCTAGTCCTCTGCTGCTGGTCAAATGTTCACAGTTAAAAAAAAAACCCAGCCTTTGGAGTACAGAGTCAAAATAAATAATATCAATAAACTGTTTTAATTTGGCATACAAATATATACAGTGAGGGAAAAAAAGTATTAGGTCCCCTGCTGATTTTGTACGTTTTGCCCACTGACAAAGAAATGATCAGTCTATAATTTTAATGGTAGGTTTATTTTAACAGTGAGAGACAGACTAACAACCCAAAATATCCAGAAAAACGCATTTCAAAAAAGTTACAAATTGATTTGAGTTTTAACGAGTGAAATATGTATTTGATCCCCTAAAAATCAGCAAGATTTCTGGCTCCCAGGTGCCCCGATTATTTCTTTGTCAGTGGGCAAATGCACAAAATCAACAGGCAATCAAATACTTTTTTCCCTCACTGTATTTGAAATTAAATCTTTTTTTTTTTTTTATTAGAAAAATGTTTATTGTGCCAATAATCATTAGACACTCACTACAATAAACAAGACAGATAGGGAACTCAGCATATACCCTGTTTCCCCAAAAGTAAGACATCCCCCGAAAATAAGACCTACTTACAGTTTTGCCTCTCGCTGAAATATAAGGCATCCCCCCAAAAATAAGACTTCCCCGATAATAAGGCCTCCCCCGAACATAAGGTCTCCCCGATAATAAGGCCCCCCCAAGGTACCGTAACTCTGGACTCTTGACTGTAGCGGTGGCGCCGCCACGCAGACAGGAAGAGCGAGGTCTCTTTTAATCAGAGAGCCCACGCCACCGCCAAGACAAGCTGCCGCCTGCTGCTCGCTCTGCCCTGATGGAGTCTGGCTGACTCACAATTAGACAGTGAGTCGCATGGGGCAGGAGTTGGGCACATTGTGTGGACACACAGGGGTGACTGAGGTAGGGGGGAAATGTCTGATAAAGGGGTGGGGGGATGTCTGGTGAAGGTGGGGGGAGTGGGATCACTTAAAATGACACAGGAGGATCAGAAGGGGGGGGGATCAAAATGACACAGGAGGATGTAATTTGCTGGCTTGTGATGACAACTACTACCGTACATTATACAGGTAAAAATGTCCTTTTTTTTTGTTCAACAATAAATGTGTACTGTATTCTTCTTCATGGAAAAATAAGACATCCCCTGAAAATAAGACCTAGCGCATCTTTGGGAGCAAAAACTAATATAAGACACTGTCTTATTTTCGGGGAAACAGGGTTCATTAAAGAATTCTACAAATACAACATGGTAAGGCATTTGACTTACCCCTGGGGACCAAATCACCCCAACAGTTAAGAGCAAATGAATAGTATTATACTTCAAAAGCTTAGAAATAATAGATTGGCACTAAGTTACATAGTCAAATCTCAAAACACAAAAAAAAAGGAAAAACAAAATGCAAAAGGGTAAGTTTTACCTCCCTCACCCCTCTGGGGTAAAAGATCAATGGCTAACGGGCCAAAGAAATTAAATCTTTATTATTTTGTGGAACATGGTGTGGGTGTATTTCTGCCCGTCACAGGCTGTGTCACACCCCTCCAGCCTGTGTCTTACAATACGAGGGAGGTGAAGCCTCAATTAATCCACATGTAATATCCCACCCCCAATGTGTTTAGCTGGTTAGTGGGCATGAAGAAGGAGGGAGGGAGTGGGCTGTAATTTACCGCTGTGTATACGCCCACATGTGTGACTCTATAGTCACATAGGCTGTTTAGATGTGATAGGGAGGAAATGCTCAGCATAGAAACTCACTGAAAACTGAGCATGTGCAGAGTTGCCACCACAGCTGCAAAATCACTAGCTAAATTGGGGACATATAGAACAGCAGGATCAACCAGTTTTTTTTTTTCAGAATACAGAAAACGTATCTCATAATGACTATGAACAGCATGTAATACACCATATCCTGATCATTTTTATGATGGGGTTTTAGTGACACTTTAACCACTTCAATACAGGGCACTTTCACCCCCTTCCTGCCCAGGCCAATTTTCAGCTTTTAGCCCTGTTACATTTTGAATGACAATTGCGTGGTCATGCAACACTATACCTAAACCAAATTTATGACATTTTTTTCCCACAAATAGAGCTTTCTTTTGGTGGTATTTGATCACTGCAAGGTTTTTTCTTTTTTGCTAAACAAATAAAAAAAAAAAACGAAAAGTTTGAAAAAAAAAAAAGTTTTTTTGTTTATGTTATAAAATTTTGTAAATAGATACGTTTTTTCCTGCACTGATGAGAACTGATGAGGCTGCACTGACAGGCACTAATGAGGAGGCACTGATGGGGTGGCACAAATATGCAGCACTGATATGCAGCACTGATGGGCACTGATATATGGCACTGATAGGTAGCACTGATATGCAGCATTGGTGGGCACTGATAGGCGGCACTGATGGGTACTGATAGGTGGCACTGGTGGGCACTGATAGGCGGCACTGATGGGCACTGATAGGTGGCACTGGTGGGCAATAATGGGCACTGGTGGGTGGCACTGATAGATTGCAATGATGGGCACAGGTGGGCAGCACTGATAGATGGCATTAATGGGCAGCTCTGATGGGGAGGGCACTGAAAGGGTCCCTGAGCCCTGATTGCCATCCCTGGTGGCCATGGGTGGGCATCCCTGGTGGTCATGGGTCGGCATCCGTGGTGACCATGGGTGGGCAATCCCTGGTGGCTCTAGTGTCACCCCCCCCAAGGGTCTGCACTGGTAATCAATGCTCTGATTACCAGCACAGACCACCCCCCCCCCCCGTCAGGAGAGCTGCAGATCGGCTCTCCTCTACTCGTGCCTATCAGGCACAAACTGAGGAAAGCTGATCAGCGGCACTTCCTATTTACTATGTGACCAGCTGTGATTAGACACAGCTGGTCACATGGTAAAAAGCCTTCGTCATTAGGCTCTTTTCCGGGATCGGAGATGCGGTGAGTCAGACTGGCACACCACAGCACCGATCGCCGAAGAGCGCTGTATCCTGCTGGACATCATATGATGGCCAGTCAGGATAGAGGAACCACTTTGCCACCGTCAATCTGCTATAGGGCGGGCAGCAAGTGGTTAATCCAGTGATGGAGAACCTTGGCACCCCAGATGCTTTGGAACTACATTTCCCATGATGCTCAATGTGACGAACGCCCATTTGCTGGGACGTTCGTCACAGGTTACTGGAGGAGTGTGCAGACCAGCCTCCTGCCCACGGACTATGGCCCTGGATTGTAGGGGAGCGCGGCTCTGGTTGGGGGTGTATGCTGGGGGACCCTTGGAGTACTGTTACTTTGAATTCAAGTCCCTGTCACCCCAAGCGACACAGACTTTGGGCCTAAGCTGCATATTACAACAAAGGACTTCACACAATGAGAGACTAAACAGATGCTAATGACAAAAGACTCAGCTATGGTATACTGGGGGGATGTGAATTGACACTTAAGTTATAATAAGGTGTGTTGAAAATGGAGACGGGCAGTCTGAGAGCCTATGTCTTCTGCTTTCATCTGTTTAGAGGTGGAGTGTGTTCACACTTCTAGGAATGCGTATTCGGCTATGTTTTGGGCTTGTCGTTTGTTGAGTTAATTATGATAATGTTGCAGTCTCATTCACCTATTGTCTCTTTCCAGATGACCAAGGTATGTTGACTATGTTCTGTACGAAATTGCATTTGCATATGATAATGAAATCAAACAAATTTTATATATTGGAAGTGAGTTGTTGAATAAAGGGTCTTTTGTTTTACCCTTCATCGAGCTTAGGCTGATATTTGGGGGGAATTGAGGGGCCAGGTCACTGCATCACGTGAGATTCTGGAGACCTAAGACAGAAATACTTGGTCCAAGTATTGGGGATCTGTTACACTCAACTACACTGCAGATTGCATAAGCATCATGGAAAATGTAGTTTCAAAACATCTGGGGTGCTAAGGTTCGTCATCACTGCTTTAATCTATCGCTGCTGGGCAAAAAAAAAAAAAATCTCAGCTCCCATAATGCAATAGGAGCTTTATCTGCCATTTGTTCTATGCTATTGCAGCATGTCTGAACATAATGTAGTTGCAAGAATGGGTGCACAGAAACATAATTTGTGAGGGTGTCCGCCTTGGTGTTTGTATAGTAGCTGTTCTTCCATAGGATGAAATCTGCATGAAGATAAAAAGTTAATCTAAACCCAGTCACTAGAATTTCATATAAGCTTTAACGTGGTAAATTAATTTGAATAGTCAGTTTCAATATCTTAAAATCTGCAGCTTTTATAAAAAGAATACCTGATAATAATGCTGTGAAGTTCATTGTTCAGGCACTACCTGGTATGGAGTGACAACTATCTCCCAGTTGTGCTTTTGTGTTGTCACCCTGTCACATGCACCCCTGGAGGAGAATATAAGCAGCTGTGTGTGCGGACATGCATTGTTCCTATCAGGAAGACAGAGCAGAACAATGATGTGCAGATGACGTGGGTGCATGTAGAGAGAAAGTGGCTCAAAGAGGCTGGAGGACATTAAGATGTAAACAGTATTTAATGAAAAAATGGCAATTGTTTAGGCAAACTAAATGTCATTCAGTCAGGATTTAAATATGCATTGAGAGGGTATATTTAATAGAGCCACATTTTCTAAATGCCAGCTTTGTATTTAGGCTATAGTTCTTAATGGAAGACACGTCATTGTAATGGGGGAACAAAGGGCAAAATGGGGGGGGGGGGAATAGGGGTTGCTGGATAGACTACATGTTACCTATGCTGTAGTTGTTAACAATGCTGCTTTGTTTCACTGAGATCCTGCTTTTCATTTCCTAGTTTGTGTGTATTCTTACTTTGGGGGGATTTACTAAAACTGTATCATGCAAAATCTAGTGCAGCTCTGCGCAGAAACCAATCCGCTTCCAGGTTTTTGTCCGTCAAAGCTTAAAGTATTACTTAACCCAGGACCCTGCATTCACTATATCTGGTCTCTCACAGTACACAGAACAAGGAAATGCAATGGTTTTAGTAAATAGAAACTGCTAAATACCTTTTCTCATCATCAGTATAGAGCAGTCTTATAACTTCTATCATGTCTGGTTAAAGCTTGTAGGAGGAGTTTTCATTCTCCTCTGACTGTCCTATGAGGCTGCGGGACCCCTGACTCGCTGTCTGGACAGTGCTGATCACATGAACCCTCCAAAGAAAGAAACATTTTCTAGCAATACACACCAAACTGAGCATGTGCAGAGTGACTCCAAAGGCTCTGTCTTATCAGGAGATGGATTGGAGATAGTGGAAGATGGGGAGGAACAGAGAAGACAGAATCAAACAACACAATGCGGAGGAATAACCACTTAGGGTCCACAGTGAGTGGAAAAAAGCATGCTTTAGTGCATATACAGACTGATTTTACTATTGTGTGTTTAGTAACACTTTAATTGAACAAGCCTGAAGTTAGAAGCTGATTGGCTACCATGCACAGCTGCACCACATTTTGCATACTCTAGTTTTAGTAAATTAACCCCATTGTGTCACATGGATTACCTAGCAGATGTATTTTGTTTATTTATTTAAAAAGGTTCCTACAGATGTTTTAAGTCCCGGTTCACACTACCGCGACTTGTCAGGCGACTGGTCAGCCTGACAAGTCGCGGTCCATTCAGTGCTACGGGAACCGTTCTAATAGGAGCGACTCAAGTCGCTCCGACTTAGAAAATAGTTCCTGTACTACTTCGGAGTGACATCGGAGCGACTTGCATTGACTTCCCTTATGTGAAGTCCGTGCAAGTCACACTGAAGTCACGGTGCACGCGACTTCACAGGTCGCCCCCGAAGTTGGATCACCATAGTGTGAACCGACACTAATGCCCTGTACACACTATCAGATTATCTGAAGACTTTTGTCTGCAGACTTACCAAAACCATATAATATGAGGTCAAACCTAAACACTTTCAATTTGTATGCAATCCGGCAGGCCCTTGCACTACATAGAAAAGGTAAATCTGAAGACAAAAGTCTTCAGATAATCTGATAGTGTGTACAGGGCATAAGAGTCTTCACCCAATCTTGAAGGGTCAGTCCATCCAAATCTGAGTTTCGTTTTTAGTAGGCTGGAGTGTTAACGTGCCTGACATTTTCTTGCATCTCTCATGTACTCTATTGATGAAATCTCTATGTGTGTGTGTTTCTGGGTCTATACACCTGTGGTGGCCAAAATGAGGGGTTTCCACTCTTGGGGTCCTTTTATAACAACATTTAGCATTCGCACATCCGCCATAAATAATCCCCATAATGTGTTCAATCTATGCATTCCCTATGATCTTCAGCTCCATCCAGTGGCCATAATGCTGTACTATCTGGAAATACCACAATCAGAAAAATACCACATTATAGCCACTAGAATAGATGAGGGTGACAATCATAGGAAATACACATATTTGACATATTACAGGGACTTTTTTTTTTTTATAGTCCCCTTAGTGTTTTATTTATTTTATATTATGCAGAATGCAACAGCAGGTGTTCCGCTTATACCAAAAATATCACTTCTCAAAATTGATTGTTTAAATGGTTTCTGCCAAAGCTGACCCTAGACCTAGAGTGTGTATTGCATGGATAAAAGATTGCCTGCTTATGTGAACGAGTCAGTGGTGCATGTTCCAGTGTAAGCATGATGTAATCATAAAATGAAACTAGTAATAACAAAAATAAACTTAAAAGTTAGGTTCCAAGTTCCAGTTGAGCTAATGGTGTGCATTGGCTAATAGAAATGTGAGAACTGTTTCATTTGGACAAGCTGTTCTAATCGTGTGAAATGTGTGCAGTCTTGTAGACCTTTGATATTCACTTTGTGGTCAAAGATGAAAGGATAGAATTCTAAGTACACCTGACTTTGTAACCACCATTCCCAATTGCACAGCTAATGAGTTAACAAAAACTTGTTTGCTGTTTTTCTGTACTTTCAAAGTCCTCACCCAGTTTGAATGGGCTGTTCTAGAAAACAGTGGGTGAGATGTGCCTGTGCTGGAAAACCTCTACACAATGGAGTTGATTTACTAAAGGCATTTAAATAGACTGTGCACTTTTCAAAGTGCAGTTGTACTCTGCAAGTGCAGTTGCTCCACAGCTTAGTAAATGAGGTAAAGCTTCACTTTACAAAAAGTACCCAATCACATGCAAGGAAAAGTAAAATAAAAAAGCATTTTTGCTTGCACATGATTGGATGATGGAAGTCAGCAGAGCTTCTGATCTTTTACTAAACTCTGGAGCAGCTGCGTCCTTAATGACTTCATCCCCGAAAAGTTTTACCCCCTTAATGATCAGGCCATTTTTTGTGATACGGCACTGCGTTGCTTTAACTGACAATTGCGTAGTCATGCGACGCTGTACCCAAATAAAATTAATGTCCTCTTTTTTCCCCACAAATAGAGCTTTCTTTTGATGGTACTTGATCACCGCTGCAGTTTTTATTTTTTGTGCTAAAAGTGCTAAAAAAAAAAAGACCGACAATTTTGAAAAAAAAAAAAAACGTACTTTCTGCTATAAAACATTCCCAATAAAAAAAAATTTAAAAATCGAATTTCTTTATCAGTTTAGGCCAATTTGTATTCTGCTACATATTTTTGGTAAAAAAAAAATCCAAAAAAGCGTATATTAATTGGTTTACACAAAAGTTATAGCTTTTACAAACTATGGGATAGATTTATGGAATTTTTTAAATTGTTTTTATTAGTAATGGAGGCGATCAGCAATTTTTAGCGGGACTTCGATATTGGGGCGGACAAATCTGACACTAAGTGACAGTTTTTGGGGACCAGTGACACCAATACAGTGATCAGTTCAAAATAATATGAACTGTTACTGTATAAATTACACTCTCAGGGAAGGGGTTAACATCAGGGGCAATTAAGGGGTTAAGTGTGCTCCTACGGAATGTTTTCTAACTGTGGGGGGAGTGGACTGACTGCAGTAAGAAAGAGATGTGTTTTTGATTCCTAGGAACACACGATATCTCCCTTCCTGTCTTACAGAAAAGCCGTCTGTCTTGTTGTCAGTCTCCTTGACAATCGCGGGATGCCGGTCAACTGGCTCCCGCTGTGTCCAATCACAGCGGGAGCTTGGCTCCAGCAGCGTGTGCGTGCCCCCTAGAGCCTTAAAGTACGTGATTTTGCGCTTAAGGGCTGCCCTGCCGAAGTATATGTACGGTGGGCGGTCCTTGTGTGGTTAGAGTATAACCATGGCCTTCTATTAAAAAAATACATATATGTATATACACTGCAGTACTTACTTTTTTCCTTAGTCCCCTGCAAAGTCCCACAAATACCTGCCAATGCTGCCAGTAAAATCCACCTAATGCAGCTTTCTGTGATCATGTGGCAACAATGCTGCACTGCACCTGAATTCAGAGTAGAGTTGTCACTCTTAAGTAGGCACTATAATCTGATGAAAAAAAAAATGTTGCAGGGGTGTGCCTATCAGCATTGTCACTGATTTTTTACAAGTCTGTAGCTTGTCAATTAGCACCTTGCCACTCCTAGTCTTGCCAATGGCTTTCTGGAATGACAGCACTGCCTCTGCTGCTGAAACCTCCCACTGTGAGCTGCAGTGGCTAGGAGGGAGAACGTGTGAGACACAAATGAAGAACCATTTGGCCAAGTAAGGTAAAGTAAAGAAAGTGTCTTGTTTACTTTATGGGGTTTGTGCATCAACGGGTTCCGAAGTTGCTGGAGGGGATGTCCCCCCTCCTGCCACTCACAGTTGTTTCTCAGGCTTACCGTTTCAGCCGGTTAGCCCGAGAAACGATTCGAAGATGTGGCCAGCTGCTCCCGTAGGCGAACAAAGAGTTAATACTCTTTGATTGCCTCTATGGCTTGGAGGACCAGGGGGATATCATGATGTAATTTCCAGTCCGGGCTGGAAATAATTAAATGTTTGGGGTTTTTTTTTTTTTAAAGCAAAAGATCAAAAAAAAGAGATTTGGGGTCTTCTTGGCCCCAGATCTCTCCATAAAAAAGACCAGTCATTCCTATTTCTATTACAATGGATGTTTACATTCTTTGCAAAAGGAATAAATGTGCTAAAAAATAAATAAATTAAAGGGACAGTGTAAAAATAAAAAGTAAAATAAATAAGAAAAAAAAATTAAAATGTCTCCAGCCCTCTGTGCACACGCGCAGAAGTGAACGGAAATGTAAGTCGTGCTTGCATATGTAAACGGTATTCACACCACACATGTATCACAGGTATCATTGTGAACGCTAGAGTGAAGGCAATAATTCTAGCACTTGACCTCCTCTGTAACTCGAAACAGGCAACCTGTAAAGGCGTTTAAATAATTTTTAAGCACCTTAATTTGTTGCCAGTCCACTAGCGTGCGCAATTTTAAAGAATGACATGTTAGGTAAAGGGAAGGGTGACCCCCTCCTCTCAAGACTTAACCCTAGTACACACGGCCCGAATGTTGGACAGCATTGGCCGGTTCAATAGAAATGGCCCATGTGTACTGAAGATGGTCCGACAGAAGCCGACCAAATGAGACACGGCTTGAAAAAGGTGTGCCAATCAGCACTCTCCGCCTTATACCACTTCCTGACCACCCGCTGCCTTTTAGGGTGGCTCTCCTGCGTAAACTGACGTAGACCTACGTCGGTCACGCGTGGGAAGCTAGGGGGCGTGTTGTAAACACAGCTGACCGTTCTTCTCCCTGGAATGATCATAGAGCCCATGTGATCCTTCTATATAGGATCACATGTCTCTATGGTCATTTCAGAAGCCACGCCCCCCCCACAGTTAGAATCACTCCCCTAGTTTCACATTTAACCCACTGATCACCCACAGGGTTAACCCGTTCTCTGCCAATGGCATTATTACAGTAACAGTGCATATTTTTAGCACTGATTACTGTAGTAATGTCACTGGTACCCCCAAAAGTGTCAAAAATGTCAGTTAGGGGTCCGATCTGCCTGCCGCAATGTCGCAGTCCCACAAAAAAATCGCAGATCGCCGCCATTACTAGTTAAAAAAAAAAACAATAAAAATGGCATAAATCTTTCCCATAGTAGTCGCAATAACTTTTGCACAAACCAATCAAAATACGCTTATTGCGATTTTTTTTTTTTACCAAAGATATGTAGCAGAAAACAAATTGGCCTAAAATGTTAAAAAATTTAGATTTTTTAATTTTTTTTTGAGAATGTCCTATAGCAGAATGTGAAAAATATATTGTTTTTTTTTTTTTTTTTTCAAAAATGTCACTCTTTTTTTGTTTATAGCGCAAAAAATAAAAATCGCACAGGTGATCAAATATCACCAAAAGCTCTATTTGTGGGAAAAAAAGGACATCGATTTTATTTGGGTACAGCATCGCACGACCACGCAATTGTCTGTTAAAATAACGCAGTGCCGAATCGCAAAATAGGGCCTGATCAGGAGGGGGGCAAATCCTTCCAGTCTTAAAGTGGTTAAAGAAAGCGCTGACTGTAGTGTTCCGGGGGGGTGCACAGCAGGGGAGATCGCATGGTTAGTACAGCGCCTCCCCCGGAGGTGTCAGTTATTTTTTTTTTCATTCAGCCTTGCTAAGTTGATCTGTCTCTTAACCCCAATCATAACACCTAACCCCTAAATAAGGAACTTCAAAACTATGGTCCTCCAGTTGTTCAGGAACTACAATTCCCATCATGCCTAGTCATGTCTGTGAATGTCAGAGTTTTACAATGCCTCATGGGATGTGTAGGTCCGCAACAGCTGGAGGGCTGTTGTTTGAGGATCGATTGGAAAGTGTCATTGTCTTATTTCCTTTGCCCTAATTGTTCAGTTTAAATAGTTCATATGTAAGGTGAATTTCACTTGATATTTGTGTACCAGATGTTGCATTCCTATTCTGGCTCTGATGAAGAGGCTAAGCTTTGAAACGCGTTAGCCTCTAACTATCATGACTGTGGACTGCAATTTGATGGACTCTGTCATTCGAATCCGATATGCTGGCTTACAACTTATGTTTGTGAGTAGATATATTTTTTATCTGTTAATAATAAAGCTCTATTGAGGATAATGCACTAGGCCAGTGCGCCCTTTCTTTGTTTTTGTTTGTAGCTTCTGGTCGACCATCCAGGTCGTAGTGGGCAGCAAGGCCTTGCCATTGAGGATGCCAAGTAGGAGTCCCATAATAGGAGTGAACTGGGAGCCTTGTATCTGAGCGCAGGAGTTTTCTTCTGACGCTCATGTTGAGAGCAATGGTTGTTATACTAATTTGTCTTTTTTGTATCTTGTCAATAAAAAGAGTTAAAAAAAAAATTAGATTTTTCCCCAAAAAAATTGTGTTTGCAAAACCGCTGTGCAAATACAGCATGACATAAAAAAAATTGCAACGATCGCCATTTTATTCCCTAGGGTCTCTGCTAAAACTGTAGCTTCTGGTCGACCACCCAGGTCGTAGTGGGCAGCAAGGCCTTGCCATTGAGGATGCCAAGTAGGAGTCCCGTGATAGGAGTGAACTGGGAGCCTTGTATCTGAGCGCAGGAGTTAGATGCTTAGCATCATCATTTTCTTCTGACGCTCATGTTGAGAGCAATGGTTGTTATACTAATTTGTCTTTTTTGTATCTTGTCAATAAAAAGAGTTAAAAAAAAAATTAGATTTTCCCCCAAAAAAATTGTGTTTGCAAAACCGCTGTGCAAATACAGCATGACATAAAAAAAATTGCAACGATCGCCATTTTATTCCCTAGGGTCTCTGCTAAAACTGTAGCTTCTGGTCGACCACCCAGGTCGTAGTGGGCAGCAAGGCCTTGCCATTGAGGATGCCAAGTAGGAGTCCCGTGATAGGAGTGAACTGGGAGCCTTGTATCTGAGAGCAGGAGTTAGATGCTTAGCATCATCATTTTCTTCTGACGCTCATGTTGAGAGCAATGGTTGTTATACTAATTTGTCTTTTTTGTATCTTGTCAATAAAAAGAGTTAAAAAAAAAAAAAAACCTGGATTTTCCCCCAAAAAATTGCGTTTGCAAAACCGCTGTGCAAATACAGCATGACATAAAAAAAATTGCAACGATCGCCATTTTATTCCCTAGGGTCTCTGCTAAAAAAAAAAAAAAGAAATAATGTTTGTGGGGTTATAAGTAATTTTCTAGCATAAAATACTGATTTGTAAACAAAAAGTGCCAGAAAAAGCCTGGTCGGCAAGTAGTTAAATGAGTGGGGCAGTTAGCCATTCATGAAATTAGGCGTTTCGCCTTTTACTTGTTATTGGGCAGGGATCCTCAAACTACGGCCCTCCAGCTGTTGTGGAACTACACATCCCATGAGACATTGTAAAACTCTGACATTCACAGACATGACTAGGCATGATGGGAATTGTAGTTCCTGAACAACTGGAGGGCCATAGTTTGAAGACCCCTGTTAATGGGTATTTGTGTAGAGCCCAAGTCCTCCTGATATGTCTTTTGTTGTATTATTTGAGTGTTATATGCTCTGATTTGTCAGGAGGGAAGGATGTTATGAGTCACTCCTCTGATATGATATTGAATGATACATTAATCTGTTTGACAGTGTGCATTGTCTATATTCCTTAATATCCTCCTGCCCCAGTTCTGCTCAGCAGCCCATAAACAGCAGCATTAGAGCAATGTCTTCCAATACTGCCTTCAGGGAGCATACTGCTGGAGAGCTCCTGGCACTGCAGCCCCTCCCCTCCCCCCCCTCTCTCTCTTTATCATAAAGGACCCAGGGATAAAGACATTAGAACCCACAGACAATCCTTGTCATTGCTACATCTTCATATATAGATTGTTATAAAAAACCGTCCACGTATACAAGACATAAATCACATTGTCCACATGCTGGATGCAAGGTGTCTAGGCAGGATGGACATAAACACAGCAAATTGGTTGAGTGCATCTGGACAAACTGAGGAAAATTGCATAGGCAAACCCCCTTTATTCAATTCTGCTTTCACAAAGTAATCATTCTAGCTCAAGCATGAACTTAACATTAAGGAATCAAATAGAAACTGCTCCAAAATAACCCCACTTGGTGTGAGAAAGCAGAGGGTTACGCTCGCTGGGAATGGCTGAGCTGTTCGGCGTGCCGTGGCAATCTGGGAGCTGCTTTTTAACAGCTGATTAACAAAATTCCATGCGGGAAAAGCCATGCCAGTCTGCCATAGCATGCAAGTGGTGCGCTTTTCCACTTTATTGCTGACAATAGAAAAAAAATCCTACGGTTCATGAAATTTATCAAGAGAAATGTTAATGTATTGAAGCTTTACACAGGCAGAACAATAGACCTTAATTAACAGTTTTTAGTAAAAAAAAAAAAAAAAAGCTGATTGTTTTACCCATAGCCGTTTCCACCTTTTCATTCTCTTGTAGTAATTAGCAGAGAAGGAAAGAGTGAGAATCAGGTTGGTTTCTATAGGCAATAATAATCGCTCTTCCTCCTGACAGAAGGTCGATGGACATTATCCAGCTACGTGAAGATGATTGGAAAGGCTTCTTAAAGTGGATCTTTACCAACTTGATAAAAAAAAAAAAAATTCTTTAAAATTTAAAAAAAATTCTTTAGTAAGAAACATACCGTATATACTCGAGTATAAGCCGACTTTTTCAGCATGTTTTTATGCTGAAAAAGCCCCCCTCGGCTTATACTCGAGTCACGGTCTCACTTACCTTTTAAAAATGGCACCAGCCGGCACCAACACGTCATCGTGCATGCGCCGTCTGCCCGATGACGTCATCTGTGACATAAAGGGGTGGCACCACCAAGAGGCCATGCCCCTAATGGCTATATAATAAGCTGCGCAGACCCGGAGCCGGCATAATCACCGTAGACATAGTCAGAGCAGGACCGGAGGTAGAAGAACACCAGAGGAGGAAGAATAGTGGGGAGTGCGTGCTGCCGGCGGCGGGCTCTCGCCCCCACTAGGCAGCAGGGATGCTGATCCACAGGACCGGCGGCCACGATTGCCACTGGGCACCTGCAATTGCTCCCCGCTGAGAGAGAAAGACGGTCAGCAGTTGTAAACACAGCCGACCGTTCTCTCTGAAATGACCACAGAGCGCCTGTGGGCTCACAATTAACTCTTTGATCACCCCTAGGTTAACCCCTTCCCTGCCAGTGTCATTATTACAGTAACAGTGGATATTTTTTAGCACTGATTACTGTAGTAATGTCACTGGTCCCCCCAAAAGTGTCAAAAATTTGAGTTAAGGGTCCGATCTGGTCGTCGCAATGTCACAGTCCCGCTAAAAATCGCAGATCGCCGTCATTACTAGAAAACAAAATACATTTTAAAAATAGGCATAAATCTTTTCCCTAGTTTGTAGACGCGAAAACTTTTGCGCTTATTGCGATTTTTTTTAACCAAAAATATGTAGCAGAATACAAATTGGCCTAAAGGGATGAAAAATTTAAATTTTTAAATTTTTTTTGGAAATGTTATATAGCAGAATGTGAAAATTATTGTTTTTTTTCTTTTTCAGAATTGTTGCTCTTTTTTTGTTTATAGCGCAAAAAATTAAAAACGCACAGATGATCAAATACCACCAAAAGAAAGCTCTATTTGTGGGAAAAAAAAAACATCAATTTTATTTTGGTACAGTGTCGCACGACCACGCAATTTTCTGTTAAAGTAACAAAGTGCCGAATCACAAAAAATGGCCTGGTCATTAAGGGGGCAAATCCTTCCGGTCCAGAACTGGTTAAAGTGGAACAGAACCCATCGATTTACCTGTTGCCCATAACAGTTCCATTCAAGGCACGCTGTGAATGATAACTGTCACTGTTGCTTGTATTCTCAATAGAACTGTCAAGCCATCAAATGACTAGCGTCATAAATTGATCACATGTGCAGCAGCATGCAGCCGCAGATCAAACAGAGGCTAAGATAGCATCTTTCTTGGCTGTAAAGGATAGGAGGGTTTAGTTCTGCTTTGAATCTGTATTTGTCCATTTTCTTTTGGTATGTAACAGAAACCAGAAGAAAACTCATGCTTTGTCATGAGCTGGTACGTGATGTAGTGTTTGAATGAAATGTAATAGCCTTACAGGAAATGTTTGGTTCTATTAATTGCTTCCCTTTCAAAAGTTTTCATTAATGATTGAATTACTGAAATAAGACTTGATCAATCACATTTCACAGAAAGCAAAGCAGAAAAGCAAACAGCTAAAAGAGGAGGGCTGCAAACCCTTTTTCTGGTGTCACACCCATAAAAGGGTGGCCATGCACAGCTCAATGAACATAATCAATTGGAAATATATAAACATTGCTTGCAACAAGTGAGCCAAGTACAGATACGTATCAATGTGTGCTTGCAGGATGTGCATGCACATACACTATCTTGTCAAAATAATTGGAACGCCTGCCTTTACACGCACATGAACTTTAATGGCATCCCAGTCTTAGTCTGTAGGGTTCAATACTGAGTTGGCCCACCCTTTGCAGCTATAACAGCTTCAACTCTTCTGGGAAGACTGTTCACAAGGTTTAGGAGTGTGCAGAGTTGTATAAAGTACTCGAAACCCATACTTGAGTAAAAGTACAAGTGCTCGATCAAAAAGTGACTTGAGTAGAAGTGGAAGTGCTCGATCAAAAAGTGACTTGAGTAGAAGTACTAAAGTATTCAACATTTTTTGTACTTAAGTATTGCAAGTAGTTTTTTTTTTAATTTTGCTACTCAAGTACTGAAAGTAAAAGTACCAGTAGTTTTGAAAAAAAAAATTGCTACTCAAGTACTGAAAGTAAAAGTACTTTGTTATGTAGTTATTCAAGAAAGAAGTCAAAAGTTTGAACATCATATTGTTTTTTATTATTTCAAATGCAGCTTTTATTTATACATACAGTAGCATTTATTTTCGTATGCGCTGATAATACCCATGTTTTGAACTTCATGAAACCTGCCATCTACTGTTCTGGCAGTGGTAATTTTTATAATTGTAACGAGTAACTATGCAGCACGAAAAAAAAAATATCGGAGTAGAAGTATTGAAATCATTGAAAAAATGTAGTGAAGTAAAAGTGGAAGTAGGAGAAAGAAATTATACTCTAGGAAAGTACAGATACCGCCTTTCCGTACTTAAGTACAGTAGTGAAGTAGTTCTACTTAGTTACTATACATCTCTGGGAGTGTGTCTATGGGAATGATTGACCATTCCTCCAGAAATGCATTTGTGAGGTCAGGTACTAATGTAAGACGAGAAGGCCTGGCTCATAGTCTCCACTCTAATTCATCCCAAAGGTGTTCTATCGGGTTGAGGTCAGGACTCTGTGCAGGCCAGTCAAGTTCCTCCACCCCAAACTCGCTCATCCATGTCTTTATGGTCCCTGCTTTGTGCACTGGTGCACAGTCATGTTGGAACAGGAAGGGGTCATCCACAAACTGTTTTCACAAAGTTGGGACCATAAAAACGTCCAAAATGTCTTGGAATGCTGATGACTTAAGATTTCCCTTCCCTGGAACTAAGGGGCCAAGCCCAACCCCTGAAAAAAAAAAAACAAACCTACACCATAATCTCCCCTCCACTAAATGATTTGGACCAGTACACAAAGCAAGGTCCATAAGGACATGGATGAGTGAGTTTGGGGTGGAGAAACTTGACTGGCCTGCACAAAGTCCTGACCTCAACCCGATAGAACACATTTGGGATGAATTAGAACGGAGACTGCAAACCAGCCCTTCTCGTTCAACTTCAGTGGCTGACCTCAGAAATGGGCTTCTGGAAGAATGGTCAAACATTTCCATAGACACACTCCTAAACCTTGTGGACAGCCTTCCCAGAACAGTTAAATCTGTTATAGCTGCAAAGGGTGGGCCAACTCAATATTGAACCCTACGGACTAAGACTGGGATGCTATTAATGTTCATGTGCGTGTTAAGGCAGGTGTTCCAATACTTTTGACAATATAGTGCATGTCTTTGTGCAACCGGACAGCAATACTTGACACCAACCAACTCCCTTATCTATAGGAAAATAGAATCATTTTTATATCATATTTTACCACCCAATTAAAGTGGTCTTAAATCCTCACATATACCCCCTGAAATTACATGCCTCGGGTCATACCTGTTTATCTGCATCCCTCTCGCCTCTACATCTGTTCAAGTACAGAATTTAGACAACATTTTGGATCTTCAGAAGGCAAGGGGGAACTGATGTCACACACTGCACATCATAAAGCTAAATGGAATCTGAAACCTGAGTGGAGGGAAAGGACACCCCCCCCCCCCACACACACACACACACACACACAATCTCATAGGGAAACAGTCACAGCTAAGCATAGGCGTGCGCACGGGGTGTGCCGGATGTGCCTGGGCACACTCTAATCACCCTGGTCTGAGTAGATTCCCCCCTGCATCTTGGCTGCAGAGAAAAGGACTGGAGAATCTCTGTCCTCTGTCCCTTTCTCTCTCTCAAAAGTGAGACATCAGGGGTGATATTTCACCAAAGCCCAAATATTTCGCCAAATAGGGCTCCTAAAAAATACTGTAAAAAAAAAAACATATAAAAAATAAACTACTGCCATAAACCTCTTCCGTACTGACATCATCTGCTGCTCTACCAACACTGTCTATTACCATATGTATATATATATATATATATATACATATATATGCACACACATACACACGCACGCATGTTTGAGCTTTGGAGTGCACACTCGAATGCATTAGGCTGCGCACACCTATGCAGCTAAGGCTGCCAATCACATGCTGTGTGCTTGAAGGATGGGCCATCTCCCAGGATTGTCTGGTGTTGGTATGACTGTCAGAAGTGCAGATAGCAGAGAAATGACAGAGCATACAGAAATCACACGAGTTGCTTTGGATAGAGGCAAGTACATGCTATAGAAGGAAATGCTTTGTTCATTTTTCATTTCAGAGGTTTACTATAATTTTAAGTTCAAGAGAGAATTTTAGGAAGGAAATCTCTTCCCATACCAAAGAAACAGTTATTCTAGTGTGGCACATTTTCCCCAACTGCCAATTTTGATGAGGATTACCAAAAACCTTGAAAGACAGACATCTGATTGCAGTAATATAGATGCATTGACTATGTTTATTAGGAGTTCACAAGACACCAAAGGTAGAAGACAGGTAGACTGTGGTACTAACCAGTGCCATCTTGAGTGCCGGTTCACACTGATGCGGCTGCGGCGATCGCATGTAATGTCGGAGCGCACTGCTCCTTCATTACATGCGATCGGCTGTGCGGTGCGAGTTTAGCCATACACTTTGTATGGCTAAATTTGCACCGCACCCGCAGCAAAGACGCACAGGACCCTTTTTTGCAGCCGCATCAGGATCGGATCGCACAGCGGTTCACACTTGTGCAATCCAATCCTGTGCGAACTGCAAGATCGCACTGCGATATGAGATCAAACTGGGGGTGTCGTTAAGATTACATTGACACCCCCAGCGTATAACATATGGCAGTGTGAACTGCCAGGGGTGCGTTTGCGATGCAGGAACAGGCTGCGAATTCGCAGGCTTCCCGCATCGCATAAGTGTGAACCGGCACTAAGTGCCTTATAAGCCCCTGGGCAATGCAGTGCACTGGGGCCCCCTGCCTACACAATCACCCACGAGAATACACATTACAGGGAACACTATATACTACAAGAGAGTACAACTACTACCTGGAGGATATATACCTTACTATATACATATTACAGGGACCAATATATACTACAAGAGAGTACAACTACCTGGAGTATATACCTTACTATATACATATTACAGGGAACACTATATACTACAAGAGTCTCTTGTAGTATATAGTGTTCCCTGTAATATGTATATAGTAAGGTATATACTCCAGGTAGTTGTACTCTCTTGTAGTATATATTGGTCCCTGTAATGTGTATATAGACTATATACACATTACAGGGAACACTATACTACGAGAGAGAGTACAACTACTACCTGGAGGATATATACCTTACTATATACATATTACAGGGACCAATATATATAGAAAGGTATATCCTCCAGGACAGAGTTGTCTGTCTCTTGTGTCATCGATTCGATCGTAAATCATTGCCAGCCATGAGAGAGTTAAAAAAATAATATATCATTAATCATTTAATCAATCAGATTCAGCCTGGCAGGCTGTGGGCCATGGCAGCCTTACCTTTACAACGGCTCAGCTGCACATGGGAGGAGGTGGGTGGAGGCGGAGGCGGAGCCAGTTGGGTCGAGACGGAGGAGAGGAGGACGAGCCGACTCGGAGGAGGATCCTCCTCCGAGTCCTCCGCTGCGGCGCTGTGCATCCTGGGTCTGCTCTGCTAACGTCACTGGTTGCTAGATGCCAATCGGGCTGGCCTTAGCAACCAGTGTGCACTGCAGTGCAGACTCAAGCCACGGCCGCTGCCGGCGGGCGGAAAGAAATAAGGGGGGGGGGCCCGGGCTGGCAGACAACATAACGGGGGGGCCCTAGACCACCAGGGACATGCCACCATCCATGTGGGGCCCCTTGGCAAGTGGGGCCCCCGGGCAACCGCCGGGCATGCCCAGTGGAAAAGACGGCCCTGGTACTAACCAGCTGGAAAAAATAACTGTGCATTCGCACAGCCCTGAATCCCTATGCAATCTGAAGGTTTAGTAAGGTGCTGAACATTCAGATCTTCCAGATTTGGCCCTGAAGAAATGTGGCCAATCTGTTATTGAACCTGAGCATTAAGCCTAGTGTACCTGGCCCGAATGTTGGGCGACATCGGGCGGTTAGGGAAAAAAAAAAAAAAAACAGCCGACATACCCTTCCCCCTTTTCCTCCCCCCCTTTTTTTTTTCTTCCATCTTTCTCCCCCTCTTTTTCTTTCCCTCTCTCTCCTTTTTCCTTTATCTACTGTGTACTTTTCTTTTCTAATCTCTTTCTTTTCTTAACTATCTAATCTAACGGATGAATCACTCAGCACACATCTGCATTGAGGTTTCATCTGTGGTGGGCGACGTATAATGTTATGGGCTCATGCCCCAGATATGTTTCTGCAGTCGCACACCCAACTAATCAGTGAGCCAACTTTTATATTCAGTGCTCATCAGTGCAGGAAAAAACGTATCTATTTTACAAAATTATATAACAAACAAAAAAAAACGTTTTTCTTTTTTTCAAACTTTTCGGTCTTTTTTTATTTGTGTAGCAAAAAAGAAAAAACCTTGCAGTGATCAAATACCACCAAAAGAAAGCTCTATTTGTGGGAAAAAATGACAAATTTGGTTTAGGTACAGTGTTGCATGACTGCGCAATTGTCATTCAAAATGCAACAGCGCTAAAAGCTGAAAATTGGCCTGGGCAGGAAGGGGGTAAAAAGTGCCCGGTAATGAAGTGCTTAAACAGACCATAGTCTGTACTACATAGCTAACAAACAAGTCTGAATAAGAAAATCATGTGAATGTTCAGCTAGAAGCATGATAAATTATTGAAATGGACAGAATTTTATTAGAAGTATCATGAATCCCAAACGAAATCATGTAACCTTTGTATATGTAGAGTTGTACTCATAGCCCCCATCTATTGCACATGTTCCTCCATCCCTGCATTGTGTTCTTGTTTGTTTCCAGCCAGTGTTGTTCCAGCTGGAATTGGAACATTTTATTGCGCTGCATTACTGTCTGTAGGCAACTTCCGTTCCAGCTGTTGCAGCACTGTAGATGCTTCCATGCTGGGCTAAAAAATACATTTCTTTGTGGAATGAAATTTATTCTGAAAACTATATAAAAAAAATATTGAACTTCTAGCGGATTACATATCAAAACCTAAAAAAATAGACGGCTTATTTGGAATCTAAACCAGACAGATTTAACCACTTCAATACCGGGCACTTTCACCCCCTTCCTGCCCAGACCAATTTTCAGCTTTCAGTGCTGTCACACTTTGAATGACAATTGCGCGGTCATACAACACTGTACCCATATGAAATTTCCATCATTTTTTCCACACAAATAGAGCTTTCTTTTGGTGGTATTTAATCACCACTGGGTTTTTTATTTCTTGCTAAATATAACCAGTTACATTTGGCCAGTACCCTATTATGCCTATAGGATGTTTTTTTGTATAGTTCTCAACAATGGAAAAGCTAGTAATGGGACAAAATAAACCCTGTACATAATGTCAGGGAATATGAGAATCCACCAATAATCTGCTGTGATATATCATAACACAGACTAGGCCATGGCAAACTTTAACCACTTAAGGACAGGAAGCTTTTACCCCTTAACCACTTAAGCCCCGGAAGATTTTACCCCCTTCCTGACCAGGGCCTATTTTGTGATTCTGCATTGCGTGACTTTAACGGACAATTGCGCAATCGTGCGACGCTGTACCCAAATGAAATTGACGTCCCTTTTTTTCCCACAAACAAAGCTTTCTTTTGGTGGTATTTGATCACCTGTGCGATTTTTTGATCATGCACTATAAACAAAAAAAGAGCAACAATTTTGCAAAAATAACAATATTTTTCACATTTTTTTATATGAAATTCCCCCCCAAAAAATTTAAAAATCAAAATTTTTTAACATTTTAGGCCAATTTGTTTTCTGCTACATATGTTTGGTAAAAAAAAATCGCAAAAAGCGTATTTTGATTGGTTTGCGCAAAAGTTATTGCGTTTACCAAGGGAAAGATTTTTGTCATTTTTATTGTTTTTTTTTTTAACTTGTAATGGCGGCGATCTGCGATTTTTTTTTTTGCGGAACTGCGACATTGCGGCAGACAGATCGGACCCTTGACTGACATTTTTGACACTTTTGGGGGTACCAGTGACATTACTACAGTAATCAGTGCTATACATATACACTGTTACTGTAAAAATGACACTGGGAGGGAAGGGGTTAACTTTATTGGAGAGGAAGGGGTTAAGTGTGTCCCTAGGGGCGTGCTTCTAACTGTGATTGGATGTGGCTGTGTGTGTAACAGCAGAGATCAACGGTCCTACATAGCAGGAATGTATGATCTGTGCTGTTACACAGGGAAGAATGATAGGCGGCTTTGTTTACATTGGCCGTCTGCCTTTCTCCTGGTGTAACCGACGATCGCGAGTGACCGGCGGACATCGGGTCCGCCAGTCACACGCGCGGGCTGCTTAGTGAACGAGCGGGGGCAGGAGCGATCGCCCCCTATTGGCTCCCAGGCTAGTGACGTACCAGTACGTCACTTTGCCTGGGAGGGGCTGAACGCCGCCGTATATAGTCGGGCGGCGGTCGGCAAGTGGTTAATGACCAGGCCGTTTTTTGCGATAAGGCACTGCGTTAATTTAACTGACAATTGTGCGGTCGTGCAATGCTGTACCCAAATAAAATTGATGTCCTTTTTTCCCCCGCAAATAGAGCTTTCGTTTGGTGGTATTTGATCAACTCTACGGTTTTTATTTTTTGTGCTATAAACAAAAAATAGCGACAGTTCTGAAAAGAATATATATATTTTTTACTTTCTGCTATAAAACATTCCTAATAGAAAACATTTAAAAATCAAGTTTTTTCATAAATTTAGGCCAATATGTATTCTGCTACATATCTGCCTCTTTTTGAGTGCCTCACCGGCGCGCCAGGCCCCTCCCTCCTGCCCAAAGAGCAAGCAAGCTTGCAATAGGGACACCCAAGCAGGCTCACTCCTGAGCCGCAACTCTGCGTGTCCATTTACACACAGAGCCACGGCTCGGCCCACCCTCTCTCTCTCCTCATTGACTCAGTGGCTGTGATTGACAGAAGTGGGAGCCAATGTCTTAGCTAATGAGGAGGGAGAGTCCCCAGAGAGTCAAGGGTCTCGTGCACATCTCTGGATCGCAATGGGGATCAGGTAAGTATTAGGGGGGGGGCTGCTGCACAGAGAAGGTTTTTTACCTTCATGGATAGAATCCATGAAGGTAAAAAAAACCTAGAGAAACCACTTGAACCTTTTTGGGGAAAGAAAGTATGGGAGTTATATCTGTTTAACCGCTTGCCGACTGCTCACAGTATATTTACTGCGGCAGTCGGCCCCTCACAGGCAGAGTGACGTAGGTCTACGTCGCTCGCCTGTGAGGCTCTGGGGAGCGAGCGCGGAGGCGCGCTCAAGCGCGGTCACGGACCCCCCCGCGCGTGTGACCAGCGGACCCGATGTCCGCCGGTCACTCGGCGATCGGCGGGGGAGAAGGAGAATATCAGGCAGCTTGTGTAAACAAGCCACCTGTCATTCTCCTCGCTGTAAAAACACTGATCACTCGGATCTAGTATGTAGATCCGTTGATCAGTGTCCTTACAGCTAGAGCCACAGCCAATCACAGTAAGAATCACGCCCCTAGGGACACACACAGCCCCTCCCTCCCAAATAAAGTTAACCCCTTCACTACCAGTGCATTTTTACAGTAACAGTGCATATATATAGCACTGATTACTGTAGAAATGTCACTGGTAACCCCAAAAGTGTCAAAAATGTCAGTCAAGGGTCCGATCTGTCCACCGCAATGTCGCAGTACCGCAAAAAAAATCGCAGATCGCCGCCATTACACGTTAAAAAAAAAAACACCAAAAATGACAGAAATCTTTCCCTTTGTTAGTAAACGCGATAACTTTTGCGCAAACCAATCAAAATACGCTTTTTGCGATTTTTTTTACCAAACATAGGTAGCATAAAACAAATTGGCCGAAAATTTAAAAAAATTTTGATTTTTACATTTTTTTTTGGGGGAATTTCATATAAAAAAATGTGAAAAATATTGTTATTTTTGCAAAATGTACGCTCTTTTTTTGTTTATAGCGCAAAAAGTAAAAATCGCACGGGTCATCAAATACCACCAAAAGAAAGCTCTGTTTGTGGGAAAAAAAGGACGCCAAATTTGTTTAGATACAGCGTCGCATGACCACGCAATTGTCTGTTAAAGTCACGCAGTGCCGAATCGCAAAATACCCTCTGGTCGTTTAGCAGGAAAATCCTCCGGGGCTTAAGTGGTTAAGAGTGCTGACCAACTGAAATTCATGTTTTATTGGTCTGACCTTTAGTACATTTTTGTCCTGATTTTCTGCACTTCCCAAATCATCATACACATTGCCTTAAGAAAACCAAGTGATAGCCTGGCCATACATGTTCAATTTTCTTGTACAATTTTCTGTTAGATTCACCATACACCACATAATGTGAGGTCAAAGCTAAACAACACTTTCACTTGTATCCAATTAGGCAGGCCTTTGTACTACATAGTTGAAGGTAAATGCCAAGAAAATTGTACAGAAAATTGTATAATGTATGGCCAGCCTTAGTGGTGTCACACTGGGAGTGCAGTGCAGATTATTGTGAGCAAAAGCTTGTTGGACTAGTCTGGCATCTAGCTCTACCCCAAAGATTTCATATTCTCCATGGTCACATTACATTATTTCTGAGTGCAAATAGAACAATTAGTGGTTCAGTCAATTAGAGGAGTTCACTTGTACACTACTGATAATTGTTTTGACAGTTGACAGTATTAGGTAATTTATATTAAGTAAAAATGCATGAGAAGCCAGAATGAGATTTAAAAAGTTATTAATGATGACCACTTTTGTGTGGTCCCAATATTATAGAAAGCCACCACAGGGAGTCATTTGAGTGCCTTAATTAATAATTAATATGAATCCATGAGGCAAAACAGTTTCTGGAATTTACTCAATTAAAACGGTTTCCTTTTTTGTATTTAAAAATGATAAACACGTAGAACAGAAAGTCATATGCCTGTGGAGCTAACAATTGGACTATATGTGATAGTGTTGACCACATCTATCAGGAACATGGGGATATGACTTTACACTCGCAGGAGGAAAGTTCAAAACTAACCATAGAAAGTTCTATTTTACTGACAAAGTAAGGCTGGGTTCATGTCCAGCTGAGGTTTGCAATCCGGAGTCCGGTGCGGTTTTGTTCACCGTTTCAGGTGCAAATTTTTATTTGAATTCTCACCCAAACGGGACCAAAAATCGCACAGGACCCTTTTCAGAAACAGACCGAGCCTGCCCCGAACATTTGTGAACCGGCTCCATTTAAAGCCAGTCCAATTCACGTTATGCAAATCAAATGCGGTTAAAAACGCATTCGATTCGCATATATGTGAACCAAGCCTAATAGATGCTTGGAACAGACTTCCAGCAAATGTAGCGTCAGTCAATACTAAGTGCATTTAAATTTGCTTAGGGTGAACATCTGTACTCAAAAAAGGTTAAAATTTTACTAAACCCAGAACCTGCATTCACTATATCTGGTCTCTCACAGTACACAGAACATGGAAATGCAATAATTTTAGTAAATATAAACTGCTAAATACCTTTTCTCATCAGCAGTATATAGCATATATTGTGATTTGTATCAGTTCCTAGTAAAACTTGTGGGAGGAGTTTTTGTTCTCCCCTGATCCTCTGTCTGGACATGCCTGGACAGTGCTGATTGGCCCTGTGCTGATCACATGCACTCTCCCAAGAAAAAAAACTCTTTAGCAATACACACCAAACTGAGCATGTGCAGCCCGACCCCTGGCTGTGTAAATATCAGTTTATTTTTTGGAGACAGTGAGAGAAGAGGAGGCTTTGAGAGACAGGATCAAACAGCCTTTATACACAATGGAAAGGATTAACCCATTGGGTTCCACAGTGAGTATAACAAGCATGCTTTACTGCATATACAGACTGATTTTACTGTTGAGGGTTTAGTAACACTTTAAAATACGTAACAAGTTAAAAAAATAATTAAAAAAAAGGGAAGACTTGATGTACCACTTGGTCTTTTTCTGCAACTCTGTGCATCTGAATTGTTCTTTTACTTTCTCTTTTGTGCCATAAAAGTGACAGCTGGAATCTGAGTTATTAAAAGAGTCAGGTGATGTTTTAAATAGTATCACTTTTAATGAGTCAACATCCTAGAGCAATCATTGCAAATGTAAGGCTTGGAGAGTGTTGTTATATTCATAGGCATACCTGGAGAGCAATAATAATAAGCATTTTTCAGTATTGTAGCCCCTCGTAATAATCAACATTTTGCTACTTGTTGAGCAATTTAATCACTCCTCTTTTGTCATTGAGCCCTGGTTCACACTTATGCGATGCGAGAAACACAGTGCATCCTGTGCGTTTCCCCCACCTTATTGCAATCACACGGCTTCTATGCAATCTGCTGCTGTGTCAATGCCATCTTAACGACACCCGGAAACAGATCGCAAACACCCATGTGATGTGATTCAGGTGCGGGGGGAAAAAAAGGGTCCTTTACAATTTTGGTGCGTATGCGATGCAATTTCATTTCAGCCATACAAAATGTAATGGTGAAATCGCACCGCACAGACATCGCATTTGATGTGCACAGGAATAGAGCTTTCTTTTGGTATTTGATCACCTCATTTTTTTTTTTTTTTTTGCGCTATAAACAAAAAAATAGCAACAATTCTGAAAATATATATATATATATATATATATATATATATATATATGTTTCACATTCTGCTATATGACATTCCCAAAAAGAAAAGATTTAAAAATCAAAATTTTTTAACATTCTAGGCCAATTTGTTTTCTGCTACATATTTTTGGTTAAATAAAATCACAATAAGCGTATTTTGATTGGTTTGCGCAAAAGTTATCGCGTCTACAAACTACGGGAAAGATTTATGTCATTTTTATTGTTGTGTTTTTTTTTTTACTAGTAATGGCGGCGATCTTTGATTTTTAGCGGGACTCGGGACTGCGACATTGCGGTGGACAGATTGGACCCCTAACTGACATTTTTGACACTTTTGGGGGGACCAGTGACATTACTACAGTAATCAGTGCTAAAAATATGCACTGTTACTGTAATAATGACACTGGCATGGAAGGGGTTAACACTGTGGGTGATCAAGGGGTTAAATGTAAGCCTAGGGGAGTGATACTAACTGTAAGGGGGTGGGGCTTGTGAAATGATCGCAGATACCAGCAATCCTACATAGAAGGATCACAGGCACTCTGTGATCATTCCTGAGAGAAGAACGGTCAGCTGTGTTTACAACAACTGACCGTTCTTCTCTCTCAGCAGGGAACGATTGCAGGTGCCAGGCGGCATTCTGAGCCGCCTGCCCTGTGCATCGGAGTACCCACTGCCGGCGTGCGCTCACCCCCTAGCTGCAGGCGTGCGACCGACATATACCTACGTTGGTTTGTGCAGGAGGGGCTGCCTGCCGCATTATAACTGCGGCGGGCGGTCCTTAACCGGTTAAAGAAAAGTTCCGCCCCACCCCAGCAAAAAATGTAAAGTGAGAAACTACAAATACTGTAGCTGCTGACTTTTATTATTAAGACATTTACCTGTCCAGGGATTCCCGCAATGTCGGCACCCCAGCCTATTTTCCAGTCAGCTATTGGGTGCTGTCGCCACCATTTGTTCTAAGGGAAACCAGCAGTGAAGCCAGTCCCCCACTGTGCATGCATGAAGCATGCTGCGCTTTGTGAATGGCCCAGCGGCGGGGAAGGGAAAAGGGGGGCCGAAATTCCAGAGGAACTCGTCGCAGCGAGGTCTCCCAGAAGTGGGGACAGGTACCTGTCAAAAACAGCTACCTGCTCTCCCCTCCCCCCACTGAAAGGTGCCAAATGAGGCAGTGAAGTGGGGGAGGAAGCAAACAAGTGGAGCTTCCCCTTTTGGGTGGAGCTCCGCTTTAACAACCGTGACTCTTCCCTGCTGTCAGTGCTTTTTTTTCTTTTTCCTGGTCTTTTGTTTACATTCCCCCACTGACAACAGTGATGACGCTGGTGGGTGTGGCCTCCTCAACAATCAATGACTCCTCCCTGCTGCTGACATCAGGGATAAGTCACTGGTTGTTAGGAAGCCGGGGGTGCTGGCCCCTAACAACCAATGCACAAACAGACCGTTGTCTGTTTACAACGGTTTAGGTCTGCTTTAAGTTTTTAAACTGAACAAAATAGAGACTTGTTCTGTTTAAAACAATGGACCTGAGCAGGAAAATTGATGTAAACTGATGTAAACAGTTAATCATCCGTTTGCCCATAAGAGACATTGCTGTCCGTTTTTCAACCGTCAACGGAAGGAGGAAAAATGGACAGAAAGAACGTCCGTGTGAAAGGGGCCTTCAGACCTGTTGAGTTTCAGTTGATCGATTAGCTTGCTATAATCTCTGTACCACTAAATCCATCATCTCGGAATGTATTAGCTGTTCCTTCTAAAACACCTCCCTTACATATGAGTCAAAGTAACTACTGCCCTCTCAGAGCTGTTTGTTTTCACATAATACCCCTGTTTTTTCCAGTTATGAAAGTTTTATTACATCTGATGTCAATGCACACCTTGTACAATAATATAAACAATCTACCACAATAAAGATCTACTCCAGTTATAGACAACCTAAGGCACAGGTGCCAGGGTGATAAAAGTGATAAAGAAAATGAAAATTAAAAAAAAAAAAAAAAAAAGGCACTGACGAGGCTGCGCTGATGGGCAATAATGAGCTTCCACTGACAGGCGACACTGATGAGGCTGCGCAGATAAGCACTGATAGGATGCACTGATGGGTACTGATAGGCGACGCTGATTAGGCTGCACTGATGGCCACCGATAGGCTGCGCTGATGGGCACTGATGAGGCTGCGCTGATGGGCACTGATTTGCACTGACGTGGTGGCACTGATGGGCACTGACAGGTATCACTGATGGGCACTGACGGGCGGCACTGATGGGCACTGGCAGGCAGCACTGATGAGCACTGACAGGCAGCACTGAATAGGCTGCACTGATTAGGTGGCACTGATAAGCTGCACTGACAGGTGGCACTGATGGTTGGTACTAATGAGCAATGATAGGTGGCATTGATAAGCGGTGCTGACAGGTGGCACTGATGGGCACTGACAGGTGGCACTGATCGGCATTGACAGGTGGCACTGATGAGGTGGTACTGATAGACGCACTCCCAATCAGGCCCAGCTGTCAACCTGGGAAGATGATGTTGGAGGTGAACAGGAAGTGAGAGAAAGCTGCGCTCATCACAGCACCATCCACCAGAGGGCACGGGTTGGCACATAGGAGCATGTATCCTGCTCCAGCAGGGCACAAAGCCGCGGCCTCAATTATTGGCCAGCCCGACACTAGTCCGCACACCCGCAGGTGGGCCACAAGGGAGGATCACTGCTGTGGTGTAACTCAGGCGCCAGGACGCAATTTCCAGTCGCCATTGGGACCTGGCGCCTGGGTTTTGTCGAGCCCTGCTGTAAGTAATGTTCCTTGTGCTGATTTTAGTTTTTTTCATTTGTGACTAAACATAGGCTTTTAATTAGCTAGTCACTTTATGAAGAAATCAAATAGCTGTTTTATTTGAAAGCTTAGAATGTAAGGATTAATATAAACAGTACCGGTTATGAATCCACTCCTATGTGCTTCTTCAGGTTTTTTTTTTTTTATATAACAGAATTGTTATAGAGAGATATTGTGATTCTGGTAGCAAAGAAAAACTTCTTTGTCCTAAAAAGCAGCATTTATTACATTTATAGAAGAATGATTCAGCTTGTAAGTCCACAGTGGTCATGAGTTCATCATTTTTAGCTATCATGAGGCTCTGTTCTAACTGGGTGTTGTAGACAAAACTCCTTTAAACTGGATATAGCCTCAGAGATATATTTTCATGTTATGTGCATGCATGCATAACTGTAAGGGCTCTTTCACACTCACTGTGGCGTGCCGTGCCCTCTGAAAAACAATCTGTGTTCAAATCACTTTCCAGAGGACATTTGACAGGCAGTGAGGAGGCATTATAACACCTCCTTACCACCTAATTTAACCCTATTATGCTGCACGACCATGCCGTAATCATGTGCAGTGCAGGCAGCTGCGCCCCAATTAAACTCAATGGCAAGTTTAACAGAAGATGCCACCTGCCTAACTCTGCATCCCGAGTTATAAAAAAGCTGTGGCATGTGTACAACACTGTTCAGCTGTATTGAGAAGTTCAGGTGGGCAGTAAAACAGTGGTTCAGCCACCTTATTTTAATGCACCTCGGGCCACTTATCTGAAAGAGCATGAACACTTATACTGTATATATTTACATAGCCTAGAGAACACAGTACTCCCTATGAAGACAATGCCTTCATATCCCTTTCTCTCCTGAAGGCTTGCGCCATCGTTGTTCTGGCACCTTCTACTTTAGAACTAAGATCCGAGAATTTTCAATTTAACAATAGTCCAAAGAAAGACTAATGAAATTCTACCTCCTGCCTAGGCCTATTTACTTAACCCGTCACTTTCATGTCAGTGTGATTAGCTGTTTCTCCCTCCTTCCTTGTATATCTGTGACACCAAAGAAGAGAAAAATACAACATTTGTTAGCTTTATTATAAAATCTACCCCTTAAGTCTCCATTCACACTAGTACGACTTGTCAGGCGACTTGGTCAGCCTGACAAGTCGTGCACCATCGCGGTCCATTGTGTAGTACAGGAATGGTTCTAATAGGAGCGACACAAGTCGCTCCGACTTAGAAAAAGGGTCCTGTACTACTTTGGGGCGACTTGCATAGACATTCATTTTATGAAGTCCGTGCAAGTCGTGCCGAAGTCGCGGTGCACGCGACTTCACAGGTCGCCCCCGAAGTCATGCAGCTTCAGTGTGAACCAGCACTAAAGCGATAGTATCCCCGTACAGAAAAAAAAAACCCTGCAAGGCAATGGCATAATGTGCTAGTATGCATCGCATAATATCACATTATGAAATACTTACCTTAGAACGAAGCCCCGACACGGTCGATCGGACACTGGTAAGGCAGCTGTCATGTTCCCTCGGCGTCTCTTCTGGGTTCAGCGGCTCCAGCGCTGTGAGTGGCCAGAGCCGCAATGACGTCATTCCCACGCATGCGTGCGGGAGTTCACTTTCCGGCAAGGAGCCGGCAAAGAGCTCTGAAGGTCCACCGGACCTTCAGAGCGCATGCGCTGCTGGTGTCAGCGGCTGCATGCAGGGTGAATATCTCCTAAACCGTGCAGGTTTAGGGGATATTAATTTTACCTACAGGTAAGCCTTATTATAGGCCTTGAAAAAATAAAATAGAGAAAGATGGGGCTTTACGGGCCAGTGGGAGTAGAAGGATCAGACACAAAACCAATTTATAAAAAATATATCATTTTATTAGTTTAGAGAATAAAAAGGCATGGACTACCATGCACATATTGCAAGGACAGACTAACATTAAACAAATTGTTAAAATCAATCAAGGTGAGTCATTAACAATATAGAAATACATCCCGTGAGGGGAACAAAACCAAAAGCCTGTGTAGGATGGAAGGTGGGTCTCAGAGTGGAATGCGGTCAATGTAGGTCCCCAGCAAGCCAACGCGTTTCGCTCAAGGCTTCCTCAGGGCCTGAGAGACCATGACAGACCGGTATTTCCTTATTTGTAATGACTCGGGAGGTGACAGGTTGTGGCGAAACACATATACTATATATAGGGCAGGTTTGCTGGCGGTGATCAACATAGAGGACCTGTGGAGTCCGGGACACATTGTCCTCTCCGGCTGTATGAAATAGCATGCTGTGTGATATATATCTCTTCCTGCCTGAAGTTACCCCTGCACCATAAATAGGCTCTAAACCTCCATATACCGTTAAGGATATATCAAGTTACTATCCCACTGGGCTTACGTAAGAAAAGAGGAAACTAGAGGCTGATACATGAATTGCAGCTTCCTAGTGCTGAGTATCTATATGCTCAAAAAATCCGAGTATACCAGGGAAAATTGGGCAATCAAGCTCTAATAAACTGTCATCAGAATATATCTAAAGCATTGCTCTTGTGATGAATGAGGGGCTGAACACTTAAACCCAGCTGAATATATTAATGTAGACACAACATGGAGATTGTATTTGAATACTGAAGCAGTGACATTTATCAGTATATGTGTCGCCACAACCTGTAACCTCCCGAGTCATTACAAATAAGGAAATACCGGTCTGTCATGGTCTCTCAGGCCCTGAGGAAGCCTTGAGCGAAACTCGTCGGCTTGCTGGGGACCTACATTGACCGCATTCCACTCTGAGACCCACCTTCCATCCTACACAGGCTTTTGGTTTTGTTCCCCTCATGGAATGTATTTCTATATTGTTAATGACTCACCTTGATTGATTTTAACAATTTGTTTAATGTTAGTCTGCCCTTGCAATATGTGCATGGTAGTCCATGCCTTTTTATTCTCTAAACTAATAAAATGATATATTTTTTATAAATTGGTTTTGTGTCTGATCCTTCTACTCCCATTGGCCCGTAAAGCCCCATCTTTCTCTATTTTATTTTTTCTGGTATCCAATAGGGGTAAGGGCCTAAATTACACGGCAACCTTTTTGTGTTATTATAGGCCTTATTATAGGCTTACCTGTAGGTAAAATTCAAAAAGCGGAGTATACTACCGCTTTAATTGCAGTAACAGTTTAGCTAAGTATGCCTGGTGAATGTTCAATTATCTCAGATACCCCTGTGGAGTAAAAGTTTATTGTCAGTACTCCCCAAATGGTATATACTGTAAATGTTTCTAAATGATCACTTGTGTTTTTACATAGTTATACAATTTTATTAGCCATTATTACCAAACTAACATGATCCCCAGAAATCAATACTCCTCAATGTCATCTGGTAGCTACACTGTTAACCCTGTGATTAGTGATTACCATATATCCAAACAAGCCTACATATAAAGTGGTTATAGTATATTACTACCCTTTTTTCATAAGAGCTGGCTGAAAAATGCCTATATGTGGGGCAAAAAACGATTTCAGATGCAGATCGATATCCTGTCATCAATGATTGGATAAAGCATAACAGGGGGGTAAATGAGGACGATCAAGCAACACCTTCTATATTCATATACAGTAATCATCATACAAAAAATAATAATGACTCCTAAGGACAATAAATAATGAACATAGCCACCTCCTAGCAGAGAATCGGATCACAGCAGCAAAAAAGTTTTTTTTATCTCTTTAAGCACAGTGAATATCAGACTGAGTCTGGCAGGTTGTGCACTGAGTCAGTAACAGTCCACTGGATTGCACAATTGTGCTAACATGTTTTCAGGTACTGCAAGCTAAAAAAGGAGGTATTTAGGAAGCTTTGGGGAGGAGGAGAAAACAGGGAAGAATACAGCAAACAATCAGACAGGTGGCACAGGAAACGACAAAGCTGCAATAGTAATTACTGGTACCATTATGACAATGCAGTATATCAGAGGTATGTGAATCACAAGAATAATTGAAGTAATTACTAATATTTTGGCAAGTAAAACAGTTTACCTTTATATTTTAACACTATATATAGCCTGAATTATCTCTAAATCCAACCATACTGTATATATTATATGGCCAAAAGTATATGGACACCCTTGCAGGTGTTGAGTTCAGGTGTTCCCAGTAAGGGACACTGTTAATGCTAAAACATACAAAGACATTTTGGAGTAGGGGTGTCAAACTCAATTTCATCGCAGGCCACATCAGCAGTATGGTTGCCCTCAAAGGTCCGATTATATCTGGGGTGCGCTATGTACAGAGTGCAGAGTTCAGGAGTACACTGTGTATAGGGTGTAGTGTTCAGGACTGCATTACATACAGAGTGCAGAGTTCAGCAGTGCACTGTGTACAGAGTGCAGGGTTCAGGAGGGCATTACATGCAGAGTTAAGCAGTGCGCTGTGTACAGAGTGCAGGATTCAGGAGTGGATTTTGTACAGAGTGCAGGGTTCAGGAGGGCATTGCATGCAGAGTTAAGCAGTGCGCTGTGTACAGAGTGCAGGATTCAGGAGTGAATTTGGTACAGAGTGCAGGGTTCAGGAGTGCACTGTGTACAGAGTGTGGGGTTCAGGAGTGCATTATGTACAGAGTGCAGGGTTCAGAATTGTGATATGTACAGAGTACTGGGTCCAGGAATTAGTTATGTACGTGCAGTTTTCCGGACTGCATTACATACAGACTGCATAGTTCAATAGTGCACTGTGTACAGAGTGCAGGGTTCAGGAGGGCATTACATACAGAGTGCAGAGTTGAGCAGTGTTTTTTTTTTTTTATATAGAATTCTATGTGGGAGAAGATAAGTGGCATAGATAGAATTTACATGTCGCTACCGTGCAATGGACTAGACAGCCTTTATGTACAGTAGTGGATGTGTTTGAATTATTTTTGGAGAACAAGGATATTGTTTAATGCCGCTTTGAGATGGTCCAAGGATAATATACCCAGAGATTTAAGGCTGTTAGAGAGGTAATTTTTTTCTTATACACCTATCAGCCATAACTTTATGACCCTCCACCTGATATTGATAAGGTCCCCGATTTGCTGCTAAAACAGACCCCTTTTCTACCATAACAGCCCCGAGCCATCAAAGCATTACTGCCATTAGACTTCTGAAGGCATGCTGTGGTAGCTGGCACCATATTATCAGGAGCAGGTCCTTTAAGTCCTGTAAGTTGCGAGGTACAGTCTCCATGGAATAGACTTGTTTTTTCAGCACATCCCACATATGCTCGATAGACTGAGATCTGGAGAATTTGGGGGCTAAGTCAAAACCTCATACCCCTTTTTGTGTTCCTCAAACCATTCTTGAACCATTTTTGCAGTGTGGAAGGGTGTTTTATCCTGCTGAAATGGCCAGTGCCATTAGGGAATATGGTTTCCATGGGAGGGGGGGGGGGGGTGTACTTGGTCAGCAACAGTGTTTAGGTAGGTGGTAGGTTTCAAGTAACATCGACATGAATGGCAGGACTAAAGGTTTCCAAGGATGTTGCCCAAAGCATCACACTGTCTCCACCAGCTTGCCTTCTTTCCACTTTGCAACTTGGTGCCATCTCTTCCCCAGGTAAAAGACACATACACTATATTGTCAAGAGTATTGGGACACCTGCCTTTACACACACATGAACTTTAATGGCATCCCAGTCTTAGTCCATAGGGTTCATGTGCGTGTAAAAGCAGGCCTCCCAATACTTTTGCAAATATAGTGTATGCACCAACTATCCACATGATGTAAAAGAAAACCTGATTCATCAGCCCAGGCCACCTTCTTCCATTGCTCTGTGGTCCAGTTCTGATGCTTGCATGGCCATTGTAGTAGCTTTTGGCTGTCGACATAGGCCATCAGTGGCACCCTGACTGGTCTACACAGCCCCATATACTACAAACTGGGATGCCCATTTTGTTCTGCTTTCAATGCATCAACTTCAGGGACAACATGTACATTTGCTGCTTAATATAGCCCACCCACTTCCAGATGCCATTGTAAAATGACAATCAATGTTATTCACTTAACCTGTCAGTGGTCATAAAGTTATGGCTGATCAGTGTACATACAATAATTTAGTGAATAAATAAGTGTGTTCCACGTTGTGTTCTTAATTCTTGAAAATGACCTTCTTAAAAGAAATTAACTAATGAGACATATTCTATCTGTCTTCAGTTCCACCTTAAGATGCTGGGAAGTATCTGAACATGCAACCAAATTAGGGAAAATCTGACAGACAGCTGAATTTTCGGGCCACATCTGCTAGTTATTGTCCAGATTTTAATAGTCATTAGGGACCAATTAGGAGACTTGTCTCAACCTGGCCTCAGCCAGTCTAGACCCATCTGCAGCCTTCTCACCCCTATACACACATAACGCAGATAGTATGGGTGTGACTGCTCTGGATCCAGCCTGCAAGATAGAAAGGAGTGGCACTGGTGACATTTCTACTATGCCCCAAGCACTCTGTCCTTGGTACAGACCTTCAAAAAGGTCATTGATTTTCTGTCATTCTGTTGAATGCAAAATGATGGCAGCTACTGACAAACTAACATGCTGTTGATTGGATGTCTGTTATTTCAGATCCATCAAAAGAAGAAAATGTGCTAATATATTTGTATGTGATTTGAGAGTACTCCAAAGAGGCTGAATGTTGCAGAGCAGATAATTTACCTTGTTTATTAATGACATTATGGGTGATGCAGCTGCATTGTGGAATCTTTTTATTGATTCAATACATACACTCACAGAAACCTGCCCCTTCTTTTCCTTATATAGCATAGCAAAGCATAGCGATAGATTACATTTCATAAAAGATACATAAAACCCACCGTGGTATGCTGTAAAATTGCAGAATTTGCTGTTCTAATAAATTGCTGTTGTAATGTTTGTGATATTAATTTGCTGCGGAGGAAGAGTGGGCAAAAACTATATTATTCTTCTACTGTGATTTTGTATTGATTCAAGCCAACGTGAATCAATCTGAATTGATTCATGTGCAGTGCGTCCTATATACTCACTGGTGAGTTAAAATGAGTCTACGTATTTATCATCTAAAAACACTGAAAATAGCAACCAATGTTATTCACTAAGAGAAGTGCATATGTTCACTGCGTAATTTTCATCTGTAGCACCTGACTAATCCGACTAATGAAAGCAAATATATGTCTTGCTGTTGATTGCCAGAGAGAAAATTACACTTCAGCTATGTAGTGGAAGGGCCTGCCTGATTGCATACAAATTGAAAGTGTTTAGGTTTGATATTATATTATAAATATATTATTATATTCCTCATATTATATCGTTTTTATGGTACAAGAAGATTGTATAATGTATGGCCAGCCTAGTACACATAAATCGAAGCCAGTTCAATAGAAACTGGCCAACGTTTGCCTTGTGTGTACAAGAGGCCGTCTGACATCAGCTTGTTCAACAGAAACTTGCCGACATTTGCTTTGTGTGTACGGCAGGAGGTCTGACATCAGCCGGTTCAATAGAAACTGGCCGACATTTGCCTTGTGTGTACGGCAGGCGGTCTGACGACATCAGCCGATTCAATAGAAACTGGCCGACATTTGTCTTGTGTATACGGCAGGCGGTCTGACGACATCAGCCGGTTCAATAGAAACTTGCCAACATTTGCCTTGTGTGTAGGCAGGCGGTCTGACATCAGCCGATACAATAGAAATTGGCCAACATTTGCCTTGTGTGTACAAGAGGCCGTCTGACATCAGCTGGTTCAATAGAAACTTGCCGACATTTGCCTTGTGTGTACGGCAGGCGGTCTGACGACATCAGCTGGTTCAATAGAAATTGGCCAACATTTGCCTTGTGTGTACAAGAGGCCGTCTGACATCAGCTGGTTCAATAGAAACTTGCCGACATTTGCCTTGTGTGTACGGCAGGCGGTCTGACGACATCAGCCGATTCAATAAAAACTGGCCGACATTTGCCTTGTGTATACGGCAGGCGGTCTGACGACATCAGTCGGTTCAATAGAAACTTGCCGACATTTGCCTTGTGTGTAGGCAGGCGGTCTGACATCAGCCGATTCAATAGAAATTGGCCAACATTTGCCTTGTGTGTACAAGAGGCCGTCTGACATCAGCTGGTTCAATAGAAACTTGCCGACATTTGCCTTGTGTGTAGGCAAGCGGTCTGACATAAGCCGATTCAATAGAAACTGGCCAACGTTTGCCTTGTGTGTACGGCAGGAGGTCTGACATCAGCCGGTTCAATAGAAACTGGCCGACATTTGCCTTGTGTGTACGGCAGACGGTCTGACGACATCAGCCGATTCAATAGAAACTGTCCGACATTTGCCTTGTGTGTACGGCAGGCGTTCTGACATCAGCCGGTTCAATAGAAACTGGCCGACATTTGCCTTGCGTGTACGGCAGGAGGTCTGACATCAGCCGGTTCAATAGAAACTGGCCGACATTTGCCTTGTGTGTACGGCAGGCGTTCTGACATCAGCCGATTCAATAGGAACTGGCCAACATTTGCCTTGCGTGTACGGCAGGAGGTCTGACATCAGCCGGTTCAATAGAAACTTGCCGACATTTGCCTTGTGTGTAGGCAGGCGGTCTGACATCAGCCGATTCAATAGAAATTGGCCAACATTTGCCTTGTGTGTACAAGAGGCCGTCTGACATCAGCTGGTTCAATAGAAACTGGCCGACATTTGCCTTGTGTGTATGGCAGACGGTCTAACGACATCAGCCGATTCAATAGAAACTGGCCGCCATTTGCCTTGTGTATATGGCAGGCGTTCTGACATCAGCCGATTCAATAAAAACTGGCCAACATTTGCCTTGTGTGTACGGCAGATGGTCTGACGACATCAGCCGATTCAATAGAAACTGGCCGACATTTGCCTTGTGTATACGGCAGGCGTTCTGACATCAGCCTATTCAATAGAAACTGGCCAACATTTGCCTTGTGTGTACGGCAGGAGGTCTGACATCAGCCGATTCAATAGAAACTGGCCAACATTTGCCTTGTGTGTACGGCAGGTCGGTCTGACATCAGCCGGTTCAATAGAAACTGGCCGACATTTGCCTTGTGTGTACGGCAGGTCGGTCTGACATCAGCCGGTTCAATAGAAACTGGCCGATATTTGCCTTGTGTGTACGGCAGGTCGGTCTGACATCAGCCGGTTCAAAAGAAACTGGCCGACATTTGCCTTGTGTGTACGGCAGGCGGTCTGACAGAAGACGGGCATTTAGCCAGCTTCTGTCAAAGGCTCATGACCAAAAAAGGTCTGCAGACCGGCTCCCGATCTGCGTTCTCAGCCAATGGCTGAGAGCACTGATCAGAGTGTTCTGGCAGGTGGGCCGTCCCCCTGTCAGAACGCAATAGCACAGCAGGGGAGATCGCTGTACTAACATCAGATTGTAAGTACAGTGGCTCTGACCCGAGCTGTCCGCTTTTTTATTCAACCCGCTGGGTTATATGATAAAAAAGCGAGTAGGTTGTACGAAGCCTTGGGCTATGTTTAGATGGACATTTAAAGAGTGGCCTTGGTTCATAGTTCCAAACCCACCAAATGGAGCAACTGAAGGAGTATACTGCCAGGTTTTACAGTATGATAACATTAATGTTGCATGCCACGCTTGGCATCTGTTCCTTGCTTACCACTTCTTGGGAAAGACTTAAAATGTTGGTTTGGTTTTTATTACTGTAACCCTATTGAGGAGATTTTCTGTCCCTGGGACAGGAATGAGGGATGCAGTAGTTACTGAAAAAGGAAAGCATGGATGAAAAAACACTACTTACCTACACCCAGTGTAAAATGTGCTCTGTTCTGGGTTTCTTGATTCTATTAAAGGATTACTAAGGTCAGCCATACACGGTTCAAATCTTGGCCGGTTCAGCAGGAACCCACCGAGATTTGACTCGTTAATGGGCAGGCTGAATGTACCAAGTTGACTGATCGATCAACTTGGGTACAACCAGCCTGCTGGATTCTCTTCCAATTATTGCTAGCAGCTGCTATAGTCCGCTAGCGATAATCCCTGTCTTCTCCCAGCGGGGACGGCTTTCCCTTTCCACCCTTGTGGGGAGCAGACAATTGCTCAGCAGGAGGGATTCCCCTGTCAGTGTTGATGGGGGAATTGTGTGAATTTCTTTCCTGCAATTTTTTTCCAATATGAGACCCATTCTATCTATAATGGGGGGAGATTTAAAAAAAGCTCTGCCACCAGATTTGTTAGCTTTACTAAAACATAAGAAAGATTTAGTTGCTTTTATATACTGACAGCATGGCTGAACCAAATAAAAAAAAGACCTCAAGTTCTTAGATAATGAGACTTGAGGGCATTAGGACCAGCACTAGGTCAGCAATAAGAGACATGCATAGTGCCTGTCTCTGTACACAGGGTGACATTTTTGCTGCCACCTGTCACTCACTGTCAAGGACTTTGTCAGCTTCACAGGCCACAGGCCCCTACCATTCAGTGACAATGAAAGTAGGCACAGTCTGATGTGGAGGCTGAGGAACTAGTTCCCCATCAGGTCCACTCTCTCCTTCTGAATGACAGAAGGCAGTGGGGGGGATTCCATAACCAAAAGCAGGAGGTCCGTTTGCTATGTAATCCAACCACTGCCTACTGTTAATCACAGGGGGAGCAAACCTAATGGGGAAATTGTGTCTTTTCGACTGCTGCGTTGTCTATGTGACAGCCGCTGTGGCGGAAAGGGAGCTCGGCTGCACTGAGGATGGAGGGTCTGTATGGACACTTCAGTCCTAGTGTGCCTCTGCACAACAAATGTCTGTGCTTGTTCAAAAGTCATGTACCTGTTTCTAATGGGTACATGAACTTGGAACAAGCACCGATATTTGTTGTGTAAAGGCACAACAGAATTCTAAAGAGTCTCGTAGACACTTTTAATGATTTCCCTAGATTGTGTTATTGTCCCTGTCCCAACAGGAAGTAAGAGGAAATATTCCTTTTAGAGACACATCCTGAAATATAAAACTGGCAGAGGCTCTAATCCTCTGCTCTATAAAAAAGGAAAAAAAATGGCTGGAGCTAGGCTTTATTTACAGAGATGCTTTGAAGAGGAAAATAGTATTCGTATCAGTAGTTCTGCTAAACTGACTGCGATAAATATTAAAGCGGAGTTCCACCTTCCCCTCCACCCTCTCCAAAAATTAAAAGTCAGCAGCTACACATACTGTAGCTGCTGACTTTTAATATTAGGACACTTACCTGTCCTGGAGTCCAGCGATGCCAGCACCGCAGCCGATGTTTCCATCGGCTGCTGCTGCCATTGCCGGTAAGGGAACCCGGCAGTGAAGCCTTGCGGCTTCACGGGCGAGTCCCTACTGTGCATGCGCATTACTATTGGCTTGGCAGCAGGGGAAGGAGGAGGGGGCCAAACATCCGAGAAACGGCGGCGCCGTATCTTGGAAGTAGGGAAGGGTACCTGTCAAAAACAGGTACCCGTTCTCCCCTCCCCCCTGAAAGGTGCCAAATGTGGCATTGGAGGGGTGGGAGGAAGCAAAAGAGCGGAAGTTCCACTTTTGGCTGAAACTCCGCTTTAAAGAATAACTCCACTTTTGTTGAGAAAACAACATTCCCCTCTGGGTGATCAAAGTACATTGCAAGGATTTTCACAAACATTCTTGCAGATTCCTACCTTTTGTTATTCTGAAGGAATAGCTGTTTGCCTGTGTCCATGTGTAGAATGAATCTAATTAGAGTTTTTTTAATTACCAGTTACTGCACCTGCAGGGCTCCAATGAGGAAAATTGCAGGGTCTGCATTCCTTTAGACCTGATTCCATTTTGGAGTATCTCACCAAAAATGACATTTTTGTTGCAGGTGATGCCAAAAATCTGACTTGTATCTTAGGCTGGCCATACATTATACAATTTTCTGTACAATTTTCTTTAGATTTACCTTCAACTATGTAGTACAAAGGCCTGCCTAATTTGTTACGATTGAAAGTGTTGTTTATTATATTATATTATATGGTTTTTGGTAAATCTAACAGAAAATTGTACAAGAGAATTGAACATGTATGGCCAGCCCTAGTGAGGACTTCTGAGAAAGCCAATCACACAAGCAACACATTTCCACTTATTTAAGACATTGACAAAATCTACATTCTGCTTTAGCAATAATGTGTACAAGCATTTTAGCCCAGCAATTTTATGTATAGTATGAAAAGCTATTTGCGTTTTTCTGTGCATAAAGAATCATATTATATTTAATATTTACTGCATGCCTTGCAAGCCTATATTTTTTTAACATAATTTAAAGGAGAACTCCCTTTAAAATAAAATCTACCAGTAAATCACAATATCAGTTTACATGAATGTGCTGTATTTTGTTATTTTGGGCCATGGCAGCTGCATGTTGAAGGTTGCAGTTTTCAAATGATCTACCTTCAGGCTAAGGATCAGTTTTTAATTGTTTATGGGGGAGGGTTCACTGTTGGATAGAAGTACATTGCTGGTCACAGAATGTTGCCTGGAAACCACAGAGGCTGGACATTATCTGAAACAAGCTTCATTTCCTGCTGCAGGCCAAAAAATACGTGGAATATTATTTCTTTGTGCACATGGTGCATCCAGAGTAAATGGCAGAAGAGCTTCTGAAACTATACAGAGGTTTAATTTTTACCTTGCGCTCTCCTTTAACAATCTATGAAGGTGCGTGAACACAGCATGTACATATTCTCTTGTGCCTAGAAAAACATGTGTCTTAAATGACCTTGTAGCATCAATAATCCCAATTTTTAACACTAGCCCTTATTAATCAAAGTGTGTTAGAATTGAAGTAGTCTGCAGGTCCTCCAAACAGCCTACCACAGTATTCTTTCATTCTCCCAATCTGTAAAAGGCCTCCAAATAGCCTACCACAGTATTCTTTCATTCTCCCAATCTGTAAAAGGCCTCCAAATAGCCTACCACAGTATTCTTTCATTCTCCCAATCTGTAAAAGGCCTCCAAATAGCCTACCACAGTATTCTTTCATTCTCCCAGTCTGTAAAAGGCCTCCAAATAGCCTACCACAGTATTCTTTCATTCTCCCAGTCTGTAAAAGGCCTCCAAACAGCCTACCACAGTATTCTTTCATTCTCCCAGTCTGTAAAAGGCCTCCAAGCAGCCTACCACAGTATTCTTTCATTCTCCCAATCTGTAAAAGGCCTCTCCAAGAGGTTGTTTAAAGGTAAGGTCCCTGTTACATGAGAAATCTAATCAGGTCTGCCTGTCCATTTTTTGGGTGGACCTGATCGGACCCTCTATTCTTATCTATAGGCAGTCGGATGTAAACTGACTTGTGTCCGTTTACACCCAGCTACCTTCAATCCGATCCGGCAAAAACATATGGAAGGGGATCCATTCCCCTCTATCTGGCCAGATCGGGTCTGAGGGCAGGCAGGTGTGACTAGACAGCTGGTCTGTTTACATCCAACTGCCAACAGAGCAGAGTGGGCTGTGTCCGTGTCCTCCGACCAGTCATCCGCCCGCTCCGCTTAGCGGGGAATCAGCGGACAGATCCCCCGCTAAGCAAACCGGATAAAAACTGATTCTGCCACATGTCAAAGGGGCCTACACAGGCAGTCTGAGCCAATTTTCCTTCTTACAAATTGATTACTGAGGCCTATAACCTGCTGTGAAACTGAGAGTTTGAAATATTGAAGGTGCAAAATACTAGTTTGTGAGGGCAGTGTTGGAACTGTTGCTGTTTTAGTATAGAAGGCCTATGTAAAACTTGATAGCTAGAGAGAATGTATTCTCTTCTTAAATATACTTCACCTAGTCTCTGTAGGCAATGTTTATTCTACTGAGTAAACTGGTGGTGCTATCTGCCCTTGACCTATGAATATATGAAGTATGCACATTCTTATATGCATAGATAAGAGGTGAACAGCACCATTGGTACAGTTAGTAGTCTCCAGTTTAGTTATGGGACATACAGAGGTTCATTTACTAAAACTGGAGAGCTCTGCATGGTAGCCAATCAGCTTCTAACTTCAGCTTGTTCTATTGGGCTTTGATATATAAAAAAAAAAAGCTGTTAGCTGACTGGTTACTATGCAGAGTTGCACCAGATTTTGCACTCTCCAATTTTAGTAAATCAATCCCACAGGATGTAGAGGTGGTCTCCTTCATCAGGGACGACTTTCTGGCCCTCTCTGGCCTCCCATACCCTTCCCTCTCTTTCCCTCCTTTGGTTCTTCCTCCCCCCTCCCTTTTTTCCTTTTTTGCCATTTTCCTTCCTTTCTCCACTCCTTTCCTTTCTTTGTGTTTTTTTGTTTTTTCTCTTTTTTGTTTCCCCTCTGTGTTTTTCATTTTTTTTTTTGTTTTAATAAATGAGGGGCATACACAGGGTGGACGAGCAACCTGATGGTTTATTTTATTGCCAGCCCTGAATATATGCTGCTGTGATGTATATAAATTCAATGGGATTTTCACGTTTGGGCCTCATGGAGGGGGAAGTCACGATATTATACATTTTTTACGATTGTCTGGTTCCTTATGTTGGTATTGTTGAAATGTTTCCATTTTGCCCCGCTGTATTCTCTTCTGTGTTCTAATAAAGTTATATTTGAAAAAAAATCAATCCCACAGACTGATAAAGATGCTTTTGGCTATGTCCAGCTAAAGGGTTAGCACTTCCGCCTGGCAGCAAGAGGGTCGTTAGTTCGAATCCCAACCACGGCACTACCTGCCTGGAGTTTGCATGTTCTCACTGTGCCTGCATGGGTTTCCTCTGGGTACCCTGGTTTTCTACCACACTCCAAAGACACGTTTGTAGGTTAATTGATTCCTGTCTAAATTGTGCCTAGTATGTGTATGTATGAATGTGAGTTAGGGGCATTAGATTGTAAGCTCCTTGAGGGCAGGGACTGATGTGAATGTATAATACATATGTAAACCGCTGTGTAAAATTGACGGCACTATATAAGTACCTGTAGTAATAATAATATTAATAATGTTCAGAGTGTGTGCATCTGTTAGTAGGTCTTAATAATTCCCATTTCTTCATTGTACAAGCCCAATGTGCCACCCAGTGAAAGGGCTGGAATGGGAAAGACTGCAACCTGTGAGATTTCTTATCACTGTCTGTGATCTCCTTGGTGAGGGTTTGTTCTTAGCTTACACCAAGTGACAGTAGTTACTAGGGCTGGTCATACACTGTTCGAATCTCAACCAGTTCAGCAGGAACCAGCTGAGATTCGAACCGTTAATGGGCAGGCTGAATGTACAAAGTTGATCGATCGTTTAACTCGGGTATAACCAGCCTCCCGGATTCTCTTGCAATTATCGCTAGTGGCTGCTATAGCCGCTAGTAATTACCACTGTCTTCTCCTAGTGGGGATGGCTTCCCTCGCCCCACCACTGGGAGAAGACGATTGCTCGGCAAAAGGGATTCTCCCGTCAACACCTGTGGTTGCAGGAAAGAAATCTGCACTGTGTATGTCCAGCCTAAGACTGTAGATCTCATCAATGGGGACACTAACAGCGATAAAAACACTTATTAGCGGACTAGAGATGCATTAGAACCCCTGTCATGTTTGTACAACTGTCCACATTCCCACTGGGGAAACTTCCCCCCTCATCCTGTAGTTACCAGTACAGGAAGTGAGGGGAAATCTTCCATCAGAGACCAATGCAGCCTTAAAAACTGACTGGGATTCTAGCTATTCCCTACTTTAAACAGAATTATAGAAATAATAAAAACATAAAAAGGCCACAGCAGAAGAACATCCCCGTTCCCTGAGATTTTCTTTGTACTTACTGTTTGGTTGTCCTCATAAAGCTTCAAGTCATATCCACTGAGTTCCACACAGAATATTATGGCTGTCACACCTTCAAAGCAATGAATCCACTTCTTCCTTTCAGACCTCTGACCCCCAACGTCGACCATTTTGAAAGTTAGCTCTTTAAAGGTGAACTTGTTCTCCACAATGCCTGTAGTCATATCTCGTGAGCGCAGGATGTCTTCTACAGTGGGGATGTATTCAATGGCTGCTATCCTGTCCAGGTCATTGAGGTAATAAGCAGCATTGTCTTCCAGATGGTACTCATTAGAGCGACTGAAACACTCCTGAACGCCCGAGTCTGCCCACAGTCTCTTCATGACTCCTAGGAGCTCAGACGTAATTTCACCCTTACTCTCTGCTGGTCCAGTCAAAGCAAAGAGCTGTACTGCATCATACGCTCGGTCTGGGTTGTGAAACTCGATTTTCAGTGTGGCAAGTGCCCTTATGATGCGAGTGAGTGAGTCAATTGCATTATAAATAATGAGGGGTTTATATTCTTTGCATGCCTCCAGGTTAAAGCCTCCACTATGGATGATCTTCATCTGTTTTACAATGGTGCTTTTACCAGAGTTGCTGGTCCCAAGTAGCAAAAGTTTGATTTCCCGACGTTGGCGCTGGCTTTCCGAGCGCAGGTGTCTGTCAATCCTGCGCGAGCGCCTTGCAGCCTCTTTCTCCTCCGCACTTTGCCGACATCCCATGGTAGGTGTTTGCCAATGGTGGAGATACTCCCTTTCTCTCTCTTTATCTTTCCTTTCTGCCTCAGAAATATTGTGTCCCTTAGGCTTTAAAACAGGTAAAAGTACAATCAGCCTGGACAATAAGTGTCAATGCCTAACAAACTAGAAAGAAGGAAAAATACAATCTTAAGCAGATGGTTTCCTCAACAAATGTCATGGCACTCCCCTTCCTTTGAGATTAAAGTGGCACATTCCTTCTTCAATGAAAAGATACTTCCCGTCTCCAATGAGTAACCATATTTGTCATATACCATTTTCTTCCCTGCATAATTATTTCACTTCCTTCTGTCCAAAGGTAAGGAGCTGCCTACTCATCTGTTTCTACCTCACTTGCCTTTTTAATTGTATTTTCTGGTTACCATGGTGATTCTGCTCTGTGCAGCAAGAGATTCTGTGGCCAACCTCTCATTTATTCCACTGGCCTTTTTGATGTTTTTTTTCTTTTTTCACCCTGTTCCTGACAATGATCTGCACCTGTCAGACACAAAGAAAAGCAAACATGAAATAGTTGTATCTGTACATCCTCCACTTTCAAAAAATACAAAGTGCATTCTATCAACCACTATAATGACATAATTACTAAACCATATCGTTTTTTAAGCCTGTTGGTAAATGGACATAATATAAAATGGCAGAAAACTGGAAAATCCAACCTGAGATCAGCTAGCTAGTATCCATCTTTTTTAACTGGTATGTACCCTTCTATTACTGGCACAAATTGTATTCTGTAAAGGAAAAGGAGGTTGCCCCATTTTTTGTCTCAGTCCCCTTCTGACATTGGAATATGCACCAATAAACTGAAAAGAAGCTGGCAAATATATGGCTAGAGTTGAAACATCCTCTCCAAAAATACCCTACCTCCATAAGGCCCCTTTCACAAGGGACGAATTTGTTTTTTCTCAGCAGGGGATCCGTTCGATGAACCCTTGCCTAGCTGAGCGGAACGGTTGGATGACAGGTCCGTGCCTTCTTCGCTTATGCGGGCACGGACACAGCCTGCTCTGCTCTATGGGCAGCTGGATGTAAATGGACCAGCTGTCTGCTTACACCCGACTGACCCCTGATCTGATCCAGCCAGATGTCCTTTTACATCTGACTGCCTATAGAGGATAATGGAGGGTCCAATCGGGTCTGTCTGAAAAATGGACAGATGAACCCGATCTAACTAGGCTGAAAACAAAAGAAAGAGAGCGCACACCGCCCTAGTGTAACACCATTTAATGAAAATAATTAAAGCCATAAAAACAGGTACTCACAAACAAGTATAGTGTCATGCATGGAAATGATATCCCCCGATCTGATGTGTGTAAGGTACTCTCCTCCTTGCCGGCGGCTCAGCTGTTCGTTCCCACAGTGGTAAGTGGAAGGTGTTGAGACCTGAAGAAGGAGGCCATGCCTCCGAAACGTTGTCTTTAGCAACCCCATGAATGTCATGTCCTGGGTCCTGATCGGGGATCTCTCCTCTTTGTAACCGCACTGTCGGCTACAGTATCCAGCTCTTGCAGAGTGTGCAGCGAGCGGCTGGACCGTGCGCAGGCGCACTGCATTGAGCTACCTTGAGTCATCCGAGGTGGTTGCCTTAGCTGGACGTTATCCACGTACCACTGCGGGAACGAACAGCTGAGCCGCCGGCAAGGAGGAGAGTACCTTACACACATCAGATCGGGGGATATCATTTCCATGCATGACACTATACTTGTTTGTGAGTACCTGTTTTTATGGCTTTAATTATTTTCATTAAATGGTGTTACACTAGGGCGGTGTGCGCTCTCTTTCTTTTGTTTTCAGCCTAGTTTCTCTGCCTCATATCCCATGGAGGGTTAAGAGAGCTGCCACGCTTTTTCTCATGTGTTTCACCACTGGCCATACTACAAGGTTCCCCAGCTTGAGAATTAATCTCCAGGATCTGCGCAGGGACTGGTAATGTGTTTCTATTTGTGAACCCGATCTAACCTCTCCTATGAAAGGGGCCAAAATCTGTTTGTAAAAAGTAAACTATTGGAAAAACACATAAACACATACTGTGTGAGGTTCATAATAAATATAAAACTTTGGAAACATATTCCAAATAACATACATATAAGTCAGTAACTTAAAACCTAAAAGAAAAAGCAGTAAACAAATTATGTGTGTGTCAGGGTTTGTACAAAACTGTTGTGGCATGTGTGCCAATTTGATGTTTTATGTTAGACTTTAGTCTAGTTGTATAATTACATTTTTTTTTTATAGGTTACGCTATACAAAATAAATAGTTTGAATAAATATGAATGGCTGAGAATTGCTATTCATGGACAGATGTCACCTAGAAATGGACTACAGCAATATAGTCTTGGATTTGTTTGCTAGGGATTTTGGCAACTACACAGCAAAACAGAAACTGGGACATACTCCCACAGAAATATTCTCTTGTGTGTGTGGTAACATACACAATATTACCAAAAGTATTGGGACACCTGCCTTTACACGCACATAAACTTTAATGGCATCCCAGTCTTAGTCCGTAGGGTTCAATATTAAGTTGGCCCACCCTTTTCAGCTAGAACAGCTTCAACTCTTCTGGGAAGGCTGTCCACAAGGTTTAGGAGTGTGTCAATGGGAATGTTTGACCTTTCTTCCAAAAGCACATTTTAGAGGTCAGACACTGATGTTCAACGGGAAGGCTTGGCTCGCAGTCTCCACCCTAATTCTTTCCAAAGTTGTTCTATCGGGTTGAGGTCAGGACAGTCAAGTTCCTCCACCCCAAAACTCCCATTGGAGATGGCTAACACCCCCTACCCCCCCCCCTCATTGGCTCACATTTAGAGATAGGGTAACACCAGAGGCTATCCCATGACTCTGAACCTGGAAAGAGCTCTGCAGCTAACTAACTCCGTACGCAAAGGTTTACAATGCAGAGTCCAGTGCCCCCAGGTCATATTCCACAATCTTTCAGTCCAGTTGGTATGGCTTCCAAAGCTGATGCTGAGAATAATCTCATCCCCATAGCTGCTTTGTAGAGGCTAGCTCAGGCAGTGCACTGTTAGTTCAAGCAGTGTGCTTAACTTAAGTAAAAGAATACAAATGTCTACAGTGTGCCAAGTAACTTGATTAAAGAGAAATTAAAATGAAGACAAAAATCTGAGAAGAATAAAGTAGGTCTTTTTCTGAGCAGAGCTGAGATAAAGTGTACTACTTCCTAGGACACAAGAACGAAAACTGAAGCATGACAGCGCTGGCCTTCAATGTTTGTTTCTGTTTGCCAGTGTCCAAACATCTTGTAGCAGCAGTATAACCCGACAGTTTCATATAGACAAAAATAGACAAGAAAAAAAAAGTAATCTAAACCATATATGGAAGGCATTTCGAATTAGTAACACCAATACTGTGTTTCATAAACCAATGCCATGCCATGTCATTTTTTGTTTTATAGAATACTGTTTTTGCTCCTATTCAACCTTCATATCAGTGCTACTGATCTCCTCAAAACTTCATAGGACACTTTCTGTCTGCATGCTCTCTGGAGTTGGCTGCATGGCATCTTTGGCCTATGCCTATGCAATGTGTTTTAGCACAGCCGCTCACTGACCTCACGAGAGTTGAATGTGACACGATGGCAATGCAGAAGCCCAACTGGGAGATCAATGTCACCCCCATAACAGGAAGCGACTGAACAAGAATATTCATAGCACAATCATCAAGTCTTCTTTTCATTGAAGCTGTAGATTTCAAATCAACATGAAAAAACTTATATGAGATTTTAGTGACGGGGCTCTATTTTAAGTGCTACAAAGTGATTCTGAGTTGAGAAAAAGGCCTGAAATAATATGAAATACAGAAAATATAGGAGGAAAGAGGAAAATGAAATATATCGATAATGAAAATGCCTCTTGGTTTTTAGAATTTATAGATGCAGTAATAATATTAGCAATAATAATAATATTTAATGCTGGAAACAACAAAATGTGTATTGTGCAAATGGACTGGGTATAGTCACGCACATACACAAAGGATGTTCTTGGCTTGAGTTGCTTACATTTCTTCCTTGTTATATGTTATCCTTTCCTTTACCACCATATCATGTTATGGTTAAATGAACAATGGATATTTATCTTTTTCAATAGATATTGATCTTCAACAGATGAGTATTACGTAAGCTGAAAGCGCCATTGATTACTTCAAGAGATAGACTAAATGCCACACCCCCAGGGTCATATCATGTCATGGAATCAATAACTAAGCACTGAAAAAAAGCAGTCGCAGAAGTTTGTATGTATCCGCCACAAGAAACATATTCACTGCATAGAAATAAGTAATTTTTACATCTTGCGCTAAACAAATGCTTATTTCTATCAACATATTTTGCAAAAGACCGTTGAAAAGTAAAAGCATCCAGGAACACATCTGTCTAAACAATATTATACAAGGTACAGGAGAAGTCAAATGCTCTTTTTCAACTAAGTCCTTATGCGTTCCAGACATTCAATGCTGAGCTCTTCGCAATGAAAAGCATCATAATACTGTACATGAATCAACGTATTCTAAAGCCCCGTTCACAAGGGCCAAATGTTGGGAGACATCAGCCGATTAAAAAAAAAATGGCTGACGCTTGGCCCGTGTGTGTGCCAGCCGGTCCGACAGAGGCCGGCCTCTGTTGAATGTGCATGCTGGAAAATCAGCAACCAACCAGCTCGCTCCAGATCAGCGATCTCAGCCAATGGCTGAGAGCACTGATCAGAGTGTTCTGGTGGGCCATCCCTCTGTCAGAATGCAACAACTCAGCGGGGAGATCACTGTACTAACGTCGGATCGTTAGTACAGTGGCTCCGACCGGTGCTGACAGTTTTTTTTTAATCAAACCCGCTGGGTTGAACGAAAAAAAAATTCATAGGTCCCTTTCACACTGGTGCCTCCATGTATCAAATCCTTCTTGCTCAGCGGGGCAACGCTGTACCCAAATAAAATTGATGTCCTTTTTTTCCCACATATAGAGCTTTCTTTTGGTGGTATTTGATCACCTGTGCAATTTTAAATTTTTGGGCTATAAACAAAAAAAGAGCGACAATTCTGAAAAAAATAAAAATATATATATATATATATTTTATACTTTCTGCGTTAAAACATTCCCAATAAAAAAAATAAAAAATATATAATTTTTTCATCATTTTAGGCCAATATGTATTCTGCTAAATTTTTTTGGTAAAAAAAAAATCCCAATAAGTGAATATTGATTGGTTTGCGCAAAAGGTATTGCGTCTACAAACTAGGGGAAAGATTTATTTAATTTTCTTTTTTACTAGTAATGGTGGCGATCAGCGTTTTTTTCCGGGACTGCGACATTGCGGCGGACAGATCGGACACCTAACTGACATTTTTGAGGGGACCAGTGACATTACTATAGTAATCAGTGCTAAAAATATGCACCGTTATTGTACTAATGACACTGTCAGGGAAGGGGTTAACACCAGGGGCGATCAAAGGGTTAAATGTGTGCCTAAGGGGTGCTTTCTAACTATGTGGGGGATTGGCTCACTGGATGAACACAGAGACTTGTGTTCCTAAATCGGAGGAACACAGGATCCCTGTGTTTGTCACTGACAGAACAGCAGTCTGCAGTGTTTACATTGGCAGACCGCCGTTCTGTCTCCATTGGGAGCGATCGCAGCTGCCCGGCTGTTGGACCCTCTGATTGGCTCCCCTTCTAGCCAAGCGGCATGCGCCCACACTAATTGCTACACGAAGCGACAAACATGTATGCCGTTTCACGTAACAGAACCGACCTGACGCCGTATAACTACGGCGGCTGGTCGGCAAGTGGTTAATATTCCTGTATTATTTTTTCTTTTTGAAAATCCTCAATAAATTAGAATTACAAAAATAAAAACTGGAAAGTGCAAAATCTGGTGCAACTGTGCATGGCAGCCAATCAGCTTCTAACTTCAGCTTGTTCAATTAAATTTGGACCAAAAAACCTAGAAGCTGATTGGTTTCTATGCAGAGCTGCACCACATTTTGCACTATGCAGTTTTAGTAAATAAACCCCTATGTGTCCATGCACATATAGGCTTTTAGAGGAGTTTAGGGGCAGCAGAGTTTATAGGCAGGCAAAGCTCCTTTTCCTGAACGCAGATGAATTGCGTTCAGGAGAGGAACTTTCGGGCATAAAAACGCCAAACGTACCTAAGTGCTAGGCGCATTTAGCACTTCAGGGTCTATTAATTTCAATGGGCAGAACCCAAACACCAAATGCTACTAAAACTCAACTAAACTGGTTTGAAAGAATGCAGCTTAGATGAGTTTTTAATGCTGATTTTTGTCTGTTGGCAACAGTCCTCAGTTTGAATCCTAACCGCGGCAATGCCTACCTGGAGTTTGCATGTTCTCCCTGTGCCTGCATGGGTTTCCTCCGAAACTCCAAAGACATGCTGGTAGGTTATTTGGCTCCTGTCTAAATTGGCCCTTGTGTGTATGTATGAATGTGAGTTTTAGATTGTAAGCTCCTTGAGGGCAGGAAATGATGTGATGTGAAGTACAGTATATATATGTAGAGCGCTGCGTAAATTATGGGCACTATATAAATACCTGAAATAAATAAAGACTAACTACCCTGTAAAAAGAAGATTCATAAATGTACCTATTGTCAGGGCGCTGGTCATGTGATCTCCCCAGTTCCCGGCTTAGGGGGAGAGGAGAGAGTGCTGACAATGGATGGAATGCTTAAGCATTGACATCACCCATAGGCTTACTGTGAGGCATCCATTGTCACAGCTACCTCCTCTCCCCTAAATCTGGCTGCTGGGAGCCATTCACGTGAGGTAAGTATAAGCATCTTCCTTCTATAGGGTAGTTTGTATAGGTTTTAGAAGGAAGATGGGAGCAGTTTTAAGCTTAGTTAGTTCTAGCCCAGACTTCTACTTTAAAGAATAAGTTCACCTTTCAGAACATGTTACACTCATAATTTAGGTGTAACATAAAACATGCTCCGGACCTGGACCGATCCCCCCTCCCTTTGACAACAGGCAGGGGATCTTCCTCCCGCACCCACTGTCATATTTTAAAGATAGTGTGATCATGTGGGGCTTCGCCCATATAGCAATCTGTGAATGAGAGAAATGAAAGTACCATTATCTATTGAGGCTGACGGCTTGTAGTTCTCAATGAACTGTGAGGGCGCTGATGAGCACTCTCATAGTTCATTCACAAGCCTTCCGCTTGTTAACAGTCAGCTGATATCAGAGGTACAGGCTGAAAGCTGCAGGGCTAGTCTGCAGGAACCTGACATTGCAAAGATGATCCACTGATCATGGGTGCAATGCTTTTCAGGCTCCTGAAGGAAAAAATAATTAATGCTCTTTTTCTTCCTACAAAAATATGTGCAATTATAATTTTTTCCCAAAAGGATCCAAAAGTTTAATATTTGGTGGCTCTACTCACGTCCTGATGCTTAAGCAGTCTTGCTTAACCACTTTACCACCGCCCACAGTAATATTACTGCGGCAGAGTGGCTCGTTATCGTCTGACGACGTAGTACTACGTCATCAGACACTCCCCCTTCTGGGCGGCGCTTGCGCGCCGCCGGAGGCTCGCTCCTGCTGTTTTCAGTCACAGCGGGAGTCGGGCCAGGGGAGGAGCAGCGGCGATCGCCGCTGCTCTGCCCCGATCGTCGGGGATCTAGTGTGGAGATCCGCCCGCCTGTGTAAACACAAGCGGGCAGATCTCCATAGTGACAGGGAGTGACAGATCGGACTGTTCAGCATAGCTGGACATCCGATCTGTCCATGACTCACTCAGGCCCCTCCCCCCCACACGTCAGTAAGCACCAGGCATACATTAACCCCTCCCTCTCCAATAAAATTAACCCCTTCCCTGCCAGTGTAATTTTTACAGTAACAGTGCATATATATAGCACTGATTACTGCAGTAATGTCACTGGTACCCCCAAAAGTGTCAAAAATGTCAGTCAAGGGTCCGATCTGTCCACCGCAATGTCGCAGTCCCGCAAAAAAAAATCGCAGATCGCCGCCATTACGCATTTAAAAAAAAACACCAAAAATGACAGAAATCTTTCCCTTTGTTAGTAAACGCAATAACTTTTGCGCAAACCAATCAAAATACGCTTATTGTGATTTTTTTTACCAAACATAGGTAGCAGAAAACAAATTGGCCAAAAATTTTTTAAAAAATTGGTTTTTACATTTTTTTGGGGGGGAATTTCATATAAAAAAATGTTAAAAATATTGTTATTTTTTCAAAATAAACGCTCTTTTTTTGTTTATAGCGCAAAAAGTAAAAATCGCACAGGTGCTCAAATACCACCAAAAGAAAGCTCTGTTTGTGAAAAAAAAAGGACGTAAATTTTGTTTGGGTACGGCGTCGCACGACCGCGCAATTGTCAGTTAAAGTCGCACAGCGCCGAATTGCAAAAAGTGGCCTGGACGGAAGACAGCAAAATCCTCCGGTAGTAAAGTGGTTAATAGAGAATTATAGCCAAAGGTTTTTTGGCTATACGTCACCTGTAGGTCACATGAGTGCAGTTCGTTCTGCACTTCAGTGGTCTGTTTCGAGCCAACAGTGGGCTAAAGTCCGCTGTCAGCTGACATCACTCAGCCAGTCCAGGCTTTGAAAAGTTCCTGATGATATGGTCAGGATCCATCCAGAACCCTGGAACTGCACCTGGCTCAGCCTCTCGGTGATCCACCTAATCAGCCCATCCCACCCCCTCCACAGCCCAGTGCTCCAGTGAATGCTGGTAGGGTGGGGAGGCGACGACAAAGAAGAGAGCTGGAGACTGACAGTCCCAACTCTCTGCTCAGAGCAGAGGAGGAGAGGTTAGTGATTAGCATTGTTTGATTGCTCAAGTCTCACTTCAGAGCCGGTGGTGGACAGATGCAGCATCGGACTAATGCTGCATCCGCCTAGGTATAATTTTTTTTTTATAAGCCAATCAGCACCCATCAGTGATGCCTTTCAGTGCCTGCTCATTAGTTCTGCCCATCAGTGCTGCCTATCAGTGCCACCTATCAGTCCCCATCAGTGCTGCACATTAGTGCCTCCTTACCAGTGCCCATCAGTGCTGCCTCACCTGTGCCCATCAGTCTTATCAGTGCCGTCAGTGCACTGAAAAACTATTTTGCTAGGGTACAGTGTTGCATGACCGTGCAATTGTCATTTAAAGTGCGACAGTGCTGAAAGCTGAAAATTGGCCTGGGCAGGAAGGGGGTAAAAGTGCCCAGTAGCCAAGTGGCTGTAAACCTCTAAAATGAAAAATATATCCTTCTATAGTGTGTACTTGCCTTAATCCAAAGCACCTAGTGTAAATCTTGTCTGCTCTCTCCTTCCTCTGTTATCTGCATGATTCACTTCTGACAGCCTCAGCGGTGGGTGTTTTCCTCTGAGACTACGTAGAGGGGGTGTATCTCAGTTCTCAGATTACACTAATCTCCCTGCTCTATGCCATGCCGTGTGTGACATCAGATCCCCACCCCTGCCTCCTTGAGCTAAGAAATGCTGCCTAAAATCCTTGAAGGGCTGTAGAGAGGAGAGAGCTGCAGATAAAGAGGTACAACTTATGTAGGAGGATTTGTTTTATCTTTGTGTATTACCTGAGGCTAGTCACTTCATTGGGTATGTGTAAGGGTATACAACCACTTCAGGACAAACAAGAAAATCACAGTTCCCCTACTGAGTTCTCTATAGGCATAAAATATTGCCCAAATTATTATTATTATTCAGGGTTTACATAGCGCCAGCAGTTTGCACAGCGCTTTACAATGTGAGGGCAAACAGTACAGTTACAATACAATTAAATACGGGAGGAACCAGAGGGCCCCACATGTCTGAATGCTGATTGAGCTATTACCCATCAAATATATACATTTCCACAAATGGAATCTCCTATTATCAATCTGCACTTGTTTTTGTATTACAAAGATATGGCTGCCCTAACCAGGTTTGAAGATCTGTAATGTGTGCATCTGGGCGACTGTCCTCGAAAATTGTCCAGATCCAATGAAGCAGATGTTCTTTGAGCATCTCTATAATCAACATAAATGTTCATGAAGGACTTTTTGGACGTCGGAGCAGGACTTCATAATCTGCAAACACAAAACGCAATTGTGCATTCTATGTCCACTAATGTGTCTTCTACAGAAGTGTGTTCATCAAAGAGATCTGCTGACAGTCAATGACAGCTGTAAAAGTCAATGTGGGATTGAGGGCACAAACATCACAAATCTTCACAGCCATCTTAGCAGGCTCTCAAACCTAGTGGGAGCACATAAATTGGTCATTGTACAGTCATGCATCATTAATGTTGGCTTTGTGCTTCTGTATAATATAACCCATATGCTTTAGTTGCTCTGTATGTATGACAATTGTGAAATGGATTTGGGCCAATTTTCAGTGTGGCCAGCAATTGCACATGCATATTAAAATCTAAAAGGGAGTGTGTTTTCCACCTGTGTGTGTGTGTGTGTGTATATATATATATATATTTATATATACACACACACTATATTGTGAAAAGTATTGGTATGCCTGCCTTTACACGCACATGAACCTTATTGGCATCCCAGTCTTATGAGCCATACACACTATAAGATTTTCTGAAGACTTTTTCCTTCAGACTTACCTTTTCTATGTAGTGCAAGGGCCTGCCAGATTGCATACAAATTGAAAGTGTTTAGGTTTGACCTCCTATTATATGGTTTTGGTAAATCTAAAGGAAAAAGTCTTCAGAAAATCTTATAGTGTGTAATGCCCATAAGTCCGTAGGGTTCAATATTGATTTGGCCCACCTTTTGCAGCTTTAACAGATTTAACTCTTCTGGGAAGGCTGTCTGCAAGATTTAGGAGTGTGTCTATGGAAATGTTTGACCATTCTTCCAGAAGCGCATTTGTGAGGTCAGGCACTGATGTTGAAGAGAAGGCCTGGCTCGCAGGCTCCACTATAATTTATCCCAAAGATGTTCCCCAAACCCCAAACTCGCTCCTCCGTGTCTTTATGGACCTTGCTTTGTGCACTGGTGTGCAGTCATGTTGGAACAGGAAGGGGCCATCGCCAAACTGTTCCCACAAAGTTGGGAGCATGAAATTGTCCAAAATGTCTTGGCATGGTGAAGCCTTAAGAGTTCCCATCATTGGAACTAAGGGGCCAAGCCCAACTCCTAAAAACACAAGCCCATACAATAATCACCCCTCCATTAAAAAATATGGACCAAACAAAGTCCATAAAGACATGGATGACCAAGTTTGGGGTGGAGGAACTTGACTGGCCTGCACAGAGTCCTGACCTCAACCCAATAGAACACCTTTGGAATGCATTCGAGTGTAGACTGCGAGCCAGGCCTTCTGGTCCAACATCAGTGCCTGACCTCACAAATGCGCTTCTGAAAGAATGGTCAAACATTCCCATAGACACACTCCTAAACCTTGTGTACAGCCTTCCCAGAAAAGTTGAAGCTGTTATAGCCAAAAAGCCGAACTTAATATTGAACCCAACGGACTAAGAAAGGGATGCTTTTAAAGTTCATGTGCGTATAAAGGCAGGCCAATACTTTTGATAATATAGTGTACATACAATATATATAAATATATATATATATATATATATATATAAACAGTATATATATATATATATATATATATATATATATATACACACAGTATATATAAATATAACTACTTCCGGTCCGCGCTATAGCCGAAAGACGGCTGCAGCGCGGACCCACATTTTCGGGAGGCCGTCTTTAAATGGCCTCCCAGACACAGGCTTCCCGCGCGCTCCCGCAAGCGCGCATCGGGGGAAAATCTGTGTTGGCCGTGTCCCTTGGACACAGCCAATCACAGATTGTGGTAAATGGCCAATCACAGCGGCCATTTACCACGTGATCGGGCCGTGCGATGAGAGATGATCTCATATGTAAACATATGAGATCATCTCTCATCGCCAGCGCTCCTTCCTCACACAGAGACTGCAGTGTGAGGAAGGAGGAGAGCTGCTCAGCCACCGGGGACACAGAAGAATGTAATCAGGGCACTGATCACCAGTGCCCTGATTACACAAGGTAAATGAAACACACAAAGTGCCCGCCATCAGTGCCCACAATCAGTGCCCATAGTGCTGCCAGTCAGTGCCCATCAGTGCCTGCTCATCTAGGCACTGATGAGCACTAACTGGCAGCACTATGGGCACTGAGTGTGGGCACTGATGGTGCTGCCCATCAGTGCTTATCAGTGCCGCCCATCAGTGCCATCCGCCAGTGCCCATCAGTGCCGCCTATCAGTGCCCATCAGTGCCGCCTCTCAGTGCCCAGCAGTGCCACCTCTCAGTGCCCAGCAGTGCCACCTCTCAGTGCCCAGCAGTGCCGCCTATCAGTGCTCATCAGTGCCGCCTATCAGTGCTAATCAGTGCCGCCTATCAGTGCCGCCTATCAGTGCTCATCAGTGCGGCATATTAGTACCTCCTCATCAGTGCCCATAAGTGCCACCTCATCAGTGCCCATAAGTGCCACCTCATCAGTGCCCATAAGTGCCACCTCATCAGTGCCCATCAGTGCAGCCTATCAGTGCCCATCAGTGCCGCCTCATCAGCGCACATCACTGAAGGAGAAAAATGTATTTATTTTCAAAATTTACTCGCAGAAAATAAGAAAAACTTTTTTTTTTTCAGAATTTTTTCTTTTTTTGTAAAAAATAAAAACCCCAAAGAAAGCTCTAATTGTGTGAAAAAAATGATAAAAATGTCATATGGGTACAGTGTAGCATGACCGCGCAATTGTCATTCAAAGTGTGAGAGCGCTGAAAGCTAAAAATTGGTCTGGATGGGAAGGGGGTTTAAGTGCACAGTAGGCAAGTGGATATAGTGTATATTGCAAACCCATTTGATTGCAGAGTGTGTATTTTAAATGCAGTTTTAAAGATCCTTTCTTTCAGTGTTATGTCGTTTAAGTGTAAGTATTGGATTATACTGCTGGACTGGGATTTTATGGAGACTATTCTTAGATTTTCTTTAAAATTCATATCAGCCGCTGCTGGTGCATGTCCTGTATAGCACCTGCAGACCTGTAATGTGATAAGCTGCTTCACACTGTCACTTTTACCTTCACACTTTACTTGCTCCCAAAAGTGCAGGCAGTCTGCAGACTGATTTTCTCATTTCAAGGTCATCAGGACTTGTGCTTCTTTTGTTAAAACCTAGAGCCATCTGGGTTTTGAAAGCATGCAGTAAAATCATTATGTAAAAACTAAGAATTCAGCTGCAGCATTTAGTAGCAAAATTCAGGAAAACTGCCATTGGTTGGCAAATGACCATCCTCAAGCTTGTCACTAACACAGTGCTGACCTAGATTTTTTTTTTTTTTTAAAGACAGTTATGGTTTTGCCCTTCTTATCATTCATTCCTGTACATGGAAGTTATGATTTTCTGTTAGCACACTTTGAAATGTCTAGGAGACAGTGGGGGAGTATTCATCTGGTCCTGACTGTTTCAGGCGTCAAAGATAATGCAATTGGCCATGTTCCAGTACAAAAGCAAGTTGTGCCAGCTTCCTCAAAAACATGTTCCACTACAACCAGAAGGTTTGCAACATGGCTCTGTGCTTGTTAAAAAGAGATGCTGTTTGTCAGGGAAAATGGCAAGTATTCATGCAAGAATGGATGCCCTTTTGTGCACTTTTTGGTTATTTTATTTCTGGGCAGATTGTTAAACAAAAAAAAAAAAAACGTTGGGATAATCATACTCACTCAAAATTTGAGATTATGAGACTAGCCTTGTAAGGATATTTTAGATTTAAAATAAATTCGGTGAGTGCATTTAGTTGAGACACATGCATACGAAAAATCATTTTTTTTTTCTGTCTTGCTTACCCCTTCCCAGGGGAGGACTGGGCCAGGGGGCAGGGGGGCAATTGCCCCCCGGGCTGCTCTGATGCCCTGTAAGAAGGCTGCATCGCTACTGCCACAGGCCACAGACATGCTTAAAGAATTCCTGGTGAAGAGAAGTAAAAAGTCCCTGCCGCTGACCTACTGAGTGCTCGTTGAAGACAAGGACAGAGTGCAGGCCTTCCACTCCCCCCCAGCATGGATGGTGTAAACTAGGTCTGAGCAGAGGCCGGTTTAATGCCCCACTGGAGACTCTCCTCCCCCCGCCCAGCCCCAAAGAAGCTGTCCCAGCTCCCCCCAACAGCCCCCTGCTGGCCAGGTTGGGAACCAGAATTCAGCCGGTGAGTAGAGAGTACCTGGAGCGGAGTTTCAGCCTGGTATGGGGGTCAGGAGGAGGACAGGATGAGGGAGAGTGGGAGCAGGCCCAATCGCTGCACCATGAGCCTCTGGTTTGTACTTGCCCCCTGGGCCGAAAGTTGCCAGTCTGCCCCTGCCCCTTCCCCCACATCCACCTAAACTGTGGTGGTCCTCTCAATATCGATTTTCAAGCTGCAACTATGGTGAATGGTCTGAGGCACAGTGTGCCAGTAAAGGCTAACTAGAATACTGCAAAAATGCAGTTGATGATTATTATGTTGCAGATGCATTATTGTTTTTGTCTTTAAATAATTTTGTCCTTTCCTTACTCCGTAGCTAGGGGATGCTCTAAGTAGTCCTACCCATCTTCTTCATGCTTTAGCCTCCATTTATCACGTGTACTGTATTTTGCTGGAGCTAGATACACTGTGCTTTTTTGACCTATCTGATGTTCATCTGTGATGACCTGCACACGTTTTTAAAGGCTTTCTACGATCTGTAGCATGTCATTATCTGCCAAGCTATTAGACTGTAAGTTAAAGTGGTAGTAAACTCTTATATTTTATTTTTACTTACAGGTAAGCTTATAATAAAGCTTACCTGTAGGTAAAATTCAGAGGCGTAACTAGAACCTTCAGGCCCCCGGTGCAAGAAACCATAAAGGGCCCCCCAGACCCCTGGCCGGGCCCTTCCCTTCAAGCCTGGGGCTCTTCCCACTGATCCTGGGGCCCTTTACTCTCGTTGTGGGGCCCTTTATTACGGTCCTGCAGCGGGACCCTTTCACAAGTTCTGCAGTGGTTCCCCTTCCTGCCATCTTGGGGCCTCCCCATGGTGGTGGAATGCCAGAGCCCGGTCGCAAGTGTTACCTTTGCGATCCTGGAAGTTCACCCATTGGTGTCAGTAGTTTTTATTTTTTGGTATTTTAATTGTATTTTTTTTTATAATTTTTTTTTTTACAATGTCACTGACTATGACTCTGTCCATTCAGAAAAGGAAGGAGCTGGTAAATTACATATTTACCGCCCCCCTTCCCGGTTCTTTATTGTGACACATCTCCTGCAGCAGCCATAGGGGAGGGAGCACAGTGGGGGGGGGCAGCACAGTGGGGGGGGGGGGACCGGGGGAGCACACCGGTGCCCAGAGACAGCAGAACACAAGTGAACTGGATAGGAGGAGTGGCGGGGGCAGCATACAGAAGAACCAATCTCCTCCATTTTCCTCCTGCATCTACAGGAGGAAAAAGAAGGACAGTGATTTCTCTACATGCTGCTCCCGCCGCCCCTCCTATCCAGGTGTACAGGGGAGCCACATAGGCCCCCTGGAGCATGGGGCCCGGTTACAGTTGCAACCCCTGCAACCCTTGCAGTTAAGCCCCTGGTAAAATTAATTTCTCCTAAACGTGCACCGTTTAGGAGATATTCTAGCAAGCAGCAGCCGTTGACATCACCGGCGCATGCGCCACTGAAGGAACAGCATACCCGTACCTTCAGAGCTGTATGCCGCAGCATGCACAGAAGTGACGTCATCACATCGCAGCCCGCAAACCTGGAAGGAAGATTGAAGGACCTGGAAGGTGAAGTTGACAGCCTCTGCATTGGTGACAGCGCGCTACTAGAGGGCTTGGTTTTAAGTTAAGTCTATCATAATGTGCTAGTATACAATGCATTCTAACACATTATGCCTTTGCCTTGCAGTGGGAAACTGGTTTCATAATGTTACGTACCCTATCCTACGCCTTAACCGTGACCCTCATTGAGCCAGTCAGTATCCTATAGCTTTGCGTTCCCCGAAAGAGTAGATGATGTAGTAGTCCTTCATGGCAATAGTTTCTACTAAACAGACCTGAGTAGGGGCCTTATTAGATAACCAGTGTGATGATACTGTATAAGTCTATGGGATGCTCTTAAAATATGAGCTTCTTAGTGTTTTTGGATATGCCAATAAATAGGAGGCCTAAGAGAAAGTGGATGGGATCTGCAGGGAGGGAGACATCCAGGACCTGTTGTAGGAGTAAAGAGACTGAGGTCCAGAAGGATTGAATCTGGGGGCATAGCCAAAAGCTATGAAACAATGTACCTTTATTCTGTTGCTATTTCCAGCAGTTCTCCAACCACTGTGGATTACAAACATGCAATTGATCAAGGATTTTATACCAAAACAGTAATATCCTACTTGGCAGGATTAGGCAGCTAATTCCCATATTTTATCCAAGGTTTTTAGGGTTATAGGTCAGGGGTCTCCAACCTTTCTAAACAAGAGGCCAGTTTATTGTCCTTCAGACTTGGAGGGAGGGGGGGTTAGAATATGGCCAGTAGGTGTGTAAAATGCCTTGGCATCAGTGGGAGTAAACAATGCTCCTTTTTTGATGGCAGAGGTATTGTGCCCCACCGTTGCTATCATTGGGTGGGAAGAAACATGCCCAATCGTTGATGTCACTAGGAGGAACTGTACTTCATCGTCTGTGTCATTGGGTGGTGGAACTATGCCCCATAATTGGTGTCCGTGGGAGGAAATGTGCCCCTTCGTTGGTGTCAGTGGGGGGAATTATGCCGTATCGTTTATGTCAGAGGATGAAATGTTGCCTAGAGGGCTGGATAAGACAAGCAAGGGGCCACATCCAGCCACCAGGCCACAGTTTTGGAGACCACTGTTACAGGGTGTTGAAGCGGCCATACCCATTTCCTCATAAAAGGATGGAAGTCCTCAGTCAGCGGAGGACCTTCATGAAGAATTTGATAAATAGAGGAAATTAAATGTTGTTGGAAAGGATGCTGGACACAGTCTTCCATAGATACAGTGGAGGTGAATGTAGCTATCCGAGGATAGAAGTGTTACTGGCTGGATTATCAGGTCAAAATAAAGGAAAAAAAGAAAACTAATGCAGCCAACACATTTAAGAAATGCTAAACTGCAAAATTAGGAATTACCGTATTTATCGGGGTATAACACGCGCCGGCGTATAACACGCACCCCAATATTTGGAGAGAAATTTCAGGAAAAAAGCTTAAATTTAAAATAAACAGCTTTGAACTCAAAACATGCATCCTCATCAGCAGTGTCCATGTATGCAGTCCACCAGCAGTGTCCATAATGCAGCCCACCAGCAGTGTCCATAATGCAGCCCACCAGTAGTGTCCATGTATGCAGGCCACCAGGGCCAGATTAACGTAGGGGCTATTGGAGCTGCAGCTCCAGGCCCCTACCTTTATATAGGCCCCGGGTTGGCCATATTCACTGTTACCGCTCTTCTGTCACTTGTAAACACAGAAGTCTGGCTTCTATGCTCGCTTCCCCAGGCAGCTCCCTCAGAACCTCCCCACACAGCACGAAGGCCGGACAAGGAGGGACAGGTGCCGATGCATGGATGTGTTTATGGGCTTCAGAGACAGCATCCCATGTTGAATTAGGCATGCATGGCTGCACCCTTCCTCCTCTGGGTGCATGCCAAGGCACGGCCCTTAAGGCCCTTCAAAATCCTCAGCACCAAGCCCATGATGCTCTTAATCCGGCCCTGCAGGCCACCAGCAGTGTCCATAATGCAGCCCACCAGCAGTGTCCATGTATGCAGCCCACCAGCAGTGTCCATAAATGCAGGCCACCAGCAGTGTCCATGTATGCAGCCCACCAGCAGTGTCCATAATGCAGCCCACCAGCAGTGTCCATAATGCAGCCCACCAGCAGTGTCCATGTATGCAGCCCACCAGAAGTGTCCATGTATGCAGCCCACCAGCAGTGTCCATGTATTGAACCCTACCAGCAGTGTCCATAATGCAGGCCACCAGCAGTGTCCATAATGCAGGCCACCAGCAGTGTCCATAATGCAGCACACCAGCAGTGTCCATGTATGCAGCCCACCAGCAGTGTCCATAATGCAGCCCACCAGCAGTGTCCATGCAGCCTCGCAAGCGCAATGTCCAAATATGCCGCCTCGCAAGCGCCATTGGAACTGACCATATTTGTTTTAAAAAAGGCCGGGAAGGAGCGCAGAGAGCAGAAGGGGCGGGCCGGGCCGAGGAGAAGGAAGGACTAGCTGTCTGTCATAAGAGCAGAAGGGGGCGGGCCGGGCCGAGGAGAAGGAAGAACGAGCGAGCGCAGTCATCGGAAGTCCCGCCTCCTCTGCCGAGACGTGTGACGTCTGTCATAGGCGGGACTTCCGATGACTACGCTCGCTCATTCTCCCTTCTCCTCGGCCCGGCCCGCCCCCTTCTGCTCTTATGACAGTTCGTCCTTCCTTCTCCTCAGCCCGGCCCGCCCCTTCTGCTCTCGGCAATGCTTCCTGGCTGTTTGTTTTTTTTTTAAGATCGGCATATAACACGCACTGCTGCTTTTTCCTCCATTTTTAGGAGGAAAAATTGCGTGTTATACGCCGATAAATATGGTATATAGCGCCAACAGTTTGCACAGCGCCTTACAACATGAGGACAGACAGTACAGTTACAGTACAATTCAATACAGGAGGAATCAGAGGGCCTTGCTCGTTATAGCAATATATATCATTTTTGTTTTTGGGTTTTGATACACTTTAATTAAAAAAAAAAAAAAACTATTGGGACTTCTTTAATAAACAAGTCAGAGACCCTGCACTTTTACAGGCTTACGATAAGTCTAATAAATATGTACCGCATGAATGCAAGTTATTTTCTTCAAATATGCATAACTATCCAGTTATGTTATGTGAGCACTATGTCAAGTTTAACCCAGTTGTTGCTAGATGGAAATACATTTTCAGTGCCTGATGAAAGACGAATAGGGAAGTGTATAAACAATGGCAAAGAACAAGAAGGGCAGTGTTTGTCCTAGCTGCTACTGAAACATTCAGTATAAGAGCAGACACTTTCCAGGATATACTGTACATGCTTGCAAGATTATAGCAAGGGCATGTAAGTAACAGAAACATGTAAAAGCAGACCTCATGTGCTCTTTCACTGTTGGCGTGCTAGATTCTATCTACCCACGGAGGAATCTTCCCCCAGAGCTTTGAATCTGGGCTCTCTTCACAAGCAGCATTGGCAAAGCTGTTATAGTGCGCAAATAGGAAATTAGCCCGGGAAGCTGAATCTTTATATATTTTTTTGATTTACATTACCATGTTTGGAAGTAAGGGGTAACGCACAGACACAAACTGCCCAGGAAATTCTGGTGCCTATAAAACTGCACATTTGAGTCATTCGAAAAATGAATGTTTTGCAACTTTTGGCAGATATCTTTGTAAAGTTATTTATCAGTCAGAATCAGCTGACAAGGCAGACAGATTTCTGCAGCTGTAGGGCAGAATGACTTCTAGTTATTAGGATGTAGTCTCTTTTGTTCATGGCTACCTGGCAGACAGCGTGCTTTCTTTTATTCTGCTCATTGTAGGGAAGCTTTAGAAGAAGATGATATTCTGTGATTTTATTAATCTGTTGGTCGAAAAGATTCAGGATAGTCGCCCTTCATGCATGCAAATGTCATTCAAGCTCGTTGACCTAAATCTCTGTCATTTTTCATTTTACACTCGGACAACACATGAAAGACCACATCCCTGCTTTCTTTGTGTGCATCGTTCAACCGCGGATGGAACATTAGTGTATACGTACGCTGATTTTTTCTTTTCTTTTTTTTTCTTTTGTTAAAGGGTATTAAAACCTAAGAACAAAAATGAAATATTTCATACCTTACCAGTCTTAAGATGTTGTGGTTCCACACTCTTTTTCTTTTTTTTCTCCTTGTGATCCTGTCAGTAGCCCATTACGTGTTCTAGAGCAGTGGTCTCCTAACTGCAACACAGGGACCAGACGTGGCCCTTTACTTGCCTTTATCAGGCCCTTTTCGACACTATTTCTCTCACTGATACAAGGCAGTATCCTTTCTACACCAACAATTGGTCATAATGTCATCTGTCACTGATACCAACAATAGGGCACTATTCCTATCACTGACCCCAACAATCAGGCACTATTCTTCCCACTGACACCACTGATGGGACAATATTCCTCCTACTGACTCCAACTGCAGGGACCTATTCTTCCCACTGACACCAATGATGGGACACTATTCCTCCTACTGACTCCAACTGCAGGGACCTATTCTTCCCACTGACACCAATGATGGGACAATATTCCTCCTACTGACTCCAACTGCAGGGACCTATTCTTCCCACTGACACCACTGATGGGACAATATTTCTCCTACTGACTCCAACTGCAGGGACCTATTCTTCCCACTGACACCAATGATGGGACAATATTCCTCCTACTGACTCCAACTGCAGGGACCTATTCTTCCCACTGACACCAATGATGGGGCACTATTCCTTGCCCTGATACCAACCATGCAGCTTTATTTCTCCCACTAACACCAATGATGGGGCACTTTTCCATCCCTTGATACCAACAGTGGGGCAATGTGCCCCCAGTAATACTAATGATGGGGCATTCCTTACTCCAATTGAGGCCAGGGCATTCTCTACTCACACTGGCCACAGTTTGGCCTCCTCAAAGTCTGAAGAACAGTAAACTGGCGCCTTGTTCAGTAAGTTAGGCGATCCCTGTTCTAGAGTGACAACACTAAAGCCTAATACACTAATACACCCGGGGCGAATGTCAGGCGGCATCTTAGCTTAGAAACCAGCTGACATTTGGGCCGGGTGTACTGCAGCCGGTCCGACAGAAGCCAGCTTCTGTCAATAGGGCATGACCAAAAACAGTATGCCAATGACTGAGAGCACTGACTGGAGTGTTCTGGTGGGGGGAGCAGTCCCCGTCAGAACACAATAGCACAGCAAGGGAGATCCCTGTACTAACATCGCAGTACAGTGTCAGTGCTGCGTTGTACTAGGCTTTACTCACTGTACTGTATCTATATAAAAGAAGTGTTGTGTCACCAGGCTGCCTAGTGCCTACTACTGATTTTGGTTTCAGAGTACCACTTATTGCCATAAAATAGGGGGAAGGTGTACTGTAGGTAGGTCTGATGACACTGCTTGCAATTTTAGTACAGCACAGCAAGAGAACACAGGGAGTCAGAAGCTCATAACATTTCTGACAGGATCAAATTGTAGTTTTCTTGCAGTTATCGGGTAGATAAAACAAAACACATTCAGTCTTATATTTAAAGCAGAACTTCACCTGAAAAGGGAAGTTCAGTTCATCCTCCTCCTTCCCCCCTCCTTTCTCATCATTGTGAACTTTTTTTTTTCAACGAGAGGGTATCCATTTCTGACATGTACCCGCTACTCACTATTCCTTAATCAATGTTTCAGTGGATGAAATGTAGGAAAAAATGGAAAAGTATGTAGGACTTTAAAGGTAGCCACCATAAATACTAAATAGATCCTAAATGTTTCATTGGATCTTTACCTACATAAATAATACCTGGGGTCAGGAAACCTCTCCTTTGTTGAGTACAATTAAGCCTTATATTAAAAAGGAACCATTGTGCCTTAGGCTCCATTCACATATATGGAATTTTTGGGTGATTTTCTGCTCTAAGCCTCAGCTCTAAAAACGCCCAACAAGACAAATCCCATACATTTGGTTCTGTTCATATCTCAGCATTCTGTCGCCTTAAGGAAAACGCCCGTCGCTCAAAAAAGTACATGAGCTTCTTTTTTGGCGGATTACAGGCATTTTTATTTTTTTTCATTGGTCACTTGTCAACCAAAAAACGCCTGCACAAAACGCCTAAAAGAACGCCAGGAAAACACCTGTAAAAATAGCAACGCCTAGATTTGAACGGAGCCTAACTGTGATATATTTGTTAAAACGTACATGAATCTCCCCCTGAACTCCATTGCCATATGTCTCTTTTTTTTTTTTTGTACACTAAAATTGGTCCATTTTGTTTACTGTACTGTATGCTTTTCTGAAGTACGGAATTAATCTTCTAAATCTAAAAAAAAAGTTCCTAGATACAGCATTCCAGCTATTGTTTTTTTCAATAACAGGTTGGAAACTTAAATTGAATTAAATCTGATTACTAGTATAAGCAACACATCAAGTTTTGCGCCACTTTTTTTTTTACAAAGACCCTATGTTATTATTACGATATACAGTATATAGTGTATCCGGAAAGTATTCACAGCGCTTCACTTTTTTCACATTTTGTTATGTTACAAAAACAAAATGGATTAAATTCATTATTTTTCTCGAAATTCTACAAACAATACTCCATAATGAGAATGTGAAGTTTGTTTGAAATCTTTGCAAATTTATTTAGCACCGATTACAGCCTCAAGTCTTTTTGAGTATGATGCTACAAACTTGGCACACCTATTTTTTGGCAGTTTCTCCCATTCTTCTTTGCAGGACCTCTCAAGTTCCATCAGGTTGGATGGAGAGCGTCGGTGCCCAGCGATTTTCAGATCTCTCCAGAGATGTTCAATAGGGTTCGAGTCTGGGCTCTGGCTAGGCCACTCAAGGACATTCACAGAGTTGTTCTGTAGCCACTCCTTTTTTATCTTGACTGTGTGCTTAGGGTCCTTGTCCTGTTGGAAGATGAACCTTCGCCCCAGTCTGAGGTCCAGAGCGCTCTATGAGCAAGTATTCATCAAGGATGTCTTTTTACGTTGCTGCATTCATCTTTCCCTCAATCCTAACTAGTCTATAAGTTCCTGCCACTGAAAAACATCCCCACAGCATGATGCTGCCACCACCATGCTTCACTGTAGGGATGGTATTGGCCAGGTAATAAGCCGTGCCTGGTTTCCTCCAGACATGACGCTTGCCATTCAACCAATGAGTTAAATCTTTGTTTCATCAGACCAGAGAATTTTGTTTCTCATGGTCTGAGAGTCTTTCAGGTGCCTTTTGACAAACTCCAGGCGAGCTGTTCTGTGCCTTTTACTGAGGAGTGGCTTCCGTCTGGCCACTCTACTATACAGCCCTTATTGGTGCTGCAGAGATGGTTGTTCTTCTGGAAGGTTCTCCTCTCTCCACAGAGAAACTCTGGAGCTCTGTCAGAGTGACCATCGGGTTCTTGGTCATCTCCCTGACTAAGGCCCTTCTCCCCTGATCGCTCACTTTGGCCGGGCAGCCCGTTTTAGGAAGAGTCCTGGTGGTACCAAACTCCTTCCATTTACTAATGATGGAGGCCACTGCAAAAAAATTTCTGTACCCTTCCCCAGATTTGTGCCCTAAAACAATCCTGTCTCAGAGATGTACAGAGAATTCCTTGGACTTCATGGCTTGGTTTGTGCTCTGACATGCACTGTTAACTGTGGGACCTTATACTGTATAGACAGGTGTGTGCCTTTCCAAATCATGTCCAAGCAACTGAATTTGCCACAGGTGGACTCCAATCAAGTTTTAGAAACATCTCAAGGATTGTCAGTGGAAACAGGATGTAACTGAGTTTAATTTTGAGTTTAATGGCATAGGCTGTGAATACATATGTACATGTGCTTTTTTTTCCATTTTGTATTTTTAATAAATTTGCAAAGACTTTAAACAAACTTCTTAAAGGTTGTCATTATGGGGTATTGTTTGTAGAATTTTGAGGACAATTATGATTTTATTTAATGGTGGAATAAGGCTGTAACATAACAAAATGTGGAAAAGGTGAAGCGCTGTAAATACTTTCCGGATGCACTGTATGTATATGATATATATGATATATTCACAATATCTTAAAAAAAAAAAAAACGCATCAAAATGTAATGCAATTTTACCTTCCACTATTGCACAAAGCCCATTACCAACCCAAACCAGCCCAGAATTTGATTTCATATTTGCATTAAAAGCATTTACAGCCCTCAGTAAAAAAAAGAAGATTTCCAAATCTATTTGTCTGCACCTTAATATTCCTAAAACGCCTACCCAATGGCATCAATTCACATGATGAGCTGGATGAAAAAAAAATTCTTCACAATACTCTGCTATATGAAGACAGCGGGAAGTTGACATCCTATGATTTTTTTGTGCGGTATTAAGGCCTTTCTGAAGGTCAGTCTTATCAGCTGATGAGCAACTAGTGTATGCCAAAATACAGTACACCAGTACAACCTCAATAGACCAGCCTTTCTCAACCTTTTCAACACAGAGGAACCCTTGAAATAAATTTCTGGTCTCTGGGAACCCCTGCTAAACATGTAAAATCTACAACTCATGACACATTAGTGTGACAGTCAGTGGGAAGAATACTTCTTACTCTTGTCATCATTGGGAATAATTACCCCCTTACAGATAGCTAAACGGAACAATGGTGTCATTGGGAACTTATCTGAGAGGCAGAAATTGCCCATTTCTCAAGGAACCCCTAGCAACCTCAGGAGGAACCCTAGGATTCCACAGAACCCTGGTATGAGAAACACTGCAATAGATGAACAATAAAAATTCACCAATAGTTTCATTGCTAAACCACTTTTCCTGAGTACTCTGAGGAAGTATAATCATTGCAGTGAATAAAAACTGCAATCATAAAAATTGATCATGATAAATTCTCAGAGATATCAACACCTAGAAATTTAAAGGTAGAAACCCTCTTTACACAGTCAGCATTTATATTTAGTGGGACTAAAACTGACCTATTCTTCCTAAAGTCTATAATCCGTATAATCAGAGCATGTACCCCCCCAAACCAAAACCAATAGACAGTCATGTAGTAGTACATGAACAGGGCTAGATAACATAGTGAAAAAATAATTGTGAGCTGGAAACAAAAAGAAAACAATAGGAGTCCTATGGGGTGACTTCTCCACTGAGAAGTGCTTAGGAGAAAAGGATTATGGGAAAACAAATGTTCCTCAGTTCTTGATAGTGGAGGATGCTTACATACTGGAAGTACTAACGGCTGTAAACATTGTTCCTGTGGCAGATCCCCATGAGATTAAAATCCACTTGGGGGTATATAGGGACCGTTCTGGGTCAAACAGGGGAGCCGGATTAATGTTAAAAGTAGGGTGAACAATAAACCCCTTCCCCTCCCCCCCAGTACTGAACAGGGTCTGTCCATAAGGAGATAGTTACCGTTGATAACCTGGAACCGGGGATATCGGTAGGGGTCTGTGATAATCAACTTGTAAAAAAGAAAGAAAACAAAAACAAAAAACTATAGTCCTGGGGGAAGCAACAGATCTGAAACGGCAGTACTCACTATCCGTCTGTAAGCCAAGAATAAATCAAGTAGGATGCTTGCGGTTATCCAGCCAGTCGAAAGCCAGGTCAGAGTCCTCAAAGAAATAGACGCGGCCATCATCCTCTACTCTCAGGCACGCAGGATACAACAGGATGTATTTCAGATGCAGAACACACAGGCGCCTCTTGACATCCTGGAGCCGGGATCTCTGGCATTAGGCTTCACTCGAAAAGTCAGGGAACACGGCCACAACGTTCCTTTTCCCTAGTGAGACAAAGGATTTTGTTGTGGTCTCTAAAGTTGAGGAATGTGGCGATGAACGTGCGGGGAGAGGCTCCTTTGGGAGGGGGCCGCACAAAAAAGCGTTGTGCTCTTTCCACAGCAAACATAACAGAGAAGGCCTCCTTTCCATAGGTGATAATGAGGAGATTCTCTTGAAATCCCGACGAGTCGGATCCCTCCACCTTCTCCGGGAGACCGATAAATCTAAGATTACATCTACGAAGTCTGTTCTCCGTGTCATCTTGTTTGGAGCTCAGTTGCTGCATCTGGCCCTGGACATTTTTCATAGTGTGTTGTAGAGGATATAAGATGTCTTCTGCCCTACTGATGCAGGTCTTGGTCACTCGGTCTCAGGGTTTGGACATATCCTGTCAAAGGATATGTCGATTTTGATCTCTTCTATTTTAGTAGTAAGTGCGCTTTGGCAGACAGATATAGCCTCTAGCACTTTCGTTGTGTCAGCTGCAGTTTGTTTTGACTCAGAGGAAGGACCAGCGCCATCTTCAGCCTGTTGTTCTTGCAGTCGGAAACTTGCAAGCTGACTACTTGTGTCAGGGGCTTTTTTCAGCGGTTTACTGTGTAGGAACCCACAGTAAACAGGTGAGTATCGAAAATCTATGGATATTCAGAGAGGATAGGATATACAGGATCAAGTGTGAGCGGAGCTCTCACCACCAGTGTCCTACTCCATCGCGCTCCAGGCCATGCCCCGTGGTATTACTACTTCACAGCTATTCTACCCTATATATCCCACAGTTTGTAACTTTTGCTGGAGGAGCAACTCTGGAGTGTGAACATTGTATCACATTTTGCAGACTTGCTTATGTATTACATCTTTTTTTGGGGGGGGGGGGAGTTAATTTTCTGCTTACTAAGCTAGCAGAAACTTCTATAGCATTAGAACCATTGAAGAATTCTACTCTATATATCCCACAGTTTGTAACTTTTGCTGGAGGAGCAACTCTGGAGTGGGAACATTGTATCACATTTTGCAGACTTGCTTATGTAATCTTTTTGGGGGGGAAGTTAATTTTCTGCTTACTAAGCTAGCAGAAACTTCTATAGCATCAGAACCATTGATACACCTCTAAGGTCTTCCAAAACGAGGTATTAAAAAAAACGAAAAAAAAAAAAATGATGTCTCATAATTTAACAGTGATGAGCTGATCACCACTGAATGGACACAATCACTCCCACCCCACACACACACACACTCTACAGGCCCTGTTGAATTACATTTAAGAGATGGAACATCTTATGGCTAGAGTGCATAACATGTTGGATAAATTCAACACTGTTCTGAATACATGGGATACGTACCTGATACTAAGTAAAGGGTAACATTACCCTATACGCATTATAAACGCATACCTCTTATCTCTCTATTTTCTTGTTAATTTTTTACTTGTTAATTATCTTTCCTGTGTACTTCTTTGTTCCATTGGTATTCTTTCTGACCTTCTGCAAGTTAATATCGGGGCTTTCAACATGTTAAACAACCTTTGGATGATGTCATTAGAATATTCTTTGTATAAATCCATTATGGACAATAGGTTTGTTGCCCCGGTTGATAAGGATTGCATAAGTCTTGATTCTTTTACTGTCGAAAGGCTTGTCTTACTGTTATTTTATTTCACTATTCACTTGTATGGGAATTTTTTTCAGACCTGACTTGTTATTTGACTAAATGTATAAATGAATATTCAAGAAAAATTGGAAAAACAAAGTTTGCATGTATAGTGTAAGAATAATGCAACAGGTAATTATAGTGACTTAAAAAGGAGTAGTAAATCTGAAAGAACATGGTAACATGGCAATGTATAAAAAAACAGCAATTTCCAACAGTGACAAATATGTATGAAAAAAACATCCTATACCTGACTGCGTACCTGACTGCGGGACTGGACTTTAATGCAGACCTTTCATATAAGGCGTCACAAGAACAACATCTGAACAGGCTGTTCAAGGATAAATTACTTACAGGGAATCATTCTTTTGGAACCACTGTTATGCAGAGTTGTCAACTAATTACAGATTAATCAGTGCCTAAATATGGTAATGACCAAGAAGCGGGACTTCAGTCCAGCTCATTAAAACTTTCAAGTACATTTACGTTTCTGACAAAAGCCAATTTACCTGGTAAAGCTTGTTTGGCTGAAATGACGTTTTTTAACAAGCATTGCCATGCACATTTATAAACAATGCAGCCATTTGAAAAGGCTTTATAACGCACCAAAAAAGGTGAATGTACTATTTCTTGCAATGCAGCACACCATAACACATGGCAGAGCAATACTGTTCATTGCGCTGTACTGCAACACAAATGTGCGGCAAAAGGTTTGTTGGGAGGCCATTCTGAATGAATGGCACCACAGTGCACCATTGCACATAACATGTGCAACTGTCTGCATACAGTCTTAGACATTAACCCAGAACCTGGATTTTATATAGTTTTTTTTTATTCAGTTAACCGGCACAGCCCTTTAAAACAAAGCCATACTGTACATCCATCAATGAGAGAATAGGCACATTTATCAATTTGTCACACAGCAAGGCAATGCAAAACAAGAGCAGTGAGATAGTGTGCAATAGACTAACTACAAAGTTGCATCAGGAGCTATATACTGTAAGGTCTGAAGGGGCTACTCTGCCAATCTTTCCCAAACTGTATCCCAATAAATACATATAACAACTTAATGGCAAAATGTTGGAACCTCAGTCTATTAAGACATTTCAATCCTTCAAAAATCTCTCCCAGACCCTTAGGTCTTCCTTCATTTGTCTAGTCATCCTTATTTTGTGATGCACCTTGGTGAGCCCCTTTATGCTAAACTTTAAAAGACAACTTAAAGCCCTACCCATAGGAATCACCTTTACAACAAAGTCATGTAACCTCAGCAGGCTCTGCATTTATTTTACCCTATTAGCCTCTCCAACCACCCTCACCTTGGGTATCGTCAGCTACTTACCCCCTCAGTAACCTGCAAGCAAGCGGGGGGGGGGGGGGGACATTTTTCTTGGGGCCTTTCCTTATCAGTAGAAAATCGTCAAAGTAGTGCGTACCTACCCCTGCTATTTTTTCTATGTACCACTGCAGGAAAGAGCTAAAGGTCTCGAACAGGCAGCAGGATATTGCGCAACCCAGTGGCAGACATAAAATTGTCACTTCAGAACTCCCAGCTGTCTTGTTGAGGTCTAAATGCTGACTCAGCATCTATTTTGGCTAACTGGGCATTCCTCCCCATATTCCTCACTAAGTCCAAGACATCCCTAAATAGCTGATACTGCACCCTACCCACATAGGGGTCAATTCACTAAGGGGTCCCACATAGGGGTCAATTCACTAAGAGTTTAATATCGGCCAATACAATGGGGTAAAATAGCGCCTGCGATTTACTAAGAATTTTGGGTTAAATAACAAATGCAGTATTTGTTTTGATTGAGCAGTAATTTCCACATTTTTTCATGTGGTAATTTACTGCATTGAGCTGGTTGCTGAGGAGCGGGCCGGGAAGCCGAGTCCTTAACGGATGACTTATCAGCTGTCAGTGGGTTCCCTTATGACAGCTGAATGTAAAAAAACATGTGGACAATTAAAAATTATGAAAAAAAACAGCATAGGGTCCCCCCCGCCCCAATGCATACCAGGCCTTCCGGGTCTGGTATAGATTTTGAGAGGAACCCTATACCAACATTTAAAAAAAAAAAGGGCGTGGTGTCCCTCCCAAAATCCATACCAGACCCTTATCTGAGCACGCAGCATGGCAGGCCAGGAAAGGGGGAGGATGAGTGAGTGGCCCCCTCCCTCCTGAACCATACCAGGCCACATGCCCTTGACATGGGGGGGTGGGTGTTTTGGGGCAGGGGGGGGCTCTACCCAGCAGGACCCACAACCTTACTCCTCCCCACTAACACTGTGTCTCAAATTTCATCATTAACTGGTAGCACTGCAACTGAGGCCTGACCCTGACCACTTCTTGAATATGCATCTGTTTAGGGTAATCTGCCCTCTACAGTGATACATCTGTCTCAGAAGTTTCCAAATAGGTTGCAGTTGCTTGCCCAGGATTACAGGTGCAGGGGTTGCAAATACAAAGTCCTCAATATTCCTCTCCTGGCAATCTAGCATTGTTATTCTTATTTTTGTTTCTTCAGATGTTTTCCTATCTCTATCTGTCCACCCTCTGTTCTCTCCTCACCTGTAGCCAGCTATACAATGTTTGCTTTTTTTTTTTTAGTTTATTCAGGGGGGGGAAGAGATTCCTCCATCCACACAAACAAGGTGAAAGGAAGAATGCCTTCCCCCTCATCCCACCCTTCCCAGCCAGGACATTGTATTCTGGCAGATGTACCTGCCGCTGTTAGAATACACTGATCTGCGGATGCAGTTGATTGGCTAGAGCCACTGAAAGATAAACATTTTCCGGCATGTCCCTTCATCAGAAGTTGATCAAACTTTGGGATTCTCTGTTGTCAGAAAACACTGATCAGGGGTTGCAGCTGATTGGCTGCAGCTGGCTGATCAAGAACATTTTTCCAACAAGCCCATTTGACAAAAGTCAATCTAGCAATCGACTTCTTGAGCAGGCATGGACACATCTAGATCAAAATACAGGCAGTCCCTGCTGAGCCAGCTGAATTTTGATCCATCTATGGTCAGCTTTATCCTCTCTACAGCCTGCTGGCTTGATACCACTACTCGCTATGACATACAACCGATAGAACAACCTCACTGATACGTTATTGTGTATGGTATCCTATTGTAACTTGCTGCCTTTGTCTTATGAATTAGGCAGGGACTGCTTCCCCTTTGGGCTTAATATGTGTTTCAGCACCATGTTTTTCTTTGAAACTTAATAAAACATCATTCTTTAAATGGCCCCATTCTGTTAATTCTGTATAGCTTAAAAAATAATTCCAGGAAAAACATTCTGTGCCTGTACTACATGGGTTTACTGCTCGTTTTTGTCTAGGTGTATGCAGAGTAGAGATATACTTACCTAATCCGCCAACCTTCGAGTGCAAGAAAGGTCCCTGCTGCTCATTAACCCATGCGGAGCTGGCATAGCCCCATTGCATGGGAAGAAAAAAATTCCAGAAGTTCTGCTTTAAATGCAAAACATAACAAAAATCAGGGAATGGAAGGATTTAATGCAGGCATCTCTAAATAGCAGACTGCAGTCCGGACCCGGACCAAGCGACAGGTCTGTCTAGACTAGACTGCTGCCTCGCCATTCAGCTTTCCCACACCCTTCATCCAGTCCTGCAAGCACCCCCTTTCTCTGCCTCTCTGCGAAGCCAACACTGTTATCTTCACAGCAAGGTAGAACATGGGAGTGCTGGCCAGCCTGGACAGACCGCGGAAGCAGGCCAACGCCTCGAGTTAACCAGCAGCCATTAGCCGCTACCACACAGGGCGTTCCCAGAAACCAATCACCCACTAGCCATCAGGAAAAGTTGGAAAGCTCCCACCCTCCTCCCAGACCTGATGCACCTCCCACCCCCTGCCCACCTGCGTAAGGTAGGACTGGGTGCAGTGTAAAGGGGGATGCTGGTGTCTAAAGTGAGGGCTATACTCAATAGGGGGTAAAGTTGGGGACTATGATGTAAATGGGGTGGGCTGTAATGTAAAGAGATACTGAAATATAAAGGGGGTAATTTAATGTAAAGGAGGGCTGTCGTGTAAAGGGCTAGCTTGATATGTAAAGGGGGGGGGGGTGCACATTGTAAAGAGTGGTGCTGTGATGCAAAGGGGGTTGACTGTAATGCAAAGCAGGGCTGTGAAGTATAGGTGGGAACTGTCATGTAATGGGGTTGAATTAATTTGAAAGGGTGGATGCAAAGTAAAGGGGTGGCAGTGATGTAAAAGGGGGTACTGTAATGTAAAGAGAGCTGTAATTTAAAGGGGGGGGGGAACTATAATGTAAAGGGCAGATTGCAATAAAGGAAGGGACTGCGATGTAAAGGTAGGTTGCATTGTAAAGGGGAGGAGGCATAATGTTAGGGGGAGCACTGGTATGTAAGGTGGGCTGTTATATAAAGGGGTGCACTGATTGATGCGAATGGGGGGTCTGTAATGCAAAGGGGTGTATGATGTGAATTGACTCTGTAATGTAATATAAGGGGCAGGCTGCAATATAAAGGTATATGTAAAGGGGGGCTGTATTGTAATTTTGGATTTTTTTATACCGATATTCCCTCTGAAATGTGACTCTTGAGGAATTATCCTCTTTAATATGATTGTATTGTAAAGTGGGGACTGTACCATAAAGGGGCGCACTGTGATATACAGGAGGGACTGTGATATAAAGACAGACCACTATGACGTAAAGGGGGGCTCTGTGATGTTATGGGGCGCACTGTGATATACAGGAGGGACTGTAATATAAAGACATGCCACTATGACGTAAAGGGGGGATCTGTGATGTAAAGGGGGGGATGTTGATGTGAAGGGGAGGACTGATGACACTGATGTAAAGAGGGGACAGTGATGTGAAGGGGGAACAAGGACACTGATGCTAAAGGGGGGTTGTGATGTGAAGAACAAATATGAGATTCAGACCTCTGCTGAAAGAAAATTTTACTGATCGGACATGCGTGAATTTTAACTCACTACCCCTGCTGTATAGTGAAAATACGAGGCCCAGATAGCCACAGTTCCTTACGAATGTATGTGTACATCTCTTCTGTACATCAAGAATATGAATACATAATTTCAAAACACACTTCCTGTGGACATTTGCCAATGATTAACTTTTGGAGCAGTATTTGTAGATTTTCAATGGTTGCACATCTTTTCTGGCTTGTAGACTAGTCAGACTGGCTTTGACTCTATGCGGTGTGTTTATTATCTCGGTAAGCAAATATCTTTGAAGACTGTTACATTTTTGCTGTTGTTTCCTTCCTGATGTTGTTTAAACATGAGCTAGTCAAACAGCAGTGCGTGCTTCTGAGCGTGTGGCAATCATCTTTTTGAATATGGCATCAACAGCTTTAGCTCACAACAGCTTACATTGTGAAGTAAATGCATCTCCTTTTAGTTGGTTCAACAATTGTCCATCCAAGGCATGTTTGTCATGAGTAAACCATTACTGATCATTAGGCTACAAGGTAAAGATGCAACATAATATGAGACATCTGTACAGACAGCTAAAATGCCTCAATTAAAAGAAATAGTATCTGCAATCAATATACCAGAGAACAAAGCTCATATTTGTGTTATCTTCTTTTCAGAATGTATTTTGATGATCAAAAGTAAAAGTAAACAAGAACCAGCATCCTACACACTGGGCTTTGTTGTTCCAACTAACGCATTTCACTCCAAATGGGCTTTGGAGCTTTAAAATTCTCAGGTGTGAATGAAGAGTTAAGGATTACTCCTTCTAGTGTTGTTATTAAGACCCTGTTCACACCTAAGCATACTGCTGTGCCGCTTTTTGTGTGTGTTTTTGGAGCGGCACCATTCATTTGAATGGGGCCTCCCTCCACTCAAAAAGTGCACCAAAGAAGCTTATGCACCAAAATTTGGCACAGAGCCAGCGGTGTTTAGTGTTGTGTATTGTGCTGTGATTTTCGCGCATTTTGTCGCACAACAACTGCGGCAGAATCACACCACATTTGGGGGGCCATTAAGAAATATTGACACCGCAAGCGCGTTACATGTTTTGTTAAGATTCTGAAATTGCAGGCAGAATCGAGTGATTCTGCTCGCGATTCCAGTACGCTTAGGTGAGAATGGGGCCTTACACTGTCGTGCACATTGTAAGTTGACCATTCCAAAATCACATTAGAAGCAACAGATTCTTTTTTTTTCTTACAGCTACAAACCACCTAATAAATGTACAAACGTGAAAAAATAAGCGCAATTATCAATTAAATAAATATAAAGTGACACAGTGCATAGACACTATTAAGCACCTTACATTGGATTTTTTATATAGCGCTGTACTTTCATATTTTATACACCTAATAAATGTAATTGAAATAAAAATGACCTTTTTCACCCGCCAAAAATATTTCTGATTCTGCCCCTCCATACTCTGCCACACTGCATAGCTAGGAGGAAAATTTTAGAATAGAAGTTTCCTTTGTCAACTGCTCAATGGACGATGAAGCAGTGCTGTAATGATGCTGATTCTTTGTCCAATGAGACGCTTGAAGGAAGAGTAGTAACATAAGGGCATAAAAAAATGGGAAAGCCTAAAGTAGACATATGGCCTCCCATAAATATATGTGACTCCGCACTGAATGGCAACTGTATCTGCACTTACAGTTTTCTCATAGCCCCCTGCAAAGTCCCACAAACATATATACAGCCTGTCAGTACAGTCCCCCCTAATGCAGCTTCCTATGATGGAGTGGCAACGGTGCTGCACTGCTCCTCAATTTAGTGGAGAGTTGATACGGTCACATAGGCTTTGTCTGCGTCTACTGTAATAGGATGAACAGATTTTGTAGGGGTGTGGCTTTCAGAATTATAAGTGTTGTTTGGATGGACATAACTTCCTGTGTTGCTAAACCCTTTCACTGTGAGCTTGTGATATACAAATAAAAGATGATTTTGCTCAATCAGGGAGGGGCACAGATGTTTTTTTTTTTGTTATATTTATGAAATTAAATTAATATTAAAAAAAAATGGAAAATATGGATAGATTTCAAAAAATCAAACAAATATGTAGAAATGAATACTTAAATATTAATCAAAGAAAAACAGCAGAGAGACCAACAGAGTAGGCTAAGGAAGAATATGGAGGAGAGAAGGGAAGGGAGGGGGGGTAGGGGAGGGAGAGGGAAGATAAAAAAAAAGAAAGAGGGAAAGAAATGTACCGTTAGGCAATATTTTGTAAATCTGTTGAAAATGATATATGGTGTTTCTTTCTTTGCTTTTGAAATGTTTTGTAAGTTTTAATGAAGTTCTATAATAAAATTTAAATAAAAAAAATAAAAATAAAAATTTATGAAATTTTTGCATCACATAGTTGCTGGATTTGGTACTTGTTTAGAAAGTCACGTAGAAGCCTTTAGTTGTACTTTAATCAAGAAATTAGAGTGAAATTTGCCTGGTTGTGTAATGTGACATAGAGAAGTGTGAATCACAAGACTTGCAGAACAGCATAACAAATATAATTTGTTAATGGTTTTACACGTATGCATTAAATTGTATTTAGCATTATGCAAGTACAGTGGGTATAGAAAAGAATGCCCCCCCCCCCACTTTAAAATAACACAGGTTTTGTTTTATCCAGCTGTTTTTACTCTTGCAACTTATACCATCCAAGTGAAAGATATAACACCATGTCAGAAGAAAAAAAAATAAAATCAAAAACAGAATCACTGAGTTGGAAAAAGGATTACCCCCCTTGTGTCAGTATTTTGTTAAACCACCTTTTGCTTTCCAGCCTTTAGGCTGTTGGGATATGGCTCTACTAACTTTACACATCTAGACTTTGCAATATTTGCCCACTCTTCTTTGCAGAACTGCTCAACTTCATTTAAATTTGATGTGACTGTTTGTGGACTGCGGTCTTTAAGTCATTCCACAGATTTTCAATGGGGTTTAAGTTTAAGTCTGGCATAGGCCATTCACCTTTTTCTTCTCCCCCCACTGTGTGGTCATTTTTGCCGCGTGCTTTGGGTCATTGTCATGTTGGAAGGTAATCCTTCTTACCATTCACAACTTTCTGGCAGAGGGCAGCAGATTTTCCTCAAGAATTTGATGGTATTTTGCCCCATCCATTTTTCCTTCTATCCTGACAAGTGCTCCAGTCCCTGCTGCAGAGAAACACCCCCATAATAGGATATTACCACCTCCATGCTTTACTGTAGGAATGGTGATATTTGGATGGTGAGCTCTATTGGATTTCCGCCAGACATATCGTTTGGTGTTGAGGCCAAATCGTTCAATTTTAGTCTCATCTGAACAGAACACCTTTTTCCATGTGGCCTCAGAATCTTCAAGGTGGGTTTTGGCAAAGCTCAGTTGTGACTGCATGTGGCTTTTTATTGCAACTCTCTCATACAAGCCACATTTGTGGAGAATTTGTGATATTGTTGTCACATGCACACAATGACCACTTTTCGTCGAAAATTCCTGCAACTATTTCAGAGTTGCTGTAGGCCTCTTGGTAGCGTCTCTGACCACTTTCCTCCTGGCTCTTTCATCCAGTTTGGAGCAACGTCCTGATCCAGGGAGGTTCTGTGTTGTACCAAATACCTTCCACTTCCTAATAATAGACTTCACTGTTCTTCTAGGCATTGATAAAGCCTTTGAATTTTTTTTTTGTATCTATTTCCTGACTTGTGCCTGTCCACAACTTTATTCAGTGAGATATTTTGACATTGCCTTGTCCCCTATAGTTGATTATTTGCTTCAGTTGCACTACCGGGGACTGAAATGCTCCAGGAAATGCTGAGCTGATCAAAATGACCACAGCTGATCACAGTTGAAAGTCAAATGGCTTTGTGTGCCATTGAGAAGGTGATTAGCTACACCTGATTGAGTTTACAAGTAATTTTTAGGAGGGGGTGATCCTTTTTCCAACTCAGTGATTCTGTTTTTGATTTTTTTTTTTTTGCCTGACATGTTGGTGTTATATCGTTCACATGGATGTTATATGTTGCACTGAGTAAATACAGCTGGATAAAACAAAAACTGTGTCTGCCTTCATTTCAGGCTGCAAAGTGTGATTATTTTATAGGGCGTGATTCTTTTCTATACCCACTGCAGTTCCACTTGGAGTTGCTATTTCTTGGCAGTTGCATATTTTAGCTTGTCCTTGTTAGCGCTCAGTGTCTGGTGGAAAGTGAAGTAATGCAGACACCCATGACCAGGAGTCAAGATAACTATACAGAGAGTATTTAAAGAGCAGCCCAAACCACTGTGACAGTGTCCACTGTCACTGTCTAGGAGTAAATGTTGTGACATCAGCAACCTATCAAAGGAATAAGATCTGGACCAGTCAATATGCAGTGTCAGGATATTATCGGAGCAACTCGCGTCACTGAAGTATTTCTGTTCATCGGGTTTCACTATCTTCAAAATATCTTCTTGGCAACATATTTTCAGTGGTATGAGTTAGCAAGGGGGAAGGAGAAATTAGATAATGTCTGAGTCTAAATGAGGTTCGTATTAAAAAAATAAATACCGTATATAACAAAAAAGTTTTGTTCTCATGTAAGCTGAAAATGCATGTTAAGCAGCTGATTTGCTTTCCCACAAAATACTCATAGGATTACTGTATCAACTAATTAAAGTGATAAAAGTCACAATGAAATATATGAGAGAAAAGCCACCATGGCTATTTTTTGGTTTAATTTATGACGTTTGTGAATTACATAGATTTGGTACTGGTTTAGACAGGCATACTGGAGACTTTATTTGTATATTAAAGCGATAGTATACTCATTTTCACTACTTTGCATAATATAAATCAACTGTGTCCGTATTCCATTACTAACCTCTTCTCCTTGCTCCTTGCTGTGACTTCATGTGACGCATGCTCAGTGTACCCTGATTTTCCGGCAAGCTAATGATCTTGCCGGAATAATGCAGGGTCTATGCTGGGGCTGCGTCATTTCCTCTGATGGACGTCAGCCCCGTGCTCACGCGAGACTCCGACCTTCCCCCACATACAATTAGGTGGTTTGATGGTGTATGTATACAGTACTATAACTACATATGCAGCTGGCAGCTCACCTCCATTATTAGATCGTGGAGAAGGGAGGAGAGCTATTGTGCATAAGGGCGATAGTGGACAGCCTCCTATTGGGCGATAGTGGACAGCCTCCTATTGGCTGTCCAAATGGTTAGTGAAACCAAAACGAGGCTTGGTTTCGGCGTCTACAGACAATAGACATACTGTGGGCGGAAATACCGCACCAATAAGAAGACGGAACCCACAGCAAGGATGGCGGCGCACAACCTCACAAAACCCCCAGCAGAACGAAAGGAAATATAAATGTAAGGAAAACCGATAATCGATTGCTTTCTTGATATTTGATTGAACATTACATGGTACTGCTGGTGATTGCATTTTCAGATATGCATGTACTGAGTATACTACCACTTTAACCAGAAAATTGGAGTGTCATTTGTCTGGTATTAAATAACATAGAAGTATACATTATATACAATCCAAGCTTGTTTCATAAGGTAGTAATGACTATAGGCTCCAGAGTTTGTGACTGGCCTCATATCCCTTTGGAACTTCAGTGACAATATTTATCTGGCTGTAGATTCCAGCTCTGTTCTACCCACCTTGGATTTTTTGGATTACTCCAAACTCCATTATACGGTATACAATAAAAAATCCAAAAGGGAGAGTAGGCCCCCTAATAATTATAAGCTGGCCTGAAGATCTGTGAAATCAAGTGCAGAAATTCCTTGCCATCCCAGCATGATATAATTTTACCATCTGGTAAAAAATATGTTTTTTTTTATCTTTTAACATAAACTGATGGCATCTTCAAAGATATTGTTAAAAAAACTTTTATGTGCCTGCCCACAAATTAAGCTTAAATACTGGGCAACCTAGAAAAAAACTGGGATGTTCTATTCTGCAAATTCCAGATAGAACCCAAAACACTGTGCTCTAGTCCCTACCCTACTGCACCCTTGCCTCCCTACTAACCACAGAGGCCACAATCTAGTTGGAAATATGCATAGCTGTCACTACAGGTCCACCTAAAACTGAACCTGAACTCTAACCCTACATTTAGCCTTGCACATCTAGCCTATTCCTCCCCAGCTTTACTGTCCTGGCCCACTCATTTATTCACTGGATTTCAATCAGCATCACATGTGGGCTTTACCACAATGTCCTCTTCTTTGGAAGCCAGCCCAATGTGAATAAAGAAGGTCGCCCGCTCAGCATGGGACCATTCAGAGGATGCTTTTCATTTTCTGAATGAATGCAAAGCTTTCTCTGATTGGAGAGAGTGTTGTCACTGCCCCACCTCTCCACCTAGTCCAATGAGAGAGCTCTTTGCTTTCATTCAGAAAATGCAAAGCATTCTCTGAATGGTGCTCCTGCTGAGCACCTGACCATCTATGTTGACAGTGGAGGAGAGCAAAAGCTCGGCATGGGACTTGGAAGCCAGTGGAGATCATTGAAGTATTGGTGTCTACTTCAGTGATTTCTAGCTTCCAACGGCATTGGCCAGGTAAGTCATGTACATAATTACATTGGTCCAAGCTGAAGCCTGGAATTATTATGTCGGAGGATGTAAGAGAAAATCATTTTATGTTTTTTTTAATTAGCAATGCTATTAGATGACATGCTATTGGATAATACATATGTATACCTAAAGTGTTATTAAACTTAACTTCTTCCGGTCCGCGCTATAGCTGAAGTACGGCTACAGTGCGGACTCGAATTTCCGGGAGGCCGTCTTTAAACGGCCTCCCAGTAACAGGCTCCCCGCGCGCTCCCGCGAGCGCGCATCGGGGAAAATCTGTGTCGGCCGTGTCCCTTGGACACAGCCAATCACAGATCGTGGTAAATGGCCAATCACAGCGGCCATTTACCACGTGATCGGCCCATGTAATGAGAGATGATCTCATATGTAAACATATGAGATCATCTCTCATCGCCAGCTCTCCTTCCTCACACAGAGACTGCAGTGTGAGGAAGGAGCAGAGCCGATCAGCCGTTCGGGGATACAGCAAAATGTAATCAGGGCACTGATCACCAGTGCCCTGATTACAACAGAGGTAAATAAAATACAATGTGCCCACCATCAGTGCCCACAGTGCCCCCCATCAGTGCCCACAATCAGTGCCCATAGTGCTGCCAGTCAGTGCCCATCAGTGCCTGCTCATCTAGGCACTGATGAGCCCTGACTGGCAGCACTATGGGCACTGAGTGTGGGCACTGATGGTGCTGCCCATCAGTGCTCATCAGTGCCACCCGTCAGTGTCCATCAGTGCTACCCATCAGTGTCCAGCAGTGCCGCCTCTCAGTGCCCATCAGTGCCATCCGTCAGTGCCACCTCTCAGTGCCCAGCAGTGCCACCTCTCAGTGCCCAGCAGTGCCATCTATCAGTGCTCATCAGTGCCGCCTATCAGTGCTCATCAGTGCCGCCTATCAGTGCTCATCAGTGCTGCATATTAGTACCTCCTCATCAGTGCCCATAAGTGCCACCTCATCAAATGTACTCGCAGAAAATAAGAAAAACTTTTTTTTTTCAAAATTTTCTGTCTTTTTTCTTTTTTTTTTGTAAGAAATAAAAAACCCAGAGATGATTAAATACCACCAAAAGAAAGCTCTATTTGTGATAATGATACAAATTTCATATGGGTACAGTGTAGCATGACCGCGCAATTGTCATTCAAATCGTGAGAGCGATGAAAGCTGAAAATTGGCCTGGATAGGAAGGGGGTATAAGTGCCCAGTAGGCAAGTGGTTAAAACATACATTTTATATATTGCAACTTACCAATTTGTAAATGTTGTGGCTGCATTTAGTTTTTTTTTTTTTTAGGGTTTTTTTTTTTTTTTTTCCTTGTGGTGATCTGGCCAGTATCATGCCTCCCATCCCACTCTGGGTGAAAGAGCAACAGAGACACCTTTGGACAGAAGCATGGGGAATCTGGGGAGGGGGTGGTGTTGGATGCACTTGCAGATTAGGGGCCCTTTCACACTGATTTTTTAAGTGTTTTTGGGGTAAACATAAGCAGAAGAAAAATGCATGAACAATTATGGAACTCTTCACACCAGTGTGCTGCAGGTTCAGTGCGATTTTAAAGTCCAGCATGCTTCATTTTTGGTGCATGTTTAAAAAATACACCACCTCCCCATTGAAATGAATAGAAAATACATCAAAAACGCACCCGCAGTACGTTTTGGCTGCATTTTTTGAGCCACGTGTCCAAGTTTCACAGGTCCATAAATGGAGACAAGAGTCCAGTGCATTTATTTAACAGAGCAGTGTGAAAGCACTCCTAGATGGACTTGACTAACAAACTAAAGCTGAACTCCTGCTAACACTTTTTGAGTGTTTACAACAGTTTTTTTCCTTATGGGATAAAGGTTTTAAATAAATGTTAACCATTGTAAGCACCCCTATCAATGTTAACTGCCACTTTTACTGCACAGCTTCATCAGATAAAGAAAGATACATACTGTCTGGATTCAGAGGTATAAATAAATGCAAAAAGGCCAAAAAACAAGCAAACTAATGCAGCCACAACATCTAAGAATTGGTAGTCTGCAATATATTCCATTTTTAGTTTAATATCAGTGCCATAGAGGTCAGTGGCCTTTTAGGCCTACATTTCAGTTGTTCAGGAGCTGAAAAACTAAACACACTGAAAATGTAACATATATATGAAGACATTCTATAATAAAAAAAAAGTAACTTAATCTTAAACTTAAAAAATTACTTAAAAGTAATTTAGTAACTTAATCACTCATTGCAGCCATGACCACCATTTGTAGGCTGAAATCAAAATAAAAGCGGTATTAAACCCAAAAACAAAAAATTTCATTTATTGCAGCTTACCAATCACTAGATGTGGTGGCTGCATCAGTTTTCTTTTCTTAGGCTTTTTTCCCCTCTGTTTTCACCTGGTTATCTGGCCACTAACACACCTCCTGTATTACAGTGCCCCCACTCTGATAGAATGACCAGGGGGGCACAGCAGACAACAGCATTGTCAGTCTGGGAAGGTGGAGAGTGTTAGATTTCTTAGCAAATGTAAAATACACTAACAAATTAAAGCCAAACTTCAGATCACACTTTATAATCGGTTACAGCAAACTGTTTTTCCCTTTTGGGATAAAGGTTGTAAGCACCCCTGTCAGTGTTTAATGGTTTGCCTTAGGGATCCACCGATATCGTTTTTTCAAGGCCGATACTGATTTCCCAGCCACCCTTCGAGTTGGTAGCCGAAATTAGGTGCCGATATTCTGCACATTTAAAGTTTTTTTATTTTTACACTGTCCTTTTAAAAAAAAAAATTATATATTTTTTTTTTTATTGCTGTCACAAGGAATGTAAACATCTCTTGTGACAGTAATAGGCAGTGACAGGTACTCTTTTTTATGGAGGGATCTGGGGTCTATAAGACCCCAAACTCCTCCTCTGCACTTTAAAGCATTCAAAATGCCAAGTTTGGCTGTTTTGATTACTGTCTTTTTTAAATCTGGCGCCTTTAAGGCTCCAGTAACTGGAAGTGATGCCATGACATCGCTTCCAGGTTACTACAATCAGAGACCCAATCAGAGCCGGTTTCGGCTTTATTCAGGTCTTCGGCCAGCTAGCGGACACGCCAGCTGGGCGCTCGGGCCTTTTAGTGGGATGAGAGACCTGGGTGGAGCGGCGGAAGGCGGCAGGAGGGGAGGACGTCCCCTCCCGTTGCTTGTAATAACAGCCGAGTGGCTGTTTAGCCACATCAATTGTTATTACAAGAAAGCCAACCGTCGGCTCTGAAAAACGGTACTGGGGCGATGCCTGTAGCTGCAGACCACTGTACCAGCTTTACAACCACTTGAAGCAATATTGGTCATATAGGCAAGTTTATGGCCGATACCGATACTTAAAAAAAAAAAGTGGATATCAGCCTCGGATAATCGGCCCCACCGATAATCGGTCAATCTCTAGTTTGCCTCATCCTTGTAAACTGATATGTTCTGCTGGAGAGCTTGTTTCTTTGAAAAACAGACTTATTGGCTGGATCACTAGATGAAAATAGAAGAAAGAAAGCCTAAAAAAGAAAATGATTGCAACTGCATCTAAGAGTTGGTAAGCTACAAAATGATTAATGTTTGTTTTTGGGTTTAATACTGATTCAAGCCAATCAATTCACTAGTATCTAATGATACCACTCTACCATATGGCATTTTTTCACCATATGCCCCAGCACTGTTATCAGTTCCTGTCTCATTAAGTAGAATGCTGATTTGGCCAGCTGCCTGCCTTGTATACAACGGGTACACTTCAACAGCATGAAGATTTTTTGCTGCTGAACAGTCTAATTATTATTGTAACTGATAATTAAAAATATTTCACGTTTTTGTTAATAATTGCATGTGCAGATTTCACAATTCTGTAGCATACCTGCTAACCCCCAATCAATATTTATTAAAATAACAAACTACTGCAAGAGTGGATATGACAAGTTATTGAAGAAACACTGCTGTCATAATTAAACATTTAGCTGTGAGCACCATAAATGGAACACATTAGATCAGAATCGGATGTTTACTACATTAAGCTAAGAGAGGTAACTAGTAAGAAAGCATTGGTTTAGAACTGAGAACCACCCACCCTACTTGCATGGATTTCTCCAGAACCTTGCTGTTTGTGGATTGCATAAATTAAGAAAAACATTTGACTTCATAACAATAGCATTATTAGAGTGTTTTGCAAAAAAAAGGGGAGCAGGCCACCGTGGTCCATCCTATCCAAGATGGTCAGGCCACACCAAAAAAGATCAGTTAAAGAGAGGAACAAGGAAGCGGCAATTAAGCTGGAGCAGTTTGCATGTACTCCTGCTAAAGAAGCAAATCTAAAGCCTCGTACACACGCAACGAATTTCCGCCGACCGGTCGTCCGTCTTTTGTCCAGAGTCGTGTCTGTTGGTTGGAATGTGCTCTAGACTGCACACGAATTTTCCCGCACGACAGAATTCTACTTCAGAAGTGATGTCATGTGTTGGATTGTCCGTTGTCGGAAGCATCATACTAACAAGCCGAAAATCGGCAGATCGGTGGCAAAGCGTGACATGTTAGGTATCCATTTACTCAGTGCAACATCATCTTTCACATTATACAAAAAAATTAGGTAACTATTGTGTTTTGTTTTTTTTATATTCATTAACTACTTCAATACAATGCACTTTCACCCCCTTCCTGCCCAGGCCAATTTTCAGCTTTCAGAGCTGTCACATTTTGAATGACAATTGCGCTGTCCTGCTACACTGTACTCATATCAAATTTTTATCATTTTTTCCACACAAATAGAGCTTTCTTTTGCTGGTATTTAATCACTGCTAGGTTTTTTATTTCTTACAAAAAAAAAGAAAAAAGACAGAAAATTTTGAAAAAAAAAAAAGGTTTTCTTATTTTCTGTGAGTAAATTTTGAAAATAAGTAATTTTTCTCCTTCACTGAGGTGCACTCATGAGGCGGCACTGATGGGCAATGATAGGCTGCACTGATGAGGTGGCACTTATGAGCACTGGTGAGGAGGTACTAATATGCCGCACTGATGGGCACTGATAGGCGGCACTGATAGGCGGCACTGATAGGCAGCAGTGATGGGCACTGAGAGGTGGCACTGATCGGCGGTACTGATGGGCACTAACGGGCGGCACTGACAAGCACTGACAGGCGGCACTGACGGATGGCAGAGATGAGCAGGCACTAACTGGCAACACTATGGGCACTGATGGTGGGCACTGATGGTGGGCACTGTTTTTGAGTTTTTCTACTAATTTCTGTAATCAGGGCACTGATGATCAGTGCCCTGATTACCTTTTATTGGTTCCCTTTTGAGGAGGAGCCGCTGATCGGCTCTCCTCGCCACACACTCTGACAGTGTGAGGCGAGGAGAGCCGGTAAACGGCACTTCCTCATTTACATGTGACCAGCTGTGATTGGACACAGCCGATCACATGGGTAAAGAGCCAAGTCATTGGCTCTTTACCAAGATCGGGGTCGCACCATGTCCTAGCAACACGGTGCAGCCATGGGCACGTGTGAGAGGCTGTTCTGGTGCACCGTCATATGACGGTGGGCGGGCGGGATTTGTAGTTAAAGTGTATTTTTTTTTCCAAAACACTGCACAAAAACCGTGTGACATAAAAAATTGCAACAATCGCCATTTTATTCTCTAGGGTCTCTGCTAACAAAAATATATACTGTTTGGGGGTTTTAAGTAATTTTCTAGCAAAAAAAAAGTAGATTTTTACATGTAGGAGCGAAGTGTGAGAACTGGCCTGGATACAAAGTGGTTAATGTTCCATATACAATGTTATATCTTCATTGAAGGTGGGGGCACAGAGGCACCCACTTTTTTGTTTTTTAAATCACAGGGGGGCAGCTTCCTGATAGCTAGATCTTAAATAATGCCACCTGAAACAAGAATAACACTTTTTCCTCACTTCTTATAAGTGATCAATTCATACAACAAGCATTTAGAATCCATGCAACACCAAAAAAATGTCAACTGCACCTACCAAATGTTCTGCTTTTGTAGCGACGTACCCCAAAGGGAACACAAGGGCAACCAAAACGCTGGAATCTGAATTACCCTGTTGTTTTTTTTCCGGAATGGAACTGGTTATGCTTGTTTGTTTGCTTTTGTTGGGAAGCAGTTTGCCCATTTCTGTTTTCTGCACTTTAGAGTATACAGTTAATACCACCCTAGAATATTATTCTACCTGGCCTTTCTCTCACTCTCTTACAGAAATAATCCAGCTATTGGATTTGAAAGACTTTCCAGGCCCTACTGAGACTCATCTGAACTGTTCTGTTCCTCTAGGCCTTGGCGGTGGATCATGGAGACTTGACCCACTGTTTTATCTGAATTCTCCAGTAGACCCCTTGACAGTCTTGATTTCTTCTGGCTCGTTTATGGCCAAGCACAATAAAATCATCTATTGGAATGTAATAGGGTTGAATGACCCATTTAGTAGACAAGCGATATTCTCAATTCATTTAACTAAGGAAACGTTCTCCCTCTTACACAGTATCACATTTATCTTCTCAAGAACGGCTTTTTCTTGCAGTCATTCTAAAATAGATATATATGGTAAAATTGTAATCTTACAGTACAATGCAAGATGTATACTTGTTAATGTACACAACCCCCCATCACCCACCATACACAGTAGGGGTTTTACAGCTGGCCACACGACCTTCCTGATTTTAGGGATTAGAAATTTTAATAACTACCTGCAAACTACCTTAGATGAATTACATTTTTCACAAACCCTTACCCCACAGCGGGAAAATCTTTTGCAAGATATCTACAGTATGTGAAGCAGGCCTTACTGATATGGGGAGGCTGCAACAACCTACATTTCGCCAATATTCCCGTTACTCCAAGACCCATATATCCATCTCTAGGATTGGCTTTGGGTAATGAATAGATGTCCCCCATTAATCACCCCATCACTATATGCCCCCAGGGTCCTCTCTGATCACTCACCATTAATATTTACCATAACCTCTTCCTCCCCCCGGGACTTCACACCTGGGAAATAAACCCAATTTGACTAGAGCTATTTTCTGAACAAGAAAGCATTATTCTTCAAATAGGGGAGTTATTAGTCATATACAGACACTCAACCTCGTATATAGTGTGAGATACATTAAAGGTACATTTAAAGAGTATTTGAATGAAGGAGATAAATAACCTTAAAAGAAACTCAAGTTTCACAAGTGCAAGAAATCCCTCATGCATGAGCCAAAAAGGACTTAGGAGGCTTCTATCCCTGATCTCAAACAAGAGGAGATGGCGTGACTTGCAGCAAGCGCGTAAAATCTCCCTATCAAAAGTGGAAAATAAACATTTTGCATTTTTTTTCTATATTCTTTATCTTATCCAATCACAGGGTATGAGCAGAAATAGAAAGACTTGCAAATTTTAGCGCAATAATAAAAGCCTTCCCTGATTACACAAACATCACAAGAAGGTGCTTCATAGGGCAGTCCAATTGGCCCTTAGATCCGTGTCTCGGCTCAAAGTGACTCATCTTGAATATCTAGAAAATTAAATAAAATCAACTGTCCACAGTTCATTTTCCATGATTTCATTAACCACTCTAGGACAACCCTTATAATGGCACTTTTCCACTGCAAGTACCGGCTCGGCTCTACTCGGCCCTGCTTGGCCCGGTTTGCTTTTCCACTGCTGGTACCGCATGGTACGGTGTTGGAACGGTTCGGTACGGTTTGGTATGGTTTGCTTTTCCACTAAAGTAGTACTAAAGTTAAGTGGGTGGGATAACAACGATTCTCTGACCAATCAGTGGCTAGTAGTGACTGCATGCAAAGGATTGTGGGATATGGTACCGGTATGGTACCTCTTGGAACCACAATCGAGGTGGTATTGTTTTAGAGAGCCGTACCATTCGGTTCCATGCAGTGGAAAAGCGCCGCCGTACCGTACCGAACCGTTCCTACACCGTACCATGCGGTACCAGCAGTGGAAGAGCACAAAGGCGAGCCGAACCGTTCAGTTACATGCAGTGGAAAAGCGCCATAAGAGGGGACCTGGGAAGCTTTCCACCTACAGGATGTGAGGCAGTTTGCAGCATTAAGAAGATATGGGGATAAAGTCTGCTTACATTTCTTAATGGACATGGGAGTCGCATGAAAGAGCATGTGCAAAGGGTCATCTGAGAACATGAGACCTAGGTTTTGAGACATAACTGTCTGGACCTTTGTCCAGGACTATTTGATCCTATGAAAGTGAGACTCCTAGGTCCCTTAACCTTTCTCTCAAGAAATAGGGACCACCTTTGGACTCCAGGACTAACAATGTTTTGTTTACGAGTGACAGGGGCCAGAGTATTGAATCCTAAACTAAACAAAGGCACTCAAACTCTGTAGTTGATTCTGTGTCTCTACACTAACATTTCAGAGTGTGAAAAATGTTTTGTAATTGGGTATATTCCTAGAAAATATATAGGGAATGCCCCCGACTCTTCCCTAAGAAGGGTTAGTGGTCTTACCATTGACTGTAAATTTTCCAGGTCTGAAATGATTATCTTACACCTATTTTCCAAAAAGCCTTATATCTTCCCCGGGTTCAAACCACCAGAAGCCCCCTAATGGTGGAGGCGAATGAGCAGGTGTGAGTGCATACCAATGTTGTTGATGTGGACAGGTGTAAGCAGACAAGCCTGTATGACTAGGTGTAAGCCATAGAGTGCAGACCAGATTATGCCCGGCCATAGATTTTTCAGGGTAGAATTCAAGATACCCATTGCTTAAAGTAGAACTAAAGGCAAAACTTTTTTTGGCATTTTGGATAGAGTAAGGGAGGGTGTAACCCCTGTAAGATTTATTTTTTTCATCTGTGTCCTATTGGGCAAAAATCCCTTCATTTCCTGTCCCATAATCAAAAGAGATAATTCTAAAATGGTGAATCCCTGGTTTTCATCAGGGTCACCAGAACTAGAATCCCCATTGAAAAATATCCCCACTATTACTGTTATGGGGACAACCCAAAAAGTGGGATTTCCTTTTACTTTCACTTTCATTGATAATGGTAAACTGGACTAATAGGAAGTGTGAATCACCATAACAGGAGCACAGACAGCAATAAAACCTCACAGATGTTCTAATCCACTCTATCCAGAACGAAAAAGTTTTGCCTTTAGTTATACACTACCTCACAAAAGTGAGTACACCTCTCACATTTTTGTAAATATTTTATTATATCTTTTCATGTGACAACACTGAAGAAATTACACTTTGCTACAATGTAAAGTTGTGAGTGTACAGCTTGCATAACAGTGCAAATCTGCTACCCCCCCAAATAACTCAACACACAGCCATTAATATCTAAACCGCTGGCAACAAAAGTGAGTACACCCCTAAGAGACAATGTCCAAATAGGGCCCAAGGTGTCAATATTTTGTGTGGCCACCATTATTTTCCAACACTGTCTTACCCTCTTGGGCATGGAGTTCACCAGAGCTTCACAGGTTGCCACTGGAGTGAACCCTCAGCTTCTTTAGCAAGGCATTGGTCCTCTTGGAGGTGTGTTTGGGGTCGTTATCATGTTGGAATACTGCCCTGTGACCCAGTCTCCGAAAGGGAGGGGATCATGCTCTGCTTCGTTATGTCTCAGTACATGTTGGCATTCATGGTTCCCTCAATGAACTGTAGCTCCCCAGTGCTGGCAGCACTCATGCAGCCCCAGACCAAGACACTCCCACCACCATGCTTGACTTTAGGCAAGACACACTTGGCTTTGTACTCCTCACCTTGTTGCCGCAACACACGCTTGATACCATCTGGACCAATTAAGTTTATCTTGGTCTCATCAGACCACAGGATATGGTTCCAGTAATCCATGCTTGTTCTCAGCAAACGGTTTGCGGGCTTTCTTGTGCATCTTATTTAGCAGAGGCTTCCTTCTGGGACGACAACATTGCAGACCAATTTGATGCAGTGTGCGGCGTATGGTCTGAGCACTAACAGGCAGACCCCCTACCCCTTCAACCTCTGCAGTAATGCTGGCAGCACTCATACGTCTATTTCCCAAAGAAAACCTCTGGATATGACGCTGAGCACGTGCACTCAAGTTCTTTGGTCAACCATGGCGAGGCCTGTTCTGAGTGGAACCTGTCCTGTTAAACCACTGTATGGTCTTGGCCACCATGCTGCAGCTCAGTTTCAGGGTCTTGGCAATCTTCTTTTAGTCTAGGCCATCTTTCTGTAGAGCAACCATTCTTTTTTTGTGATCCTCAGAGAGTTCTTTGCCATGAGGTGCCACGTTGAACTTCTAGTGACCAGTATGAGAGTGAGAGTGATAACAGCAAATTTAACACACCTGCTCCCCATTCACACCTAACCTTGTAAAACTAACGAGTCACATGAAACCGGGGAGGGGAAATGGCTAATTGGGCCCAATTTGGACTTTTACACTTAGGGGTGTACTCACTTTTGTTTCCAGTGGTTTCGACATTAAGACACACTACTCCGACTCAAAGTCGCTCCATGAAGGAGCGTTTTTTTAGCGTGACTTTGAAGAGACTTAAATGATAGGCGACTTTGTCTGTGGGGAATGCCTGGGTAATCTTTTTTTTCTTCCTGGAAAGTCTGATCACAGTCGCTTGAAAATAGATAAGGATCCGACTTAGAGGCGACTCCCATTGAAGTCTATGTGCACAAGTCGGATACAAGTCGCCTTGAAGTAGTACAGGAACCTTTTCTGAAGTCGGAGCGACTTCAGTAGTGCATATTAAGATGTCTCTCATTCATTTACATTGAATTTGTAATGACAAGGGACTTGGGGCGACTTGAGGGCACACAAGTCACGTCCCAAGTCGGAGTAGTGTGAACCGGCTCTAAAGGCTGTGTTTTGAGTTATTTTGAGGGGACAGGAAATTTACACTGTTTTACAAGCTGTACATTCACTACTTCACATTGTAGCAAAGTGTAATTTCTTCAGTGTGGTCACAGGAAAAAATATAATAAAATATTTACAAAAATGTGAGAGGTGTACTCAGTTTTGTGAGATACTGTACTTTAAAGTTGGTGGCCAAATTCCAATTATTACCATGCATCATCACGTTATTGCTCTCTAATAAGGTTTTAAGTCTGAGAGACCTAACCTGTCTGAAAAAATAACTCAGTAGTGCTATGGGAGCATTTGGAGGAATAAAATAAATAATAGGCAAAATATTCATTTTAACAATCTGTATCCTACCCAAGCACGTGAAGGTCATTATCCCATGACCGCAAATCATTTTGAACGGACAAGATCAATGGGTAGAAATTGGCCTTATAAAGGGAAAGAAAATTTGTGGTAAATTAGTGGTAAGTTTGACCCTGAGATGTCATGTGGTTGCAAGGAAAAGAGAATCTAGGTTCTGATTAGGTTTGCTAACATTAAGGACAGGTGGACTGGGAGGATATCAGATTTAGAAAGGTTTATTTTGAAGTTGGAGAAACTGTAAACCCCTCCAGTTCCACCAAAATGTGGCTTAGTCACAAATAACAAGATGTCTTCAACAAAGGTTGCAGTTTTGTTATGCTTTAAGCCCAATCTTGCGTAGAAGGGCTTCCAACAGCAAAAGGAAAATTGTAGGGGAAAGGGGGCACCTCTGTCATGTACCATTCCCTATACTGAAGGAGAGGACAAGATTCCCTATACTGAAGGAGAGGACAAGATGCCCTTCGTCTTCACTCTTGCTGAGGGTCCAGTATATAGAGTGCCCAACTAATGGAGCATCTTCCATCTCAAACTCACTTTGGCGAGGACCTCATCCCTAATGCGGAACTACTCTGAATCTGAGCACCACAAGCCAAAAACATTATTTAATTCATTTTTAATATTCAAAGCAAACTCATCCATCCATCTATGTCTCCATGCTTTAGAGATGATCACTTTGAAAAACACCCCCTAGGATTTCTGGCTGTGTCCATCTTGAGTAAGGGCAGATGAATTATGTAGCATTTACTACATCAAATGCTCAATCTAGATCAATCTACCCTTATCACAAGCAGGAGGGTGTGCTTAGCTGAAAAAAAACTCCTGGGATGTATAACATTAATTGCCTAGACCTGGAAACCTGAAAGCAATTGAAGAAATGTAAAAAAAAAAAAAAGTAAATATGATACACTTTCCTATCTATTTACTAATGCTAGCAGCATAAGGGCCGGTTCACACTTTTGCGAGTGCAGCGATCGCATGTAATTCGGAGCGCACTGCTCCATTACATGCGATCGGATGTGGGGATGCGAATTCAGCCATACACTTTGTATGGCTAAATTTGCACTGCACCCGCACAAAAGACGCACAGGACCCTTTTTTCCAGCTGCATCAGGATCGGATGGTTCACATTTGTGCGATCCAATCCTGTGCAAACTGTCAGATCGCACTGCGATATGCGATCAAACTGGGGGTGTCGTTAACATTTCATTCACACCCCCTGCGTATCGCATATGGCAGTGTGAACTGCCAGATGTGCGTTTGCGATGCGGGAACAGGCTGCGAATTCTCAACCTTCCCGCATCGCACAAGTGTGAACCGGGACTGAGGATTAAAAATAGTCAATGTTGCTTGAGAGAATAAAATTCCACTTTAAAAATCCATTCTATTCTGTCAGATGCTTTTTCAGCATTGTTAATATACTAAGACAAGAGAGTCTTCTGGGTTCACACCAAGTAAATGATAGAGAGTGCTCGCTGCAAATTGTCCCTGGCTTCCCCCTGTGGTACAAAGCCCACCAGATCTCAATGAATATATTTAGATAAATAAGGTTTGAATCTGAGAGATTTTTAGCTAACACTTTCAAGTCCACATGAGATGGAGATATAGAGGGAGATGAGTCTATAATTCAATTTAGTGTGGCCAATGCATTAGCGAACAAATGCCCAGTTTCCTTAAAATAGCACATTAATGGTCCACAAACATTTCTATAAATCTGGTAAAATAATAATCTCTAGTAAGGCCACGAGGGTCCAGGCTTTTCCCAGTAGCCATAGATTTCAGGGTTTATGTAACTTTCTCTGCTGTGATGTCCTACTCTAGGGACTTATAAATAGCTTTGGCAAGTTTGGGGCCTATGGGCTTGTGCAGTGTTGGGGTAGTTACTCAAAAAATGTAACTAGTTACTAGTTACTTGTGTAAATTGTAACGAGATTACTTTACTAGTTACTGCATTTGAAAAGTAATTTCACTACTTATTACTTTACTCTCCTCTTTCTTAATTGACCGTGTAGAAGAAGATACATGACACTCTTTCTGCATAGAGTTTATTGTATAAACACAGGCTTTGGGAAACATGAGAACAAAACCTGAAAAAACAGAATAAAACATAAAGTGCAACAAAAAGTCATAAACTTCATCCCTCTCTATTCTTCGAAATAACGATTGTATCGCACGGCTTGGGTAACGCAGGAAAGCGTGTTCCTATAGTCTAGTAAAGTAGTGTAGTTACAAATATTAGTATTGTAACTAGTTACCATACTTCGTTACCAAAAAAAGTAATGTAGTTACTGTAATCCGTTACTTTGTAACTCGTTACCCCCAACACTGGGCTTGTGCATCTGGAGTTTCATCCTGTCTAATGTAAAGGACCTAGAAATCATCTCAGCATTTTGTCATCTTATGGATATACATTTTATCCACCCGTTTTCTAGAGGCTCTAGCCAACATCCACCTATATTTATAATATATCTGGGACAGGAAACCCGTCTTCCTGGCTCCAGGTCCTTTTCTCTAGCTTATTCACCTGCTCAGCCTCCTCCAGTGAGTATAAAAAGATGGGCCCAACTTTCTTTTATTAAGCAAGCCCCCGGCATGTTCAGTTCACTTGTAATAACTGTTTTGTGATCCTCCCAGGGTGTTCCCTCCAACACATCAGTAGAGTTATTTTCTCTAGAATATGCCCACAGGTTTCACACACTTCTGATTCTGCCACGGTATCATCCAAGAGATTTTCGTTTAACTTCCATGTTTATTCCTTAACTTGGTTCTCATCGAGACAAAAATCTCAGGACTTGTTTACACTTTCTAGCTTCTAAAGCTGGATACACACTATACAACTTTTGTTGTTAGCTTTCCTTTCAATTTTCCTTCAACTATGTAGTGCAAGGGCCTCCCTGATTGCATACAAATTGAAAGCGTTTAGGTTTGACCTCATATTATATGGTTTTGGTAAGTCTAAAGGAAAAAATCTGAAGATAATTGTATAGTGTGTATCCAGCTTAATGCTTAACAAATGCTCCTATAGCGTTAGTATAGGAGTTAGACATGCATTAATGAGCTTTAGTAAGGGCGTTAGACTGGCTATTTCAAGCATTAATGACGAGTTAAACATACTCCCCAAATGCCCTATGGGCAGTTTTGAAGCGTTTGAGGTGTGTTAATGCGCGTCAAAATCAATCCACAAATGCCTATTCAATTGCTCATTTCCACAAACAAAACCATTGTTCAAGTCTTGCCAAAACAGGGGCGGGACAAACTGAGCCCAGGGTCTTCTAGCGCTATCTCTCTTTTCACATCAGATACTAAAACTCTTGCCCAAGTTCTGCTCATCGGTTTTTCTAAAAAATACATAAATCAGTTTATATGACTATGATCAGTCTTGGGTTGATCAGCTCCACATCTACACCTTCAAACATTAGGTGACCGTATTTGAATTATTTTACTTTCTTTGGCTTATATTGGAACTAGAGCCTTACTGTCACTAGATGCCGCTAAGGCATTTGACAGTAATAAATGGCCATACCTTTTGGCGATGCATACTAGCTCATTATGTGTTTGTCTTTCAGGTGTTTGTTTTTTTTTTTTTTTTAATTCTGAGGTTTACAACCTCTTTAAACAAGCTTCAGCATGCTTTTTCTTCAGCAATGGAGTCTTGCATGGTGAGCGTGTATACAGGCCATGGCGGTTGAGTGCATTACTTTTTGTTTTCTTTGAAGCATTTGTACCTACTAATGCCAGGTCTTTCTGAAGCTCTCCACAAGTGGTCCTTGGCTCTTGGACAACTCTTCTGACAATTAATTTCACTCCTCTGTCAGAAATCTTGTGAGAAGCACCTGGTGGTGGCCGGTTTATGGTGAAATGGTGTTCTTTCCACTTCTGGAATATGACCCCAACAGTGCTCACTGGAACATTCAGAAATTTAGAAATCCTTCTGTAACCATTGCCATTAGTAAGTTTTGCAACAAAAAGGTTCCTGAACTATGTTGCCTAGAAAAATGGTGGCAACATGTTCAATACTTATTTTACCTGCTGTGTATATGTATGTATGTATGTATGTATATATATATATATATATATATATATATATATATATATATATATATATATATATGCACACAGTATCTCACAAAAGTGATTACACCCCTCACATTTTTGTAAATATTTTATTATATCTTTCATGTGACAACACTGAAGAAATTACACTTTGTTACAATGTAAAATAGTGAGTGTACAGCTTGTATAACAGTGTAAATGTTTTCTCCCCTCAAAATAAGTCAACACACAACCAATAATGACTAAAACACTGGCAACAAAAGTGAGTACACCCCCAAGTGAAAATGTCCAAATTGGGCCCAAAGTGTCAATATTTTGTGTGGCCACCATTATTTTCCAGCACTGCCTTAACCCTCTTGGGCATGGAGTTCACCAGAGCTTCACAGGTTGCCACTGGAGTCCTCTTCCACTACTCCATGACGACATCAGGGCTTTGTGCTCCTCCACCTTCCATTTGAGGATGCCCCACAGATGCTCAATAGGGGTTTAGGTCTGGAAACATGCTTGGCCAGTCCATCGCCTTTACCCTCAGCTTTTTCAGCAAGGCAGTGGTCATCTTGGAGGTGTGTTTGGGGTCGTTATCATGTTGGAATGCTGCCCTGCGGCCCATTCTCCAAAGGGAGGGGATCATGCTCTGCTTCAGTATGTCACAGTACACCTTGGCATTCATGGTTCCCTCAATGAACTGTAGCTCCCCAGTGCTGGCAGCACTCATGCAGCCCAGACCATGACACTCCCACCACCATGCTTGACTGTAGAGAAGACACACTTGTCTTTGTACTCCTCACCTGGTTGCTGCCACACATGCTTGACACCATTTGAACCAAATAAGTTTATCTTGGTCTCATCAGACCAAAGGACATGGTTCCGGTCTTCAACAAACTGCGGGCTTTCTTGTGCATCATCTTTAAAAGAGGCTTCCTTCTGGGAGCTGTGGAGGAATGCGGCGCCGCACCGGAAGTGACGAGAGGGGCCGGTGCAGGCGCATTCTGGGAGAAGAAGACACGGAAGAGGACGCAGAAAAGCAGGGGTAGGGAACCTCCGGCCCACGGGCCGCATGCCACGATCCTTCTGTCCGGCCCGCACAATCGTTGCGATCCGCCCCCCCCAACCCCCGTGCCGCTGTGTCAGAAGTTGCCGATGGCTCCGTTCTGACACTGTGAATCTCCGAAAAGGGTGGACCCGAGGCACAGAGCAGTGCGCCTCGAGCCCGCCCATTTGTGTGACAATAGCGAATGAAAACTGTCTCACGGATCCTCCTCCTTCTTGGCCAATGTCATTGGCCGAGGAGGAGGCGGGACGCGGGAGGACACGGGGACTGAAGAGAGGAAGCCACCGCTACAACAGGTAAGTCAAGTGCACTGGGGCTTGGCACGCTGTTCACTCTTCATTGTGGTCAATCACTCCGCATTGAAATTGGGCACGCTGTGGTCAATCACTCCGCATTGAAATTGGGCACGCTGTGGTCAATCACTCCGCATTGAAATGGGGCACGCTGTGGTCAATCACTCCGCATTGAAAGGGGGCATGCTGTGGGCACTCCGCATTGAAAGGGGGTCCGCTGTGGGCACTCCGCATTGAAAGGGGGCACGCTGTGGGCACTCCGCATTGAAAGGGGGCACGCTGTGGGCACTCCGCATTGAAAGGGGGCACGCTGTGGGCACTCCGCATTGAAAGGGGGCACGCTGTGGGCACTCTGCATTGAAAGGGGGCATGCTGTGGGCACTCCACATTGAAAGGGGGCACGCTTAGGGCACTCCGCATTGAAAGGGGGCACGCTGTGGGCACTCCGCATTGAAAGGGGGCACGCTGTGGTCACTCGGCATTGAAAGGGGGCACGCTGTGGTCACTCCGCATTGAAAGGGGGCACGCTGTGGTCACTTCGCATTGAAAGGGGGCAAGCTGTGGTCACTTCGCATTAAAAGGGGGCACGCTGTGGTCACTCGGCATTGAAAGGGGGCACGCTGTGGTCACTCCGCATTGAAAAGGGGCACGCTGTGGTCACTCTGCATTGAAAGGGGGCACGCTGTGGTCACTCTGCATTGAAAGGGGGCACGCTGTGGTCACTCTGCATTGAAAGGGGGCACGCTGTGGTCACTCTGCATTGAAAGGGGGCACGCAGTGGTCACTCTGCATTGAAAGGGGGCACGCTGTGGTCACTCTGCATTGAAAGGGGGGCACGCTGTGGTCAGTCTGCATTGAAAGGGGGCACACTGTACCTTGATTACTGAAGGCCCCTTTCACGCTTTTGTGACCTCAAAGTCATGCAATTTTTTACAGCGTTTTTTGCCGCAAAGCAATGCCTATTACATTTATGCATACATTTTGTACGGCCCCCGAATGATGTTACAAAAATCCAAATGGCCCTTGGTAGAAAAAAGGTTCCCCACCCCTGCAGAAGAGGATTGCGCTGGCTTCAGCTGCCCACAACAGAGATGGCAACGCTGGAGAAGAAATTTTAAAAGTGAGTATTTCTTGCAGGTAAGTGCGAACCGGGACAGATCAGAGGCTAGCCATTGTGGAATGTACTAGCCCTGACTGTCCCGGGGGTATGTTCATTGAAATTTTTTTTTGTGGCCGGAACTCCACTTTAAGGGGATGTCCTAAACACACTGCCTGTAGACCCCCTGCTGTCACATTTGGAAGCAGGAACCCTTACTGACTACACTAACTGCCCCTCTTCTAATAAATGACAAAGTATGGTCAACAATTAAATCAACTATATAATGAATATATCACTATTCCAAAATTTGAGGGGTTTTATTCTTGGCACTTACACGGTCTTTGCCATCACCATCACATGAAGAATTTTAACTACCGAAACAGAAATTCTTTCAATATTTGCAGCTGTGCCAGTTTTAATAAGTCAATTCTGATTAATCATATGGAACAAACTGCCATGAAGAGACTTTATATTGCATTTTTGTCCTTATAATCCAACTTATGGTTACTACAAAACGCTTCAATGCAGGTGATTATTTTAAAGGTAAGTGTATATGGCAACCTAAAGCTAAAGGTAATATAAATAAACCAAAAAAGAAAATGTGACAGAAGCTGCTATTTCCAAGGCTCTCTACACCCCCCTCCCCCACAAAAGCATTCATCAAATTTGAACAGCGATCCAAAAATGTGCAGACAAACTGTGAAACTTTATGTGACAAACACATTTCCCATGCTGTAAAGACAAACAGAAATAGGCCCTAACAAATATACAGTCCATTGTTCAATATTAGTCTTCATGTTCACCAACTCTGCTGACGTGTATGTGATGTACATTTGGAGAAAATAAGGTTTGACCTCCATACGGAAAGACTTCTTCACAGTAAGAGCTGTAAACATGTGTATTAGGCTCCCTCCGGAACTAGATCTGGCTAACTTGGTTGTTTTAAAAAGGGCTGGATGCATTCCTAAACGTACAGAATATAACTGGATGTTAACATGTATAGGTAATACCACAAGAGATTGTTAATCCAGAGAAAATCTGATTAGGAAGCATATTTTCCCTACTGGAGTAAATTGGACTATGTTTTATAGGGCTTTTTTCCTTCATCTGGATCAACTGTAGGTAAAAGTTTCTGTAATTGGCGGTTATCTATTTGTGTGTTAATGTAGAACTATAGGCAAAACTTTTTTTAATTTTGGATAGAGCAAGGTAGGGTTATAACCCTTGTCAGATTTTATTTTTTTGGCCATCTGTGTCCCATTGCAGAGATTACCCTTCACTTCCTGTCCCATATCCAAACACCTTCACTTCCTGTCCCATATCCAAACAGGAAGTGAGAGGAAATCCCTGCAAATTAAGGGAATTTCTTGGGAACCCCCAGATCACATGAAACTAGTGACTCTATTGGAAGATTGCCCTGTTACTACTTTTCTGGGGACAACCCATATTTGGAAATTTTCTTTTTCGTTCACTTTCAATGATAATGGTACACAGGACAGATAGAGAGGATGAATCTCCCTAATTGGGTCACAGACAGCAATAAAAACTGACAGGGGTTCTAATCCATCTCCACCCTATCCAATTTTATAAAAAAAAGTTTTTCCTTTAGTTATACATTCATTTTTTCTACTGGTTGAAGTAGATGGTCTGGTGTCCATCGGACAACCATGTAACAAAATGACAATGCAGGAGAACAATTGGAAGACAGGGACAGAGTATAGTCGACCTATGACAGGAGGTGCCTGAAAAGGACCTTTATGGTAAGATCACCAGGTGCTATTTTTAAAGTACATATACCTGTTTAAATAAAAAGTTGCCGTCCCCCATGTCCTAGCCCCCTCATTAGACAGGTGTGAGTTCCCAATTCCCCCCCCCGGGAATGTGTAGGGCGGAGAGGGCAGAAAGAAACCGTTCTGCCCACCTTAGAATGCCGGCTACCTCCAGAGCTGCCAGGACACTTCTTGTGCCCCCTTGGTGATTGACATAAGCCACGGCCGTGGCATTGTCCGATTGTATGCACACTGGGCATCCCTGGAGATGAACCGTCCAATAATCCAGATGCAGTTTGATCGCTCTGAGTTCCAGGACATTGATCGGCAGTCTGGACTCTTCCAGCGTCCAGATGCCCTGAACAGAATGCTTGCCGAGGACACCTCCCCAGAAGGACAGGCTGGCATCTGTGGTGACCACTGTCCAATACAAGGGGAGGAAGGATTTTCACAGCCGAAGCACTGGCGAGCGAAGCCACCATATCAGGGACTCCTTTATTCCCCGATCAACCTGGATCGGATTGTCCAGAGACTGCGGAGTCTTGTCCCACTTGGTCAGAATGTCCCCTTGCAGGGACCTTGTATGGAATTGTGCAAACGGAACCGCCTCAAAGGTAGATACCATCAGGCCCAGCACCCGCATGCAAGTCAGGAGGAATGATCATCTGTTGGACAGCAGGAGACGAATTGCAGCCTGAGTCCAGAGTCAGGCCCAAATAGTCAAGCTTTGTGGAGGGAAGCAAGGCAAACTTCTGAAAATTCAGAATCCAGCCGAACTCCCGCAGAATTTGTATTGTGATCTCCAGGTTCTCCACCAGAGCTGAAGGAGACTCCGCTCGCAGAATGAGATCGTCCAAGTAGCCCAGTATTGCGATCCCCTGTTGGCGTAGCAAGGCTAGCACCAGAGCCAACACTTTTGTGAAGACCCGAGGAGCGGAGGCAAGACCAAAGGGTAACACCACAGGGTAACAGATAATGCTCCTCTCCCACAGCAAAGCGGAGAAAACGCTGGTGACTGGCACATATTGGAATGTGAAGATAGGCATCCTTGATATCTATAGAGGTGAGGAAACCCCCCTTCATGTAGAAGGAGCCTTGTCCACGGGTCTAGAGAAGACCGCTCTTGGCTTGCAAGACCAGGTTCGTTTGGAACCGCCAGAGGAGGTCCTGAAAGGTTTCAAGGCCTTGTCAGTCGCCCCTGAGGGACGAAAAAACTTCTTATGAGCCAAGAAGGAAGGTCCACGTCTACGACGTGGTCCCTTGCCCTTAGTAGCCTGCAGAAGAGGGGTGCTCTTTCCCCCTGTGAGACCTTTAATGATGTCATCCAGACTAGCTCCAAACAGGCGATCTCCTTGAAAGGGAAGATCAGTCAAGGCCTTTTTAGAAGTCTGATCCGCAGACCAGAATTTAAGCCAAACGACACGCCGAAGGAGCACCGCCAAAACAGAGGGGCGAGCCTTCAGAGGAGCTGCATCTAAAGAGGCATCACAGATAAACTACAGCCCCTTGACCAGCTGGTCCGCCAGCTCAGCAAAGGGCCCTCCAGGTCACAGCGTAGGAGATTAGCCTACTTGGTCAGAGTTTGCAACACCAGGGCAATGGTAAATACCGGCCTCAAAGCTGAACCAGATAAGGTGTACATAGTGTGGGTCACAGCCTCTGCCTTCTGGTCAGCTGGGTCCTTAAAGGCCAGGGACTCTTTAACTGTAATCATGGTTGCCTTGTTTAATCTGGAAGCCGGAGGGTCCACCACCGGTGGGACAGTCCACTTCTGTAAGAAGGCACTACTCATAGGGGTAATGCCTAGTAAAGCCCCTAGGAACCCCACGGGGACGCTTTGGTCATCCCCACTCTTTTGCGATAATTCTGTCAAATAAAAGCAGGGAAAGGAAACACCTTTTGCCACTCTGGGTGGCTTGTGAGTGCCAAAGGGTACCTGCGCCTCCGTCATAGCTTCAGCTGTATCCTCCATCTTTAGGGTCTCAGGCACAGGTACAATCAGCGCATCCACCAGTGTCTTTTCATGCGCAGTCCTTACTATCAGAGGATTCCGGGCGCGTGATCATAGACCCAGAAGGATGACCCACGTCCGTGGTGGCCGAATCAGATTTAGGATCTGATGAGACAGATAAGGAAGGGGGTGCTTTTGCTCCAAAGACTCCATGAGTCACCAGGAATACCCCACAAAAAAGTGTCACACACTGCTAAGGGATGAACCCCCTCTGCGCTGGCAGCACCACCCGTAGCCGAGCACAAGGCACAGAGAAATCCTCAGCAGAGAGGGAGAGAACCCCTCCAGACTCACCACCCGCTGACACAGGCACCTGCAACCACCAGGAGAATTTGCACTACACGTGCTGCGATCGGGAAGCTAAACGATCCAGGAGTCAACACCAGATGATAAGGAAGAGCACCCACTGCCGAAATCGCCGCCCACAAGCCTCCGCTGTCATGGCCCCTGCTATTTGCAACGCAAACCACAAGAAAATGGCCTTCGGACTAACAAACATTGCCTCCGTCTATAGGAATGCACAGGCTACAGTTAGCGCGCTGCCCCCATCCCAGGCCAATGACCAGACCACCCAAACAGCCCCAGTGTATATGAAGGGGGGAGGGGGGCAGGATGAGGGACTCAGCAAAAACAGGGGGGTGCCTGTGGGAAAGAGGGGAACCCAGGGGTCCAACCATCCCAAGGAGGGGCCCACATCCACCCCAAAACCCTCCAGGGACAGAGGGGGGACAGCTACTCACCATACCAGGAAACAGGTGGGCACCGCTCCAGACAGATCCTCCTCTACATTGAAATGGGGGGAACTGTCGGCCAGGAGGAACGCTGCAACTAAGGCCGAGACTCGGTCGTATGTGACCTCGCCAGACGTTTAACTTGCAGGGCCAGCTCCTGTCCAGTGGGGCTATGTCGCGGCCGAACTAGCGCGAAGCTGAGGTCTGCGTGCGCTCGCTGGCCAGACTGGGGTGACCACTGGATCTAGATTATCCAGCCCATCACCCAGTCCGCCAGTTGACAGTAGATCTCACAGGAAAAATCCAGGAGGAAAAAATGTTTTATCTAAAAAATGTTGCCAGGACCAAAGATCCCAGCAAGGAACTAGGTCCTTACTCCTGACTAGGCAGAAAACAACTGAGTGACTATAGCAGGGAGAGGGAGTATACCCCCTGAGACTGCCCATAGGTGTAGCCAGAAGTTTTTTTCTGCCTACTGTTCTACTCCTGTAGGGGGCAGTATAACCCAATAGTCAAGAATGACAAAAGCTGTGCCCGTCAATGAACGAAAGAGAAAAAATGTTTTTTCAAACCTACATCTACTGGACACTGGGTGCTCCTTTACATTCACTTTTCTCGATTATACACTGAGTCGACCTTTCAAGCGTACCCTGAGGCAGCAGCCCAGGCCCTAACAGGCCCACAACTCTCTTCTCAGGCCAGGCACTAATCTCCGGAAGACCATCCTTCCCACCTGCCCACATTTCCTAACATCCATAAGCAGTGACCGATCGAGTCAGTCCAGCGAGATCGCCACCCCCAAAGAACAAGTATACTCTAAGGTGACTTGTTAAAAGGGATGTACAGCCGAAGCACAAGCAGTTTGTTCTGCACTCCTGTGACCTGTTTCAACAGACAGGGGGCTGAGGCCTGCTGTAAGCTGACTTCACAGAGCCGGTCCAGGCCTCGGGCAAGATCACGACAGTGAAGTCAGGATCTGCCCACATGCCAGGACCGGCACCGGGCTCAGGCTCTCAGCAGGCTGATGAGAGCCTGAGCTGGCCGCTCCCACCCCTTCCACAGGCCCAAGTTCCAGTGAGCAAGGGGGAGTCACTGACAGTCACCAGCTCTCTGCTCAGGGAGCCCTGAGAACCGAGCAATCGGTGGTGTTTGATGACTCGGTTCTCAGTCTTAGAGCCAGCGGGGGACATATGCAGCATCAGATGGATGCTGCATCCACCTAGATAAATATGACTCCAAACCCATACTTCTCTTTTAAGGTGTACAGTATACTGTACACATTATGCAACATTATTTGGAAAAAACGAATTATTATTTAGGTTCATTATTATTATGGGGTAATTATTATTAATCTATTACCAATCAAAATAAGTTCAGGGATGGGATCTTAATGAAACCTGTACAGAGAAAATATGTAGATTGCTGAACTCTCTTTTTGAAGGTTAGACCTGATTCACACCTATGCAGTTTGCTTTTGATCCATTTCTGCAGTGCTTTTTGCGGTGTGTTTTCTGTTTTTCACATGCTTTTTTCATGCATTTTTTGATTAGTTTTGCGGTTTTTATGCTTTTTTTTGGGCCATTTTGTTGTTGGGCAGATTAAAATCCTAAACGCATAAAACCCACTACATGCTTTTATGCAGCTTCTCCATTGAAGTCTGTTGAACCAAAGAGCACTGTTTTGCGTTTAAAAAAGTCCCTAACGCTTTCCAAAAATGCAGCGGCTGATAAAAGCATAGATGTGAACATTTCCCATAGGAAACCATGTTAAATGGACTGTAGATCGTTTCTGCAAAAAGCACCAAAAAACGCATAGCTGTGAACCAGGCCTTATAGTTGCTTGGATGTTATACTGATCCACTGGCTTCAGTGCTTTCTGACTCAATGACCCAGAACAATTATACAGATCAAGAATTCCGACTCTCCAGTAGCTTCAATAGGTCCTTGCTTGTTCTGGGTTAATGACGGTGAATGTATTGAGATCAAACTAGGTATCTAGCATATTTACAGACTGGTAAGCTAAAACAGCCTTTGTATTTCCGTACAAGTTTTCTGGCATCAGTAGCTCACTGCTACTTAGGAAAAACCCTGCCTTTTCAAAAATGAGGAAGGATAATTGTAACTTATCTGCTCTTATTTGGTAGAATGCCAGCAGCAGGTATGCAATGTATGGTATTATTGTATTATTTATTGAACTCTAGCCAGAGCTAATGTGCTATATCAGTTACATGTTCATTTAAGAATCGATGTTAACTCTCCCAGATTTTCTGGGATAGTCCCACATCTAGGTCCCATGTGTCCCAGGCTGTGTTCTGAATTCACGGCATTGACCTTTTTTTGAGTTACTAAACCTACCTGAGGTTCCCACAAAATTTTGGGGCAGGACCACCCAGAAAGTAGGTGTGATCTGGGCAGGAGTGTGTTAATGCCCAAGTGCAGCCAAAATCAAAAATAGGAAAATCAGCACAAGGGACATAGTACAGCATATTACTTGTGGTGACTCTTCTGCTCTTGGTAGTAATTCTCCATAACCCCCCCGCTGCAATCTTCCAGTACGGCAGAAGTTAACGCAACTAAAGGACTGCAACAGGCTCTCATGAAGAGAACCTGCCTATATCTCACCTTTCTGCCCAGCTCCATCATTCACAGAAGCTGTACTACAACTTCTATGAATGGAAACACGATATATGAATGGAGGGGTGGAGCTATCAATCATCTGCCCATTCTCCATTCTTAGATCCTGTTCCATTCATAGAAGCTGTAGTATGAATGGTGGATCTGGGCAAAAAGAGCGGGCATAGTCAGATTCTTTTCATGATAGCCTGTAACAGCTATTTAGCTGTATTAATGCATCCAAATCTTATGGCGATGGGGTGGAGGGGCAGGACAGAGGAAGATTACTACTAACACATGGGTGTCAAACTCAACTTCATTGAGGGCCGCATCAGCATTATAATTTCCCTTAAAGGGCTGGTTGTAGCTGTAATACTAGATGTCCAGAGTATCCCACCCCCCTTACATCAGATGTCAAGGGTCCCGTCCTACCCTCCCTTACATCAAAGTGCACCCCCTTACCTTGTGTTGTGTTGGGAAGAAGCTGGGGTTTGAGCTGGGAAGCAGAAAGCGCAGGGTCTGGAGGAGGCCCAAAGGAGGGCTGGAGCTCTAGGAGAAGTGTGAGGGCCACATGAAATGGTCTGGAGGGCTAGATTCGGCCCACTGGCCTTTTGTTTGACACATGTGTAGAAGAAGAGGAATCAACACAAGGGACACATGTTACTGACTGTATGTTATGTCCTTTGTGCTGACTTTTATGTTTTTGATCTTGGCTGCACTTAGGCTTTTAGTGTGAGTCGTAAGTGGGGGGTGACAGTGTCCTGAGGACTGGGATGAATAGTTGGCATGTATGATTTAGGTGGCAGAATATATTTTAAACCACAGAAGACAGAAAAGTACATATACAAAAGTAATAATATAACATACAATTATAACTTGCCCACAATAATATATTGGCAGTCCCTAAAGGTGACTAGATTACTAGCTTGGCTGGTTTCTTATGAAATCAGATATTTTAGTTTAGCTTCTATTTGCTTTTCATTCATAAAACAAGGGTAGAGGGTTGGTTCTTGCTTTTGAAATATGAGATGTTTTATATTACATAAATGGTGTGTGCTAACCAAGGGTAAACAGCATTGAGCTGGTCAGAATGGACACAATAATAGAACCTCATTTTTTACTGATCATCATACACTTCTATCTACATACTTTTGAAGCCACGAGATGGGCATTTTTAAGGGTGAGTGTGCTAACGATATACGCGCTGCTCATCTTTCATACTTTTATAATTACTTAGTGGATTGCTCTTCTAATCCAAAAAAAGATGGCAGAATTGGGTGGTATGGGTTATGGAATGCTCTTACAACTACTTTTTGCACCCTATCCCATTAATAAAGAATACACAAGATTGGCATAACAGGATAATGTTGTAATGGCTTCATGACTTGCTGCCACACTAAAATGCAGGTCATCAGCCAGCGGGTCTACACACATTACAATCTAATACTTTCCCAAATGGTTACACATTATGTGAAGTAGGTTAAATGATCAGTTCTTCTACATCTACTGCATACATTGCATTTAAAGAAAATGCAGGGCTAGGTAGTATAGCATTGAATATAGCCCATGCCATATGTAGTATTACAACCCACCAATGGTATTCAGTGCAAATCACATTCCTTTTCAATCCTGTCTGTAAGCCAACACACAGTGCTGTAAAGCATCGCTCAGTCTAATAACTATTACATTAGATCCAACAAGGCACAGTGCATGCAATAATCCTCCTCCAGCCACCCTGGCTGCTGCAAAGCATAGATCAGTGCTAATCTCCATCACACAGCGCTGGCCACATCGGACACATCTCCTGCTGCAAATCACACATATAGCAAGTCTTCCATCAGAGCACATCTGTTCTATGACATCCACCTCGGAGCATGTACTGGACTGCTCATCAGAAGTAAAAGTCACACTGCAATGGTTTACCTAATGGATCCATAAACACAAATGTCTTCACAGCACAGTGCATCAACCCTCTCCCCTATCTTCCACATCACCCTAAAAGAATGAGGAGATGCCACTACAGGGGAAGGTCATCAGTGTTTGTGTAGGCTTGCACCTATATATGTATATATACATACATGGGGACAGTCACATACTACATACACATATGCACCAGCACCCACCCTGCACAGCACAGACCTCCCATGCCTTGATTGGAATGACAACCGCACCCTGCTTGCCATCCTCATCTCCCCCCCATCAGCCCCTTAGAGGTCTCTGATCATTATGGGGTCCAGGGATGGATCTGTAAAATAAAAAGGGGTCAGTGAAGGAGAAGCATGCTTAACCCCTCTTACCTACTGCAACCTCCACCTCTGTGATGCATCCAGCATGGCTCACATAGGCACCAGCCCCTGCAATGGGAGGAGGACAGAACTCAGCTTGGCTCCTTTCTTTTCTTTTTTTGATTAGCCCTTCATGGTGTAGAGCCGGTTAGGAGCGTCCTGTCATACAGCAGGCAAGGAGGGGGGTGCTGAGTCTGTCCTGTGATCCAAGAGGGGGGGGGGGGGGAGAGGCTGTCCTGTGACACAGGAGGAGGGAGGCTGTCATAGAGAGGGGAGGGCAGTGAGCTGCCCTTCTCTACAGAGTAATGGGAGGAGACTAGAAAGAAGACAAGAGGTGGGAGGGGCTCTGCTGTCATTCAGGCGGGGGAGTGGGAGGGCTCTGCTGTCATTCACAGGGGAAGTGGGCGGGATCTGCTGTCATTTAGAAGTGAAGTGGGAGGGCTCTTGTGTCATATAGGAGGGACATGGGAGGAGCTGTTGGATGATGAAGGGTGGAGGGAGGATAGAGGGGTCTGTATGGGTGAGGCTGTCCTATACTGTGTAGGCGCTTTACCCTATGTGATACCTGCTTGGCGTCCTTCCATACTGTACCTCTCATCTTTATATTAGACCTCTGTGCGATCACATCGTCCGACTCTAACATATGGATCGGCTCACGTGCACCTGCCTGCTATGGGACCTTTATAGGGGGGGATCGTCCTGTTTCCTGTGCAGGAGGCTCATCAATGCCCTCCATTGAACAGTAGTGGGAGGATGGCAGGCAAGGGGTAACATGGGCTCAGTGCGCCCTCCAGCCAGATGGGGAGTAAGGTGAAATGTGACGTGGCTCTGTAATACAGGGGGGAGCCAGAGAAATGCAGTTACCATGGCAACCACTATAGTACATCACATGGTAGCGGCAGCATGTGGCTTCTGGGACAGACACGTAGACGTATAAAGGAGTATATACATACATTCATACCGTGCTGACACAGCTGCTAGGAGGAGGGGGGAGGGGGTCAGGACTGCCATAGGGTGACCCTCCTCACCTGAACAGCAATGCTGCCATGTCACATACACTGACTCATCCACTCTGATTTATGGATCATCTCAATATATGAATCATATCAGACTTCTATATCAAAAACTGATCAGTTTTCCACACATACTTTTTGGGACACTTTAAAAAAATCTCAGGCTAAGAAATGCATTGGCATTGAAAGCAAACATTTGAGGGCTGTTTTTAACGCCCCCTTAAACGCCTATGCAAATGATACAATGGACAGCACACAGTGCTGTTTATATTATCAAAACATGAAGCGTTAGCATTGCTTTGCTTCAAAATTGAAGCCTCGTGATGACTGAAAGGTTCGTACTTCAACTACTTCCATTCAAGTCTATGGTGACGCGTCGCAACCGCGCCAGGATGCAGTTGCACCGCAGTAGTACATTACAATTAATAATAGGCGGTTTGTGTTGCGGTTTTAATGTGCCAAAAATGCATGTCAACTGCGCTGCAAATGCACATAGGGCGCTGGGGAGAGCTTTTTTAGTAAACTTCCATCTTTAGGTTTCACCTATAGGTAAGTTTTTAATAAGGCTTACATATAGGTAATAAACAAGCAAAAAGTTGGGGGAGCAAACCCTGAACATGTATTTCTAAAGCTGGTGCAGCTATGAACCAAGCGACATGTATATTAAAAAAGAATAGCGCACACATGCAAAAGAAATGACTATAAAATATGAAGACAATCCATAAATAAAAATGGGGATTTGGTCCCACCATATGGCCATAGCGCTATTCTTTTTTAATATGCATGTCGCTTGGTTCATAGCTGCACCAGCTTTAGAAATACATGTTCAGGGTTTGCTCCCCCAACTTTTTGCTTGTTTATTATGTATGCGATATGGCCATAAGGTGGGACCAAATCCCCATTTTTATTTATGGATTGTCTTCATATTTTATAGTAATTTCTTTTGCATGTGTGCGCTATTCTTTTTTAATATGCATGTCGCTTGGTTCATAGCTGCACCAGCTTTAGAAATACATGTTCAGGGTTTGCTCCCCCAACTTTTTGCTTGTTTATTATGTATTCGGTCTGACCAGACTTCTGGGGTTGAGCACCCCACCCCCCACACACACCTGTACTCTATCAGTGTCCACTATCAAGTAGATATAGGAGGAGTCCCTTGTAGTGCATTAGCACATCTCTCCCAGCAAGGAGTGTTGTCTCCAAGGATTAGAGAGGCTGGATTCACCCTTTTTTATGGATAGTGTAGGACCCACTGACAATGGGGTACTTTGACGTAGTGGTGGGCTTGAGCACAATATGGCCATATGGTGGGACCAAATCCCCATTTTTATTTATGGATTGTCTTCATATTTGATAGTCATTTCTTTTACATATAGGTAGTGTAAATATCTCCTAAACATGCACCGTTCAGGAGATATTTACTGTATATGCAGCCAGTGAAATTACTGGTGCATGCGCCCTAAAGAAACAGCCATCTGTGCTATTTCTTCAGAATCCTGTGCAGTGACTGGCGGCTTCCAAGTGCATGTACGGGAGTAACGTTATCGCGGCTGTGGCCAGTCACAGAGCCGGAGTTCGCAAACCCGGAAGGAAGACCGAGTAAAGATGGACGCCGTCTCCAGCGTCACTGGAATGTGTCGTTTTGAGGCAAGTTTCACATAATGTGCTAGTATGCGATGCATACTAGCATAATATGCCTTTGCCTTGCAGGCAAATAAAAAAAAAGTGCAGCAGTTTTACAATTAGCCACTTCCATACTGTTCCAGCATTCCTTTCCTACATGTAAAAATCATAATTTTCTGCTAGAAAATTACTCACAACCCCCAAACATTATACATTTTTTTAAAACAGAGACCCTGGGGAATAAAATGGCGGTTATTGCAATCTTTTTTTTATGCAATTTCCGCAGCAATTTTTCAAACTTTTTTTGGGAAAAACACTTTCAGGAATTAAAAAAAAAACAAAACAGTCCAACTTTTTTCTATAACGTGAAAGATGATGTTACGCTGAGTAAAAAGATACCTAACATGTCCCGCTTTAAAATTGTGCTTTCTCGTGAAATGGCGCAAAACTTTGGTACTTACAAATCTCCATAGGCGACGCTTTAAATTTTTTTACAGGTTACCAGTTTAGAGTTACATTAGAATTACATTTAGAATTCTTGCTCTTGCTCGAACGTTCACAGCAATACCTCACATGTGTGGTTTAAACGTTGTTTACATATGAGGACACAACCTACATATGTGTTCAGGGGACAGGGGCGATACAATTTTTTTTTGTGTGTTTATATTTTTACACCTTCCCTTTATATTTATGTTTTTTTTAAACACTTTTATTCCTATTACAAGGAATGTAAACATCCCTTGTAATAGGAATAGGGCATCGCGGGTCTTCTTTATGGAGAGATCTGGGGTCTATAGGCTGGGGAGTCTGAGATAAAAAAACAAACCAAAAACAATCTCAGGCTTTCCAGCTGGACATACGGCAGTGTTTGCAACTGCCGGGGGTCGGACGTGACGTCACAAGGTCGCGCCCCTCCTTCAAAAGTCATAGAGATGACCGGGGACCATATGGTCCTTGATCAGCTCTATTGTAAACCGCCGACAGCGGAGTAATTCTCTGGCTCGCCGATCGCACGGACGAACTGGTGGAAGCAGTGGAGAATGGAGGGAGAGGGGGCGTCCCCTCCTGCAGCCGGTAAAAACAATCAAGCAGCTGAACTGCCACTATGATTGGTTTTATAGTGCAGAGAATCGCCAGCTGAAAAAGATGATATCTGAATGATGTCTGTAGCTGCAGGCATTTTTCAGATACCCCCACTGAAAGCCCAGGACATCATATGATGTACTGCAGTACAGAAGTGGTTAAACGCTTATCAACCACACCTATTAATGCTGTAGGCGTGTTTGATAAATGTCAGTATTTTGATTGTAAACAAGCCATTGGACACCCAAAATTTAATTTTCCCATAGGCGTGCGCAAGGGGTGTGCCTGGGCACATCCTAATCATTACATGTGGTGCCGATCCCCCCTGCTGCCCGAGCTTCCCCCCATGTTGGCACCCTTGCACCACAGTGCTGCTGGCTTCCTTCTTCTTCTTTCCCCCAGCTGCTGCAGGGGATGTTTCAGGATGGGGAGTGGGAGAAGGGGCAAGTAAATATGTAATTTACGGGCCCCTTCCTTTTCTTAATGAACACAGTGAACGCACTCGCTCACTGTGTTCATTCATAACTGAAGCATAGTAAACTGTGTTTGTGAATGAACAGAAAGTCTCTCAGCACATTCATTCAATGTCCAGAGGCCACTGAGAAAGGCATGTGTGTTTGAGCTTTGGGGTACACACCCTAATGCAATAGGCTGTGTACACCTATGTTTTTTCCCTAATAAATAAGGACATGCCCATTCCAGGTTAGAGTTTGAAAAGGTGTGCCAGGTGTGTTGTAGTGAGAAGGCTTCTATACTGAGGCACTGCTCTGATACAAGCCGGAAGGTTAAAGAAGAACCCTCATGATAATTAAAGGTAGAAATGTTTTATCTCTGCAATGAAACATCAATGTATTTCTGAAGAAACTCAAACCTTTATTTGATGCCTTTCTGCTTCTCTGGCTCTCCCTATATAGAAGCTTGATTTGTGGACATTACTCAGGCAGTGATCAGCTGCCACTGCCCCTTTTTTATTGATCATTGACAATACCTCTTTTTCACCCCCTCTGTCTTTTCAAGCAGGCTCAGCCTCTCCATAATCAAGCTTCATTGGTTGCCAGGACATAGGCGGCTATGCCACACAGCACCATTGATTGCTAGAACACAAGCAGCCACGTGGCAAAGCATCATTGATTGCTCGGACACAGGTAGCAAGGTAGCACAGCACCAATGGTTGCTAGGACACAGGCAGTACAGCACTATTGGTTTCTGAGATGCAGGCAGCACAGCACATTTGGTTGCTAGGACACAGGCAGCCAGTCAGCACAATATTATTGGTTGCTAGGACGCAGGCAGCAAAGCACTGTTGGTTGGTGAGATGCAGGCAGTACAGCACCATTGGTTGCTGGGGTACAGGCAGCCGGGCAGCACGTTTAGTTGCTAGGACACAGACAGCTGGGCAGTGCAGCACAGTTGGTTGCTAGGACACAGGCAGTACAGCACTATTGGTTACATGGATGCAGGCAGCTGGGCACCACAGCACTTTTGGTTGCTAGGACACAGGCAGCCAGTCAGCACAACATCATTGGTTGCTAGAACACAGGCAGCAAAGTAACACAGCACCATTGGTTGCAGGGGTGCAGGCAGCACAGCACCTTTGGTTGCTAGGACACAGGCAGCTGCCCAGTGCAGCACCATTTATTGCTAGGATGCAGGCAGCTGGGCAGCACAGCATCATTGGTTGCTAGGATGTAGACAGATGGGCAGCAGAGCACCATTTCTTGTTGGAACACAGATGGCCAGGTCACACAGAATAATGGTTGCAAGGACGTAGGTGTCTGGGCCACACAGCACCATTGTTTGCTAGGACACAGATGGCCAGGTCACACAGAATATTGGTTGCAAGGACGTAGGTGCCTGGGCCACACAGCACCATTGGTTGCTAGGACAAAGGCACCATGAAAACATAACAGTGTGTGGCCTGGTCTCCTGGGTTCTAGTAAATAATAAAGCTGGATCACTGGGTAGTAGATCCAGCTGAGCCTATCACTGCTTGAATTGACAGAGGGGGGTGAAACAGGATAGCTGGCATGCCCACTCCCCTGCATACCTATTGGCGGCACTAGTCTCAGAGAAGCTCCTGGTGCATCAAATAAGCGCTGCCAATCACAGCTAATTAAATATTATATTTCTTGCTGGATATCTGAGGGAGGGAAGAGCGCTAAGGTCGCCCACATATCAAAGGAATGACACCTACTACCGTAGAAAGACAGGGAAAAGTGATACACGCAGTTGATTGCCTGGGGGACAAGAGCAACAAATACAGCATTTGATGAAAGTTCTTATTTAAAGCTAAATTCCAGGCAAACTGTTAAATACGCAAAAAAAAAAAAAAATACCTATTGCATAAGGGAACTGTTTTTACTTATAAAATATATATAAACAAATACACATCGACACGAGTTTCTAAAGACAACCATTGAAAACAATTGTTCTCCAACCAATCCCAAATGTAACAAATATTATAGTTCATAAATTTGCTTTTAACAACTCCTGTGATGTACCCCATTTTCCAAAAATGTAATATCATTCCATGTGATCACCGCCACCCCCCCCCCCCCCCCCCTGGACAAGCTCTCACCTTGGTGTTTGGATCTCAAAATAAAAAAGGTCTGAAGAGCAGGTTTTCTTTAAATCAGTCAGGTTCAGCTATTATACTTCTATATAACAACAAAGATCCTGATCTGATTTAAATGGCATGCTCAAAGAAAAACAGATACACATAGTGATCTCTCTGCATTTTTGAAAAACAATATTCCTTTATAAAAATAACACATGCTGTTACATTCTGCTTGTGTCAGAAAAGAAGTCCAAGAAGAACTGGCAAATATGGCAATGCCCAATATGGTCGTGCTAATTTGCGCATTAGCAAAAGGCATGCGCGACGGCGCTTTGGCTTACGGAAAACTATCTAATTGCCAGTAATTACTGGCCTATATAAGGACATCAGTGGCTATCATAAATTGCTGGATTATCTTCCTGTTCCTTGTGCTTCTGTTTGATTACCTGTTACCGACCCGGCTTACCCCTGGCCTGCTCTGTCTTCTCTCCTGGCTCTGAACCCGGCTTGCTTCTCGGACCTGCACCTGTCTATTCCAGATTGATATACTGTGTTTGACCCTGTCTTGATCTCGACTACGCTACTTGCCTCTGCTACTGAATGACTTGCTGTGTTTGACCCCTGGCCTGGCTTCTAACCTTGCTCCTGCTTACTTTTCTGTCAAGATCCGTCAGCAGCTCCAGAGTACCATTGGCTGTGACCACCTACTCTACCTGTGGATGTCCTCACATCTGGTTACATCAGGCAGCTTCACCTGCAGGCAACCCGTGCACCTTTGAGCATAGCACACTCTGTCACCACCTTCAGGGGTACTCTGTACAATGCCGCAAGGGGAGCCCTCTTGTCACCTCAGCCTCCAGTCAAGTATGTTACAGCTTGGCTCATCAACTTTAGGTGTTGTGTGGAGCATAGCACTCTCTGTCACCACCTTCAGGGGGACTCTGTAATATGCCGCAAGGGGAGCCCTCTCGTCACCTCAGCCTCCAGTCAAGTATGTTACAGCTCGTCTCATCAACTTTAGGTGTTGTGTGGAGCATAGCACTCTCTGTCCCCACCTTCAGGGGGACTCTGTACTATGCCGCAAGGGGAGCCCTCTTGTCACCTCAGCCTCCAGTCAAGTATGTTACAGCTTGGCTCATCAACTTTAGGTGTTGTGTGGAGCATAGCACTCTCTGTCACCACCTTCAGGGGTACTCTGTACTATGACGCAAGGGGAGCCCTCTTGTCACCTCAGCCTCCAGTCAAGTATGTTACAGCTTGGCTCATCAACTTTAGGTGTTGTGTGGAGCATAGCACTCTCTGTCACCACCTTCAGGGGGACTCTGTACTATGCCGCAAGGGGAGCCCTCTCGTCACCTCAGCCTCCAGTCAAGTATGTTACAGCTTGGCTCATCAACTTTAGGTGTTGTGTGGAGCATAGCACTCTCTGTCACCACCTTCAGGGGGACTCTGTACTATGCCGCAAGGGGAGCCCTCTCGTCACCTCAGCCTCCAGTCAAGTATGTTACAGCTTGGCTCATCAACTTTAGGTGTTGTGTGGAGCATAGCACTCTCTGTCACCACCTTCAGGGGGACTCTGTACTATGCCGCAAGGGGAGCCCTCTTGTCACCTACCTCAGCCTCCAGTCAAGTATGTTACAGCTTGGCTCATCAACTTTAGGTGTTGTGTGGAGCATAGCACTCTCTGTCACCACCTTCAGGGGTACTCTGTACTATGACGCAAGGGGAGCCCTCTTGTCACCTCAGCCTCCAGTCAAGTATGTTACAGCTTGGCTCATCAACTTTAGGTGTTGTGTGGAGCATAGCACTCTCTGTCACCACCTTCAGGGGGACTCTGTACTATGACGCAAGGGGACCCCTCTCATCATCTCAGCCTCTAGTCAAGTATGTTACAGCTTGGCTCATCAACTTTAGGTGTTGTGTGGAGCATAGCACTCTCTGTCACCACCTTCAGGGGGACTCTGTACTATGCCGCAAGGGGAGCCCTCTCGTCACCTCAGCCTCCAGGCTAGTATGTTACAGCTTGGCTCATCAACTTTAGGTGTTGTGTGGAGCTGAACACAGTGTGCTGTGGGCTGCTTGTTTGCTTAGACATTGCCGAGATGCTGGGACCTTTTCTGAACCTTGGTTATAGGCAGGAACTGCAAAAACCCTGTTGTGGGCTAAGTTTAAGCTGGCAGGATAACAGCACTTAGCTCTTTGCGCTGACAAAGTCCTTTGATGATGTAATGTGTAGGGCGGTGGAGTGATGAGATTGATCGGCGAGGCTGTGTGAAAGGCTTTGCACAGGAGGATAAATGTTTTACTGAGCAGTTCTTGCTAAACTTGACGGAGGCATCTAATAGCAGCTTTCCTTAGCCTGATTACGCTTAATGAGTCAAGCAGAATATAACAGCATGTGAGTCAGGGGCGTAACTACAGGGGTTGCAGGGGTTGCAATTGCTACCGGGCCCCATGCTCCAGGGGGCCCAGTAGCAAACCAGTGGGTGAACTTCCAGGATCTCAAAGGTCACACTTGTGTCCGGGGCCTGGCATTGCACCACTGACGGAGGCCCCAATATTGCAGGAAGGGGGCCCACTGCAGAACTTGTGAAAGGATCCTGCTGCGGGACCGTAATAAAAGGCCATGCAACGAGAGTAAAGAGCCCAAGGATTAGTGGGAAGAGCCCCGGGCTTGAAGGGAAGGGCCCCGCCCAGGGGTCTGGGGCAGTGGTGTATTTAGGTTTTGTGCTGCCCTAGGCCGGACTAAACTCGTGCACCCCCTAATTTAACTACGACCCACCCCTTCCTGTGAAGGCCACACCCTTTTATGTTTCAGACCTGCCCTGTCATCTGTAAACCCCACCCCTTCCTCATTAGGCTCCACCTTTTCCTCTTAGAGCTCCATCTCTTCCTCTCTGTACCTTAAAAGTGGGTACAAAGTGCCTACTTGTATATTTTGTGGTTTTGTATGGGTACGTCATTTTGGGGAGTGTTCCTGGGGGCCCCCGCTAGGCAGCGAGGATGCCAATCAAGAGAGAAATAAAGGAGGATGCCAATCCACAGGGCCGGTGGCTGCAATTGCCGCCGGGCCCCCGCGATCGCTCCACACTGAGAGAGAAGAGCGGTCCGCTGTTGTACACGCGGCAGACTGTTGTTCTCTCTGAAATGATCACAGAGCGCCTGTGATCCTCCTATTTAGGATCACATGTATCTGTGGTCATTTCACAAGTCCCCCCCCCCCCCATACAGTTAGAAAACACCCCCTAGGCTCACATTTAGCCCCTCGATCACCCCTGGGTTAACCCCTTCCCTGCCAGTGTCATTATTACAGTAACAGTGCATATTTTTTGCAGTCACTGGTCCCCCCAAAAGTGTCAAAAATGTCAGTTAGAGGTCCGATCTGTCCGCTGCAGTCCCGCTAAAAATCGCAATTGCCGCCATTACTAGTAAAAAAAAAAATGAAATAAATGAAAATGACATTTCTCCTAGTTTGTAGACGCGATAACTTTTGCGCAAACCAATCAAAATACGCTTATTGGGATTTTCTTTTTTTTAACAAAAATATGTAGCAGAAAACAAATTGGCCTAAAAGGATAAAAAAAAATTTGATTTTTTTAATTTTAATAACAAAATTAATAAAAATTGCAGAGGTGATCAAATACCACCAAAAGAAAGCTCTATTTGTGGGAAAAAAGTACATCAATTTTTTTAGGGTACAGCGTCGCACGACCACGCAATTGTCCGTTAAAGTAATGCAGTCCTGAATTGCAAAAAATGGCCTGGTCAATAAGGGGGAAAATCTTCCAGTCCAGAAGTGGTTAAAGCTTGGAGCACTTTGCAGTACATGAACTTTTACTGCCTGTGAACTGTTAAATGCATTTGCATTGATTTCAGCATGCATGGAGCACTTTGTACACGCTGAAACCAATGCAAACTCTTTTACCAGTTCACATGCAGTGAAAGTTCATGTACTGCAAAGTGCTCCATATTTGTTAAAAATATATTTACTGCAAAAATGTAATGGAATTATTAATTTATAATTGTAGCAATAGCAGTGGGTGGTAACCTAAAATCGTGATTCCTACCTGCTGTCAGATGTCCTGACCTGGTTGGGGGTTCCCTTTTCCTCCTCTCTCTCCTCCTCCTCGACATAGATAGACCCTGCCCTGTGGAGAGGTTAGTCCCTCTTACATGCCGCGCGGAGGGTGGGTAGGTGGTATCCGCCCCCACCCACTCATTGAAGTGCATCCCGTCTGGCCACTCACTGCCGCTCTATGGGGGCAACAGTCCCTCCCTGCCTGGCAAGTATGTACGCCCCTCAGTGCTGGGACAAGGCCATCCAGATTCCAGCGCCCTGGGCAAACTGCGCCCCCCCATGTGTATTCACAGTTCACATCTCGGTGTTAGTGTGACACTCGCTGGGAGTGAAGGCAGCTTCTCTTGTCTCCAGTCATGTAATATGTCACATGATAAGACAGTCTGCCCTCACTCTATAGTGGCACTGCGCTGAGACTGAGGCATTGCACGCAGTTCCGGGGAGTTTGCAGTGTGGCCCCATTCACTTGAACAGGTTGCCTTCAGCAGATGGTAGTGCATGCTGAAAGTGACGGCGGTATAATTCCTGCCACTGCTGCAAATCAAAATATTACAGCAGTGGCATCTGTAAACCTCTAGCTGCTGCCTCTGGCAGGAGTGATAGGGAGCTGTATTATGAGGCTCAGCAGCATGTTTTATTGCCCGCCAACAGCAAGTGTAAATGAGCCCATGACTAGGTTCACACTGTTACAGGTGGTTGCATGTGCGGGACAGTGTGTAAATGGCACCAATTCCCGCACCCACAACCACCTGCAGGAAAAATTCCCTGCTCTTTTACAGATGCCCAAGGCTGCCATTTACTCTTATTGGCACCCCCACACATCTGAAAATGCAGCACATTTTTTGGTGCGGGAAATTGCATGGTGCTTTTGCACCATGCGATTTCCCTGCGGCTGCGTTTTCCTAAAGGTGCAGGGACCTGTTTCCTGTAGGTACAGTAGTCTATTTAAATGAATTGGCTGCTGTGCCTGCGCAAATGTGAGTCACAGCAAACACATTAGTGTGAACATGACATAAAAGTCACCTAAAAGGAAAATACATACAGCAAAGTGACTCCAACATATTGTACTTACTAGCACAAAGTCACTTTATAAAATACCTCTGCTGAGTACTTCCCTAATTATCAATAATATACACAGTGCTCAGGTGAAAACAGCAGAATATCACTGCATTGTACCTGTAATTCTCAGTGTTCTTGGGTTTAATCTGGGCATCTTCTATCTGCTTCTGTCCCCATCTGAGTGTCAGCCTGCTCTCCACCTGCATTGCTTTAGTATCCTTAGCTCTGCCATGAGTCCCGACATTTTCTTCATCTTCTGCCGGCCTCTATCCCCGCCCACTGGCCCGCCCACCACGTATAGCACTTCCCTAGACCATAAACTACAGGTCTGATAGGAGGTGGGCGGGGACAGAAGATGCAGAAAACTTCGGGACTCAACCTGGACACAGAGCTAAGAATTCTAAAGCAATGGTGGTGGGCGGGCTGACGATCGGGGACAGAAGCAGAGAGAAGATGCTGACACTAAACCCGAGCCCTAAGCATACAAAAGGCTTGCAGGTGGTGCTCGCATTATCAGCACTTCACCTCCGCTGCGCCCTCCCTCCCTCCCGCCCACCCTCTGGCGACGCCCCTTCACTAAAAGCTGGAGAGTGGAGACTGTGTGTGTGGGAGGAGGCGGTGACAGGCAGGCAAGGACCAGGGGAGCAGACAATGAGGCGGGACTCGGCACGCAAAGTGACAGGAGCACTGCAGGCGAGCCTCACAGAGCGGATCGTTTTTTTTTTTTTTTTTTTTATGCGGGGACGGCGGCTTTTTTGCCGCCCCCCCACAAAGTGCCGCCCTAGGCCTAGGCCTAGTCGGCCTAGGCCAAAATACAGCAGTGGTCTGGGGGGCCCTTCATGGTTTCTTGCATCTGGGCCCTGAAGGTTCTAGTTACGCCTCTGATGTGAGTGTTAGTTTAATTAAGAAATATTTTTTTTAAAAATGCAAAGAGCACTATGTGTAACCTATTTTCTTTTAGCACAGCATTTGAATCAGATAAGGATCCCTGTTTCAATGAACAAGTGAAGTATCTGGACCTGGCAGTAACAGCAGCTTGTCCCCGCTGATTTAACTACTTGCCGTATGGGCCAGTTTTGACGTTGCTCACATACATGGTAAAATCAGCATAATTTTTGGGGGGTAGAAAATTACTTAGAACCCCCATACGTTATATACTTTCTGAAAGCAAAGGCCCTGTTGAACAAAATGGTGGTTGTTGCATCATCTGCTTAGCCATTTATAAAACTCAAATTTTTTAGGGAAAAAAATACACTTAAATGCATTTTAGTGCACACAAACACAATACGATACCCAATTTTTGGTGAACTCTAAAAGATGATGTTGTGCCCAATAAAAAGATACCAAATATGTCAAGATTTAAAAATTTGTGTGCACGTGAAATGCTGACAAACTACAATCATCTACAAATCTCCATAGGTGACTTTTTACCAGTTCAGAGGTAATTGTGAGCTCTGGTGCTAGGATTATTGCTTTCACTTTGACATTCAAGGCGATGCCTCACATTTGCGGTGCGATCACTGTATACATATGAGCGCTGGACCTATATACACGTTTGTATTTGTGCATTAGCACTGGGGTATGAGGGCGCTTTAAATTTCTTTTTTCACATTTTTTAATTTATTTAATTGATATATATTCTTTATTGCTATCACAAGAGATGAACAACATCCCTTGTGATAGCTTGGGCAGTGACAGGTACTCTTTATGGAGATATCTGGGGTCTATTAGACCCCTGACCCCTCCTCTGCCCTCCAAGGCAGCCGATCAAACCGAAATCAGTTTGATTAGCTGCTTCCCTGGCTGGCAAAGGCCAGTAGATAAAGAACCGAAACCAGAAGTGACAAAATCCTTGGCACTTCAGGCTTCATTCATCCCAGAGTAGGGGGAAGAACAGACATTCCTTCTTCTCTCTGTTCGCAGCCCAGGCTTTCCTTTCTTATAGGAATGTCAATGGGTGGCGAAAGAAGGGGGACCCTTCCAAGTCCTGTAGAAGTGATTGGGAGGCTCTGGAGCCTCTCAGGTTACTTTTACATGAAAGCCCATCATTGGCTGACATTTTTGATTTTATTGGAAGATCAGGCAGTTGAAAATGCAGAAACTATGAATGTTCAGGTGGCTTTTTCCCCCACTTAGCAATGGCAGTTCTCCAAATTCTATCTGGGTAGGTTCCTTGAATGCAGTTACTACAATTGGCAGCCTGAATGACATTCCTCTATGTGGGAATTTAAAATGCTTATGATTTGGTGTAATGTTATTAGGATTTAGCACCCTCATTTTAAACAGAAATTATTAATTTCTCTAAAGTAATTGTCTATTTTATGGTCTTATTAAACCAATTTTAAAAATACACTACGTGGCCAAATTATTTGATGGACCTATCTTGTATTCATAAAAAGACTACACATGTAAACAATACTCAAGTATGCTGTGGTATTCAAATAATACTTTTTTTGGCCAGCCATTCTCAACAAGGGTCCCTTCAGAGGTCGCTATGGGTTCCTTGAGCTGTGGCTGATTGACCATTCATTTGATGGCGCATGCATAATTCCAGGTCCAGCACCACTTAGCAGATCTTTTCAGCTGTCTGTAAGGTGGAGGCATTCTTCCTACTGACCACCAATGTAAGGGGCATTCTGCCTGCCCACTGACCACCAATATAAGGGACATTCATTCCACTGAACCCCTATGAATTAATTTTAGCAGGGGTTCCCTGAAAAATATTTCAAGGGTTTTTCTGTTGTAAAATGGTTTAGAAAGGCTTCATTAAGTGGTCTATATAAGGGGGTCTTAAAAAAAAAAAAAAAAAAAAAAAGAAAAACTTTCCCCCCTTCATTTTACTACTGTCAGATTGTACCAGTGACCCAAAAGATGATTGATCATGCTATGTACAGTATGCCAAACGTGGGCTCTGCTATCTGCATTGCCTGCCAAAATCAATGTTCATAAAACCATGTAATGTTTTCATTCATCCAGTTTTGGGGATCTTGCTCACACTGTAGCCTAATTCCATGTAGCTGCTGTAGCTCATTAGCCTCAATTGTTCAACGTGTGATATCATAGTTGCCCTTTTGCAGACAACCGTTGTAAACAGAGTATATTTGAGCCGTTACTTTTGTTGCATTTCCTACCCACAGGACTTCCGAGATTGTGATGAGGCCCCTAGTTGCAGGACATGTAACATGCAATGTATTTCTATGAGAGCAAAATTTATATACAAGCCAGCAGATGAATGAAACCTGCCTTTTAGTTACACAAAGCCACAGGTTTTCATTGTGCACCACTACGACCTTCTAGCAGCTGACGTTCTAACAACCAATGACCTTCCCCTGCCCCTCTCTGTCAGCGCTGGGGTCACATTAGCTAAGTGATAGAGAAAAAGAGGGAGGGAGAAGAGAAACATTGGAATACTAGTCAGTACCAGTATGCAAAAAGTGTATTGGATTTGGAAGAAAAAATCTTCTCTAACGTTGGGTCCTACATGTGTGGATGTTGATGTATTGTGTAAAACTATTAGAATAGTTTTTTGCATTTTAGAATGTGGTGCCTTGAGATTGTCCATAATTTTAGAGGGTGCCTTGAGATTGTCCATAATTTTAGAGGGTGCCTTGAGATTGTCCATAACTTTAAAGGGTGCCCTAAATGAAAAAAGATTGAGAAACACTGAGAGTGTTACAGTGTAAAAGTCTTATCAGTCACTTGAAAGTCGTATCAAAGTCGGACTCCAAAGTTGCACTAAAAAACGTGCAACTTTGGAGTCAGTGTGAAAGGAGCCTTATTTCAGAGTCAGTGCCCCTTTGATTATGTATGTTCTTCATTCTAGCCACATGACTTCTTTAACATGCATGCATACTTTATGTATTGATCTGTGAGCAGATGATTAGCTATGTAGCTAATTGTTCTAACAAGTGATTGCATGTAATACGGTGCAAATGATTGCACTTAGGTCTTCCCATAGCCCTCTATGCTGTTTCCTAACTGGAAAAGTAAATCAAAACTCTAACCTCGAGGTCCAATTTGCCCTGTCATTTCCATGTCTGGCAATGGCTAAACAAGGCTTCTTTGTGAGGCAGAGGCAATAATAAACTTCTCTTTATTTATCGAGAAAATGGGGGTGTAGTTATAGGGCTTGTCCTAGGACCTAGGCATTATGTTATTCTATCCAGAATATGGAAACTCGTTAACAAAAGATGAACTACACGCAAACTGCTAAATACATAGGTAAAATACATACAGTATATCGTCAATGTTTTGCATGCCAAAGGATTTATAATACTCTGCTTGCAGTTTTGTGATCCAGTCACAGCTTGCTAACACTAAAGCCAAATTTGGAACCTCCATTGCAGCTACAGGATTATATCAGCACATACTTAGCCTCCTAATTGGACAATGAAGGTGAAGCAGTTTGCTGATGAGGTCATCACTCTGCTCACAACTCCTGCCAGTGTACTGGCAGCACACGTGCATGCTGCAGAGCCTACCTCTCCTAGTGTGATTGCTAATATACAGGAGATTGCTGATATCAAGTTTCAGGTACTTACTGTAAGTGCTTTTTGAAAATACATTTAGTGTTTTTTTCAATTAATACATAATAGCATTAAATGATGTTTTTATATTAGCCCAGAGTACAGATTTAATGAGCCTTGTATGTTATTTGTAAAGGTCAACAGAATGCGCCAATCAGAATTCTTAGCTCCAAGCACAGGAGATTTTTATTTCAGTCATGATAAACATACGACTGGAGCTAGAGCTAATAAGAAATGAAAAACTTGTCGCAAGGAATTTTACAAACTCGTGCTTTATTATAGCAAGAAAAACGACTAATTAAAATCTGCTTTTTAATACTATACAGATGTGTCACACTATATCATATAGAGTCCATACTATGCATTTTAAATATGGTAATTTAATGAGCATTTTTATTTTACATGTCTTTCGCTGTGTTTTTTTAAATACAGGAAGTACCCAGGGTACAACATCCATGTAACCATGTTCAGAATGTAGAAGGAACATCAAATCACAAAAACAAATTAGTTACAATAGGGTATTCAGAAGTAGAATGGTTCAGACGAATGGCATATGGGTGGTTAGTAGAGAATGGATGTCATCCAAGTACACTGTTCACTAGAATTATCTATGTTGGTGAAGAAGGACTAGTTAGGCTAGGGTAGCACAAACATGGGGTGTAGAGGTAAAATAATGGGAGACGTTAGAAAGAGACTAAGGTCATCTAAAGAGGGGGAGACAGAGAGTATGAGGAGTGGGAAAGAGATGAAAAACGAGGAGCACAGGTAAGCAGAGTGCAGCGTGGAGCGCTGGTGGCAGAAAACACAACTAGGCCCAGTGGGGGAGCACAACCATCCGGGGCCACTTATGGCACTTTTCCACTGCAAGTACCGGCTCGGCTCTACTCAGCCCTGCTTGGCCTGGTTTGCTTTTCCACTGCTGGTACCGCATGGTATGGTGTTGGAATGGTTCGGTACAGTACGGTATGGTTTGCTTTTCCACTAAAGTAGTACTAAAGTTAAGTGGGTGGGATAACAACGGGGTGGGTGGGATTCTCTGACCAATCAGTGGCTAGTAGTGACTGCATGCAAAGGATTGTGGGATATGGTACCGGGTATGGTACCTCTTGGAACCACAATCGAGGTGGTACTATTTTTGAGAGCCGTACCGTTCGGTTCCATGCAGTGGAAATGCGCCGCTGTACTGTACCATACCGAACCGTTCCAACACCATACCATGCGGTACCAGCAGTGGAAAAGCACAAAAGCATGCCGAACCGTTCGGTTCCATGCAGTGGAAAAGCGCCATTACAGAGTCAGTAGCAGCGGTTCTGTAACTTGAAACTATGTCATCAGTTTCTGCAAGTGGGAATGTGGCGTGGCTGGTCCAACCCAACTTGGAGGCTTCCACAGTGGAGATGGTGTACTCTCTCCGCTTTCCCTACTCCTCTGGAACCCCTCCCTGTGGCTAAATACTGTCCATTGCAGATGGAAAACCCATCCCTACGTTACCCAGTCTCAGAGTGTGCACAAAATCAGGGGAAAGCTCTGCCCTCACCAAAGATGACCGCAAAGATCACAAAAGGCACCAGTGTCCAATCAGACAGTTATTCCCCTGGTGGCCGCAGGAAATCATAGAGGAAACAATTTCTTCACGAATTCCTTCCCTTTCTGCATTGCTGCTTTGGATCAGTTGGGGCCTGAGGCATGGGCTAAATGGGAGGAAGATATAACTTGAAGGGGACTTCCTGGACTAGTGAACATCCATGGGTTGTCATCCTGTCTGTCTGTGACAGGCATAGAGGAACAGTCCCCACTCAGCATGCAGGGCCTCAGGAGATTACTCATATAAAATATCTGCACTGCAACCCAATTACATCTTTGCAGTGGGCTAGAGGTTTCTTTATGAACTCACCTGGCCTTACCAGTGGTCTCCAATTTGCATACAGAAGTCCTCCAATATAAGGTGAAGTTGGCAACTAGGTGAGTATGTGTAAAATTACTCTTTGGCTCCTTTCACACGGCCGCTGCGTGTGAAAGGTCCGCTGCGGGACTTTTTTTTCCACGGATCGGATGAAATTTCTGTCATCCGCTCCGTGTGCCCGCATATCATCCCATCCGTTTGCGGATGATATGCGGACATAATGTAAGTATATGGCACTGCGGATGTCAGCGGATGACACCGCTGACATCCGATTTTCCTTCCTTTCCGTTTTTTACACGGAAGGAAAAATGGGGTTCTGTTCCATTCGTAAAAACGGAACAGAACTGACAGGAGGAAAATCGGGTGTCAGCGGATGGTATTCCGCTGACATCCGCAGTGCCATTCACTTACATTATGTCCGCAAATCATCCGCAAACGGATTGGATGATTTGCGGACACACGGAGCGGCCGTGTGAAAGGACCCTTTATTTTATCAAAAGGATAGGTTCCAAAACAGAGCCAACATTGAAGCATTTCAGCCTACAAAGGCCTTACTCATAGTGAGTAAGACCTTTGTAGGCTGAAACGCATCAGTGTTGGCTCTGTTTTGGAACTTATGTACTCCTTTTGATAAAATAAGGAATGATTTTACACATACTCACCTGGTTGTCAACTTCCCCTTATATTGGAGGACCTCAGCAGATTATATTGGAGCTGCTTCTTGATAGTTTCAGTGCCTTCTGAGACCGCATCATACACCGGGGGAAATGGGAAAGGCTTTTTGTTAACCCGGTAGGCAGTGCACTTCCACTTGGGTTCCAGCTTGCTGCCTCTTTCATATCTCGGGTTCTTCACCAGCACCCAGTCCTGTTCCCTCACTGGGACTTGCCAGTCTCCTCTGCTCGCCAATTTGAGCGTAGAAAAGTATCGAGCTTGCCAGTTCCATGAGAAACTCCTCCACCCTGGGCAGAGGGTAGGCATCCTGGTGGGTGCATGCATCCAGTATGTGATAGTCCACAGAAAACTGCAAGCTACCGTCCTTTTTACATACTTTGATTACAAGGGTAACCCATGGGCTGCGACTCTGTCAGATTGTCTCGGATTATACCACTCTGGAGCATGTTAAGGTCCTTGCCCTCTTGGTATAGGACCAAGGAAATATGGCGAAATTGAGCAGAGCATCCCTGGTGTGAATTGGGTGATCTTTTGCCTCTATGCAGTAGAGCTGCACGATTAATCGTATGAAAATCGCGATCTCGATTCCCCCCCCCCCCCCCTGACGATCTAAACCTGACATATGCTCAATTCTTTGTGAGGAAGCAGAGAGAAGAGCTGTGGAGAAAAAAAAAAAAAAGCCTCCCGCAAACAAATGCCTATCAGCATATCTCCCAGTAACTATAAACAAAATGATTACATTGTATCTTTTCCTTCCCCCTGCCAGGGAGAAAGGAAGTTTAACCTCTTAAAGACTAGACCTTTTTCTGACTGCTTGCAAGTTAAAATCATTTTTTTTTGCTAGAAAAGTACTTAGAACCCCCAAACATTTTATATATATTTTTTTAGCAGAGACCCTACAGAATAAAATGGCGATTGTTGTAATATTTTATGTCACACTGTATTTGCGCAGCAGTCTTTCAAACGCAATTAATAGACTTTAATGAATAAAAAAAAAAAAAACGTAACAGTAAAGTTATCCCAATTTTTTTTTTGTTACACTTTATTCCAAGCTAAAAAATCGTGATTCTCATTTTGGCCAGAATCGTGCAGCTCTACTATGCAGCCATAGTACTCAGGACTACTTCTTGCAAAGACTAGTAGGCGCTTCTCTATTAGTTGCATAGTTGCCAACATTTGAAAAAAAATTCCAGGGAGTGACCAGTGCCCCATCAATGTAGAGTGACCAGTGACCAGTGCCCCCATCAATGCAGAGTGACCAGTGACCAGTGCCCCCATCAATGCAGATTGACCAGTGACCAGGGCCCCCATCAATGCAGAGTTACCAGTGCCCCCATCAATGCAGAGTGCCGCATGATTAAACCCTGCTCTGTTTAGTCATGCGGCACTCTAATCCCTATGCACTGGTCACTCTGCATTGATGGGGGCACACTGGTCACTCTGCATTGATGGGGCACTGGTCACTGGTCACTCTGCAGTGATGGGGGCAAACTGGCCACTCTGCATTGATGAGGGCACACTGGTCACTCTGCATTGATGGGGGCACACTGGTCACTCTGCATTGATGGGGCACTGGTCACTCTGCATTGATGGTGGCACTGGTCACTGGTCACTCTGCATTGATAGGGGCACTGGTCACTCTGCATTGATCGAGGCACTGGTCACTCTGCATTGATGGGGGCACTGGTCATTCTGCATTGTTGGGGGCACTGGTCACTCTACATTGATGGGGCACTGGTCACTCTGCATTAATGGGGGCACTGGTCACTCTGCATTGATGGGGGCACTGGTCACTGGTCACTCTGGCACTGGTCACTGGTCACTCTGCATTGATGGGGGCACTGGTCACTGGTCACTCTGCATTTATGGGGACACACTGGTCACTCTGCATTGATTGGGGCACTGGTCACTCTGCATTGATGGGGGCCCTGGTCACTGGTCAAACTGCATTGATGGGGCACTGGTCACTGGTCACTCTGCATTGATGGGGGCACTGGTCACTCTGCATTGATAGGGGCACTGGTCACTCTGCATTGATGGGGGCACTGGTCACTGGTCACTCTGCATTGATGGGGGCACTGGTAACTCTGCATTGATGGGGGCACTGGTCACTCTGCATTAATGGAGGCACTTGTCACTCTGCATTGAATGGGGACACTGGTCACTCTGCATTAATGGAGCACTGGTCACCCCCCTCTCTGACACACTGCCCCCCACCCCCGCTCTGACACACTGCTCCCCCCTCTGACACACTGCGAGTGATGCAAGTATAGGGGGGAGTATGGGGAATGCATGGAGTGTGCTGCGAGTATAGGGAAATAGGGAAATTTTGAAGTTTGTTTTTATTTATTGGGGGGGTGCAATTAGCTGGTTTTGCCTAGGGCGCAGAATAGTCTAGCACCGGCCCTGTGCTAGACTATTCTATTCTATTCTAGACTTGTACTGTTTTATTGTTTATGATTGGTTCATAGTTTTTTTTCTGATTATTTGATGATTGTTGAAAACACATACAACATCAGATTACAGACATTGGTTATTACTCACAGATAAACTATTGGTGATAACGCAGCATTTATTCTTTTATAATTTAAATGTTTGCTTTGGAATGTAAAATCTTTCTTGGAATAAAGGAGCTTCCCATGGGCTCGGTGTTATGTGGAGGAACAGAGTGTGTTAATGTACCTTAATCCACAAAATATTTAGCAGGGTTCCTTTGGTTTCCAGATCCTCTTTGACTTCTCAGTTGAGCTTGAAGTTTGCTTTTCTTCTTTTGTTGAAAAAGTTAGTTGGTATCTTCATGGGCCTCCTTGCTTTGAGCAGTAATACAGGCTGTTCAAGCATGCTGTGCAAGCATTATACATACAAGCCTGTATTTATGTAGCAACACAGAGGGGACCTCCTGACAGAATGACTTTTGTAAGAATCAGCGGGGAACGAGTCCTGCTGTGTTATGCATTGCTTCAGTGTCCATCCATTCATAAATAAAACTGATGATAGAGCCTGAATGGAGGGTCTGCAAAGTCCATTCTAATCTACATCTGCTTTGGGTCAGAGACTCAAAATATTAAAGTGAAGTCAGTGTCACAGCCAGGCAATTCGAATTTTCACAAGAAGAGGCAACCATGGCAACATATTTGCTTCTTTAATAACAAGTTTTCTTTAATGTGCGTGTATGTATTTTTAGAGTATGGGAGTGCTAAGTCCCCATGGGGTTTTTGCTGCCTGTGCCCTTCTGGTGGGATTATCCTTGTCTGGAAATCTCCCTAAAATTAGGTGAATTACCATCTTAGTTTTCACCAGGACGTTTTCCACACTGAAAACATTTTCCTCTCAATGCTTGATCTTTTGACAACCCTAAAATGTGGGATTTCTAATCGCTTTCTGCCTCAGTGACAATAGGGCAAATAAAATAAAGTGGTCAAATTCAAAGCAAGGACCAGAGGCAATAAAAATTTTTTTGCAGAGGGTTTAACCCTTCCCTACTCTATTTAAAAAAAAATCAATCTAATCTATCTATCTATCTATCTATCTATCTATCTATCTATCTATCTATCTATCTATCTATCTATCTATCTATCTATCTATCTATCTATCTATCTATCTATCTATCTATCTATCTATCTATCCAATCTACAATATCTTCATACAGTATAGATATATACTGCATATATACAGTATATATATATATATATATATATATATATATATATATGTATATATACACAGTATCTCACAAAAGTGAGTACACCCTTCAAATTTTTGTAAATATTTTATTATAACTTTTCATGTGACAACACCGAAGAAATGACACTTTGCTACAATATAATGTAGTGAGTGTACAGCTTGCATAACCATGTAAATTTGCTGTCCCCCTCAAAATAACGCAATGCACAGCCATTGATGTCTAAACCGCTGGCAACAAAAGTGAGTACACCCCTAAGTGAAAATGTCCAAATGCGGCCCAATTAGCCATTTTCCCTCCCCGGTGTCATGTGACTCGTTAGTGTTACAAGGTCTCAGGTGTGAATGGGGAGCAAGTGTGTTAAATATGGTGTTGTCGCTCTCGATCTCTCATAACGGTCATTGGAAGTTCAACATGGCACCTCATGGCAAAGAACTCTCTTTATGCTCTACATAAAGATGGACTAGGCTACAAAAAGATTGCCAAGACCCTGAAACGGAGCTGCAGCACGGTGGTCAAGACCATACAGCGGTTTACCAGGACAGGTTTCACTCAGAACAGGCCTCGTCATGGTCGACCAAAGAAGTTGAGTGCACGTGCTCAGCGTAATATCCAGAGGTTGTCTTTGGGAAATATATATATGAGTGCTGCCAGAATTGCTGCAGAGGTTGAAGGGGTGGGGGAGTCAGCCTGTCGGTGCTCAAACCATACGCCACACACTGCATCAAATTGGTCTGCATGGCTGTCGTCCCAGAAGGAAGCCTCTTCTAAATATGATGCACAAGAAAGCCCGCAAATAGTTTGCTGAAGACAAGCAGACTAAGGACATGGATTACTGGAACCATGTACTTTGTTCTGATTAGACCAAGATAAACCTATTTGGCTCAGATGGTGTCACACGTGTGTCGTGGCAACCAGGTGAGGAGTACAAAGGCAAAAGTGTCTTGCCTACAGTCAAACATGGTGGTGGGAATGTCATGGTCTGGGGCTGCATGATTGCTGCCGGCACTGGGGAGCTACAGTTCATTGAGGGAACCATGAATGCCAGCATGTACTGAAGCAGAGCATGATCCCCTTCCTTCGGAGACTGGCCGCAAGGCTTTATTACAACATGATAACCACCCCATACACACCTTCAAGACAATCATTGCCTTGCTAAAGAAGCTGAGGGTAAAGGTGATGGACTGGCCAAGCATGTCTCCAGACCTAAACCCTATTGAGCATCTGTGGGGAATCCTTAAACGGAAGGTGGGGGAGCGCAAGGTCTCTAACATCCACCAGCTCTGTGATGTTGTCATGGAGGAGTGGAAGAGGACTCCAATGGCAACCTGTGAAGCTCTGGGGAACTCCATGCTCAAGAGGGTAAGGCAGTGCTGAAAAATAATGGTGGCCACACAAAATATCGACACTTTTGGCCCAATTTGGACATGTTCACTTAGGGGTGTACTCACTTTTGTTGCCACTGGTTTAGACATTAATGGTTGTGTGTTGAGTTATTTTGAGAGACATCAAATTTACACTGTTATACAAGCTGTACACTCACTATTTTACATTGTAGCAAAGTGTCATTTCTTCGGTGTTGTTACATGAAAAGATATAATAAAATATTTACAAAAATGTGAGGGGTATACTCACTTTTGTAAAATACTGTATATACCCAATCCTCTTTCCCCCGGTGGCTTTTGCTGTCCTCTACTGCCCTATGCTCCGGCAGTGTACAATCCTTCAGGCCTGGTGCACACTAGTGCAATTTCTGTTTTTTGAGACACACAGAATTGAATGACAAAGGACATCACGTTGTTTTCAATGGTGCCCATTCACATCAATGCAGCTTAGCACAGGATGATTTTTAGACAAGGTTCATGTGCTACAGTGGTGGGATCCCAGCATGATTTTGGCCCCCTGGACTCCAATGGAAACCCACAGAAATCATGTGTACATGTGATTCTGATGCTTTTTGTAAAGTGATGTCACTTTTTTTTTTTTTTAACCATGAACTCTGCTCCCAGGCAAATCCTTGGTCCCTCAAAAGTAATAGTAGTAGTAAAACACACAGCCATAAAATTGCTTTAAAGATGCACAGGCTTAAAATTATGTTAAAATTGCCTCAAAATTGCAAAGAAGTCACACCTCATATTCCCACCTGAAATCGGATTATAATCACATCACACACACTAGTGTGAACCAGGCCTTAGGGTCATATTGTCCAGTGCAGAGCCATGGTCTCTGCAATTGTTTGGGTGGAAAAGGTTGCAGGAACTTGTCTTACAACCTGGAGAAGCCTGCCTGATTGAAGGATCAGGTAAAGCCCCGTACACACGTACTGATCGTCTGCCGAACGATCGGCCGTCTTTTGTCCAGGGCTGTCGTGTCTGTTGAAAACTGCAAAAGACTGCACACGAATTTTGTCGGCCAACAACAGCCGACTGCAGAAGTGATGTCATGTGATGGTTAACTTTCCTTGTCTTTTTTCTTTTCTGAGCATGCCCAGTCTTGCTAATCTGCTGTCTGTCGGCCGAAATCTGTACTGACTGGCGAACAATCGGCCGTTCTGGTGTTGGCCAACAAAAATTTTAATGCCTGCACGACAGATTCTGTTCGGCCAAAAATGCGCTGTCGGCTGTCGGAAGCATCATACTAACAAGCCTACAATCGGCCGATCGGTCGTCGGCCGAATATTTACGGCCGACAATCGGTACGTGTGTACGGGGCTTAAGTAAAACAGTTGTTTTTTTGGCCCCCTTAGACCTAAACAAGCATTTAGAGTGTTTGTTACCCAAGCATTCTAAATTCCTAATATGTGCCTTCTGTACCATGTACTTTTATGAAAAAGTATCCTGTTCTCTTTTTTTGATTCCTTTGTGTGAAATCCCTGGTGTTCCTGCCAGTCCCTCTGCTTTCTTGTTTTCCTGTTAAAAACTGACCATATTAGGCAGGAAAGCTCACTGTGGTGAGTTCCCTAGCTGTGTGAAAACTCAGGATGCTCTCCTCCAATGAACAGACTTGTCCTGACATGCCCCCCTCTTCACAGCCTTTCACTGGGAAGATCAGTGTTCTGCTATTTCTCCTCCACCAGCTCTTATGCAGCTGAGAACAGAGGGAATGTGTTCACGTATAAAAAAGGGAAAAATTATAGGTATAATTTTTTTTTATATCTATACACAAATGTTTGCCTATCATTTCAATTTTAAACTGAACGGGTTGTTTTACAAGGTGATTGCTTACAATCACTTTAACTCTTGGAGTGTAGGGGCATTGTTTTGTTTTCCAGAGTTCAGCTTTGGCTCTTTAAATTGGTTGCAATGTTGTGATATTAATGAACGTATTTTTTACTGAAAAGAGAATCCAAAGTTTCATCTATCTGTAGTGAAATATTGTCCTTAAAGCGGAGTTCCGGGCACAGAAAGCATTTTTCAATAAACATACCCCCGGGACAGTCAGGGCTAGCACATTCCACAATGGCTAGCCTCTGATCTGTCCCGGTTCGCACTTACCTGCAAGAAGAAATACTTACTTATAAAATTTCTTCCACAGCGTTTCCATCTCTCTTGTGGGCAGCTGAAGCCGGCGCGATCCTCTTCCGCGTCTTCTTCCGCGTCCTCTTCTCCCAGAATGCGCCTGCACCGGCCCCTCTCGTCACTTCCGGCGCGGCGCCGCATTCCTCCACAGCTTCTGGGCATCCCTATCCAATTCCTTTTCAGGTGAAGGTGAAGAAGCGGACGGGCACAAAAAAAAAATATCGATTTTGTGCCCGGAACTCCGCTTTAACAGAACTCACTAAACAAAACTCCTTGTTTTCCCATCAGTTACTGTACTTTGAGCATGTGGCAATTTTCTAGAATAGCACTTTTGTCTGCCGAGGTAGAAGACTTCAATTTAGCATGTGTTTTGAGCTGATAAAGTTTCTAAAGCTGCAGTGTACAGCTGCCATTTTGACTTTTTCTACTGACAGGCGCAGCCACATTTTATACATTAAAGGATCACTATCACAAAAAAAGATTGTATTCTGATAAGTCCTTGGGACAGAAGTTTCCTTTTTCAGTTGACATATTTTTATATTTTACTCAGCAGTTACATGCAAAGATGTCCAGTTGGGGCAAAATCTATAGATGGATTCACCCTCCCCCCTATTGTTTTTCTTTCCTACTTACTGTACCTGAGGTTGGGTTGTCTTCCATTCAGATACTCGCCCACGCAGTGGATCCAGCATTGTCCTGCTAAGATCCACTTTTCTGCAGCCGCCCCTCAGGTCCTGTGCCAACATATTCCCCTGTGACATCAATGGGAGTCTGCTAGCTCTTCTGGGTTCAGGCGCTGCCTCTCAATGACTGGCTAGGCCAGCCCCCTTCTTCTTTAGTGAATGGAGTTACTGTAGTGTTCCTGGTTGAAAAGCTTTCCTACTTCACTCACTTAACTCACTTACTGTTGGGAACTTCAATTTACCCCGTGACCCCAATGATTCCGATTATCTACTTGTAATACAATTGAGATATTACACTGTATTTGGACCCTGTGGTGCTAGATCCAACGCATTAGTGAAGGAGGTCTCAGTCCTGTAGTATGGTAAGCAACGGGTTAAGTTGCTGTCTGCAAAATGTTACAATTATGTATATGTCTGGGAGCTGGGTGTGGCTGAAGTTAGTTGCATGCTGATGTGCCTTGAATAAAGAAGCAACCTGTACAGCCTGGTCTGTGTTAATACACTACATTTTGGCGACGAGGATGGCTAGCTTTCTGGATTTACCGGCTATCGGACCGTTTGATGTGTCTGGAGACCACACTAGTCTCTCACAGTGCTGGGACAAGTGGAAGAAGGGATTTCAGCTCTATGTTATAGCCACAGGAGTGACTGCACCTGCTCAGAAGAGAGCCATGCTGCTGCATCTAGCTGGACCTCAAGTTCAGGACATTTTTGAAACCCTGGGAGCAACAGGGGAAGATTCTGACTATGAGACAGCCATGAATAGACTGAGTGAGTACTTTGAGCCAAAGAAAAATATTCCCTATGAAAGATATAAGTTTAGACAGGCTGTGCAAGAACTGGGAGAAACCACAGACAGTTATGTGACTAGGCTGAAATATCTGGCAAAGTCTTGTGATTTTGGGACTGTAACTGAGGAGATAATCAGAGATCAGGTCATAGAGAAATGCACTTACTAGTCTGCAGGAGATTGCAAGAGCCATTGAACTGTCTGAGCTCCAGGCTCTGCATATTGAAACCAAGAACACTGCATCTGTCAATACAGTCTCCAAACCTACCTATAATAATAGGAATATCTGGAGTAGGAAAGAGAGTTTTCCAAAGAGGACTTTACATATCACCTGCAGTAAATGTGGCAGGGTGGGACACACAAGTCAGGACTGCACTGTGGTACAGAATAAAATGTGCTATGCTTGTGGAAAGACAGGTCATTTTGCAGCTGTGTGTAGAAGTACAACCAGAGATAACAAAACCAAAGGACAATCTGCACAAGTAAATGTTATAGCTGAGGATAAAGAGAGTGCTCCTGACTGTGAATTTATATTCTCCCTGTGTTCTCTGCAAGCCGGGACATTAACCATTAAGATTGGAAATACAGATGTGTCAGTGCTGATTGACTCTGGAGCTACATGCAATGTTATGGACTTGGCTTCTTGGCACAGTCTTAATGGCAGAGAAAATCACCTTAAATTGTGTAACACCACTAAACAGATTTATACTTATGGCTCCAGTACACCACTGCAACTTAAAGGCAAATTTTATACCTCTGTTCAAACACATGAGACTGGTCCTCCATTGCAGACCGAATTCTATGTTGTAGATGGCACAGGGTCGCCTCTGCTTGGTCGTCAAACCGCAATGGCACTGGGGGTGTTAAAGATTGGCCGTGATGTAGGCAGCGCAAGAGTGAATATGGTGTCTCCTGCTATTTCTGCATTGAAAGAGGAATTTAAAGATTGCTTCTCTGGGTTTGGAAAATTAAAGGATTTTCAGTTGGAGCTTCACATTGATCCACATGTAAAGCCTATTGCACAGCCAGTACGCAGACTTCCTTATAGCCTGAGATCACCTGTTGAGCACAAACTGGCAGAGCTGCTAGACCTTGACATTATTGAACCTGTGGAAGGACCCACTCCGTGGGTATCGCTGTTAGTTGTTGTACCAAAGGGCACAGATATTCGGATTTGTGTGGACATGAGATGTGCTAACCAAGCTGTGCGAGACATCCAATTCCCACTATTGAAGATGTTCTACATGCAATGAATGGGGCAAGTGTCTTCAGTAAACTGGATTTGAAATGGGGTTATCATCAGATTGAATTGACCCCAGCATCTAGAGTCATCACTACATTTGCAAGCCATAAAGGTCTTTTTAGATACAAGAGGTTGATGTTTGGCGTATCGTCCGCACCGGAGGCCTATCAACATGTGATTCAGCAAGTGCTACATGGTTGTGAAGGCACGCATAACATTTCTGATGATATAATTGTGTGGGGAACAAACACACAGGAGCACGATGAACGTCTCCGTGCAGTGCTAAATCGCTTGAAGGAGAAAGGGTTAACATTAAATGAGAAGAAGTGCACATTTCAAATGAATGAAATGACTTTTATGGGCCATGTGCTGTCTGACAGGGGCATTGGTCCGGAGGACTGTAAAATTAAAGCTGTGTCTGATTCCGGGAAATCCTGAAAACCCTGCAGAAGTACGCAGTTTTCTTGGGCTAGTGAATTACTGTGCCAAGTTTATTCCAGATATGGCGACTGTCAGTGAACCTTTGAGAGTGTTGACTCGCAAAGCAGTCCCTTGGAAGTGGGGCTTTTTGGAACAAGGTGCATTTGATGAACTTAAGAGACGGCTGACTTGCGCCACAACTTTGGCTTATTTCAATCCTACTGCACACACCCAAGTTATTGTCGATGCTAGCCCTGTGGGGTTAGGCGCCATCTTGGTTCAGAGACAATGCACAGGCGATTACAGACCTATTCAGTATGCAAGCAGATCCCTCACTGATGTAGAGAGACGTTATTCTCAGACCGAGAAAGAAGCTTTGGCTGTTGTTTGGGGATGTGAAAGGTTTCACACCTATCTCTACTGCCTTGATTTTGAAATCATCACAGACCACAAGCCTCTGGAAGTGATATATTCGCCACGCTCAAAACCATCCGCCAGAATTGAGAGATGGGTTCTCAGATTGTTACCATATCGCTTTACAGTGCGGTACAGACCTGGACCGACTAATGCGGCAGATGCACTTTCCAGATTGCCTCAGTCTTCTGCACCTGTTCATAACCTGGCAGAAGAGTACATTCGTTTTGTGGCTACTAACGCCATGCCTCAGGCATTGACACCGTGGGAGGTTGAAGAATTGTCATCTGTGGATCCGAAAATTGCTCGGTTGAGAAAATGTGTAAGACAAGGTGTTTGGGTGGATTGTGACCCAAGCTATCACAGAATCAAACAAGAGCTGAGTATTGCAGGACAACTAGTTCTACGTGGCAATCGTATTGTGATGCCTAAAGACTTACGGAAACGTACATTACATTTAGCTCATGAGGGCCATCAAGGCATTGTACGCACCAAACAAAGATTACGTGAGAAAGTCTGGTGGCCAGGAATTGACAAGGATTTGGAACGTTTGGTTTCTTCATGTCGAGCATGTCAGTTGGTGGGCAGCAAACCTAAACCAGAACCAGTAACTCACACTGTTCTACCTGAGGGACCATGGGAAGATTTAGCCATTGATCTGTGCGACATTCCATCTGGACACCATCTTTTAGTTGTTGTGGACTATTATTCAAGGTGGCAAGAGGTGGTAGCTCTCACTAAAGCTACATCATCAACTGTAATTGAGGGGTTGGAGAGCATTTTTGCATCTCATGGGTTGCCTAAACGGATTGTGAGTGATAATGGTGCCCAATTTACTTCTCAGGAATTTCAGGATTATCTGAAATCAAATGCTATTGAACATCATCATACAACTCCATACTGGCCACAGGCTAACGGGTAAGTGGAACGCCAGAATCGAACCTTGCTGAAAGCTTTGCGGATTGCTCATTTAGAGAGAAGAGACTGGAAAAAGGAACTGTGGCGTTTTCTTTTGGCTTATCGCACAACTCCGCATACTGTCACTGGCGTTAGTCCTGCGGAACTTCTTTGTGGTCGCAAATTCAGGACAAAATTGCCAGACATTGGGGGTCCTCCTACAAGTCAGAAACCTTTTCGGCATATTGATGAGGAAAGGAAGATCCGGGCTGAACAGTATGCAAACCACCGCCGCCATTGTCAACCTAGTGGCCTTCAACAGGGTGATAAGGTGTTGCTTCAAAGTGATCGGTTTAACAAACTGGCTCCGTCCTTTGAACCTGAGCCTTATGTTGTAAAGGAGAAAAGAGGTACTCAAGTGGTTTTAGAGGATTTAGATGGACACACAAAAGTGCGTAATTCCTCATTTGTGAAGAAATTTATTGAGTCAGAAGGTCAAGTATCGGAAGATGGCGAACAGGCAAAGAGTAGTGATGATACTGCCAGTGATCCAGACTTCAATCCACAACCATCCACATCGGAATGGCCAAGAGAAAAACAAGCAACAAATCCACCGGCCTACCTTAAGGACTATGTGTATAGTCAGGAGTTTATAGTTTAAATTTTTAGTTGTTCATCCATGCATTTTGTTAATCTTATTAATACGTTGTGCATGTTATGTTTTAGTCCCTCCTCTTTTAGTGAATGGAATGACTGTAGTGTTCTTGGTAGAAAAGCTTTTCTTCTTCTTTACACACTTACTGTTGGGAACTTCAATTTACTCCGTGAACCCAATGATTCAGATTATCCACTTGTAATACAATTGATCATTATGCCGTATTTGGACCCTGTGGGGCTAGATCCAACGCATTAGTGAAGGAGGTCTTAGTCCCTCCTCCTTTAGTGAATGGAATTACTGTAGTATTCCTAGTAGAAAAGCTTTTCTACTTCACACACTTACTGTTGGGAACTTCAATTTACCCCGTGACCCCAATGATTGAGATTATCCACTTGTAATACAATTGATCATTATGCTGTATTTGGACCCTGTGGTGCTAGATCCAACGCATTAGTGAAGGAGGTCTCAGCCCCTCCTCTTTTAGTGAATGGAATTACTGTAGTGTTCTTGGTAGAAAAGCTTTTCTTTTTCACACACTTACTGCTAGGAACTACAATTTACCCCGTGACCCCCAATGATTCAGAGTTTCCACTTGTAATACAATTATGATATTATGCTGTATTTGGACCCTGTGGTGCTAGATCCAACGCATTAGTGAGGAAGGTCTCAGTGCATATATGATTGTGTCTTCAGGCCGGGGAGTCCCCACCACCCTCCTCCATCTTTCTTGGTGGGGTGAGAGACTGAATGCGAATGGTGGCTACTTGCTTTTATGAGATAGATATTCTTCTCCTTGGGTACTATTTTTATTACATTACACTACTTGCAAAGCTATCCCTGGGGAAGGAGCCAAGTGTCTCTGAAACGCGTTTGATGTTTTTATGTGATCTCTGCCTGTGTAAAATTATGTACAAATAAGTAAAATTTTTTATGTGATTACAATAAAGTTTATATACTTTTTAGCAAAAAGCACTTTTTTTGAGGCCATCCCATTCAATGGGGGAATCTTTTTGCCACATTTTATAAATATAGGGATGTTGGCTATTATAACAGTGAACCCATTTTGCTGTAGGGTACTGAGGTAGGGTGCTGTGATGTTTTCAGTAAACTCAGTGCAGCCCTCCCACCAGCCACGTTCTTCTGGGGTTGCATAAAGAAGCATGGACACCCAGTCTTGATGTCACTAGGTCTAAATTAGGTTATGTAAAAAAAAAAAATGTTATAAGCATGTTACAAAGTGAGCGAACAGAACAAAAATCGAAATCAGATCAATATGTGGTGGGACTAGTCTTTGACTTCAAACCAGCATCAATTCTTACATTTGCACACTTTGTACACATGCACAAAGTCAGGGATTTTGCAGGATTAGAGTCAGATGTATAAATAATCAATTAATCCAAGCAGGGCCTAATGAGCATCTGAATAAAACTGTCTATGGGAATGTCTGACCATTCTTCCAGAAGCGCAGGAGGTCAGGCACTCATGTTGGAGAGAAGGCCTGGCTCGCAGTCTGCACTCGAATTCAACCCAAAGGTGTTCTTTAGGGTCATGGTCAGGATTGCCCCACCCCAAACTCGCTCATCCATATGTTTATGAACCTTGATTTGTGCACTGGTCCAATTCATTTGGTTGAGAGAGGGTTATGGTGTGGGGTTGTCTTTCGGGAGTTGGGCTTGTGCCCTTAGTTCCAGTGAATAAAAATAGATGGTCCGGTAGCACTTATGAACCTTGATTTGTGCACTGGTCCAATTCATTTGGTTGAGAGAGGATTATGGTGTGGGGTTGTCTTTCGGGAGTTGGGCTTGTGCCCTTAGTTCCAGTGAAGGGAACTCCTAAGACGTCATCATACTAAAACATTTTGGACAATTTCATGCTCCCAACTTTGTGGGAACAGTTTGGGGATGACCCCTTCCTGTTCCAACATGACTGCGCACCAGCGCACAAAGCAAGGTCCATAACGAATAAATGTGTGTAAAGAAATTGGCGCTTACAGTGCTCATACAAATCAAAACGGTTTTAAAACTCCTGGTTATTGTTCATAATAGATGCTGCCAGAAAATCAGTCCAAAGCAATGTCAAATAATAGGCAAACAAACTTATAGGCTCCGTTCACATGTAGGCGTTTTGGGGCGTTTTTGGAGCGTTTTTCTGCTCTAGGATCAGCTCTCAAAATGCCCAACAAGACAAATCCTATTCATTTCAATGGCCCCTGTTCACATCTGAGCGTTTTGAAGCTGTATACAAAACGCCCAACGCTCAAAAAAGTACATGAGCTTCTTTTTGGGCAGATTACAGGCGTTTTCCATTGATCTCTTTTCAATCTAAAAACGGCTGCACAAAAATCGCGGTAAAAATCGCGGTAAAATCGCGGTAAAAATCGTCGCTAAAATCGCGGTAAAATCGCGGTAAAAACGCGCGAAAAACGCTATGCTCAGGTGTGAATGTAGCCATAAAGTCCAATGTGACAAATCCCAACACCAAACAATGTGCTTCTATACATGGATGACTTCTAATTTTTTTACCATGGGTTCTTAAAGAGGTTGTAAACTTGTTTAAAATTTTTTTTTTTTTTTTTTAAAACCTGCAAGAGAAAGACATAATGAGCTAGTATGCATCGCATACTAGCTCATTATGAAATACTTACCTTAGAACGAGCCCCCGCCGTGCCGCTCTCTTACCTGTATGACGGGCGACATGACATGTCGCTCGTCTTCCGGGATCGCGGCATCCGGTCATCTGATTGGCCGGAGCCGCGGTGACGTCACTCCCGCGCACGCGCGCGGGAGCTGACGGTCACGGCACGGGGCTCTGAAGGAACGGCACGATCAGCCGTTCCTTCAGAGCGCATGCGCCAGTGACGTCACTGGCTGCATTAAAGGTAAATATCTCCTAAACGGTACATGTTTAGGAGATATTTACAGTACCTATAGGTAAGCCTTATCATAGGCTTACCTATAGGTACAACTTCCTGAGGAGGGTTTACTTCCTCTTTAAAGAGTAGGTGGCAACTCGCCAGAGGTGTTTGACCTCTTTTTACAGGATGGTCAAAAGACGCATTTTGGAAAGCCAGATTGGTTCCACTGCTGTCACCACTCCACTCCAATGTTCCCTCAGTTTAGAATTAGCAAACAAAATGACTCCACAGGAGACACAATTAGAAGAACTTCATAGTGTAGTATATTTATTAAATGTATAAAAGCAAGTAGTAAAAGATTGCACTCACATGTAGCTGTGCCTCAATCCCACCACTAGGTGTATACAGCATGTGCAGATATGGCTTATTTCACTGGTGCTGTTGTGCGATTCATGCCTTGCTCTGGGTAGGAGCCCAGATGGGTTGTTACACGGGACAGTGACAAATCTCCTGCTCCGACGTACGTTTTTACTGCACCCAGCGTCTTCAAGAAGTCACCATAAAGACATGGATTAGTGAGTTTGGGTTGGAGGAAGTGCTCGATCAAAAAGTGACTTGAGTAGAAGTACTAAAGTATTCAACATTTTTTGTACTTAAGTATTGCAAGTAGTTTTTTTTTTAAATTTTGCTACTCAAGTACTGAAAGTAAAAGTACCAGTAGTTTTGAAAAAAAATTGCTACTCAAGTACTGAAAGTAAAAGTACAAGTACTGTGTTATGTAGTTATTATAGAAAAAAGTCAAAAGTTTGAACATCATATTGTTTTTTATTATTTCAAATGCAGCTTTTATTTATACATACAGTAGCATTTATTTTCGTATGCGCTGATTTTGTTTTGAGCTTCATGAAACCTGCCATCTACTATTCTGGCAGTGGTAATTTTTATAATTGTAACGAGTAACTATGCAGCACAAAAAAAAAATATTGGAGTAGAAGTATTGAAATCATTGAAAAAATGTAGTGAAGTAAAAGTGGAAGTAGGAGAAAAAAATTCTACTCTAGGAAAGTACAGATACCGCCTTTCGGTACTTAAGTACAGTAGTGAAGTAGTTCTACTTAGTTACTATACATCTCTGCTGGCCGGCACAAACTCCTCACCTTAAACCATGGTAGAACACTTTTGGGATAAATTAGAGCACAGACTGTGAGCCAGAACTTCTCCATCACATCAGTGCCTGACCTCCCAAATGCACTTCTGGAAGAATGGTCAAGCATTCCCATAGACACATCCCTAAACCTTGTGGACAGCCTTCCCAAAAGAGTTGAAGCTGTTATAGCGGCAAAGGGTGGGCCAACTCAATATTGAAACCTATGGACTAAGACTGGGATGCCATTAAAGTTCATGTTGTGTAAAGGCAGGCATCCCAATACTTTTGGTAAGATAGTGTATATATAAATCTCAAAAATATAATCCAGAAGGGTTTTTTTCTGCCTCTAAATGCTGAGCTTAAAATATTCCTCCAAATGCACATAGGATAACATTAGGCTGCTTCTTTAGGCAAAAATAACCCCTGCAGCATTTTGTAAGCCCAGCGGACACCTAATGACAGTAGGAAGCAGAAATATCCTCATTCTAGAAAACAGCTGACCATTGTTCAAAGATGTCATTCCATCTAAAAACATTTTCGCTGCAGCTAGAGTCTTAGTGAATTAAATACCTCCTTGGTTTATTACATTTCTTAAGGACCTGGGTGGCAAGATATCTATGTGTTAATTCTCAGCCTGTGCCTGCATACCTTGAAACTTCACTTCTTGCATTCTCAATGATGTAAAATAAAAACATACGGAGAGTGAGATTTCTTTGTAATTGGTGTGGCAGATGGGCAGATGTGTAAACTCAACAGCAGAGCAAAGGAGACAAAGAAACTGAAAAATCCATTTTGGCTGGACTGATCATTTGAATTTGAGAGTTGCTAAAATTACTAAATGCAGCCATTTAACGCCTTCATGACCCATACACACAATCAGAAAAACAAACAACAGATTGTCTGATTTTTTTTGGTTGCTAGTCTCATATCGAAAATAAAGAGTTTAGTAAAGTGACGAAAATTCTCGTACAACAGAATAAAGATTGGGAAGTGATGTAATGTGTTTTAGAGTATTTGTATTGCCTTTTCGAATGACAACTGTACTGAATAAACTAAAATCATGCAATCTGGTATCATAAGAGTAACATTTTTGTGCTTGTCCCATCGGATAATATTGGATTAACTGTCGTGATTGGCTCTCAAAAGCTATGTACTGACTATCAGATTTTCATACGATCGCTTTGGAAGCGGTATTTTTCGTACGATATTCAGATCGTGTGTGCGGGCCATTACACACACTATTGTACTGGCAATAGCAGAATATAATTGCAAATCTCAAACACCTGATACCTCACAAACTACAATGCATTGTGCTAATCAGATGGCCTAAAGTAAACCTGTGCTTTGTTTCTGCCAGCCACAGCCGCGAACACATGCACACCTTTCCCCAACACTTCAGGAACAAAGAAATAAACCTGGTTCGTTTGGGTATGGCACAGGTGTCAAACACAAGGCCCGCGGGCCAAATGCGGCCCTCCAGGCCCTTTCATGTGGCCCTCGCACCTCTCCTGCAGCTGCAGGAGAACTCCAGCCCTGCTCTGGTCCTCCTCTAGACCCTGTACCTTTTGCTTTCCAGCAATGCCTACAGCTTCTTCCCAGCAGCAGCATAAGATAAGTAGTGATGTAAGGGAGGGTGAGGGACTCAACTTCTGATGGAAAGAGGCTCTTGACATCTTATGTAAGGGTAGGGGATGCTCTTGACATCTAGTCTTACAGATACAACCGGCCCTTTTGAGGGCAATCATAATGCTGATGCGGCCCACGATTGAATTGAGTTTTACACCCCTGGGGTATGGTGACTCACTCCACTTCCTTTTAGGTGACAATGCTGCTGCTTGGCTCTTGGGACAATCAGGCACCAGCGCTGTCACATGATGGTGGGGATAGATTCCTCAGCTGTGGGTAAACTGGAAATTGAGCTGCAGCCAAGTAGATTGGTGGGGAGAAAAAGGAAGATGGGTATATGCAGCTGTTGGGGCTGACATCAAACGGCCTTGCACTTCATGGGCAAAGCACACTGTAAGCCAGCCATTCTCAGCCAGGATTATGTTGGACTCTAGAATTCCTCCAGTAGTTGCTAGGGGTTCCTTAAACTGTTCCTTAAACTGTGGCTGATTGGCCTCCCATTTGATGTTGCCTGCATAATTCCATTTCCATTGCCACATGGCGGAGCCACCTGCATGAACCCAGGGATCTTTCTGGCTGTCTGTAATGGTGGCGTTTTGACCACCACTGTAAAGTGGACATTCTTCCCACTGACCACCAATGTAAAGCCCCGTACACACGTACCGATGGTCGGCTTACAAATGTTCCTCTTTTCTCCCCGGGATGTCGGTGTCTGCTGAAAAGTGCAAAGACAGCACAAGGACAGCACAAGAATTTTGTCCGCCGACTGCAGAAGTGATGTCATGTAATGGTTAACTTTCCCTGTGTTTTCTATTTTCTGAGCATGCCCAGTCTTGCAAATCTGCGGTCTGTCGGCCGAATTGTGTACTGACAGGCGAACAATCGTCCGTTCTGGTGTCGGCATACAAATATTTTCATGTTTGCACGAAAGACTTTTGTCCGCGGATTGTGCGCAGACATCTGTCGGAGGCACCATACTAACACGCGTACAATCGGCAGATCCTTCGTCCACCGACGTTTGTATGCCGACGATCGGTACGTGTGTACGGGCCTTAAGGGTCAGTTTGTTCCCTTACCACCAATTAACTGGTTTTAGCAGGGGTTTCCTGAGACCTGAAAATTATTTCAAGGGTTTCTCTATGGTAAAAAGGTTGAGATGGGCTACTCTAAGCAGAGGGGAGAGCAGCTAGTCAAAAGAGGGAGCTAAGGTGATGCCATTTGCATAGTTGCCAACATTTCCCAAAAATTTTTAGGGATACTTTTTTCTAGAAAGCTAGTGTAAGTGGAGCAGTATGTTAAATAGGGGTGGGGCATCCACTTTGTGGCTTACCATAAAACACGTGTCGCTCTGGGAAAAATGGGCTTGGTTTTAATGATGCTAAATATTGGATGTGGCTTAAAGGGGGTGGGGTTAATTAGAGTCTTAGATGACTGTGCAGGATGCAGATTACACTGTACAGGCTTTAAAACTGCACTGCCCAATTTCTCACAGTCAAACAGTGCTACATGAAAAAGGAGATGCTTTTATGTCAGCTAACCCCACCTTTTTTTGTACTTCTCTCTAAACTTTTAGTGAGAAGTATTATTATATCTAAGGGCCGGTTCCCACCCTGCCCGCATCTGAATTTCTGAATTGTAAAGGAATGTGCTGTGCATTACTGTATAATTCAACCCGCATGCAAAACGCACTGCTTATGCGATCTGCAGAGGGTGTCAATAAAAAGTTAATGACACCCCAAAAGCAGGTTGCAAACGCAGCGTGTTTGCCCTGCACCTGCCAGCACTGAATCTCCATGTTTTCTGGTTGCAGTGCGTTTTAAAAAGTATTGCGCACATTACTTTTGGTGAATTGCGATTCTAGCCCATTCTGAAATGAATAAGCTTGAAATCGACCCGCATGTGAATCGCACTGGAGCGCACGGTGTGTTCCTATGTGATTCAGCTCCAGACATGGTGTGAACCGGCACTAAAAGTTTAGATAGGAGTAATAAAAAGTGGGGTTAGCTGACATAGATAGCATCTCCTTTTTTATGTAGGACTGCTTGACTGTGAGAAATTGGGTAGTGCAGTGTAACAACCAATATTCTCACAGTCAAGACAGCTGTGCTACATGAAAAAAAAGAGACATTACAGACTTTACTTTTGCAGACTTTGGCCTTTTTCACACAGGCTTTCTGATCAGGTCCGCCTGTCAGCTTTTCAGATGGACCTGATCTAATGCTCTATGCACCTCTATGGAGCAGCAGATGTCAGCAGTGACATGTCTGCTGACACCCGCTGCTCTATTTTCTAATCGATAGGATCGGATGAAAACGGATAAGTAGTCCGTTTTCATCCAATCTTCCATAGAGGAGAGGAGGAGGATCTGACAGCTCCGTCTCTGTAAAGTAAGCGGAGACGGAGCTGTCATCTGCCTGCTCAGCGGGAATCGGCGGATCGATCCCCGCTGAGCAAGACGGAGTCTGCTGGGCGGAAAGCCAGTGTGAAAGGACCCTTTATATAGCAGTTTATATTATTGGGCTAGCCTGCAGTCCCCTGAAAATCCAGATCCTGCCGGCACCTTGTTGCTCTCTCAATGCAGCTTACGTGTGCACGCCAGAAAAAGTCGGGCATGATCATCCCCTCCCGCCCACTCAAAAAACAGGACCCGAACTCACAGGCAGGCTCTGTCTCGGAGATGTTCAGCCGGAGTGAGTCCTCAATGAGAGGAGCGGAGGTAAAGAGAGGGATCTGTCATCTGCCCCTGCATTTTTCTCTCTTTGTATATGGGCAGGCAGGGCAGAAAGCTCACTGTCAAATGATTGTGTGGGCATTCGTGGCACAAGATGATTGTCTGTGACAGAACTTAATTTCCGTAATTCAGCCCGGGACAAAGTCTGAACGAGACAACTGTTAAAAATCCGTGAATGTCCCGGGCAATTTGTGACTGTTGGCAACTATGCATTTGTTATGCAGCAAGCAGAACAGTTTCAACACTTGCTGCACCTTGAGCCTGGGTTTACACTGCTACAATGTCAGACATCGCATTTGATTTGCACCGCATTGCTGTGCAGATCACATGTGATTTCTTTGCAATGCAAATTCTGAACTCGCATTGGATTCGCACAAAAAAGGTGCAGGAACCTTTTTTTTGCCCACACTGGAATCGGATTGCATGGGTGTGAACACCCAATGCGATTCGATACCTGACCAAATTCACAGTTCGCACTGCGATCTGCGAACCGATCTGGGGGTGTCATTAACTTTGTATTGACACCCGCTGCGGTTCGAAGTGGGCAGTACGAACTGCCTGCGAGGGAGATGCGATGCGGGAACCCGCACTAGAATCGCGCTGGTTCCCTCATTGCATATGTGTGAACCCAGGCTTAAAGCTCTCTTGTCTTTTCCTGGTTTAGAAATGCTTAGCCATGATGTGCAAAGAAGAAGCAATAGTCGCACATAACAGCAACATTTAAAAAAAATGGAACATGTATCTCAGAAAAGCCTGGGAACACTATAACTAATCTTTATTCTCTAACATTTTAATGGGTTATGCTATCTGGTCATTTTTTTACAAGCATAACCATGTTTTACTTCAGGGAGCAAGTGAAGACAGCACTGTGGCAATGGTGTATAACCGAGGGAATTAATATTCAATTCCATTATATAATAATGCTTATGTTTTACCTTTTTTCTGCGTTATGGAAACTAAGATGGACCAATTAAGCAAACTTCCTAAAATGAGTGTTGGAGGATGTTCCTGCTATAATGACATAATCCGCCCCAGTCCTAGGGCCAGTAGTATAGTAAAATTAGGACAGTGCTGGGTAGGCCTGAAATTTTATCTAAAGCCTAGATCAGATATCTAAGAAAAGCTGTGAGCTAAACAGGGGATTTCCCTTAAACAGTGTACTATAATTATATGAATTAGTTTCAGTTTAGAAAATCATAGCTGGCTACAGACTTTGTTTTCATGTGTAGATGTGCACTGTGTTAAAGCAGCCAATTTATTTTGAATGGACTGTCAGTACACCTCCATGATAGCAAAAATGCACCATGATGCAAATGTACCATGATGCATACCCCCCAACATTTTGAAATGGGAATGAGGGACAATTATTAGTAAAGTATGTAGGCATAGGACATACCCCCTGTCACTCCCCCTTAAAGGAGAATTATACAAAAAGATTGTTGGGTAAATCCACAAGTGTTTGTTTTACCACTACTATTCCTTTATATTGGCTTTTGACATTTACAAATACAACCATTTAGAAATTGGATGAGAGGTTTAGGCCCCGTTCACATAGGGGCGATCAGATTTCGGGAGGCGACCTCCGAGCTCGCGGTGCGAGCAGCGCGCCGCGACCTCGGAGCGGCCGCCACGGACTTCATAACATTGAAGTCTATGGCGGTCGCCTCCGGGTCGCCCCAAAGAAGCTCCGGACCCTTTTTCTAAGTCGGAGCGACTTGTGTCGCTCCTATGAGAACGGGTCCATAGCTTCTGTATGGGAGGCGACCTACGGCGACCTGTGAGGCGACCAGGTCGCCTCACAGGACGCCTAAGTGTGAACGGGGACTTAGCACTGGGAAACACTTTTTGAATAGCTAAAAAAATGCATTTTATATACAACTATATAGACCAGACCAAAATGAGGGACAAATGAGGAGGAAAGAGGGACTCCTTTCTAAATCAGGGGCAGTTGGAAGCTATGCATCTGTATATTGTAGAACATATGTGGGTTGTGATGCAGTGAGTAGGTTTGTTAGAGTTATGGAAAAAAGAAATCAGCGCACCTGTATAAAATTTGAAAAAGCTGCTGTACACCAAGGGTCAATATATCAAATCCCAGAACATAAATAAAACAGTGAAGAGTGCAGCGCTCAATATAACAATTAAAGTGGTTGTATACTACCGAAAAAAAAAACCAAAAAACAAAACAAACCCTGCAAGACAAAGGCATAATGAGCTAGTATGCATCGCATTCTAGCTCATTATGAAATACTTACCTTAAAACGAAGCCCCGACACGGAAGCCCGGACACCGCTGTGGGAGCTGTCATGCTCCCTTGGCGTCTCTTCCGGGTTTGGCAGCTCTGGCACTGTGAGTGGCCGGAGCCGCGAGGATGTCACTCCCGCGCATGTGCGCGGGAGTCACTTTTTGTCAAGTAGCTGGCAAGGAACTCTGAAGGTCCGCCGGACCTTCAGAGCGCATGCGCCACTAGTGTTAGCGGCTACATGCAGGGCAAATATCTCCTAAACCATGCAGGTTTAGGAAATATTAATTGTACCTACAGGTAAGCCTTATTATGTACGCGTTGCGTCCCTGGGCGTTTCGCTTAGGAAGTCCGCCCAGGGACGCACCATGTGTGGAGGGGGAGAGGCCAGTGACGTCACCCACCATCCAGCGAGAGTATTGTGTATCTTGTATCAGGCGATCTTAGTGCACTGTGCTCAGTGCCTTTCGAGGTAATTTTTTATGTATTTGAAAGCAATTAAATGGTATTTTAAGGATAAAGCACTATGTCAGGACCTTTTCTTTTATGGCTGAGTAGATCCGTTGTGGAGATTGGAGTCTTTTTGTCTTAATGCTCTGGGATCCCATGAGGTCTAGTATCCATTAAGTCTGCCTGGATAAGGATTATTGGTCACACGAATTTTGTCACAACTCACCAGGATTGGGAAAAGTCTGATATCAGGGAAAGTCTTATGCCCTATTAGCCCGTCTGGTAACACAGGGGCTATTCATAAGGTGAGGAGACTACTTTACCGGGTGTCGGATTCACTAAGTGGAGCACATTTTACCTGTGTGTGCATGATCACATTTTATACACACTGGGACTTTCTTTCATTACATTTATGTTATTTAATTGTTATTTTGAGCGCTGCACTCTTTACTGTTTTATTTAGGTTTGTTGGAGTACCATACAAAATGGCAACTTTACACACTGCAATTAATTCTGTGTGTTGAAGGCATGTTATTGAAATGGATGTGTGTGTGAATGGGCACTAAATTATAAGATGGTTTCTGTAAGAATTATAAATGTTATATCAAATTATTCAATGAGAATAGCATTTCCTTTTAAGAAGACCATGCTTATATTTACATGGACCTACATAACAAGGCTACACCCATGACATCTATCTTTAAAAAAAAAATGTATTGCTCTTACTAAGAGTGTGTGCATATATATATATATATATATATATATATATATATATATATATATATATATATTTATGTTTTTAGATTATACAGAATTATAGATTCTAAATAAAGGTATTCCTGTCTTCTGTCTTTACAGGTGCAACCATTCTTGTTGATGCAGGTTTAATAGCACAGCTGGTGAGCAAGCTGGAGTCAGAGCATGATGAAATACAGGAGCTGATTCTGGAGACTTTGCATTTTTGTCTCCAAGCAGACGCATCCCAGGCTCTTAATGCAGGAGCTGTCCCCATTCTGAAGGGGAAGCTCAGTCATCCGTTAGTAGGCATTAGGAGGAAAGCAGCTTGTGCTCTCATGGAAATATGGTAAGGAAAAGACAGGGCAATGTTGTATTGTTTTACAAACCCTAGGGGGCAGTAAGTCTACATAATTAATTCTGCATTTTACTACACAAAACCAGAAACATACAGTAGCTAAATTTCATAGGAGAATATTACACAGTTCGGATCAAAATTCCCTGAAGCACATATTACATTAAGTATTTAAAATGTATATAGACAGACAGATTAATAGATAGATATAACTTAGTCCAAAAAAACTCCCCAACACTAGGGGGTCAATTCACTAAGAGTTAAATAATGACAAATAAAATGCGGTAAAATAACGCATGTGGTAAATCAGTTGTGGAAGTTCAATTTACTAAGAATTTAAAGTTTAAAAAACGAATGCGGTATTTTTTCGATTACTGCATTTTCTCAAGCGGTAATTTATCGCACGTGTCAGTGATTAAGGGTTGGTTGTTCAAGGTCATTTCCCTAACATTTTACATTTTAACATGTTTGTTCTTTTTCTTTTGCAAAAAACGATTTTAATCTAACATTTTTTACAGTAATCTGTACTTGGAGACATTGACATTTGAACTACCTTCTCAAATTTATGTCTCCTGATGCTTGGAAATCCAAGCTGTGTCTTTTTCCATGTGGAACTCTGTTGCCTGAAAATACTGTAGCTGTTAAGCTGTGTTGCACTCCTTTATTAAAGAGGTTGTAAACCTCAGATTTTTTTTTTTTTAAAAACGAACACCTGAAAGAAAAATACATAATGAGCTAGTATGCATCGCATACTAGCTCATTATGAAATACTTACCTAAGAACGAAGCCCCCGCAGTGCCGACCGCTTACCTGTCCATGGGCGACATGTTCTGTCGCCCTTATTCCGGGTTTGCGGCATCCGGCCATCTGATTGGCTGGAGCCCCGATGACGTCACTCCCGCGCATGCGCGCGGGAGCCGACAGTAACGGCACGGGGCTCTGAAGGAACGGCACGAGCGGCTGTTCCTTCAGAGCGCATGCGCCAGTGATGTCACTGGCTGCATGCAAAGTAAATATCTCCTAAACGGTACATGTTTAGGAGATATTTACAGCACCTATAGGTAAGCCTTAATATAGGCTTACCTATAGGTACAAGTTGTAGAGGAGGGTTTACTTGTTTTTTTTTAAATGTATGGCTTACTAGAGCTGTTGAAAATGCTCTTTACTAGATTGTTTATGTTTTTGTGGAAACTAAAGAAAATTTGACTAGTGTGTAAATTTAAAGAAAACTTGACTATATTTTAAAAACATTTTTATTTATATTTCATGTTCCTATCCAAGTTTAACTTGTTGTAATGATGTATATAACCAAAAGTATTACAGTGGCCACTTCAAGAGGTCTAGCTGGAGTAGTTGCCATGGTTGACATACTCCATTCTTGCACTTTCTTACTTTAAGTTAAAAAAAAAAAAAAAAAAAAAAAAAAAAATATATATATATATATATATATATATATATATACTGTATATACAGTATATATATATCTTCTTTTTTTTAAAGTTCTTGATGATAAATTTCAGCCGGTGTTTGCATTTAATTTGCACTGCACGTCATGCCTTTTTGATTTAATTAAAAAAAAATACTTGTGTACTCGTGATGTATAATCCTACATTTTGTGTGTCCACTGCTGGTGGAAATAGACCCCTCTCTGAGGGTAGTATTGCACCCTTTTCTGTGGGTGGAATAGTACCCCTTCCTGTGGGTGGAATTGGGCCCCTTTCTGTGGATCTTCTGTGGGTTGAATTAGGCCCTAGGTGGGTGGAATGCCCCTTTTTGAAGGTCTGAATAGGCCCCTCTTTCTGGTACCGCACTGGTTACTGCCACCAAAGGGGTGGTGTTAAGTATCGCACCTTTTTTTAGTTCCTATTTCATATGTGAATTGGATTTACCAGATTACTGCAAGATTTTTTGTGATATTTACTGTCAATTTTGTTTTTCTTTTTCGTTGTTTACCACACAATCGTTATTTTTTTTTTCTAATGAATTGGACTTTATTTACTGCACACAATAATTTATGCAAATGAGTAACACGATACCTTACCGCATGCGGTAAAGCTTAGTGAATTGACCGTTAAGTCCCTATTCACAATTATGTGTGTTTTTTTTTTTTATGCCTAGGCCATTGCGCCAATATGCATCGCAAGAGAAATCCTATTATTGTCTAGGGAGCCCATTCACACCTATGCATTGAGCTTCTGTGTGACTTGGAAAATGGTACAGGCTGTTCTCTTGGTGCAGCATAGTGCCTTTTTGGCCCCATCGACTTCAATGGAGGTGCATGAAAAACACATGAAAATGAATAAAAAAAGGAATGAAAAATTCAGCAAAAACATTAAAAATGTACAGATTAAAAAAAAAAAAAAAATCATATGTGCAAATCATAAGTGTGAACCTCGTCTCAGTCCAAGCATTCAGCACGAAAGACCTAATTAAACTATTTTAATAAATTTAGTTTAAAAAACAGTGTTAATTTAGTAGACGAAAATATTTTCATCCACAAAGTTACCATTGGTACTGGAGATTTTAGTTGACTAACATACAACTAAAATTGAAAGATTTCAGAAGACTAAAATACGGCTAAAACTGAAATGGCATTTTAGTAAAAAGACTTTTTTTAAAATGAAATAGAAATTTGATGTCAAAATTACCACTGTTAAATGAGTTGTTGTTTTGTTTTTTGTACAAATATGCAGAAGTAAAAGGTGGTTAAAAATGATGTGCTTCTTAAAAGTGCTCATACCCTCTAATCATGACATTCTTTATTAAAATGGCTTACATGATGATCAGACCATATTTTAGAAGATATCCATGCAAAAATACAGTAACTAGCTAAGGGTTCTTTTCTTTTTCTTATATTATACATATCCTATTATTTATTTTTGTTAGGCTAGCAATGATGTTAGCTCAAAACTTTCCAAAATCATAACAAATTCTAGTTGTGGGGAAAGATGAGATTGATGATAAACTTGTAATGTAATAACACAGATTATCCAGAGGCAATGTTTCCTAAAAAATGGGACGCTTTGGTACTGTTGAAGTATTCTTGACCCTCCACTTTAAGGGTGTTTTCACACTAGCAGTTTTGATGCGCACCTGGGTTAGATTGACGTCAGAATTCGGTTCTTTTTGATGATGTGAACACTGTCTTTGAACTCGGGTGCGCACCCGCGAACCGTACCCGAGTCCACTTAAAAAGGGTGGTCTGGGGTCAGGAAAAGCCTTGAGTTTGGTAAATATCGGTGGTATTACACAGGGATCTCTAGCCTGGCCGTTTTTCCTAACATTATTTGATGATAAAGTTTTTGTCTTGAACAATCCAAGAAAGCAAACATGATCATCCAGTGGCAGTAGTAGAAGCTATTACACCAATATGAAGCATCATCATACATCATGATCCCCTGTTGAAGAGCACAGTAGCCTTCAACTAGCCCACAGGTGTCAAACTGGCGGCCCTCCAGCTGTTGCGGAACTACCCATGAGGCATTGCAAGGCTGACAGTTACAAGCAGAGGCATGATGGGAATTGTAGTTCTGCAACAGCTGAAGGGCCACCAGTTTGACACCCCTGATTACTAGCCCATCTTTCTTTTCATCGTCTCTGAGTCAGGGTCTGGTCAAACTACATAATCATCTTCATCTGCTTGTGCTTATTTTTTTGCTGTTATTTGCTGTGATGATGAAACAACATGGCAGCTACTAAGTTATACATCCTCAATCCTGCTGTTGCCAACCTTCCATCCATTAATTATAAATGTATATAGTGTCTGGACATCATACAGAAATCTGTGCCCTGTCAGCTGTGGGTCTGCTGACTACATACTTGGCTGGCCAAGAAGTTGGTGGTGCAATCTGTTCTGTTTTTTTCTTTTCAGAAACTTAGAGTCACAATTTTCTGACAAGGCTATTGCTGTGCTGTACATTTAAATCTTTGGTAATGTACCATACCCCCCCCCCACCCCAATTTCTTACTGCAAATAAATGCACCCACTATCAACATCTGGAGTGCATACATGGAGAAGTACTGTTATTTTATATATTGTATTGTATTCCAGTAGCTGGTAGTGATAGTGTACCATAATGAGGGGTTACACAATCACAAATAGCCAAGGTGTGCTCCAAGACAAGACTTTGCTTCTTTCCTCAACATCCCTTTTGCAGGCACACTCTCTATTCCCAGCAACAGCTTCTGCTTGTTCTCCCACATAATGAATATGTAAATTAAAGCTCACCATGCATCTCAGCATGAAAGGTTTAGTACACCACATGAGCATGGGGATAAGAGCTTATAAGGCAGGCTGTTCTCTCACCTTGTTCAAGTGGGCTGTGTGGTGGAGCTGACAATGACAATGGCAAGGAAACCTGAATCAGTTGTGGGTATATGGCAGTTTTCAACCACCCTTTTTTACAAATAATCTTATACTTACTGTATTTAGCAACAACACTTTTTATCTAACTTCCATTACAGCCACCAATTTAAACAATGGCTTTTAGGGATATATTCTGTAGCTAGTAGCCCTATGTTTCTGGTACAATATATTTTATTGTGGTATATTGACAGTTACAACCACAAAATTCCCTGGCAGAGGATATAAACAGTAAGCATGATATAGAGCCATAGAAAGCCACAAACAGAAGGTGCCTATAAGTGTAAAAACTATCAAACTACAATGACCTTTCCGACCAGTGGTGGGGTCCACACAGGGTGCCTGGGCCCTTGGGTTCAGGGGCTTGGATGGGTATAGGGAGTGGACAAGTCCACTAAAAAGTGGGGATGAACAAAAGTTAAACTGAACACACAAAAAGAAAAGGGGGGAGAGGAGGAAGCACGATCACAGAGGAAAAGAGGAGAAAAAAGGGGAGAAAAGAGAAAGAGGGTAGAAAAAGGGGAGAAGAGAGGGTCAGGAAGACATTAGGTGGGAAGGCCCAAGCTGGTTGGGTACAAGGTTGGAAGAACATAGGACAACCATGGGGTCCACACCCCAGGACCACTAAATATCGATTTCTTCTTCTAGTTGGCCGCATCCCTGGAAACATCTGTCACTGTGTGATGGATTTGATTTGGCAATTCGGGCTGGGACCCAGGACCAGAAGAAGAGGACCTTGTAGGCAGCCTCCAGTGTCGCAGTATTGAAGGTGCACTTTGCTATGCTGGACCAGGCTTTGTTCCAATCTACCAGATCAATTGGGGACAGATCTCACTCCCACTTGAACATGTAGGAAGACAAGGCTGGAGCTTTACTTGCATTGAAGGAGGATACTATCATAGAGACGGTGCCAGGGGCATCTGGAGAATGCAAACAGAGGTGCCTGAAGGCTGTTTTCTGATATGGGAAGGTATTGTGGCACATGAGAGAGCTTATCTAATGACGCAATTGAATGTAGGAAAAAAGTTCTGCTGTGGGGGCCTCGTGGGTCTCTTGGATTAAGGACCATGAGGGGAAGGTGTGTGATCCAAAAGTGTTGAACCTGGTAGAACCCATGTGTGGACCACTATGAGAAAGCATGTGGTTGCTCAAGTCCCAGGGGCAACATGGGGTTATTCAAGAGAGGAAAAAGAGGGAGAAACAGTAACATGAGCCTGCCTGAGTACCGTACCGAGTCCCAAAGTTTCAGGCTACATCACGAACCTTGTCTCAAAATACCAACCTAATCTCTCTTTGTTCCTCCCAAGATGTCCTGCTCTCTAGCTTCCTTGTCACCTCCTCTGATACTTGCCTCCAGGACTTTTCCTGAGTCTCTCCCACCCTATGGAATTCCCTACCCCAATCTGTCTGTCTTCTTTTAGATAATCCCTGAAAGCCCATCTCTTCAGAGAAGGCTAATCTGCCCCAACCAATTAACTGTAGTTTGTTATCTCCAACAACTCATCCCCCCACAGTTATTACCTTTTCTATCACTTCACCCTCTCTCCTATCTTGTAAACTCTAATGAGCAGGGCCCTCTGATTCCTCCTGTATTGAATTGTATTGTAACTGTACTGTCTGCCCTTATGTTGTAAAGTGCTGCACAAACTGTTGGCCATATATAAATCCTGTATTATAATAATAATAATAATAATAATAATAATAATAATAATTACATTTTGGCAGGGTAACTAAAATAAAGAGGTGTGAGTGGGCCCTGTTGAGCTGTCACAAGCATCCTCTCCTGCACCGCAGGGACTTTGGTACTTCTAATATCAGGAGGGGATCTATGATTGGTTATTTCTGTGTATTCTTAACAACAACTTGGGCAGCTCTTCATTGCAGATAAGCTTGGCTTGCTTTCTCTGCCTCCTGTGATGTAACCTGTGAGTGTCATATTGTGGAATGATAGTTGTTTGGCAGCAAGGCCAACATCAACCAGTCTGTCTTTGAAACGCCCCTTTCATGATATCTGGCAGAGAGCAATGCCTTTGGGAACTAAAAAGGAGCACAGACGGTGGAAAACAAATGTTATCGCTAGACGAAGCCCAAATCCAATTTTACACAGTGATTGAATAAATGGGTAGAGATTTTCTTAAATGTTTTCTCTATGCACAAGAGTACGCACAGTACACTGTTATGCTTTTATCCACAGATGCAATATATTTTCTATAGCACAGTAAAAAGTGATGCTTTAAGATGGACATATCTATTGTACTACTTTTTCATAACCAGGCAAAGCAAAATACTTATGAGCTACTTATTAACTGCTTCACGTACAATTGAAGTTCTAATGTTAATATTTTATCAAAGAGTAGTACAGAAAAACTTAATGTCAGTTTAATTCAGGTTCAGTTTTCAAGAAGCTAAATAAGCATTAGTTTAATGTTTCCATACTGCAACGTATAGGGTATCTACTACCTCCATCTCTTCCTTCCCTTGCACCTCAAGTGCTGCTTCTGTTGTCTGGCTGCCATTTGAATTAACAATGAAGTTCAACGTTCTAACCATAACCTACAAAATTCTCTCCTTCCTGACTCCCCCACGCATACTCAGAGATGTATAGTAACTAAGTAGAACTACTTAAGTACTGTACTTAAGTACCGAAAGGCGGTATCTGTACTTTCCTGGAGTAGAATTTTTTTCTCCTACTTCCACTTTTACTTCACTACATTTTTTTCAATGATTTCAATACTTCTACTCCAATATTTTTTTTTGTGCTGCATAGTTACTCGTTACTATTATAAAAATTACCACTGCCAGAACAGTAGATGGCAGGTTTCATGAAGCTCAAAACATGTGTATTATCAGCGCATACGAAAATAAATGCTACTGTATGTATAAATAAAAGCTGCATTTGAAATAATAAAAAACAATAGGATGTTCAAACTTTTGACTTCTTTATTTAATAACTACATAACACAGTACTTGTACTTTTACTTTCAGTACTTGAGTAGCAAATTTTTAAAAAAAAAACTACTTGCAATACTTAAGTACAAAAAATGTTGAATACTTTAGTACTTCTACTCAAGTCACTTTTTGATCGAGCACTTCCACTTCTACTCACGTCACTTTTTGATCGAGCACTTGTACTTTTACTCAAGTATGGGTTTTGAGTACTTTATACAACTCTGCGCATACTCTTACAAATTTCAAGGTACTGCTCCTTCATGACTTCCTCTCTACAAATTTTGTCTCCTCTTCACACTTGCCTTCTTGACATCGCACATGGCTCATCTCTTATTTGGAACTTGCATATAGAGATTTTTTGGATTTTTCCAAAACTTAAAGGGTAACTCCACTTTCGTGGGGGGGGGGGGGATCAGCAAATAAAGAAACAATATAGCGTATACAATTGCGACACAAATCATATTGTAATTTAATGTTATTAAAAATTACCTTTCCTTTTCAATCTGAAGCTCTTGTAATTTTCTGAAAATGCAATGCAATATGGCTACCTGGGGCTGTTCTGTACACAGATTTCCTGTTTGTGTGATTGGCTCACCAATTTTCCCAGAAGTCTGCCTAAGTTTCAATTCAGATTTCTGGCATCCCCTGCAACAAAAAAATTAATTTTTGGTAAGATACCCCCAATAGGAACATGTCTAAAGGGATGCAGGACCAGCAGCTTTTCTCATTAGAGCCCTGCAGCTGCCACAGCTGATAGATAATCATGAAACAACTCCCATTTGACCCACTCAGCACAGAGGCACAAACAATGATTTCTTCAGAATAACAAAAGGTAGAAATCTGCAACAAAGCTTGTTAAAATCCCTGCACTGAGATTACCCAAAAGTGGAGTTATGCTTTAAAGTATACCATTAAAATGTAATTCATGCAGACCTCTAATAATGCCAGGGCCAGATATCTTATTAGACACAGCAGGCAGCAGGCTTGTGTCTATAGGCAGTGGAGGCAAAAAAGTTTTTCCCTGTATAGCTACCAGCCACATATTATTTTTTCCCTCCATTATCAGTAGAAATAGTCACTTTATTTAGGATTATTTACACATTGTCACAATATAAAAGATAGAAAGACAAGGGAAACAAGAAAAACTCTGTGTAAGAGATGAACCTTGTAGAGAGTATCTCTTTGGAGACCAAAGGTGTGTGCCCATAGGCTTTGCTGATTGAATATCAGCCCTGAATCTGATTTTATACATTTCTTTCAGCCACTAAAATACTGCCAGACAAAGCACACACTGCCACTTTACACGCAGCTGGTTCATAGTCTTGTCTTTTGTTTTTACCTATTATTTCTCAGATTGTATTCTTATATATACAGGGTTGTGACTTCTACTGTATCATGTTGTTACTGCATCCTTTTTGCTATGCAAATATGTACTTGGTCATGTGTTTTTTCTTAATATGCCCCCATTTCAGTTTCCCCCTATTTGTTACATTTTTTGTATAGAGCCATGGGTGATATCTTATTTCACAGCTTTTTTAGCTTTGGCCACTAGGTGCTGCAGTTCAGTTAAAGCATCAAATATCAATTCTGCTCAGTTTTACTGACCCTCACCCTGCTATTGTTGGGGATTTAAATGATTACAGAAACATATGTATAGTATGCAGATTGGAAGTACAGTACTAACATTACGAAGATTTTTCTTGCTGCACGTGTGTTCCAGGTTGGTGATTCATAAATCACTGAAGTCAGAGGCTGGTAAGCAAGTAGGACACAAGGCAGCCCACCCATTTATCTCATAACAGGTGTACTTCAAAACCATCATATCAACACAGGAGAACTCTCTCTCTCTCTCTATATATATATATATATATATATACAGGGGTCAAAATTTTAAGTCCTGAGCTACTAGCCAGGCCTCAAGTGTTCAAGTGTTACTCGCCACCACTTGCCCCACCCAACAACTACCCTGCCCCGCCCCTAATCCTGCCCATAAACACACCTTGATAAATTATCTCATAGAATGACACTGTTAAATGTTTTTGCATTATTGCAGAAGTTATAAAAATAAATATTAATAACAACATTATCAGTGCCCATCAATGCAGCCTACCAGTGCCCATCAGTGCAGCAACATCAAAGAAGCTTATCAGTATGGCCTGATCAGTGCCCATCAGTGCAGCCTCACCAGTGCCCATCAATGCAGCCTCACCAGTGCCCATCAATGCAGCCTCACAAGCGCCCATCAATGCAGCCTCCCCTGTGCCCATCAATGCAGCCTCCCCTGTGCCCATCAATGCAACCTCATCTGTGCCCATCAATACAGCCTCACCCTTTCCCGTCAATGCAACCTCACCCGTGCCTGTCAATGCAACCTCATCCATACCCATCAATGCAACCTCACCCATGCCAGCCAATGCGGTTGGCCGGGCTAGGAGGCGGGACTGTGTGTGTCGGCGAGCGCCCGGCAATTACAATAAAAGCTGTTACAGCGGAACGATCGTGCTTTGTGATTATCCGGCCGATTTCCTCTTCCTCTCCTCTCTCTTCCCCTGCACTGGTAAGTGCATTGACTGGCACGATCCCCGCTCTATGGTAATCCCATCCATCGGCTTTCCTCTTCCCCTGAGCGGCACCCGGAGCAGCCCCACGCTCGCCCTAAATAATTTTCCACTTGCAAAATGCGAGTAGGCGAGTGGAAAATTTGAGGGCTGTATATATATATATATATATATATATATATATATATATACTGTATATACACACACACACACATATATATATATATATATATATATACAGTATCTCACAAAAGTGAGTACACCCCTCACAGTTTTGTAAATATTTTATTATAACTTTTCATGTGACAACACTGAAGAAATGACACTTTGCTACAATGTAAAGTAGTGAGTGTACAGCTTGTATAACAGTGTAAATTTGCTGTCCCTTCAAAATAACTCAACGCACAGCCATTAATGTCCAAACCGCTAAGAAAAAAAGTCCAAATTGGGCCCAATTAGCCATTTTCCCGGTGTCATGTGACTTGTTAGTGTTACAAGGTCTCAGGTCTGAATTGGGAGCAGGTGTGTTAAATTTGGTGTTATCGCTCTCACTCTCTCATACTGGTCACTGGAAGTTCAACATGGCACCTCATGGTAAAGAATTCTCAGAGGATTAAAAAAAAGAATTGTTGCTCTACGTAAAGATGGTCTAGGCCAGGAGTTCCCAAACTGTGGGTCGCGACTCACTGGTGGGTCGTGAGCTGCATTTCAGTGGGTTGCCGGCGGGCCTCCCGCATTATTCCTGCGGCTCACTGACACCAGCAAGCGCAGTCCGATATCCCAGCTGCACTTGTCAGCAGTCAGTGAACCCGTCAGTGAACTCCTGTAAAGTTCGGCTCCTCCTGTCACAGGCGGAGTCAGTAATATTGCACTCCGCCTGTGACAGGAGGAGCCATGACACGATTGGCTGAACAGCGCGCCACTGCACTCTGACACCTGCAGCTATTGTGTCAGTCGGAGTCCCCTGCCTGGAATCAATCCTTCCACGTGCTGATGAGAGGTGGGTATGGATGGGAGCAGCATGTTATTGTGCAGACATGAAGAACACACAGGTAACCTAAGATGGGTCACGCTGTACCCTTAAACACCTATACCTAGGTAGCCAAGCCACCTCCTTCATCATGCCATGCCTCCTTCTTCATCATGCCTTGTCTCCTTCTTCATGCCATGACCTCCTTCTTCATGCCATGCAGCATGGCATGAAGAAGGAGGCATGACATTAAGAAGGAGACAAGGCGTGAAGAACGAGGCATGGCATGATGCCTGAGCCTCCTTCTTCACGCCTTGCTTGACTTCCTTCATCATACTATGCCTCCTTTTCTTCATGCCTTGTTTCCTTCCTTCTTCATGTCATGCCTCCTTCTTTCTCATACCTGTGCCATTTGCCAACCTCCTTCTTATAACGACTATGAAGTGTGACTTACTCACCTTGTATTAATTATCACCATGACCATGCAGGTTGGCGACCCACATTTGTACAGGCATAGCACCCTATTGATTCCAATGGGCTTCTATGCATGCGTTTTCTGCTGAAAAAAGGTGCATGCAGAATTTTAAGAAATGCAGTGGCCGTGAAATCCATCCTGCTTTTGTACCATGTGACTTACCTGCAGTTCCTGCACACACAAACTGTGTTTTTAAATGCTGGGCCCATGTATATAAAAATGCAGAAAGCTTGCCTGTGCAGGAACTGCAGGTAAGTCGCATGGTGCAAAAGCAGGATAGATTTCAAGGCCACTGGATTTTTTGTAATGCTGCATGCACCTTTTTCCTGCAGAAAACGAAGGAATAGCAGCCCATTCACATCAATGGGCTGCTAAGCCTGTGCAAATGTAGGCCGCCAACCCGCATTTGTGAACCAGGCCTAAAGCAGTAGTAAAGTAATATACAAATAAAAACCGCAATGGGCCGTCAAGAACCAGTTAAGTCATACCGCACTAGTATAACACTGTGATGTGTATAGGGGCACTATGACGTGAAAATGGCTACAGTGTAATGGGATGCTGCGATGTGTAAAGGAGCACTATGATGTGAAAATGGCTGCAAGTGGGTCCCGAAAAATAACTATATTTAGAAGTGGGTCTCAGCCCAAAAAAGTTTAGGAAGCCCTGGCCTAGGCTATAAGCAGATTGCCAAGACCCTGAAACTGAGCTGAAGCATGGTGGCTAAGACCATACAGCGCTTTAACAGGACAGGTTCCAGTCAGAACAGGACTCGCCATGGTCGACCAACGAAGTTGAGTGCACATGCTCAGCGTAATATCCAGAGGGTGTCTTTGGGAAATAGACATATGAGTGCTGCCAGCATTGCTGCAGAGGTTGAAGGGGTGGGGGGTCAGCCTGTCAGTGCTCAGACCATATGCCGCACAATGCATCAAATTGGTCTGCATGGCTGTCGTCCCACAAGGAAGCCTCTTCTAAAGATGATGCACAAGAAAGACCGCAAACAGTTTGCTGAAGACAAACAGACTAAGTACATGGATTACTGGAACCATGTCTTGTGGTCTGATGAGACCAAGATAAACTTATTTGGTTTCAGATGGTGTCAAGCGTGTGTGGCGGCAACCAGGTGAGGAGTTCAAAGACAAGTATGTCTTGCATACAGTCAAACATGGTGGTGGCAGTGTCATGGTCTGGGGCTGCATGAGTGCTGCCAGCACTGGGGAGCTACAGTTCATTGAGGGAACCATGAATGCCAACATGTACTGTGACATACTGAAGCAGAGAATGAGCCTCTCCCTTTGGAGACTGGGCCGCACGGCAGTATTCCAACATGATAATGACCACAAACACACCTCCAAGACGACCACTGCCTTGCTAAACAAGCTGAGGGTAAAGGTGATGGACTGGCAAAGCATGTCTCCAGACCTAAACCCTAGTGAGCATCTGTGGGGCATCCTCAAATGGAAGGTGGAGGAGCGCAAGGTCTCCAACATCCACCAGCTTTGTGATGTCGTCATGGAGGAGTGGAAGAGGACTCCAGTGGCAACCTGAGAAGTTCTGGTGAACTCCCTGCCCAAGAGGGTTAGGGCAGTGCTGGAAAATAATGGTATCTACACAAAATATTGACACTTTGGGCCCAATTTGGACATTTTCCTTTAGGGGTGTACTCACATTTGTTGCCAGCATTTTCAACATTAATGGCTGAGTTCTTTTGAGGGGACGGCAAATTTACAAGCTGTACACTCACTAATAGTGATCGACCGATATCGGTTTTTCGTTGCTGATACCAATACCGATATTTTGGCCATTGCATATCGGTATTGGCCGATATTGGCCGATATTTTTGTACATTTAAAAATTTGCAAAATAAACACAAATTTCGACACAAATCTGTTACTGAACATGTAAAACGTTATTTATTAACATTTTTAACATTAAGGTTTGGCCAGATCAGGCCTAAAATTTAGGCCGTGGCTTTGCGGCCTACTCACGGCTGACTGACCTAGCCGTCCGAGCTGCTGGCCAAGCTGTCCAAGCTGCTGACCAAGCTGTCTGAGCTGCTGAGGAACAAGCGCTTCACGTGGTCGAAACGGGCTAAAAATTTAGGCCACAGCTTTGCAGTCTACTTGCGGCTGACTGACCAAGATGTCTGAGCTGCTGGCCAAGCTGTCCGAGCTGATGACCAAGTTGTCCTAGCTGCTGACCGAGCGGGTAGAACTGCTGATGGGCATCCGCCTTCCCCCCGATGCCCTGGGTGCTCAGCTCCATTGGGGCTCGTGGCTGTGCGCCCTCAAAAATTTAGGCCGTGGCTTGCAGCCTACTGGGCCATGCGGCTGCTTTGGGTGCCACCATTGAGGGCCAGCCTCAGTGAGTGGGCCAATTGGTCAGCCTGGCGCTTCCCTTGAACTGGGTGGTGCTGTGAGAGCGCTTAATTTTTAGTGAAGTGTAGCAGCCATTATTGTGTGGGCGAGGGTATTCTGCCTGCGCATCTGCTTCACGTCGGGCGGCCCCCTCCCCCTCAGGGGGGCTATGTCATATTATGTCCTCTATGGAGGGGGATCCTTTTGCTTTTTTGCGGGGTCTAATAGGTGCTCCTTTTGTGGACCTTTGGCCGATGTCTCCTTGCGGGACTGAGGTCGGCGGCCTCCCCTGTTTGTTATGTTTTCTGGGTGAGCTTAGTATATAGCGACCCTACTGGGTCTGTGTCCACGCACTTTGAGTGATCTCACAGTGAGGATGATTCCTCTTTTACTGCATATGCACATGAAAAGGCGCTTTTGGATTCACTGATTGTATTGTTGCAGGAAACTTTAAACACGGCATGCGTCATGACAGGAGACTTTGGTCTGCCACATGCTTACTGTGGCTGGTTCGGTCCTTAGGCCAGTGTTCACCATAGCATTGTTGCCCCTGACTTTCCAGAGTCGGCAAAGCTTTTGTGCCAGGATCTGGAGGGGGAACAACTTCCTCCTGCCTTTGCGGACCTGGCGGACCAGTTGGTCCAGGGGTTGCAGTTCGTCTGTGATGCCTCTCTGGATGCGGCTCCCTTAGTCTCTGGGCTGTCCGTGACAGCAATGATCCTTTGGTGCATGATATGGCTAGACTTTCCAGAAGGCTTATGTGATCTTCCCTTTGTGTGGAATCGCCTGTTTGGAACCTCCCTGGAAAGACCTCCTCCGTAGGTTCCATGAAGACCTGGTCTGGTATGCCAAGAGCGGGTCCTTCCAAACCTGCAGACAAACACCTCTTCTGCCTGAAGGGGTGCCCTCACCCGTATCTGGGGTGGGGGGAGGATGTCTTTGCTTCTTTCTGGACCCGTGGACCTCCCTGATTCAAAACAAGTGGGTCCACGAGCTGATTCAGTGCGGCTACAAGATTGAGTTTTTGCTCTTCTCCTCCAGAGAGGTTCTTTCCTTCCAACCTGCGTTTCTCCCCAGACCGCCTGCGAGGTCTCTTCAGGGAGGTGCAAGACTTGCTACTACAAAGGGTGATTGTTCTGGTCTCAGAATCAGAACGTTTGTTTCATGTTTTCAAATATGTTTAAGGGTCCCATGAAGGAAAGTGAGGTACGTCAAATCTTGGACCTCAAGCACTGAACCGCTTTGTGCGGGTAAAGATGTTTTGAATGGAGTCCATTCGTACAGTATTGGCATCCCTACATCAATCAGATGGATCTTCTGGCCTCTATCGACATTAAGGACGCTTTCCTTCATTTTTCGATATATGACATTCATCTCTGCTTCCCCTGCTTGCCGTGGGTGAGGAGCATTATCAAGAGGTCTCCCCTCAACTCCTTGGGTTTTCCCAAGTTTTGGCCCCAGTGTTGGCATTGGAAAAAAGAGTGGGATATAACCACAACCCGCGGACTCTGTGTATGCCCCAAAGAGACCGTCTAAGGGGTCGTGATTGACCCAAAGTGGGATTTTGAAGGTGAAGCTTGCCAGGTATATTATAGATAAACAATATAATCAACAAAAAGGTAGTAAGAATATAAAGATTTTATTTGTTACAATATCATCATAAAAACAAATCACAATAAGTGATAATAATAAATCAGTGCATGTAGATACATAATATACAAGGAACCATAATTGTGTGGATGGGGCCACTTATGTCTGACATGTTTCGCCAGCAGGCTTCCTCTGGGACATTACAAGCTGGTGACCTCAAAACAGGTTCTAGGTATAAACAGTATATAGTGAGTTATGCAATAAAATTACAGCATTATGCGATCATTAAAATATTTGAGTTGGGGCTCACCAAATATTGTATCCAAAAAATGGCACATGCATCTGTATACCAAGGACAGCTGCCGTGTATCCAAAAGTGGGGTGCTAGCCCTGGACAAACAGTCCAGCCGGGTCTATCCTCCCTGCTTGACAGGAACCGGACCGGGCAATACCGAATCACAGAGATATAGTATCTAAAGAACCAATAATTATGGGAAAGATTTGTCACTATTAACCCCACAAATTAAAATAGTGGGGAGGGCTGTAAGTGCAAGAGAATGGGTCACCGAAAGTGTAGCTCGGGGTGTGATTGAAAAATTAGAAAAAAGAAATGAAAAACAAAAAAGAGAAACCAACTGTATAGGTAGTGCATTCTATTGTATATGGATCACAGGTGTGAAGAAGAAAATGAGAAAAGATTGATGCAAGTAATATATAGAGTAGTGGGGGGGGGGGGGGTAGTCCAAAATCATAATCAGCTCCCAATGTGAATAGAATTTTTATACCAAAGAGTGGGGTGATGCCCTGAAAGAGATAGATACAGGGAGCGATTCAGAGACATAAGTACCGTTAGGCATAAAGAAGGACACCAGAGAGATATAGCCGAGGCATATAATACCAATAGTGCCAGACCTCAAATGAATAGAACGGAAATACCTCTAAGTGATAAAAGACCAAGAGTGAGGTGCCTAGGGAGAGGGGTCCCAGGGAGCCATGGCGGGTTGTGGTTATATCCCACTCTTTTTTCCATTGCTACATTAACAGGGATGTGGTGCAGGCTTGCTAGGTCTACTGGCATCCAGGCTTGGCATCTTTTAAATACAGTGTTGGCATTGTTGCGCCAGCGGGGGATTGCGGTACTGGAGTGCCTAGATGATCTTCATCTGCGAGCAGAGTCTTCGACTGCTCTGAAGGACAACCGAGAGATTACTGTGTGAACTCTGCAGGAGTTTGGTTGGAAATGAAATTTCCAGGTATTGGCTCTGGTTCCGTCCATCTAGTTGGACTATCTGAGTCTGTTCTGGACTCGGCCTCAGCCAGGGTGTTCCTCTCATGGGACGAGTTCCAAAATCTGTCCAAAGAGAGATCTTGCCATGTGGGGCAAGAATCCAATCGGACCCTGTTGAGCCGGGGTACGAGAGGGTCCCTGGTTCGGTGGCTTCACTCTCCGGCACTTCAACAGGGTAAATCTTCTTTCCCTTGTACTGGACGGTGGTCACCACGGATGCCAGCTTGTCCGAGTGGGGTGACGTTTTTTTTGGCACAGATTGTGCTTAGGGGGTCTGGACTCTGGAAGAATCCAGACTAACAATCGATATACTGGACATTTCCTCCGGAGTTGTTTCCTCAGTTGTGTCTCCCGTGGGGAACCCCCAACGTGGTCCTGTTGGCCTCTCGTCTCAGTAGGAAGGGGATTGGGTTTGTGGTACGGTCTCGGGATCCTCTGGTTGACGCCACAGACGCACTGGTAGCTCATTTTGGGACTGGTATCATCTGATATATGTCTTTCCTCTTCTAGAACTCCTGCCAAGACTCCGGTGTAGGCTTGAGGCAGAAGGGATTACGGCCCTCCTAGTGGCGCCAGACTGGCCTCGCCGGTCTTGGTACACAGATCTGATATGGTTGGTCGTCGATGATCCTTGGAGACTTCCTCTCGAAGGGGATCTGTTGGCTCAAGGGCCAATCTTCCATCTTGCCTTACAGTCCCTGGTTTTAACGGCTTGGCTGTGGGAAGTCAGGTGCTGAAGGATAGAGGGTTGTCTGAATCGGTGTGTCCCACGCTGCTGCAAGCTAGTAAATCTACTTCTAGGAAGATTTGCCAGCGCGTTTGAAGAGCGTGTTTTGTGGGTGTGAATCTCTTGGGGTTCACCCCCACTCCTTTTCGGTGACTCAGAGTTTGGCTTTCCTCCAACGAGGTGTTGAGCAGCGTCTGGCCATGGGTACCATCAAGGGCCAGGTTCGGCCTTGGCGTTTTTCTTTCAATGTCCTTGGCTACGCATTCTTTGGTTCGCACTTTTGTTCAGGGGGATCGCCACTCGATTTTCCCAGTGCGGTCTCCGTTGCCCTTGTGGGATCTCAACTTGGTGCTGTCGGTTCTTCAGTAACCACAGTTCAAAACTATTCGCAAAATTCCTCTGTTTACATTATCCCAGAAGGTAGCCCTCTTGGTGGCTATTACTTCTGCACGTAGGGTGTCGAAGCTGGCAGCTTTGTCTTGTCGTTCACCTTACTTGGTGGTTCACAGAGATAAAGTGATGCTTCGTCCTTGTTAGTCATTCCTTTCTAAGGTTGTTTCTGGTTTCCATCTAAATTAAGACATGGTGTTGCCTTCCTTGTGTCCTAAGCCTAGGCATCCTAAGGAGATTACCTTGCATTCTCTGGATGTGGTTCGGGCGTTCAGGATGTACCTGGCAGCAACCGAGTTGTTTAGGAAATCAGACTCGCTATTTGTCCTTACAGGTGGACCTCACAAGGTTTTGGCCACGTCTGCCGGAACCATTTCCAGATGGATCAGACAGATGGTGATGCAGGCCTTTTCAATCAAGGGTCAGGTTCTTCTTTCGCTGCTAAGGCGCATCCCTGCTTATGCGCATTCTACGCAGGCACTTAGTGCCTCCTGGGCCTTTTGCCATCTGGCGTCAGTGATACAAGTTTGCAAGGCGGCCACTGGTCGTCTGTGCTCACTTTTACAAAATGTTTTACAAAGTGGATGTGCCGGCATCTGCAGATGCTGCTTTGGCTGCAAGGTTTTGCTGGCTGCTGTTTGAGAGGTTTATTCCTCTTTGAGGGTGTATGTTTCAGGTGAAGCTCTAGTTGTTCCTGTTGAGCTTCATGTTACCTGGTTGGCTAGGTTTAGCCTTTGGGAATTTTTTCCTGCTGTGTTTTTTCCCGCTGTGTTTTTTCCCACCCCTCATGTTTGACACTGCTTTGGGACGTCCCAATGGTCAAGAAGATTCTGGAGCTGTATCCACCAATGAATGAAAGAGAAAATTGGATTTTTGTCTTACTGTAAAATCCTTTTCTCTGATGTTCATTGACGGACACATATTTCTTCTGACACTGCTTGCAACAAAACTGAGTTCCTATAGCAGGAAGTGGGAGTATATCCCCCGGGACTGCCCCATAGGCGTGGTAAAGCTTTTTCCTGCCTAGTGTCCTACTCCTGTAGGGGGCAGCATAACCCAATGGTCACAAAGATTCTGGAGCTGTGTCCGTCAATGAACATCAGACAAAAATCCAATTGTTTTAACCAAGGTAATAAGTAATGGAGTTTTTTAGACCGTTTGGCAGATGTGAGATTTGTGCAGAAACACCCATGTGCATTAGCCCAGAGAGACCTATGTGTCATAAAAGTCATAAAAGTTACATTGTAACCTGATTAGTTCCTTCTGCTTATCAAATAATTACTTTTCTAACAGGACATGAACACTTTAAAAATTGACCTTTTTGTCACTCTTACAGTCATATAAATATTGTTTTAAAAATGCCCTTTTATTTATTGCTTAATGGAATATTAATTTAACTATGTAGATAGACATTATGTGATAAATACACTATCATGACCTTTGTAAGATAAAAAATACTTCTTTTTTGCATTTACTGTAATGGTAATATCACTCTTAAAGTGATATGAAACCCTAGTTTTCCTTTCTTTAAAAAGAGGAGGTCCTGAACAACCTAAAATTAATATTTATTTTCATTGTCAAGTCCACCTCTTCTAGCAGGCCCCCACATTGCTCCCCCTTTCCCTTTGACGGCCAAGTGCTAAAGAAACACTCCTGCATGCCTGTGCTTGGCTGAGACCTGAGCTTCATTTTGTGGCGCTATAAATTTAACGCAGCATGTTGTGATTGACAAGTGGTGCTACTTGCCAAATGTGGCTCAAAATAAAAAACAGACATTCAGGAGGCAGCAGTATCTCCCCCTGAACAACTAAAAACTGCTGTACAATTGCCTCTGAAAAGCAACCCACCACAGGATTTTAACAGGGGCAGTAAAGTCCATTGCTCTTGTGAAAAGGGCTGAGATGTGGCCTATAGGAGTCACAGTTTGACCTGGTACCTTTTCCAGATGTAGTATCCTCCTAGGTAGGTGCTAGAGAGAGAGAGTATAGTTTTGGATCCTGTCTGCTTACCAGAAGGATTGCCAACTAAATCTATATTGTTCTCTGCCTACCAGAGAGCAGGATCTGCTAGTGAGGTCTGCTCAATGTGCTCAGGTGGACCTCAGTTTGTTTGCAGTGTTTCACACTGGTCCAATAGAGAGGCATATTGGACAGTGGGAGGAAACCTGACAAATGAGTGCACAGGCATTTAGTACAGCTGTGGTGATTGGCAAAGGAGAGTGCCTCGGTACATGCTGGGATATTGTATAAATGCCAGGAGCACATGTGCTCAGGGTCTTTCAGCTGAAGAACGGAGTCCCGGAGGGAGGGGGTGGCTGCCTCCTCCTCTGTAGAAGTTGCTACGGCCTTAGGTGTTCGGTTCGACTTGAGGGCCTAAATATTCGGAGAGGTACTGAACTCAGAGGTCCCGTATAGCTGACTGGAAGGGAGACACTGGAAGGATCTGATTCTGCATACAGTGAGTGCAGATCTGTGTCAAGGGGCCTAACCTGAGGGGGCCATCCCTGCAGCTAGAAGAGTCAGTGGATGGGTGTCAGTAAAGAGGATGCTAGTGAGTGTCCTGAAGATAATGTAGTTCACCAAGTCTATTGCTGGAGAAAGAGCAAGGAGACTTAACCCTTTCCATACACATGGCAGTATGGCCGATTGGCCAGAGGGGAAGCCAATCAGCGGGTCCGGCGGATGCGTAGTCTGCCGGCCACCCGCGATTGCTCCCAATGGCGACAGAACGGCGGTCTGTCTATGTAAACAAGGCAGAATGCCGTTCTGTCACAGATGAACACAGGGATCCAGTGTTCCTACTATTTAGGAACACAGGTCTCTGTGTTCATCTATTGAGTACATCCCCCACACAGTTAGAAAGCACTCCTTAGGAGCACACTTAACCCTTTGATCGCCCCTAGTGTCATTAGTACAATAGCAGTGCAAATTTTTTAGCACTGATTACTGTAGTAATGTCACTGGTCCCCTCAAAAGTGTCAGTTAGGTGTACGATCTGTCCGCTGCAATGTCGCAGTCCCGCTAAAAATTGCTGATCGCCGCCATTACTAGTGAAAAATAAATAAATAAATATGACATAAGTATACTGTATCCCCTAGTTTGTAGACACGATAACTTTTGCGCAAACCAATCAATATACATGTATTGGGATTTTTTTTACTAAAATATTTGACAGAATACATATTGGCCTAAGTTGATGAAAAAATTTGATTTTTTAATTTTTTTTTTATTGGATATGTTTTATAGCAGAAAGTAAAGAATATTCTTTTTTCTTTTTTTTTTTTAGCATTGTCGCTCTTTTTTTGTCTATAGCGCAAAAAACAAAAACTGCAGAGGTGATTAAATACCACCAAAAGAAAGCCGGAAAATAAGGACATCAATTTTATTTGGGTACAGCATCGTACGACCGCACAACTGTTGATTAAAGTAACGCAATGCCGTATTGCAAAAAATGGCCTGGTCATTAAGGGGATAAAATCTTCTGGTACTTAAGTGGTTAAAGAGAGAAAGCATGACAACAACTAGTTATAGTGCCTTTGGGGAGGTCTGCCCTGCCCTGCACATAGACATGTAGTTTTGTATGATCCCTGTGTGCCTGTCTATGCCTACATTTAAAATAATAATAATACTCACATACAGTCAGGTCCATAAATATTGGGACATCGACGTAATTCTAATCTTTTTGGCTCTATACACCACCACAATGGATTTGAAATGGAACAAACAATATGTGCTTTAACTGCAGACTTTCAGGTTTAATTTGAGGGTATTTACATCCAAATCAGGTGAACGGTGTAGGAATTACAACAGTTTGTATATGTGCCTCCCACTTTTTAAGGGACCAAAGGTAATGGGACAGATTAACAATCATAAATCAAACTTTCACTTTTTAATACTTGGTTGCAAATCCTTTGCAGTCAATTACAGCCTGAAGTCTGGAACCCATAGACATCACTAGACGCTGGGTTTCATCCCTGGTGATGCTCTGCCAGGCCTCTACTGCAACTGTCTTCAGTTCCTGCTTGTTCTTGGGGCATTTTCCCTTCAGTTTTGTCATCAGCAAGTGAAATGCATGCTCAATCGGATTCAGGTCAGGTGATTGACTTGGCCATTGCATAACATTCCACTTCTTTCCCTTAAAAAACTTTGGTTGCTTTCGCAGTATGCTTCGGGTCATTGTCCATGCCTGCTATTATCTGACTACAGCAGATAATAGCAGGCATCTTGGGATAAGTGGTGTTTCCATGATGCCTAAATCAATCTTTATGATCTGGTAGGGGAATGCCATAAATCTGTGGACTCTTTATCAAGATCTCTAGTTGACCTGGGTTTTCATGGAAGCCAAAGCCATCAGCTTGAAAGGTTTTTTACTTGATATTTTTTTCCGAAGAAAAAAAGTTCTTTGATGTTCCTCCCCCTACTTTTATGAGCCTGAGCATGCACACTTGCTGATTGTAATTGTGTATGCTTGTGCCACGATCTTTCATTAGATCATTTCAGTAGAATAAATCAAACACTTTGATTAGTCAGTCTGGTAAGTACAATGTCAATGTACCAAACCCAGCTTACTGTTGCCTCCTGCTTTACCATTAATCAGCTATCCTACGGAGAATATAAACGAACCTTGTGATCATTTGCAAAGTCTCTGGTGTCCTGGATATGTGGGAAAATGGTATAAATCTGAGGTATGATTAGTAAAGATTGTACAGAAGACTGGAAATTCTAAAGATTAAAGTTAGTTATATGTTAACAGTCTGATTGTAAAAATGTTTGTATAACCTTCTTTAGATTTATCAACAACTATGTAATGCAAAGGAATAGCCTGAATGAAAATAAAGCCAAGTGAACTGCATATTTTTTTGTAACTCTAAGGGCCCTTTCACACGGGCGTTCCGTATGTCAGCAAATCATCCTATTTTTTTGCGGATGATTTGTGGACATAATGTAAGTCTATGGCATTGCGGATGTCAGCGGAATACCATCCGCTGACATTCGATTTTCTTCCTTTCAGTTCTGTTCCGTTTTTTGGAACGGAACAGAACCCTATTTTTCCTCCATTCAAAAAGGGAAAGGAAGGAAAATCGGATGTCAGCGGTGTCATCCGCTGACATCTGCAATGCCCATAGACTTACATTATGTCCGCATATCATCCGCAAACGGATGGGATGATATGCGGACATACAGAGCAGATGACTCCGTGAAAAAAAAAAAAAAAAGTCCCGCAGCGGAGAAAAACAGCGGAGCGGCCGTGTGTAAGAGGCCTAAAGGAGATTGTACAGTGATATTGTAAAGAGCATGACCAGCTGTAGGCCCCTTTCACACATGCGGTCCATTCATTTCATCAGTTCAGTCACGTTCAGTCAAGTTTACATCAGTTTGTCATCAGTTTTTTATCTGTTTTTACATCCTCCAGCTAGAGTTCTTAACCACTTGAGTCCAGGACCCATTTTTTTTCATGCAAAAATGGTCTGTCCATTTACATTCGTTTTACCTCTGATCTGTTTTTAAATGGAAGAAAAATAGGGCTTTGGTCCATTCCAAAAAAACTGATTTTGACGGAAGCGAATGTAAACAGATGTAAATGAATGATCATCCATTTACACCGGTTTTTCCATAGAGATGCATTGATGTCCGTTTTCTATCCGTCAACAAGATAATATAATCATCAACAAGATAATATAATCATATCAGTGATAATCAAAGGGTTCTGCAATGACCCTTCCACTATTCTGTTCATACCCTGTGCAATATGTTGTGTTCTGATGCTTAAAGCGCAACTCCCCTTTTGTTGAGAAAAAAACATTCCCCTCTGGGTGATCTCTGTACAATGCTGGGATTTTAACAAATTTGTTGCATATTCCTACCTTTTGTTATTCTGAAGAAATCATTGTTTGTTCCTCTGTGCCTCTGTGCTGAGTGGGTCAAATGGGAGTGGTTTCATAATTATCTATCAGCTGTGGCAGCTGCAGGGCTCTAATGTGGAAAGCTGCTGGGCCTGCATCCCTTTAGACGTGTTCCTATTGGGAGTATCTCACCAAAATTTGATATTTTTGTTGCAGGGGATTTCAGAAATCTGACTTGTATCTTAGACAGACTTCTGGGAAAATTGGTGAGCCAATCACACAAGCAGGAAATTATGTTTCTGGGGGTGTGGTCAGTACACATTCTGTGTACAGAACAGCTCCAGGTAGTTATATTGCATTGCATTTTCATAAAATTACAATAGCTGCAGATTAAAAAGGAAAGGTAATTTTTAAAAACATTCAATTACAATATGATTTGTGTCAGGTTAGGTAGAATAGGTTGAACTGGATGGACTGGTGTCTTTTTTCAACCTCACTAACTGTGTTACTATGTAACTATGTCACAATTGTATACGCTATATTGTTATTTATTTATTTGCTGATTTTTTTTCCCACGAAAGTGGAGTTACCCTTTAACCTCTTGGCTGAATGCACCTGCCTCTCCTTTCTCCTATCATCAGCCCTGTCTTTCTCCTGATTTCCCACACTGACAGCTCCTGTCCCAGTGTACTTCTCATAGATGCTGAAAACTCTCCCTGTCAGCTGGAACTGGGAATCCTCTCATGGTTGTGAAGAGGCTCTTTTTCCATATGGGCTGAGAAACAGGCTTTATGTTGATACTATCCTACTTTGGCAGCAGACCAACATCCTTACATCTGTCAGAGGATGTTTGATGTATCTGCATTTCTCTATCGTTCATTGACGTACACAGCTTCTCCATTATTAAGAACCATAGGGTTATATCACCCCTACAGGAGTAGGACACTAGGCAGAAAAAAGATTTGGCTACGCCTATGGGCAGTTCCAAGTGGTATACTCCCCCTCTCTGCTATAGGTCTTCAGTTTTTTTTCTGCCCAGTCAGGAGTAAGGACCTAGTTCCCTGCTGGAATCTCTGGTCCTGGCAATTTTTTCCTTTTAAATTGATTTTTTTCTCCTGTTTTTTTTTTCCTGCGAGATCTACAATCAACTGCCGGACTGGGCGACAGGCTGGATAATCTAGATCCAGTGGTCAGCAGTCTGTCCAGCGAGCACACGCAGACCACAGCTCTGCGCTAGGTTGGCCGCGACATAATCCCACTGGATGGGCGCTGGCCTGCGAATTAAACACCTCACAAGGTCACAAATGAACTGGTCTTGGCCTGAGTTGCAGCATTCCTCCTGGCTGACTGCCCCTACATTTCGATGGCGGGGATGTTCTGTCTGGGGCGGTGCCCGTCTGGTTCTTGGTATGGTGAGTAGCTCTCCCCCTCTCCCCCTGGAGGGTTTTGTGGTGGATGCAGGCCCCTCCCTGGGTTGGTCGGACCTGTGAGTTCCCCTCCTTCCCCTCAGATGCCCCTGAGTTGTTGATGGTCCCTGTGGGCCATCCGGCACCTCCCCGTCTGGGGTAGTGTGGTGGGTTGAGATAGTGACTCGGGATGGTGTGCTGCACTGTATCAGTGGGGGTGGGGCGCGGGGGGGCACACCAGTGGTGGCTGGGTTCTTCGGCTGGGGGGGCACTGGCTGTTACTGGGTAAATGCCAGGGCTCCAGGGATCCCTCCTGGGACCCTCGTGGAGCCGCGTGTGGTGGCCATTTTGTTGTAGCTTATGTCTTCTATGGCTGTCAGCCATGTTTGTGTAGTCTGGTGGCCATTTTTTGTTGGTCCAGCATGCTATCGGAGCAGTGGCCATGACAGGGGAGCCTCTGGGGCTCCTCCTTTCCCCTTGGTTTTTCCTTCCTCTTGGATGCCGCAAATGGGGCAGTGCTTCCTGGTGCAGTCCGATGCTACTCTGGTGGGGTGGTGAGTCTGGTGGGGTCCCTCCCTCTCTATGGCGCAGGTTGTGGAGTGCTCTGCTTGCTGGTGGCCTGGTGGTGCTACTGGCGCAGTGGGGGTGGCTCATAACGGTGCTAGACACTTTTTGTGGGGGTCCCCCTCGTTACTGATGGAGTCTTAGGAGCACGTTTCCCCACCTGACCCCCTCTCAGAAGCTGCAGGTTCCTAGGGGTCCCAGCCCTCCATGGGTGCACTGACGGTGGTCCTGGAGTCCTTTCTTTCCTGAGTGGAGGTGGAGTTTGGGCGGCGGGCTAGCAAAAAGTGTCCCCCGCCTTCCCCTGCTTCGTCTGTCTGATCGGATCCTGAATCTGACTTGGCCATTGCGGATATGGCCCAGCACTTTATTACAGCACAGCTATGCAGGTGAGTCTCCCCAGTCCTCGCATGTAAACTCGGGGAGTGAAAGGGAGGTAGCGGACTTGCGTGGTTGCGGAGGTGGTTCCAGATATCCTGCCAGTTGAGGGGACATCAATCTAGACATCCTACATTAAGATATATACCATCTGGTAAGAGGCCACTTTGTACTATTGCATGAGGTGGAATTGTAGTGGAAGTTTTCCTCCTCTCCTACTGGCTGTATTGATTTTTTTTCTGCACCTTACCTAATTCCATCTGGTAAGGAGGAAAGCCTGTCGGTGGTGGGAATCACTTTTTATATGTCACTTGAAATATCACTAGAAGTTGATTTCCAACACCTTTTTTACATTGAATCACATGGTGAAGATCACGATTATTTGGACTTTGTGGACTATTATTGGTCTTTGAACCTTTATTAGTTTTTTTCATCTCCTTGATTTGATCACGTTCACTTATTGGTTTAATTTGTTTTCTTTATACACAGTTATGTCATCATCACTGTAAATTCATTGTGATTTATTGTTTGTACATGTGCCAGTATGTTAATTCATCACAGCACTCTTGTTTAGCGCACCTATTTTTTCAACATTCATTTTCACTAGGTTTAGTTCAGGTAGCAGCTTTACCCCTATCAGCGCACCCACACCTACATCACATCGATCTATCTCAGTTGGCAGGCGTTGGACCAGGGGTCCCTTCATCTGGATGTGTTTCATCAGATATGTCTCCGGTGGGACTCCCCAAAGGTAGACCTGTTGGCGTCTCGGCTCAACAGAAGGGTGCATGAGGTTTGTGGCAAGATCACGGAAGCCTCTGACGGATGCCACAGATTATCTTGTTGCCCCGTGGGGCCAGTGTTATCTGGTGTATGCCTTTCCTCCTTTCAAGCTTCTGCCGTGGCTTTTGCTCAGAATCTAGGCTGAGGGGTTTCCCATTCTAGTGGCCCCGGATTGGCCTCGTCGGTCTTAGCATGTCCACCTGGTGCGGCTGGTCGCCGACGTCCCTTGGAGACTACCTCTCAGGGAAGATCTACTGTCCCAAGTGCTGCTCTTCCATCCTGATTTACAGTCGCTGATTTGATGGCCTGGCTGTTAAAAGCTAAGTGCTGAAGAATAGATGTTTGCTTGGGTCGGTGATTCCGACGCTGCTGAAGGCTAGGAAGTCTACCTCTGGGTAGATCTACCATTGTACATAGAAAGCGTACATTTCGTGGTGAGAGTCGCTTGGAGTTCACCCTCGTTCTTTTTAACTGGCTCAGATTTTGACTTTCTTCAACGAGGTGTTGAGAAAAAATTGGCCTTGAGTACCACCAAGGGCCAGGTGTCCGCCTTAGTGGTCTTATTTCAATGACCTCTGGCCACGCACTCCCTGGTGCCTAAATTTATTCAAGGGGTTCAAAATCTGACTCCACCACTGCAATCTCCTCTACCGCCTTAAGATCTGAACTTGGTGCTTTCAGTTGAGAATATTCATGGGATTCCTCTGCTTAAACTGTGTGAGAAGGTGGCCTTTTTTTTTTAAGGCATAACTTCTGCTTGCAGGGTGTTGGAGCTGGCGGCGTTATTTTGTACTACCCCCTATGGTGGTTCACAAAAATAAGGTGGTTCTTCACCCATGTCCGTCGTTCCTTCCTAAGGTAGTCTCTGATTTCTATTTGAATGAAGACATTGTGTTGCCTTCCCTGTGTCCCAGGCCTAAGCATCCTAAGGAATTTGCTTTGCATGCCTTGAGTGTGGTTCGGGTGATTCAGGTGTATTTGGCAGCCACAGAGTCTTTTCAGTGGTCAGACTCACTAATTTTGATCACGGATTGGCCAAGAAAAGGGCTGTCCGCTTCTTCTGTGACCATTTCCAGATGCATCAGACAGACGGTGACTCAGGCCTATTCTATCAGGGGTCAGTTTCCTCTTTTCCCTGCAACGGCACACTCTACTGCTTCTTGGGTCTTTCGTCATCAGGCGACAGTGACGCAAGTTGCAAGGCGGCCTCTTGATCATCAGTGTACACTTTCACAAAATTCTATAAGGTGGATGTGTTGGCATCTACGGATGCTTCCTTTGGCCGCAAAGTTTTGCTGGCTGCTGTTTAGAGGGTCTGTTCTCTCTTTGGGGGTGTATTGTTCAAGTTGGGCTCCAGTTGTTTTTTTGTTGAGCTAATGTTTACCTGGTTGGCTATTGTGTTTAGCCTTGGGATTTTTTGTTGTCCCACCCCTCATGTTTGGCACTGCTTGGGGACGTCCCTATGGTTCTGAACAATGGAGAAGCTGTGTCCGTCAATGAATGAAAGGGAAAATGGGATTTTTTACTTATCGTAAAATCCATTTCTCTGAGTTCATTGACGGACACAGAACCCACCCCTGTATGGAATAAAAAATGTAATGAATCAGCGCTCAACTCTCAATGAGGGGGACCACTCTCTCTAACTTCAATGTTCAATGCAAAGTCGTGTCGCAAAACTATAAGTCACGAGGATCTGGTGATCAATCTCTATAAATGTGTAAGTGAAGATGATTAAACAAAAATGTGAGAAGATGAAGTAAATGAAATAGTAATAGTGATGGTGAATGAAAGATGTATAAAATATACTCAGATAATCATCCAATCAAAACTCAAAACAAAAAGCTAGTAAATAACAGATGAGTGATCTGGTGCAATCACAAGTGACTGGTCATGTAAGACAGAATAATGTGCAGATCCTCTATACTTAAACAAATGATGAATCACAATTAATAGCTGAATATAAAAAAACACATAACAACATAAAATGGTGATGTTGATCAATAATGAAAAAAGTGACAGAAAACAAACTCAGAAAAAAGAGTGCAGCAATAGCAAGCTGCAGCGTGCTTGAAATGTCCACAAATTAGATCTGAATATCTGAAAATACTAACAATCCAAATAAGTGATTAAAGTGCAAGGTGCCAAAAGAATAAGGTGGTCTTTTCCAGTGCACTCTAAAGGTGAGGTGCTCTTTACAAATACAGCAGAGTGAGTGTAACCCGGTGAGCTCACAGACCAACACCGAGTGCAGTGGCCGCTCACCTCCACAACACTCAGACAGAGCGTTTAGGTATAAATAATCCAGGCAACCCTCTCAATTCTTCCGCCAACCGCTTGGTATCCTCCAGTAGTAATGGGTTAGGTAATATCAGCATAGGAAACTCATAGTGCCTTAATCCCTGTATTGGTGCTCAAGCAAAGAGAGGCTCTCATGGTGCAGAAACGTAGGGTATCTTTTATTTAAACAAAGTACAGGCTACTCACATCACAGAAGAAAATATCGTGCAGACAGTCTCCAATAACCGCCGATGCGGTGAGATCCGAAGCTTCCGGTCTCGGCCGAAGACCGAAAGTGACGTCAATATGGCTTACCCTGTCGCGTTGCGCTACGAACACCCGTAGCTTTCTCAAAGGGGGAACTCCTTTGTCCTTTGTAAGTTCACCATTTTAAACACCCCTGTATGGAGTTGTAATACTCCTGACACTGCTTGTTACTAAAATGAAGACCTATAGCAGAGAGGGGGAGTATACCACCTGGGACTGCCCATAGGCATAGCCAAGTCTTCTTTCTGCCTAGTGTCGTACTCCTGTAGGGAGCAATATAGCCCTATGATTCTGAATAATGGAGAAGCCGTGTCTGTCAATGAACTCAGAGAAATTGATTTTACGGTAAGTCAAAAATCCCATTACCTCTCTGCTTCTCCCTAGCAAGTTCAAAGGGTAGAGGATTATAGGAGATTTGAGGCATAATATCTATGTTGGAGGTGCTCAGCAAGGTCTAGCATGCCTGTAAGTGGCTGCTCATGCTAGTATTATACCCTGTACTACAGGAAACAGCATTCAGAAGTTATTCACATAAGCCTTACACAGAAGATGTAAGATAATTTCCTATGTTATTCAGGTATACTTTCCACAGAAGATGTAATATATTTTCCAATGATATTCAGGTATACCTTCCATAGAAGATGTAAGATAATTTCCAATGTTCTGGTATCCCATTCACAGAAGTTGTAAGATAATTGCCTGTGTATGTCTGGAAATTACACTAGTGTGGTGTCAGGAGTGGTTTCAGGCTCCTGCAAGTTTAACTTTCCTTTAATTATTTAAAATAGCTGATAGCTTCACTCTTAGCCCCTGTTCACATTGAGTGCGGCTCTGAAATCGTGCGATTTCAAAGCTGCATCTCAGTCCCACTTCGGCTGTGACCCAAATCACCAAAAGTAGGGCAAGTACTACTTTTTCAAATTGATGCGGCACCTCAAATACGGCGTCGCATCAATTTGAAAACTGCCATTGCCGGCAAAAGGATGTAACTTGTCATGCGTTTTGACCTATCAAATGGCATGACAAATCGCTCCAATGTGAACAGGGGCTAAAGGGAGGTTTATTAACCTAAACAAAAGGAAAAATGTCAGCGCCTAATAATCAACAAAAAATAGCAGCTTGCAAACAGCGTGTACATACAAACACCAGTGAAGTATAAATAAAGGTTATGAAATAATATGATGAATACATTTCATCATATTATTTATTCAGCGCTGCAACCTTTATTTAGGTTTATTAACCTCCCTGGCGGTATTCCCGAATGTGGCTCGGGGTTAACCTTCAGTACCAAAAGCGGTAACCCTGAGCCACACTTGGGATTACCCCAGAATGTTACTCACCTTCCCTGCGATTCTGATGTCTCTTTCTGGCACATAGCTTGTGGAATTTGGGAAGTATATCATTTCCAACGGAGCGATGTGCCAGAGAGAGACATCAGAATCGTCACTGTCCTCACTTTCCGTACCTGATGACGAATTTTCCCACGAATCGCTATCGCTCAGTTCTTCAAGTAACTCAGTTTCGCTGTCGCTGTTTTCCAGTTCGTCTAAAAGCGCTTTTGTGCAATAAGAATGCTTTTTGGACGCCATGGTCGTTCTCTATTTTCCAGGCAGAAAGAACTGGAAAAGCACAGCAGGGCACTGGAAAAGCCACCATGTGCAATCCAGTGGTGAAAAGGCATGATACAGTGTAATCAGTTAGGATCACAGCTTTGTATCATGTCATTTAGTGTATTTACACTTTTGAATTTGCCGCCGGTTCCACCCCCCTGCATCGCAACGCTCGCAGGGAAGGGAACCGGAAGGCAAGTGCTGGCATCGGCCGAGCACACAGCGGGAGGACAGCGGAAGGATGCCAGGGAAGTTAAAGAGGAACTTCACTCTCTCAGTTAACATTGACTTTTTTTAATCCTTATGCTTCCAGTATTAGTAAATAGAATGGAAAGTATGCCATAAAGCATTAATAAAAATTGAGAACACTTCGGGTAGTCCATTTCTATCAAAATGGGAGCAAGACCTAGACCGCACTATAACTGATCAACAAAGTAAACAGATATTACAGCTAGTACACACTTCCTCTTTTTCTACACAATCCTCAGAACTAAATTATAAATTGCTGTCTAGATGGCATTATTCTCCTTGAAAGTTGCAGTCAATGTTTCCAGATTACTCGGCTCTCTGTTGGAGAGGTTGTGGAGAAGAAGCTTCTCACGCCCATATGTGGGGGTCATGCCCGGTTCTGCGCCCATACTGGTCCTATGTGTTGCATTGGATCAACATCATCAAGGGTTATCCAGTGATGGACGATCCCTGGGTGGTCCTTGTTTCATTGCTCAGGAGAACCAGTGGGTAGATATAAGCAATCTATTATCCCTCATCTATTAGATGCGGTGAAATCTCTAATTCCGAAACTATGGAAAAAGCCTTCCACCCCCACTGTCCAAATGTGGCTAGAACGAGTCGCACAAGCAGCACGGATGGAGGATCTTTCTTTGACCTTAAAGTGGAGTTCCACCCTAAAATGGAACTTCGGTCCATCTTCTTGCTCCGGGTCACCTGAAAAACAAATGGATACTCGCAATTTTTTTTTCACTTACCTTGTTTTAGAAGAAAATATACTTACCTTACTTCCTCTTCCTCCCTCTGCGGCCACGGCCTGCCACCGTCACTTCCTGGCTTGCAATGATTCCTGGGAGCTTAATGTCATCGCTCCCAGAAATCAATGCGGCTGCACCGGCCCCGACGTCAGTTCCGGTGCAGGCGCGTCATACCTTGCTAAACAGCTTCTGGGCATGCCCAGAAGCTGTGCAGGGATGACGCTGCCGCCCCGGAAGTGACGGCGGGGCCGGGGCAGTGCATCGTGGGACCGAAGAGGACAGAAGAGGACGCAGAAGAGGATCGCGCTGGCTTCAGCTGCCCACACCTGAGATGGCAGCGCTGGACAAGAAATTTTCAAGGTAAGTATCTCTTCTAAAAAGTAAGTGCAACCTGGGACAGTTCAGAGGCTATCCATTGTGGAATGCACTAGCTCTGACTTTCCGAGGGGTATTTTTATGTAATTTGTTTTTGTTTTAGGTGGAACTCCGCTTTAAAAGATCAAGCTCATACATATCTTAAAAGATGGGCCGGTTGGCTCTCCTTTATATGTTCATTGGAATATATTGAAATCATGTCATCTAATACAAATATTCCGATCTAAGAAACCTATAGAGGTCACAGGATGATACTCCTTCCCCTTCCCTTCTCCTATCCTTCCCTTACCCCTCTCTCCAATCATAATTTTTTTTTTCTTTTTATTTAGACATGATTATATAGAAGCTTGGTGTATCAGCTAGTTCTAAACATGTCACATATTTTTGATATGGTTATTTGACTTGTTAATTGAACAATAATTTAACTTTCACATGTAATATGTCCTACCTACACGGCAATATGATTTGTTATTTGATATACCCACACATCACATTGTGTTATGCCAATATGGTTATATTTTGTATTTGTGGTTTTTGTAATATTTTTTTTATTTTTTTTCTTTCTTTTTCTCTTTTGCTGGAAAATGCCTTGTTTTTCAATAAAAAAATTATTAAATAAAAAAAAGGAAAGTATGCCATAAAAACTTGTTTTAAACTTTTTTGTATACATTTTTCAATTACTTTCTGGTTTCCAGGCCTAGGAAAATAAAATCATACATCTCGGGAGTCCTCCGGAGGGGAGGAGGGATTTACTCAACTAGGCACACCCTTCTGCTTGCAGGCCTGAGCTAAGGGCAGATAGATTCCAGGAAATAAATGCAACATGAATCATCTGCCCTTACTCAAGAAGTGATTTCCCAGCAAAATAAAGAATGGATACATGGATAGATGGGGGAGTTTGCTTTGAATAATAAAAGTGAATTAAATAGCGTTTTTGGTTTAAGGTGCTCAGATGCAGTATATTTCCACTTAACTGATTTAAGAAGATAAAACATGAGATGATAAAACCTATATTTCTCTTGAATATTTATTCCTACTTTTTGTGATAAAACTAACTTGTACAGTATTTGTCCCGTTATGCTAACCCCTCTTTTGTATCTCATTTTGCTAGCTACATCCACTTTATTACATAATTACATTTTCTGAATGGCATTAACTAACTGTCAGTCTGTTTTCTTTCTTGCCAGTGTTCCACTAGAAGGAAAGGAAAGTGTTTGCAAAGCAGACGTAGTACCTATATTCGTACAGCTCCTGGAAGATGAGGATGCTGAGGTCAGAGCCAATGCTGCAGGGGCTTTGATGTTCACTACCATTACTACTCAAGGTAGGACATTTCTCCTTTGGTGGTATGATAGTTCTGCATTGTTTCCCAGCATGCTCTCATTGGTACTTCTTTTCTGCAGGGAAATATGCTGCTCTTCATTCTGGAGCCATTCCGAAATTGCTAGTTCTTGTGAAAGATAGTCACAGCAAGGTGCGACTAAACTGCATCAAGGCATTAACCACCCTGTCTGAAACACCTGAAGGTCGCAAAGTTCTCCAGCCGGATGTGAATTTAATCCAGGAATGTCTGAGCGACTCCAGTGAAGCAGTGAGCAGAGCAGCTGCTATAGCAGTACAAGTCATACAGTGGAAACCCTGAGCAAAGCACTATAATGGTGCATAGGCATATTACTGTGTCCAATTCACTGATCCTAATTGTGATTTCCATAAGAAACACTGAGGTTTATTTGTTAAAGCTGGAGAGTGCAAAATCAGGCTCACTTCTGCATAGAAACCAATCAGCTTTGAACCTCAGCTTGCTCAGTTAATCTTTGGCAATAAAACCTGGAAGCTGATTGATTTCTATGCAGAAGTGAGCCCGATTTTGCACTCTACAGCTTAAGGAAATAACCCCCACTTGATCCTTAGGTGTAAATTTGTTAAGAAATTATCAAGTTGTTGCCTACGCTATACAAAGGTTTTCAAAAAGTTTTGATATAAAGTTCTACTTTAACTTACTCTTGGGCACCCTGCATCCTCCTCTTACTGAGGAAGGGGGTTAAACCTGGCGCACAACTGGGAAAAGATAAGTGTCCAAAAAACAAAAAAAAAAAAAAAAAATATATAACAACAAACGCTTCCGCACACTCCAATAGCCAACTTGTACTAATAAACGAGCACACTGACTAGATGGTATAAATTAAATAAGAAGAGTCCTTATATAAAGAGTCCATCTACATACGTATCCATGCACCACACTCCGCAGGCTGCTCTGCAAACAAGTAGAAGGGGCTTGTGATGAGCTGCAGGGAGAAAACAGGCGCCACACTGAGTGCAGTATGTCAGGATCATATGTTTAATATATCAAATGAACAGGTACTCACAAACGGTATGATAAAAACAGCATAGCAATATGTGACAGGGAAATCCCAGTGTCCAGATTCAGGATGGCACTAGCGGTCTCGAAGCCCTGGGTAGTAGCGAGTGGAGAATCGACACTTCCCATATGCTGGGGACACAGCGCTGGCCGTCCTGACGTCACTTCCGGGATACGTACTGGCGCCGGCGACGCGTTGTCGGAGCATGCGCTCCTTCTTCAGGCCGATAATGCGCCATTTTGGACGAGGGCTTAAATAGACAGAAGGGCTGAGCCAGCTGGGTCCTAAAGAGTGCCATAATTCTGACTCAAAAGGAAGAAGCCTGCTATAACACTGAACTGAAACGAAGTGTATTATAGACAAACAACCAAAGCAGTGGTCAACTGGAATGCAGTTATCAAGAAACACTTACATCACATTACATATGTATATATATCCCCATATTGTTACACACAGGAATATATTATCATAATATAGTGATATAATTTAAATAATTTATTATAAAACCAAATATATAAAAAATCAAATATATAAAAATATATATATATACGTATCCCGGAAGTGACGTCAGGACGGCCAGCGCTGTGTCCCCAGCATATGGGAAGTGTCGATTCTCCACTCGCTACTACCCAGGGCTTCGAGACCGCTAGTGCCATCCTGAATCTGGACACTGGGATTTCCCTGTCACATATTGCTATGCTGTTTTTATCATACCGTTTGTGAGTACCTGTTCATTTGATATATTAAACATATGATCCTGACATACTGCACTCAGTGTGGCGCCTGTTTTCTCCCTGCTCCTCTTACTGAGGGACTCTGAGTTAAGCAATCCTGTGCCTAATAGCTGTGCATGGTTGTACCTGTATTTTCTTGCTAACTGAAGGGAAGCAGTTTACCCAAATTTGATTAATAATGTTTTACAATAAATCTGAAAAACATTAAAAATGACTCAGACTCCAGTTTATGTATTCTGGAAGGAATCCAGATTGAATTCCTGAGCATAAAGGCTATGTCCACCTTCAAAACCTATATTTAGGGTGTAACAAAGTGCCAAGAGGAATACAGCAATGCACAGGTATGTTCTGCCTTTATTTCCTCTGAAAAAGGGCATGCCAGGCTGTTAGAGCACATGCAAGTTGATGTAAGTATAAAAATATGTTTATTTAAGAATTAGGCTTTTTGTACTTATGCTATTATCACATACTGTATGGCTAGTATGCTGCTGTTTACATAATGTGGATCTGTTTAGGTTGACCACAATTTACTCCTTACTTTTTGTTTGGCTTGTTTTTACTGTCAGTCCATGATAAGTTTATAATATATAACCTGCTGTTGTGACTCACATTTCTCTGTAGTTTTCCTAGCAATCTGGACAGGTGATTATATGGGAATAAAGTGCGTCAAAGGTATTCTTATCACATAAATGAGTCTTGTATCTTGTAGAGTAGTTTTTACTATGCACAAGGAGATCAATGTACTAATCATAATTTTTTTACCAAATATCTAAGTAGGGTGATGATAGTGAGGCCTAATGAAGGCTTTAAAATAAATAAAAAAACAGATGAATGCAATGCTGTACCCTCCATGTGCAAGATGAGTACATACGTTTTCAAAATGGCAGCAAAATGTTGTACGCATCCTGGGCACACAGGCTGCACAGATGTAACTTAAAAGGAACAGAATAAGAAAGAAAACCAGCATAGACTTATGTAGGTGTATCTTCTTTTATGTACACTGTTTACATATGTAGCACTGCCACAGTAGAAGTCGCTGATAATTTTGGGTCCTTTGCTCTTGTCTGGCCCTATGTGAGGCCTCACCCTCGCTGAGCCCACCAGAATACCTTGCCTGGAAACACCTGGCAGAAGCACAAGAATTATACACACCACCGTTTAAAAAGATAAGCAGACTTTATAAGCAAATTAAGATCACAAAAATCACAAAGTACATGAAAATCAGTATGCATAAACACAACAGTATGGGTACAGCGTACTCTACAGGGGTACCTTTAAAAGCCATATCCCAGAGTGTGAACAGTAGCTCTCCGTATGAGATCAAGTGACCAGAGGTGTTAGCTAAGAGGGGAAGCAGGCTATGTCAAACAAAGGGACTAGGTTTAGGTCTTCAAACTTAAAGGAGTTGTAAAGTCAGAAGGCTTTTTATCTTAATGCATTCTATGCAGTGGCGGCTGGTGCTCCATGGGTCGGGGGGGGGCGGCAGACGGACCTGACCACGGTCCCCTGCGTCTCCTCCCTCCTCCTTTGCCAAAAGGATGGCTTCTCCTTTCGGCTAATTGGGAAACGGGTCTAAGGACTACCTAATGGACGGCCGTCACTGATTCTTTGCATTATGATAAAAAACCTTTTGTGTGTAGCAGCCCCCCCAGCACCCCCTTATACTTACCTGAACTCTTTCTCTCTCGAGCGATGTGCACGAGTCCCTCGGACGTCTGGGACTCTCTCTCCTGATTGACTGAGACACAGCCGCAGGGCCATTGGCTCCCGGGGCTGTCAAGCAAAGTCAGTTAGCCAATCAGGAGAGAGAGGAGGCGGTGGCGAACTACAGCTCCGTGTCTGAATGGACACAGGGAGCTGCAGCTTGGCTCGGGTGCCCTCACAGCTAGCTTCTTGCTGTGGGGGTACTCAATGGGAGGGAGTGGCAAGGAGCAGCAACGAGGGACCTGAAAAGAGGAGGATTCGGGCTGCTCTGTGCAAAACCTACTGCACAGAGAAGGTAAGTATACCATGTTAGTTATTTAAAAAAATAGACTTTACAATAACTTTAAACTTTGTAATAGAACACAATCCTGCCCTCAAGATAGATAGAGTAACAAGGGAAAGTCTCATTCTGCCAGCTACATTGGCGCCCTTTAAAACCGTTGGTGCCCAGGGTAATGGAGATGAGTCAATAGGTTGCGTTTAACAACAGTATATTATACAGGTTGGGTTTAGAATATATGTAAATTCCTTTATGGTACCAGGTTCAAAGGGTAGGGCAAGCACAGATGTAGCAGCTGTGGTGTAGGAGATTAGGATGTTATGTGGCAATAGCAGTCAGATAGGGCACAAGAACAAAGTCAGGACTCTGGAAGACCAGTGGACTTATGCTCTATGGATAGCTCTGTCAGCCATAGAGTAACGATGAAAGTAGCAACAGGTGTGATAAGTCTCTGAATGTAGAATGTCAATGGGTGGCAATAGTTTGTTAATGGGTCTGGGCTGAAGGGAGTTTTAAACCTCAGACATCAAATATGAACAAAGCATATCCCGTGTGTACTTGTCTCAATTAAAAGCACTAGGTGTGAGTTCTGTCTGCTCTGGTATTCGCATGAATTCCTTCTATCACATTTTCCTGACATCAAGAGAAAAAAAAGGTGTAATTTTAGCTCTCCGCTCCTTTTTGTTTTACAGATAAACAGGTACAACTTAAACAGGAGGATTTGTTTCATCTTTGTATATCACTTGAGGCCAGTCACTTCACTGGGTGAATGTAAGGGTTTATAACCACTTTAACAAGTGGTAGTAACTGAAATATGGGTCTGAAAGCCTCTCAGAGGCTTAATTTCTCATCAATCTTCTGGTAGCAATAGATGCACTGTACGATGTTGGCCCCCTTATCCAGCAGTACAGTGAAAGCGGCAGCTGATGTGATGATGACTCTTAAAGCAATTCTGGATGCAGGTGTTCCGAGTCACTGATGCTGCTAGAGGCACTATCCGGTTCAGCATCTCAGTTCTGGAGTCCAGGGAATCCAGCACAGCAGCCCACTCCCTGGGCACAGTACAGCTCTCCCCGGTCCTCTGTGGTTGGCATGCTTCTCCAACTGCCCCGGCTCTTTCCCACGCTTTTTCCTATATCTGACCCCTCCTGCTAAATGTGTCCATGGGCATTGTGATTGTGGTCCAAGGATGGTTATAGCTGAAATCCTCTTCTGAGACTGTATCCCTCAGACTGGTCCTGTGTAAAGTCAATCATGGCTAGATAAGACATAACTGGCATTGCTATCTTGTGGACAAAGAATGTTCAACAATCAGTAACATTGCCCAGTGTTATACATATTATTGTAATTTTCTGTAGAGGAGGGAAGGAATGGGGCACACTGCTAGTTCTTACATAGATACATGATATGAAGATAGATGTTTTCTCAGTGTAGCGCTATTTTGATCACTCTTGGCAGCTACTGGGGTATGATGACGCCACCTGTGTAATATTTATGAGCAGAGTCTATATAATCTGTGTGATCAGGACAGGATTTATAGTAAGCGCCAGTGCCTCCACTCAATCAGGGCTTGTGATTAGCAAGTGAAATCCCAATTGAGAAAACATATCCATATAGAGAGTAATCCACACCGCATAGTGTTTAAATGTCCATGTATTGAAGAAATAACATTCAGTGAACCATACAACATAAGATATTTTCCTCATAGGAACATTAAATCATTAGCAGTGTCTCTGTGTGTCTCAGTGAGGGGATGTTACAGCACTTACAGTCTGTTCTCTCAGCAGGAATTTATGTGTCTCCTCATGTGCTCTCTTTTGTCCAGTCTTACCCAGAAATCCTTGCTCTGCACTTTTTGATGACCTCATCCTTCTTGCAGAGAGAGAAAGAAAGCACAGCAGCCATATTGACAAAGGGCAAAACAAACACTGCATAACAGGAATACACAGTTGAAAGATGGGCAAAGAAATTATCACATCACTACATCAGCATCAGGAATCATGCTTGAGAATGTTCACCTACAGTATGAATCTGTTGATATAGATTGTGGAAATATCAGTAATAGTGTTGCCGTAATTTGAAGTTCATGTTTTTGCAGCTTGTAGAGTTTCCACTTTATTCACTTTGTTGTCCTGGTTTTTCTGCCTCTGTTGCAGTTACATTTGATGAATTCAAATTTCTCCTTGCCTTTTTTTTTTTTTTTTTACAGCTGCTGTGTTGAAAAACTGTGATGTGAGTTAACTACCCATATGCAATTCAATTATATTATAGCGGAATTGAAAAAAAATGCTGACAGGTAGAATTTTTATGACAGAAGAGACTTTCTCTGCCTGTCATTGTTAACCACCTACCGACTTCTCACAGTAAATATCCTGCAAGTGGGTGGCAAGTACATGCACAGTCCCGCACATGTATGTGACCGCATGTGCGCTCCCCCTGCCAACCTGTGCTATGATTGGACACAGCACATGTTTAGCAGCAGATTTCAGCCAATGATTTCAGCTGAAACCCGCTGATTGGCTGTGGCCAATCACTCACAGAGTTCTGTGTTTACAAACACACAGAACTCTGGGTGCATAGGAACAGCAACCTGGCTGTGTCTTCTCCCTGAAAAGCAGGGAGAAAAAACAATATCAGAAAGTAAAAGCAGCACATATTACACACATTACACATTGTTAGGCAAAAAGGTAACCTATTTCCTTTATCTGGGGGAACAAGAGACCTAGGGTGAACAGACGAACGCTTTTGACTCCCAGAAGCAGGGGTGGCCTGGGGGTGCCAGATTTAATCAAGTACTACTATGCTGCACAACTGGCCCAATTGGCAAAATTACACTGCCCCCATCCTATTTGGATGCAGCTGGAGGCGCACTCTGTTTCAGACAAACAGATATCTAATTTATTGTGGCAACCGCCTAAAGAGCGCCCCCCCCATATTATGCCCGTCCCTGGGACAGATTGTCCAAGGCCCATAACTTTAAATCGCTTCACACCACCCTAGCTCCTGTGCTCAACAATAGCGGGTTCCCCCCGGGTCTCTCTCCCAGACCTTTCATGTGGTGGACAAATAAGGGGCTCATACGAATAGCTGACTTTTGCAATCATAGGGGCATTCTGACAAGGACACTGATTGAGAAATACGCCTTACCTATGTCTGAATTTTATCGCTTTAACCAAATTGTGCACTACTTACTCACTCTATCCCAGCTTTCTGATATCACGACTATGACTCCCATGGAATATCTCTGTCGGAAATATGACAAGCTTCACGGCTATATCTCCGTACTTTACAATATATTGTCTGATTCTTCTGTTAAGTTGTCATATATGGTTCAGTGGGAGGCCGACATACAAGAAAGCATTGAGCTGGTCGACTGGCGACTTATGGCTCAGGACGCCTCCAGATCGCTAATTAATACTTCAATTATTGAAGCGAACTACAAAGTATTGCTGCGCTGGTATATGGTACCAACGCAAATTTCGAAATATGTACCTGGCGCACCTTCCTTGTGCTTCCGTGGCTGCGGTCAGGAAGGAACTATGTTCCATATCTGGTGGCAATGCCCTAAGGCACGCCGCTACTGGATAAGGGTGTATAATTTTATCTACACCCTTACGCAAATTAATCTGACTAAATCCCCACAACAGGCTTTATTAGGCCTGAAGGTGGCTGCCAACACGGGGCTCAGTGAAGGCTTATTACGTTTATTTCTTGGAGATCTCCTGTCCTGCCGTTCGCACAGCTCCGACATAAACTTACGTGGATTATGCTCAATGAACGTATGTCGGCCATGCTGAATGACAAAATGAAACAGTTTGATAAAGTATGGGAGCCGTTACATTGGCGGCCTTGGACTTGGGACACGGCAGTGGGCTGTCTGTGGGGCTGATGTTGGGAGGGGTTCTCCCCTTTTTTATTACTTCCCACATTTTTTGCCCCTATTCCTCATTGTACTCTGTTGTTTGCATTCCCAATGCTTGTTCTCGTTTGATATTGTTCTGTTTCATGTGGAACTGTTCAGAGACTTCCTACTCTCCCCAGGCTGCGGTGCATAGCGGCTGCCTACACTGTGAATGTCAATTTTCTACTTTTTTATTCTGTAATTGCAGTAGGACAATTGTAACTGTTGTACCTATGTTAATGGTATTATTTTCTATACCTTCGATGTTCTATTTTTCACGGAAAATTCAATAAAAATTATTGCAAAATAAAAGGTAACCTCTTGATTTTCAGATGTTAACCCCTTCCCAGCCATTGTCATTAGTAGATTGTCAGTGTATAGCATTACCACTAATCACTGTATTAGTGTCACTAGCGACGTTAGTGTCATAGATCGACCCTCCCAGATAGTGCCTTTTCGCACCAGATTGCCCGCCACCCTGTCACAGTTACACTATAAGTCTCTGATCCCTGAAACTACAATATAGCTCAGAGGTGCCCAACCTTTTGAAGAGTGAGGGCCACTTAAGCGACTTGGTAAAATGGAGCAGGCGGATGATAGGTTTGTGTCCACTCTGCATATGCAGAGCAGACACGGACACAGCCCGCTCTACTCTATGGGCCCTCTGATCCAATCCACCCAGATGGAAGGGGACGGATCCCCTTCTGTTTTTTTTTTTTAGCGTATCGGATTAGTGGGTGACACACCATTGAGGTGAATAGAGGGTCCAATTGAGTCCGCCAGGAAAAAGGACAGGCGGACCGAATCGGATGGATCTTGTGAAACGGGCCTAAGGCTGCTTTTAAACTGATGCACTGTAGTTTACCTGTACCACGGCTGCAGCGCAGTGCACCGGTGGCTTTCCTGCAGGTTAGCTGCACTTTGCCATAGAATTCTATTATATCCTGCAGGTATGGTGCACTTTGTAAAAGTGCACCATCGCACCAAAACTCCTGAATGCAGGAGTTTTGGTGCACTTTTCATAAGCGCACCCAACTCACAGATAGTAATAGAAGTCTATTGCTCAGTGCAGATAGCCCGCAGGAAAGCCACTGGTGCACTGCGCTGCAGACGTGGTACAGGTAAACTACAGTGCATCAGTTTAAAAGCAGCCTTAGGCCCTTTTAAAAGATCGGTATGATCGGGTTCGCCTAAGTTTGAAAGCAGCCCAGAGAAACCAGTGCAGAACTAGAACAGATATGCCCATTGCTATGTGATTTTTATTAAGAAACTGACCTTTAAACACAATCTTTACATCAGGAATCACCCTGAAGGTATTACCGGCTGTTGCAGTTAAGGACGGAGTGCATTTGATATCACTCTGCCTGTGACAGGAGCCGGTGTTCTGTCAGAATACAGCTACCTATCAGATTCTGCTACCGGAAGTGACGTACGGACTAGAACAACTTACTGCGCATGTGCCATGCGTTCCAACATGGCCGCTATGCGTTTCAATAGGTTTCCTAATGTGACAGAACACGAAGCAGAGGCTGTCATCTTCTTACAACTACAACTGTACGCTGTACAGGAAGCATCAGCTCTGCTCTCTACTGCAGCTGCATGCTTTCTCTACCGCTGGCTTCATTCTCAACACTGAAGGTCTGGGATGGCAGGTCAGGTATCCGCGATCTTGGTTTGCCCACCTGCCATCCCAGAGCAGGAGGTCATGGGACTCATCAGAGGGCCAGCGATTGGGCACCCCTGGTAAAGAGTCTATAGCAAAAAATTCTAGTGTACAGCTGCAAGAAAAAGTATGTGAACCCTTTGGAATGGTATGGAGAATGAAATGTTGCCATGTTTTTATTGAACACACCATTTAAACATTCACAGTGCAGGTGTAAAAAGTATGTGAACCCTTGGATTTAATAACTGGTTGAAGCTCCTTTGGCAGCAATAACTTCAACCAAATGGTTCCTGTAGTTGCAGATCAGACATGCACAAGGGTCAGGAGTAATTCTTGACCATTCCTCTTTACAGAACTGTTTCAGTTCAGCAATATTCTTGGGATGTCTAGTGTGAATCGCTTTCTTGAGGTCATGCCACAGAATCTCAATCGGGTTGAGGTCAGGACTCTGACTGGGCCACTTCAGAAGGTGTATTTTCTTCTGTTTAAGCCATTCTGTTGTTAATTTACTTCTATGCTTTGGGTCATTGTCCTGTTGCAACACCCATCTTCTGTTGAGCTTCAGCTGGTTCTCCTTCTAAATGTCTTGATAAAACACCGTTAATTTGTACCCACGTTTGAGGCAGTAATAACTGCCCATTTGCCTGCAATGGTTCAGGTGTTTCTTTTTTATTATGTTTTGTGTATAGTCTGTTTTTTTCCTTTTTTTAGGTTTTCTTTTCTTTTCTTCCTCTTCCCCTTCCTTATCCTATTACCCTTCCCTTCCCTTCCAGAAAGACAAATTTTAGGAATCCTAGGGGTATACTTGGAGAAATGGTTTGATAAGAATACAGATAGCTGTATAAAGCAAATTTGGGTACAAAAAATGTTGAAAGTAAGAGATCCTAGCGGCAAAAGAGTAAATGGTTTACATATCTAATGCCATTGACTATTGTTTCTATAAACACTAAAGGCCTTAATAGCCCCTATAAAAGAGTGGCGCTATTGAAGGAATCTAAATCGCATCAAGCTGATGTAATTTTTGCTCAGGAGACACGTTTTGCTGCCTCTAAAGCTGGATACACACTATCCAACTTTTGTTGTTAGATTTCCTTCAGATTTACCTTTTCTATGTAGTGCAAGGGCCTGCCAGATTGCATACAAATTGAAATTGTTTAGGTTTGACCTCATATTATATGGTTTTGGTAAGTCTAAAGGAAAAAGTCTTCAGAAAATCTTATAGTGTGTATGGCCTATAAGTGTCCACTCTTTCAGTTTGAACATTTTCCACACATATTTATGGCTAATGGTCCAAAAAAGACGTGTGGAGTCCTGATTGCGATTCGGGATTCAGTTAAATTTGAACATATCTGCACTACACAAGATCCCTTGGGACGATATATAATATTAATATGCAAACTCAATAACTCAAGTTTTACATTGTTAAATCTCTATGCTCCAAATACAGGCCAACGTAGATTCTTATCACCTCTATTAAGTAAAACCATGGAGGTGAGGAAAGGGGCTTTAATGATTGGAGGGGACTTTAATACAATCTTAGACACAAATTTAGATACTTCAAACCCCACTAGAAGAACAACGCAGTCTATACTCCCTCTAATGGCAAAATATTAACTATTTGATATTTAGCGCTCTATACATGGAGCTGAAAGAGATTATACTTTTCTTTCTCCTGTTCATTCTGTTTACTCTCTAATAGACTTTTTCCTTACAGACAAGAGGATGCTACAAAATATTTAAAGAGCTGAAATTGGTATGGCTGGATGGTCTGACCATGCACCGATTATTTTGACGGTGGATGACAAATTGTCTAAAACTCTGTCCCCGCGATGGAGATTAACCACTTTACCTCCGCTCACATGGAGGCTACTGCGGCAAAGTGCCGCGATCCCGTCCAGCGACGTAGACCTACGTCGCTGGACTCCGCCCCTTGTGGGCGGCGCTCGCGCGCCGCCGGAGGCTCGCTCCCGCTGTGTTCATTCACAGCGGGAGTCGGGCCAGCGGAGGAGCAGCGGCGAGGATCGACGGGTATCGAGTCTGGAGATCCGCCCGCTGTGTGTAAACACAACGGGCGGATCTCCATAGTGACAGGGACTGACAGATCGGAGTGTTCAGCATAGCTGGACATCCGATCTGTCCTTCTGTCACACAGTCACCTCCCCCCCCACACGTCAGTAAGCACCAGGCATACATTAACCCCTCCCTCTCCAATAAAATTAACCCCTTCCCTGCCAGTGTCATTTTTACAGTAACAGTGCATATATATAGCACTGATTACTGTAGAAATGTCACTGGTACCCCCAAAAGTGTCAAAAATGTCAGTCAAGGGTCCGATCTGTCCGCCGCAATGTCGCAGTCCCGCAAAAAAAATCGCAGATCACCGCCATTACGCGTTAAAAAAAAAACACCAAAAATTACAGAAATCTTTCCCTTAGTTAGTAAACGCAATAACTTTTGCGCAAACCAATCAAAATACGCTTATTGCGATTTTTTTTACTAAACATAGGTAGCAGAAAACAAATTGGCCAAAAATTTAAAAAAAATTAGATTTTTACATTTTTTTTGGGGGGAATTTCATATAAAAAAATGTGAAAAATATTGTTATTTTTTCAAAATAAACGCTCTTTTTTTGTTTATAGCGCAAAAAGTAAAAATCGCACAGGTGATCAAATACCACCAAAAGAAAGCTCTGTTTGTGGGAAAAAAAGGACGTAAATTTAGTTTGGGTATGGCGTCGCACGACCGCGCAATTGTCAGTTAAAGTCGCACAGCGCCGAATCGCAAAAAGTGGCCTGGACGGAAGACAGCAAAATCCTCCGGTGGTAAAGTGGTTAAATACATCATTACTTCAGAATATCGATCTGTGCCAAAGAATGACTCCTGAACATAGGGAATACTTTAAATATAATGACAATTCAGAAGTTAACAAATTTGTATTATGGAATGCGTATAAAGCATACATGAGGGGCATTTTGATTAAAATGTCATCATATATTAACCGCCAGAGGGAAAAAAAGATATCAAGAGATATTCTTGATAGCATAGCCATGGGGGAAAAAAACAAATAAAGAAAATCTTACTTCACAATGTACACAGACTATACTGAAACTTAGACAAGAACTAAGGTTACTTTTGTTAAATAAACAGGAATATCACCTGAAGGTCCTTAAAGCTAAAGAATATGGCCTGGGTAATAGGGTGGGATGTTGGTTAGCTAAAAAAGTGAAATCTAAACAACTTAGTAACAAAATAGAAGCACTTCTACACCCTCATTCACATAGAAGGTTAACAAATCCTAGAGATATTGCCAACACCTTTGCAGATTATTATCAGTCATTATATGATCTTCAAAAGGATACAACTATCCCCCAACCTACCACAGAGATCATCTCAAACTATTTGGCACAGATTTCATTACCTAAACTTACAGAGGATCAATTGAGCTCAATATCCCAACCATTCTAAACTCAGGAAATTAGCTCAGTCATCATCAAACTCCCCAATCAGAAATCACCGGGGGAGGACGGGTTTCCCAATGAATTCTATAAAAGTTTATCTACAGAAGTAGCTCCCCACCTAAAATCAGTATTTGAATTAGCACCTTCCACCGGTACATTCCCATCGGAAATGTTGAATGGATTAATTGTCAATCCCCAAGCAAAAAAAGGATACTGAGGACCCTTCATCTTATAGGCCAATTGCCTTATTAAATGCAGATATTAAAATCTTTGCCAAGCTTTTGGCAAGTAGACTGCAGAAGTTTTTACCCCAGTTGGGACATGCAGACCAGGTGGGATTTGTGCCAGGACTGCAGGCTCCTGATGGCACAAGAAGACTTTTGAATCTGCTGACACGGATGGGATCCTGTCGGACGCCTTCCCTGCTACTTTCTTTGGATGCGGAGAAGGCGTTCGACAGGATCCATTGGGGATATTTGGAGGCAGTGCTGCATAAATTTGGGATTGTGGGTTGGTTAGAAAAAATATAATGGCTCTTTATTCCAGACCAACAGCAAACGTACTTATATCGGGAATATTATCTAAATCGGTTGGGATAACTAATGGGACTAGGCAGGGATGTCCCCTCTCACCAGTTGTCTTTGCGTTGCTTATGGAGCCTTTTGCTCAGAGTATTAGGAGCAACGCGAAAATAACAGGGTGGAAAGTTGCTGAAGTTGAACATAAGATTAGCTTATTTGCTGACGATGTCATGTTAATCATTACAAATCCAGCGTCATCTTTAATAGAAGTAGAGAAAATGATAAATGATTTTAGTGCAGTATCATATTACAAATTAAATATTACAAAATCACAGATTATGGGTGTTAATGTTCCCACGTCAGTACAGAAATATATAACCGGAAAATTCTCCTTTACATGGTCTTCGTATATACCATTTTTGGGGATTAATTTAACTTCATCTATTATAATTATAAACCCTTTCTGGAGACTTTGTCATGACAAATTGGAGAACTTAAGGTTCAAGATTTGACTGTAGCAGGCAGAGTGGCTATGTTAAAAATGATTATACTTCCCAAACTACTTTATTTGTTTCGTACTTTGGCAATTCCCTTACCACCCCAATATTGTGTCTCTGTTCAAAAGTGCTTCAATCAAACTATATGGCAAGGAAAACCACCCCGATGTGCGTCCCTCATTATGAGGAGACATAGGAGACATGGAGGGATGGGAGTTCCTTGGGTTTCTGCATATTATAAAGCATCTGTATTAGATCAATTGAAATATTGGTGGACGCTTGTGCAGCATAAATTGTGGCTGGGATTAGAGGCGGATGATTGTAATAAAGAAAATCTTAGGACCACAATGATAGCTGTAATGATTGGAGCTGTTGTGCCCAATATCCAATCTATTACAGTGCAAACTGCCTATACAACGTGGGCAAAAGTATTTTGTTCACCTCCCGAATATGGGGCGACATGTGAATTCCCTACTCCCCTGTCAGTTCTCACGTACTTCATCCCAAATTTTGATATAAAATTGTGGTTGAGAAAGGGGGTTAATTGCTTGAAAGATCTGTATAATGAAACAGGGATTCATCCCTTTGAATATTTTGTCCACCAGTATAGAATTCCGCTGTCAGCTTTTTTGAGCTATTATCAAATATTTTCCTTTCTACGGAAAAATAGCCTTCCTTCATATGTTAAATTACCAATTTCTATATACAAGTTGTATCAAGCACCCTTGGCTACTGCCAACGGTATTTCAGTTATTTATGATATATTGAACAAGCATAACACCTATTCTAAAGCCACTACTGTTCTTAAATAAGAAAGATTACTGGGGAAATCTTTCCCGGAAACTAACTGGCTAAAAGCTTTTGCTGCCACATATGCTTCCTCAAAATGTACTAATCATTGGGAATTATATCAAGACTTTACATTTTTGGTATTTGACCCCCACTAAACTTTCCAAATTTTACCCCTTAACTCCAGCATTTTGTTGGAGAGAGTGTGGTGAACAAGGGACGCTATTCCATATAGTTTGGGATTGTAAATCGATTAGAGCATTTTGGAACAAAATATTCTCTATGATCTCAGAAGTTGTGGAAAAAAAACATAATTCCAAGTCCTGAGATGGCGATCTTGCATCTAAATATCCATGAGATACCTATCGAGTAGTGGTCTTACATCTTTTTTATTAGCGGCAAAACTCTTAATCACAAGAAGATGGAAATCTCAGGAGATACCATCCCCATCTGATATTGTTACATTACTTAATCAGCAATGTGAGATGGAAAAAATTATGGCTACTATAAGTTCGGCGAAGAAAATATTTGTAGTTGGATGGAATCCATGGCTAAACAATCTAAGATGTATGGTGACAATGGATTAGATAAGGTATGTGTGTTAATGTAAGGATTGCTTAGTAGGAATGAATTTATTGATCATGAGGTAAAACGTGAATGGGCTATGGGGAACAGGTCTCTCTTTTATTATAAGATCGTCGTCTAGTGGAAACCCCATTGTTTGACGGTTAAACTGAGTTGGATGGAAGGTTCCCCTTTCCTATTTCTCTCCCTGTCCTTTCCTCCATGTTATGATCAATAATTTTATTGCAACATTTTATGTTGATATTTTTTTGTTTTGTTTTCTGTGTATGTGTATTATTATTTTTTTGGAAAATTACAATAAAAGAGATATTGAAAGAGAAAAAAAAATGTCTTGATAAACTTGGGAATTCATTTTTCCTTCGATGATAGCAATCCGTCCAGGCCCTGACGCAGCAAAGCAGCCCCAAACCATTATGCCCCCACCTCCATACTTCACAGTTGGGATGAGGTTTTGATGTTGGTGTGCTGTGCCTCTTTTTCGCCACACATAGTGTTGTGTGTTTCTTCCAAACTCAACTTTGGTTTCATCTGTCCACAGAATATTTTGCCAGTACTGCTGTGGAACATCCAGGTGCTCTTGTGCAAACTGTAAACATGCAGCAATGTTTTGTTTGGACAGCAGTGGCTTCCTCTGTGGTATCCTCCCATGAAATCCATTCGTGTTTAGTGTTTTACGTATTGTAGATTCGCTAACAGGGATGTTAGCATTTGCCAGTGACTTTTGTAAGTCTTTAGCTGACACTCTAGGATTCTTTTTCATCTCATTGAGCAGTCTGCGCTGTGCTCTTGCAGTCATCTTTACAGGACGGCCACTCCTAGGGAGAGTAGCAGCAGTGCTAAACTTTCTCCATTGATAGACAATTTGTCTTAAGCCCCGTACACACGTACCGATCGTCGGCGAACGATCGGCCGTCTTTTGTCCAGGGCTGTCGGTGTCTGTTGAAAAGTGCAAAAGACTGCACAAGAATTTTGTCCGCCGACTACAGCCGACTGCAGAAGTGATGTCATGTGATGGTTAACTTTCCCTGTGTTTTTCCTTTTCTGAGCATGCCCAGTCTTGCAAATCTGCGGTCTGTCTGCCGAAATCTGTACTGACTGGCGAACAATCGGCCGCTCTGGTGTTCGCATACAAAAATTTTAATGCTTGCATGACAGATTCTTTTCGGCCGAATGTGCGCTGTCGGCTGTCAGAGGCATCATACTAACAAGCCTACAATCGGCAGATCGGTCGTCGGCCGAAGCTTTTCGGCCGACGATCGGTACGTGTGTACGGGGCTTTACCGTGGACTGATGAACAGCAAGGCTTTTGGAGATACTTTTATAACCCTTTCCAGCTTTATGCAAGTCAACAATTCCTAATCGAAGATCTTCTGAGAGCTCTTTTGTGCGAGGCATCATTCACATCAGGCAATACTTCTTGTGAAAAGCAAACCTAGAACTGGTGTGTGTTTTTTATAGGGCAGGGCAGCTGTAACCAACACCTCCAATCTCATCTCATTGATTGGACTCCAGTTGGCTGACATCTCACTCCAATTAGCTCTTGGAGATGTCATTAGTCTCGGGGGTTCACATACTTTTTCCACCTGCACTGTGAATGTTTACATGGTGTGTTCAATAAAAACATGGCAACATTTCATTCTTTGTGTGTTATTAGTTTAAGCAGACTGTGATTGTCTACTGTTGTGACTTAGATGATGATCAGATCACATTTTATGACAAATTTGTGCAGAAATCCATATCATTCCAAAGAGTTCACATACTTTTTCTTGCAGCTGTATATTCCATAGTTTGTAGACACTATAACTTTCTCAATAACCAATTAAAATACACTTATTGGGATTTTTTTTTTAACAAGAGAAAAGTAGCAGAATTCATTTTGGCCTAAATATATGAAGACATTTGTTTTTTTTTTTAAAATCTGTTTATTGGATATGTTTTATAATAGAAAGTAGAAAACATTTTTTTTTTCAAAATCTTTGGTATTTTATCATTTATATAATAACAAAAAATAAAAAAAAACCCAATGGTGATCAATTACCACCAAAATAAGCTTCATTTGTGCAAAATATAAAGGTATACATTTTATTTACATACATGTCAAGTGGTTAATGTACACTGAGCCTTGCAGCTCAGCATACATTTACGGCACTTGTGATGAAGTGACTCCAGTGCGCTTTCATTGGAGTGACATCTTCGTGGCCCAGCCATTAACCACTTGCCCACCACTCACTGAGCTGGTACTGCGGAAAAGTGGCTCGTTATCGTCTGGCGACGTAGACCTACGTCACCAGACTCTCCCCGTTCTCTGCGGCGCGCGCGTGCTGCCGGAGGCTCGCTCCCGCTGTATTCATACATCGGGGAGTCGGGCCAGGGGAGGAGAGGCGGTGATCATCGCCGCTCTTCCCTGATCGTGGGGGATCGAGTGAGGAAATCCGCCCGCTTGTGTAAACAAAATGGGCGGATCTCCTATTTGACAGACAGTCACAGATTACAGGATTCAGCATAGCTGAACCTGCGATCTGTGTCTGTGTCACACAAACCCCTCCCCCCACACATGTCAGTAAGCATGAGGCATACATTTAACCCCTTGATCACCAATAAAGTTAACCCCTTCCCTGCCACTGTCATTATTACAGTAACAGTGCATATTTATAGCACTGATTACCAGTGTTGGAAGTAACTGCGTTTAAGTAAACGGCGTTACTTAACGCAGTTACTTTTCAGGGTAACGAGTGATCTATCAGATTACTCTTGCTTTCCCTTTAACGCCGCTGCCGTTACTTTCGGCTGCGTTACTGCAATTACATCTACCGCCGCTAGATGGCAGTAGATGTAATTGTATTCCCCTCTCCTCTATGACCGCTGTCCGCGGTACAGGAAGCGGAGAGAGAAGAGGAGGAGACTCAGGAGCGAGTGAGTCACGATCGTCTCGTCGGGGGACAGTCACCAGCTGCACATGACTTAACAGGAAAAAACACTTTTCTTCTTAAACGTATACAGCGCAGTGGCGTACCAATGGGGGGGCGGCCCGCCCCGGGTGCCACTCACTGGGGGGTGTCAGCCGGTGTCCTGCCCGGTGTGTGTTCAGACAGATCCCGCAGTGTGAAGGCAGCTGCAGTGGCAGCTCCTTCAGTCCGTGCTGCTAGCGGGGGGCGGAGCCACGGCGGGAATAAGGGGGCGGAGCCGCTGCTGGAATAAGGGGGCGGAAATAAGGGGGCGGAGCCTCGGCGGAAAGAAGGTGAGTGCCCCTTGCAAAAGTGTGTGCTGATTAGGAGGGGGATGGGGCTGATGCATATAGAGTAATTAATCTTTCTCTATTCTTCCTGCAGCTTCCTGCTGAATAACTGATTCTCCTCCTCTCCCTCCTGCAGGAAGAATAGGGAAAGATCAATTCATCTATATGCAGCTGCCCCATCCCCCTCCTATACAACTTCTTTTGCTGGCCCCCCAAAGTTCTTAACCTCCTCCAGTGCTCCTAATCCCTCCCTCAGTGCTTTTAGCCCCCCCGCCAGTGCACTAGACCCCCCCTGTTCTTTAGCCCCCCCATGCTCTTCAGCTCCCCACAGTGCTTTCTCCCTCCCCCCAAGTGCTCCCTGTCCCCCCCCTGTGCTCTCCACCCCCTGGTTTTCCCTGCCCACCCCCCAAGTGCTCCCTGCCCCCCCAGTGCTCTCCACCCCCCTGATTTTCCCTGCCTGCCCCCCAAGTGCTCCCCCCCCAGTGCTCTCCACCCCCCTGGTTTTCCCTGCCCGCCCCCCAAGTTCTCCCTGTCCCCCCCAGTGCTCTCCACCCCCCAAGTGCTCCCTGTCCCCCCCAGTGCTCTCCACCCCCCTGATTTTCCTTGCTCCACCCCCCTGATTTTCCCTGCTCGCCCCCAAGTGCTCCCTGTCCACCCCCCTGATTTTCCTTGCCCACCCCCCCTAAGTGCTCCCTGTCCCCCCCAGTGCTCTCCACCCCCCTGGTTTTCCCTGCTCGCCCCCCCCCAAGTGCTCCCTGTCCCCCCCAGTGCAATCCACCCCCTTCCAACCCCCCTACAATGCTTTCCAAACCCCCTCTAAATTCTCTCCAGTCCCCCCCCCCCACTGTGCCCTTCAGCACCTCCAGTGCTCTCTGCTTCGTCTGTGCTCTCCGGCCCCCCTAGTGCTCTTCTATCTTCTATCATGTCCTCAGTCTCTGACCATCTACTGTACCATGTCTGCAGTCTCTGAGCATCTCCTGTATCATGTCTGCAGTCTCTGAGCATCTCCTGTATCATGTCTGCAGTCTCTGACCATCTACTGTATCATGTCTGCAGTCTCTGACCCTCTCCTGTATCATGTCTGCAGTCTCTGACCATCTACTGTATCATGTCTGCAGTCTCTGAGCGTCTCCTGTATCCTGTCTGCAGTCTCTGACCATCTCCTGTATCCTGTCTGCAGTCTCTGACCCTCTCCTGTATCATGTCTGCAGTCTCTGACCATCTACTGTATCATGTCTGCAGTCTCTGACCATCTCCTGTATCATGTCTGCAGTCTCTGACCATCTCCTGTATCATGTCCTCAGTCTCTGACCATCTACTGTATCATGTCCTCAGTCTCTGACCATCTACTGTATCATGTCTGCAGTCTCTGAGCATCTCCTGTATCCTGTCTGCAGTCTCTGACCATCTACTGTATCCTGTCTGCAGTCTCTGACCATCTCCTGTATCATGTCTGCAGTCTCTGACCATCTCTTGTATCATGTCAGCAGTCTCTGACCATCTACTGTATCATGTCCTCAGTCTCTGACCATCTACTGTATCATGTCTGCAGTCTCTGAGCATCTCCTGTATCCTGTCTGCAGTCTCTGACCATCTACTGTATCCTGTCTGCAGTCTCTGACCATCTCCTGTATCACGTCTGCAGTCTCTGACCATCTACTGTATCATGTCCCCAGTCTCTGACCATCTACTGTATCATGTCTGCAGTCTCTGAGCATCTCCTGTATCATGTCTGCAGTCTCTGACCATCTCCTGTATCATGTCTGCAGTCTCTGACCATCTCCTGTATCCTGTCTGCAGTCTCTGACCATCTCCTGTATCATGTCTGCAGTCCCTGACCATCTCCTGTATCATGTCTGTAGTCTCTGAATATGTCCTCTGAATATCTCCTTTAGCAAGTCTCCAATCTCTCAAACTTAAAAACATTGCTAAAATTAGCTATCTATCTATGCTGAAGGTAGGACTGTGCAGGGGAGGCAGAGAGTGCAAAAGGGGGAACTGTGATTAGAGAGATGGAGGGCAGACTGCAAGGGGCACTGTGATGCGGGGCTGTGAAATTTGTGTAAAAAATATTCTTGAAAACATTACATTTTTTTGTGGGTGTTTTTACATTTTAAAGTCGGGGGGGGGGGGGGGTGCCAGATATAGGATCCTCCCCGGGTGCCAAATGCTCTAGGTACGCCACTGATACAGCGTAACAGTAATGTTATAAAGGAACCAAAGGAAATAACTGAGACGAAAGCTGACGAGCTGTAAAGATAGGGGGCAGGATGCAGTTGAGAAAATATCCCGCACTTGCATAATATCCTGATATGCTGTTTATTGCTCACTCTCACAGTGGGAGACCTTTACAAAAGCAGAGCAAGTCAGCAGACCAATTCCTATTGTGAAAGTGAAGATCTTCAAGGTGTTATCAAAGTTGCCCTCTAGTGGTGGCACAGGGAAAATAGAGGCAATGCAAACCATTATTTTCATCTTGGATGGAGTTAGGTGTCCTTTTATGAATCGGAGATGAGCAGTGATCCTGCTGATCACAGCTCATTTCCGATCATTCTCAGTTTATGAAACAGAAATGATCGGGGGAGAACGTGTTCTCCGCTGATCATCTCTTCACACGGGAATCTTTCATGGACAGACACAGAAACAGCCAGGCTATGAAGCTGCGATCCCCGCACTTCACTGGCGATCTGGGTCAGAATTCACACTCCAGGGTTCACCAGCCTTGAGCTTGTGAAGCGGGGAGTGAAGACAGAATCGGGGGAGAACTGAGGGGGAAGGAGGAAGATTATTGAATTCCTTCTTCCTCGTTCAGACCCCCCAACACAGTAATCATGTCCCCCTGCCATATTTATGTATATATATACATGTGTATATATATATATACACACATACATGTAGATATATATTTAATGTGTGTATATATATACAATGTATGTGTGTGTGTATTCAGTGTATATATATATATATATTTATGTAAGGGGACTATTATTTATTAACCTCGTGTACTCTGCAGTGATAATTTATCACTGTTTGTTAAAGCGCGCCAGGGATTTTCATACTACTGTAATCTCACTTTGTCTCACGAGATTACAGACGCCCCATTGACTTCTACACAGATCTCCGAGAAAACCGTTCTCCTCTGATCACCCTGGGCAAACTGAAGTTCTCCGATTCATAAAATGGGTGCCAGATGTGATCATTTTCCCCGGAGAACTGTAGAGAAGCCAACGGAGAAAAAAATTCACCCGTTCATAAAAGTACACCTAAGTGAGGGTTTTAACTACTGTGATTTTTTTTTAACATCTGACCTGGTTGTCACCAGGGTCACCAGAACTACTGGGCAATTTCCCCTCTATTCCCATTTTGGTGACAACCATATGGTTGTCATCAGTGTTGGAAGTAACTGCGTTTAAGTAAACGGCGTTACTTAACGCAGTTACTTTTCAGGGTAACGAGTGATCTATCAGATTACTCTTGCTTTCCCTTTAACGCCGTTGCCGTTACTTTCGGCTGCGTTACTGCAATTACATCTACCGCCGCTAGATGGCAGTAGATGTAATTGTATTCCCCTCTCCTCTATGACCGCTGTCCGCGGTACTGGAGTGGAGAGAGAAGAGGAGGAGACTCAGGAGCGAGTAAGTCACGATCGTCTCATCGGGGGACAGTCACAGCCAGGAGAACAGCAACAGGCCAACAGGCAGCGCGCCATAGAGGGCAGGCCATAGAGTCCGGCGGGCGGCGGATCAGCGACCCGACCAGGCAGCCAAGCGGCTTGTTGCACAGGTCATCGATATATATATATATATAACACCACCGGTCCACCACAACAGGGCAGCAAGAAGTCCACCACCGACTCCACCAACGCACACACCAGAAGAGGAGAGAGGCTGAGGCACAGACAGGCAGGCCTGAGGCCTGGAGGAGGACGGAGCCAGAGGCCCAGAGGGACCCGGACAACAACAGTGTGCCACACACCACCAGCACAGCAGGTACCAAAAAAAAACTCACAGACTCAGTCACTCACAGTCACAGACACAGTCAGGACCCCCACCAGACACCCACCCACCCCCCACCAGTGTGCCACCAACACCAGCAGCCAGCCAGTCCAGACTGAGACAGCAGCAGCCAGCAGATACCAAAAAAAAAATTAAGTCAGGTCAGGAGGACCCCCACAACCAGTGTGCCACACCGCCACCACCACCAGTGTGCCACACCGCCACCACCAGTGTTTCACAACACCACCATGTGCCACACCGCCACCACCAGTGTTTCACACCGCCACCACCCCCAGTGTTTCACACCGCCACCACCACCAGTGTGCCACTCCGCCACCACCCCCAGCCACTCCAGGCAGCAGGTACCAAAAAACAAAACAAAATACAGTTACTCACAGTCAGGAGGACTCAGGACTCAGACCCCCACAGTGTGCCACACCGCCACAACTATTAAAGATCTCATAGGACGTAATTGCATTATAGAATAGTAAAAAAAAGTCGCAGTTACTTTTCTGAGTAACTAATTACTTTTTCAATGTGGTAACTGAGTCAGTAACTCAATTACTTTTTGGGAGAAGTAATTTGTAACTGTAACTAATTACTTTTTTAAAGTAAGATGACCAACACTGCTGATTACTGTAGTAATGTCACTGGTATCCCCAAAAGTGTCAAAAATGTCAGTTAGGGGTCCGATCTGTCGGCCGTAATGTCGCAGTCCCGCAAAAAAAAAATTGCAGATCGCCGCCATTACTAGTAGAAAAAATAAACAATAAAAATGACAAATCTTTCCCGTCGTTAGTAAACGCGATAACTTTTGCGCAAACCAATCAAAATACGCTTATTGTGATTTTTTTACCAAAAATATGTAGCAGAAAACAAATTGGCTTAAAATGTTAAAAAATTTTGATTTTTAATTTTTTTTTTGGGAATGTTATATATCAGAATGTAAAAAATATTGTTTTCTTTTTTTCAAAATTGTTGCTCTTTTTTTCAAAAATTAAAATTTGCACAAGTGATCAAATACCACCAAAAGAAAGCTCTATTTGTGAGGAAAAAAAGGACATAAATTTTATTTGGGTACAGTGTCGCACGACCGCGCAATTGTCCGTTAAAATAACGCAGTGCTGAATCGCAAAATATAGCCTGGTCAGGAATGGGGTAAAATCTTCCGGTCTTAAAGCGGTTAAAAATACGCTCATTGAGAATTTTTTTGTCAAAGACATGTAGCTAAATACATTTTGGCCTAAATATATGACAAAAATTTAATATATTGGATATTTTTTAACTGTCAAAGTAGAAAATGTAAATTTTTTCGCAAAATTTTCGCTCTTTTTTTATTAATATCGCAAAAAATGAAAAGCGCAGAGGTGATCAAATACCACCAAAAGGAAGCTCTGTTTGTGGGAAAAAAAGGACGTAAATTTCATTTGGGTACAGGGTTGCATGACCACGCAATTGTCAGTTAAAGTCGTGCAGTGCCAAGTTGCAAAAAGTGGCCTGGATGTTAAGCAGAAAAATCCTCCGTTGGTAAAGTGGTTAAAGTAGCCGAAGAGTACAAACCCAGAAGGAAGATCGGGAGAAGATGGAAGATCCCACGACCAGCAGCAGCGCTAACAGCAAAAGTGCAGAGGAAGAATCACCGCTCCAGATGAACCTGAGAGATCTTACAGCAGGTAACCCCACAGGTGCTGCCCGGCTCGCCACAGAGACAAACAAGGAAACTTAAAATAGGCAGCCACGCACCGCAACAGGATAGCAATCTAGACTTCTTTATTGTAAGGGTCCTTTCACACAGGCTTTCCCCCCAGCGGACTCTGTTTTGCTCAGCTCGATCCGCCGTTCCCCGCTGAGCAGGCGGATGACAGGTTCATCTCTGCTCACTGTGCAGAGACAGACCTGTCAGAGCCCAGCTGCTCTCCTCTATGGGAGATCGGATGAAAACAGACCGCCTGTCCATTTTCATCTGATCCAATCCTCCAGACAGATGGAAAATAGGGTTTCCATTCATCTGGATTTCACAGACAGGATCAGATCGGAGAGCAGCGGGTGTTAGCGGACATGTCAGCGCTGACATCCGCTGCTCCATACATGTGCATGGAGCATCCGATCAGGTCCGCCTAAAAAAATGGAAAAAATCAGTTTTTCAGGCAGACCTTATCGGAAAGCCCATGTGAAAGGACCCTATCAGAGACAAATACATTTGTCTATAATACAATAAAGAAGTCTAGATTGGTATCCCGTTGCGGTGTGCGGCTGCCTATTCCAAGTTTCCAGGAGCACTGACAGCACAAGTCTGGAGAGTATTGTTTGGCAGGTTAGTCTGCCATATTACGCTAATATACTGTGTATACTAGCACATTATGGCTAACAGCTTTGAACCTGAGTTAAACTGTTTACACAGGTTTTTCTGACTGTTATATAATCTTCTTTTTATTGAAGTAAAATTTAAAACAGTTAGATAGGATAATGAAAGCAGAAAATATGTCAGGTAACTTTTTCAAAAGGTTGATCATGCATGACATTATTTATCAAAGTTTATGAAGGAAGCAGAATGTATTCCTTTCATGTCAAGTGATAAGATCAGGGATCATGGCAAGTCATCAGATCAGATCGTTTTTAAAAGTGAGAAAACGGAAAATTTATATCAATACTTACCGTAATTTTCCTTTCCTGATGGACTCCATGGCAGCACACGTATGGGTAGGCTCCGCCTCCTCTCCTACCCTATAGGACCCCACTCCCATAAATCTTTGCTCCATACCAGGAGCCGTGTTCCATAACTAGAACTACTCCAGCAGATGGGAGGGGACTCCTGCTGCCATGGAGTCCATCAGGAAAGGAAAATTACGGTAAGTATTGATATAAATTTTCCGTTTTCCTGACAGACTCCATGGCAGCACACGTATGGGAAATAACTAGCCATACACACCCGGGCAGGTAACTGCTGGTTTAACAGAAAAAGGTTTAATTTGCACCGTCAACAGACAAGACTTTTAAACCAAAGTTGACCGAAGATAAAGAAGCCGGTTCAACACAGTAATGCGACATAAAGGTATGAATTGATGACCAAGAAGCCGCTCTGCAAATCACGTCAGGAGCTACATGAAGAGAAGCTGCCCACGACGTAGAGATCCCTCTAGTGGAATGAGCTGTCACCACCTCTGGAGGAGCCAGTCCCTTGGCTTTATATGCCCACTGGATGGTCTGAACTATCCAACTTGCTATAGATCTTGAGGAAGCTTGTTTGCCCTTGTTTTTTCCACAGATGAGGACAAAAAGATGGTCTGACTGGCGGAAAGGAGCTGTAGTCTCCAGATATAGCCGAAGAGTTTCCCCCACGTCCAAAGGATGGACAGAATTTTCATCTTGAGATTTGAACGTGGGTAGGACAATTTCCTGGTTGACATGGAATACCGACATTACTTTCGGATTGGAGCCAAGCATCGGAACCAATACTACCCGATCAGGGAAAAACGTAAGGAATGGTTCCTTGTAACCCAAGGCACCGAGTTCAGAAACCCGTTTGGCCGAAGTAATAGCCACCAGAAAGGCTGTTTTCATGGAGATGTTTTTAAGGAAGAATGGATCCTTCTGATTCAAGGTAAGTGAGGAAAGAAACTCCAAGACCGTAGGAAGATCTGACTTAGGGAACCTGGGCTTTCTAGGAGGTCTTAACCTAGTAGCGCCTCTGAAGAACTGGCGAACCAGGGAGTGTTTCGCCCATGCAGTCCCAGTGAAGGCCGAAATGGCTGAAATTTGGACCCGAAGGGAGCTTACTGCCAATGACAGGTCCAGACCGGACTGGAGGAAGCCCAAAATATCCTGGATTCCTGGGTCAGAGACAGAGCTAGATCTGCTATCCACATAATCCTTAAACTTGGACCAGATTTTTTCATAGACCTTGTTCGTGCCGGGTCTTCTGGCACTCATCATTGTAGCGATTGCCTCGTTTGGACAACCGAGCGCTTTCAATCTTTCCCTCTCAACAGCCATGCCATGAGATGAAGCTGTGCTGGGCAGGGGTGAAGAATAGGCCCTTGGGACAGAAGGTCCGGCCTGACTGGCAGAGGTATCGGGTCCCGACAGCTCAGCTGGAGCAACAGAGGAAACCACGGTCTCTTTGGCCAGAAGGGAAGAATCGCTATGATCTGCACTCTCTCTGTCCTGAGTCTGTGAAGAAACTTGAAGATGACTGGCACTGGAGGAAACGCATAGGGCGTTTGAAAATTCCAATGATCCGTCAGGGCGTCTACCCCGTAGGCCTGGGGATAACGCCACCTCGTGTAGAATCTCTCCAGTTTGGCATTGCTTGGAGATGCGAACAGATCTACCTCTGGATGGTAACCTAGAGACATGATCCATATGAAGGTCTCTGGATGGAGTGACCACTCGTTGTTGTCCAGAGCAGACCTCGAGAGGAAGTCTGCCTGGACGTTCTGGGCACCCGGAAGATAGGCGGCTGACAAGTTGGACAGATGTCTTTGAGCCCAATCCATAATAGGTTTCACTTCTTTCAGAAGAGAAGGACTGCGGGTGCCCCCTTGTCTCTTGATGTAGGCGACGGCTGTCGTATTGTCCAGTCTTAGGAGGACCGAGGCATCGGTCGCCAGATGCTGAAAGGCCTGGAGAGCACAGAACGCTGCCCGAAGCTCCAGCACATTCGAGACCACCCCGTATGTAGGGAAGTCCCATCTGCCCTGGGCCACCTCCGACAGGCAATGCGCTCCCCATCCCGTCCTGCTGGCGTCCGAGGTCATGACCAACCAGGACGCTGGAACGATTGAATGGCAGTTTAAAAGATTCTTTCGCTGAAGCCACCAGGTTAAGCTGTCCTTCATGGACGTAGTTATCCGAATGAGGACTTCTGGATTCTCGAAATTCCATTGTTGGAGGAATCCCATCTGAAAGGGCCTCATCTTCCACTGTGCCCACTTCACCATGGGAGCCGTGGAAACCATGGTCCCAATTATCTTCATGCACTGGGACGCCCGGAGATGAGAGGCTGATAATGCCGGACGAATCCTGTTGCGAATTGTCGGAATCTTCTCTAATGGAAGGGAGATAGTGCCTCTGGAAGTGTTGAAGAGGGCCCCTAGGAAGACCAACGACTTCGTGGGTTCCAGATGACTTTTTTCCAAATTCAGGAGCCACCCGAACTCTTGAAGGGTGGAAATTACTTGAGATCTGTGAAGCAGAATTTGATCCTGATGTTCTGACAGAAGGAGCAAGTCGTCCAAGTAATGGTAAAGACGAATCCCTTTTGCTCTGATCAGGGCTACTACAGCCAGTAAGATTTTGGAAAAGATTCGAGGTGATGTGGTAAGCCCGAAAGGGAGACAGGTAAATTGAAGATGCACCTGACCCACTGCGAATCGGAGAAATTTTTGCATTTCTGCTGCGACTGGGACGTGAAAGTAGGCATCTTTCAAGTCTGTGGATATCATCCAATCCTCTGGCTGTACCACTTGCCGAATTGTAAAAAGTGTTTCCATCCTGAACCTCTCTTTCTTGATGAAGGTGTTTAGGTGTGTTAGGTCTATAACCGGCCTCCAAGAGCCGCTTTTCTTCAAGACCATGAAGAGCGGAGAGTAGATGCCTTGGAACCGTTCCTCGGTTGGGACAGGCACTGCCGCACCCTGGGCAACCAGGGATTCTACATAAGTAAGAAGAGTTGACTTCTTCTCTTCTGAACGGGGTAAGGCCGTAGGAATGAAGCGAAGAATGGGGCTTCTGTCGAAAATCCACACATGTCCGTGTGATACGGTTCTGACGGCCCATTGATCTTCGATCGAGGCTGCCCAGACGTGCGCAAACTGAAGCAAGCGTGCGCCTACCCGCACCGTCTGGACAGGTTCGATGTCAAAAAGACTTCGTCGCCTCTCGGCTTGCTGAAGATTTTCCTTTGGAGAACTTCTGCCCTGTAGACTGAGGGCGCTTCCAGTTCTTCCTGAACTCACGACCGGGCCTGTAAAAACGGGCCTCTCTGGCACGATCAGGATTTTGTCTGTTTTGAGGTCTTCTCTGATCTATCAACCGGCGATCCTGGGGAAGGAAACCAGATTTACCACCAGTGGCACGGGTAATAGCACTGTCCAGTTTATTACCAAAGAGGGAGGAACCCTCAAAGGGAATTTTGCACCAGGCCTGCTTAGAGGCAGGGTCGGCCAGCCAGGGGCGCAACCACAAGGCGCGTTTGGCCGTGACAGAGGACAGCATGACCCGCGCCGTCAAGCGGATTATATCAATGGATGCCTCACCCAAGAAAGCCGTTGCCAGTCTCAACTCCTGAATGGCTGAACTCCTGGCCACCTCTTCGGAGACACTCTGAAGTGTAGCCTCCACGCTGTCTACCCAGGCTTCCATTGCCTTGGATGTGGCTGCCAAAGCCAGAGCCGGCTTACACGCCATACCTGCGGAGAGATAAATCTTCTTAAGATCTGTGTCAATCCGCCTGTCAAGAGCGTCTTTGAATGAGACTGAGTCTTCCAATGGTAAGGTTACGTGTTTCACCAACCTCATCAAGGCCGCATCCACCGTGGGAGCGGAGTCTAGATGTTTCACCTTATCATCCTTAAAGGGATACATTCTGGAGACCTTAGATGACAAAGAGTTTCTCTTTTCAACTCCCTGCCACTCGTCTGTAATAATTTCTCCCAATTCCCCTAGGAGGGGAAAATGGGAACGCTCTTTTTTGAGATGTTTGAAGTATTTCTTCTGTTTAGCTGGGGACTCAGCTGGATCTTCCCATTTTAATGCCTCCTTAACCGCCTTAACTAGCGGTGGGACCATAGCAAGTTCAAAACCTACATTCTGGTCTACCAAATCATCTTCACTGTCTGTAGAACCTTCTGACAGACGACTTGGTTGGGAAGTACCTGGCTCCACTTCATCCCTTGGGAGGAAACCAGGAGCCTCTGAAGAGTGACCCGAAAGCCTGCTCGAATCCCAATCTCTAAGGGATTCTTTTACAATCCGCCTGACCATAGCCTCCACTGGTTGTGCAGTGTCTTGCTTTTCCCTCAAAACCCTGGAATAACAGGTATCACATAGGGATCTATCCTCAGGGATATGGGCTCGACAGCCCCAGCATGATTTCCCTGAACTGCGGTCAGAATGGCGGGATTGCCGCGGAGCGACTGAACTGGAAGTGTGCTCATGTCGTTTAGACCTGGAGCTAGACCTATGACCAGACTTTGATGAAGAATGCCGATGGGCTGAAGGAGAACGATCCTTTGATCCAGAAATAGGGCGTTGGTCAGACCTAAAAGGGCTAAATAGGGAAAGAAAAACACACTTAGGCTCCATTCCACCAGCCAACGCAAGCAGGTAAGGGTTAAGAAAAACTAGCTCACCTGTTGCGCAGGGACTGGCCACCGGGGGGTGGTGAAGCATCCATTTGCAGATAGAAGCAAAAGCCTGCACAGGAAGAAAGTAAGCATACATGTACTGACTTTCGTCTCCACACCAACCCTTTTACCCCAAATGGCACCTGGATCAAAGCATGACTCACCGCTGAAGAGCAGAGAAACAGCACGGGGAAGCCACCGCAACGCCCGCAGACATCCCATTGTAAACAGGAATGACAGCTGCTTAAATCTCCCGGGCGCCGCAAAGCCACGCCCCAAACGACGCAATATCGTCATAGGAGATCGGGAGCGATGCGCGCGCATGCGCAGACGATACCAGGGCCAAGCCTCATCCTGGACAACCAATTGAAGGTCCAGCGAGGCAGGGGAGGAGCCTAAGCGACGATCTGGAACGCAGGAGCGCTCCACCGCACAAACAGGAAATGCAATGAAACCAAAAGAAAGTTTTATACTTTACCACCATGACGATAAACGAACAGTCTCAGGCCTGGATGAATTCATGCGTGTGTGACAGGGCACCAGGGCCTATCCGCTCAATAGCAAGGACGTAATGGCCATCAATGCAGCCCACCTCTCATTCAGGATTTACGGCATCTTCAGCATTTTAAAATAATATTGCCCGGGTCCACCCGATAAATATCGAGATTGCTGGACATAAAACAGGAGGCATCCGACATCAACAAGGTCCACACGCCACCAGCTCGCCTGAAACCGATAGACGTCCTATAAGGTAAGACTTCCTTCTCGCAGGAGGAGGACGAAAAAGGAACACGGCTCCTGGTATGGAGCAAAGATTTATGGGAGTGGGGTCCTATAGGGTAGGAGAGGAGGCGGAGCCTACCCATACGTGTGCTGCCATGGAGTCTGTCAGGAAAACATAAATGTACGCTGCGGTTTGGCTACAGTGCAGGTGCAACGCAGTGTACCCACAGTTTTCATGCTGATTACCTGCGCTTTACCATAGATTTCTATTAGATCAGGCGTTTTTGGTGCTTTGGTTTTCTGAAATTTTATATATTGCTTCTTAACATTCATTAGATGTGGTGGCTGCATTTGTTTTCTCTTTTTAGGCTCTTCTGCTTAATTTTCACCTAATAATTCTTCTAGTAATATACTATGCTCTTATGGAGGAGCAACATAAGGTTAAGATGTATTACAGAATATGTAGTTTACAGAGCTAAACAAGGCAGGACTGATAACAAAGTTTGATATAGGACTACAGAGTGCAAAGGACAGCACTGGATTTCTGGCAGGGTCAATAGTTTTTTTTTGTGAACTAATGGAGCATGTATGATAAAATGTTTTAAATTGTGTATTCAACAAAACAAAATGGAACACATAAGAGCAGTTAATTTGTATACAGTAGTTTAGATACACATAAAATCTGTATTGGTCTTTACACCACTTTGTAGATTTTACTTCCGCCTACAGCATAAAAGTATTGCTTTGCAGTGTTTTCACTTTAGTGCTTCTCTGTGGAATCAGATACAGGGCAATATAGACAAGCACACAGAGAAAGAGGTGTGGGCAGGAAATTAAAGAATAAGTTCACCTTTTCTGAAAAACGAATAAATGCACATATTTTTGCAGAACAAAAATATATGCATTTATCATTCTTTCCTACAAGAGCCTGAAAAGCATTGCATCCATAATCAGTGGATTGTGCAATCTCCGGCTTCTGCAGACAAGCCCTGCAGCTTTCTGCCCATACCTAAATACGGGCTGTCTGTTAAAAGCTGCAGGGCTTGTGAATGAACTGCGGGAGCGCTCATTAGCGCCCTGAGGTCCATTCAGAACTACAAGTTGTCTGCCACAGTGGCTAATGGTACTTGTACTTGGAAACTGTCAATGAATGACTTGGCTGTGTGGGTGGACGTGCTGCATTTAAATTGTGACAGCGGGTTCGAGATGAAGATCCCCCCCCCACCCACTGTCACAGGAAGGTAGGGATCAGGTGAAACTGACAGCAGGAGCTGGAACATGTTACATGTTCCAAAAGGTGAACTTATCCATTAAGACAATTCAAAGATAGCATATTGTGTGTAACTAGGTAAGGCTGCAGTATATCCTCCAACCTGAAGGTGGCATGTCGCTTGTTCTTTAGGCATGCACAAGTCCATTGAGGAATAATTGTCTATTGCTATGGGCTCCAGGCAATCATCTTTGGGGGGGGGGGGGCAGCAATCCAATTGAAAACTGAAGTCCCACAAGACTTGGGCAGCCATCTTAACTTATGCATTCTGTAAATAGTAGGATCCTGGGTCATTTGGAGGGGGGGGGGGGACGACAGTGTGGGAGTAAGATAGGTATAGAGCCCCCCGCTGGATAGGTAGCGATTAGGAGCAACATTGGGGAAAGGTACCTGTTAAGGAGGAAAAGAGTTGGTTTCCCCTCACAGGATGTCTCCTTTCTCAGTGCCCTGGAAGATTCTCCCACTGGCAGCCAAATATCTCCTTGGGATATTTGGGGATCACAGTATGAAGAAGCTATAGCCTCCTCCTAGGAAAGTGTTCCTCTTGAATTTTGTGCTTCCATGAATGGCTGACATGTTACTATTTGGAACATTGCACTCTTCTGCCTGAAGAAGTGTATGACACGCAACATATGTGGTCCCATTGCTGTAAATTTGTTTAAGTATCCATGTGTGTTTATTCAATTCTTGGGTACACTTTTTAGGCCCTGCCTTCATGTTGGCAAGTAGTGTGTAGGTGGAGTCCACTTTGCTACTGGTGGCAAGGTTTGCTACAGGCAACATTGGCTGGCTCTGATGGTATGGACTGTGGCATAGTCAATAAACAGTAGTTGTACAATGACAATGAAGTAACACAATTATATTTCATAATAATTGTTTATTTCTTTATTAAAATACAATAGATGTTTTACAAATATGGAAGAAGTCTGTATCTATCAATTACAGCTTTTGAACAAAATCTATTTGTGACCCTCATTATAACAAGAGATTCTAGTCAATGATGTCCATCCTTTTTAACCTAGGTTCCAATTGATAGGTTAGTAATGTGTGAATGAGGTTTACTACCAATGTCCTGCTACTTCACCCTGCAATAGGGCATGTCTGTTGTGCTGCTATTGGGGCTTCATGGACAGGAGGAGTTACCCACAGGGTAGATTTTTCATGATAAATTACCTTCACGTCCATATTTCCTTAGTTTTGCATCATCCAAATGGTTCTCATATGCAGAAAAAAGTCACAACTAAAACCACTCTCTGCCATTAACCTTTATCTGATGGCTGGACCAAACAACGTCTATTAGGATTCAGCATAAAGAATATATCACATCTAGGCAAAGTAGGCATGGCAGAACACAGCAACAGCTAGTAGGATAATGCCATTGATATTGGACACATTTCTCCATAGAGGCGATTCCGACGTGTCTGTCATCTTTGCTTGTATGGCTGCCTTCTCTTCCTCACTAAGTTTTGGAGCCTTCTTAGTTTCGAACCCACAGAACCAATTGTAAGCCTTCTTCCAGCAGCTCACTTGTTTCTCTGCAATAAATATAAAAATAAAAGGGTTGAATAAATAACTGGGAAACAAACTGCTATACTTAAACTGACTGTACCAGCTTTTTTGTCGTCTGAAGGACTATCACTAGCTCTGAGCACCCTTTTGGATTTAAAACAAATAGAATACTGTGTTTCAGTAAACGGGGGACCTATTGTAGATTCAGTCCTTTTTTTTTAATGTAATCACATGACCGACTTTACTGATCAGAGATCAAAGGCTTGCAGCAGCTTGTGAAATGCTTTTGTACCTGGTTGAATATTTGATTGCACTAGTCGGGCACATGCTGAGTACTAAAGTCCTATTGGCAAAAAGCTATACTTATGGTAACATGTATAGTTTTTTTACATTATTATTTAGAGAAGTGGGGTCCTCCTGGCTGTTAGTTTTATTTTAACAACAATGTACTGGCTAATCTGACTAACCTTCATCAAAGTCATCATCTGTTTCTTCAGCAACCCAGTCTTGGGCATCTAGGTCTTCTCTTTCCTCTTTGCTGTTCCTCAGGGACCAGCACAAGCGATAAAGCTGCAAAAAAAAAGTTTTTATGTTTTTGTTACATTATGCCTAGCACTTTTATGTTACTCTTATTTTATTGATGTAGCACATTTTGGAATTAGATATGTAGCACCCTCCTAGATAGGTGTTAGTGAGAAAGTATAGTTTTGAATCCTGTCTGCTTACCAGAAGAGCTGCAGGTAAATCTATATTGTTCTCTGCCTAGCAGAGAGCAGGATCTGTTAGTGAGGTCTGCTCATTGTGCTCAGAAAGCAATTTTGCCTAAAGAGTGTTTCACACGGGTTCAATAGGGAGGCATGTTGGACAGTGGAAGGAAACCTGACGAATGGGTGCATGGGCTTTTGATACAGTCCTGATGATTGGCAGAGGGAAAGTTGACTCGGTGCATGTTGGGATACTGTATAAAAGCCAGGAATACATGTACTTGAGGTCTTTCATTGAGGAGCGGAGTCCTAGAGGAAGGGAGCGGCTGCCTCCTCCTCTCTAGAGGTACCATGCGTCCTCAGGGGGGTCGTCCTGAGGGCTTGGAGAGTGGCAGTGAGGAGCTGAACCCGAGGTACAGAGAAGCTGACTGAGAGGGGAAATACTGGAGGATCTGTCTTTGCAGTACAGAAACACGTGTCAAGGGGCCTGGCCTGAGAGGGGCCACCCCTGCTCCTAGAATAGTCAGTGGATGGGTGTCAGCAGGAAGGGGATGCTAGAGAGAGAGTGTCCTGAAGATAATTTATTGTCCATCAAGTCATCTTATTAGAGATAGAGACTTAACCCCCAGCTACACTTGTGGCAATGTGGGTTAACAGCCTGGCTGTTCCTAAATTCCTGAGAAGTCCTGAAGATAGAAGTCCTCAACCAGTGTGAATAGTTCAGTTGGAGTATCCCACTATTCCCTTCTCCTATCCCATTTACCAATAAACAACAAAACAAACCAACACCCCTAGACTGTTCATTGTGTGACAAGCTATTGGGAGCAAGGAGGGATTTAAGGACTTTATCTCAAAGTAAATGTGTGCTGGTAACCAGGGGAGCCGTCAAGATACTATTTAGCAGGTCCTGCGGGGCCAGTGCTACAGATATAAACATTTGCATATTCTTGTTATAGTGCAGTCATGTTTTTTCACTTCTATGCAATAAAACCAGTGTATATCAAGCCCAAAACGTATTGCTTACAACAATTTTACCAGACAAAAAGTGAGGGAAGCTCTGCAACAGGGACACAAAATTAAAAAAAAAAAAAAAAACTTCACAGTGGTCACAGCCTTCCACTTATCTACTAAAAAAAGTATGTTTATTTTTGTCTGTGTTTCTTTTGGATAAGTTTCATTTATTTCCTTCCAGCAGCACAGGAAATGAGGAAATCTATCCAAGGAATCACAGAAAGCAGTAAAATATCAAAAAGGAATCTAACCCAGTCCCATTCTATGCAAGTGGTTGTTGCATTACATTTCTTGGTATGTTGTCATTCCCTCCTCTCCATTCCCACTGGCTACTGCAGAGCCTGTTTCATTTCCTGGTTGGAGGACATCTAGCATCATCTAGTCCTCTCCACTCCAGCCTTACTGTACCTGACCGATTAGCATTACAGATGGGCATTAGGTGGTCTGCCTAGGAACAACACTCCACCAAACTGGCATTCATCCATCAAGGCATTTTTATATTTAATAGATGGCATGCATTTTGCCACTGATGCTATAGTTTGCTACTGGCAACATTGCAACATTAAGCCAATTTGCTTAAAAACATGCAAATAAATCGGCGCTATTTTAAGATAAATAATCTCATAAACAAAATCAATCAATATTATAATAAATATATAAAAAATGTGATTTGTCTGAGATTTTGATTGATTGATTTTGTTTGAGATTATTTATTTGAAAATAGTGCCGGTTTATTTGCATTATTTTATTTCTGAAATGTGGTGACACTACATATTGGCAGCTTTTTTCCTTGTATTTTATTTTTATTATTCACTATCACTTTCATTTAATTCACTGGTAGCACATATGCTCTTCATGTCAAGCTCATTTGCATAACTTCTCCCAAGAGCCAGCCCACTGCTTGTTTCAGAGCTGAGGGCTCTTGAGAGGAATATCCTTCCCACCCACCATGATGTCCCCGCAAAGAAAAGTACAGAGACCTATGGACGGCATACTTGGATCTAAAATAGGATATATAATGAAAACAGAAAGTTTTTATTTCAATATTTCAGTAGCATGTTGATGGGAGGGGATGGTAGGGAGACACCAAAGGTGGCAAAATATAAGCAGCTTAAACTTTACTTTTCAGTGGCTAGACCTTCATATTATTATTAACAATATCTCACAAAACAGTATCTCACATCTAACATTATTGTAAATATTTTAGTATACCTTTTCATGTGACAATACTGAAGAAATGAAACTTTGCAACAATGTAAAGTAGTGAGTGTACAGCTTGTATAACAGTGGGCCCAACTAGCCATTTTTCCCTCTCTGGTGTTATGTGACTCATTAGTGTTACATGGTCTCCGGTGTGAATGGGGAGCAGGTGTGTTAAATTTGGTGTTATCGCTCTCACTCTCTCATACTGGTCACTGGAAGTTCAGCATAGCACCCCATGGCAAAGAACTCTCTCAAGCCCCGTACACACGTACTGATCGTCGGCGAACGATCGGCCGTCTTTTGTCCCCGGGCTGTCGGTGTCTGTTGAAAAGTGCAAAGACAGCACAAGAATTTTGTCCGCTGACTACAGCCGACTGCAGAAGTGATGTCATGTAATGGTTAACTTTCCGTGTGTTTTTTCTTTTCTGAGCATGCCCAGTCTTGAAAATCTGCGGTCTGTCGGCCGAATTCTGTACTGACTGGCGAACAATCGGCCGCTCTGGTGTCGGCATACAAAAATTTTAATGCTTGCATGACAGATTCTTGTCGGCAGAATGTGCGCTGACGGCTGTCGGAGGCATCATACTAACAAGCGTACAATCGGCAGATCGTTCGTCGGCCGACACTTGTCTGCCGACGATCGGTACGTGTGTACGGGCCTTTAGGATCTCAAAAAAAGAATTGTTGCTCTACATAAAGATGGCCCAGGCTATATGAAGATTGCCAAGACCCTGAAACTGAGCTGCAGCACGGTGGTCAAGACCATACAGGGGTTTAACAGGACAAGTTCCACTCAAAACAGGAAAACAGGCCTCACCATGGTCGACCAAAGAAGTTGAGTGCACGTAATGAGTGTCATATCCAGAGGTTGTCTTTGGGAAATAGACAAATGAGTGCTGCCAGCATTGCTGCAGAGGTGTAAGGGGTGGGGGGTCAGCCTGTCAATGCTCAGGCCATACGCCGCACACTACATAAATTGGTCTGCATGTATGTTGTCCCAGAAGGAAGCCTCTTCTAAAGGTGATGCACAAAAAAGCCAGCAAACAGTTTGCTGAAGACAATCAGACTAAGGACATGGATTACTGGAACCATGTCCTGTGGTCTGATGAGACCATGATAAACTTATTTGGTTCAGATGGTGTCAAGCGTGTGTAGCGGCAACTGGGTGAGGAGTACAAAGACAAGTGTGTTGCCTACAGTCAAGCATGGTGGTGGGAGTGTCATGGTCTGGGGCTGCATGAGTGCTGCCGGCACTTGGGAGCTACAGTTCATTGAGGGAACCATGAATGCAAACATATACTGTGACATACTGAAGCAGAGCATGATCCCCTCCCTTCGGAGACTGGGCCGCAGGGCAGTATTCCAACATGATAACGACCCCAAACTGTAATGTTCTGGTACCTTTGGGTACCCTAATTACTCTTTCATAAGTGTATGCGCCCCACCATTCTCTTTTGGTAAGGTGCGCATACACCTTTAAGACTGATGCTGTCATCACTGAGCGCCGGACTGGATGGCTATTTAGATCGCCGGCTCTCACTCACATGTGTTCGTTCAAACTGCTTTGTGCCTTGATGCTAACCTGTCTTGAAGCTCTCATGCTTGCAAGCATACCTCGCTGTCTGAACCACGCTGCGCTGATCCCTGTATCCCGCTACCGGATCATCCGCTCTTGCCGAACCTCTCTTCTGCTACATTGCTATTAGTGATAAGTACCCCACAGGGGAAACCTCTATAACCTTCATACTAAAGCTTACACTATCTAGCTCTGCATACTAAGGACTATTACTACATCTGCATTATCTAAGATTGCTAGCTCTTGAGCCTTCTACCACCTGTTCTTGCACTGGGTTGATCTCTCTTGTATGTCCACCTGCTACTCTGTCATCTGCTACCATACATGATTGCTAATCCTATCTGCATCCCATCTGCTACTATCTTACTTTCAAGAACATTTCCTTTCAAGTGTCTGTCATCTACCATCTCTACCCAACCTGTCTCTTCAGCCTATCATTACTGTGTTACTATATACATAAGTCACTCTAGGAAACATCTTATTGAGTGTGTGTATTTACTTGCTGAATTGAGATCATCCACACATGATGAGTCATTGGGAGTTGGGATTGGTGTCTCAGCGTTTCTCTACATGACTACTGAAGTGGAATATTTCTGCAGCTGAAAATCCACATCATACATAAAACGCAGGAGCGTTACAGATTGAACGAACCCCAAATGGATTCAGCAGAAATAACCACTCAGATGACACAATTAAAACAGCAAGTAACTGCGTTAATACACGCACTTGCAGAATTAAAAGAAGACAATCAGACTCTGTCGCAGCAGGTAATTAGACTGACACAACTTACCACTGCTCAGTCCCCTGAACCCAAAATAAATCCTCCTTTGGTATTTACAGGAGATCGCAAAAAATTTCGCGAATTTAAAAACGCATGTGAGTTACTTTTCTTGCTAAAACCCCGTACCTACCTTACTGATCACATTAAGGTTTGTACTATTATTTCTTACCTAACAGGCGATCCTCGGGCCTGGGCAGACTCTCTTTTTGAGAAAAGCGACCAGCTTCTCAACTCCTATGCCTTGTTCCTAGCAGAACTCACTAGCCTATATGATGATCCCAATAGGCAGAGTACTGCCGATCTTCAATTAAGATCCTTGAAACAAGGTGGGAGACCTGTAGAAGACTTTGTCGCAGAATTCAAGAGATGGACCCTTGATTCAGAATGGAATGATGCATCTCTGAAAACCCAATTTAGGCTTGGCCTATCAGAGGCCGTTAAGGACGAGCTCGCCCGAGCGGATCTGCCAAAAACCCTGGATGCATTGATACAACTCAGTATCACCATAGATAGAAGACTACGAGAAAGAAAGGCTGAGAAAATGGGAATGCCATTATCCAGTTCTTCTCGGATTTCGGCCGTTGACCCCGTTCCTATGGAGGTAGGAACCATACGCCCACCTCTATCAACTATGGAAAGAGCCAAAAGACGATCTGGTAATCTCTGCTTGTACTGTGCATCCCCGGATCACAAGATAAACGTCTGTCCCCTAGTCTACAAAAAGAAGGGTGAGTGTTCACATGTCCTCCTAGGGGGATTGACAACTTCAATCACTAACCCTTACCTTTCTGTTTGCTTAACATTACAGTGGGACCAGAACAGGATTACTACTAAGGCCATGATTGACACAGGGTCTTGTGGAAATTATATTGACATACGTTTTGCTGCTTTAAATAAAGTTCCTATTATTTCTAAACTTAAACCTGTCTCAGTGAGTCTTATTAACGGTGTTCCTTTATCCTCTGGTCCGATCACTGATCAGACACAGGCACTCCTAGTCACTACTAACGGGTCTCATATGGAGACCACTACCTTCGATCTAATACCTTCACCCCACTTTCCCATTGTGTTGGGACTTCCCTGGTTGCACACACATCAACCAACCATAGATTGGAAGGAACGGACCCTGGCCTTCCTCTCTTGCTATTGCGAGGGTACGTGTAACCTCCCGTCTTTCGGGAAGATCCTGTCTGTGGTGACAGATGAGATTGCACCACTATGTTATCAGGATCTCTCTGAGGTTTTTCTTGAGAAAAATGCTCAAGCACTACCTCCCCATCGAGACTATGATTGTAGCATTGATCTACTCCCAAATAGCAAATTGCCGTTCGGTCATGTTTATCCTCTTTCACAGGATGAACTTTCCCATCTCAAAGACTATTTGGATGAGAATTTGAAGAAAGGTTTTATTAGACCTTCCACTTCTTCCACAGCAGCAGGACTCTTTTTTGTCCGCAATAAGGACTCAAGTCTCAGGTCTATCATCGACTATAGGCAATTGAATGCTATTACAATAAAAGATCGCTATCCTCTACCGCTTATCCCTGAACTCATTGAGCAGGTGCGTGGAGCTACCTATTTTTCAAAATTGGACCTGAAAGGAGCATACAATCTCATTCGAATCCGTGATGGACACGAGTGGAAGACTGCATTCAGAACCAGATACGGATTGTTCGAATATCTTGTAATGCCATTCGGGCTATGCAACGCCCCTGCAGTTTTTCAACGATTTATAAACAATATTTTCAGAGACTTACTAGATGTCTGTGTTGTGGTATATCTGGACGATATACTTATATATTCACGATCCCTGTCTGAACACATAAGACATGTAAGACTAGTATTATCGAGATTGCTTGCACACAACCTTTATGTGAAACTGAAAAAATGCTTGTTTCATAAAGAAGAGGTACTGTTTCTAGGCTACATCATATCCAAAACAGGAATCGAGATGGACATGAGTAAGATATCCTGCATTCAGGATTGGCCTACACCAACCAAGCGCAAGGCGCTACAGCGATTCCTTGTATTTTCGAATTTCTACAGGAAGTTCATCAGAAACTTCTCTGCCATTGTGAGACCCCTCACACAGCTCACTAGCATTAAAAAACCATTCAAATGGTCAGATGAAGCAAATAAAGCTTTTCACCTGTTAAAGACAAGGTTTACTTCTGCTCCCATACTACGCCATCCAGACCCATCCCTCCAATACATTCTGGAAGTAGATGCGTCAAACATGGCAGCAGGAGCAATACTCTCCCAACGACCAACTCACACTTCACCACTTCATCCAGTCGCCTTTTTTTCTAAATCCCTAAGCAGTCCAGAGATAAATTACCCTGTGGGTGAAAAGGAACTGCTTGCTATAAAATTGGCTCTGGAGAATTGGCGACATCTACTCGAAGGCACCCAATTACCAATACTTATATACACGGACCATAAAAATCTCCAATATCTTTAGACTAACAAAACTCTCTCTCACCGACAGGTACGATGGTCACTATTCTTTCTAAGGTTTAACTTCCTAGTGACCTACACACCTGCAGATAAGAACAAAAAGGCGGATGCACTATCACGACTAACTGAAGAAAACTACTTCGAAATCCCTTCTGTTCCTATAATACCTCACAAACGCATTATTGGAGTTGTCCGTTCCTTGAAGGAAGAGGTTTTGCATGGTATAAGTTTGGATTCACCCCCACCACAACTAAATACTGATGCAGAAGGCTTCCTCTACTACAACGACAAACTTTACATACCACCTACCATACGCACCAAGATCTTGGAATTATCGCATGATGTGCCTATGGCAGGACATATGGGTATGACAAAGACTCTTAATCTGATTACCAGGCAATTCTGGTGGCCTGACATGAAAACATCTATACAAAAATTCGTCTCTTCATGCAATGTCTGTGCCAGGTCCAAAGTTGACACTACGAGACCATCCGGTCTACTATGCAGTCTACCAATACCCCAAACTCCATGGGAAGTTGTGTCCTTGGACTTTATAGTGGAATTGCCTCCTTCCAAAGGATTTAATACCATCTTAGTGTCAGTGGACCATCTGACAAAAATGGCACATTTCATTGCTATTCGCAGACTACCTTCGTCCAAACAAACGGCAGAACTCCTGATGAAACATGTCTTTAAGTTACATGGTATCCCAAAAACTCTTCTGTCTGACCGTGGATCACAATTTATTTCCAAGTTCTGGCAAGAACTATGTCACATACTACGGATCGAGCGTAAGCTCACTTCTCCTTACCATCCGCAGACCAACGGACAGACTGAAAGAGTCAACCAATGCATCAAGCAATATTTACGTTGTTACACTTCTTACCAACAGGATGATTGGGTGGATCTTCTCCCTCTGGCAGAATTTGCCTACAACAACGCAACCCACAGTACGACCAAGCAGAGTCCGTTCTACTTGAACTATGGGTTTCATCCCTCTATTCTTCCACCACGCATCCTTCCTTCAAATAACCCAGTAGCCTCAGACTATCTTACCCAAATAAAGGACTCTCTGGGTTTGCTTAATACTACCATTGCACACGCTCATAGTCAACAAAAGAAGTACTATGATCTTCGCAGAAGACCTTCTCCTCAGTACGCTATCGGGGACCTCGTTTGGCTCTCAACAAAAAATTTAAGACTGAAAATCCCTAGCAAAAAGCTTGGACCTCTGTTCTTGGGACCTTTCCCAATCAAGAAACTTATTGGAAAAGCTGCAGTACAGCTTACATTGCCAATAGACCTCAAAATACATCCCATTTTCCATGTGTCGCTACTGAAGCCCCATGTTCCTGACCAAGGAATAAGGCCTACTATCCCACCTCCTCCTCCTGTACAAGTTGAAGGTGGAGAAGAATATGAGATAAAAGAGATTCTGGATTCTCGTATCCACAGAGGAAGACTTCAGTACTTGGTTCGATGGAAGAACTATGGGCCCCAAGACGACACCTGGCTAAACACCTCTGACATACATGCCTCCAGATTAATCCGCAATTTTCATGCGAAGTACCCAGACAAACCAGCTCCAGAGGCCTTCAGGAGCCGGCCTTAAGGGGGGGGGGGTACTGTAATGTTCTGGTACCTTTGGGTACCCTAATTACTCTTTCATAAGTGTATGCGCCCCACCATTCTCTTTTGGTAAGGTGCGCATACACCTTTAAGACTGATGCTGTCATCACTGAGCGCCGGACTGGATGGCTATTTAGATCGCCGGCTCTCACTCACATGTGTTCGTTCAAACTGCTTTGTGCCTTGATGCTAACCTGTCTTGAAGCTCTCATGCTTGCAAGCATACCTCGCTGTCAGAACCATGCTGCGCTGATCCCTGTATCCCGCTACCGGATCATCCGCTCTTGCCGAACCTCTCCTCTGCTACATTGCTATTAGTGATAAGTACCCCACAGGGGAAACCTCTATAACCTTCATACTAAAGCTTACACTATCTAGCTCTGCATACTAAGGACTATTACTACATCTGCATTATCTAAGATTGCTAGCTCTTGAGCCTACTACCACCTGTTCTTGCACTGGGTTGGTCTCTCTTGTATGTCCACCTGCTACTCTGTCATCTGCTACCATACATGATTGCTAAACCTATCTGCATCCCATCTGCTACTATCTTACTTTCAAGAACATTTCCTTTCAAGTGTCTGTCATCTACCATCTCTACCCAACCTGTCTCTTCAGCCTATCATCACTGTGTTACTATATACATAAGTCACTCTAGGAAACATCTTATTGAGTGTGTGTATTTACTTGCTGAATTGAGATCATCCACACATGATGAGTCATTGGGAGTTGGGATTGGTGTCTCAGCGTTTCTCTACATGACTACTGAAGTGGAATATTTCTGCAGCTGAAAATCCACATCATACATAAAACGCAGGAGCGTTACACAAACACACCTCCAAGACGACCACTGCCTTGCTAAAGAAGCTGAGGGTAAGGGTGAGGAACTGGCCAAGCCTGTCTCCAGACCTAAACCCTAATGAGCATTTGTGGGGCATCCTCAAACGGAAGGTGGAGGAGCGCATGGTCTCTAACATCCACCAGCTCCGTGATGTTGTCATGGAGAAGTGAAGGAGGACTCCAGTGGCAACCTGTGAAGCTTTGTTGAACTCCATGCCCATGAGGGTTAAGGCAGTGCTGGAAAATATTGGTGGCCACACAAAATATTGACACTTGGGGCCCAATTTGGACATGTTCACTTAGGGGTGTACTCACTGTTGCCAGCAGTTTAGACATTAATGGCTGTGTGTTGAGTTATTAGGAGGACAGCAATTTTACACTGTTATACAAGCTGTACACGCACTAATTTACATTGTAGTAAAGTGTCATTTCTTCAGTGTTTTCACATGAAAAGATATAATAAAATATTTACAAAAATGTTAGGGGTTCACTCACTTTTGTGAGATACTGTACTAGCAAAATGTGCCCATTCGTTAGATGTGATGAATACTGAATTCTTGGTATGAGCTTACAATATAGTGTACAGAGTTTAGCTGTCTGAGGAATGCAATGTATGGCAAGGCATGATGCAGTAGTGTATGTTGATGCTGTATTGTGAGTAGGTAAGTGCAAGTCAGTGTAATAGTGGTCAGTGGGGTGGTGCGCACTGGTGCTGTGGCGGCGTTTGGGAAAGCACATGCAGGTGCAGTGTTAGTAGGTAGATAATCATATGTCGGTTAAGTGGTGACAAATAGAGAAGCACTCATGGGTGCTGTGGCAGGCAATGCAGATAATCTGTGTGAAAGTGTGGGGAGTTCAGTAGTGACCCGAGCCTTGGTGTAGTGGCAGCAAGTGGTGTAGCTTGTGACAGAACAATGATGGTAAGTGGGGTAGCACACATTGGTGTAGTGGTGGCGAGTAAGGTCATGTGCTTCAGTGCAGAAGCACATGACGGTGCAATAATGGTAAGTGGGGTAGCGCACATTGGTATAGTGGTGGCGAGTAAGGTAGAGTGCTTCAGTGCAGAAGCACATGACGGTGCAATGATGATAAGTGGGGTAGCGCACATTGGTGTAGTGGTGGCGAGTAAGGTAGAGTGCTTCAGTGCAGAAGCACATGACAGGGCAGTGACGGTTAATGAGGTAACACCGGTGCTGTTTCTATCCAGGCAGAGTTGAAGAGATCAGTCTCTTTTGCAGTAGAAAAAAGTAGAGCAGGCCTTACTTGTTTTAGTGCAACACAATTCAATGCATGGTAGCGCAACTCAACACACAGGAAACAGCAGGCCAACACAAGTTTGGCAACTGTGCAATGCCACCCTTTGTATGTTCCAGGAAGTGAAAAGTGCATGTTAAAACGCAATGCACCGCAACTCAGCATGCCAACACATGTCAACACGTGTGTTTACCTGCACTCAATGCACACATTGCAGTGTTCATTCCCCCCTAAACTTTCTTCCATTACAGTTTGGCTCATACGTTCAGGAAAGGGTCCATCAATAAAGAATAACTCAAGACCCTGTCTCTACTTAGACCAATATGTGCTGATCTGTAAAAAAAAAGAAGTAGTGCCAGAAGATCAAACCCCGCCCTAAATCCAAGAAGTCATGTCAATTGCCAAGAGCATAAAGCCCTTCATAATCTTACTTGTGTGACAAAGTGAAATATGCACAAAGAATCAATGTTTCACTTGTTTACTCACATATTTGTCTGGGATTGGCTTGGTCATCAGTGATATAGCCAGAACAACGATGCTGGTTGCAGTAAAGAGTATAATTGCGAAATACAGGTAATGAACCCCACAGATGATCTTGGGACAATTGCTGGGCTTCTGACAGGATCCGGTACCAAAAGCGAATTCTGCGATCATCCGCGACAGACCAATTAACAATCCAACAACTAATCCCCAGAAAGCACCCTGGTAAAAAATGAAAAATTGATTAAATATTTAAAAACCTAGCCACACCTTGAACACCGTTCATTATTTTATATATACACGATCAAGAAACTGAATGTATCCCTAGACATTTTATGTGATCTCTGCAATTGTGTCATTTCTGACAATTAGGCTTTCTGTAAAGCACACTGTAAAGATCACCAGGTATTATTTTAAAAAAGTTGCAGTTTTAGAAAGGTTGAAAGATCATTTTGAAATAGCATTAACATGTTAAAGATTTTAACTTAAGTGACGGGGTAAGATCTGCGTTAAGCGGTAGAAAAAAACATAAATAAGTGATAATATATTTCCCTTGTTCTTACCAATAACTCTTTCCATCCGATAACTAACCTGTTCATTAACTCTCTTGACAAAGATAGCCAGGAAGAAAACAGATGCAATAGGAGGTCCCAAGTAGCTAGTCACAGACTGTATGTAATCAAATAACTGTCCGCTCTGTGCAGACTGCAGAATGGGGATCCAGGCAATGCTCACTCCGATCAGGACCAGCATAAAGAGTCTAAAAGGAGATTTCACAAGAAGACAAACATCTGCATAACTGCTATAGACACAAATGGACACCCAACACAGAAAAAAAAATGGGATCTTTGACTTACCGTAAAATCCATTTCTCTGATGTTCATTGACGGACACAGCTTTTCATCTTCATGAACGTACAGTTATACTCCCCCCTACAGGAGTAGGACATTAGGCAGAGAAAAAGCTTGAGCACGCCTATGGGGCAGTCCCTGAGGGTATTCTTCCACTTCCTGTTATAGGTATTCAGTTTTGTAACAAGCAGTGTCAGAAGAAAAAACCCAGCTCCAAAGAGGGGCGGATTCTGTGTCCGTCAATGAACTTCAGAGAAATAGATTTTACGGTAAGTCAAAAATCCCATTTTCTCTTTCGTTTATTGCTGGACACAGCTCTTCATCTTCATGACTGTAAGGATGTCCCAAAGCAGTGTCAAACGTGAGGGGTGGGAACAGCATAAAACAAACTTCCCCAAGGCTAAACATAGCCAACCAGGTAACTTGGAGCTCAAGTGTTAACAGCTGAAGCTCACTTGAAAAAAACACCCTCAAAGAGGACAAGTCCTCTAAACAGCAGCCTGCAAAATTTTGCAGCCAAAAGAAGCATCTACAGATGCCAACACATCCATTTTATAAAACTTTGTGTATGTGTGCACAGACGACCAGGTGGCCGCCTTGCAAACCTACACCACTGACGCCTGATGACAGAAGGCCCAGGAGGATCTAAGCACCCGGATAGAGTATGCCCTGACAGGGAAAGGAGGAACCTGACCCTTAATAGAATAAGCTTGAACCACAGTCTGTCTGATCCATCTGGCAATGGTCGCAGCAGAAGCAGCCAGCCCCTTGCGAGGTCCTTCTGTGAGGACAAATAGTGAGTCTGACTTCCTAAATGACTCCATAGCTGCCAGGTACGCCCTTATTGCCTGAACCACATCCAGAGAATGCAAAGCAACTTCCTTAGGATGCCTAGGCTTGGGACACAGGGAGGGCAATGCAATGTCTTCATGCAGATGAAAATCGGAGGCGACCTTTGGAAGGAATGACGGACATGGTCAAAGAACCACCTTATCCCAGTGAACCATTAGATAAGGAGAACACCAAGACAGCGCTGGCAATTCAGACACTCTGCACGCAGAAGTAAAAGCCACCAAAAAGGCCACCTTCTGGGACAACGAAAGCAGGGGAATCTCCCAAATATTTTCAAAGGGTTTCTAGAGAACTGACAACACCAAATTGGGGTCCCACGGTGGCAATGGAGACCGCACCGGGGGGAACCAAATGTCTCACTCCCTAGAGAAAATTACGCACCAAGGAGTGTGTGGCCAACGGACGTTGAAAGAAAACCGCCAAAGCCGAGACCTGGCCCTTGATGGTACTCAAGGCCAGACGCTGCTCAACCCCTCGCTGGAGGTAAGCCAAGATCCGAGTCACTGAAAAGGAGCGGGGGTGAACCCTTAGGGATTCACACCACGCAATGTAAATCTTCCAAGTATGATAGTAAATCTTCCTAGAAGTAGATTTTCCAGCTTTCAAAAGTGTAGGAATCACCAATTCAGACAATCCTCTATCCTTCAGCACCTGGCTTTCAACAGCCAAGCCATCAAAGAGAGAGAGAGGAGGAAAGGCGTAAATCAGACGATAGTGACTCCAGGGAGCCACTAAGGTGTCTGTGGCATCAGTAGAGGATCCCAAGACCATGCCACAAACCTCTGTACTTTCCTGTGGAGGCGAGAGGCCAACAGATCCACCTCGGGAGTCCGCCCCCACCGGAGACACAGCTGATGGAACACCACTGGATGAAGTGACCATTCTCCTTGGTCTAACGCCTGTCGTCTGAGATAGTCCGCCTGCCAATTTTCCACTCCTGGAATATGCACAGCAGAGAGGGCTGGAAAGAATTGTTCTGCCCACCTTAGAATGCCGGTTACTTCCTGAGCCACCAGGACACTTCTTGTGCCCCCTTGGTGATTGACGTAGGCCACAACATTGTCTTATTGAATCTGTACTGGACACCCCTGGAGACGACTTGTAAAATGATCCAGACAAAGCCTGATTGCTCAAAGCTACAGTACATTGATTGGTAGCTTGGACTCTTCCAGAGTCCAGACCCCCTGAGCACAGTCTGTGCCGAGGACGCCTCCCCACCCGGATAGGCTGCCATTTGTTGTAACAACCGTCTAGTACAGGGGAAGAAATTATTTTCCCTGAAGAAGTGCCAGAGAATGAAGCCACCAAACCAGGGAACCCCTCGTGCTCCGGCTCAACAGGATCAGATTGTCTAGAGACTGAGGAACCTTGTTCCATTTGACCAGAATCTCCTTTTGCAGAGATCTTGTGTAAAACTGTGCAAACGGAACCACCTGGAAGGTAGACACCATCACATCAGGCCCAACACCCGCATGCAAGCCCGCAGAGATGACCCTCTGCTGGACAGCAGAAGCTGAATTGCCTCCTGCAACTTTTTTAGTTTTTCCAGAGAAAGAAACACTCTGGCTGAGGCCGAGTCAGGAGTCAGACCCAGATAGTCCAGGCTCGTGGACAGAACCAAAGCAGACTTCTGAAGATTCAGAATCCAGCAGAACTCCCCCAGCATCTGCAGAATAATCTCCAAGTTGGCCAACAAAGCAGTCAAAGACTCTGCTCGCAAAAGCAGATTGTCCAGGTACCCTAGTATCGCGATCCTCCACTGACGCAGTAATGCTAGAACCAGGGCCAACACTTTTGTGAAGACCCGAGGAGCAGAAGCGAGACCAAAGGGTAATGCCACGAATTGATAATGCTCCTTGCCCACCTCAAAGCAGATGAAGAGATGATGGGCGACACATATGGGGATGTGAAGGTAGGTGTCCTTGATGTTGATGGGGATGAGAAAATCCCCTTGATGTAGGGACGCCACCACTGTGCAAAAGGATTCCATTCAGAACTTCTGTACCCACACAAAGCAGTTTAGCGCCCTGAGGTCCAAAATTGGACACACCTTGCCCTCCTTCCTGGGAACCATAAATAGGTTTGAGTAAAAACCTTGAAAACGTTCTGACATTGGAACCGGAACAATCACCCCTTGAAGTAACAAGTCTTGCACTGTCCCATAGAGATCCTTTAAGCGATCTGGGATTAAGTGCAGGTTGGAAGGTAGGAACCTTTGCGAAGGATAAGACTGAAACACGATCTTGTAGTCAAAGCAAATGACTTCTTGGACCCACTTGTCCTGGATCAGGGAGGTCCCTGGACCTGGAAAGCAGCAAAGACGTTCCCCCACCCCTGATATGGATGAGGGCGCCCCTTCATGCAGAGGAATATTTGTCCGCAGATCTGGCAGAACCTGCTCATGGTTTGTCCGACCAAGAATTCTTGGAACCCCCAGTGGAGGCCCTGAAGGGTTTTGATCCCTTGTCTTGAGACCCCGAGGAACGAAAAAGGTTGTTTGTGAGCCAAAAAGGAGGGTCCTCGTCTGCGATGGGACTCCTTACCCTTGGAAGCCTGAGGAAGAAGAGTACTCTTTCCGCCCGTGAGGCCTTTGATGATGTCATCCAAGGAAGCTCAAAACAGGTGATCCCCCACGAATGGAAGATCAGACAAGGCCTTCTTAGAAGCCTGGTCCACAGACCAGCATTTCAGCCGGATAATGCTCTGCAGGACCACTGCTGAGAGAGACACTCTAGAAATCAGGGGAGCAGCATCCAAAGAGGTGTCACAGACGAACTGTAGCCCTTGGACAAACTCATCCCCCAGCTCCACAAAAGCAGGAGGGAGCTGCTTCTCCTCCAGGTCCCAGCATAAAATGTTTGCCTATTCAGTCATAGCTTGTGACACAAGGGCCATGATAAACACCGGCCTAAGTGCCGACCCAGCCACAGTGAACATATGACGGGTCAAGGAAGAGAAGACCGGGGACTTTTCAACCGGTATTCCAGTGGCTTTATTCAACCTGGAAACCAGGAAGTCCACTACAGGAGGTACCATCCATTTTTTAAAGAGGGACTCCTTATAAGGGTGCCGCATTGCAAAACGCTTAGCAAATACAAAGGTGCTGTTTTGAGACAATATCGTCAAAGAAGGCAGGAAAGGGGGACAACCTGACTGCTTTGGAGGACCTGTGGGTGCCAAAGGTGACCCGCTGTGTTAGTCGCAACTTCTATATGTAAGGTTTCCCACACTGATACAATCAGTGCATCCAGTCAATGTTCCCTCTAATTTTGGGAATTCTGTGCTGAGCAAATAAAAAAAATTCTGAGCGCAAGGGTATCTAGGCAGATGGGGGGCACAGGCCGCATTAGACCACCGAGATGGGGGGACGTGAACTGGGAGGGAGGGAGGGGGGCCCTGGGGTCCAACCATCCCAGGGAGGGGCCTACGTCATACCCAACACCCACCAGGGGTATAGAGGGGACAGCTACTTACCACATCAGGAACAGGGTGGGCACTGCTCCTGACGGGACACCGATCCATCGTAATGTGGGTGCTGCCGGCCAGGAGGAAACGCTGGGACTCAGGCCGAAGCCAGTTCGTATGCGCCCTCGCGAGACGTGTAACTCGCAAGCAAGTCCCCGTCCACTGGGGCTATGTCGTGGCCCCAGTCGCTGCTATCTGCATATGCTCACCGGCTGGACTGGGGGGACCCTGAGGATCTAGATTATCTAGTTTGTCGCCCAGTCTGGCACTTGATTGTAGATTCTCACAGGAACAGAATAATAAAAGGAGGAAAAAATTCAATTTAAAAAGAAAAAAATTGCCAGGACCAGACATCCCAGCTAGGAACTAGGTCCTTACTCCTGACTAGGCGGAAAAAATCTGGATACCTATAGCAGGAAGTGGGAGTATACCTCCGGGGACTGCCCCATAGGCGTGCTCAAGCTTTTTCCCCTGCGTAGTGTTCTACTCCTGTAGAGGGCAGTATAACTCTACGGTCATGAAGATGAAGAGCTGTGTCGGTCAATGAACGAAAGAGAAATAGATTGTATCTGTCACCTAGTGTAGAAGGAACTGCACATAACCTATACAGTACATCTGATTAGATGTCCATGGTCAGCGCACTGAGAGTTGTCATAAATGGGCATGCTTGTTAATGAGATTGATGGATGGAGAGCTTTCAGATTGTGATCAACTGAGTCCCATCAGTGTCAATCCAAGCTTACCCTTTAATCTATGCTTACAGCGGATTATTTTGTATATAACTTTGATATAATACTTTGTAAAATAGCAGGTGAAAGAATAAGGCCTGCTCGCAGAGATTCTTCCAGTGCGTCAGAAGATCCAACTGTGCAGTAAACACCTCCAATTGCTGCAGGAGCTCATTATTCCTCTCTAGGAATTCAGAATAAACAAGAGAATTGTAAAAGATGCTCAAAAGAGGGACAATCAATCCCATTTATCATATTTGGGGAAAAGTAAGAACAAACTACATCTTTCCTCTTTTGCCAGTTTTACACATCATTTGTTCAACATTAATTAATATGTTTACATCTGCAGGAAAGTAGGTATGTTCTGGAAAGTCATACAGTACATTGCCAGTCATCAATTACCGTAGAAATACTCTCTGCAGGTAATGACCTGTCAACTTTGAATTACTGGGGTTGATTTACTAAAGAAAAATAGAAAAAAAATGGAATTTTCCTAAATCTGAGTGAATGCGGTGAAGTTCTGCTGACTTCCATCATCCTATCATGTGCAGTCAAAAATTTGTTTTTTTTTTCCTGGTACAGGATTTTGGATTTTGTTGTACCACTTTCACTTAGCTCTGGGTGAAAATTCCCCTGCAACGTGAACAGCCTATTTGTCTTTGGTAAACCAATCGCGATGTCTACAATGGTATCAAATTTAAAAAGTGTGGAATAAAAAGTATATAGGTAATATTGCTCACTAAAAGAGTATTATTTTGGGCCTACAATGCATGACTGATCCACACTAAGTAGCAGTGGTGACCCTGTCTTTAGAGTATGGCCAGCTTTCAATATGAGCTTATTTGGCAGACTAAATCCATTCCAAGGAAAGACACAAGGGTTTGTGTCGGCATGGAGTAGCATCTCTCACCTTCCTGCTATCATCAGCTCCTTCTCTGATGCATGCTTGCGGATCTTAGTATAAATGTCCATGGTAAATAAGGTGCTGGCACTATTAAAGATAGATGTTAGGGAGCTCATAAGAGATGCCAACATTACGGACAACATCAAACCTCGAAGACCTGGTGAAATAATTTACATTCAGTGAAAATGCAGAAACCAAATTCAGAGAAAATGAATTTAAGGCAGATTAATGTCAGGTATATGTTTTTTACCCCACCATATCATAGAATCATAAAATATTTTTTGGTGTAGCGCTACTGTGAAGGAGCCGCTGGACTTCAGGCCTATTTCCCTCACACAGCACCCACAGCCAGGCAAAAGGAATTTTCCACACACTCTAATTGGCTCAAGAAACAGTCTAGGGTTTTTTTTTGTTGGTGTTTATTTTGGAAAAAAATAACTTGGATAGGGATTGGGTACATGGGATGCCCAAAACTGAAGAAATAAGGAACTTCAAAAACAACCGTTGAGGAACTGCTAAAATCTCTGGCTGCTATAATCCAAACTGAACTATGCTGCACATAAGTGGGAGTGATGGTGCATCTGAAATAAAAGATAAAATTCTAAAATGTCAAAGTCAAGGACACAGCACCTGGCTGCTCTAGATCCATAGTAAGGAGGTATTGGGGTGCCCCTGGCTGTCTTGCACTGCACTAAAGCTGCCCCCTTAGTCCCAGACATGTGAGGTATTGCACTACACTGTCCTCTCTTGTTTTTTGGGCGTGATAACTGGTTTGTACTCACTCACTCACTCCCTTTAAGTAGCTCCTAGAATCCAGAAGGCTGCTCTGCTTGCCTTTGGCTGAACAGGCTGCTCCTGGCTTAGCTTGGAGTCTGCAGCTAGGCCTAGCAGACACTATGGCTGAGTGATGTCCTGGAGCTTTCCTCCTCTCTCTTTCTCCTCTTGCTCTTCTTCCCCAGGGGGCAGAGCCCTCAGCAAAGGGTTACCTCCAGAAGGCTGGACCCTGGACTCCGCTCCCAAACTGTCAGAATTTAGAATATCTATGGGCTGATTCCCCACCTTCTAGGCCCACCTTTCCAGGGATTGGTGGAAACTCTATAAATTTGCAGCCTCTGTCCCTCCACCCACTATGTTCTGGAAATTTCCAGTGAGTTCCTGAAGACAGGGGGAGTTAAGAGCGACAGCCTGTGAAGCACTGCCCAGTCTCCTAAACACAATAACCCATGTTCCTCTGCCTACAGGAGAGCTAAACTAAATACAGTAAAACCTTGGTTTGAGAGTAACTTGGTTTAAGAGCGCTTTGCAAGACAAGCAAAATTTTCAAATAAATTTTGACTTGATATACAAGCGATGTCTTGATATACAAGTAGCCTCAAGTCACAGCTGAGTATAAAAGAGAAGAGAGGCGCCTCTAAGTGTAGCAATATGGTTACATTTAATGAAGGTACAACATTTAGCAACTCACATGGTTGATGATTGGAACAGGCACATCTAAGGATGCAGGCATCAGGGGTAAAGCTGTCCACATAGGACATCCTCCGCACCGACATCTACGTCATCCCTTCCATGCTGCCCCTCGCTTTCAGATCGCTTTACTGCAGGGTGGTCTTCCCGGTCAGGATTACAGACTGGCAGCCGGCGGTGCAGAAGATAGTCTATGTGGACAGCTTTACCCCGGATGCCTGCGTACTTAGATGTGCCTGTTTTATTCGTCAACCTTGTGAGTTGCTAAATATTGCACCTTCATTAAATGGAACCATATTGCTACACTTAGAGGTGCCACTCTTCTCTTTGATACTCTGTAGATCCTGCTGGATTTTGCTTCTAATCCCCTTGTGGAAGGGGCTATTTGTGGATGGACATTTTATGGTTATATAACCTATCGCAATGCTATAATCTTTTTATATGGACTATAAATTGAAGGATTTATGAATAAATGGTTGTGGAACGAATCATCTGAGTTTCCATTATTTCTTATGGGGAAATTCGCTTTGATATAAGAGTGCTTTGGATTACAAGCATGCTTCCGGAACGAATTATGCTCGCAATCCAAGGTTTAACTGTACACCTATACTTGTAACTGAGGATGTTACATTGGCATTGCAATTTTGGCTAAGTTCACTGTACGGAAACCAGCCATATACTGTATCAGACTGTTGACATCAATACAGGGAGGTTTATGATTTATCTGATCCTTGTAATCAAGCAATGCAGAGACTGTGGGTGGCATGATTCACATATTAAATGCTACAGAGCTCAATAGGGAAACTGTTTACTTGTACAAGGGCTCTATATAGTGACCTTCCAGTGAACAAATTCTACTGTTTCAATTACTTATCCTTGCACTCACTGTAAATAACTTGCATTCATTTTGTTGCCAAATACTAGAATGAGTACAGATAGCAGCAGTCATTACACAGATTAGCTGTTTTTATAATGTTTTTAATATACTGCTGTGTATTTGTGTGAGTGGCCTGTTCTATATACAGACATCTTTTTTTTTAATAAGACTTTTCTTTAAATGTCTATAATTTTAAAGTTTGATGGTAAATGATTACCCCATAAGAAAGCAAAGAAAAATGAGTGTAAAAACTATTTTAACCAGTTCCTGTTCATTTCATTTTGAGCCTTTGGGAGCTCTGTAACACCTAAAGATTTGGAGCAACTTAAAGTGGTTCTAAAGCCAAGAGGTTTTTTTATTACCTTAATGCATTCCCTCTATTAGGGTAAAAAATGTTTTACGGCTTGCTGTCCTCCCCCACCAATCTAAATACTTACCTGAGTTGTTAATTGATCAAGTGCTGTGCACAGCTGGAGCTCTGCTCTCCCCTCTCTTCCTCTTCACGCAGAGATTCAGCCGACAGCAGGAGCTATTGGCTCCTGCTGCTGTCAATCACATGCTCTAATGAGGAAGTGGGGGGTGGCTCCATAGACACACACAGTTTGGGAACGATCACACGCATGTGCCCCCATAGCAAGCGGCTTGTTTTGAGGGTACATGGAGAAGAGGAGGTGCCAAGATCGCTGGCGGGGACACTCTGTGCAATGCCATTGAGTATAACTGTTTATTATTATTTTTTTTGAATGCCTTTAGTAACCCTTTATTGTATTGTGCATTATATTTGTTTTTATATAATGTGTGTTATATTCTATTTACATCTGGTAAAGTCTGTTTTGGTTTCTCTGTGGCTGGCACACTTAGGGCTCTTTCACACGGCCGCTCCGTGTGAGAGCTCCGCTGCGGTCCTTTTTTTTTTTTCACGGAGCGGATGACATTTCTGTGATCCGCTCCGTGTGTCCGCATATCATCCCATCCGTTTGCGGATGATATGCGGACCTAATGTAAGTCTATGGGGATTGCGGATGTCAGCGGATGACACCGCTGACATCCGATTTTCCTTCCTTTTCATTTTTTGAACGGAGGAAAAATAGGGTTCTGTTCCGTTCGAAAAAACGGAACAGAACTGAAAGGAAGGAAATCGAATGTCAGCGGATGGTATTCCGCTGACATCCGCAATGCCATAGATTTACATTATGTCCGCAAATCATCCGCAAAAAAATAGGATGATTTGCGGACATACGGAAAGCTCGTGTGAAAGAGCCCTTAAAGTAGAACTGTGGCCAGACTATGATTGTTCAAATATTTACATATTCTTTACAAGCAGTAAATGAGACTTAAAACAGGCCTTAGCTGACCTCTAAAGCTGCAGATATTGTGGAGTAATTAATCTTCAAAGTTCCCAATACAAGCAGTGGAGTCATCCAACTGGTCTATATTATGAATTAAATGGCTGGAAGGCTTAGAAGTCACTGCTGGGGGTGAGGAGAAAAATGGACTGAGCTGTTAAAAATGAAAGTGTTGTTGCTGTATGCTTTGTGCATAAATTACACCACAGTTCTTGCAGCTACAGAAGTCAGTGAGGGCTTGCACTCAAAGATAATGCAATGCTTTTTAAGAATATGGAAAACTTTAAATATTCATAGCCATAGCAAGACCACTGTTTTACTCTAATTCTGAAAAAGCTGCTTTGCAGATATATTTATCAGGAACGTCTTACCATCTGGCATCAAATCAATAACCATCTTAGGGTATGCGATATTTGTGCATCCAACTTCGGTACCACAGTATTCTTTACACTTTTCTGGCACCACACAAGCTACCTCATCTATAAAGAGAAACAGAGGACATGTAAGCATCTTTGTGTCTGTAAATTATTGTTATAAATTTTGATCAAAGTCTTAAGTAATGCCTTTACTTGTGTACAGAATGCGACTTATCATTCCTGGGAACACCATCAGGAACATGGGTAAAAGTTTAAGATATCCACACAGCACACACCCAGCCTTGACATGTGACATGTTTTTGGCCGAGAGACATCGCTGTACTATCACCTGGAGAAGAAAACAAATTTTTGTTGACCTTGCATTATTTTATTATCAGTAAAGGTACAACATTTGTGTTCACTGCTTATGTAAATTACCTGATCTGTACACCAGTACCACAGGGCTAGGATGGTTAAACCGAAGATAAGACCTGGCCATGGCATATCTCCTGTGATGGGATCCCGGAAAATGTGGAAGGCATCTGCCCGTGGAGTGTAGCATTTTGGGTCAACTGGTGTGCCATTATTTATAATATCAGTGGGAATGGCAGCCATGTATTTAGTCATAAAATTTTCATATCCTCCAACTTTATTGAATGCTAAAAAAAAAAACGGATTTTGTGCTTAATATTAACATAATATCAGGGTTGACAATAAGCTTAGTTCAGGGGTTATAAAAGTTCATCATATTTTAAACAATAACATAATTTAAGGCTGGTTATACACTGTCCAATATGGTAGGTTGGAAACCCAGTATAGTAATTCTCAGTGTGATCTTTCAGGCATAGAAAAGAAGGCCTGCCGCTACCATCACCCAAACCCTAATAATTACCCTAACCCCTAAAATTAATTCTTAAGCTTTCTTAAATTGTAACCAACCACTGAACCCCCTTAATCTCACGCTAGCTTTTAACCCAATATTTATATCAATCCTTAGCACTTGAAGAGAACCTGTTTCCAGACTATTCATTTAAAAAAACAATCTTCACATGAGATTCACATAGTTTAACATATTTTAGATGTGCCATCTACCTGTAAAAGCCTCCCTTGTGTAGACCTCAAAAAGCAATGAACATACAATCTAATGAGAGCGCCCAAGAATCGTCCAACAGTCCAAGGTAATTTAATAAAATTGATTCATAGCAGAATAAAACCAATGTGTTTTGGAGGCCAAACACTCTACCCCTTCATCAGAGCTTAAGAATATTGACTGTGTTTAACCACTTGACCTCCGGAAGGTATACCCCCTTCATGATCAGGCCATTTTTTGTGATACGACACTGCATTACTTTAACTGACAATTGCGTGGACGTGCGATGCTGTACCAAATAAAAGTTTATGTCCTTTTTTCCCCCACAAATAGAGCTTTCTTTGGGGGGGGGGGGTATATGATCACCTCTGCGGTTTTTATTTTTTGCGCTATAAACAAAAAAATGCCGACAATTTTGAAGAAAAAAAATATATATACTTTTTACTTTCTGCTATAAAACATATCCATAAAAAATGTAAAACTCGAATTTCTTCATCAATTTAGGCCAATATGTATTCTGCTACATGGTAAAAAAAATTTCCAATAAACGTATAGTGATTGGTTTGCCCAAAAGTTGTGTTTACAAACTATGAGATATTTTTATTTCTTTTTTTTTATTTTATTTTTATTTTTTACCAGTAATGGCGGTGATCAGCAACTTATAGCGGGACTGCGATATTGCGGCGGAAAGTCAAGACACTGACACTTTTTAAACACTTTTGGGCACTAGTGCTAAAAATATGCACTGTCACTGCACTATTGACAATGGCTGAGAAGGGGTTTACATCAGGGATGATCAAAGGGTTAACTGTGTACCTAGCCTGTGTTTTCACTCTGTGTGGGAGGTGCTTTTACTAGGGGAAGGCTTAGATCCATGTCCCTGCTTTGTAGGAACACAGGATCAATGCCAAGACAAAAAATAAAAAGCTCATCTAACCAAGGGTGTAGTTGCCATCATCCCAATTAAATCTACAAGAAACATTCCTCTATTTGGTGGGATTGTGAAGGGCAACTAAGTATACTACTAAAGCAAAAATGATAATGTATTGCCTAAAAAATGCATATTTTATTTAAGCTACATAATCTAAAAAGCCACCAAACAGGGGTGTACATCATAAAAAACATATACAAGTAGATCATAGTGAAAAAACAAAGACAAAAAACATTTAAAGCACGTGTCAATGCAGAAATGACAACTGGCCCATTGTGGTAATTTCAGCTACTTGTTGTTGACCTTCATCATAATTGCACATCCAGGTACAATAGATGCTATTGAAAGCTAGAGGTTCCAATGCGTTTCAAACATTCAATTTGTCCTTTGTCAGGGAATATTTACCAATATCATAGGAGTAGTTTGGTCACACCGCTAACCCACAGACACCATCTAAGCAAGTGCGTCAATCCTCCCCCTAGTATACAAGGACCCTCTGGGCACTATTCAACCGCCAGGTTGTAAAAATGTATTTTTTACATGTATGGAGCTCAAAGCCCTTCTGAAGGGGAGAAAATTGTAGCCAGAGTATAGGTATACAAGGTGGCCCCAGTTTATCCCAAATAAGCTCCCTGGGGGAGGGGGCGAAGCCCTTCCTCGAGTTGCAAATCCTCCCTCTCTCTCTCCGTCTAAGCGGGCCAGAGAAGGATGGTGGTTTATTTTTTTTACTATGATCTTGCTTGTATATGTTTTTTGTGATGTACACCCCTGTTTGGGGGCTTTTTAAATTATGTAGCTTCAATAAAATATGATTTTTTTAAGCAATACATTATCATTTTGCTTTAGCAATATAATTAGTTGCCCTTCACAATCCTACCAAATAGAGGATTTTTTCTTCTACACAGGATCAATGCCTTCCTTGTTTACATAGGCAGACTGTCATTCTGCCTGTGTATTGAACAAATGGAGGTGCTGGCGGACATTGAGTCTGTGTTACCCGCTGATCGGCTCCAGCTGTGAATAATCACAGCAAAAGCGGGCCACCGGGGTCGCGCCTGCAGGCCCTCAACCCGGAAATGCTACATTAGGTACTAGGTATATGATCCAGCGCAGTGGAGCTGATAGGATACGATAGGCAAGCGGTTAAACGAACTAAGGTGAGCAGATACCAAATTAATCTGCACTCTGATTCACTGCTTGGAACAGTTTCAGGAGGGCAGATTATGTCAGTGTCAGTGAATGCAGCAAATGAAGACAAAGGCATGTTTGTAGTCCATATCAGGCAGCCTAGGGTGACAACCATGGCTCCCTCCATAGATACAGTAGCGGGCTAAATGAGAAAAACCTGAAGAGCATAGGAGGAGATCCTGTACTAACTATGCAATGTTAGTACAGTGATCACCCCGCTGAGCTATTGTGTCCTATAAGGGGGATTGTCCCCCACTAGAACAGAACGGTCAGTACTCCCAGCCATTGGCCTGAGAATGCTGATCAGCAGACTTCTGCTGGACCAGCTGCCGTACACACAGGCTGATTGCTGTCCGATATTTGGCCCGTGTATACGGCCCTAAAGCCTTAAAGTGGAAATACACTGTATCTGAGCACCACAAACGCTATTTATTTATTTGTAATATTCAAAGCAAACTCCCCTATCAATCCATGTCTCCATGCTTTATTTTACTGAGAAACCACTTTGAAAACCATCTTGTAGCATTTTGTGACCATGGCCATCTTGAGTAAGGACAGATAATTCATGTAGCATTTAATTTCTGGAATCCATTTGCTCTTAACTGAGGCATTTGCTCTTAGCTGAGAAATCCCTCCTCCTTTCCTCAAGATTCCTGGGATATATGACATATGCATGGGTCAGAAACCAGGAAGTAATTGAAGAAATGTGAAATCAAAGTTTAAAACAGGTAAATATAATATACCTTCCTATCTATTTACTAATGCTAGCAGCATAACGACAAAAAATAGTCAACATCGATTGAGAGCGTTCCACTTTAAAACTTTCCCAATTCGTTAGAAACTGTGTTTTTATTGCTGCATATGTCCCTAATGAGGAAATCCTACTTTCTATTGTCTGGCATGTATAAATAGACAGGAAGGAAATAAAAATTGCCCTTGTTCTGTGTGAGCGAGGGGAAATCCGCACTGGCTATGCAGACCCCAATAAAACATTAAAAAAAATTCTACCCCTTTCCTGCAAAAAACAAAATAAGTTTAGTCTGTACTTGAATCTTAAGTGTTTGTACAGTTTTCATCAACAATATATCACCGACATGTTTCTTTTTTGAGAGCTTGTCACCATTTGTTTGCCAGGCCAAATCTGATTGATAATGTCTAGTGAATTACTAGGTAGACTGGGAATAAACCACTAGGTTTTCACTCCAAGATTTCAGTACTGTGAAATCTTGATGTACGGACTGTGTGCCTTTAGTGATAACAGCTCCGGCACATGATAAAGAAAGTAAAGTTTTCCAGGGATTGCCTTCATATTAAAGTGGAACTTTACTCTCTCAATTAACATTTACTATTTTTAATCCTTATGCTGCTAGCATTATTAAATAGATAGGAAGGCAGGCATAATATATTTACTTGTTTTAAACGTTTATTTCACATTTCTGAAGTTGCTTCCTGGTTTCTGGCCTAGTCAAATGATGTAGTCTTCAGTAAAGGAGAATTGGTTTCTTAACCAAGCACACCCTCCTGTCTGCATGCCTCAGTTGAGGGCAAATGGATTCCAGGAAGTAAATGCTACATGAATTATCTGCCATTACTCAAAATGGCCACAGCCAGAAATGCACGGAGGTAGTTTTCAAAGTGATTTCTCAGCAAAATAAAGCAACAAGACATGAATGGTTTGGGGAGTTTGCTTTGAATAATACAAATTCATTAAATAGCGTTTTTGGTTTGTGGTGCTCAGATGCAGTATAGTTCTATTTTAAAGAGCTCTGTCGGGATAATATTGCTGTCTGTATCCCCTTAAGGCCCGTACACACTTGACGAAAATATGACAAAATATCCTCCGATTTTTCTCTCTCTTGCTCAGCATTCATAACCGTTTTCAGTTGACAGTGCATAAATGTTCACAAAATTTCTCGTCCATTTTTTTTTTTTTTTTTGGGACATTTGTTCCCAGACTTCCGGGTTGTCAGCAACTTCAGATCATGCGCGGTCTTTCGTATCCGATTTTTCACGGACGAACTGCATACACATTAAATGAAAATTGGTCGTCTGGGGATGGACGATAAAAATTTTGGTGTTTAGCCCCGTACACACGTACCGATTGCCGGCCGTAAATATTCGGCCGCCGACCGATCGGCCGATTGTAGGCTTGTTAGTATGATGCTTCGGACAGCCGACAGCGCATTTTCGGCCGAACAGAATCTGTTGTGCAGACTTTAAAATATTTGTTGGCCGTCACCAGAACGGCCGATTGTTCGCCAGTCAGTACAGATTTTGGCCGACAGACAGCAGATTAGCAAGACTGGGCATGCTCAGAAAAGAAAAAAGACAAGGAAAGTTAACCATCACATGACATCACTTCTGCAGTCGGCTGTTGTTGGCCGACAAAATTCGTGTGCAGTCTTTTGCAGTTTTCAACAGACACGACAGCCCTGGAAAAAGACGGCCGATCGTTCGGCCGACGATCAGTACGTGTGTACGGGGCTTAACTTTGGAAGGATTTCCACTGACTGATGGGACATCTCCCTAATAGGATGTAGATGGAAAAAAAAATAAATAAAAAAACTGTCTTTAGATTTAATTTAAATTGTATGTATAGTCAAAAGTTTTTTGGAAAGGTTAAAAAAATAGGATTTTAAACTTACCATAAAATCCTTTACTTGGAGTAGAACAAGGACACAAGATGAAGTAATTGAAATACACCGGGATATACTGCTGCTTTTAGAAAATTGGACACTGGCAAACAAAGATTAAAGGTCAGCTCAGTATAACCCCTCCCATTCAGTAGGAATGTCCCTTAATGTACTCCAAAAAATAGGATTTTACAGTAGGTACATTAAAGGACACAGAATGAAGTAATTAATGTATTTTGGGATGTCCAAAGGAGTCCAATTGAGGGGGGTGACACAACAAATGAAAGGTTGTCAGGCCCACAAAAACACACAGAAGAGACTAAACAGGCTTAGGGCCAAATCCAGCATCAGCTGAGACCTGAGCATCCACCTGATAAAACCTATGTAAACAGAAGACTAGGTGGCTTAGGATGTTTCAGAGTAGGAATGAGAGATGGTAGAAGTCCTAGTTAAAGTGAATAGAAGAAACCATCTTGAAAAAAAAAAGGGGGTCTCGGGCCCCAAAAAAACCTTGTCTTTGTATAGCACAAGGGTCCTTTGCAAGGTATGGTAACCAACTCAGAGCCCCCTATGCAGAAGTGATGCTAATGAGACAGGTATCCATGCGAGTAAGGGCAGACAGAAGAATATCCCTAAAGAGTTCAAAGGGTGGTTTTACAAAATCTACAGAATGAGGCTAAGATCCTGGAGTCACTGGGGAGCATTTATAAGGGAAAAGGTGAATGGGACCATGTTCGAAGGCCTTTACTAAGGAAAGAAAGTAAAGCAAGGCAGAAACTTGACCCTTGATGGTACTCAATGCCAACAGGTGATCCAAACCAGTATGGAGAAAAGACAAGATACATTCCATGGAGCACTTCCTTGCCTCGAACCATGAGAAATACTGTATGTGTCTCAAGTGCAATGGTAAAGTTTGTGAGAAATTGCTTTTCTAGCTTCATGAAGTTAGAGATAACTAAATACAGCAGACCATTGTCCCTCGGGACCTAAACTTAAACATCCAGGCATTTAAAGCCAGTGACAAAGAAGAAGGGTGGTAAGCCAGCCTCTAGGACAGAAGACCTGGGCAACAGAGAGTTGCAAGGAGACTGAAGCGGTCCTAGTACCACATCCACCTGGGCAAGTTAGTGCATTGGAGATCACCAGAATGCCCTGTATCTCTATCCTGTGGAACAGATATAATAAAATATTTACAAAAACGTGAGGGGTGTACTCACTTTTGTGAGATACTGTATATATATTAGTGATCGACGATATCGGTTTTTCGTTGCCGATACCGATACTTTGACCAATGCATATCGGTATCGGCCGATATTGGCCGATATTTTTGTACATTTACACGTTTTAAAAAAAAATGTTTTATTTTTTATTTTTCGACAGGTACTTTTGTGGAGGGATCAGGGGGGTCTAAAAGACCCTAAACCCCTCCTCTGCACTTAAAAGCATTAAAAAACGCCAAGTTTGGCTTTTTTAATGCTGTCATTTTTTTAAATCTGGCGCCAGACATCACTTCCGTGTTTTTGCATGGAGACCTGATCAGAGCCGAATGCGGCTTTGATCAGGTCTTCGGCGGCCATTCAGGCTGGTTGGTCAGACCTCCCAGTGGGAAGGGAGACCCGGACAAGCCGCAGGAGGCAGCGGGAGGGGGGGGGGGATGTCCCCTCCCGCTTCTTGTAATGACAGCCGAGCAGATTCTCAGCCGCATCTGTTGTCATTACAAGACAGCCAACCGTCGGCTATGGACGCCGGTACCGGGGTGATGCCTCCAGCTGCAGGCATCACTCCGGTACATGCACTTTCCCGAAATATCGGCAATATCGGTAACCTCCAGAGCCAATTCCGATATATCGGAAAAAGTGCATATTGGCCCTCGATATATCGGCTTCGATCCGATCCCTAATAAATATATATATATATATATACATACACACACACACACACAGAATAAGGGAAAAGAAGCGGCAACAATCTAAGTGCAGCAAGGGTTAAAGTAATACACTTATTGGATAAGAAACACTCACATATTGCACAAAAGTAGGAGCTTTGTATGGGTAGACACGCTGTGTGACAAGGTCCTAGTGAAAGGCAATGGTCCTGTGGCGTCCAACGTTGTTGGCCATGCCGGGGGATTCCGGGGCTCCAGGCATTGGGAGGAGAGGAGGAGGGCTGTCGACCTTGCCACACAGCGTGTCTACCCATACAAAGCTCCTACTTTTGTGCAATATGTGAGTGTTTTTTATCCAATAAATGTACAAAATATTACTTTTAACCCTTGCAGCACTTAGACCGTCGCCGCTTCTTTTCCCTTATTCTGTGTGTATATATATATATATATGTATGTATATATATATATATATATATATATATATATATAAGATATATATACATATATATATATATATATATATATATATATATATATATATATATATATACAGTGTCTTACAAAAGTGAGTACACCCCTCACATTTTTTGTAAATATTTTATCATATCTTTTCATGTGACAACACTAAAGAAATGACACTTTGCTACAATGTAAAGTAGTGAGTGTACAGCTTGTATAACAGTGTAAATTTGCTGTCCCCTTAAAATAACTCAACACACAGCCAATAATGTCTAAACTGCTGGAAACAAAAATTAGTACACCCCTAAGTGAAAACGTCCAAATTGGGCCCAAAGTGTCAATATTTTTTGTGGCCACCATTATTTTCCAGCATGCCTTAACCCTCTTGGGCATGGAGTTCACCAGAGCTTCACAGGTTATCACTGGAGTCCTCTTCCACTCCTCCATGATGACATCACGGAGCTGATGGATGTTAGAGACCTTGCGCTCCTCCACTTTCTGTTTGAGGATGTCCCACAGATGCTCAATAGGATTGTCCTTAGTCTGCTTGTCTTTAGCAAACTATTTACGGGCTTTCTTGTGCATCATCTTCAGAAGGCTTCCTTCTGGGACGACAGCCATGCAGACCAATTTAATATAGTGTGCGGCGTATGGTCTGAGCACTGACAGGCTGACCCCCACCCCTTCAACCTCTGCAGCAATGCTGGCAGCACTCATACATCTATTTCCCAAAGACAACCACTGGATATAATGCTGAGCACGTGCACTCAAATTCTTTGGTCGACCATGGCGAGGCCTGTTATGAGTGGAACCTATCCTGGTAAACCACTGTATGGTCTTGTATAGTCTTGGCCACTGTGCTGCAGCTCAGTTTCAGGGTCTTGGCAATCTTCTTATAGCCTAAGCCATTTTTTGCAACAGTTCTTTTTTTCAGATCCTAGGAGAGTTCTTTGCCACAAGGTGCCATGTTGAACTTCCAGTGACCAGTATGAGAGAGTGAGAACGATAACACCAAATTTACAAATTTAACACACCTGCTACCCATTCACACCTGAGACCTTGTAACACTAACGAGTCACATGACACCGGGGAGGGAAAATGGCTAATTGGGCCCAATTAGGATATTTTCACTTAGGGGTTACTCACTTTTGTTGCCAGCGGTTTCAACATTAAGGGCTGTGTGTTGAGTTATTTTGAAGGGACAGCAAATTTACACTGTTATACAAGCTGCACACTCTTACAAAATGTCAATTCCTCAGTGTTGTCACATGAAAAGATATAATAAAATATTTACAAAAATGTGAGGGGTGTACTCACTTTTGTGAGATAATATATATATATATATATATATATATAACATTTAGCGTTACCATTTATATATCATACATGAGGTGCTAGGGAGGCAGAATCTGCTCCCTTTTGCCTGTCCTTGTCCTCCAGCAGGCATACCCCCCCCCCCCCCAAGGGGTCTTCAGGGACAGGGTTCCAACAGACAGATGCACCACATCCCTGGACCTGTAAAGCACTCTGGGGCTGCTCATGTGTTGCAGGCAGCAACTTCAGGCAAGTCCAATGCTAAAAGATGCAATACAATCTGGCTCTGCTTCTTCTCAGTGGAGTCTGGGTATAGCTCCAATTACAATGCCTAGAATCAGCCAATCTAGAAAGCTGCAAAATAAGCCCTTTCTGGCTTTGAAGCTACTGAAAAAAAGATCTAAAAGAAAAAGAGATCTTGATAAAAAAATAAGAAATGGGTTTCCTTCTTTCAGAGGAAAGAAGATGTGAGATCACCTGGGACACTAGCAAAACACAGAGGCAGGTTGGGAGTGGGAGGCCTTTGTTTGCCAGTGTGTAGCATAATGTAATGTACATTGATTGCTTAATTCTGTGTCTATTATTGCATAACTAAGAAATGCTTTTTCCTATACATACATTTACATTGCACATGTTAGTTTGCTGAAGGTCAATCATGTGTGGCATTTAAAACAACGGTGGCAGATCTCTGATTGCTTTCTGTTTTTGATAAAAGATTTTCGTGTCTATAGTACCTCCAGCACCTAAAGCAAATAGAATATGATAGGAAGGGTAGCCCCCCCTCTGGTTATCATTCTGTTGTAAACCTCTAAAGGACCCAATATTTGCTAATAGACCAAAAGACTGGATCATTGCTCACAAATATCAGATGTGTATGGCCTATCTAATTAAAATTATGGGCATGGTGATATAAACTTACCAAACCCCATGAGAATGAAGGATCCTACAAGCATGATAATAGTCTGTAGAGTATCTGTGTAGATAACAGCTGCCAAACCACCTGAAAGAAAGAGAGACTGTCTATCAGATGTAGGAACATACCTATACAAGAATACCTACTATACAGAAATGTCAGAGTAGAAGAACAGGGTATGACATTGCCATTTATGACAAGAATAGCATACAACTAACAATAAAGTACTAAAGGCTAAAAAAAAATAAAAAAAAAGTAATACCTGCCTTGTACAACAATATTGCACAGAATGTGGTTTTTCTCTTCTTCTGGCAGTTCCCCGTGGACACTATCAGCTTCTCACTCACCAATTTGACGTCTATGTGGGTGCAGGTCCCCAAACACAGACAGTGTGGATGCAGGGACCCGTACTCTCGTGGATGTCAGATTGGGAGCAGCAGCTGTGTCCGTGCAGCCGCTTTGTCCTAACTGACATGAATGGGACTGCCTGCATGAGGATGCACTGAACACCTGTGCATCCTCATGCCCGTGCGGGTCAACATGGCCCCCACACGAGTGTACACTTAAGTATGCCTGTGTGAAGAGCAGTGGGGAGAAGCTTTGCAGGCGGTACAGGCGAGTTCTTTGAATGTGGCACAAAGGCTGTTTCAGTTGTATATACTCCACAGGGCTCACTATACTCCTGCACGATTGCATAGAATGGGTAGACATGACAATGCCCTGTGCACTAGATGTCTGAGGGACCATGGGGATCTGATACATCTATTATGGAGGTGCCCGAAGCTTCACATATATTGGAGGAAGGTGCTTTGTACATTCTCGAGGGTGTTTGGAATTACATTGCAACAGGATCCTAAACTCTGCTTGTTGGGTATTTTGGGGAAGGTACAGGTTCCTGAGATCATTAACCACTTGCCTACTGTGCACTTAAACACCCTTCCCATCCAGGCCAATTTTCAGCTTTCAGCGCTGTCACACTTTGAATGACAATTGCGCGGTCATGCTACACTGTACCCATATGAAATTTTTATCATTTTTTTCACACAAATAGAGCTTTCTTTTGGTGGTATGTAATCACCTCTGGGTTTTTTATTTTTTACAAAAAAAAAGAATAAAGACAGAAAATTTTGAAAAAAAATTTTTTTTTCTTATTTTCTGCGAGTAAATTTTGAAAATAAATTTTTCTCCTTCACTGATGTACGCTGATGAGGTGGCACTTATGGGCACTGATGAGGTGGCACTTATGGGCACTGATGAGGAGGTACTAATATGCCGCACTGATGAGCACTGATAGGCGGCACTGATAGGCGGCACTGATGAGCACTGATAGGCGGCACTGCTGGGCACTGAGAGGTGGCACTGCTGGGCACTGAGAGGTGGCACTGCTGGGCACTGAGAGGTGGCACTGCTGGGCACTGAGAGGTGGCACTGAGAGTTGGCACTGCTGGGCATTGAGAGGCGGCACTGACGGGCGGCACTGATGGGCACTGATAGGCGGCACTGATGGGCACTGGCGGATGGCACTGGACACTGACGGGTGGCACTGATGAGCGGCACTGATGGGCAGCACCATCAGTGCCCACACTCAGTGCCCATAGTGCTGCCAGTCAGTGCTCATCAGTGCCTAGATGAGCAGGCACTGATGGGCACTGACTGGCAGCACTATGGGCACTGATTGTGGGCATTGATGGGGGCACTGTGGGCACTGATGGGGGGCACTGTGTGTATGTTTTTACCTTTTAGTAATCAGGGCACTGGTGATCAGTGCCCTGATTACATGTCTCTGTGTCCCCGGCGCTGTGAGGCTCCCCCTCCTTCCTCACACTGCAGGCTCTGTGTGAGGAAGGAGCGCCGGCGATGAGAGATGATCTCATATGTTTACATATGAGATATCCCCCGATTCTCGTGCGGACCAAAAAAAGGGTCCAGCACCGCTTTGGTCCAAATGTGATGAGAATATTAGAAAGGGGGCTAAATTAGCCCCCCTTTCATATGGGCTGGTGGAAGGGGTTAAAACTTAGAATAAAGCAGGTTTAAGGGTGGTAAATGAGGCCCATAGCTCTCCTCAGCCAGGTTTCCCGCCAGAATGAGTTACCAGGCAGTTTAGTGGGGTCTATTAGGAAGAACAGGTGGTTGTCAGGCAGTTTAGGTTCTCTCTCTAAGGAATTAGCGAATGAGCCCCTTTCTCCGCCCGCTCACCTCAGCCTATGGGGTGGAGGTTACCTCAGGGAGAAGCATATTTAAGCTGCCTCCCGCCCCTCAGGGGCTCACATCTCTTCATACCTTCCATCTGGATTTCAGCTTTTCCTGGCTTCTGGATTTTCCTTGGTTGGACTTTACCTGCTCCTGGTACCGGTCTTTTCGGCCAAGTATGTCCCTCATTCGTCAGCTGCTGGAGCGTGCGGGAGAAGAGGGCGGTGAGGAATGGCTCCGCAGGTGTCTGCAGGTACCCAGGACTGCGACAGCGGTGGGACCTTCGGATACCGTACCGGCGGTGGCGGCAGAGGATGTCGGTGGCACTACAACCGGGTCGGAGTTCGCGGCAGGTCAGGTGATGTCGGGCCCGCCGGATGTGGACGCCGGTCACCGGTCGGGTGACGTCGGCGGAGATGCGACGTGGCAAAGCATTTCCGGGGCAGTCGGCCCAGAGAGGAGGAAGCGGACACCGAGGAGACGGTACTCGCCGGTGGAATCGAGGCGCCCGGCCGGGCGGAGGGCGGAGAGTGCGGACCGGAGAGGACGTCCGGCAGAGGCCGCAGCGGGCCGTAGAAGCGGATCGGCGGGGTCAAGACGGTCTGAGGCCCCACAAGCAGGAGTTAGAGCTGGAGGGAGGCCGCCTGTTGCTGCCCAAGGTGCGCCCCTCCAGGCCAGCAGCCAGCCATGCATCCCCCATCAAGAGGCACGGGTGGAGGAGTCCGAGCCGGAGGATCCGAATCCCCCCAGACGACAGGCTGTCCCGGGTGGTGAGTTGCCGGGAGTCAATAGCCCGAATACATTTTTTAATTTGTTCAGATATTTCTGCCAGAATTTTCCCTTACCAAGAGCAGGGGAGGGGGTGCCGGAGGTTAGTGAGGTTTGGGCGCCCCCTAGTGTGCAAAGTAGGAGTAGCCTATTTGAAGTTGCTAAAACACAAAATCTCCCCGAATCTGTTCTGAAGGAACCTATGACGTATACTGTTTCATCCCTGGGTATGCATTTACCGGACTCCTTAAAGGAGCGGATATGGCAAGGGGTTTATATAGATTTATTGTCCCTTTTGCCTTCCTCTAGGGAATTTATGACAAAGGGTGAAAAGGAGGAGGAACATGATAGAAAGCGCTTTATACCTAAGTCTATTTTCAACTGGATTCAGGCTTTCTGCATATACTCCTCTGTTATGTGCGAGAAATTCCCGGAAAAAAGCGTGGGGTTGTTTCACCACGTCGAGATCATTCTCGAAGCTTATAAGGGGTTCGGGGGGGTATCGTGGTTTAACTACGATGTAGCCTTTAGGCAAAAAATGGCAGTGCATCCGGGTCTGTCCTGGGGTGCTAAGGATGTGGGACTTTGGTTGGATTTATTTCTCCCCCAGCGGTCCTTTCAGCCCCGGGCAGCACCTGGTGCACAGGTGCCCCAACCAGCAGCCCCCTCGGCTTACAAGCGAGGGATCTGCTTTGCGTTTAATGACGGGCAGTGTCGATGGCCGGGTACTTGTAAATACCGGCACGAATGCGCATTCTGCGCCGGTGCTCACCCAGTGGCCAAATGTTTCAGACGAATGGCGGGGGCTCAACAGGGAAGTGTTCCGAAAGGCCCAAACGCCGGTGAGGCTGGCAGAGCTGCTGCCGTGGCTACAAACATACCCCGACCGCTGGAAGGCGGATCTGCTAATTGATGGGTTTAGTCTAGGTTTCCAACTTCCGCTGTTTGCGGGCCGGGGGTGCTCTATAGTTAACAATCTGCCATCTGTTGTTGGTATGTCCCATGTGGTGTTTGAAAAGATTAATAAAGAAATAGATGAAGGAAGGTTTGTGGGTCCGTTCTGTTCCCCCCCTTTCGATGACTTTCGAATATCCCCTATAGGTATCGTTCCTAAAAAAGAGCCGAATGCTTTTCGTTTGATCCATCACCTGTCGCATCCGCGGGGTGATTCTTTAAACGACCAGATTGACTTGGACGAGGCATCGGTGCATTATTCTACGTTTGAAGATGCTCTATGTATCGTTAAAGGTTTGGGTAGGGGGGCATTACTTGCAAAGGCGGACATCAAGTCCGCTTTTCGTTTACTGCCTTTGCATCCTTCCTGTTTCAGCTCTCTAGGTATATTTTTTGAGGGACAATATTATTTTGACAGGTGTCTTCCTATGGGGTGTTCGCTTTCCTGTTTTTATTTCGAGTGCTTTGCCACTTTTTTGGAGTGGGTGGTGACACAGGTGACAGGTAAGTCCCAGGTAATTCACTATCTGGATGACTTCCTGTTTATGGGGAAAGCGAACACCCCTGATTGTGAGTTCATTCTTAATTCTTTTTTCATGCTTTGTGAGAATTTTGGCATCCCATTAGCGGGTGAAAAGACGGTGGGGCCTTGCACCTGTATCGAGTTTTTAGGCATCACCGTGGATTCAAATCTGATGGAATTTCGGCTACCTCAGGACAAGATTCGACGGCTGCGAGGTATGTTGTACTTGGTAATGCGGAAAAAGAAGGTATGTTTGCGAGAGATGCAGTCGCTTCTGGGGTTACTGGCCTTTGCCTCCAGGGTAATACCTGTGGGTAAGGCTTTTTCCAGGAGGCTGTACCTCTCAATATCGGGTTTGAAGTCCCCCTCGGCGCACGTTAGAGTGACGCATGATATGAGGGAGGACCTGTTGGTATGGCTACAGTTCCTGCTTCATTTTAACAGTAGAGCTGTTTGGCAAGAGGAGTTTGTTTTGGATTCGGATTTCATGCTCTTCACTGACGCTGCGGGCTCGGTGGGTTTCGCCGCAATTTGGCGGACTCACTGGTGTGCGGAGCGTTGGTGCGAGAGATGGAGGCGATCTAAATTAATTAAAAACATTGTTTTGCTGGAACTGTTTCCAATTGTGGTGGCGTTGGAGGTTTGGGGTGATTCCTTTAGAAACAGGCGTTTGATGGTTAGTACGGATAACAAAGGTGTTCTGTACGCCATCAATTGCCTGTCATCTAGGTCTCCGCCGGTCATTGCTTTGCTCAGGTACTTGGTTTCCCAATGTTTAAAGTTGAACGTATGGATTAAGGCTACCCATGTTCCTGGGAAAAGCAATGATCTGGCGGATTCTTTATCTCGTTTCCAGGTTCAGAAATTCTTTCAGCTCCTCCCAGAGGCGGATTCTGTAGGCGTGCCTTGCCCGACTCACCTGTGGGATTTGGTTTAGAGCTGGTGATGGACAATGTACAGCATTCCTTGGCGCACAGCACTTGGTCGGGCTACCAATCGGCGTTTGCTGTGTGGCTGTCTTTTCTTGCTTCCGTGCACAGCCCTCGGGAGTCCTTCTCAGAGGAGTTGGTCCTGCTTTTTCTGAACTCGCTTTTTGAGAAGGGGTACTCCTGGTCACATATCAATAAGTTGCTAGCAGGAGTTTCCTTCTTTGTCAAGTTGCAGGGTCATCCGGCTTGCGCATCCTTTTTCTCGGTCCAACAGGCAATGAAGGGCTACAGAAGGAGAACGGCTCATCCAGATTTGCGTCGCCCTATTACTTTGGACATGTTGCGAAGTCTATGTTCCACAGTGTCGGGTATATGTTTTTCGGCGTATGAAGCCATATTGTTCCGGGCAATTTTTTCTTTGCTGTTTTTCGCGGCGTTGCGAATATCGGAAATTATTCCAGTTCGCACGGTGGCTGGCTCGGGTCTTAAATTTACCAATGTTTGCTGTACAGCGGACAGAGTGAGTGTGTTTCTGGTCAAATCAAAAACGGATCAGAGGGGTTTGGGACATTGGTGCCACCTGCACAGGTTTAGGGGTTCTCCGGTTTGCCCGGTGATGCTGGTTTCAGACTATTTAAGGGTCAGGGAGGGTGACAATGTATATTTCCTGATCCATGCGAATGGTAACTAGATACCAATTTGATTTTGTGTTTCGGAAGTGTTTACAGTCGCTTGGCCTGGGCCAGTTGCGGTTCTCGTCCCATTCATTTCGGATCGGGGCGGCAACTGAGGCATCAAGGGCGGGTTTGGAGGTGGGATTGATTAAAAACATTGGTAGATGGAAATCAGATTGTTACACCTCTTATGTTTGCCCTAACCTCGTTTTTGCTCCTTTCAGGTAATCCATTGCAGGTGTGGATTGTGGGACACTCTTTTGTGTTCTGGGCCCAGCAACGAGCGAGGCGACGGATATATTCCGAACTCCTTGGCTTGGACCAACATCGTTTTCAAGTTTCCTGGTTCAGTAAGAGGGGCATGAGATGGGAGGAGTTATTACCTAGCATGGAGAGTTTGTTTGAATCCCAACCCCCTCCTGACATTCTGGTGGTACACTTGGGGGGGAACGATATAGGAAAAGTGAGAACACTAGATCTAATTTTTCAAATACGGGACGACCTGCACAGTCTGAAGTTAAGATTCCCGGAAATGGTAGTGATGTTTTCGGAGATTGTGCACAGGCTGGTCTGGTCGTCAGGCCGTTTGCGTTTCCATGGTAAAATTAAAAAGCGTGTTAATCGTGCTTTGGAAAAGTTTTTGGCACAGGTGAATGTATTATCATACAGGCATTCGGACTTGGAGGGTGGGGTTCAGGGTCTTTACCGGGGAGATGGCGTTCCCCTCTCCGGTATTGGCCTTGACATATTTAATGCAAACTTGGGTTCGTTAATTGAATTGGCCGCGCTTCGGGGGTATGGTGACAGGCAATGAGGTATGGTTATGACTGGGTTGGTCTGTTATTTATATTGATATTTATAAAGATGGTTTATGTTATTTTGAATACCAGTCAATAAAGAAGCCGCGGCCGTTTTTTACCAAACTGTAGTCCGAGTGCCTTATTTTATTTAAAAAAAAAAAAGGAGTGTTTATACAGGTTTTAAGGTTTAAGATATAAGGTGATATAAGGTAAGTTTCAAATTATCTAATCTCCTTCCTACCATCCCATTCAGCCATACAATCTGTTGGCTGAATTCACATCGCACAGACATTGCATGTGATTTGCATCGAATCACATGCGATGTCTTTCAGTGCACCAATGTGAACCGAGCCTCAATTTTTTTCGTTCTTCCTTATTCTACAGATCTGTATTCCCTATTTTCTCTCTCTGAGAAAAATTAAGAGTTCTTGTCATCATAATCAATAGGATTTACAAAAATAAAACTATAGGATTTTGTTTACCAGAAAGGATTAGGACATTGGTCTGTTATGGTGTGTTTGGAACATTTGCATCCAGGATACACAACGTTCATAAAACTGAAGAAAGCATTCGGCACACGGTACATGTGACCTTTGCGCGTTTTTAAGGCTCTATTATTTTATGATAGGTTAATGTGATAATGTGTTATGTGTAATATGTGCTCAACTCAGGTATACTTTCTGCTTATCACTTATTGCTACAGGATGAAGCCTGAGTGAACACTTCATTTGTTTTAAGTCCCTAGATACAGATTTTTCTAGTTTATAACTGCAACACAGCTGTACCTTAATCCTGGCAGGGAAATCACATATATAATACACACTGCTAGAAAATAACAAGATTTGTCCATAGGTAAGAAGACTATTAACAGATACATTAAATAGGGTATTTACTGTCATACATGGAAAATCCATGGATGGCAGTAGTCTATATAAAAGTTTAAGATAAGACTGCTATGTAAAAACTAGAATACACAAAAATAATGCATTCAATTTAATGCTTGCTAAACATTAACCACTTAAGGACGGTCCTATTTCTGACACTTGTTGTTTATAAGTTAACCGCTTGCCGACCGCCGCACGACTATTTACTGCGGCGGTCAGCCCCTCACAGGCAGAGCGACGTAGTACTACATCGCTAGCCTGTGAGGGTCTAGGGAGCGAGCGCGCGCCCCCGGAGGCGTGCTCCCGCGCGGTCACGGACCCCCCCCCCGCGCGTGTGACATCGGGTCTGCCGGTCACTCAGCGATCGTCGGTGCAGAGGGAGAAAGGCAGGCGGCTGATGTTACATATATAGTTACATGGTAGGTGAGGTTGAATAAAGACAATAATCCATCCAGTTCAACCTGTGTAGGTGTGTGTGGCTGTAATCATCTAACATAGCCCTTAATGTCCTGATCCTTGAGATGTAAGTCTAAGAGTCTTTTGAAAGCCACCATACTACCCGCAGAAACCACCTCTTGTGGTAGACAATTCCACAATCTTGTAGCCCCAACAGTAAAGAATCCTCCTCGTTGCCTGAGGCTAAAACGCTTCTCCTCTAATCGCATTGTATGTCCTCGAGTCCTCATGCAATTCCTTCGAATGAACAGCTTTTTTTCTAAGCTGAGATCCCCATTAAGATATTTATAAATTGCTATCATGTCCCCCCTCAGACGTCTCTTCTCCAGGGAGAATAAAACGAGCGATTGCAGCCGCTCTTCATAGTTAAGGTCCTCCAACCCCCTAATCAGTTTAGTTGCCCGTCTCTGGACTCTCTCCAGCTCCAACACATCCCTCCTGAGGACTGGCGACCAGAACTGGACAAAGTACTCCAGATGCGGTCGGACCAGAGTTTTATAAAGTGGAAGGATTATAGTCTTATCTCTGGAATACATCCCTTTCTTTATGCATGCTAATATTCTGTTGGCTTTGGCAGCTGCCGCTTGACATTGCATGCTGTTGCCTAATCTATCATCAACCAAGACTTCATTTTTTATTCCCCCAAGGGTTCCCCTCCTAACGTGTATTGTGTTTTTATGTTTTTAGTCCCCAAGTGCAAAACCTTACACTTCTCCACGTTAAACCTCATTTGCCATGTCGTTGCCCACTCCGTAATTTTGTCCAGGTCATTCTGTAGGATATCTGCTTCATGCTGTGCAGTTATTGCCCTGGCCAATTGTGTGTCATCTGCAAAAACTGATATCGAACTACTGATCCCGTCTTCAATGCTGTTTATGAATAAATTGAACAAGGTTGGTCCCAGGACTGAGCCCTGGGGCACCCCGCTTACCACCTCAGACCAGTCTGAGTATGCGCTGTTTATTACCACCCTTTGGGTACGGCCTTTTAGCCAGTTCCGTATCAAAGAGCAAACCCTGCTGTCGATACCTGCAGACCTTATTTTATAAATCAAGCGCTTGTGGGGAACTGTATCAAACGCCTTAGCGAAATCCAAGTACACCACATCCACTGGTCTGCCCCTATCTAGCTCACAGCTCACCTCCTCGTAGAATGCTAAGAGATTGGTTTGACAAGAACGCCCATTTGTAAACCCGTGCTGGTTACTGCTGATGATGTTGTTGTCTTTAGCATACTCTACGATATAGTCCCTATATCGTATATGATGTAAACAAGCCGCCTGTCATTCTCCCCTGTGTAGGAATAGTGATTATACGGTTCTACTATGTAGGACCGTTGATCACTGTTCCTACACCTCAAACCACAGCCAATCACAGTTTGAATCACGCCCCTAGGGACACACATAACCCCTCCCTCTCAAAAAAGTTAACCCCTTCACTGCCAGTGTAATTTTACAGTAACAGTGCATATGTATAGCACTGATTACTGTACAAATGTCACTGGTAACCCCAAAAGTGTCAAAAATGTCAGTCAAGGGTCCGATCTGTCCGCCGCAATGTTGCAGTACCGCAAAAAAAATCGCAGATCACCGCCATTACACGTTAAAAAAAAAACAACAAAAATGACAAAAATCTTTCCCTTTGTTAGTAAACGCGATAACTTTTGCGCAAACCAATCAAAATACGCTTTTTGCGATTTTTTTTACCAAACATATGTAGCATAAAACAAATTGGCCGAAAATGTTAAAAAATTTTGATTTTTATATTTTTTTGGGGGGAATTTCATATAAAAATGTGAAAATTTTGTTATTGAAATGTGAAAAAATATTGTTATTTTTGCAAAATTGATGCTCTTTTTTTGTTTATAGCACATGATCAAAAAATCGCACAGGTGATCAAATACCACCAAAAGAAAGCTCTGTTTGTGGGAAAAAAAAGGACATCAAATTTGTTTAGGTACAGCGTCGCACGACCGCGCAATTGTCCGTTAAAGTCACTTTACCCCCGCTCACTTTGCTGCTACTGCAGCAAAGTGTCTCTTTCTCGTCCAGCGACGTAGACCTACGTCGCTGGACTCCGCCCCTTGTGGGCGGCGCGCGCACGCCGCCGGAGGCTCGCTCCCGCTGTTTTCAGTCACAGCGGGAGTCGGGCCAGGGGAGGAGCAGCGGCGATCGCCGCTGCTCTTACCCGATCGTCGGGGATCGAGTCTGGAGATCCGCCCGCTGTGTGTAAACACAGCGGGCGGATCTCTGAAGTGACAGGCAGGGTCAGATTGCAGGGTTCAGCTTAGCTGAACCCTGGATCTGTCCTTGTGTCACTCTGTCACCTCCCCCCCACACGTCAGTAAGCACTAGGCATACATTAACCCCTCCCTCTCCAATAAAATTAACCCCTTCCCTGCCAGTGTCATTTTTACAGTAACAGTGCATATATATAGCACTGATTACTGCAGTAATGTCACTGGTACCCCCAAAAGTGTCAAAAATGTCAGTCAAGGGTCCGATCTGTCCGCCGCAATGTCACAGTCCCGCAAAAAAAAAAGGCAGATCACCGCCATTACGCGTTAAAAAAAAAACACCAAAAATGACAGAAATCTTTCCCTTTGTTAGTAAACGCAATAACTTTTGAGTAAACCAATAAAAATACGCTTATTGTGATTTTTTTTACCAAAAATATGTAGCAAAAAACAAATTGGCCAAAAATTTAAAAAAATTTTGATTTTTACATTTTTTGGGGGGGAATTTCATATAAAAAGATGGGAAAAATATTGTTATTTTTTCAAAATAAACGTTCTTTTTTTGATTATAGCGCAAAAAGTAAAAATCGCACAGGTGATCAAATACCACCAAAAGAAAGCTCTGTTTGTGGGGAAAAAAATGACGTAAATTTCGTTTGGGTACGGCGTCGCACGACCGCGCAATTGTCAGTTAAAGTCGCACAGCGCCGAATCGCAAAAAGTGGCCTGGACGGAAGACAGCAAAATCCTCCGGTGGTAAAGTGGTTAAAGAGGTTGTAAACCCTCTCTTGGAAGTTGTACCTATAGGTTAGCCTTTAATAAGGCTTACCTATAGGTACTGTAAATATCTCCTAAACTTGCACCGTTTAGGAGATATTTACTTTGAATGCAGCCAATGACGTCATCGGCGCATGCGCTCTGAAGGAACGGCCACCCATGCCATTCCTTCAGAGCCCTGTGCTGTGACTGGCGGCTCCCGCGGAGTGATGTAATCGCGCCTCCGGCCAATCAGATGGCCGGAGGACGCGAACCAGGAAGCAGGACGGCCGAACATGTCTGTCGTCCTATCGCTGAGAGGGCGGCACTGCGGGGGCTTCATTCTAAGGTAAGTATTTCATAATGAGCTAGTATACAATGCATACTAGCTCATTACGCCTTTGTCTTACAGGTTTTTTTTTTCTCCTCTTTTAAATCATTTTTTTTGCTAGAAAATTACTTAGAATCTCCAAACATTATATGTATTTTTTTTTAGCAGAGACCCTAGAGAAAAAAATAGAGATCGTTGCAATATTTTTTTATCACACCGTATTTGCACAGCGGTCTTCCAAACACAATTTTTTGGGAAAAAATTCACTTTTTTGAATAAAAAAATAAAAAAACAGTAAAATTAGCCCAATTTTTTTCCATAATGCGAAAGATAATGTTGCGCCGAGTAAATAGATACCCAACATGTCATGCTTCAAAATTGCACACGCTCGTGGAATGGCGACAAACATTGGTACTTAAAAAAAAAAGGCGACATTTTAAACATTTCTACAGGTTACCAGCTTAGAGTTACAGAGGAGGTCTAGAGCTCAAATTATTGCTCTCACTCTAATGATCGCGTCGATACCTCACATGTGTGGTATAAACACCGTTTACATATGTGGGCAGGACTTGCGTATGCGTTCGCTTCTGCGCGCAAGCTAACGGGGACAGGGAGCTTTAATTTTTTTTTCCTTTTTTTTATCTATTATTTTTTATTTTTACAGTTTTTTAAAAAAACAAAATGTTTGATTATTTTTATTCCTATTACAAGTAATGTAAATATCCCATGTAATAGAAATAAGCATGTCAGGGCTTTTTTATTGTGAGATCTGGGGTCAAAAAGATGTCAGACCTCACATCTACACTAAAAAAGAAAAAAAAAAGTCATTTTTTTTCATGATGAAAAAAAATTGGCTGTTTAAATACGTTGCTAGGAGACGACGTTTGATGTCGCTCTGGTCCTCCAAGACCATAGAGTCGAGTGGGGGGCCATCTTGCCCTCACTCAACTTCCTGCCTGTGAGGAGCGCGGACCGGATAGTTTTCCCCGCTGCCGGCAGGTCCGGTAAGTAGGGAAAATGACAGGAAGCTGCTGGAGGGGGGGGGCATCTCTCCCGCCGCACCGTAAGGGTGATCCTGTGGCGAATCCGCTGCTGGGACCACCCTTATGTGAAAGAGGACCGCCCGCTATCTGCTGCCATAACCCCGGTATTTAACGTCAAAGTACCAACGTAAATCGGCGGTGGGCGGTCTGGAAGTGGTTAAAGTATAAACTAAAGGCTAAACTTTTTTTTGTTTTGGACAGGGTTGAGATGTATTAGAACTCCTGTCAGTTTTAACTGCTGTCTGTGTCCCTATTATGAAGATTTACCCTCTCTATTTGTCCTGTTTACCATTATCATTGAAAGTAAAAGTAAAAGAAAATCCCAAATTGTGGGTTGTCCCCAGAAAAGTAATAGAGGGAAAATCTTCCAATGGGGACACTAGTTCAGGTGTCCTGGGGGTCCCCAAGGAATTCCCTTAATTTGCACAGGGATTTCCTCTCATTTCCTGTTGGGCTCTTGAACAGGAAGTGAAGAGAAATCCCTGCAATGGGACACAGGTGCCGAAAAAAAAAAATCTGACAGGGGTTATAACCTTTCATTGCTCTATCCAAAATGAAAAAAATGTTGCCGATAGTTCTACTTTAAGCATTAGCAAACAAAGTCTTGACAAATAGGAAATCATACACCAAATATGACAGTATCCAGGAAAACTGCAGCAATGTTGAAGATAGAATGTCAATCCCCCCATCAATTTTTCTTTTAAGAATAAGCCTACTTGAAAGACAGTTTGCTTTCCTCACAGCAACTAATTGATCTAATTACTTTCTATAGGCAACATCACTAAGACAGCTCCTTACTTAGGTTGGCCACAAATGGGTCAAATCCTGGCTGGTTCAGCAGGGACCAGCTGAGATTCTAATCATCTATGGGCAGGCTGAATATACCCAAGTTGATCCATTGATCCATTGTCGGATTTTCGGCATGCTATTATTGCCAGTGGCTATAACTGCTAGCAATAATCACTGTGTTCTCCCAGCAGGGTCGGTTACCCGCACGTTACTCCCAGCTGGAAGAACACAATACCTTGGCTGTGTTGATGGGGGGATCGAGCTATTTTCTTTCCTGTAACCTGTGACTGCAGGAAAGAAAATTGTACCATCTATGGCCTGCCTTAAACATATTGATAAATGCAGACTTTGGGCCTACCAGTTAAAGAGGAAGTAAACCCTCCTCTGCAACTTTTACCTATAGGTAAGCCTATGATAAGGCTTACCTATAGGTACTATAAATATCTCCTAAACATGTACCGTTTAGGAGATATTTACCTTACATGCAGCCAGTGACATCACTGGTGCCGTTCCTTCAGAGCCCCGTGACGTCACCGCGGCTCCGGCCAATCAGATAGCCGGATGCCGCGATCCCGGAAGACGGGCGACTGAACATGTCAGCCGTCATAGAGGTGAGCGGGCGGCACGGCGGGGGCTCGTTCTAAGGTAAGTATTTCATAATGAGCTAGTATGCGATGCATACTAGCTCATTATGTGTTTCTCTTTCAGGTTGGAAAAAAATAAAAAATTTTAATGGGTTTACAACCTCTTTAAACTAAATATCAGAACCCACTCCTACAGTCAACTATTTTATGTATGTAAAAGCATATATTTTACACTGCAATAAATGGTTTAGAGGATGTTGTCCATACCAGTATGGGTTCTATAATTCCTAAAACTGGGATTGCAATGAGATATATATAAGATACTTCTGTTCTAGCATGGAGAGAATGGGGTAAATACCTGTGTTGACAAGAATTTTTTTGATAATTTTTCATGTGGCTGTGTCTATATTTTATCTAGATAGTCTGCCAGAGATGGAATGGAATCTAATGGAAGTTGCCAAAATAGAATGCAAATATTGTTCACACATGGTTGTGTTGAAAATATTTTCTTTTTGCGGGGAAAGTACAGTTATTTTTCATATGTTTATTTTTTAGATCCTTTGTTCACTATTAAATAAATAAATAAAAATGACATTTAAAAAATGTATTTTTCCCTTTCAGTAGGGTGCATATGAAATATATTAAAGTATAAAATGGTATCCAGCCAACAAGTGAAGCTCTAAATCTTCTTTTGCATCATTCATGCTATCCTTACCTGTTTTAGTGGAAAAAGCCTGTTTACAGAGCTCAATAGCTCAAAACTTCAATTTACAAACACACTGCTCACCTTCCCTGCTCTTCTTTTTAGATTGGTCCCAAGGAGTTTCAATCAGAGAGAGGAAGTCTGAAGGTAGACAGTTTCTGCTGTACTGTCTCTTTGTAAAACCCATACTGCATTGTCGTGAACAATTCTGTTTTAAATGTTTCTTTGTAAAACTAAGGTCGTGTGTAAATAGTTAAAAATATAAAAAACATCAGTTCAACTATTAATAATTTTAAAATAATATTGACCAAGTACAATACAGTTTCCCTTTATAAGGTAAGAAAAAGACCCACCTGTCACAGTATACAAAGCAGTGATAATTAGTAGCATTACAACGGCTATGTAGATATTGATTTTCATGGCTTGTTGGATGAAAATGCCTCCTGAAAACATATCTGCCTGAAAAAAAAAAAACATGTTATAAATTTAGGATGAAAATCCAGCTTCATGAACATTCTCACGATTCTTCACCCACATATGTAAATGGTGTTCAAATCACACATGTGAGGTATCGCCACAATCGTTAGAGTGAGAGCAATAATTCTAGCCCTAGACCTCTAACCCTAAACTGGTAACCTGTAGAATTTTTTAAAGCGTCGCCAATGTTTGTTGCCATTCCACGAGCGTGTGCAATTTTAAAGGATGACATGTTGGGTATCTGTTTACTCGCCGTAACATTATCTTTCACATCATAGAAAAAAATTGAGCTAACTTTACTGTTTTCTTATTTTTTAATTAAAAAAAGAGTATTTTTTTTCAAAAAAATTGTGTTTATAAGACTGCTACGCAAATACAGTGTGACATAAAGTATTGCAACAATCTCCATTTTATTCTCTAGGGCCTCTGCTTAAAAAAAACCAATATAATGTTTAGGGGTTCTAAGTAATTTTCTAGCAAAAAATACTGATTTCAACTTGTAAACAATAAGTGTCAGAAATAGGCCTGGTCCTTAAGTGGTTAATCCCTCTTGTTAACCGCTTGCCGACCGCCGCACGACTATTTACTGCGGCGGTCAGCCCCTCACAGGCAGAGCGACGTAAGTCTACGTCGCTAGCCTGTGAGGGTATCGGGAGCGAGCGCGCACCACCGGAGGCGCGCTCCCGCGCGGTCACGGACCCCCCCTGCGCGTGTGACCGGAGGGAGAAAGGCAGGCGGCTGATGTAAACAAGCCGTCTGTCATTCTCCCCTGTGTAGGAATAGGGATCATACGGTTCTACTATGTAGGACCGTTGATCACTGTTCCTACACCTCAAGCCACAGCCAATCACAGTTAGAATCACGCCCCTAGGGACACACATAACCCCTCCCTCTCAAAAAAAGTTAACCACTTCACTGCCAGTGTAATTTTACAGTAACGGTGCATATTTATAGCACTGATTACTGTAGTAATGTCACTGGTAACCCCAAAAGTGTCAAAAATGTCAGTCAAGGGTCCAATCTGTCCGCCGCAATGTCGCAGTACCGCAAAAAAAAACCGCAGATCGCCGCCATTACACGTTAAAAAAAACCCAACAAAAATGACAAAAATCTTTCCCTTTGTTAGTAAACGCGATAACTTTTGCGCAAACCAATCAAAATACGCTTTTTGCGATTTTTTTTTTACCAAACCTATGTAGCATAAAACAAATTGGCCGAAAATGTTAAAAATTTTTGATTTTTACATTTTTTTGGGGGGAATTTCATATAAAAAAAATGTGAAAAATATTGTTATTTTTGCAAAATTGACGCTCTTTTTTTGTTTATAGCGCATGATCAAAAAATCGCACAGGTGATCAAATACCACCAAAAGAAAGCTCTGTTTGTGGGAAAAAAAGGACGTCAAATTCGTTTAGGTACAGCGTTGCACGATTGTCCGTTAAAGTCACGCAGTGCCGAATCGCAAAATAGGCCCTGGTCAGGAAGGGGGTAAAATCTTCCGGGGCTTAAGTGGTTAAGGTATTGCATCAAATTCATGAAGTATTTGCAACACTTTTGGTTTTGACAGCGGCTCGTGCACCAAATTCAGGTAGTTCTAAAATGTGTCACTTTTACATTGTGTTGTGTTGAATGAGGCAAAAGTAAAAGTAGAGCTAATTAAGACCAATTCACTTTGGACATAAAGAGAGAAAAACCGACTGATTTTGCGAAAGTGTCTCTTGGGTGTAAAAGTGGCGCAGCATGAGCCAAAGTCAAGTACAAGTTCTAGACAGGTATATGAATTTGACGCATTCTTTACCACTTTAAGAATACATGAGGGACACTTTCACAAAATCTGTCTGTGCAAATCTTTATGAATTCCAGGGATTGTGTCCAGGGCTGGTCATCCGATGTGCAAATAAGGCTTACTAGTGTATGTATAGCTAAAAAGAATTATTTTAGCTATGGACAGAGTAGGAAAGTATTAGAAACCCTGGCCAGTTTTTTTTTTGCTCTCTGTATCCCTATTGGGTAGATTTACCTTCTCTATTTGACCTTTTAACCATTGTCACTGAGACAGAAAGTAATGGAAAACCGAAAATTGAACAACTGTTATCAGAAGAGGAAGTGATAGGAAATCTTCCAATGGGGACATCTGTTCTATTGACACCTGACCAAGAGGGGGCTTCCTCTGACTTTTTGACATTTTCTCTCAAATCCTACTGATTCTCTAGGGACAGCAATAAAGGGAACTCTCCCCAACGGGACACAGACAACAAAAAAGTGTACAGAGATTTTAACCCTTCCTGACTCTATCAAAATAAATAAATAAAGCTTTGGCTATAGATATAACTGATCATACATCTTGTTAATTTCTGTTAAAGTTTCAATATTATCTGCCATCATCACAGGTGAGTTTTTCAAGCATTCAATTTCTGTATAAAATAGGAAACTCATGTATTTGATCAAGCAGCATTTATCCAGGCTGCTACTCCCATATCTATGAGATATTCACAGAGAGTGCCAGTCATTGGCTATTGGGTAAACAGTGATAGGACATGTTGGTAAATCTTGTCGGACTGATGGTATTTTCTCTTGATAAGCCAGTGTCAGGTTGGGTCTGCATACCTTTTCCCCCTCAAATAGGCTAAACACAAATCCTTGTCCAACCTAAGGCCCCTTTCACACATGCTGTCCGTTTGTCCGTTTTTCATCCATCCGTTGACGGATGAAAAACGGACATCAATGCATCTCTATGTAAAAACGGATGACAACGGATGAAAAACTGATGTCAACTGATGACAACGGATGAAAAACTGATGTCAACTGATGACAACGGATGAAAAACGGATAACAACTGATGAAAAACGGATGAAAAATGGATAACAACTGACGAAAAACGGATGAAAAACTGATGACAACTGACGAAAAACGGATGAAAAACTGATGAAAAACGGATGAAAAACTGATACATTTGACGTGACTGAACTGATGAACTGAACGGACTGTATGTGTGAAAGGGGCCTAAGTCCTTGTGTTTAATGACGTATATGCAGAAACCAGTACCTGGGTGAAATTGGATCATGCCTTCATGCCCTTTTGTGTCTATTGATACCTTAAGATATAATACTGATTGTAGCTTTGTAGATTTTTGCAACCCCGAAAGTGCATGGGCAGAGTATATAAATGACCATCAGATACACAGTTTATCAATCTATTTTCAAACAAGCCAATATTTACAGTCTAAATAGGAAATTTACTAATGCTTCAACCCAAAACTGCATTCTTTGTCTTGTCAGTAGTAGACAAATAACACACCAATGACTGATTGCTTTCTTTACTCTAATGTAAAGATCTAGATCAAATAAGCATTGCATGTTAACGAAGAACGCTTTATCTTAACTCACTGAGATCTTGGTGAACACATAGAGCAGCAGTGAAAGAACAGAGAGGTAGATCCGTATCCGGTTTCCACCAAAACGTTTCCTCAGATACTCTGGCATTGTTACCACCTGGCAGGAAAACATAAGGGTGATCACAGACTGAATGACACACGAAGTTCTACACAAAGCCTACACAGATGCAGGTTTATTATTAGAAAATGATTACTCTGAAAAACAAAGAGTCTAAAAAACATTAATCTGATTGTTTTACGTTTATTGTCCAAAAGATGGATCATTTATTGCATTTATGGTTCATGTTAAATCACCAGCTTAAAAATCAAAGAATGCTAAAATTATACAGCTAGTTGCAATATCCACAGACACTTTGGGGTTGATTTTCCAAAGGTAAATAGGCTGTCCACTTTTAAAGAGAAGTTGCACTTTGCAAGAAAATTTTCCTTATAGCTTAGTGAACAAGGTGAAGTGCTGCTGACTTCCATCAGCCAATATAATGCTCCCAAAAATGCTATCTTTTTTTTTTTTTCCTTGCACAAAGTTGGGCAAAGAACAACACTCATATGAAACATGCGGTAACCCATGTCAACCAATTAGATTTTCCATTTACTAAAATATAATGGCTGAAAGATTAACTCTTATTGGTTCCTATTGGTTACTGAACTTTAGTTTATGCACGCTTTGTTGAATAAGTCTATACAAATTAAAGTCAGTTAGCCATGTTTTAGTATAGTATAGGCTGGACTAGGATTGTAAAAAGACCTGGGGCACCACAAGGAGGGTAAGGAGGGCAAGGAGGGCAACTGCTTCAGTTGAGACAAAGTTGAGAAAGTCTGCCTCAGACACTTTATGATAATTTTTCCCGTGTCACTAGTGAATGTCTACCAGATACCTCAGCACAAAAGGTCACTTTAAAAAATGGAAACTTTTCCATTACATATGCTTTTTTTGCATATATATTATAGACAAAAACCAGGGGTTTGTAGTATGTAATGGAGGGTGTAGGGGTCTGTAGTCAGCAACTCAGTATTAGTGGTAAGTAATATGTAACCTACAGTGCAGTGATCAGTATTATGTAACAAAGAGTGCAAAAGTTAGGAGTATGTTATACAGAGTGTAAGGGTCAATAGTATGTTATGCAGAGTGTAAGGGTCAGTAGTATGTTATGCAGACTGTAAGGGTCAGTATTAGGTTATGCAGAGTGTAAGGGTCAGTAGTATGTTATGCAGACTGTAAGGGTCTGTAGTATGTTATGCAGAGTGTAAGGGTCAGTCGTATGATATGCAGAGTGTAAGGGTCAGTAGTACGTTATACAGAGTGTAAAGGTCAATAGTATGTTATGCAGAGTGTAAGGGTCAGAAGTATGTTATGCAGACTGTAAGGGTCAGTAGTATGTTATGCAGAGTGTAAGGGTCAGTAGTATGTTATACAGAGTGTAAAGGTCAATAGCATGTTATGCAGAGTGTAAGGGTCAGAAGTATGGTATGCAGACTGTAAGGGTCAGTATTATGTTATGCAGAGTGTAAGGGTCAGTAGTATGTTATGCAGAGTGTAAGGGTCAGTAGTATGTTATTCAGACTGTAAGGGTCAGTAGTATGTTATGCAGAGTATAAGGGTCAGTAGTATGTTATGCAGAGTGTAAGGGTCAGTAGTAGGTTATGCAGAGTATAAGGGCCAGTAGTATGTTATGCAGAGTGTAAGAGTCAGTAGTATGTTATGCAGACTGTAAGGGTCAGTAGTATGTTATTCAGAGTGTAAGGGCCAGTAGTATGTTATGCAGAGTGTAAGGGTCAGTAGTATGTTATGTAGAGTGTAAGGGTCAGTAGTATGTTATGCAGAGTATAAGGGTCAGGAGTATGTTATGCAGACTGTAAGGGTCAGTAGTATGTTATGTAGAGTGTAAGGATCAGTAGCATGTTATGCAGAGTATAAGGGTCAGTAGTATGTTATGCAGAGTGTAAGGGCCAGTAGTATGGTATGCAGAGTGTAAGGGTCAGTAGTATGTTATGTAGAGTGTAAGGGTCAGTAGTAGGTTATGCAGAGTTTAAGGGTCAGTAGTATGCTATGCAAAGTGTAAGTGTCAGTAGTAGGTTATGCAGAGTATAAGGGTCAGTAGTATTTTATGCAGACTGTAGGGGTCAGTAGTATTTTATGCAGAGTGTAATGGTCAGTAGTATGTTATGCAGAGTGCACAGAACAGGAGTAAGTAACATAGAATGCGGGGGTCAGCAGTATCTATCGCATTGCGCAGAGGTCAGTAGTATGTAACAAAGAGTAATGCTGAGGGCAGTGGTCAGGAGTAAATAATGCAGAGTGCAGTGGACAGGAGTAAGTGACACACAATGCAGAGGTCAGGTGAAGTAACACACATCCCAAAAAACAGAAACACCTCTCTAAGCTAAAATAACCCCCAGTGGCAATTCCCCCTCCTCCTCTAAAATCCACTCACCAAACCTCAGATACAGAGAAACCTGACAGAATGAATAAAGTTCTACCTAATCATCCCTCGGCTGTGTCATATACCATGTAAGAGCTGAGTTACAATCCCAGGATTTCCCTTGGCTTTGCAATGCCCATTGCCACTACATCTAAGGTCAGAGAGGTGTGGGCAGGGATGGGAGCAAAACGAAACTAAAAAAAATGGCATGCAGTTGCGGCTCCTGGACACGTAGCCAGAGATGCAGACACCTGCCTTAAATGGTCAGTGATAGCACTGCCCATGACTATAGATCAGTGATGTCTAACCTAAAAAGGCCCAAGGGCCACATTTGTTTTCACAACTCCATTGGTGGGCCGCATCTGAATCAGGCTTTCTTTTTGTACATTTTCCAATCCAAAAATATCAGATGATGACCAAATGTATCATAAAAAAACAGGAAAAGACAGGCATATAACAGGGATAACCCCCTCCATCCGCAGGGGCCCCTCTGCTTACCTACATACTGCCACTCCACCCTTCTCTCACGAGTCACACCTGCCTTTATGGAAGTGTTTTGCTGCCACAGACACCACCATGGGTAGAGGAGTGTATCTCAGAGCAAAGGTGGAAATCATATATCCCCTTTCATTTGTGTCAGTGTCAAAAAAAAAAAAAAATCACCCCCCTCTTCTATGGTGTCAGTGACAGTGCCAACAATAATAAACACTCCCTTGATTTTGGTTATTTACAGTGACAACAAAGATAGATTGACCAGAGCCAGTTAGCCATGTTGTAGCATTATTATTATTATTATTTAAAGGAGAAGGCCAGCCTAACACTAAAATCCCTCCATCTACAGACATCCACAATCTAACACTAACCCAACTAACCCTGTTAAGAAGAAATCAGTATACATACCTTTTCTAAAGCCAACCCGATCCTATTCTGAGCTGTCAGCCGCAGCTTCGCTGTGGAGGCGGGTGCAGAGGACACAGCCGACAGCGGAAACCCCATAGTAAGTCTATGGGTGACATCACTTCTCATTCATTTCACAGCCATTGTTGGCTGTGTCCTCCGCAGAGCTTCCGTAACTGGAGACCAGACTGGAGCGGCTTCAAAAAAGGTATGTATACTGATTTCTACATTACAGGGCTAGATAGGTTCGTGTTATGACGTGGATGTCTATAGATGTAGCGATTTCAGTGTTAGGCTGGACTTCCCCTGCAAAAGGGATGGAAGAGGAAATAAATATATACATTGTTCATTTACATAAGGGTAAAGATTGGGGAAGGCTCAGGGGATGAAAGGCATGTTAGGATTTATTGGTGGGGGGAGGAATGTCCAATCAGCAGTAGGCTTGAACTTATCCAAGAAAGATACAGTATACTGTATGTTCGGAATGGAAAAATCAAAGTTTGCAGGGACATGTTGTGTAATTCAGGGATCTTAAACTCTCCTGAATGTTTAATATTTACTGTATAGCTTTGGAGTACTGACATTTTTTCACAGCACTTGCAGGTTATTATCTTTTCCGTTTCTGGTAATATTGAATAAAAAAAAAAGAAAGAAAAATGGCAATTAGCATTATGAAAAGTAAAAAAAAAATAAAGTCTCTCACCCCAGCTTTTACATAGATGGGTACAAATACCCAGCCGAGAATTACCACAATAACCAGTGCCTGAAAAAAAAAAAAACACGATCATGTTAATAACTTATACTTATTTAAGTAATTACTTTTCTTTCTGTTAAAGGAAATTAAAAAAAAAAAAAAAATTGCCCTTCCCAACACATGGTAACTTGGTTTTTAAAGAAATGATGTAACCATAAACAAAGTGTCAGCATTACAATCCAAATGTATAGCTATGGTCAGCATAAAGTAGAAACATTCAAGTATTTACGTGTTTTTATATAGCAGTAAATGAACTTTGAAACAAGCCCTCACTTACCTCTATACCTGCAGGCACTATAGGGCAATGTGAAATTCACAGCAGAAGCACTGAAGTTGTCTAATTTGGTTATCTTACTGTACAGTAAAGTCATTTGGATATTCTTTATTAATCAATTGGCCATTTGGCCAAAGGTGAACCGTGGAAGATCTAAGGGAGGTTATATATGGCTCAACTTGAAGAGGCTTAAGGCCCTTCACACGATAAGAAAATCTGTAGGGAAAATTCGTCCGACGACCAATCTGTCGATTTTTGGATTGTTAATATGGTGCTTTTGACAGCCGATTCCGACTTTTCGGCTGACAAAATCCTGATGTGCAGGCTATAAAATTTTTATCATCCGTCAAAACAACGTCCGATTTTCGTCTCATTAGTACAGATTTCAACGGAAAAAAATCTTAAGAGCAAGACTAGGCATGCTCAGAGACGAAAGAACACATACAAAGCAATCCAACACATGACATCACTTCTGAAGTAGAATTCTGTCGTACGGGAAAATAACCTCTTCACTTTCCACATCAGACTAGCATGCCACAAAAAACGGACGACAGATCGGTCGATAATCTGATCGTGTGTACGGGGCTTTACTCCCTGGATGTGTGATAGCCAATTGTCTGTAGGTATGCTTGTGCAGCTGCTGTCCGGACTTTTGGTTTATATTTAATGACAATGTTGTCATTCTTTTATTCTGTTGAATGGTGGAGGGGATCTAATAGTATTCAGTATATTTTGTATTTTATTACTTTTGATACGTAATCAAGAAAAGATATGTTAAATCGCCTAGTTCTCTGAAGGTAACCACCTTTTTAAAGCTTCTATTAGCCTTAGGTTTATTTGCTAATTGTCTTACCATCTTAACCCCATACTCTCTCCATAATAGCAATTTCAGCTCACTCCGTCTCCTAAATGAACAACTTCAGCTCACACTTTCACATTTTCAGACTTTTCCCTTTAACTGAAAGCCTTTACCATTCGATGGGCAGTGGCTAACGTGACGTCATCACGCACAGCGGCTGCCAGCCGAAAGAATCTATGTTGTTATTGGATAGTTCTGCAGCTTTGTATATATGCCTGTTTTAAACTATTTAAATGTGAGTGCACTATTTTATTATGTAATTAATGTAATTTTAATCGATATACTACACTATGAGGTTTGGTTTGCTTTTAAATCCACTTGCTATGTAAATGGGGTGGGATTGAAAGCTGGAACATGTTCTTTAACTACTTGAGCCCTGGAAGGTTTTATCCCCTTAATGACCAGGCATTTTTTTGCGATATGGCACTACGTTACTTTAACTGACAATTGTGACACTGTACCCTAATAAAATGTATGTCCTTCCTCCACCCCCCCCCCCCCCCAAATAGAGCTTTCTTTTGGTGGTATTTGATCATCTCTGTGGTTTAAATTTTGTGTGCTATAAACAAAAAAAAAAAGACCTACAATTTTGAAAAAAAAAAAAAACCCAATATATTTTACTTTATGCTAAAAAACATTCCCAAAAAAATGTAAAAATCTAATTTCTTTATCAATTTAGGCCAATGTATTCTGCTACTTTTTGGTAAAAAAAAAATCCCAATAACCGTATATTGATTGTTTTGTAAAAAAAAGTTAGTGTCTACAAACTATGGGATATTTTTATGGAATTTTTATTTATTTGTTTTTACTAGTAATGGCGGTGATCAACAATTTTTAGCTGGACTGCGACATTGCGGCGGACAAATTGGACACCTAACTGACACTTTTGACACTTTTTTGGGGACCATTGACACTAATACAGTGATCAGTGTTAAAAAATGCACTCTTACTGTATTAATGACACAGGCAGGGAAGGGGCTAACATTAGGGACGATCAAAGGATTAAGTGTGTCCCTAGGGAGTGCTTACTAACTGTTTGGGTTGGGGGTGGCTTAACTGGAGGAAGACAAAGATCCATGTTTCTGCTTCTCCTCTCTGACAGAATGGCGGTCTGCCTCTCCTGTGAACGATTGGTGGGTCCCGGTGGACATCGCATTCACTGGACCCGCTGATTGGCTCCTGCTGTGGGTGGCTTAACTGGAGGAAGACAAAGATCCATGTTTCTGCTTCTCCTCTGTGACAGAATGGCGGTCTGCCTCTCCTGCGAACGATCGGCGGGTCCCAGTGGACATCGCGTTCACTGGACCCGCTGATTGGCTCATGCTGTGTTCATTCACAGTGGGTGCTCGCCCCAGACCCTATGCACAAAATCACGTACAGGTATGTGACTTCTGGCAGGAAGGCCACCCTGCCACAGTATATCTGCATGGGGAAGTACATAAATAATTAAATAGCAACCATGCTGAGGAAGTGACCTCTTTATTCATTAAGCAGGAGGGCAGCCGCTTGGCACAGCAATGACTACTAAAGTGATTTCCAACTTTTACAAAGATTGGCCAAATATGGAACATGCATACTTACACTAGTCCAAGCTGGACCATAATAACTTAGTAAAAATATCCATGCCTACTGTAAACTAGGCTGGTTCACACCAGAACGTGGTGTGGGAAACCCGCGTTCTGTGCACGCTTCTAACAATGTTTCATCAAAGTTATTAGCTGCTAATCCGTCAAATTAGAGTTACCCAGTACTAGAAGATTAAAATGAAGATACCACTGGTAAGAGCGGATCCAGGAAAGTGTACACAAGAGCCCAGGCCAAACTCACCTACAGATGAGTGGACAAAGAAAGATCAAAAGGCTCAAGGTACAATATCCCCGAGCATAGATGATGCTCAAATTGTGCACTAACATTATGCAAATGTGAAAATGAAAAAGAGGGTGGGGCCACAGGAGTGCAAATCTTAGCAGTAAACTGTAATTAATTAGAAAGCTAAGATAACAAAAGGCGAACACATGCTGTACTATATAAGATATACCTTAGAAATGGTGGAAAGCCTGTCAGCTGTAGGAGAAGAAATAAAATACTTTTGCATCAGAGAACTGCTACTCAGTAGTTTCACAGACAGCTATGAGACACTTGTTACAGCACTTGATGCTCACCCTGATGATGCGCTTACCCTGGAGTATGTTAAAGCAAGCATGTTAATTAGTGTAAGTAAAAAACTGAAAGTGCAAATAGTGAAATACTTCTACAGCAGAAACAGAACCAACAAATGCAGTAAAAGTAATACGCATAGTGAAACACGTGACAGTTTTATGTGCAAAATGATAGGCCACTTATGGGCAGACAGTGGAATAAATCAACAAATAGAAGAATCTTCAGATACCGAGTGTGCCTTTCATTCCAAAAAGGGAACCTTATCATTTTCACCTGGTGCATGAACTCTGGAGCCACATGTTAAATGATCAATGGACCGATATTCAGTTTGATCAAAGCAAGACAGAAAGAAACACAACTGCTATGGTCTTAGAGGGAATAAGGGAGGTAATCTTCATTGCTCATGTGCATAGTTGCCAACTGTCCCATTTTTGGCGGGACAGTCCCGCCAAATAGGACCTTGTCCCAGCAATTTTATACTGCCGGGACTTGTCCCGGCAAGTGGGAGAGTGTGGGGGAGGCAGGAGGGGCGGTCTGACCTTATCTTGTCCCTGCGCTCTGTGGTGAATATCTATCCCAGAGTCATCAGAAAAATACCCATCAAGGATGTACTATATGTTCTCGCTCATGAAAGTAACCTCAGAGGTAATAGCTGTATTTTCACAAAAGGATAAGTATAGGTACAACAACGATTCCAATGCATTTGTAATTCTGTTAATAGGTGGTGGTGTTATGCATGTTAACAAGTTCTTTATAGTGGAACTAAATGTTTATGATGTCATTTTTTGTCTGTGTTCCTGTTTATCAATAAATGAGAAGGGCTTAGCCATGTGTCTTGACTGGTAAGAAGCATATCTGCAGCAGCCTTCCAACAATAATGTGAAGGATTCCTTTTATAATCTATGGACCTCTTGCTGGTTAATGCTATCACCATTTCCACACCTCCAAAGACTCAAAATTAGAAATAAAGGTACACTACTATTACAAAATGAATATTGATCATTTAAAGTTTCAGACACGATAATTCTTGATTTCACCATTGCCTAGACATGGATATAGGTTTCTGCAGGTCTGGGTCTACCTAGCTTCTCTTCACATTCGGATGTACCCGGCACAGCATATGATGATGCTTTCTAAGGGTGTCTGTGTAAGAAGCCCAAGCTACCTCAACTTCCATAATTTAAAAAAGAATTAGCCCTATTCCATGGGCCTTCTAGACCACCATACTCCTCAACTGCACCTTAACTGCAAACCTTGTTCTGGATGCTCTTCCTGACCAGACCTCTTACTAGTCTTGCCTTTTTGGGGCCATACTAGAATGCCATATTTGGGGCGAATAACATGCTGTCTAATTTAAAGTGAGAGTCTTAAATTTTTTCCTCTTTACTTTCAGCAGTGAAATGACAAAGAAAAAGCTGTGTCTACAAATTGTAGAGATGCCACCTCCGGAACCCTCATACTAGACTCCTTCCATCTCTTATATAACATTAATATTTTGTCCATAAAAATAGAAGTAGAGTAAAGAGACAACCCTGACATAGCCCAACCCTCCCATAAATTGTTTTGTCTTCATGCCAAATATGTGGACACACTCAATGTATGTACTGTATATGGTAAGATGCCCTTTCAGCAGGGCTTGACAAATTTTCCTGAAATCTAAGAGCTAGCTAAAAAAGTTAGGAGCCAGTTTTTTTTTTTTTTTAAACAAACAACCAAGCTTTATTTCCAAAAAAATAACATACTAAATTTACACATAAAGACGACTACAACCCCACTCTCCTCTATAGCGCAATCGGATGGAAACAGACTGTCTGTCTGTTTCCATCCGATGCCATCTGATCCGATCCACGGGATGGATAGAAAATAGAACCACCATCCATCTGCTTTTGGCGGACAGGATCAGATGGTGGCAGATTACTGCTCCATAGAAGAGACTGAAGGGTCCGATCAGGTCTGCCTGAAAAACTGACAGGCGGACCTGATCAGACAGCCCGTGTGAAAGGGGCCTTCGGCTGTGGCATGGCGATGAGGAAGAAAAAAAAAATTATATATTATGTAATATATAATTTTTTTTCTATAATAATTGAAAAAAAAAAATAGAAAAAAATAAATTATTTTTTATTTTTTTATAATTGAATAAAGAAAAATATATTTTTTTTAATAATAATAAAAAAAGAAATTTTTTTTTAATAATTAAAAAAAATAAATTAATAATAATTAATAATGATAACCACACTGCCTGTCCACTTACCTTTTAAGCAAAGGTAAGTGGACAGGGAGATGAAGCCTACAAAAACATCCCTCTCATCTCCTCTTGGGGAAGGAGATGGACAGGCATTGAGGACAGGCAGGGGAAACAGTCATTAGTTACTGCTTGTCAAACTCCCGGCCATCACAAGAGGGCGCCAGTTCCCCGTTCTCTCTCTCACTGAAGAAGGCCGAAAGGCTGCGGCCTCAATTTTCGGACAGCGCGGTAGTCCGTGCACTCGGTGAGTGGTTGGGGGGGGGCGCAAAAGGGACAGGACACCTCTTGCAGTGCACCCTAGGCGCCAGGTCACTAATTCTAGTCGCCAATGCGACCTGGCGCCTGGGGTTTGTCGAGCCCTGCCTTTCAGAAAACCATATTGAGATGGTTAAAGAAATTATTACAGTATCACAAGTGTGTTACAATAACTTACATTCCATTCAAAGCCTCCAATTACAATCCCACCAGCAGCTGCAGTACCTGCCAGACCAACAAAGTGCCCACTTCCGATGTTACTGGCAAAGAGGGATGCTCCAATCTAAAAAACAGAGAGCAAACAGTATTATACATTGTACTAAAAATGTAAAGAGCTTTAGAATAATAGTACATGTTTTGTAAAAGCATAATACCTAAATTGTATGTACCCTGTTGCTAGATTTGAAACTGAGAAACCACAGTATGAATTTATCCCTTGTATCTCAACCTATTGAAATTTTACATAAATTACCCAGACACCCTTCTATGTATATTTGGAATATAATTAGCTATGAATTTGAAATAAAAATGCAATCAATTTCCTTCCACTTTTTTAAATCTGGGCTAGACACATGACAAGAGAAGCCAATTGGAAGTTTTGAATAACACAAACTAAAGACTTTCTAATGACCTGAGAGTGACCTGTTTGTTCATGACCTCCAACCCTACCTGCAACTTAGTATAAAACAGGGGGGGGGGGAGAGCTGGAGCATTGTGTATATAAGACATGTAAAATTCATGTTAGTGGTCCGCAGGATTCAAAAGTGAGTGGTCTGTGAAGTCTGAGAGGTTGGTAAACCACTGCCCTAGACTGTCGATATACGGTTATTGAACTCTTGTGTATTAATTATCTTATAATTATTATCCTATTATTGCATATAATATAAAAATAAAAGATATAATGTTTATGAATGTTTAACAGGAAAGTGAAAATACAGTACATATATGTCATTGTAATTTATGAGATAAAGTTAATGGCATGTACAAGGTCCTCTGCTGGGCTGCATCTTACTTTATCTTAGGCTTGTTACTTCATATAGTCTGGGTCAGCCTTTTTCAACCAGTGTGCCCCGGCACCCTGAGGTGCCTTGAGGTTTCTTCAGGGGTGCCTTGGCAAAATGGCTAAAAATTGCCCAAAAATTGTTTTAAAAAATTGTGCACAATTACAACCTTCTAACTGCCAGCGTCCTAAAGATCATTGGCATAATCAGTTGATAAGGAGGATGTCAGTTACCTGCATATCATCCTTGTTTGACCCTCCCCTCCCCCTCACATTAGCTGAATGATAGAGAAAAACTGAGGGAGAAGGGAAACATTGAAATACTAGTCAGTACCAGTTTACAAAAGTGTATTTGCTTTGGAAGAATAAATCACCTCTAAAGTTGGGTGTCCTACTTGAACTTGTGGATGTTGCTCATTATGTAAGACTATTAGAATAGTTTTTACATTTTAGAATGGGGCGCCACGAGACTGTTCATAATTTTTAAAGGGTGCCTTGACTGAAAAAAGGCTGAGAAACACTGGTCTGGGTGACTCCTCTTATTTCTTCTCAATCACTCTCCATGTTTCCATGTATTAGATCATAAATGCACAAAGAGGGCATGAATATGCTATATTCTTTGAGTTTCCTAGGGCCTGGTGTGCACTGATAATTGAGAATTAAATATATTTTTAGTGATCCCACCAAAAAAAAAATTTTTGTTACAGAGTTGCCCAAAATCTGACTTGTATCTTAGTTCAATGTCTGGAAAAAATAGTAAGTCAATCACACAAGCAGGAAATTACATTTCTGCGGAAACATTCTGTACACCATCTGTGTACCTGCCCAGGTTGTAATATTGCATTGCATTTTTACATGTAGCACCCTACAGGTAGGTGCTAGGCAAAGGTATAGTGGGCCTTGTCTGCCTAACAGCAGGGCTGGGATTTAATAGTTAGGGTGTCATGGTTTCCATGGTTTGCGCCTGCTGAAGGGGGAGTCTCCCCACGGGCTTTTGTGAGAGGCTTCTCATAGGGCGGTGGAGGAAACCCAATCAGGGGAAACATCCAGGCTTGTAACTACCCCAGGAGGCAGATTATGCTGCAAAGGATTCTGGGAGTGGGTATAAGTTTGGGGGTGGCACATGACACAATGTCTTTGGCGGGAGAAGAGTCCCAGGAAGGAGAGTGCGGCTGTCTCTCCTCCTGTCTGAGGAAGGTGGATGTCTCGGGGTGTCGCCTGAGAGTCCAGAGAGTGCTGAGTGAGCTGAGGGGATCCGGTGTGCCGAGAGCCTGTGGAGAGAAAGAGGGGTCCAGTCCTAGGAAAGCCTACACAGGTCGTGAGTACTGAGGATTGCCCCTGGGGGTCTGCCTGAAGTTAGAGGGGACCACTCCGGAAGAGGTTCTGGGATCCAGTGTCAGCTAGCTGTAAAGGGGGTACCTGGGTTGAGGACCCTGAAGCTACAGAGGGGGTACATAGTCATTGAAGAGTTCAAGTTAAAGGGGGCTCCTGCGGTTGGGCCCTGAACTGTACAGAGTGTATCAGTTGCAAGTACAGCTATACAGAGTTCTACTTCATACTACCTCAAGCTAGTCAAAGCGGGGAACAGTATTCAGTGACTTCTACAGCACAACAGTGTCAGGAGTTCTACAGTTCTCAGTCCTGGATCTTCTGGACTAATAGTTGAGGATTCAGCACTTCTGTGTTCTACAGGATACTTACAGTGTAAGTGAGCGTTGGTTGTCGCCAACTGGCGTCAAGGAAGCGCCAACGGGCATTTTTCAAGAGTAAAGTCCCACATGTAATTAGTTCAAGCCTCAAGGAATATCCCACTCATTCCCTTCTCCCATCCCCTTTAATTTAAATAAAAACCACAAACAAAGATGCCGGAGTTGTCGCTGCTTCAGTTGTCACACCCAGGGACTCAGCTCACATGGGCTGGAGAGAGTATCGGTACTAATGGCAGACCGACATCAGGCCACAGGCCTGGAAACCTTGCTACATACAGAAAATTGCAGTGCTGTAGATTGAAAAGGAAAGGTCATTTTTTAAAAAATTCCGTTACTCTGTAACTTGCATAGTAATTGTGTATGCTACATTAATTTTTTTTCATTTGCTATTTTTTCCGACAAATGTGGAGCTACCCTTAAAAAATATTTTTTAAACTTTTTTTCACAATTATGAGATGGCATTTTTTGAGTGACAAGTACTTATAAAGATATCAGGGGGTCATTAAACTCCTAATGCCCTTTCCAGCACTGTACGGCATCCTTAATTGCTGCTTCACCTGGCTCTCCTAATTGGAAACTGACGGCTCTAAACCTGGAAGTGCTCAGAGCTTTTAGGTTGAAGCGTATGTTACTCTAAAAAAAAAAAAAAAATGAATCCTGATCCCTTAAAGCATGTAATGCATCACAGTGCTTGTGCTATGTAATTTATTTGGCCCCTTGTATCACCTGAAATACCTGGTTCTGCCCTCCCTCGTGTAAACTGACCATGGCTGCTGACCCCTGACACCATGGTCAGTTTATGTGCCTCCGCCATCGGCATCCCCCTCTGTCCTTTTCTCCCCTGTCCTCTCCCCCCTCCCCTCCCTGCCTGTCAGTTGTGTCAGTGCCTGCCCCTTCCCTCATGCAGTAAAAATTATTGTCATCTTCCTATAATCCCCTGTGTGTTATTAAAGTATGTGCCCCAGTGCATGTTATTTATTAAAAAAAAATGCTGCTTCATACTTAATTTCAGAGCACAGCCCGGCGCTCACATAACCGCCCGCAACTCTCCTCCCCTCCTCCTGACTGACATCAGCGGGGTATTCTCAGCCCCCTCCCCCTGTAGCTGGCGGTCACATGAGCGCTGAGGGGCACTCTGAAATTAGGTATAAAGCGGCATTTTGTTTTATAAATAACATGCACTGAGGCACATACTTTAACCACTTCAGCCCCGGAAGGATTTGCCCTCTTAATGACCGGGCCCTATTTTGCAATTCGGCACTGCGTTATTTTAATGGACAATTGTGCGGTCGTGCAATGCTGTACCCAAACAATATTTTTCACATTCTGCTATATAACATTCCCAAAAAAAAAAAAATTAAAAATCAGAATGTTTTAACATTTTAGGGCAATTTGTTTTCTGCTACATATTTTTGGTAAAAAAAAATTGCAATAAGCGTATTTTGATTGGTTTGTGCAAAAGTTATCACGTCTACTAACTACGGGAAAGATTTATGTCATTTATATTGTTTTGTTTTTTTTACTAGTAATGGCGGCGATCTGCGATTTTTAGCAGGACTGCAACATTGCGGCGGACAGATCGGACCCCTAACTGACATTTTTCACTTTTTTAGGGGTACCAGTGACATTGCTACAGTAATCAGTGCTAAAAATATTCACTGTTACTGTAATAATGCCATTGGCAGTGAAGGGGTTAACCCTGAGGGTGATCAAAGGGGTTAATGTATGCCTGTATTCTTACTAACTGTGTGTGTGTGTGTGTGTGTGTGTGTGTGTGTGAGGGGAGGGGGGAGGTTCTGTGACAGACACAGACAGATCGCAGTTTCAGCTTAGCTGAAACTGCGATCTGTCCCTGACTGTCTGACAGAAGATCCGCCTGCTTTGTTTTACATAAGCAGGCGGGTCTTCTCTCCGTTTACCGGACGATCAGAGGGGGTAGGTGGCAATCGCTGCCTCTCCTCCCGCAGTCCACCTCCCGCTGTGTCTAAACACCTCTACGTGACTGGACCCAGGGGAGCCGCACTGCAGCAGTAATATTACTATGGGCAGTCGGCAAGTGGTTAATATAACACAAGGGAATATAGGAAGAAACAAAATGGCTTTACAACTGCTTTAATACTTCATAGGAGAGATGGAGGAATGGATGTTTCCCAGTGTCTCCCTGCTCACCATCCTAATAGCGATCAGGTGGCTGTATAGCCGCTGGATCCCTTCTATAATACAGCCTGCATCCTGTTCTTTAAATGTAAAAAACTCCCAGCTTCTGTTGTGGCTGTTTATTTACATGCTGCTACTTCCACTATCAAGTAGTTATATTGGTTAAGTTCAGTTTAAAGTGACCTTGATACCCATGCCACCGCGGCAGATTGACTTGTAGTTTGAATGTGTATTGATTAGCACGCTCCGTAGTCCATTTCACACTCCCTCCAGCTTGCAAGCTGACAGCCCATACAGAGGTACTGGCTAAAAGCTGGGGAGAGACTGTGCAGGAGCCTGAAATTGCATCGCGGGTGCAATACACTGCAGGCGCCTGTTAAAAAATAAAAAATAAATGCAAATTTTTTAACTTGCAAGAAAAACATGCATTCATTACTTTGTAGTAAAATGGAACTTAGCCTTAGCTGACCATAAACTAGAACATTTTTGAATGACCATTCATATGAATATTCGTACAAAAAAAATCTCAGTACATTCGATGACTTAGCAAATATTGTTCGAAAGTACTTCAAAATGTTATTTGTACAATTAAACCATTTCCCCCATCCACACATACAATGTGGATGGGAGAATCCTCCTCGCTGTGTTATTGTATTCTGGCAGCAGGTATACTCCTCCGCTGTCAGAATACACAGATCAGCACTGCAGCCATTGGCAGATCGACTTCTGTTCAACTACCATGGCCACACATGGATCGAAATTCCCTGCTGAACTGGCTGAATTTCAGTCCATCTATGGCCAACTTAACCACTTTCAGACCGGAGGATTTTCCCCCTTAATGACCAGGCCCTATTTTGCGATCTGGCACTGCTTTATTTTAATGGACAATTCCACAGTCGTGCGACGCTGTACCCAAATAAAATTTACGTCCTTTTTCTCTCACAAATAGAGCTTTCTTTTGGTGGTATTTGATCACCTGTGCGATTTTTATTTTTTGCGCTATAAACAAAAAAAGAGCGACAATTTTGAAAAAAAACCCAATATGTTTCACATTCTGCTATATAACATTCCCAAAAAAAATGCAAAAATCAAAATTTTTTAACATTTTAGGCCAATTTGTTTTCTGCTACATATTTTTGGTAAAAAAAAAATCACAAAAAGCGTATTTTGATTGGTTTGCGCAAAAGTAATCGCGTTTACTAACTATGGGAAAGATTTATGTAATTTTTTATTGTTTTTTTTTACTAGTAATGGCGGCGATCTGCGATTTTTTGTGGGACTGCGACATTGCGGCGGACAGACCGTCACCTAACTGACATTTTTGACACTTTTGGGGGTACCAGTGATATTACTAAAGTAATCAGTGCTAAAAATATGCACTGTTACTATAATAATGACACTGGCAGGGAAGGGGTTAACCCTGTTGGTGATCAAGGGGTTAAATGTAAGCTTAGGGGAGTGATTCTAACTGTGGGGGGGTTGGGCTTGTGAAATGATCACAGAGACATGCGATCCTATATAGCAGGATCACATGGTCTCTATGGTCATTGCAGGAAGAAGGACGGACGGCTGTGTTTACATCAGCCGTCCGTCCTTTTCTCTCAGCGGGGAGAGATTGAGGGTGTCAGGAGGCAATCGGAGCCGCCTGACACACGCACCAGCTTCCCCGCTGACGAGCGCGCGTCGCCCCCAGCTCCTCCCAGGCAAGTGATGTACCGATACGTGACTCTGCCTGGGAGAGCCACTCTGCCAGTGTATATATAAAGTATACAGTCGGCAAGTGGTTACGTAAATCAGGTCTTTGCTTACTACAAAAGCTGGTCTTTCAGACTTCAGCGGCTGAGAAATTTTAGAGCTCTTTCTGCTGGCTACAGGTAGTAAAAATAAAATAAAAAGAATGCAATAACTACACAAATATGCAATGTTTCATAATAACCAAATGAAATAGAAATGCAAAATCATTTTAAAATGCTGATTCCTTTGCAAAATATCTATTTATGCACATTTTAGAGTTTGCTACAATACAAAACAAAGAGTCACAGTGCATGAAATATGTAGGATACAAGTGGCATAGGGCAGATTTAATATAGCAACAATGGAATTATGGATCTTTAAATTCACATTAACCTCAGTATAATTGTAGGAACCGATTAACCCCCCCCCCCCCCCCCTCCCAACAAATAAGCAAAGAATTAGTATGAGTGTAAACTAGATAAGCACTGCAAAGGAATGGAATTAGAAAGAGGGTACAAGAACTCTGGTGTGCGTTATTCAAGTTGGGTTAAGGAATATGGGAATAAAGAAGGTCAAGTCAGGTCATGCGCAGGAGAAGAAGGGAGTGGGGCAGAGGAATAGGGTAGAAAAGTAGATAGGTGGGTTGCAGGCTAGGGGTATAAAGAGAACTGTCAAGATCACTAAAGGTAGCGACAGAGAGCAGGGAAGAGACAGGAGGGCTGGTAGGAAGAAAGGCCAACTAGGGAAGTGGGTGGGAGGAGAGAAAGAGGAGAAATGTGTGCCCCCCAGTCCTATGATGAGGAGCAAGGGTACTATTTAATATAGTGGAGCAGCAAAGCCTTATCTGAGAAGGAGAAGTCATTCCAGTAAAACCAAGTTTTAATACATATGTCATATAGGGGTGCCACCTCGTCCCTTTAAAACCTAACATAATAATTACACAGGTTCTGTGGCTGGTTAAGGTGGTAATAAACTCACTTGGTGCCTTATCTGCAATAAATTCGTCTCAGAACCTGTGTAATTCATATGTGTTCGGGTTTAATAGGATGAGGTGGCAACCCTAATGTCATGTTTGTTTTGAGAGGATAGGATAAGGTCCGCCATCCTCCTGATCCTCTCCACTTTATTAGGCCTAATGGATATTGCAGGTGGGGTAGGTTATTTTCCATTTAGGCTACGTTCACATGTGGGCGTAGCGAATCACGGGCAGAATCACCGCGATTCTGCCCGCGATCCAGAATCATTGCAAATCGCAGGACGCCTGTGCAATGCCCGTGATTTGCAATGGCACCCCAAACGCTGTGCGATGTTGCCGCGATTTCCGCTTGTACAAGAGCTTCTCTTGTGCGTCATGCGTCCTGCGATTCTGTTTGCGCTATGTTACCGCGATTCGGCGGGCGGAAATCGCGGCAACATCGCACAGCGTTTGGGGTGCCATTGCAAATCACGGGCATCGCACAGGCGTCCCGCGATTTGCAATGATTCCGGATCGCAGGCAATTAAATAAAAAAAAATACAAAGCACTGTAGGTTCTTGTTAACTTTAGACTTTGTATACATCTGTTTATTATGATTTGGCAGTCAGGCAGCCTACCCAGCTTTGCTTATGAGCCCTAAAGTGAAAGAAAAGAAAAGGACAAAGGTGGTAAACCTTTGAGCCAAGTGATTTCTAGTTAACTGTCATTTGCAACATTAGGAACTATTTAATACCTATGGTGATTAGACTTTATTAGCATTTGTTATACATGTAACAGCTGCACTGTTACATGTACTGTATCACATATGGCACCAATGTGTGGGAAACACAGCTGACTTCTTAAAGACAATTATAACTTTAAGGGCTCATTCACACCAGCAAGTAGCAGTAATTGCACAGCTATTGGTGTGCCCTGGGAATAAACAGTGTTGATGAGCTAAGAGCACTGTTTCCTTTTTCTTGTTTGAACTTTACGAAAATAACACTAACAATAACTTGTTTTAACGCAGCAGCCAAATAATGCAGTAACTTGCGCTAGAACCGTCTGCGCTAAATCAAAGTACTGCATGCAGCACCTTTTTTCAGCATGCACCACTGCAAAGACATGCCCAGAGCTTGAAGGAAATGATAAGCATAGAGCATACAGGACAGGATGGAAGGAAAACCAAAATTAGATGTTGGGTTATGAGAGGTCAGGACTCTTTACCTTATTGGCCAAGCAGATGACGTGATGGGGGAGGAGAAGGAGAGAGAGTAGACCCTCCAGGCCCACCTGCTAAGCAATTGCCTGCTACTGCGGGTGGTGGTCCTGGGAGGATTCCCCATCCAAGGTGGCGCCCACAGGAAAGAAAAGCTTACAATGCTGCAGCCACGGTCCCCTCACCTGTAGTTTGGTCCCAGGTGCGGCTGGCTGGCAGTGCTGTCGATGAGCCGGTCAGCATGTCAGCCCCACGGGGGAGAGTCTGCACAGCGGGCGCCGGCCTGTCTCCTGGTGCAGCTGGCGGCCCTCATTTTTTGGGAGAACAACAGCATGGGATATAGGGCCGGTTCTTAGGCCCTTGGGGTACCCCAGCACACGAGCAGCACATCCCGTCTGAAGTGTCAAGGACGAGGGGTCGGTCGGCTGGCAGAGGACAGCAGCTCCACAGACAGGCAAAGGTCCACTCTGACGGGGAAGTCAGCAGCTCTGAGGACAGGAAGCTGTAAATGGAGACCCTGGAGGCAGTGGGGGCATCCAGAATGAAAGCTGGCGTGGCTTCTGCCCAGTGCAGCCCGGTGAGTGTACTGTTTCTAATTTGTCTTGTTTTTCTTCTGTTGTGTTGAGGGGGCTGGGGCTGGAGACCAAGGGGCCCAAGAGCAGGTCAGGCTGGCAGGGGCCTGTGGGATAGTCTGTGGGACTTGCTGCGGAGATTGGAAGCAGGGGCGACGAGGGACTCCCCACCAATGTTGCCGTGGGCTCCCCCTCAGGAAAGGTAGACGTCTTCAGGGAGCATTTGTGCTTCTTCAAGAGCTCCATCAGTGACATCAGCGATGGTAGTCATGGGCATACAAACGGACGAGGACATGGTTTGGAGCTGTATCGATCACCGCTGAGACTTCGAAGAATGGAGACAAGGAAGTGGAAAAGGTGCGATTAGCTGACTTGGCAAAATGTGAGGTATATGTAAGTCTGCAGCAGTAGGTGAGGTGACCAAGGCACAGCCGCACAGCGGGAGGTAAGCGGCGGCCACGGCCTGTGTCAACCATGTCCAGGCCGCAGTCGCCGCTCACCTCCCTCTGTGCAGCCTGAATTGCCTGATCTTCTGCGAGCTGTGATGGCCGCACGGCGCCCTTGTTGCCCATGGCGCCCTGTGCAGCCGCACAGCTCGCACACCCCAAAGGCCGGCCCTGTATATGTATGCTTCGAGGGACCTTTAGGAGCACACCATCAAGCTGAAGTTTGTGAAAAAATTTGGAAGGGTGAGTATGTGGAAATATTTTCCCTGCTCCCATTGGAAAAATGTAACTTGGATCATGTTACAAAGGATGAAAGCAAGAAGGAGACGAGGAGACGAGGAGGTATCGGCTTATTCCTTGAACGCTTGCGAATTGGTTGCAAGCATTTGCAATTTTTGCTAGCGTGCTTGGGAAAAAAGTTCCGGCAAACTGTTCGGCCCTGTTTTGCTACTTGGAAGTCATTAGTGAGGCTCACAGGGTATACGGGGGGCTGGCATGGATCTGCTATGACAAACAGTTTTGTCAACAAAAAGCCATCCGCCCCTCAATACGCTGGGATCACAAAGATATCAGCCTCTGGATGAAGATGATGACTTCTTCCAGGGCTGGGGGGTCAGTTTTTTCTAGGGCGGTCGGCAGTGCCTCCACCTCTGGATCGCTGGCCCCTAGAAGGAATGGGATGTGTTGGCAATTTAATGAAGGACCATGTTGGTTTGGAAGCGCCTGCCACTTCAAACACGAATGTTCAGGTTGTGGAGGAAATCATTGACTCGTTCGCTGTTTTAGACAAGGAAAAGGGCGTGCCAGCGACACTTTTGAAAAAAGGGACGTCAGGCTCGAAAGGATGCTTCCTTTTCCTAAATTGATACCCAGATCAAGCGGCAGCCTGTATGCTAGAGTCAGGTTTTAGAGAGGGTTTTTCGCATCACAAGTACGTTGCGGGAGGTCCTTCCCTTTTCCAATAATTTACAGTCGTCACTCCCTAATCTGTCAGTTGTGTCAGAGAAGCTGCTGAAAGAATTTATTTGGGTCACATGAGTGGCCCATTTCCTTTCCCGCCTCTTCCATGACTTGTAGTTTCCCCATTAAGCGTGATTTCAAAGAAGGAACCAGGAAAATTTCAGATGATTCATCATCTCTCGTATCGAAAGGGAGGCTCAGTGAATGATGGTATCGACCCGCTGGAATGTGCAATTAGCATCATTCGACGCAGCTGTTTCCTGGGTACGTAGATACGGCCAGGGCTTGCTCATGGCTAAATCTGACATTGAATCCACATTTCGACTGCTCCCAGTCCATTTTCAGAGTTTCCATTTGCTAGGATGCTGTTGGCTAGGTTCTTACTTTGCAGATCGTTGCTTGCCAATGGGTTCTTCTATCTCGTGTGCCCTGCTTAAAATGTTTAGTTAATTCCTTGAGTGAACAGTTAGGGAGATCTCGGGGGTGAACTCAGTCATCCATTATCTGGAGGATTTTTTGTGCATTGGACTGCCGGAGTCAAGGACTTGAGAGATCCTGCTGGGGACATTGCAGAATGTTTTGGCATTCCTTTGGCACCTGACAAGATGTAAGACCTGGCCACGGAACTGGTTTTTCTCAGAATTACCATTGATTCAGTGGCCATAGAATGCAGATTGCCTAAGGATAAATTGTTGGCTCTGTGAACAGAAGTGGGACAAGCATGCGGACGACGGAGGATTAAATTGCGGGAGCTACAATCCTTTCTAGGTAAGCTAAAATTTACTTGCAGTAATTATTCCTATGGGCAGGATTTTCTGCAGGCCCTTGTCAGCAGCTACATCTGGCATCAAGGCCCGGGCCAATATGTGTGGCTTTCCATGGAGCTCAGGGTCAATCTGCATATTTGGGATATTTTTCTTGAATCTTTCAAAGGCCATTCTTTATGGCTGGAGGGTCCGGTCAGCAATGTAGATCTGGTCCCGCAGACCAGATCTGGTCCTGTTCACAGATGCGGCAGATTCAGTGGGATATGGGCTTATTTTTCGGGGTGTTGGAGTGATAAACCATGGCCTGAGGAGTTGGCGCACCGCTGTATTTTTGAGGAACCTGGTGCTATTTGAGCTATTTCCCATTGTCTTGGAAGTGGGACTTTGGGGGGAGGCTTTTCAGAACAAAAAAGTGTGATTCAATTGTGACAGTATGGACGTTGTTTAGCAATTAATAACATCTCGGCTTCTTCCCCACCGGTGGTTAGGCTCTTCCATTACTTGGTTTTGAGTTGTTTGCAATTAAATATGTTTATTTATGCTGTTCATATCCCAGAAGCCACCAACAAATTATCAGACATTTTGTCTCGTTTTCAGTGTGCCAAGTTTCGCGTGTTGGCACCGGAGGTGGAGCAACATGGGGTTCCTTGTCCTTGGTGTCTATGGAGGTTTGCATTGGAGTCGCTACTGGACTAATACAGGACTCGTTCAGTGCGGCAACATAGGTGTCCTTTTCCAAAGTGTGGAAGGAATGGTTCTCTTTATTGGAGGAGGTAGGTGGGGAGGATTCTGGGGTGGACCGGTCATCTTTCGTGCTATATTTTGTGCTTTATTTAATTTGCTATAATCTTACGCAGGTTACTTCAGTGTCCATGGTGTCGAGAATTCATTTCACCAAGTCTTTTGTGGTGAGTCAGGTGCTTAAGGGTTACTGGAGAGGAAGGCATAGTTGTGATTTTAGGCATCCAGTTTCCTTTTCAGTAGTGAGTTCAGTGCTGAACCGTTTGCCTATGGTTTGTTAATCACCTTATGAGGTGACTTTGTTTCGGCCGCTTTTTCGGTGGCCTTTTTTTGGTGCTTTCCAGATTAGCGACCTGGTTAGTTCATCTAGGAGAGTTCTGGGCGGATTGTTAGTGGGGGATGCTATGTGTTCTGCCTTGTTGGTAAAACTCTGGATTGCGCTATCCAAGATTTGCCAGAGAGGCAAGGGAGTGCAGGTTGACTTGTTTAGGGGCAATAGCACTCAGCTTTGTCCAGTTTTAGCAATGGAACAATTTCTGAGTGTGCAGGCCCAGAGAGGAGGGTGCCTTGTTCATCCACTCGGATGGTTCATTTCTGTCCAAGTTTCAATTTCAAGTCAGTGTCTATCTGAGGCGGGGTTGGTTGCTGAAGATTATTCCTACCATTCTTTCACCACAGGGGCAGCCACCGGGGTCTTAATGAAGGAATGTTGAAACGAATAGGCATGTGGAATCCAAGAGATACAAAATATATGTGCGGCCTCACCTGCTGTAGTCTATCAGTGATGGGTTGTATGTTCTAGGGAGCAAAGAGGGCAGAGGTTCAGCCCAATGGACGGCAGTTGGGAGTTTCAAGAGAGGAGGGCTTTGTTAGATGGATTAGTCTGCCAGGGAAGCTCTGGCAGAGGGTCTTACCTGAGGTTCTCCGAGTTACCCGGCTGGACAGACCGCCAGATGTTTTGGTCTTACATGCTGGTGGGAATGACTTAGGTCTACGTTAGATGAAGGAACTGGTTAGGGATGTCAAACTGGACTTCCTGCTACTTAGGTCTGTCTTCCCTGACATGATCATAGTATGATCAGATATGGTGGCCCACACTGGAGAAGGGCAAGGTAGGGGGAAAAGTTTAATAAAGCCCGTATAAAGGGGAATAAGGAGGTGGGCAGATTCATTGCTAGGACTGGTGGATAAGTGGCTAGGCATGTGGAGCTGGAGACGAACACATGGTTGTACCTGAGAGGGGACGGAGTGCATCTCAATACGGTGGGAAATGACCTGTGGGCCTTGGGATTACAGGATGTTATCCAGAAGGCCTTCCAGGTGTGGTGGCACACACAAATGTAAGGTTTCACACTTGTACCGCTGTGGCGGTTGGGGTCCTTGATAAGGGTCCAAAAACATGGTGTCGAATCATAGCCAGTGAGCCAGTCAGGAAATGGAGGAGGCGGGCCGAGCCGTGGCTCCACGTGTGAATAGACACACAGCTACTTGCTGTGGGGGCACCCGACAGGAGGAAGGAGCTAGGAGCGCTGGCGAGAGATCCGAGAAGAGGGGGATCCAGGCTGCTCTGTTCAAAACCATTGCATAGAGCAGGTAAGTATAACATGTTTGTTATAATTAAAAAAAACAAAATGAAAAGAAACCGAGGCTTTAATATCACTTTAATGTACATGAATGTTCACTGGGTGAATTACTATGCAAATTTTCTATAAATAAACCCCCTAGTATTATAGAATTGGCTCTTTTTCATATTTGTCTTTTTATTTTGGTCTAGAAAATAGGAGAAAGACAAGAAAATAAGGCCATTATACATAATTCTGGTTACAATGTACCAATGTCTAAATATCTTCTATAGCACAAAATTGACCCCTGGACCTGTTTGGATCTCCGTCAATCTGTCACGTAACTGTTCAGATATTTCTGCAGTAAGTGTGAAGAACTCTGGGAAGATATGGGCTAATCTGATTCAGATAAATTATTAATCTGAATAACAGGTATTAGGCACACAATCACGTCAAATCATTAACCACATATATTCACACCTTTGCAATCCCCAACAAAAAACATTTCCACTGCAGAATGGACTTTCAACATGTGGTTAAGATTTCAGCTGTAACTAAGGAGTTTTCTCGAACAGTCTAATTACAGTAAAACACCCATCAAGGCATATATATATGGTGTGTAAATAAGTGTGAAAAACCACAGTTCAAGCAAGCCATAAAATATTTGGTTAATTGAGTGAGCAATTCCATTCCAAGATGAAAGCAAATTAAGTCATCCAATCACATGTACCATAACTATTTGTAAAGCAAATATCGATGTATATACTGTATATCAAAACAATGATCTTCCAGATAAGCATTGGCTATTGGATTAAATATTTTCTAAACTGGTCCATCAACATATTTACCGATTTATACCTGAACTAAAACCAGAGGAAAAAGACCAACTAGGTGACACCAATTAACCAGACCTTTCAGTGAGCAATTTGGGTTACTATTTATTGCTCTGAATACTTCCAGCAATGAGATTCAGAGAGTACCACTGGGGTTGATTTACTTAAGCACTTGCCGACCGCCGCAAGTACATATACTGCGGCAGTCTGGCGCTCCTGGGCAAAGCTAAATACCGGTACGTCGCTCGCCCACGAGCCTCTAGGGGGCGAGCGCACGCCACCGGAGGCGCGCTCCAGCCCCCGTTCGTTCCCTGACATCCCTGCATGAGTGACCGGCGGCTCCGATGTCAGCCGGTCACTTGCAATCTCCCGCTGGAGAGGAAGAAAGGCAGGCGGCTAATGTAAACAAAGCCGCCTGTCATTCTCCCTGGTGTAACTGCAGAGACTATACGATCCTGCTATGTAGGATCGTATGTCTCTGTGGTTACATCACAAGCCACGCCCCTTGACAGTTAGAATCACACCCCTAGGGACACACTTAACCCCTTGATCCCTAATAAAGTTAACCCCTTCCCTGCCAGTGTCATTTTTACAGTAACAGTGCATATTTATAGCACTGATTACTGTAGCAATGTCACTGGTACCCCCAAAAGTGTCAAAAATATCAGTCAGGGGTCCGATCTGTCCGCCGCAATGTCGCAGTCCCGCGAAAAAAATCGCAGATCGCCACCATTACTAGTTAAAAAAAAAAACTATAAAAATGACATAAATATTTCCCGTAGTTAGTAAACGCAATAACTTTTGCTGTAGGAAAGTAGTCTATTTGAGGTTACCTATAGCGCTTGCTCTAAAATACTATATTTTGGTGAAAATGTCAATAAATTAAATAGGTCAATAATAAATTAATACTCCACTATTGATATAATAAATATTAATAAAACATAAACAGTGATATGCATAAGTTGTGATTCATATAATAAAGTCCATAACAAGTGACTGTAGTGAAGAATTCAAATAAAAGTTCAAATAAATAGTGAGTCTCTTGTGCAAATGATGCTTATTCACAAAAAAATGTGCAGGTGCTATGCGTGGAAATTTTCCGGTTCACTCTGTGATATCAGTGCAGCTCTGGTTCCTTTTCCACCGTGATCAATGGTAAGAGTGAATCACTTACCAAATGATGTGGGTCATGTATGCCTTATAGCATCAAGACCAACCAGGCATAGATAGCCTCCAGGCTATAATAGGGGTCTCCTTGTGGCTCACTTTGGGTAGATAGGATGGCGGGCTCCCCCTCTCTCTCCTCTCACCTCAGGCCAATAGGAAGGAAGACAAAAATGCTCCGGATAGTGTAGTATTTTTTTTTTTTAATTCAAATTTTATTCCCAAATCGTGGTTAAAAACATTCTGGCAATTATACAAAGGTAAATAGCCAAATATCAAAAATTATTCCAATGAAAAAGGCCACTAGCAGCCGCTAGTGATAGTGTGTATCAGCGCAAGCTGTATGCAGGGTGGCGAGCGGGAGAACTTCCGGCTTGCGCTCCACCTACGTCACACGTCACGTACGCTGTGCGTTCCAAATCTTTTGCGCAAACCAATCAAAATCCGCTTATTGCGATTTTTTTACCAAAAATATGTAGCAGAAAACAAATTGGCCTAAAATGTTAAAAAATTTTGATTTTTACATTTTTTTGAGAATTTCATATAAAAAAAAATTGAAAAATATTGTTATTTTTTCAAAATTGTTGCTCTTTTTTTGTTCATAGCGCAAAAAGTAAAAATCGCACAGGTGATCAAATACCACCAAAAGAAAGCTCTGTTTGTGGGGAAAAAAAGGACATCAATTTTATTTTGTCTGTTAAAGTCACGCAGTGCCGAATCGCAAAATAGGCCCTGGTCTTTGAGCAGCCAAATCCTCCGGGGCTTAAGTGGTTACGTTTGCAAGTGCAGTTGCACTCATTTCCCCCAGAGTTTAGTAAATGTGGTAAAGCTCTGTTGATTTCTATCATCCAATCATATATCAGCATTTTTTTTTCTTATTTTCCTTGCACCTGATTGGGAATTCTTTACAAAGTGAAGCTTTACCACATTTATATTTACTAAGAAACATGTCCCCATCAACATGGGAAGGGTGCTTTGGGGTGCCCCCCAAAGCACCTTGTCCCCACGTTGATGGGGACAAGAGCCTCTTCCCGACAACCCTGGGCTGTGGTTGTCCGGGTCTGTGAGTGGGGGATTTATCAGAATCTGGAAACCCTTTTAGATCCGCCCCCCCCCCTTATGTGAATGGGTATCGGGTACATCTTACCCCTACCCATCCACTAAAAAAGTGTACAAAAAAAACACGCGAGACAAGTCTTTTATTCAAAAATAAAAAAAATAGTGTCTTCCGGTGTAAATCCATCGTCAATCACGCCGCCCATCGCACCCGTCGACCCAAAAAAAGAAAAAAAAAAGAGCTCCACTCTCAGTGAACGCTTCCCGTGGACTGCCTATTCACAGTTCTTATATAGGGAATGGGCAGCGCCACACCAGTGACGGCACCTGGAAGCCCCGCTGCTCGTGACGCCACCGACCCAGCATGCATCGGTTCATGATATCACGAGGGGCGGGACCACCCAGTGACTCCCATTCCCTATATAAGAACTGTCAAACCACGGGAAGCGTTCACCGAGAGCAGAGCTTTTTTTTTTCTCTTTTTTCGGGTCGACGGGTGTGGTGGGTGGCGAGATTGACAATGGATTTACACCGGGGGAATAAATTACAGCCGCGAGCAAGTTTAAATTACATTTTTTCCTTTAGAAATGTCAGTATTGCTGCAGCAGGCTCTGTACACATACACATGTGCCATTTTACTGGCAGACTAAGGGGGACCACCCAGGCACTATATTTAAAGGAATTTTTCATTTTTATTGTTCCACTTTTAGCATCATTATTGTTTTAAAAAAAATTGTTAGCATTGATACATGTCCCCCAGGGCAGTACCCAGGACCCCATACACTTTTTTTTGGCAATAACTTGCATATAAGCCTTTAAAATGAGGACTTTTGATTTTTTTATGTTCATGTCCCATAGACTTTAATAGAGTTCGCATATTTGCTAGAACTTTACCCCTGTTCGATATATTCTGGTGCAAACTGAACAGGGAGGTGTTCGGCCCATCCCTAACCCTCATCATCTCAGGCTCCTTCATACAGGTAGATGATTACTGGTAAGGTGAGTTTTAGAAGAATGAGGAAGGTGGGCTTTGCAGAGACACTGTCACTTTTCCCGGCACTGGCCAGGGGACAGTGTCTCATTAAAAACATCACAGTATGCCATTAGCTTCAATGTTCCTGAAGGCAACATGCAATTATAGATGAGAGAAGAAAGGGATACTGAAGTTTGTAATTAATTTAAAATCAGCCAGCTATGATTCCGAATGAAAAAAAATGATTGTATCAATACTTTTTATAGTCACCTAAAAATAAGCATGTGGTTATGCTTTCTGTTGCTAATAAGGAAAAAAACATTTTCATGTTTGTATGCGACCTGATAGCTTGTGGTTAGATTCACTGAAACTTTTCCTAATCTCCACCCACCATTGTGAGCTTTTCTCTTGGTCAGAAGTGGGGAGTTGAGAAATAACTGGATTTTCTGGATGTATACACAGTGATGAGCTCATCAAGTTTTTTCATAATCTGGGTATAAATGATTGTGGGAGACACAAGGAAGCTATCTTGAAATTTTGCAAAGAATAAATTCCTTTCTGCAACTGACCCCACACAAAGAAGATTGACACAAGGTCTGTACAGTATATATTAACCTCATCTAATTGTCATTACTAATTTAAAGAAAAAATATAGCTGCTAAAGTACATAAAATACATTTCAATTAATAACTGAGATCATTTACAATATTTATTGTGGAAACAAGACTCTAGGATTGTGACATATAAATAATGGCATTGTTTTCTTTGGAAAAGCCAGGAGTTGCTTGTACATTTTATTCTAGAAAACAAAGAAGCCCATTCATTCCCAGATATATATAGACTTGTATTTGACCCCTTAGCTGCACATAACAGTTACAGACTGGAATCAGCTCCTGGTAAAGGAAATCACTTTCTGTTTCAATACGCTTTCATTAAAGGATATAAAGGTATATATAACAGCAGAAAATAAATCACTTTCACCAGGGTAAAAGCAATTATGATATCTCTACAGAAGAATGACAATTGCCTGGAATGCATTAAGAAAGATTTTGTTGAATGAAAAGTATTTTTACATTGTTTGTAAACTCATGTCCTGTATATGTTTTTTGCTATTTCTATTACATTCTTGTTCTAGAATAAAATAACAATTTGAAAAGAAAGCTGGGCTTTCCGTTATTAATGCAGTAAAAAAGCCCCACACTACCGGCAGGCTTGTTGACAACCTGTGTATAACTGCAAACAGGGTGGGGATGTGTCCCTCTTTTGTGATTCACTACGTATTCCATTTTTTCAAAATTCCCTACTATTCAGACCTGTTTTACAACAAAGTTGTTAAAGTGGTTGTAAACCCACTCTGATCACTATTACCTATAGGTAAGCCTTTAATAAGATATGTAAATATCTCCTAAACTTGCACCAATTAGTTAGATATTTACATTTCATGTAGCCAATGAGGTCATTGGCGCATGTGCTCTGAATAAACGGCCGCCCGTGCCGTTTCTTCAGAATCCTGTGCCGTGACCGGGCGGGCATGCGCGGGAGTGACGTCTTGCGGCTCCTTGCCAGTAGCATAGCTGGAGTCCGCAGTCCAGAAAGGAAGATGACAGAAGATGGATGCGGCCGCCAGCAGGGACGACAAGGGCTTAATTTGGAGGTAAGTGTCACATAATGTGCTAGTATGCGATGCATACTAGCACATTATGCATTTACTTTGCAGGGGAAAAAAAAAAAAAAGTTAAGTTTACTTTCTCTTTAACTGATGCTCTTAAAAGGGAATGCCCTTACTTAGAGTTTGCCATCTACAGGCTGCAGGTGGGAAATGTGAGATACTATTATGCATTATGTCATATTCACCTGACCTTTTAGACCTATATATAACTAAAAGGAATAAAGAACACAGAAAAAGTGACAGCTGTCACATGATCCGAAAGCTCCCGATCACAAGTAGCGACCAGGAGCTTTCTGTTAGCCACTGAAAATTGTGCTAGGCACAGCTGTATTTACACTTCTTCACGCAAATATGCGGCTGCTTGGCACCAAGGCCCACCCGCCGATAGGCCGCATATTTGCATGCTGCCAGGCGCCAAGGGATTAAGGTTACTTTAAAAGAACTAAACAGGCAAGAGGTTTTGAGAGCAGATCAAAAATAGTTGGTGAATAATCATAGGCACTCCAACCTTTAATATATCGAAAAAAAATACCATGTTTTCCCTGCATTCTAAAGAAGCTATCTGCGAAACACATCAATACAATTACTCTCCTGGTATAACCACAATGTAATGAGTAGATGCTAATGATGTCCTTTACCTTTGAATAGTTTCTTTTCCCTCATTTATATAGTGAATATAAGCTGTCTGGCTAAATAATCCTAAATAGACCTTGCTTTGTGCACTGGCGTGCAGTCATGTTGGAACAGGAAGGGGCCATCCCCAAACTTTTCCCACAAAGTTGGGAGCATGAAGTTGTCCAAAATGTCTTGGTATGCTGATGCCTTAAGGGTTATCTTCACTGGAACTAAGGGGCCAAGCCCAACCCCTGAAAAACAGCCCCACACCATAATCCCCCCTCCACCAAACGATTTTGACTAGTGCACAAAGCAAGGTCTATAAAGACATGGATAAGCAAGTTAGGGGTGGGACAAATTGACTGGCCTGCAAAGAGTCCTGACCTCAACCCGAAAGAACACCTTTGGTCACTTTTTGTCACTAGGGCGAAGTCGGAAGTGACGAAACCCATCAGGGCGTGGCTGAACGGCACACCGGATGGTCAATAGGAGGAGTGGAGAATGGCGTACAAGGTCTGAAACCCAGCGTGGAGGTGGTAAGGACCAGAGGAGTGCTCCACTCCCCTCTAATTCACACCAATTAGTTGTTTTATTATGATTATTGTAAGTGTAATGGGAGAAGCTTTTATTTAAATAAACTTCGTGTTAAATGGTATCACACGAGTAGAGGTTTCTCTTTTCTTGTATGATCACATGGGATTCGTGTGGAAGAGGATACCCTGACATTACTCAACCCATCCAGAGGGGATTGGTGATAATGTTACCCCAAAGCGATTATGCCCACTCCGTGAGAATGGGGGGCCACAATTTGTGGTAAGAGACCAACCGATGGGAGTGGCTGTTCACATTGGTGGTGGATATTTTAAGGTAATCTGATTAAACTCACGGGAACTTTAATTGGAGTTTTCTATGGGACCCTGAGCACTGAGAGGATCTCATCCAGGAACTATTTGCTGTCAGAAAGTTTGTTTTAATTACACTGTGGGGCTTTGATATATCTCTTCACCTTTTGTATTTTCAGAATATATATGTTGTTTATGGATATATATATATATATATATATATTTATATTTTGTTGGATTTATACAGTTCATCCATATGCATGTTATTTACTTTATGTGCAGCTTGGTGTAGAAATGTGATTCCCATAGACATGCTCCTAAACCTTGTGGACAGCCTTCCTAGAAGAGTTGAAGCTGATATAGCTGCAAAGGGTGGACCAACTCAATATTGAACCCTACGGACTAAGACTGGGATGCCATTAAAGTTCATGTGTGTCTAAAAGCAGGCGTCCCAATACTTTTGGTAAAATAGTGTATAAAGGTCTATATCCTGCCAGGGTCTGTTCTTTTGGAAGGATTTCGCAAGTTGAAAATTCTTTAAGTTTAACAGCAAGCTCCTCACCTTGTTCAAATGGGTCCTCAATACACTACACAAACTGCATCAACCTATGTACACCAAAGGAAATGACTGCAGAATTCAACAAGGATAGCTTTACTATGGTTTAGCATTTACAGTATATGTGTATGGGCTACAAACAAAAGACAATTCAGGAAAAAGAAAAAAAAAAAAAGAAAGAAGCTGTATTCATAGTTCAGAGGCCATGGGCTGTTCACTTTGCGAGGGAAAATGCACTGTGTAAGGCTCCATTCACACCTGGGCGTTTTCAGCTCCAAAAACGCTCAAAAGAAACACTTCCAAAACGCCCAACAAGTAAAACTCCATTCATTTAAATGGCCCCTGTTCACATCTGAGCGTTTTGAAAAACGCCTGTAGCTGAAAAAAGTGCATGAGCTTCTTTTTGGGCTGATTACCAGCGTTTTTGATTGATGTCAATGAAAAACGCCTGAAAAAATCGCGGTAAAATCGCGGTAAAAATCGCGGTAAAAATCGCGGTAAAATCGCGGTAAAAAACGCTACGCTCAAGTGTGAATGCAGCCTAAGGGAATTTTCTCCAGAGCCTAGTGAATAAAAACAATCTCTGCTGACTCCCATCATTAAAGTAGAACTATGCTGCATCTGATCACCACAAATCAAAAACGTTATTTAACCGCTTCAGCTCTAAAAGATTTGCCCTCCTTAATGACCAAGTTATTTATTGCTATTTTTGCGCAGTTGTGAGACACTGTACCCAAATTAAATGTCCTTTATTTCCCCCACAAATAGAGCTTTCTTTTGGTGGTATTTGAACACCTCTTTCTTTTTTTTGCGTCATAAACAAAATAAAAAAAGACCAACAGTTTTGACCAACAAACATTTTTTTCCTTTGTGCTACAAAAACATATCCAAAACAATGTAAAAAAATAAAATTTCCTTATCAATTTAGGCCAGTATGTATTCTACATATTTTTTGGTACAACAAATCCCAATAAGTGTATATTGATTGCTTTGCGCAAAGGTTATTGCTATGAGATAGATTTATGGAATTTGTATTTATTTTTTCTTTACTAGCAATGGTGGCGATCAGCGACTTATACCGGGACTGTGATATTGCGGCAGACAATTGGACACTAATTGACACTTTTGACACTTTTTTTGGGAACCAATGAAACTTATACAGTGATCAGTGCTAAAAAAACATATGTACTGTCATTGTACTAATGACACTGGCTAGGAAGGGGTTTACATCAGGGGCAATCAAAGGGTTAACTGTGTGCCTAGCCAGTGTTTGTGCACTGTGTCCGAGGTGCTTTTACTAGGGGAAGGCATGGATCCTGTGTCTCTGCTTTGTAGAGACACAGGATCCATGCCTTCCCTCCTGTCAGAACAGCAATCTGCCTTGTTTACATAAGCAGACTGCTGTTCTGTATCTCTGCAGGATTATCGGCAGGTGCCGGCGGACATTTGTGCCCCCTACCCGGAATTTCAGGATCACTTATATATACATGATCCTGCACACAGCAGCTACCATGTAGCAGTTAAACTTGACAAGAAGTTAATTAATTTTTGATATTCAAAGCAAACTCATCCATCCATCCATCCATGTCTCCATGCTTTATTTTGCTGAGAAATCACTTTAAACCCCCCTAGCATTTCTGGCCAAGGCCATCTTGAGTAAGGGCAGATGATTCATGTAGCATTTACTTCCAGGAATCCATCTGCCTTTAGCTTATGCTTGCTATACACCAGTCGAAAAATAGCTTGAACGTGTTTTCGAAAAACAAACACATGATCGTGAGAGCAAACGATATTGTCATCATGTACTGTGATGACCGAATTTCAAAAGATAAATCGCTCAATGGACATAAATGAAGCAGTTTCTTGTTTGTTTTTTGCTTCTGGGTCACATACCAGCAGTATCAACAACTCAATTTTTTAATTGGCGAGAAACACATTAACCTTTCATTTTATTGTCCATTCAGCAGAGGTTTTCCAAACTTCGATTTTTTTGGCTCAAAAACATCACATTTTTACTGAGCTAGACTCCTGAGATATATGACATAATTTGCCTAGATCTGGAAACCAGGAAGTAGCAGAAGAAACGTAAAAAAAAAAAAGTTTAAAACAATAAAAATATGATATACTTTCCTATCTTATTACTAGCCATAGCCAGGATTAAAAAAGTCAATTTTGATTGAGAGAGCAAAGCTCCACTTTAACCTCTTTCCAACCGCCCCACTACTTCCGGGTTTGGGGCACGCATGTGCGCCGCCAGCAACGAGCTCCCGCTGTAATTGATTTTTTTTTATTTTTCTTGCACATGATTGGGTATTCTTTTCAAAACGGAATTCACCACATTCACTAAGTTCTGGGGATAATTCCTTTGCAAAGTGCAACTTCCCTTGCAAAGTGAACAGCCTATTTGCCTTTAGTAAATCAACCCCTTAGAGTTGCCTTAATACGTTCACTATATCTGGTCTTCCACAGTCTCCCACAGTACACAGAACATAGAAATGCAATTATTTTAGTAAATATAAACTGATAAATACCCTTTCTCATCACCTGTATATAGCAATTAGAGCAATCTAGGGACTTGTATCAGTAGTGCTGATAGTTTGTAGGAGGAGTTTTCATTTCTCCCACTATTGTACATCAAGAGCCTTAATTCTCTGTCTGAACATGTCCGGACAGTGCTGATTGGCCCTGTGCTGATCACATGTACCCTCCCAAGAAAAAAAAATATCCATCAATCAAGATGTTACATCCCACCCACTGTGTTATTTTTTAGTTACTGGGCATGGGGAAGGAGGGAGGGACCAGGCTTTCATTTAGGATCTCTATACACGCCCACATGTGTGATGGTAATACCATGTGACCTAAATAGCTCAGCTAAAACCAGGAAGTGGTCTCTGAGCAATAGAGACCAAACTAAGCATGTGCAGCTGAACTACACTTACTGTGCTTATCTGGACTTGTCCAGAGTGACAGCGCAGGAGGGGGAGGATCTGTGCATACAGGATCACACAGCCTTTTTACACAATGCAGAGGATTAATCATTTAAGTTACACAGTGAGTATAACAAGCATTCTATTTGCATCTACAGACAGATTTTACAGTTGTGGGTTTAGTAACACTTTAAGTTGTCCTTTAAAACTGAAATTAGCTTTCAGTTTAAATTAACTTAATACAATTCAAGTGCTTCAAAATAAAAGGTGTTCCAAGTCTTACAGTTAATTTTCTTTAGAAAACAACCGTAGCCTAACTAGAAAAGCCTGCCTCTGCCAGAGCCCTTATGCTCTACATGAAAGCAGTGGTCTCTCTGCATAGGTCTACAGAGCTAGAGCTCTCCAATCAGCGGGGAACTTACGCTTTGCCGATTTCTAAGCTAAAGCTCTGACTCAACAGGGGGTGTGTTGGACCTCTGCAAAGAGACCACGGCTTCTACCCAGGGAACAAGGGTCCTCTGCGGCATGCTTTCAGGAGGTAGACTTTTCTACTCCAAAGCAATTGTAAATATAAGACTGTGTATACTGTATACTGTTTGCTAGGTCAAATGATGAGTACCTTCCCTCATGGATTTTCATTATTGTAGAATGCACTAATGAGTCTAGCAATTGAAATCATACAATATTAGAAATGGGATGATTCCCCTGACTAGTTACCATTTAAAACCAAAATATAGTTTTGGGTGGAGTGGGTCTTTAAATGCCATATCAGTTTTTTACCTTCTCCCTTCATGTATCCATTAAAGCAGATATGAGCACAAAACACCCTTCATTCCTGACATTCCAAGCTACAGTATAAGTGAGATGGTGTAATATGTTTCAAGTAGAAATCATTTAGCAGCTTTAGCCTATATACATTGTGTTAAGACAGTCCATTCATTTATCTAAAATGTTTAAAGCGGAGTTCCACCCATTTCTTCAATTTCCTTGCAACACAATGCCCACCTGTAGAACAGTCTGTAATAGCAATTATTTATTCCTTTTTTTCGAAACACCTTATTTTTCTTTATGTAGTCTGCACTTCTTGCCCCGGCCGCCTAGGCGATTTTGTCATTAGGTGATTCGCTAGGACTCCTGGGTTAACTGCGTCATCTATCCCAGGAGTCTTTGAACCGCACTTGACTTCCTTCAAGGTTCTGTCTTGATTGACAGGTTGCCATAACAAGGGGGCAGGAACTTCCGTCGACGCCAACATTGTTATGGCAACTTGTAAACAACCCAGTGAGCTGCGCTGTGTCCTTACTGCGCAGGCACGAGATTGGACTGTGCATGCTGGGTAGCCAGCTGTACGGTATCCAGGAAGCAAGTAGGAGCGGGCTTCAGATGCCCACACTAATAATTACCGCTGCCTGTCTGCCAGAATCCTGTGACAAATGTCATATTTGTAAGTAAAAAGAAGAAATATACTTGTAACAGTATCCTGTTTATATTGTGCAAATAAAGAGAATCACAGGGGTGCTTTTTGGAGAAAACTGGCAGGCAGACTAGAGCTCTGCTATAAAATACAATGATACTGTGCTATTGCATTATAACCCCTTTTAGGCAAGGTGTTATAATGTGTTATCGAGCGTAGGCAATATTATGGGATTGGTTTTCAGGATCTTTAGGAAGGTAAGATGCAATGCTGCTACTAGGTACTACTCAGGTTACTGTTGGTGCCCTGTGTGTTGACATCAAGGCATCTCAGAGCTCTGCTGCCCTACAACATATGCATTGATACATTTAGATTCATTCATAGCTGTGATACTACACATTATCATACTTTCCTAAGTAGAAACTAAACTTATACACTTATCTGCCTTGCCAGCACATATTGCAAGGGCCACTATGGCTATCCATACAAGCAGACCTGAACAAAATAATGGGGTGGGCAACTACATGGCAGATGACGTTTAATGTTGAAAAATACAAAGTAATGCACTTGGGCATCAGAAACACGAAAGCAAGCTACTCACTAGGGGGGGGGGACCTCTGGGTGAATCTAAGATGGAAAAGGACCTGGGGGTACTAGTGGACAACAGGCTTGGCAGTGGCATGCAATGCCAAGCTGCTGCAAGCAAAGCCAACAAAATACTGGCATGTATAAAAAATGGGATTCACTCCAGATATAAAGAAATTATTCTCCCACTCTACAAGACTCTGGTCTGGCCACATCTGGAGTATTCCGTCCAGTTCTGGGCACCGGTCCTCAGGAAGGATGTGCTGGAACTGGAGAGAGTCCAGAGAAGGGCAACAAAAATAATTAGGGGAATGAAGGACATGAGGAAAGACTACAAGCACTGAACTTATTCTCTCTGGAGAAGAGACGCTTGAGAGGGGATATGATATCAATGTACAAATATTGTACTGGTGATGACCTTAGCATAAGGAACAAACTTTTCAGAGAAAGGGAATAAAATATAGACACGTGGCCACTCACTAAAACTAGAGGAAAAATGGTTTAACCTTAAAATATGTAAGGGGTTCTTTACTGTCAGAGCAGTAAGGATGTGGAACTCACTTCCACAAGCAGTAGTATCAGCAGGGAGCATCGATAGTTTCAAAAAACTATTAGATGAGCACCTTAAAGACCACAACATACAGGGGTATACAATGTACGGTTAACAGCAAACACAAATACACATCATAGGTTGGACTGGATGGACTGATGTCTTTTTTCAACCTCACAAACTATGTAACTATATTTGTTTACACATTAAAATACTTACTGGCCACCACACCATGCTGCGTCCAGCCAGGAAGAATCCTCCTACAGTGCCACGGCTTGTCCTTACCATAGCCTGTAATATACAAACAGGTTTTTGTATGTTAACCACCTAGCTTCTCATTTGCCCAAATATATTATTATATCTCTGTGTTTTCCTGGAAAATACTTTTCATGGGGGCATATAAATCAATGAATCGATTTACAAATCTCTTCACAACATTTGCCAGGGTTATAAATCAGATGTGTCATTCATTGTTTATTGGATCCCATACTGCACATTTGGATTCCCTGTCTCTTAACAGGGAACCCTGGTCCTAATATAATCCTGAATGTTACAGCTGCCTGCCTTTTGACTTCCAGGCACAGTGATTTGTTATTGTTTCTATGAAGGACCTTTTACATTTGGTCCTACTTTTCTTCACACACATTTGCTGGACATTCACAACCTGGATGTGCCCTCTCCATCCATCACTGCATCCCAAATCACTGACTTGAATTACTACATAAACTGCCCTTCCCATTGTCTTCCAGTATTGTTTACCAGAATGGATAAGGTACTTCAAACAACTTTGGGAAAGTTGAAAAGCTTGCTAAAAGTCCGATTGGACGATACACGTACGGGAGGTGGAGCTGCCTGTTACCTGCTGCCATTCTCACTCTGCCTTGATGCCTGAAGCTGCGGTATGTGGAGCGGCACCGCTAACGCCATCTGAAAGGCTTTTTTTATGCTGATATTGGTTTCATCCTTATGTGAGTGTGCAATTTTTTGTATTTTAATAAAGTTTTATTAAACAGAGAGCACTTAGATTCTGCCCCTTTCTTATATGGTATACTGGTGAATGGCCAATGTCTAAAATTTGTGAGGAGGTCCCCCGGTATTAGATGTGGCTGCCTGGATCCTGTGTGGAGAGCCGTCCTGTTGATGCCCGGTTATCTGGATATATTTCCCTGGTCAGGCGCTTATCTGTTTTTCTAAGGTGAGCGCGGTATATACCCCACCGGTGGATGGACTTGGGTGTCCATCTCTTCATGCGGTGGATGGACTTGGGTGTCCATCTCTTCATGCGGTGGATGGACTTGGGTGTCCATCTCTTCATGCACTTCAGGGACTCTTTGGGACATTTTGGACTATTCTCATATTAATATTATTGCGCTGCACTTTATACTGATTCTATTTTTTTATTTAGCCAGAAAGATGGCCTTTATTTGGAACGTTTAACCATACATAAGATGTGAACAGTCAAGATATCTTCCATGGTGAATTCAAAAGGCATTTTATATCAGAGAAAAAATAATTTTGTTATGCATATACTGTTCCTTTTACATGAAAAAGGTAAATTGACAAGATGCACATTGCACAATACAAATCAATACATTTTGGTTTAAAAATAATGAAATATAGCCTGATTCAATAAGCTATGATAATCATTTTTTGACATAACATTCATTATTTAAGCTAAGAGAGCCAATGAGAGCTATAGTAAGAGTTACATCGCTGTAAATAATGGATATAATTGAAAAAGCACATTTGTTATAGCTTAGTGAATTGAGCCTAATATTTCCATATTTATTCATTTATTTATTAGTAGCAAAGGGTAGTGCATCTGTATTCCTAAATGCCCAAAGCATTTCAACTTTACATTTCATTAGCTAAGACTTTCCTTGTTAAGACTAGCAAGAGCAGTCAAATATATGTGCTTGTTGTTATAGGCTACTGTACTTTTCTTTTTAATTTAAATAAAAGTCAGTTCTGCAGGAACTTTTTACAAAGCAAGTTGAACCCACAGTATTGAGTCCATGGATAGTCCAGAACTGCAAAACCATTCAGAGAATAACAGCATCTGTTGATGCTTATAGTTCCTCAACTGCCAATCAGTCATAAATGACCTGATATGGTTAAGGCATGAGTATGTAAAGGCTTAATTGCAGTGGATATAACGTACAGTATATCTATTTTATGCATTGTATCAATACCTATACAGATTATGAGTATCAATCCCCAAGCTTTACAGCACTTACCCATATTCCTACAGCCAGTACCACTACAAAATAAATGACAATCACGGAGATGTCTGCTGGGTTATTAATTGGAATGGTGTCAGCAGAGGGAGCAGAGGTACTAGTTGGTGTGACATCCATCTTCTCTGCTTCAGTCCAGGGAACACTGCTCTCATGTGCCAATTTTTTGCTCTCTCAGGTGTATGACTTGGATGTGGGGTTAATGATAAACCCAGCCCACAGAGGCTCACCGCCCCTTACCTTGCCATCAATGTATAACCTGATCTGCTATACTTTCCAAAACTGAGGAAGCTAATCAGTGTCACAATAAACCTCTGTACTCCAAATTGCATGATAAGCCTTTGAGACTTAGGTAACGTTGAAAAGGAATGTTTATCATCAAAAAAAGAAAAAGGAAAGTGGGTGTGTGCCAGGTGATGCCAACTTAGCTATGTGACTTGTGTAAGTCTTCCAAAGAATGGGTACTTAGTCACACAGACAGTATTCACCCTGTACATAATCACACAGGTGTGACATCGTCGCTGTTTTTCTGGGCACTGATTCAATAGACTTAACAATTGCGCATTTTCAGTGAGTACGTAGCATGAATTGGTATTATTATAAATTTACGTGAAAGTCGTTTTTGATTTAACTTTCACAGTTTTATTTCATTGTCAGTTTGCTAGTGTTTGTTTTTATTTAATAAACATCTAACCCTCCATCTATTCTCATTTTCATTTATTTTTTAATTATCATTTGATCTGGTTATTTATTCCTTAAACAATATCTAAATGTCGTTTTTAAATACAGCTAGTATAACTACCTGAATCTGTCTATTTTATTAGCTTCCCGTAAACCTCTGGACAGCAATACTCAGATTGGGAGAGGAAGAGTACTGCAAAGCATTGGATGGTTTATGGAAGTACAAAAACGCCATAAACATCCATGTCCAGATTGGCTGAAAATGCATTTTATCAGATAATGCAGGGAGGAAGGGAAACACTCAAAGTATCACTTGCAAAAGCTTATCTCTGGAAAATAATAGTGACTGTCAAAGAAAGTACAACCCAGTTGATAGATCCTTCTATCAAAGCTCAGCCATTGTAAAGCTGTTAAGGTTGGAGATAACTTGCAGACCTATAGTCATTGCTACTATAACCATACATTTCAAGTAACTCTATACCTAATCTGCCTATCTAAATCCTTTTTTGTTGATTTTAAAGCCTAGCTTGAGGTTTACTTTTTGCATGTTTTCTCCTTGTGCCCACAGATGATTGAGCTGAAAATTGAGCTGTTAAAACAAAATTTTTTGCCAAGGGTTCCACTTTAAGCTGGATTTAACTGTATCAGCATGTGCGGTAATATGGGGAAAGGTGCGACTTGTTTGGAACTCTTCTGTTTCTGTCTCAGTTAAATATTCTATCAATTGGATATTTGGCAATATTGATAGAATATCAGTTTCACAATATTTATTACACAATATAAGGTTCCTTGTACGTTGTGCTTGTAAGCTCAGGGAACAGATCATATAAGAAACAGGAATAAAAATATCTCCTGTTCCACATGGATTGCAATAATTGATGTCGTCATGGACATGGATGATTGAAAAACAAAGAGCACTTTTGTTTATGTAAAGGTCAATCCTGAGTCCAAGTTCGCACACAGAGGGTTGGAATACTTAAGTGGAATATGCTGAGCTGTAGTTGTGGACTCCAAATTATCATCAAAGCAATTAACGCAAGCTTGCACTTTGGAATGTAAGAAATTTTATTGAGGGAAATTATTGATAAGCAAATGCTCAAAAGACGTAGGAAGAGCTAACTGTGAAATATTCAGATTCTAAGAAAAACCTTGGTATGTTTTGAAAAATTGTTTTGTCTTGTTGAGCAGGAAAAGTAAACTTATGGGACTTATTATGTGTTTAGAAAAAAAAAAAAACGTGGGACATTTTTTGCATGTAGTTGCAGTAATTCTTTGGTAAGTAGTGACTGGAAATCCCTTCATTTTTGATCTGCGTTTGCCCTTCCAGTGCTCCAGTGCTCCTTACTACCAAGACCAGTTATAGGTGGAGGAGGTGGCCACTTTTTACAATATCGTATAACGTTTATATTGGTCAGGCAACGCACTGACACCTTTGCTGCCATTGTGCTATGTGCTGGGTGTTCAGTGTGACCCTGCGCCTTTAAGGAGGGGTGGGCTCCCTCCAGTCACCTGTCCTCCATCTATCTCATCAGAATGCATGTGCTCCCATTGTGGAGACTCTTTAAAGGTAGAGTTAGGGACTGCAGATATCAGGGTGCCTTGGCGCGGCCTGCAGCTTACGCATGTATTTGCAAATGTGTGCAACGAAACCCCTGTTTTTAACGCATACTGTTAGACAGGTTAATTTGGCTGGTTGCTGGCTGGTTGGTAAGTAGTGACTGGAAATCCCTTCGTTTTTGATCGCAGTAATTCTTTGCTGGATCCAACAAGCGACACAGTGCACATAGCACATCTTCACGGTAAGACTGTTGAAGTGAGTTAGGAAATCACTGCTGTGCTCTAGCTCCACCCCAGCCTAAAACCCAATTTATCAGCTTTCCAATGGGGGAAGCTACAGCACAGCGCTGAGTCTAAGCCCACCCATTCTCTAAGCTGAGTGATCTTTTACTATGATGCATCAACATCAATTGACCAACACAGGTTGAACTGGATGGACTATGGTCTTTATCCAACCTTACCTCCTATGCAACTATGTACCAGTTAGTGCTGCAGGGCTGTGTGATAGAGCTGCCAGCTTCTAGTAAACATGGCACTGACAGATCACACATCCCAACAGCGGTGACTGTTCATAATAGTATAAGATCAGTCATTGCTGCAGGGCTATGTGATCTATCTGTTGGTACAGTAGATGTTTATAATAAGCTGGCAGCTCAAATCACTTACTGATCCTTTACTATTATGAATGAACAATCAGCCCTGTCATTCATTAGAATCAATGAACACTAGACGCTCAAAAACCCCTAAAAAAAATGCTGGATAAAAATATGCTAATACTTAGCGTTTTTTGCTAGCGTTTTTGCAGTGTTTAGGAGCGATTTTAAAAGTGTTGAGGAGCGTTTTTGCTAAGAAGCAGGTGGCTGCCGGTGTCCTTAACAACCAGTGAATAGCTGGTTGTTAAGGAGTGACTTTCGTGTCTTTAACAATGGATGACTCATTAGCTGTCAACGGGGTTCCCTGCTGATATCTGAATGTAAACAAAATGATTGCCACCAAGAAAAATTCTGGAAAAAAAACAGTGTGTGGGGAGGGGGGGGGGGTCTCCCCAAATCCATACCAGGCCCTTTTGGATCTGGTACAGATTGTAAGGGGAACCTCACACCAACATTTCAAAAAAAAATTGCATGGGGGTACCCCCAAAATCTTTACCAGAACCTTATCCAAGCATGCAGCCCCGCAGGTCAGGAAAAGGGGCGGATGAACAATTGCTCCCCACTCCAGAACCATACCAGGCCACATGCCTTTAACATGGGGGGAGCTTTGGGGTAGGGGGGGTTCCCCCTCCCTCCCCAAAGCACTTTGTCCCCATGTTGATGAGGACAAGGGGCTCTTCCCCACAACCCTGGGCCAGTGGTTGTGGTAGTGCGGGGGGGGGGGGGGTGGTGGCTTTTTCAAATCTGGAAGATCCCTTTAACAAGGTGTCCCCCAGATCCTGCCCCCCATGTGAATGACTATGGGGTATTTATGGGGTACTTATTTACCAAAAAATTTTCAAAAAGTACATAAAAACACACATATACACAGCTTTTGACAGGTCCTTTAATTACAATAAATAATAAAAGAAAAACAATGTACCCCAGCGTAGACCCATCATCAATCACAATGAACACAGCCGCCTACCCCCCCCCCCAAAAAAAAGGTCTGCATCCGATAAAGACTCCTGCCAAATGACAGCTCTGGAGCCTCCGGTCGCTAAATAAACTAAGGGGTGGGGCCACCCGGTGACTGTGCCAACCAGTGACAATTTTTATTGCTGGCAATTGTTTTGTTTACATTCAGCTGTCAGAGGGGAACCCCACTGACAGCTGATGAGTCATCTGTTGTTAAGGACGCAGTGGCCAGTTTGCCGACCCGCTCCTTAAAAACCAGCTATACACTGCTTGTTAAGGATGCCAGCGGGGTGCTGATTAAGAAACAAAAATGCTGGAAACTGGTGTTTAGCAGCGGTTAACAGCATTTATGAGCTTCTAGGAGCTGTCAGCTTTTTTCTGCTGACAAATTGCTCCCAAAAACACATAAAAAAGCATTTTTATTCTGCTCCTATCAGCTGAAGCTTGAGAAACACTTTTAGTCTACAATAATGTGTATGGAGACATAGGATAACACTATTTGCTTCTAGGGGCAGAAAGAAAACGCTCAAAGTAGCTGGTAGGAGCTTAAAAAAAGCTAGTATTGCTTATTTTTCATAAATATCCACTTTCTACCAGTTGAACTGCCTTGTGTCCTCCATTAATACGTTTTGGTGTCTAGGTTTTAATTCACCATCCATCACAGTCTGGAGTATCAAGTTTTCTTCATCAAGGACTTAGGACTTCAGTCAGTATGACATAAAGCATTAGGAAATTATGTAACATTCTTTTTGTGTCCCTCTGTTGGGAGTTCACCCTTATGCTATATTTGATGTAACCATCTCATTGTTGAACTAATTTGTCAATTTTTTTGGTTTGCAATACAATTGTTTGGAAAAGAAAAATAAGCTAGTGTGCATGGAGCCTAAAAGTATGCTAGCAACTTCCAGCTCCTAAGAAACATACACTGCACCAGCAGATCTATCACAAAGCTCTGACAGTTCATTCATAAAAAGTAAAAGATCTGCCAGTGCAGCAAGGCTGTATGACAGAGCTGCCAGCTGACAGCTGACAGCAAACATACACTGTGCTGGCAGATATATAACACAACTCTATAGTGCTGACTAATCATTTACTTTTGTGAATGAACTAAGGTTACCACGCTTGTCATGCCCCCTTGACGCCGGCTCACTCCATTTCCGCGGGACGCTGCGATTTTTATGATGACTGCCTGTATTTGATTTATGGAATGTAAGTAGAATTTTTAATAAACCTGAACAATTACTAGTACTGGATTACGCTATAGTCTCCTTCCTTCTCCTCCTTATTGTTACCCACATCGGAGCTACTCACTAGGGGATTGGAGGACCTTAACTATGAAGAGCGTCTGCAATCGCTCGATTTATTCTCCCTGGAGAAGAGACGTCTGAGGGGGGACATGATAGCAATTTATAAATATCTGAATGGGGATCCCAGCTTAGAAAAAAAGCTGTTCATTCGAAGGGATTGCATGAGGACTCAAGGACATACAATGCAATTAGAGGAGTAGTGTTTTAACCTCAGGCAACGAGGGGGGTTCTTTACTGTTAGGGCTACAAGATTGTGGAATTCTCTACCACAAGAGGTGGTTTCTTCGGGAAGTATGGTGGCTTTTAAAAGACTCTTAGACTTACATCTCAAGGATCAGGACATTCAGGGGTAGGAGAGATGATTACAGCCACACACACCTACACAGGTTCAACTGGATGGACTATTGTCTTTATTCAACCTCACCTACTATGTAACTATGTAACTATGATTGTGTGCCATACTTGGGAGACTTAAGAAGTGTGTGGAGGTGATCCTGATCTATTCATGTGGAGGAAAGAGTTAATCCAGAGTGTTCTTGTCTCATGCCTGAGTGGCCTGTCCATTAAGTTGGGGGCCCATTCCCTTTGGTAAGCAGCCACCTTTATCCAGTTCCACGGGTGTTTTCTCTCTGCTCACCACATCTTGGGACCTCACCCCCTGTTTGGACTTTCTGTTTTTCTCCACATCAGATCCATAATCTGGGATTCATGAGCTTTATGGACTTTTACTTGTTGGTCTTGTTTGATTGCACTGCACCAATGTTCTTTTGTGATTTATTTATTACAGTCTCTTAGCGCTGCACTATTTGATACGTATTATTGTTTGGATTTCTATAGGTCCAGTGTTCTAGCTGCTATATATGATTTTTATCTATATTATCATTTAGCGCAGGATTCCCCCCTTGATTGTATCTATAATGAACTAAGGTTACCAGATTTTCAAACACTACTGACCTTACCCAGTTGAAAGCACACCCACAAAACATGCCATTTGTAGCCACAGCCACAAATTCACACCATTTTTAAAATGCCCTCAAATACTTTTGGAGCAGGAGGCAGATATTTAAGACATAAAGACAGAATTCAAATAACACCTGTAGAAGTGGCCAATAAATCGGATGTCTCTTCACAGTGTATGGCTTGTAATGTGAAAGTACATACTGCAAGGCATACACAAGATCACTAGGGTGCAGCAAGTTTTTTTTTTTTAACCTTTGGAAGGTTAAGTGCTACTACAGATACTTGTGTAAAGGAGGCTGGGTCTGCCTTATAGCTCCAAAATGTCCCTGATTTCAAGGGACTGTCCCTGATTTCAAGGGACTATCCCTGGTTTGGAACAAAGTCCCTCTGTCCCTCTTTCCTCCTCATTTGTCCCTCATTTTGGTCTGATCTATATAATTTTATTAAAAAAAGCACTATTTATTTTTTAAAAAGTGTTTCCCAGGGCTAAACCTTTCCTCCAATTTCTAAATTGCTGCATTTGTACATTTAAAAAGCCAATATAAAGGAATAGAAGTGGTAAAAAAAACACTTGTGGGTTTAAATAATCTTTTTATTTTTTCTTTAATTCTCCTTTAAGGCAGGGCAGGGTGTATCCTATACCTACATTTGTTTGCTAATGCCCTCATTCCCATCTCAAAAAGTTGGAAGTTATGATGCCTAACTTGCTTTCATAAACACCATCAGCCAATAAAGACAGAGAAGGGAGAAGGAAAGAGAAGGGAAGAGCAGTACAGTGTGCCCAAAGAGAGCCAATTAATGATTGGCTGATTATCTGTCAGTGACAGTGTGAGTGTCCCTCTGATGCTGGGGAAGTGCTAGCATTTCTTTTATTTGCACTCCTACTGGTCAGACCCATGAGGTTACAGACTTTAAACCTGGGGCTACTCAAGATAAAGCAGAAGGGAGCTGAGGACTGAGCATTGCTTCCTGGAATGATGTTGCACCCTCTGTGTACAGTGTAGGAAAATTTAGTTGGGTTCCTCTGTAGGTAGAGAAGCCGGGGGTTCATTTGTTAAGAGTTAGCTGGCAGAGCACCCAGTGGTTAATCACTGTTACCTCCCCCTGGCTTCTGGAACTGCTGGAGGGTTCTAGAAATTAGAGGGTGGAGAAGCAGAGATTAGGTCTAAATATTTATGGAGTCTCCTCTAATCCTTGGGTGGGGACGGACCAGAAGGTGGATGGACCATAAATATTCTGGATCCTGGCCATGTGAGAGCAGGGTTAAGGGTCCAGTTGCCTGGACGGGACCCCTGTGCTGGGGGGCTCTGCCCCTGGGCAAAAGGAAAGAGCCAGAGGAAGAGAGAGAGAGAGACCAGAAGCAGCAGAAGCCTCACACCCTTTCAGCCTCAGCTAGGCTTGGCTGTATCCACCCTGGAAGCCATCGGGACCTGTTCAGCATTAGGCCTGTTCAGCAGTCACATGAGCTTCAGGATCCACCAAAGGGACTGAGTGAGCAGCCTCCACAACTTCACCCCAGAGCTTGATAGAGGAGAAGCCAGGTGCAAAACCCAGCTTGCTTTCTACTAAGGGACAGCTTAGAGCCACTTGAAGCCAGTATAGCTACACCTCTTGCCTGTGGTGGCTGGATTGGCCATGTTGGGATTCCCACCTGATGGTGGTCATTTACATCTAGCCTGGGAGCTGGAGGGGTGGAACCAGTTAAGCCCACAGGGGGACAAAGAGGAGGGTGGATGCAGCATAAGAATGTGTCCATACCATAAGTGCCATCCCAAGTAGTAGCTGTAACACAGTATATATATGTGTCTGCATAGAGTATGACAGTTTACTACAGTGACAAAGTATTAGTAAGAGGTGTAACCAAAGCTGAAATGGTGTGCAGCGGAATAGACGTGGTGCCGTGAGAAAAAAAAGGGAAAAAACAAGGAATCAGTGACTCCAAACAGAAAGTGAAGTGTGGAAAAATATGTGAATAGTACCCATAGTACCCACCATAAGTTGAGTAGAAACTGCTAGATCCAGGATGTACCCCCATGTTAGAACAGTAAAAAAGAAAACGCACCTATGTGTCTGCTAACCCTCCTTTTTGTAACCCGGATGGGCGACCCGGTCCCACCCCTGGCACCATGCAAAGGCAGCCATGTGCGGCTGGACACATGCCGATACCGGTGTTTGCCACCACATGGGGGGGATCAGCGCTGGGGCAGAAAATCCCTGCTGCATAAAGACGGCATGCTGCGCACCAATGCGATGTTGCTGCGCACGAACAAATGTCGCACGTGGGGCGCAAGAGCATGGTGCCAGTGTATCACTGGCCCCGCCGGTCAGTAAAAAAATATAGTTTTTTTTTCAAAATTGTTGCTCTTTTTTTGTTTATAGTGCAAAAAATATAAACTGCAGAGGTGATCAAATACCACCAAAAGGAAGCTCTATTTGTGGGAAAAAAGGACATACATTTTATTTGGGTACAGCGTCGCAAGTACGCACAATTGTCAGTTAAAGTAACGCAGTGCTGTATCACAAAAAAATTGCCTGGTCATTAAGGGGGTAACATCTTCTGGGGCTGAAGTGGTTAAACTAAATAGTTTGTTTTAGAAGGAGAAGGTTTACATATACCTTAACTCTCAAACACATGATGAACCTAAATACGTTTAAAAAAGTGTGCAATACGCAGCTTTGGGTGCGTTTTTAAGTTGCTTTATTCCTGCCAGAAGCAAAAGGCATTCAGAGGAGCAAAACCAAGGGGTTGATTTACTAAAGGCAAAAAGACTGTGCAGTTCTCAAAGTGCAGTTTCTCCAGAACTTAGTAAATTAGGTAAACCTTCACTTTGCAAAGAATACCCAATCCCGTGCAAGGAACATGAAAAAAACAGCATTTTTGCTTGCAAGTGATTGGATAATGGAAGTCAGCAGAGTTTCTGCTCATTTACAGTACTACTGTAAGCTCTGGAGCAACTGCCCTTGCAGAGTTCACAGTCTATTTGCCTTTAGTAAATTAACCCCCCCCCCCCCCCGTGTGCATGAGGCATTAAAGTAAAAGTTTAGCCAAAAACAAACTAACCCAAAATCTACTGGAAGCCACATTCTAAGAATAATCCAGGGCTCGAGTCCTGCAGGAACGCATAGGAACGGCGTTCCTGTACTTTTTCCACAGCAGGAACGCCGTTCCCATTAGCAGCCGCGTCCTGCAGGACAGACTGTCACTGGCCTTTGTATGCAAGCTGTCTGTGGCATCTGTGTGTGTGTGAAGAACAGAGCCACTCAGATGGTACTAGAGGAAGCAGAGCTGATGCTTCCTATATAGCACCGGCACCTGTGATACCAAATGTACACTGCCGCCACCTGTGACAGGAGAGATACAGGAAGCATCGGCTCTGTTCTCTACTTCAGCCGCATGCTTCCTCTTGTGCTGGCTCCTGTCACAGATTTACACCGATGCTTGGGGATAGACGGTGGGTTGGGAACCATACTGCAGTACCCACCAGCAGTATTAGCCAGCAGTTCCAGCCAGTAAAACCAGCCAGCAGTACTAGCCAGCAGTACCAGCCAGTAAAACCAGCCAGCAGTACCCACCAGCAGTACCCACCAGCATTTGCCACCAGTAGAACCCACCAGCAGTACCAGCCAGCAGTACCCGCCAGCACTACCAGCCAGCAGTACCAGTGAGTAAAATCAGCCAGCAGTACCAGCCAGTAGTACCCACCAGCAGTACCCGCCAGTAGTACCAGCTAGCTGTCTGCAGTCTCTGATCATCTGTTGTGCCATGTATGCAGTCTCTGATCGTCTCTTCTGCCATATATGCCGTCTCTGACCATATCTTGTGCCATGTCTGCAGTCTCTGACCATCTCTTGTGCAGTGTATGCAGTCTCTGTGGACAGTAATGTAAGGGGGAGCTCTATGGACTCTTGTGTAAAGGTGACTGTGGTGACCAGAGACTTTTACATCTGAGTTTCTCTTTACACCAGAGTCCACAGCAAAGCCTCTTACATCAGAGTCCTTAGAGTTCTCCTTTACATCAGGGTCCACAATGTTCTCTTTTACTTCAGGGTCCACAGAGTTCCCACTTACACTGTAAAGGAAAACCCTGTGTTGGGATTTATTAACCTGACCTTCATATAAATGGAGAAATATGTTTTTGGCCTTTTGTTATACCTAAAACACATTGCTAATCACACTAGTAACATGTGCGATTAACACAATATATAGCCTAAATATTGATATTTGCACTGAAATTAGCCGTTTTATGTAATTTTTTGAATTGTCTGTAAAAAATGTGGCTCTGTTAGTAAATTTCAAGTGACTCTGTCTTGTAAATTTTGGACACCCTCTCAGTAAATTTCACTCAGGGGGGTTGGCAACACTGCACCCCATTATAGTGCCCCCTCCCTCAACTATGTATCCTGAGCGCTGCTTGCCCATCTCCTGTGTCTGGGCCTGGCATAGCAGGTGCCGCCAGATAGAGGGGAGAGAGAAGAGCAGACACACGTCTGCTCTCCTCCCCTTCTTCTGGAGGCGGGGCATGGGTGTAGCTGGAGGCGGAATGTGGGCGTGGCAAGGGTTGGCTGGAGGCGGGACATGGGTGGGGCCTGGAAGGGGGCCCTTAATTTATTTTGCTCGGGGGCCCTGAGGGTTCTCAGTCTGCCCCTGCCTTCCGCTTCAGCAGGATGACCCAGTGTCCTCTGCAAAAACTAGATCAGTCAGTAACTCAGCTGTAGTTGACTTAGTTACTGAAGATACATCTGCTGATGTTAGTGAGAGAATTCTTCTACCAGAATGCTGGGACCAGCATCAGTGGCTAGAATTTACAAAATGTACCCTTGGCTGTTTGTGGAAAATGGCCTTTTAGGATGCAATGTGTGTCATGAGGTTTAACACCTTGGAGTGTCTGTTTCACAGGGTGTATCTATTTCAAAGGAATGGAGCACTGGTATGATTACTCCATATGGCAACAAAAAAAGATATGTTGACCTTACTGCATAAAAAAATCCATATACAGTACATAAAATTTCAGAAGCACATGTAAAGGCAGGAGATTTTCAAGCTGTATCTAGAAAGGAGATTTTGCAATCCAACATTGCAGAAAAGCAGAAGCATAAGTTTGCGTCCACCACTAAAGTATTTTGTACTGCTTAATTTTATGTAAAACAAAATCGCCCTTTCACAGACTTCTGAGATCTTATCAGCTTGCAAGTTGCAAATGGTGCAGACTTAGCATGTATTCCCCATAGTGAGTATACAGCTGCACAAATAATAGATGGCATTGCCAGTGAAATGAGAAAAAGGCGTTGCAAGGCAATTGTTGAACAGGCTCCAAAAATGTCTGTATGTATTGATGAATCTAATACAGTTTCTTCACATTCAGTGTTAATTGTTTATATTCGTGCCTCTGTTAACGGAAAAGACCCATTTACTTTCTTTCTCGATTTGCTTGATTTGCCTAAAGTAGATGCACAGTCTATTGAAGTCACTCTTCTAGCTTGTCTTTCTAAACATGGGTTCAGTAATGACTTTCTTGCTCAAAACTTGATTGGGGTGTGTAGTAATGGTGCAAGTGTAATGCTTGGAAGAAAGTCAGGTGTTCTGGAACAACTTAGTGAAAAATATCCACAGCTTGTGAAATGGCATTGCTTGTGTCATAGGCTTGAATTGTGCATTTCAGATACAATTGATTATATTCCTGCTCTTTATCATATAACATCATAGTTTGAGAAGTTGTATGCTGTGTATCATCAGTCACCAAAAAACCTGTCAGAGCTCTCTGAATGTGCAAAAAAGTAGAAGTACAAATTCCTAAAATTTGAAAAGTTTTTTTTCAGTTAGGTGGGTTGCTTCATGCCAGAGAGCTATACGAGCAGTTTGGGGATCATATCCTGCACTGCACAGTAATTTCATGAAAGCAAGCTTAAATTCAGCTCATAACAGTAAGCAGAAATCTCTATTTAGTGGCTTCACAAGGTCCTGACGTCAGAAAATTATTTGTTAAACCTTGCTGGGGTTGCAGATGCTGTTCAGGAAATGGGACTGTTGTGGGATACTCAGCACTTGGTCGGCAAGTGGTTAAGAGTAGACACATTTCTGAGTTTTGCTGCTTCATTCCCCTTTTTTAGAACACAACCTTTTTCTATGTAATGAGAGATAAACCGTTTATATACATATTCTAAAAGTTTTTTTATAGAATGCAATAAAAAACATGAATAATGACAGGTGTATCATACTTTAGGTAAAACCAAGTGATATCCTTGCTGTGTATATACACGTGGTACATATAAGGTTACTTATTAGCTGCAATTATGTAGACTATCTCAGATACTAAGACATACTTAAAAGATAAGATCCTTACCCTGCTCTAAACCTTGGACCATCCATCATCAAGTTTGTTACAGCATACCTGTGACCTTTACATAAGAGATAGGCAGGTGCCTTGGTGAGATCCTTATGTAACTGCTCAGACATTAGATTAAAGTTTAAAATAAGAGTAGCTTTGGAAATGTATGCATGTTGATCTGTACACATGTGTTTATACATTCCTTTTCTTTCCCCCAATTTGTAACAAGTGCAAACAGCCAATAGTAAATCTTCAGAAATTATTTGTCTTTGTTCTGACCACTATAAACTGACATAGATAGGTGAAAATACAATTTACCGCTTTAGGGCTCTTTCACACGGGCGTTCCGTATGTCCGTTTTTCATCCCATCCGTTTGCGGATGAAAAACGGACATAATGTATCTCTATGTAAATACGGATGTCATCGGATGATCATCCTCTGACATCCATTTTTTGTCAGTTCAGTTCAGTTCAGTTTTTTTGAACGGAGGAGAACCCTATTTTTTCTTCCTTTCAAAAAACGGAACGGAAGCAAAAACGGATGTCAGTGGTGTCATCCGCAGACATCTGTATTTACATAGACATGCATTATGTCAGTTTTTCATCCGTAAACGGATGGGATGAAAAACGGACATACGGACCGGATGACACAAGTGTCATCCGTGTCCGTTACAAAAAAAAAAAAAAGGACCTGATCGGGCAAAAAAAAAGGAACGCCCGTGTGAAAGAGCCCTTAGGGTACAGCATATCACTTATCTTTGAACTGTTTTAAAATACGTAGATCTAAAACCATTTACTAAAATCTTATATAAACTTGAACGTGTTCATGTAATTTCAAAATTCGTTTTATAAATATGCAGCTTTCACTATAGTAATCACTGGTTATCTTGTCATGCTTGCTTAGGCATTTTCTGGTATAGAGTGACAATTGTCTCCCTAACAAATGTGCCCCTGCATTGTCACACTTATTTAAAGGAAGACAGGGAGCAGCGCCATCTAAGTATAGCTAAGCTGGGACTACTGTGTATATACATATGGTATGAGTATATATATATATATATATATATATATATATATATATATATATGTATATATATATATATATATATATATACAGTGCTTTGCGAAAGTATTCGGCCCCCTTGAACTTTTCGACCTTTTGCCACATTTCAGGCTTCAAACATAAAGATATAAAATCATGAAGTGGAACGAAATTTTTTGGATATTTTAAACTTTTTTAACAAATGGAAAAACTGAAGAATTGGGCGTGCAAAATTATTCAGCCCCCTTAAGTTAATACTTTGTAGCACCACCTTTTGCTGCGATTACAGCTATAAGTCACTTGGGGTATGTCTCTATCAGTTTTGCACATCGAGAGACTGAAATTTTTGCCCATTCCTCCTTGCAAAACAGCTCAAGCTCAGTGAGGTTGGATGGAGAGTGTTTGTGAACAGCAGTTTTCAGTTCTTTCCACAGATTCTCGATTGGATTCAGGTCTGGACTTTGACTTGGCCATTCTAACTACCTACCTGCGGAAGCCCTCAGACCCCTAAAAAGATACCGGGAAGCTCTGTCGATCCATCCATCCCACTGGATATCCCATCAACCTTGTCTGTTTGACTGGATTCCTTGGTACCCCAGTATACGCTCCATTCTCTCTCTATTGTGGTAAGAGTCCATTCACATCACTGGGTGTCACTTATAGATTGCAGTTCTGTTTAAAGTCACGCTTTTTGGATTATTTTTTGGTAAGAGGTTAATTCACCTATCATCCATAAGTTGGTCTTTCTGCACCTATCACCTTGGGAACACTGCCTTCCAGATGGAATAGACTCTCACTTGTTATTTGGATTTTTCATCTTCACATATGGACAATTTGTTATTGTTTAACTGTTAAGTATTAGCTCACTTTTGTAATTCTCAAGTTACATTTTTTTCACATATTTATTTTCATCACAGTGCTGCTTTTACACATATTTATATTGGTTTGCGCACCTTTTTCTTCATCATCACCTTATATTACACAGGTCAGCAGCATACCAGAGGGATGGATATTTTTGAATATCATAGCTCCCGGATATTAGCGGTGGATGATGTGTTCGATAAAACCAAATCAGAATCCACCGATCTTAGGGGTATATTCATGCGGCTCAAAAATGTCATGGTGGCAGAATTGCATGCTGCATGGGATATAGTATTCCTGGAAAAATATATAGAGGAAAAAATGGTCCCCCGTAGCCTCAGGTGGAACATTAGTCCTGACCAGGGAGACACTGAACTCCTAGAGTGGTGTCAGTTTTTTAATGGTGCAGGTTTGAGTCTGCTTAATTTCCTTGTTGATAGAAAAAGAAAGACAACTATGAGGCTCAACAAGGAAATATTAGATATTAAGGAAAAACTGTCACCATCCAAGCAGGAATAAGCTTATAAAGTATATACTCAAGAGTTAAAAGAAATCCTCGCTATGGAGGAAGAGGAACAGAAAATAAAGAAAAGAAAAAAGTATTTTCGGGATTTAGAAGATTACAAATCTACCCAGGTGTTCAAATGGCAACTGAACACAGGGGAGAAATCTAACCCGACCAACAGCGTCCCAGCTACCCCGGGAAGTGAAATAAGAGACTCGAGAGGCACACAGTAAAATTTGCATCCCAACAATCAGAGACCTTCCAGGTCAGTTGATGCAGATGTCTCTGGCTCTAGAGCCTCTTATCATAAGTTTAAACCCTTGAAAGAAAATCCCTCTTCTCACTCTACCAAAGGGAAAGGTAAAACTGCCAAAGGAAACAAGGGTCCTCAGGTCAAAAATTTGAGATGGGAGGGTGAGGCTTCTAAACCCACTAATAGACACTATGATTCTCCTGTATATAAATCCCCAAAAAGACCTTCTTTAGATTATGAAGGTAATTATCTTGGTCCTTCGTATCATCAAGACCCCAGACAGGTAGTTTCACAAAATAGATATGAATCTCTATATTGTGATACTCAGGAGAGTGAAGATGATGAATATGGACAGCATCAGAACTATCAAACCAATACTACGATCAGCCAGAAACCGAGGGGTTTTTTAGGGAAAGGCCACAACAAGGGAAAAAGAAAAAAACAAGGGGGTGCAGAGGAGGTGACTCCTGGAAAAAGGAAAAGATAAAAGGGCAGGGCATCTTTAACCTCAGTGGAGTCACGTTAACGGATTCGGAACAACGCACCTTAGACAAGGGCCTCAAATATGCACCCAAGAGAGCCATAAATAAATTTGACACATTTATAGATGTGCACAAATTTATTAGAAAACTAAATATTAAAAGGCACTTCTTATCCAATGCAAAGGAAAGAAACTATACTAGTTACCAAGTTTCTCCCTACATACACTCCAATTTAAGGAACGCGTCACTTTTTAATCCTCAAGGAGTGAAAAGCAGCAACATCACAGTCTTCAAGGACTTGGTTCTGAAGTATCTGGATGAAGCTAAATTTCAACACCGCCCTGAAAAAGACCTTATGACAGGAGTTAAGTCCCTATGCGAGCGTAAAGACCTGATTATACGCCCAGCAGATAAGGGAGGGGGTGTTGTGTTGCTTAAAAAAGAGGATTATGTAGAAGAGATGGATCGACTTCTGTCTGATGCTAATACGTATCAAATTCTTCAGAAGGATCCAACAAGCCTGTACAAAAGAAAACTGGAACGTTTAATTTGTAGAGGTTATGAAGAGGGTATTCTAAACACAAAGGAGAAAGAACATCTAATCCCACTAGCCCCGAGAATACCTTTAATCTACTACTTACCTAAGGTCCACAAGAGTTTGGTCAAACCCCCGGGCTGACCGATAGTAAGTGGTATTGATTTGGTTACCTCGAGGATAGGAAAATATGTGGACCACTTTCTCCAACCACTTGTGCAACAGACCCCTGCGTTCCTTAAAAATACATCTCAGTGCATCCAGGATCTCACTGAATTGGAAGTGGAAGGCGACTTGCTAATGGTTACAGTGGATGTATCCTCCCTGTATACCATCATACCCCATCATATGGGATATGAGGCAGTAAGCACCTTCTTCGATTACAGTTACGACCTCCCCCTTAAACAGAAGTTGTTCATTCTTGAACTGTTACAGTTCGGAATGGAACACAATTATTTCTACTATGGGGGGAATTTCTACCTACAAAAGACTGGCGTGGCTATGGGGGCAAAATTTGCTCCCAGCCTCGCCAATCTGTTTATGGCGTTATGGGAGGATAGAAACATCTATACCAACAGAGAATCTAATATCTTCCTTTGGAGAAGATATATAGATGATGTTTTACTATTGTGGAGAGGTGACATTATCTCACTCCATGCATTCATGGATAGACTGAACTGCAACGATTGGGGCATTCGCCTGACGTATCAGTACAGCAATGTCTCCATTAATTTTCTTGACCTAGTGATATACAGGAAAGGGTCAAGGTTTTACACCAAGACATTTTTTTAAACCCACAGATAACAATGGGTTTATCTCCCTAGATAGCTGCCATCATCCGAGGTGGCTATCATCGGTACCCAAGAGCCAATTTAGATGGATCCGTCGTAACTGTACAGACCCACAAGAATTTAAAATACAATGTGAGGTCCTGAAAGACAGATTTTTGGAAAAAGGCTTTAAGAGAGACATTTTGGACCAAGATATTGCTCATGTTAGTTCATTGCAACAGAAAGAACTCTCGGTCCCCAAACAGAAAAAAAGAAGGTGCCTTGTCCAAATTTGAATACGCCTTTGTGACCACATTTTCGAGTGGCTATGGGTGGATTAATCGCACCTTCCGAAAATACTGGGACATATTGAGAGGGGATAAAGTTCTAGGTTCCACCCTCCCTGATAAGCCTCCTATTATTTTTAGGAGAGCCAGGAATTTGAAGGACTTTATAGCTCCCACTCCAGTGGAGAAACCCTCAGTCCCTAGAATGTTCGGAAATCTTAAAGGCTTTTTCCTGTGTCGAAAATGTTGTGTATGCAGGGAATTAAACACACAGAGGACTAAAACTTTTTGTTCCACTGTGACCAAGAAAAGTTATGACATCAAGACTTTCATCACATGTCATACTAAGGGGGTTGTTTACCTCTTGACCTGTGGTTGCGGCCTACAATATGTAGGGAGGACCATCAGGACTTCAAGTATCAGAATAGGTGAACACCTCACAAAAATACAACAAGGTTTTCCAGGACACAGTCTCTCGGCTCATCACGATAAATGTCATCGGAGGAGTTATTCGAAGTTGAAAGTTACCGCGATTGAGAGTTACTCTCCTCATTGGAGAGGGAGTAACATGAAGCAAAATATTTCTAGAAGAGAGACATTCTGGATACACAAATTAAAGTGTTATCAACCTTGGGGATGAATGTGGAGTGGGACATTAATGCCCATATCAACAACCAGTAGTTTCACATTTTAGGTGCCATTCAAGCACATTGCATTTTTGGTCATTATCTTTGTTCCCTTATATGATATCCTTCCCTCTTTTTTCACATGGGTTAAAACAAGTATTCATGTTTTTATTGATTCATTTTTAAAAAATGAACAGACGGCAAAGAATGGAGACTTTTGTTTCTTTTTTGGCCCGGGCCATACCACGTTCTACCCTGTGTGGCAATTTGATTTTTTTGAACTTTTAGAAGTTTTTTTTTTTTAACCATTTATTATTTTATTAATAAATATTTTAATTTGTATCTTTCTTTTTTTCATCACATTTTTATTTTCATTTTTATTTATTTTTTATCTTTAATTTTATTTTCATTTTTATATTTATTTTTATTTATTTTTTACATTTTCATTTTTTCATATTTATTTTTTTTTTTTTAACCAAACAAACGTTTATTGAGTTAAGCATGACATGTAAACATACATAAGAAAAGATACCGTCAGACATTTGCACAAGTACAGGAGTACATAATCAAAAAATGAAAGCCTCACACTGGGCAAAGAGTAAAAAGCACAAGAGTCAAACAATAAGATAACAATACACATGACGGGTTGTAATCAGAACCGGACTACCCATCCCAGTCCAACTCATAGTAAAGGCCATGGGCGCAGGCCCAGAAGCCAGTCGCTGTATCAAAGCATAAACGTACAGTATCCACTGTTTCCTAAGTCTCACATGTGTCAGGGGCCTCCAGCCACCTATCCCATATTTTGTTGTACCTTTTGGGGCAACCCCTATTAGCATACATGACTTTCTTAAAGGGGAGAGTAGCGCTCACCGCTGCCTTCCAAGCCGCAAGGGTAGGGGACGCAGGCTGCACCCATTTCAAGGCTACTGCTTTCCTGGCAGTAAACAGAGTCTCCCGGAGAAATTGAGCCATGTGTTTGTCCACATCCGACTCGGGAAGTATCCCAAGTAGGCATAGCTTGGGGTCCAGGGTAGTCGGGCATCCCATGCGGTCATGCAGGAACCGGACAACCTGCATCCAAAATCCCTGCACGCCCGAGCAGGACCATATCATGTGCCCCGAAGGTGCCCGGGGAATGAGAACACCTAGGGCATGCAGAGGAGCGGGAGGAGTCAAAGCGAGCCAGTCGCGCAGGAGTAAGATACGATCTGTGGACAATATAGATTTGAGTCAGCCGGTCCGACAATTTAGGAGAAACCAAGGTACAAGCTTCCAAGGGCTCGTCCCACTCCTCATCCCCCAGCTCCCCAGCATCGCCCACCCAGGATCCCCGTACCCCATATGCCAGATCAGTCACCCGTTTGGTGCCTAACATTTCATAGAGCAACGAGATGAGCTTGCGGTGTTCCTGGCCCCTGATCACCTCAAGTATGTCTACTGACGGTAAGTCCGGGATGGCATGGGCAAATTGTCCTCTCAAAGCGTGGGATAGCTGCAAATAATAAAAGTGCATGGATGCAGGGAGTTGGAATTCCTCCTGGAGTAGGCTAAAAGATTTAACAGCCCCAGCAGAAACAACATGGGACAACAAATACACATTCCTACGGATCCACACCCCAGGGTCAGGGATATGGAGGAGCTCCGGCAGCTGACGGTTAAACCACAAAGGAGTCATGGAATGCAAAGTCGCATTCCCCGGTTCTGGATAACGCCAGGTCCCAGACCCGCCTATGATGGAACAAGAGACTTCCCCGAGGAGCCGCAGGCGTAGACCCGGCAACACCTCTAAGGACATCACAGAACGGGTGAGGGAGCCGCGACTCCGCACCTCTGCAGACCAGCGCCATATACCTGTTCGAATCCTGTTTATCCAGATGGAAGAAATGCGATAATTGGGCAGCTAGGTAATACCTTGCCAATTCAGGAACCGCCATGCCCCCTAACTTGGTGGGTTTCTGGGTGTGCCTCCAGGACAGTTTGTGTCTGGAGGAGCCCCAAATAAATGACCGCATCAAGCTCTCTAGAGTCATAAAGTATCTATACGGAATATAAACTGGAGAGTGCCACAGCAGATATAGGATTTTGGGGAGCAGGATCATCTTCACCAGGCCCACCCTACCCATGACGCCCAAAGGCAACCTAGCCCAAACTTGTGTTTTGTCCTTGACCAAGGCAAAGAGGGGTTCAATATTTAACGGGATGTAGTCAGGAAGGGATCTAGTCACCCGGACTCCAAGATGCTTGAATTCCGACACCCGCGACAGGGGGAGCGACGCTTGGTCAGCCGCTGGGGGGGAAACTGTCTATAGGAAGGACGAGGGATTTGTCCCAATTGACCGTCAGACCAGAAAATCTCCCGAACCACTGTATGACCTCCAGGGCACGCCTCAAAGTGGGTCCGGAGTCTGCCAGGTATAGGATCATGTCGTCTGCGTACAGCCCAACACGCTCCTCAAGGTCCCCGCGGCGGAGACCATTAATGTCTGGGTCCGCCCGGAGGGCCATCGCAAGTGGCTCGACCGCCAGGGCATACAGCAGTGGGGAGATGGGACACCCCTGACGCGTACCACGAGAAAGAGGAAAGGACCTAGAAGTCCAGCCATTGGCCACCACCCGAGCCCGAGGTTGACTGTATAATACTGTAAGCCATTTAATGAACTTCGGACCGAACCCAAATTTACGGAGACACTGCCACAGGTATGACCACTCGACAGAATCAAAGGCCTTGGCGGCATCCAAAGTCACAACCACCCTGGTACCGACACAGTCATGGGGGGCCTGCATGTTCATGAACAAGCGCCTGGTGTTGAAGGCCGTATTCTTGGCTGGCATGAATCCCGTCTGATCGGGGTGTATCAAGGAGAGGATCACTACGTTGAGTCTAAGGGCAAGTACCTTGGCCAGGATTTTAACATCGCACTGTAACAGTGAGATGGGCCTGTAGGATTCCGGATACCGGGGATCCTTGCCAGGCTTGGGGAGCAAAATGATCAGTGCCTCACACATCGAGGCAGGTAGAGAGCCCAACTCAAATGCCGCCTCAAACACCGCGAGCAGACGGGAGGTCAAGGACTCCGAATACTGCAAATAAAACTCGATGGGGAGGCCATCAGATCCAGGCGCTTTAGCCCTAGCAAAACTAGAAATGGCAGAGACTATTTCGGTCCGAGAAATCGGGGCCTCAAGCACCGCTACCTGTTCAGGGGTCAGCGTAGGGAACTCCAGGGTGTCCAGCAAACCGGCCAGATCCATCGGATCATAATCCACCTTAGAGGAATAAACCTCACTAAAGTACGAAGCAAACAGCTCCTCCACAGCCGCAGGATCCGAGGAGTCCCCCAGCACCGAGGGGTGAAGCGTAATCACCGCGGGCGGTCTATCATCCATATGTGCCAAATAGGCAAGCAATTTGCCCGACCGCTCACCATGCTCAAAAATGCGTTGCCGGCTGAAAAATAATTTATGATTAGCCCGTTCCTGGAACATATGGTCCAGAGCCCTAGACCGTAGTTTGAGTTGGGAAAGTGCGTCCGGCGTCGGAGAGTCGGCATATTCAGCCTCCAGTTCAGCCAATTGACGTTCAGCAGCAAGTAGGTCAGTCCGCGACGCCCTGCGATGTCGAGCTATACGCGACGTCAAAAGTAAACGTGCATGGCCCTTGAAGGCCTCCCACACCGTCAACGCGGAAGCAGTGTCAGAGTTGGAGCTGAAAAAAAAGTCCCATTCTGTCGTCAAGGAGTCAATGTCCGGAATAGTCTTGAGCCAAAAGGGATTTAAGCGCCAATGTCTCTGAGGAGGGGCGGTAAGCGGGGACAGAGTAGCCATGTACGGGGCGTGGTCCGATAGCAGTCTCGGGCCAAAACGGGTACCCAGAAGCCTGGGCAGAAGGGCCTGGGAGATCCATACACCATCAATCCTAGACATGGTGGAGTGGGACATGGAGAAGCACGAGTAGGCCCGTGCAGTGGGATGTAAACACCTCCACGAGTCATAGAGGTGACAGCTGGTCAACAATCTATGGAAGCGCGTGGCTCTATCCGGGTAGGGTGGGGAGCCCGGTGCACCCACCCTATCCAGAAAAGGATTGGAGACCGTGTGGGAGGCTCCTATCTTTACTTTTTTCTAAGAGCCTCTCGGTGTTGCCATATACAAGAACACTTCTTATGTTGCTCCCTTTTAGCAATACATTAATACACCGGAAAGATAGTTATTTTTGCTTCCGGGTTAACATCGGTGTCACAGGAAGTGTATCTTAGTATTGAGATGACCGCTGGTAGACGTAGAGAAAATACTGGAAGTGCGTCCTCGCACTTCCGGGTCCCCGCCGTGGCTGTCCCGGAAGTCTCCATTGTAAAGCCATTTAAGGAGAGAGAAAGCAGCGCGGCTTCCAGCTCCAATCCCAGAAGCCGACTCATCAACGCGTCGGAGGGAGCCAGCCGTGCTGCTATAGGTCCCGGATCGCACTGCAGGCGACCGCGACTTTTTTGTGAGCATTTGCTGTATACCACATCGGATGTCTGTAAGTGTTTTTACCGTTATTTATTCAATAAACTGTGGGTAATGCACTATCAGTCCCTTCCTCTTCTTTATTGCGGTCCTCTTGCTGGTATTCCTACCTGCGGAAGCCCTCAGACCCCTAAAAAGATACCGGGAAGCTCTGTCGATCCATCCCTCCCACTGGATATCCCATCAACCTTGGCTGTTTGACTGGATTCCTTGGTACCCCAGTATACGCTCCATTCTCTCTCTATTGTGGTAAGAGTCCATTCACATCACTGGGTGTCACTTATAGATTGCAGTTCTGTTTAAAGTCACGCTTTTTGGATTATTTTTTGGTAAGAGGTTAATTCACCTATCATCCATAAGTTGGTCTTTCTGCACCTATCACCTTGGGAACACTCCCTTCCAGATGGAATAGACTTTCACTTTTTATTTGGATTTTTCATCTTCACTTATGGACAATTTGTTATTGTTTAATTGTTTAACTGTTAAGTATTAGTGCAGTTTCGTAATTCTCAAGTTACATTTTTTTCACATATTTATTTTCATCAAAGTGCTGCTTTTACACATATTTATATTGGTTCGCGCACCTTTTTCTTCATCGTCACCTTATAAACACCATTACACCTGGATTACAAATATCACATAGAAGAGTGATAAAGAGCTCCAACTGCCGGCGAAGAATCTGCAAGGCCTTGCTAGAGTAGAAACCTTACTTGCCATAGTTCTTTAAGGGGGCTCTCTGACATAGGATATAATCTCATTAGTCAGATTTAGGATAACTCTAGGCCTGAGCTTAGTAGAAGCAAAGTACGGCTCTGACAGCTACAGCTAATAACTTCCTGATGAAGCGAAATGCATTGTTGTCTACAGTAAACCCGGAAACACCATAAACCAACGACGTCACTTCCGCCCTGTCTGGAACGCACACCGGCCGATGCCACGCTACAAGGGCTGTGTATGCAACTTTCTTATATACAGAGTGACACCATCCAGCCATCACAGATCCCTTAATTACATACAGCGTATTCACCTAGTGCCAGGAGGGCACTATTGATTGTAAGCAACCATTTTTTATTTTATTTTATCACTATAATAAAAAACGGTATTACACTATATTTTGGCTTCCCAATATATTTTTTATATACACCTGCCTGAGACCCCCATCCTAAGGCTCTGATTAAGGAGAAAGAGGGTAAATAAATCCTGGGTATACCATCTTCTAGCCCTACTGAGAGACCTGCCTTTATTCTGATGTGGAGGATTTTGGTGCAGGACTGATCCATCCTTTAAAGGGATCAAAAGTGATCTAGGTCTTTGAGACCTAAAGCTATCTGGTAAGAAGTAAAGATTGCCTATCTTACAAGAGCACAAATTAAAGCACAATTACACTGAAGATTTTATTCTATTTAAGTTACTATTGCACGGACTATTATCACCGGTTGCACATTAATTTTGTGAATTATTAATTTTCCTGTTAGAGATACAATTTTATTGATACTATTATTCAGCACATTGATTATATATTTTATTAATCACTACAGTCACTAATTGTGTTATTAGCTATCACAACAGTCACCAAGTTTACACATATATTGTGATAGAATTTTTTTTTACCATTGTTGGTTTTCAATTTTACTACTTTATAATTTTATATTTATAAGCAATATTATATATGGTTTGAGCACTACTTATATTTATACACTGGTATCACTGTTTTGGGGGAAATCTTTATTGTCACAATATATATCAGATCAAAAGGCTATACACGTTACAGACATATCTGATAGTATATTACACTAATAGTATAAGATCTCAACGCTCACCTAAATAGACCCACGCGCCCAGGGCTGGCCCAAGACATTGTGCTGCCTGGGTCCAAGAATGAAATGCTGCCCCCCCCCCCCCCCAAAAAAAAAAGATTCACGCCCTCCAAAAGGCCCCCACATTCTATAGGACTATGAAAGCAGTCAGAGGGGTGTGAGTGTGTACGGAGTGACAGCAGCAGAATGACAGAGCGGTAGACACTGGGCAGATGAGCGCACCAGGCTCTCTCCTGTCTATAGTGCCACAGTGCCCTGCAGTGCTGCGGGCATGGTACAGGAGAATGCAGTGCTGCGGGCATAATACAGAAGAATGCAGGGCTGCGAGCATGGTACAGGAAAATGCAGGGCTGCGGGCATGGTACAGGAGAATGCAGGGCTGCGAGCATGGTACAGGAAAATGCAGGGCTGCGAGCATGGTGCAGGAGAATGCAGGGCTGCAGGCATGGTACAGGAGAATGCAGGGCTGCGAGCATGGTACAGGAGAATGCAGGGCTGCGGGCATGGTACAGTAGAATGTGGGGCTGTGGGCATTGTACAGTAGAATGCGGGGCTGTGGGCATGGTACAGGAGAATGCAGGGCTGTGGGCATGGGGCAGGAGAATGCGGGGCTGTGGGCATGGGGCAGGAGAATGCGGGGCTGCGGGCATGGTACAGGATAATGCGGGGCTGCGGGCACGGTACAGGAGAATGCGGGGCTGTGGGCACAGGGCAGGAGAATGCGGGGCTGCAGGCACAGGGCAGGAGAATGTGGGGCTGGGGGCATGGTACAAGAGAATGCGAGGCTGCAGGCACAGGGCAGGAGAATGCGGGGCTGTGGGCACAGGGCAGGAGATTGCGGAGCTGCGGGCACATGGCAGGAGAATGCGGGGCTGCGGGCATGGTACAAGAGAATGCGGGGCTGCGGGCATGGTACAAGAGAATGCGGAGCTGCGGGCATTCTACAGGAAATGCAGTGCTGCGGGCATGTAAAATGCCCACAGCACTGCATCTTCTGTAGTATGCCCGCAGCCCCGCATAATGGCAGGTAGTGTGGCTGTGGAGAAGTCTCACTTACCGGTTCCTGAGGCTTTAGATTTAAAAATGGCGCCGCCTGGCACCAACACGTCACTGCGCATGCGCCGCCGTCGCTCGGGAAAGCCCGTACATGTTCGGCTACTCCCGGAAATAGCCGAACGTGTACGGGCTTTACCGAGCGGCGCATGCGCAGTGTAAATGTTGGGCCGGCCGCTGACCTTTTTTTTTTTTGACTAGAGTATGAGCCGAAGAGGCGGCCGGGGGCTGCCCCTCTCTAAGTGCCGCCTGGGTCCCATGGTCCCACCAGGACCCATGGTAGGGCCAGCGTAGGGAACTCCAGGGTGTCCAGCAAACCGGCCAGATCCATCGGATCATAATCCACCTTAGAGGAATAAACCTCACTAAAGTACGAAGCAAACAGCTCCGCCACAGCCGCAGGATCCGAGGAGTCCCCCAGCACCGAGGGGTGAAGCGTAATCACCACGGGCGGTCTATCATCCATATGTGCCAAATAGGCAAGCAATTTGCCCGACCGCTCACCATGCTCAAAAATGCGTTGCCGGCTGAAAAATAATTTATGATTAGCCCGTTCCTGGAACATATGGTCCAGAGCCCTAGACCGTAGTTTGAGTTGGGAAAGTGCGTCCGGCGTCGGAGAGTCGGCATATTCAGCCTCCAGTTCAGCCAATTGACGTTCAGCAGCAAGTAGGTCGGTCCGCGACGCCCTGCCATGTCGAGCTATACGCGACGTCAAAAGTAAACGTGCATGGCCCTTGAAGGCCTCCCACACCGTCAACGCGGAAGCAGTGTCAGAGTTGGAGCTGAAAAAAAAGTCCCATTCTGTCGTCAAGGAGTCAATGTCCGGAATAGTCTTGAGCCAAAAGGGATTTAAGCGCCAATGTCTCTGAGGAGGGGCGGTAAGCGGGGACAGAGTAGCCATGTACGGGGCGTGGTCCGATAGCAGTCTCGGGCCAAAACGGGTACCCAGAAGCCTGGGCAGAAGGGCCTGGGAGATCCATACACCATCAATCCTAGACATGGTGGAGTGGGACATGGAGAAGCACGAGTAGGCCCGTGCAGTGGGATGTAAACACCTCCACGAGTCATAGAGGTGACAGCTGGTCAACAATCTATGGAAGCGCGTGGCTCTATCCGGGTAGGGTGGGGAGCCCGGTGTACCCACCCTATCCAGAAAAGGATTGGAGACCGTGTGGGAGGCTCCTATCTTTACTTTTTTCTAAGAGCCTCTCAGTGTTGCCATATACAAGAACACTTCTTATGTTGCTCCCTTTTAGCAATACATTAATACACCGGAAAGATAGTTATTTTTGCTTCCGGGTTAACATCGGTGTCACAGGAAGTGTATCTTAGTATTGAGATGACCGCTGGTAGACGTAGAGAAAATACTGGAAGTGCGTCCTCGCACTTCCGGGTCCCCGCCGTGGCTGTCCCGGAAGTCTCCATTGTAAAGCCATTTAAGGAGAGAGAAAGCAGCGCGGCTTCCAGCTCCAATCCCAGAAGCCGACTCATCAACGCGTCGGAGGGAGCCAGCCGTGCTGCTATAGGTCCCGGATCGCACTGCAGGCGACCGCGACTTTTTTGTGAGCATTTGCTGTATACCACATCGGATGTCTGTAAGTGTTTTTACCGTTATTTATTCAATAAACTGTGGGTAATGCACTATCAGTCCCTTCCTCTTCTTTATTGCGGTCCTCTTGCTGGTATTCCTACCTGCGGAAGCCCTCAGACCCCTAAAAAGATACCGGGAAGCTCTGTCGATCCATCCCTCCCACTGGATATCCCATCAACCTTGGCTGTTTGACTGGATTCCTTGGTACCCCAGTATACGCTCCATTCTCTCTCTATTGTGGTAAGAGTCCATTCACATCACTGGGTGTCACTTATAGATTGCAGTTCTGTTTAAAGTCACGCTTTTTGGATTATTTTTTGGTAAGAGGTTAATTCACCTATCATCCATAAGTTGGTCTTTCTGCACCTATCACCTTGGGAACACTCCCTTCCAGATGGAATAGACTTTCACTTTTTATTTGGATTTTTCATCTTCACATATGGACAATTTGTTATTGTTTAATTGTTTAACTGTTAAGTATTAGCGCAGTTTCGTAATTCTCAAGTTACATTTTTTTCACATATTTATTTTCATCAAAGTGCTGCTTTTACACATATTTATATTGGTTCGCGCACCTTTTTCTTCATCGTCACCTTATAAACACCATTACACCTGGATTACAAATATCACATAGAAGAGTGATAAAGAGCTCCAACTGCCGGCGAAGAATCTGCAAGGCCTTGCTAGAGTAGAAACCTTACTTGCCATAGTTCTTTAAGGGGGCTCTCTGACATAGGATATAATCTCATTAGTCAGATTTAGGATAACTCTAGGCCTGAGCTTAGTAGAAGCAAAGTACGGCTCTGACAGCTACAGCTAATAACTTCCTGATGAAGCGAAATGCATTGTTGTCTACAGTAAACCCGGAAACACCATAAACCAACGACGTCACTTCCGCCCTGTCTGGAACGCACACCGGCCGATGCCACGCTACAAGGGCTGTGTATGCAACTTTCTTATATACAGAGTGACACCATCCAGCCATCACAGATCCCTTAATTACATACAGCGTATTCACCTAGTGCCAGGAGGGCACTATTGATTGTAAGCAACCATTTTTTATTTTATTTTATCACTATAATAAAAAACGGTATTACACTATATTTTGGCTTCCCAATATATTTTTTATATACACCTGCCTGAGACTCCCATCCTAAGGCTCTGATTAAGGAGAAAGAGGGTAAATAAATCCTGGGTATACCATCTTCTAGCCCTACTGAGAGACCTGCCTTTATTCTGATGTGGAGGATTTTGGTGCAGGACTGATCCATCCTTTAAAGGGATCAAAAGTGATCTAGGTCTTTGAGACCTAAAGCTATCTGGTAAGAAGTAAAGATTGCCTATCTTACAAGAGCACAAATTAAAGCACAATTACACTGAAGATTTTATTCTATTTAAGTTACTATTGCACGGACTATTATCACCGGTTGCACATTAATTTTGTGAATTATTAATTTTCCTGTTAGAGATACAATTTTATTGATACTATTATTCAGCACATTGATTATATATTTTATTAATCACTACAGTCACTAATTGTGTTATTAGCTATCACAACAGTCACCAAGTTTACACATATATTGTGATAGAATTTTTTTTTACCATTGTTGGTTTTCAATTTTACTACTTTATAATTTTATATTTATAAGCAATATTATATATGGTTTGAGCACTACTTATATTTATACACTGGTATCACTGTTTTGGGGGAAATCTTTATTGTCACAATATATATCAGATCAAAAGGCTATACACGTTACAGACATATCTGATAGTATATTACACTAATAGTATAAGATCTCAACGCTCACCTAAATAGACCCACGCGCCCAGGGCTGGCCCAAGACATTGTGCTGCCTGGGTCCAAGAATGAAATGCTGCCCCCCCCCCCCCCCCAAAAAAAAAAAAAGATTCACGCCCTCCAAAAGGCCCCCACATTCTATAGGACTATGAGTCAGAGGGGTGTGAGTGTGTACGGAGTGACAGCAGCAGAATGACAGAGCGGTAGACACTGGGCAGATGAGCGCACCAGGCTTTCTCCTGTCTATAGTGCCACAGTGCCCTGCAGTGCTGCGGGCATGGTACAGGAGAATGCAGTGCTGCGGGCATAATACAGAAGAATGCAGGGCTGCGAGCATGGTACAGGAAAATGCAGGGCTGCGGGCATGGTACAGGAGAATGCAGGGCTGCGAGCATGGTACAGGAAAATGCAGGGCTGCGAGCATGGTGCAGGAGAATGCAGGGCTGCAGGCATGGTACAGGAGAATGCAGGGCTGCGAGCATGGTACAGGAGAATGCAGGGCTGCGAGCATGGTACAGGAGAATGTGGGGCTGTGGGCATTGTACAGTAGAATGCGGGGCTGTGGGCATGGTACAGGAGAATGCAGGGCTGTGGGCATGGGGCAGGAGAATGCGGGGCTGTGGGCATGGGGCAGGAGAATGCGGGGCTGCGGGCATGGTACAGGATAATGCGGGGCTGCGGGCACGGTACAGGAGAATGCGGGGCTGTGGGCACAGGGCAGGAGAATGCGGGGCTGCAGGCACAGGGCAGGAGAATGTGGGGCTGGGGGCATGGTACAAGAGAATGCGAGGCTGCAGGCACAGGGCAGGAGAATGCGGGGCTGTGGGCACAGGGCAGGAGATTGCGGAGCTGCGGGCACATGGCAGGAGAATGCGGGGCTGCGGGCATGGTACAAGAGAATGCGGGGCTGCGGGCATGGTACAAGAGAATGCGGAGCTGCGGGCATTCTACAGGAAATGCAGTGCTGCGGGCATGTAAAATGCCCACAGCACTGCATCTTCTGTAGTATGCCCGCAGCCCCGCATAATGGCAGGTAGTGTGGCTGTGGAGAAGTCTCACTTACCGGTTCCTGAGGCTTTAGATTTAAAAATGGCGCCGCCTGGCACCAACACGTCACTGCGCATGCGCCGCCGTCGCTCGGGAAAGCCCGTACATGTTCGGCTACTCCCGGAAATAGCCGAACGTGTACGGGCTTTACCGAGCAGCGCATGCGCAGTGTAAATGTTGGGCCGGCCGCGGACCTTTTTTTTTTTTGACTCGAGTATGAGCCGAAGAGGCGGCCGGGGGCTGCCCCTCTCTAAGTGCCGCCTGGGTCCCATGGTCCCACCAGGACCCATGGTAGGGCCGGCCCTGCACACCATGACCAACGCATACTTTCATCTTCTTATCCAGTTAATTTTCAGGGCCTTGACAATCTTCTTAAAGCCTAGGCCATCTTTATGTAGAGCAACAATTCTTTTTTTCAGATCCTCAGAAAGTTCTTTGCCATGAGGTGCCATGTTGAACTTCCAGTGACCAGTATGAGAGAGAGAGACAGAGAGTATGAGAGAGTGAGAGCAATAAAACCAAATTTAACACATCTGCTCCCCATTCATACCTGAGACCTTGTAAGTTGTAACACTAACGAGTCACATGACACCAGGGAGGGAAAATGGCTAATTTGGCCCAATTTGGACATTTTCACTAGAATACTCACTTTTGTTGCCAGTGGTTTAGACATTATTGGCTGTGTTGAGTTTTTTTGAAGGGACAGCAAATTTATACTGTTATACAAGCTGTACATTCACTACTTTAGATTGTAACAAAGTGTAATTTCTTCAGTGTTGTGAGATACTGTAACACTTAAACGCTTGACGTGCCTAGTGTTAACGCACGCTTATTTTCTGCCACAACACTGCTGCTCCTGTACTGGCTGGCAGTGGGTTTTTAATGCCTCTAAACACCTATGTGTGCATGGACATAAGCTAACATCAGTGTTGCCAACCGCCCGTTATTTTAAGGGCAGATCATATATTTCAGCCCATTTTCGGGCTGCCCATAAATGCCTGTTAAAGGCAGCAGTGCCCGTAAAAACAGATGGCTATGGGCCGGCGGTTTAACGACACATTAGTGGCGTACCAACAGGTGGGGGGGGGCGGCGGTCCTCCCCGAGTGCTACACACACATTAGGGGGGTGTCAGGAAGCACCAGGGTGACACCTGGGGCCGGCCGCCGCACTGCCTCCGCCGCTGGCTGTGCTTGCTGACACAGGAACATGGAGGAGGATGAACTGTTTAAAGCAAAGCATAGGAGAGAGACTCACCGTCACTCACGAGCCCTGAATACACAGCGGGCGCTGCCGGAGTTAACTGTGCTGGTTAATGAGAAGGCGATTGGTTGCTAGGACCGCCTATCAACCAATCACCTGTTCATTAACTAGCACAGTTAACTTCGGCAGTTCCCGCTGACCGCTGTGTATTCAGGACTCGTGAGTGTGACGGTGAGTCTCTCTCCCATGCTCTGCTTTAAACAGTTCCTCCTCCTCTGCTCAAAGGCAGGAGGGGCGCATGCATTGCAAGGGGCTTCTGCGTTGTAAAGGGGTTCTATTGGGGGTTCTGCATTTTAGAGTTCTATTGGCGGGGGCTTTGTTTTGTAAGGGGTTCTATTCTTTTTTTTTGGGGGGGTCTGCATTGTAAAGAGGTTCTATTAGGGGGTCTGCATTGTAAAGGGGTTCTATTGGGGGGGTTGTATTGTAAAGGGGTTCTATGGGGGGGGGCTTTGTATTGTAAGGGGGGTTCTATTGGCAGGGGCTTTGTATTGTAAAGGGATTCTATTGGGGGGATCTGCATTGTAAAGGGGTTCTATTGGGGGGGGGGTGTATTGTAAAGGGGTTCTATTGGGGGGGGGCTGTATTGTAAAGGGGTTCTATGAGGGGGCTTTTTATTGTAAAGGGGTTCTATTGGGGGGGGAGGGTTTATTGTAAAGGGGTTCTATTGGCGGGGGTTTTGTATTGTAAAGGGGTTCTATTGGTGGGGGCTTTGTATTATAAAGGGATTCTATTGGGGGGGGGTCTGTGTTGTAAAGGGGTTCTATGGGGGGGGGGTTGTACTGTAAAGGGGTTCTATTTGCGGGGGCTTTGTATTGTAAAGGGGTTCTATTGGGGGGGCTGTGTAATGTAAAGGGGTTCTATGGGGGGGCTGTATAATGTAAAGGGTTCTATGGGGGGGTGGGGGCTGTGTAATGTAAAGAGTTCTATTGGGGGGGCTGTGTATATGTAAAGGGTTCTATTGGGGGGCTGTGTAATGTAAAGGGTTCCATTGGGGGGAGGCAGGAACTGTGTAATGTAAAGGGTTCTATTTGGGGGGCACGAGCTGTATAATGTAAAGGGTTCTATGGGGGGGCTTTATAATGTAAGGGGTTCTATTGGGGAGCGGGGACTGCGTAATGTAAAGGGTTCCATGGGGGGGATGGGGGCTGTGTAATGTAAAGGGTTCGATGGGGGGATGGGGGCTGTGTAATATAAAGAGGTCTATGGGTACGGGGGCTGTGAAGGGGTCCAGGGGTACGGGGGTTGTGTAATGTAAAGGGGGTCTTCATACATTTTACTCGCAGTTATTACTGCAGTCCTATAGATTTTTCAGGTTGTGCGTTTTTCTTCAGCATTTTCTGAAAGTGCACCAAAAGTCCTGCATGCTGCATCTTTGGCGCGCTTTCAGAAAACAGGGAAACATTTTTTTTTTGGGGGGGGTGTGGGGAGTGACACCATGGTTTACTGCACCAGGTGACCCAAACCCTAGTGACACCACTGGCAGTAGCACACAGTAAGTGTGCCACTGCCAGTTACATGTGAAAAAAGGGTTAATGCTGCGCTATGGTGATGTGTAAGGTGCCTCCAAAAGTGCTGCTGTGCGTAAAATCAAAAGGATTTTGTAAATGATAATGCAAAGAAAACAGCGCAGATTTGGTGTAATGGACAATAAAGTGCTCAGCGTGACTGAATATATATATATAAATATAAATAATATCAGGATTCAAACTCTATGGTAAAATTACAACACCCCGTGAAGTGAATAAATAAATAGAGTTCATAAAAAATAATAAATAATAAATCTCCAATAACAGTCCAAAAATGACAGTCCAAATTATTGATTCAGTGCTTCGGCAAGTAGCCAGTGAAAGTTGTTGAAACAGAATAAAGTGCTCAGGTGCTGGAAATCAAGTGAAAAGACATGCTGCAATGGTGTGGTGATATGGTGACTTTATCCTCTCCCCTAGGTTATCCCACTTACCGGACAAAGTGGACCCCCAAACCTTATAGTGTAAGGGTCACACAAGCAGAGTCTGGCATGCAATCCGGGCAATGATCCTTTGGTCTTTGGTTGTGACCACTAAGGGGTCTCCTATAGACTCCCGGCAGGATATGACCATATGAAAAGGAAAAAAATCCCAATAGCGAAATATTGCTACAAAATATTTATTAAAGAATCCAAGTAAAAAAACTCACATTTATTGCGGTATATACAGGCGGTGTATGTCATAGATTGGTAGATCACTAAGATTACGTATAAGTATTCAATACGTCTGTGATAACGCCCAGTGGGAGGCGAAACGCGTCGACGCAATTTCCGTTTCCACGCCTTTTGTGACGTCATTTCCGGTAGCGGTGGAACGCACGCCGGAGCCAAGGAAGCCCGCTGCACACCGTAATCTTAGTGATCTACCGATCTATGACATACACCGCCTGTATATACCGCAATAAATGGAGGCTGGCTAGAACTGAGAGCCTGGTAGAGAGAAGGCCTGCACTGCCACAGTGCCACCCTGTCCTATGCAGCAGCGGGTGCAGCATCCCTGGAGCCTCCCAGGGCCTGCACTCCTTCTCGAACCTCCTCTCAACAGGAAGAGAGGCTGACCAAGGGCCAAGCAGATGAGGACGGGTGGGAGGTAGGTGCATCACACACACCTACCCACTTACAGGGGGGCACAGGAGGGACTGCGGGCAGGACTAGGGGGTCTCCCACCCTCCCTCTCCCCCTCTCTCCCCCCTCCCTCTCACCTCCCTCTCTCTCTCACCCCTTTCCCCCACCTCTCTCTCATCCCACCTCTCTCTCTCTCATCCCCCCTCTCCCTCTCTCACCTTCCCTCTCTCTCATCCCCCCTCTCTCTCCCCCACCACTCCCTCTTTCTCCCACCAGCCCCCCCCCTCTCTCCCCCACCCCCTCTCTCTCTCTCCCCCACCCCCTCTCTCTCTCTTTCTCACCCCCTTCTCACACCCTCCCTCACCCATCCCCCTCTCTCTCTCCATCCCACCCCCTCCCTCATTTCTCTCTCAATCTAGCATCCCCCTCACCCTCCTGTACCCACCCCATCTCTCTCTCTCTCTCCCTCCCTCACCCACCCCCTTCTCTTTCTCTCCTACCCCCTCTCATGAGATCTCAGGTGTTCTTGCTAGGACTTGTAGTTCTCACTTACCGGTTCCCTAGTGATTTCAGGGCCTTGACAATCTTCTTAAAGCCTAGGCCATCTTTATGTAGAGCAACAATTCTTTTTTTCAGATCCTCAGAAAGTTCTTTGCCATGAGGTGCCATGTTGAACTTCCAGTGACCAGTATGAGAGAGAGAGACAGAGAGTATGAGAGAGTGAGAGCAATAAAACCAAATTTAACACATCTGCTCCCCATTCATACCTGAGACCTTGTAAGTTGTAACACTAACGAGTCACATGACACCAGGGAGGGAAAATGGCTAATTTGGCCCAATTTGGACATTTTCACTAGAATACTCACTTTTGTTGCCAGTGGTTTAGACATTATTGGCTGTGTTGAGTTTTTTTGAAGGGACAGCAAATTTATACTGTTATACAAGCTGTACATTCACTACTTTAGATTGTAACAAAGTGTAATTTCTTCAGTGTTGTGAGATACTGTAACACTTAAACGCTTGACGTGCCTAGTGTTAACGCACGCTTATTTTCTGCCACAACACTGCTGCTCCTGTACTGGCTGGCAGTGGGTTTTTAATGCCTCTAAACACCTATGTGTGCATGGACATAAGCTAACATCAGTGTTGCCAACCGCCCGTTATTTTAAGGGCAGATCATATATTTCAGCCCATTTTCGGGCTGCCCATAAATGCCTGTTAAAGGCAGCAGTGCCCGTAAAAACAGATGGCTATGGGCCGGCGGTTTAACGACACATTAGTGGCGTACCAACAGGTGGGGGGGGGCGGCGGTCCTCCCCGAGTGCTACACACACATTAGGGGGGTGTCAGGAAGCACCAGGGTGACACCTGGGGCCGGCCGCCGCACTGCCTCCGCCGCTGGCTGTGCTTGCTGACACAGGAACATGGAGGAGGATGAACTGTTTAAAGCAAAGCATAGGAGAGAGACTCACCGTCACTCACGAGCCCTGAATACACAGCGGGCGCTGCCGGAGTTAACTGTGCTGGTTAATGAGAAGGCGATTGGTTGCTAGGACCGCCTATCAACCAATCACCTGTTCATTAACTAGCACAGTTAACTTCGGCAGTTCCCGCTGACCGCTGTGTATTCAGGACTCGTGAGTGTGACGGTGAGTCTCTCTCCCATGCTCTGCTTTAAACAGTTCCTCCTCCTCTGCTCAAAGGCAGGAGGGGCGCATGCATTGCAAGGGGCTTCTGCGTTGTAAAGGGGTTCTATTGGGGGTTCTGCATTTTAGAGTTCTATTGGCGGGGGCTTTGTTTTGTAAGGGGTTCTATTCTTTTTTTTTGGGGGGGTCTGCATTGTAAAGAGGTTCTATTAGGGGGTCTGCATTGTAAAGGGGTTCTATTGGGGGGGTTGTATTGTAAAGGGGTTCTATGGGGGGGGGCTTTGTATTGTAAGGGGGGTTCTATTGGCAGGGGCTTTGTATTGTAAAGGGATTCTATTGGGGGGATCTGCATTGTAAAGGGGTTCTATTGGGGGGGGGGTGTATTGTAAAGGGGTTCTATTGGGGGGGGGCTGTATTGTAAAGGGGTTCTATGAGGGGGCTTTTTATTGTAAAGGGGTTCTATTGGGGGGGGAGGGTTTATTGTAAAGGGGTTCTATTGGCGGGGGTTTTGTATTGTAAAGGGGTTCTATTGGTGGGGGCTTTGTATTATAAAGGGATTCTATTGGGGGGGGGTCTGTGTTGTAAAGGGGTTCTATGGGGGGGGGGTTGTACTGTAAAGGGGTTCTATTTGCGGGGGCTTTGTATTGTAAAGGGGTTCTATTGGGGGGGCTGTGTAATGTAAAGGGGTTCTATGGGGGGGCTGTATAATGTAAAGGGTTCTATGGGGGGGTGGGGGCTGTGTAATGTAAAGAGTTCTATTGGGGGGGCTGTGTATATGTAAAGGGTTCTATTGGGGGGCTGTGTAATGTAAAGGGTTCCATTGGGGGGAGGCAGGAACTGTGTAATGTAAAGGGTTCTATTTGGGGGGCACGAGCTGTATAATGTAAAGGGTTCTATGGGGGGGCTTTATAATGTAAGGGGTTCTATTGGGGAGCGGGGACTGCGTAATGTAAAGGGTTCCATGGGGGGGATGGGGGCTGTGTAATGTAAAGGGTTCGATGGGGGGATGGGGGCTGTGTAATATAAAGAGGTCTATGGGTACGGGGGCTGTGAAGGGGTCCAGGGGTACGGGGGTTGTGTAATGTAAAGGGGGTCTTCATACATTTTACTCGCAGTTATTACTGCAGTCCTATAGATTTTTCAGGTTGTGCGTTTTTCTTCAGCATTTTCTGAAAGTGCACCAAAAGTCCTGCATGCTGCATCTTTGGCGCGCTTTCAGAAAACAGGGAAACATTTTTTTTTTGGGGGGGGTGTGGGGAGTGACACCATGGTTTACTGCACCAGGTGACCCAAACCCTAGTGACACCACTGGCAGTAGCACACAGTAAGTGTGCCACTGCCAGTTACATGTGAAAAAAGGGTTAATGCTGCGCTATGGTGATGTGTAAGGTGCCTCCAAAAGTGCTGCTGTGCGTAAAATCAAAAGGATTTTGTAAATGATAATGCAAAGAAAACAGCGCAGATTTGGTGTAATGGACAATAAAGTGCTCAGCGTGACTGAATATATATATATAAATATAAATAATATCAGGATTCAAACTCTATGGTAAAATTACAACACCCCGTGAAGTGAATAAATAAATAGAGTTCATAAAAAATAATAAATAATAAATCTCCAATAACAGTCCAAAAATGACAGTCCAAATTATTGATTCAGTGCTTCGGCAAGTAGCCAGTGAAAGTTGTTGAAACAGAATAAAGTGCTCAGGTGCTGGAAATCAAGTGAAAAGACATGCTGCAATGGTGTGGTGATATGGTGACTTTATCCTCTCCCCTAGGTTATCCCACTTACCGGACAAAGTGGACCCCCAAACCTTATAGTGTAAGGGTCACACAAGCAGAGTCTGGCATGCAATCCGGGCAATGATCCTTTGGTCTTTGGTTGTGACCACTAAGGGGTCTCCTATAGACTCCCGGCAGGATATGACCATATGAAAAGGAAAAAAATCCCAATAGCGAAATATTGCTACAAAATATTTATTAAAGAATCCAAGTAAAAAAACTCACATTTATTGCGGTATATACAGGCGGTGTATGTCATAGATTGGTAGATCACTAAGATTACGTATAAGTATTCAATACGTCTGTGATAACGCCCAGTGGGAGGCGAAACGCGTCGACGCAATTTCCGTTTCCACGCCTTTTGTGACGTCATTTCCGGTAGCGGTGGAACGCACGCCGGAGCCAAGGAAGCCCGCTGCACACCGTAATCTTAGTGATCTACCGATCTATGACATACACCGCCTGTATATACCGCAATAAATGGAGGCTGGCTAGAACTGAGAGCCTGGTAGAGAGAAGGCCTGCACTGCCACAGTGCCACCCTGTCCTATGCAGCAGCGGGTGCAGCATCCCTGGAGCCTCCCAGGGCCTGCACTCCTTCTCGAACCTCCTCTCAACAGGAAGAGAGGCTGACCAAGGGCCAAGCAGATGAGGACGGGTGGGAGGTAGGTGCATCACACACACCTACCCACTTACAGGGGGGCACAGGAGGGACTGCGGGCAGGACTAGGGGGTCTCCCACCCTCCCTCTCCCCCTCTCTCCCCCCTCCCTCTCACCTCCCTCTCTCTCTCACCCCTTTCCCCCACCTCTCTCTCATCCCACCTCTCTCTCTCTCATCCCCCCTCTCCCTCTCTCACCTTCCCTCTCTCTCATCCCCCCTCTCTCTCCCCCACCACTCCCTCTTTCTCCCACCAGCCCCCCCCCTCTCTCCCCCACCCCCTCTCTCTCTCTCCCCCACCCCCTCTCTCTCTCTTTCTCACCCCCTTCTCACACCCTCCCTCACCCATCCCCCTCTCTCTCTCCATCCCACCCCCTCCCTCATTTCTCTCTCAATCTAGCATCCCCCTCACCCTCCTGTACCCACCCCATCTCTCTCTCTCTCTCCCTCCCTCACCCACCCCCTTCTCTTTCTCTCCTACCCCCTCTCATGAGATCTCAGGTGTTCTTGCTAGGACTTGTAGTTCTTCAATTTTGGAGGGAGTCACATCCATTAAACAGGAAGGTGTGGGCAAATTTACATAGTGGGGGGGGGGGGTGCCAAATTTTAGTCTTGCCTAGGGCAGCACAAAACCAAAATACACCACTGCCTGTACCATGTCCACAGTCTCTGACCACCTCCTTTACCATGTTCGTAGTCTCTGGCCACCTACTGTACCATGTCTGTAGTCTCTGACCACCTCCTGTACCATGTCCATAGTCTCTGACCACCTCCTGTACCATGTCCGCAGTCTCTGAACACCTCCTGTACCATGTCCCCAGTCTCTGACCACCTCTTGCTACCACGTCCGTAGTCTCTGATCACCTCCTGTGCCATGTCTGCAGTCTCTGACCTCTTCCTGTACCATGTCTGCAGTCTCTGACCACCTCCTGTACCATGCCCGCAGTCTCTGATCACCTCCTGTACCATGTCTGCAGTCTCTGGCCATCTCTTTTTTTCACGTCTGCAGCCTCTGACCATCTCCTGTACCATGTCTGCAGCCTCCGACCATCTCCTGTATCATGTTCACAGCCTTTGACCATCTCCTATATCATGTTCACAGCCTCTAACCATCTCTTGTTTCATGTCTGCAACCTCTGACCATCTCTTTTCTTTTAACATGTCTGCAGTCTCTAAAGAGGAGTCTGGAGAGGAGTCAAGAGTGAGAGCACCGCCAGGATGGGGGTCACAGGAGGAGTCAACCAATAATACAAATCAGTATAAGTCACGGTATGCCCAATTGTTAGTCACACTTACATAACAATAGATGGTGTGTAAGCAGTAACAGGCCAACAGTATAGGGCTGACACTTTAATATCCATACATAAAAAAGTAGACCTATAATGGCAAAGGCATGTAGCAGGTTTTCCAGGCCTGTGGCCTGATGTGGGTCTGCCATTGTCACCGGTTACCTTTCCAGTCCATGTGGGCTGCAAACCTGGGTGTAAGAACTTAAGCATTGACAACTCCGGCATCTTTGTTGTTTTTATTGTATTTTAAGGGATGGGAGAAGGGAATGAGTGGGATACTCCTTTAGGCTTCAACTAGATACACTTGGGACTTTGTTCCTGAAAAATGCCCGTTGGCGCTTCCTTGACGCCAGCCGGTGCCAGCCAATGCTCACTATCTCTGAGAACACTCTGTAACTCAATAGAAGTGCTGAATCCTCGACTTGAAGTCCAGAAGATCCAGGACTGTGAACTGTAGAACCATCGACACTGCTATACTGCAAAAGTCACTGAATACTTCCCTCCCGCCTTGCACTGGCTTAAGGTAGTATGTTGTAGGATTCTGTGAAGCTGCAACTGTTAACTGACACACTCTGTAAAATTCAGGGCCCAATTGCAGGTGCCCCCTTAAGCCTTGAATTCTTTGGGGTTCACTGACTATGCCATCCCCTCTGGAACTTCAGGGTTCTCAACCTAGATACCCCCTGTCAGCTAGCTGGCACTGGATCCCAGAACCTCTTCCGGAGTGGTCCCCTCTGACTTCAGGCAGACCCCCAGGGGCAATCCTCAGTACTCACGACCTGTGTAGGCTTTCCTGGGATTGGACCCCTCTCGCTATCCGCAGGTTCTCAGCACACCGGATCCCCTCAGCTCAACTCAGCACTCTCTGGATTCTCAGGCAACCCCCCCGAGATATCCGCATCCTCAGACAGGTGGAGAGACATCCATTCTCTCCCTCCTGGGACTCTGCTCCCGCCAAAGACATCCTGTCACGCACTTCCCCCAAACTTATACCCACTCCCAGAATCCTTTGCAGCATAATTCTGCCTTCTGGGATAGTTACAAGCTTGGATGTGTCCCCTGATTGGGCTTCCCACACTGCCCTATGAGAAGCATCTCACAGGAGCCAGTGGGGATACTTCTCCCTTCAGCAGGCACATCTGGAAGCCCTGACAGCCTAACTAAATAAATCACAGCCCTGCTGTTAGGCAGACAAGGCCCACTATACATTTACCTAGCACCTACCTGTAGGGTGCTACAGGTATTTAATGAACCACTTCAGCCCGGAAGGTTTTACCGCCTTAATGACCAGACCATTATTTGCGACACGGCACTGCGCTATTTTAACTGACAATTACACGGACGTGCAAGGTTGTACCTCAAAAAAATCGATGTCCTTTTTTTCCCCACAAATAGAGCTTTCTTTTGGTGGTATTTGATCACATTTTGCGGTTTTTATTTTTTGCGCTATAAACAAAAACATTTTGAAAAAATGAAAAAAACAATATTTTTGACTTTCTGGTATAAAACATATCCAATAAAAAAATGTAAAAAATTTAATTTCTTCATCAGTTTAGGCCAATTTGTATTCTGCTACATATTTTTGGTAAAAAAAATCCCAAAAATCGTATATTGATTGGTTTGCGCAAAAGTTATAGTGTCTACAAACTATGGGATAGATTTATGGACTTTTTATTTTTTTTATTGTTTTTATTAGTAATGGCGGCGATCAGCGATTTTTAGCGAGACTGCGACATTGCAGCAGACAAATCTGACACCCCGTTACACTTTCTGGGGACCAGTGACACTAACACAGTGATCAGTGCTAAAATAATGCACTGTATAAATGACACTGGCAGGGAAGGAGTTAACATCAGGGGCGATCAAAGGGTAAAGTGTGCTCCCAGTGCTTTCTAAGTATGGGGGATGGACTGACTGCAGGAAGAGAGAGATCTGTGTTCCTGATTAGTAAGAACACAAGATCACTCTCTTCCTGTCTGACAGAAGGATGGTCTGCCTTGTTTACATAGGCAGGCCGCCGTTCTGTCATTCCTCTGAACGACCGTGGGTAGCCAGCGGCTAATCAATCAAGGCCGCCAGACCCGCTGATTGGCTCCTGCTGTGTCCAATTACAACGGGATCACGCCCCAGAGCCTATAGAAAAAATTACAGACAGGTACGTGATTTTGCGCTTAAAAAGAGGTTGCAAACTTCCAAAAAAAAATAAAAAATAAATAAAAACCTGGTAGACAAAGGCATAATGAACTAGTATGCATCGCATACTAACTCATTATGATATAGTTACCTTAGAACGAAGCCCCCGCAGCGGCAACTGCTCACCCTTGACACGGTCCACATGTTCACCTGTCTTCCTTCTGGGTTTGTGTCCTCCGGCCATCTGATTGCCCAGAGCCGCGATGATGTCATTCCCAATCATGCACGTGGGAGCCGCTATTCATGGCACAGGGCTCTGAAGGAATGGCACGGGCAGCCATTCCTTAAGAGCGCATGTGCCAATGATGTCACTGGCTGCATGCAAAGTAAATATCTCCTAAACCGTGCATGTTTAGGAGATTTTTTGTAAGTCTTATAATAGGCTTACCTACAAGTACAAGTTTCAGAGGAAGCTTTACTTCCTCTTTATGTATAGTCCCCCGTCACTTAGTACCTAGGTGCCAGTGGCCATCATCCCTGTATTGTAGGAAAAAAGGAAAACACCCAATGTGGTGGGACTATATAGGCGACTGGACACCCAAAAAAGACAATAATGTTTGTTCAAAACATAAAACACTTTATTAATTTCGCATTAAAAGTAAAAAAAAAAATATAACAACCAAAAACATGTATATTTAAAAAGTTGCATGCAAATACAGCTTGTGCAGGGTATGGGGAACTCAAGGTTACATATGGTAAGGAAAAGACCCTACGTATTTCGGGTAGAAAACCCTTCTTCAGGGGTCAACAAAATTCAAACCATATGACTTCACCTATATAGACAAAGATCAATACTGTAAATTATAAATACATATAAGAGTAATTTATATTAGAACATCTAAATGGTCATTACATACCACTTGAGTATCCAGGTACACCAAGAGGAGCCGTACAAATTTAAAATCCAGTAAGAATAACCAGAAAATAGGAGGATGCTTGGTTTAGGGTTTCCATGTGTTATGAGCTGGAGTACAATGAGAATGTGAGACAAAAGCCGCAAACCTGCTAACCGGCAGGTGCCACAAGGATCAGAATGGGTCCAGATATTTTTGTTGTAGAAAAGAGAGATCCTAAGATATATGAAAATGTAATTAGAGGAAGGAAAAGAAGCCAAATGAGAATGTTATGATGGATTGAGAGAATTGTTACCTGTGGTATAAAGCAATGAAGGGTCATACAGATCAAAAAGGTCATGGAGTAGGCACAAGTCCAGTATTATTGGTATCTATATATATTGCGACAGAGCAATCTGGTATGACAAAAAATAAAAAATCCATTGAATTAATTATATCTCTTGTATAGTTTTGGTCGATGGGATCGACCAAAAGGTATATAATAAAATAGGTGCAATGAAAAAGTGCAAGTGGTGAGAAAAGAATACATCCTGAGTGCAGAAAATGTGAAAGAAAAAGGAGAAGATATCTATGATACACCAAAGAGTACCAAAGGTCTAAGGGGTTTGATAATACCCCAATAAGAGTTGGAGAACAGACTTCAAAAGTGAAAGCATAACACCCAGAAGATGTGCCAGAAATGTGCCAGAGAGTGAGGAGTTGTGCTAAACCCGAAAGAAACAAATAAGAAGCCACTGATATATAGAGGTAGTCAGATATAAAACATAAGTCATATATAATAAGTACCCATATGTGAAAGCCCATGAAGCACCTGAGTGGCCTATAGTATACTGAGTAAGTGAAAAATGAAACTATGCACGATAGATAAAGGTCTGGCATCCCAGACAATGAAAACAGATGGAGAACCAGTATATAGATGTGGTAAAGTATAAGACATAGGTCATAAGTTATGAGTACCCTTATATAAAAGCCCAAAGAGTCCCTGAGCTTAGGTGACCTATAAAATACCAAGTGGATAAAAGAAAATTTAAGAATTAAATGTGCAGGATAGAGAGAGGACTGGTATCGTCATAGTAATAGAGAGTAGAACGCAGGGAATAACAATAGTAATAGAGAGTAGCCAAAGGGCAAAGATATCATAATCCAAGTTACCCGAAAGAATTAGTGTGGATAAGATACAAATCATTATGGGAATTAGCATGGGTAGTAGAGCATAATGCTTACCAGTAAGTATGTGTATGGTAACCAGGGCATCCTCTGCAGCTAATGCAGAGGACTGCTGAAAGATAAGGCGTCTGAAAAAGACGCCGGCGCATGCGCAAACCTAAGGCCAATCCGATCCCTCGCCCGAGGGACGCACGGCACGGCGCGCCGCGCACCCACAGGGAGGGGAGGCCGGCCTGCGTTCCATGGGTGCCGACGCGGGAGAAACAGGGGAGACACCACACCCGGAAGTAACAGGCGGTGTGGAATCCCCAAGGGCCGGGGCACCAAGAAAAACTGGCGCCCCCTACCCACGCCGGGGGAACCTGTAACGGAAACACAGAACACGGCTAAGAAAGAAAAATGTGAAGAAGGAGGAAGAAAAAGGGGAGAGGGAAAACAGCAAGGCGACTGGACACCCAAAAAAGACAATAATGTTTGTTCAAAACATAAAACACTTTATTAATTTCGCATTAAAAGTAAAAAAAAATATAACAACCAAAAACATGTATATTTAAAAAGTTGCATGCAAATACAGCTCGTGCAGGGTATGGGTAACTCAAGGTTACATATGGTAAGGAAAAGACCCTACGTATTTCGGGTAGAAAACCCTTCTTCAGGGGTCAACAAAATTCAAACCATATGACTTCACCTATATAGACAAAGATCAATACTGTAAATTATAAATACATATAAGAGTAATTTATATTAGAACATCTAAATGGTCATTACATACCACTTGAGTATCCAGGTACACCAAGAGGAGCCGTACAAATTTAAAATCCAGTAAGAATAACCAGAAAATAGGAGGATGCTTGGTTTAGGGTTTCCATGTGTTATGAGCTGGAGTACAATGAGAATGTGAGACAAAAGCCGCAAACCTGCTAACCGGCAGGTGCCACAAGGATCAGAATGGGTCCAGATATTTTTGTTGTAGAAAAGAGAGATCCTAAAATATATGAAAATGTAATTAGAGGAAGGAAAAGAAGCCAAATGAGAATGTTATGATGGATTGAGAGAATCGTTACCTGTGGTAAAAAGCAGTGAAGGGTCATACAGATCAAAAAGGTCATGGAGTAGGCACAAGTCCAGTATTATTGGTATCTATATATATTGCGACAGAGCAATATGCTATGACAAAAAATAAAAAATCCATTGAATTAATTATATCTCTTGTATAGTTTTGGTCGATGGGATCGACCAAAAGGTATATAATAAAATAGGTGCAATGAAAAAGTGCAAGTGGTGAGAAAAGAATACATCCTGAGTGCAGAAAATGTGAAAGAAAAAGGAGAAGATATCTATGATACACCAAAGAGTACCAAAGGTCTAAGGGGTTTGATAATATCCCAATAAGAGTTGGAGAACAGACTCCAAAAGTGAAAGCATAAGACCCAGAAGATGTGCCAGAAATGTGCCAGAGAGTGAGGAGTTGTGCTAAACCCTAAAGAAACAAATACGAAGTCACTGATATATAGAGGTAGTCAGATATAAAACATAGGTCATATCATAAGTACCCATATGTAAAAGCCCATGAAGCACCTGAGTGGCCTATGGTATACTGAGTAAGTGAAAAATTAAACTATGCAGGATAGACAGAGGTCTGGCATCCCAGACAGTGATAACAGATGGAGAACCAGTATATACTGTAGATGTGGTAAAGTATAAGACATAGGTCATAAGTTATATAAAAGCCCACGGAGTCCCTGAGCTTAGGTGACCTATAACATACTAAGTGGATAAAAGAAAATGTAAGAAATAAATGTGCAGGATAGAGAGAGGACTGGTATCCCAGACAATAGAAAAACGTCATAGTAATAGAGAGTAGCCAAAGGGCAAAGATATCATAATCCAAGTTACCCGAAAGAATTAGGGTGGATAAATCATTATGGGAATCAGCATGGGTAGTAGAGCATAATGCTTACCATTAAGTATATGTATGGTAATCATGGCATCCTCTGCAGCTATGCAGAGGACTGCCGGAAGATAAGGCATTTGAAAAGACGCCGCCGCATGCGCAGTGAGTCGCCGACCACAGCGCATGCGCAAACCTGAGCCAATCCGATCCCTCACCTGAGGGACGCACGGGAGAGAGAAGAATAAAAAAGAGGAAAGGAGGAAAAAGAAAGTAGACTGCTGGCCAGAAAAGAAGGGATAATTATATATATTGAACTATATGCAGATTATATTATTTACTGGATTTTAAATTTGTACGGCTCCTCTTGGTGTACCTCGATACTCAAGTGGTATGTAATGACCATTTAGATGTTCTAATATAAATTACTCGTATATGTATAGGTGAAGTGAGGTGAAAATGGTTCGAATTTTGTTGACCCCTGAAGAAGAGTTTTCTACCCGAAACGCGTAGGGTCTTTTCCTTACCATATGTACCCTTGAGTTCCCCATACCCTGCACGAGCTGTGTTTTTAAAGATACATGTTTTTGGCTGTTATATTTTTTTGGAACTTTTAATGCAAAATCAATAAAGTGTTTTATGTTTTGAACAAACATTATTGTCTTTTTTGGGTGTCCAGTTGCCTATATAGTCCTGCCACCGTGGGGGTTTTCCTTTTTTCCTACTTCCTCTTTAAGTGCCCCCCTGCCACAGTTCATGTACGTGGAGCGGTCCTTAAGTGTTTAAACACCAAATAAACCTAGCAATAGGCAATTGATGGTATACAACTGTAAATAAAAAGGCATCATTTACCAATATATTACCACAGTGTCCTCTATAATCACTAGGAAGGGACCAGCCAGTCCCCCTATCGCATGCCACAAATGGAAACAATACTCGAGTATGCCCAATCATAAATGAGAAGCCACCTGCAATAATGAAATGAAGATATATAGTAACTATAATCAAATCCAAGATGACATAGAAAAATATATGAGACACAGCATTATACCTAAAATTCTGGCATATGCTAATGCATTTAATATTGTACTGTAAAGACGTTGATCTTTTTACATACAGTATTACGTGTATTGTCCCACGTTGATATGAAAATATTTTTTTTATGTTTTTTTTATATCTTTTGTAGACCTGTAATAAACATTTGTTACTTTATTATAATATGTGGTTGTCCTTTCCTCCATACCAGTAAAGTCCAATACCTTCTAGTTTGTTAATATTTATAGAGATCTTATGCTTCAAAGAGTCAGATTACTGAAAGAACGTTTCCTTAATGGAGCTAAAGTCATGTTTTTTCCTGATTTTTTTCCCCCGGAAGTTCAAAAACATTGAACCAAATTTCAGGAAGAAAAAACTGGAAAGACTTTAGATTATTATTATTTTTTTCTACTACATAGAGCTGGGGGAGCGAGTCCTGAAAGCTACAAAATGGACTTTCTCCACTTTTTTCCCCGCAAGAGGAAGATTTGTTCAATTTCTTTTTTTTCTTTTTCTTCATTTTTTTTTTTTTTTCAAGTCACTAATTGCCAGATGGCATGGGCATTCTTTCTTTATTTTTTTCAGTGCATGCTTCTAGCCGCGATCATCAGAATACAGGCTATTTTTGTTTTTGTTTTCACAATGGTTACCAGATTTGGAGATAAGGTACTATGGGTTAATTGTGCTACATCTATCCATGAGGTCTTTTTGACAATAGCTCCTGAGTGGAGCCTTTTTTTCTCTATGGTGCTATGTGAGTTTTGTACAAGTTTTTGTCTTTTTCTTCTTTTTTTACAGATTAATTGAATATGCACACCAGATATTTAAAGTGTTGTAGAGACCTTCCTTTCACATGAGGACTTCAAGAGAATTCGGCTTGGCGTGCGCACAGGGTGTGTCAGGTGTGCATGGTCACAACCTAATAACCATATGTAGCGCCCCCCTGTTTAGACCCCTGTTATTTCAACCAAGCCCCCTAATGGGGCTCCTAAAAATATTGTACAAAAATATAAAAAAATAAATAATACACTGTACCACTTTATTGGAATAAATTCACTATAAGTTTTGTCTATTTGTTGCACAATTATTATTTATAGACCAAAATCCACCATACATTGATAGATCGAATTGGTTGATGTTGATTAACACGAAATTGTGTTTTTTGCTTTTTCCTTGGGAATTATAATTTAAAATCAGCCGGTGTCACCCCTCATCATATGGGGTTTTTTGCACACTACTGCACTTTAATCAGCACTTGATCACTTTAGGTAGCGCCGTCTCAACCCCTTTGCACATTCACTTCATGATTGTGCCCCACTTGTTGTTGATTCTTCAAAAAAAATTACAGTTTTATATCTTTATGTTTGAAACCTGAAATGTGGCAAAAGGTGGAAAAGTTCAAGGGGGGGGGGGGGGGGGGGAATACTTTCGCAAGGCACTGTAAAGCAGGAAAATCCTCCGGTCCTAAAGTGGTTAAAGGGTAACTCCACTTTCGTGGGGAAAAAAATAGCAAAGAAAGAAAAAAACAATATAGCATATACAATTGCGACACAAATCATATTGTTGTTGAATGTTATTAAAAATGACCTTTCCTTTTCAATCTGCAGCTGTTGTCATTTTCTGGAAATGCAATGCAAAATGGATACCTGGAGCTGTTCTGTACACATAAAGTGTACTGACGACACCCCAGAAACATCATTTCCTACTTGTGTGTGTCAGGGACACAGCCGTACTGGCATTTCTGCCAGTACTAGTCATGGATGCTCCAAGCTCAATTGACACAGCCCTCTGCTGGCCCGTCAGGGAAATGGCCGCAGGAGAACTGGCAACATTACCAGTAATAGCAATGGTCGCTCCTGCCTCAATTGACACTGTCCTCTGCTGGTCTACAAAAGGTGACCATAAGATCAGCCTCATTGCTGGATTATCTCGTCAGCTTCCTGTGACCTGAACCTTGTTATCTTTTTGGACTTCCTGTTGTGACCCGGCTTGTTTCTGAACCATCTGATCTCCTCCTGATGTTTGACCCTCGGCTTGCTTCTCAGACTTTGCTCTTGCTACTACCTGCCTGTTTCCCCAGTGAATGACCCCCGGCTTGCCTAAGGACTCTGTTTCTGCCTGCTCACCTGTGTATGACCCCGGCTCGTCCTTGTTCTGCTACTTACCTTGCTCTTGGACTGATCACCTGTGCATGACCCTTGGCCTGGCTTTTACTAGTCCTCTAGTTGCCTGCCTTACCCAGAGCTCCTGCAATCATCTGGTGCTCACCACAGGCGACCTGTGCTACTTGGGACGCTTCACCTCCTGTACCACTTGCAGGGGTGACTCGCAATGAGCTGCAAGGGGAGCCTTCTCTGCACTTCGGCCTCCATCCAGATTGTGACAGTGTGATTGGCTCACCAATTTTCCCAGAAGTCTGCCTAAGATACAAGTCAAATTTCTGGCATCCCCTGCAACAAAAATGTCATTTTTGGTGAGATATTTCCAATAGGAACACATCTAAAGGGATGCAGGCCCAGCAGATTTCCTCAGAGCTCTGCACCTGCCACAGCTGACAGATAATTATGAAACCCCTACCATTTGACCCACTCAGCACAGAGGAACAAACAGTCTAAGGCCTCAAAGCTAAAGACCATTAGGCAATTTTCATTGGAATCTGGTTACCTTGCGCCTATGCACAACTACTGGTAAATAATGTTATTTCCAGAACACTGCACAGTCACAGGGATCGATTTAGGGTCTTAACTTGCAAGTCCCTAGGACATCTGCCAGCTTACTCAGACACGGTCCAGTGAGTGAAAAAGTCCTTCTCCAAACCAAATCCATCTTGAGAAGGTCCTGCAATAAGGAAAATCCATCCAGGCTCTCTCCCTGCCACTGCTGAGGCCACAAGAAAAGCTATACAGTCCATAAGCTGCCTAGGGCAGCAGCCCCTCAAGCTCTGGAACCCTCCTGGAGAGAGAGAACCCAGCTCTCCAGTGTCCCAGACTTTCCTCTCCATTGATTGGCTGGAGCATTATAAATATTCAGGCTAGTTATTTGCAATGTCCTTCTCTAAGCTCTGGTACCGTCTTCCACTGGCAGGAAATAATAAAAAATGAAAAATGGGCACCTTCCTTCTATTGCCTTATGTCTCGAGCTACCAAAGCAAGCCTTAGATGATTCAATTTTCTTTCCTTCCACCATGGCTGGGGGGAAACAAAATCGCTAAAGTCCCCTATTAACACTGACATACAGCACTATTGTGTTCTGCCAGCCTTCCCATCCGGCAGAACACAATGATTACTGCTAGCAGCTATAGCCATTGGCAGTAATCGTATGTAAAAGAAAACACGACAGGTTGGTTGTACCCAAGTCAATCGAAAGATTGACTTGGGAAAAATAAGCCTGCCTGTAGGTGAATGGAGTCTCAGAAGTTAATGGTGAACCGGCCAAGATTCAATCCATCTTTGGATGGATTAGGCCCTTCATTACTACATAATAAATCTTGCTGCTCATCCTCAAAGACCCATATGTAATTTACATCTTATCCTTTGATGCCCTTTGTTTTCCTTAGGGTCAACATGATTCAGTTTTGCCACATAGGAGTTATATCTGTTCACATTTTGCATCACCAACGAAATGGGTGCCACACCAGGAACAGAAAGCCATGGTTCCCACAGCCTAATACATTTTTCTGGGATATCCCTGTGTTGGTACAGCAAATACTCCATCACCTACACAAGGAATATATCCCTTGGTATTTTTACAATTGTAATTAAATTCCTACAGTTGTACTTCTCAGTATTTCCAAGAGGCAACAGGCCAGCTTACTATGTGCTTTGACAAGCTTCATCTGCCAGACAACAGAAGCAAGTGTAAATGCAAAGTTCACAGCACTGCATGGTCAGCACATGGAGGTGTTAGCCTGTACATTATTATGAGGTTATCATGATGGCCATTCTTTGCTTGACTAGCTTCTTAAAAGAATGCACAGCTATTATCTCTCACTAATCATTACACAGCAGTAAGGAAGTGTAAGAGAAAGCTATGAACTTTACATCAATGATTCACTACAGACACAAGAAAACTTTAGCTTGCTTCATTCATTCAATGGCAGAGCTAGAACTCTGAGAACATCAAAACAATCCTAGTCCTAATGGCTGCTCTATTCTAAAAAGAAGATAAGATAGAGCTTGAAAAACTGTTAGGAGGTTTTTGAGGGGCTGACTTCACCAATTGCAAAAATGGTCTATAGGTATGGGAAAAAATACCAAATCATATTTGTTTTAGGTTATTTAGTCTAAGGTTAAGTAGTGGTACTTGGGGACTGTATAGGGTGAATGGTGAACATGTATTAGTGCTGTAGAGTTTCTTCCATTTCAAATGCAGTTTTATGCATTTACATACCTCCTTAGACCCAATCTGTCTGGACAGCATGGTTGCCTGTTTACTTGGCACCACCCACAGGCAGCTTCACTCTTCAATAAGACATAGAAGTTGAACACAATGCAATATTACTTCTGTACAGAGGATGTTTTTTTCAGTCTTTTAAAAGGTTAAGGCTATTTAAAAACACCTGCTCTTATATATTAAATATGGGGATTTAGTCACACCATATGGCCATATTGTGTTAATATATAAGAGCAGGTGTTTTTAAATAGCCTTGCAAACTTTGAAAACCATTTCTTTCTGTGTATGTGTGCGCTATTATATTGTTCAATTTGTACATTGGTCTTTTAGCAGGACCAACCAGAGAATTGTGCGTTTTCAGGGTGTGCCCCCCAATATCATTTTTGTTTCATGTATAGTCCTGACCAGACTTATGGGTGGAGCACCCCACTCTCCCACACCAAAACCTCATCAGCATGGTCCACCTGTAAGTAGTTCCAGGAGGTGTCCCTTCATTGCAGTATGAGCAGACTCCTCTGCATCCTGCAAACTTTTCCCATGACAGGAGTGAGTATTGCCCTATGGTTTTGAGAAGTGGGATTATCTTCTCTATGTATAGTGTAGGACCCACTGAAAATGGGGTACTTTGACGTAGTGGTGGGCTTAAGCACAATATGGCCATATGGTGTGACTAAATCCCCATATTTAATATATAAGAGCAGGTGTTTTTAAATAGCCTTGCAAACTTTGAAAACCATTTTTTTCTGCGTATGTGTGCGCTATTATATTGTTCAATTTGTACATTGGTCTTTTAGCAGCACCAACCAGAGAATTGTGCGTTTTCAGGGTGTGCCCCCCAATATCATTTTTGTTTTAGGTCAGGGAAAAAGTTGTGGAGAAGTTTAATCCTAAGCATTAATCAGAGAAGCAGCTAAGAGCCCAAGGTAGTCCTGGAGGAGCTGCAGAGATCCACAGCTCAGGTGGGAGAATCTGTCCACAGGACAACTATTAGTCGTGTACTTCACAAATCTGGCCCTTATGGAAGAATGGCAAGAATGGCATTGTTGAAAGAAAGCCATAAGAAGTCCTGTTTGCAGTTTGCAAGAAGCTATGTGGGAGGACACAGCCAATATGTGGAAGAAAGTGCCCTGATCATTTAAGACCAAAATTTTACTTTTTGGCCTAAAAACAAAACGCTATGTGTGGTGGAAAATTAACACTGCACATCACCCTGAACATACCATCCCCACCCTGAAACACGGAGGTGGCAGAATCATGTTGTGGGAATGCTCTTCTTTAGCAGGGACAGGGAGTTGGATGGAGCCAAATACAGGGCAAGCTTATAAGAAAACCTGTTAGAGTCTGCAAAAGACTTGAGACTGGGGCGGAGGTTCACCTTCCAGCAGGACAACAACCCTAAACATTCAGTCAGAGCTACAATGGAATGGTCAAAGCATAATTATGTGTTAGAATGGCCCAATCAAAGTCCAGACCTAAATCAAACTGAGAAACTGTGGCAAGACTTGAAAAAGAATTGCAGCTGTAATTGCAGTAAAAGGTGATTCTACAACGTATTGACTCAGTAGCGGTAAATAAAAATGCACTCCACGCTTTTCAGATATTTAAAAAAAACATTAAAAAAACATTTATCATTTTCCTTCCACTTCACAACTATGTGCCATTTTGTGTTGGTCTATCACATAAAATTCCAATAAAATACAGCAAATTTACGTTCTTGGTTGTAACATGACAAAATGTGGAAAATCTCAATGGGTATGAATAATTTTTCGAGGCACTGTAACACTGACAGAGGACACATGAAAGAAACAGGGAGGGTCTAACTAAGACTGATCTAACTAGAACCAAACAGGAGGGTAGGACAGAGGGGGGTTACCATGTCACAAATGTAAACAAGATGTCAGGATTCACTAGAACAATAGTAACCTAATTCAATACAAAACAGCAACAGAAAAAAAATACATAGATGGGACAGAACAGTGAAGAAAAAGCATACCTGTGATAACCACATCTAGACACAAATCTGTAGAAAGACCTCAAAGGTCTAGATCACAACATACCATGGGCGCAGCATAATACATCTTGTTTTATTTGCTTGAATGTATCTTATCTTTTCTGGCCATTTAAAAAAAAACGCAATCCCTATATAATTATATGCAAATGAAACATTATTTGAACACTAGGTTTACAGCACTGTGTATAGTGACAAATGTATAATGATTGAAAAATCAATTAAGTCGGGTGGAAAATTCTTGACTGCATCCAATTCAAAGCTATCAATATTTGGCTATTCACCCTGTCATGGGTGCTGCAGCTACCTGAATGCAATAACTGGCAGTGCAGATTCCTCCATCCACACTGCTCTATATACTTCTCGCTACATAGTTACTTTGTTAGATAGTCGGTAAGGCTGAAAAAAGACACCAGTCCATTCAGTTCAACCTGTGTGGGTGTATGTGAAAATGTTTAATAAAACGTACTGTATATTCCTGAATGCTGTGATCATTAAGATGCCCATCTAATAGTTTTTTTGAAACTATTGATGCTCCCTGCTGATACTACTGCTTGCGGAAGAGATTTCCACATCCTTACTGCTCTAACAGTAAAGAACCCTTTATGGTGATTATGGTTAAACCGCTTCTCTTCCAATTTCAGTAAATGGCCACATGTCTTTTTAAACTCCCTTTCACTGAAAAGTTTTTCCTCTATGCTATGGTCACCAGTAAGATATTTGTCAATCGCTATTATAACCCCTCTCAAGTGTCTCCTCTCCAGAGAGAATAAATTCAATGTTTGTAGTCTTTCCCCATATCTGAGGTCCTCCAGTCCCCTATTAGTTTTGTTGTCTTCTCTGAACTCTTTCCAGTTCCAGCACATCCTTCTTGAGGACTGGTGCGCAGAACAGGATGGCATACTCAAGATGCGGCCTAACTAGAATCTTGTAGAGTGGGAGAATTATGGTTTTATCCCTTGAGTAAATCCCCTTTTTGATGCATGCTAGTATTCTGTTAGCTTTGCTTGCAGCAGCTTGGCATTGCATGCCATTGCTGAGCCTGTCATCCACCAGGACTCCCAGATCCTTCTCCATCCTGGATTCTCCCTAGGGGTTCTCCCCCTAGCCAGTAACTTGCATTTGTATTTTTGGCACCCAAATGCATCACCTTACGTATTTCAACATTAAACTTAATTTGCCATGTAGTTGCCCACCCCATTCTTTTATTTTAGTTTCCCTGTTAGGTTTCCACCTCCAACGCAGAAGTTATTGGCCTGCTTAGCTTTATATCATCCACAAATACTGAGATTGAGCTGTTTATCCCATTCTCTATATCATTAATAAAAAAAATTAAACAGAATTGGCCCCAGGACAGATCCCTGGAGGACCCCACTTACCACACCGCACCATTCTGAGTACTCGCTATTTATCACCCCCCTTTGGATACTCCAGCCAGGTACATACCCTATGGTCCATGCCAAAAGACCTGTTTGTAAAGTAAGCATTTGTGGGGGACTGTATCAAATGCCTTCACAAAATCCAGATACACCACACCCACTGGCCTTCCTTTATCTAGATGATAGCTCACTTCCTCATTTGGCGTCCTTTTTTTCCCACAAACAGAGCTTTCTTTTGGTGGTATTTGATCACCTGTGCGATTTTTTGATCACGCGCTATAAACAAAAAAAGAGCGTCAATTTTGCAAAAATAGCAATCTTTTTCACATTTTTTTATATGAAATTCCCCCCAAAAAAATGTAAAAATCAAAATTTTTTAACATTTTCGGCCAATTTGTTTTATGCTACCTATGTTTGGTAAAAAAAATCGCAAAAAGCGTATTTTGATGGCGGCGATCTGCGATTTTTTTTGCGGTACTGCGACATTGCGGCGGACAGATCGGACCCTTGACTGACATTTTTGACACTTTTGGTGTTACCAGTGACATTTCTACAGTAATCAGTGCTATACATATGCACTGTTACTGTAAAAATACACTGGTAGTGAAGGGGTTAACTTTATTAGAGAGGGAGGGGCTGTGTGTGTCCCTAGGGGCGTGCTTTCTACTGTGATTGGCTGTGGCTTCAGATGTATGAAGAGTGATCGACGGTTCTACATAGTAGAACCGTATGATCAGCCTTCATACACCGGGGAGAATGACAGGTGGCTTGTTTACACAAGCCGCCTGACTTTCTCCCTCTCCCCCGCCGAGTGACCGGCGGACATCAGGTCCGCTGGTCACACGCGCGGGGGGGGTCCGTGACCACGCGGGAGCGCGCCTAGACCCTCACAAGCTAGTGACGTAGCCCTACGTCACTTTGCCTGTGAGGGGCTGACTGCCGACGTAGATCGGCGTTAGGCAGTCGGCAAGTGGTTAACCGGTTGCCGACCGCCGCACGACTATATACTGCGGCGGTCAGCCCCGGCCAGGCAGAGTGACGTATCGGTACGTCACTCGCCTGTCACTGACTTGCGAGCCTATCACGGGCGGGCGCGCGCCCGCCGAGGCGCGCGCCCGCCGCGGCTCGTTCACAGGCAAGTCAGTGCGTGTGACCGGCGGACTCGATGTCCGCCAGTCACACTGCGATCGCTCCTGTGAAGGGAGAAAGACAGAGCAGCTTGTGTAAACAAGCTGCCTGTCAGTTCTCCCTGTGTAAAAGTGGAGATCTGACCGTTCTACTATGTAGAACGGTTGATCTTTGCTTTTACACCAATAGCAATGTCCCTACACAGTTAGAATCACGCCCCTAGGACACACTTAACCCCTCCCTGTCCAATAAAGTTAACCCCTTCCCTGCCAGTGTCATTTTTGCAGTAACAGTGCATATGTATAGCACTGATTACTGCAGTAATGTCACTGGTAACCCCAAAAGTGTCAAAAATGTCAGTCAAGGGTCCGATCTGTCCGCCGCAATGTCGCAGTACCGAAAAAAAAATCGCAGATCGCCGCCATTACGCGTTAAAAAAAAAAAAAAAAAATGACAAAAATCTTTCCCTTTGTTAGTAAATGCGATAACTTTTGCGCAAACCAATCAAAATACGCTTTTTGCGATTTTTTTTACCAAACATAGGTAGCATAAAACAAATTGGCCGAAAAATGTTAAAAAATTTTGATTTTTACTTTTTTTTTTGGGGAATTTCATATAAAAAAATGTGAAAAATATTGTTATTTTTGCAAAATTTACGCTCTTTTTTTGTTTATAGCGCGTGATCAAAAAATCGCACAGGTGATCAAATACCACCAAAAGAAAGCTCTGTTTGTGGGAAAAAAAGGGCGTCAAATTCGTTTAGGTACAGCGTCGCACGACCGCGCAATTGTCCGTTAAAGTCACGCAGTAAAAAAGCGCAAAAAAACCCCTGGTCCTTTAGCAGCCAAATCCTCCGGGGCTTAAGTGGTTAAGCTATCTGGTTCTGGTGACTTATTTATGTTAAGTTTTTCAAGTCTATTTCTGATACTGGCTTCAGTTAGCCACGAGGGTACATTTTGTGACATGTTATTAACATTACAGTCTTGGTTACAATATTCCCCCTTTGCCCCTCGTGAAAACTGAGGAGAAGAATGCATTAAAAACCTTTGCCTTCTCTTTGTCTTTTTGTAACCAAATTCTCTTCATCATCCATTATGGGGCCAATATGTTCTGGCCTCACTTTCTTACTGTTAATGTATTGAAAAAATGTCTTAGGAATTTTCTTACTCTCCTCAGCTATGTGCCTTTCGTGTTCTATCTTAGCCACCCGGATTGCGCTCTCACATTTCTTATTGCATTCCTTGTATTGTTGGAATACTGACAATGACCCCTCATACTTATTTTTTTAAGGCCTTTTCCTTTGCTTTTATGTAAATTTTTACATTAGAGTTTAGGTATGATTTGAGCTCTTTTATAATTATTGCCCATTGGGATGCACTGGCCAATACGTTTATTTAGTATGCTCTTGAAGCACTCCTATTTTTCCTCAGTGTTCCTTCTTCCTAGGATTTTATCCCATTTAATATCATGTAGCATAGATAGCATCTTAGGGGAGCTGGCTCTTTTGAAATTCAGTGTACTAGTGTTTCCCTTGTGCTTCTTATTTCTATGGTGCATGCTGAATGTAATCAACCTGTGATCGCTGTTTCCTAAGTTGCCCCGTATTTCAACATTAGCGACCATGTCTGTGTTGTTTGTAATCAGTAGGTCTAGTTCTGCATTATCTCTTGTTGGTGTGTTTACCAACTGTGTGAAAATGGGTGGTGCGCTAAATCCAAATATAAATATACAAATGGATAAAAACGAAACAATCTTGATCATAAAGTCCCAAAATACTTCAGTCGACAATATGATAACACAAAACAGATGTGGGATTCAGGTGATATTCAATGATAGTGATAGGATCCCTCCACCTAGTGAATTTCCTCCTTACCCGGCAGATGATAGATAAGTGCCAAATATAATACTCCAAACGAACACTTCATGTGACCACACAAAATAACTGTGCTCTTCACCACTGGTGCAAGAACCAAAATAGCCTCTTACCAGAACGATATATATAACAAGCTCTATCAGTGGCGGCCTGTGCATAGGGGGCGCCCCCCCCCCCTAAAAAAGGAAAGAAAAAAAAAGATTAAAAAAAGTTTAAAAAAAAAAAAATTTCCGCTTGCCGGTCTCAGTGGTGGCTATGGGGGGTGGGGTTTATGACCCAGCAGAGGCGCCGATTGGCTGCCTTCTGGGGCATAACCTGGGCGCAGGTCATAGCGTTAGGACACACCCACTTTCGTGATATCCTGGCTGTGATTGGTCCAGTCCCCAGCCTGGACCAATCATCATCCAGGACATCCGATTGCTGACCCCGCTGAAGTCGCAATGGGGGCGGTGCCGGTGCGTGCGTCAGTCACGCACCGTCACCGCCCCCGATCTCCTTCCCGCCGGACGGATCTGAAGAGCCAGAGAGCCCGCCGCCGTCAAAGAAGACAGAAGAGGATGAGAGGAGCAGCGCCGTGGACGGTTCCCGGAGTCCCGCCGCCGTCAGAAGAAGAGGACTCGAGGAGAGGAGCAGCGCTGTGGACGTCTCGCAGGCAGCCCAGGAGAGCAGGTAAGTGTTTGAAGCCGACCTGTGACCTGACCTGTGACATGCCCTTACCATGACCTGTGACATGCCCTTACCATGACCTGTGACATGCTTGTACCATCACCTGTGCCATGCCTATACCATCACCTGTGCCATGCCTATACCATCACCTGTGCCATGCCTGTACCATGCTTATACCATCACCTGTGCCATGTCTATACTATCACCTGTGCCATGCCTGTGCCATGCCTATACCATTACCTGTGCCATGCCTATACCATCACCTGTGCCATGTCTATACCATCACCTGTGCCATGCCTGTACCATCACCTGTGCCATGCCTATACCATCACCTGTGCCATGCCTGTACCATCACCTGTGCCACACCTATACCATCACCTGTGCCATGCCTGTACCATTGCCTGTGCCATACCTATACCATCACCTGTGCCATGCCTATACCATCGCCTGTGCCATGCCTATACCATCGCCTGTGCCATGCCTATACCATCACCTGTGCCATGCCTGTACCATCACCTGTGCCATGCCTGTACCATCACCTGTGCCATGCCTGTGCAATGCCTATACCATCACATGTGCCATGCCTATACCATCACCTGTGCCATGCCTATACCATCACCTGTGCCATGCCTGTACCATCACCTGTGCCATGCCTATACCATCACCTGTGACATGCCTGTACCATGCCTATACCTTCACCTGTGCCATGCCTATACCATCACCTGTGCCATGCCTGTGCCATGCCTATACCATCACCTGTGCCATGCCTATACCATCACCTGTGCCATGCCTGTACCATGCCTATACCATCACCTGTGCCATGCCTGTACCATCACCTGTGCCATGCCTGTACCATCACCTGTGCCATGCCTATACCATCACCTGTGCCATGCCTATACCATTGCCTGTGCCATGCCTATACCATTGCCTGTGCCATGCCTATACCATCGCCTGTGCCATGCCTATACCATCACCTGTGCCATGCCTATACCATCACCTGTGCCATGCCTGTACCATCACCTGTGCCATGCCTGTACCATGACCTCAAAGTCACGCAATTTTTTTACCGCATTTTTTGCCGCGAAGCAATACCTATTACATTTTTCTTTTTGCGCCCCCCCCCCCCCCCAAAAAAAAATTTTGAGCACCAGCCGCCACTGCGCTCTATGATATCCTGGGTGCTGTTAAACTGCTTCTCTCCCTTTTAGACAGGCATGGCAGGCTCCCCAAGGTTCATCAAAAGCTTAAAATCATCCTCTCCAGCAGATACATGTAAAGCAATGATGGCCGATGGTGCATTACCTTTTTTAAAACTTTTATTAACCACTTCCCGCCCGCCCTATAACAGATTGATGGCGGGAATGTGGTTGTATTATCCTGACCGGACGTCATATGACGGCGGCAGGATAATACAGCTCTGCGCGCCCCCCTCCCATTACCCTCCCCATCAGTGCTGCCCGCCAGTACCCTCCCTATCAGTGCTGCCCACAAGTGCCCATCATTGCCATCTTTCAGTATCGCCCACCAGTGCCCATTATTGCCCACCAGTGCTGCCTATCAGTGCCCATTAGTGCCCATCAATGCCGCCCGTCAGTGCCGATCAATGCCGCCCGTCAGTGCCCACCAGTGCCCACCAGTGCCGCCTATCAGTGCCCATCAGTGCCCATCAGTGCCACCTATCAGTGCCCATCAGTGCCACCTATCAGTGCCCATCAATGCCACCTATCAGTGCCTAGCAGTGCCGCCTATCAGTGCCCACCAATGCTGCATATCTGTGCTACCAATCAGTGCCTATCAGTGCCGCCTATCAGTGCCACCCCATCAGTGCCACCCCATCAGTGCCTCCTCATCAGTGCCTGTCAGTGCAGTCTCATCAGTGCTCATCAGTGCAGGAAAAAAATTATTTACAAAATTGTATAACATAAACAAAAAAACTTTTTTTTTTTTTTTAAACTTTTCGGGCTTTTTTTATTTGTTTAGCAAAAAGGAAAAAAAACAGAGGTGATCAAATACCACCAAAAGAAAGCTCTATTTGTGGGGGGAAAATTACATGAATTTGGTGTAGGTACAGTGTTGCATGACCGCGCAATTGTCATTCAAAATGCAGCAGCGCTAAAAGGGGAAAATTGGCTTGGGCAGGAAGGGAGGAAAGTGCCCTGTATTGAAGTGGTTAAAGTAAATATTGCACTTACATGTCAGTGGTAAATTCACGCTTGAAAAGGTTCTATTGAGCAGTGAGGAGATTCTAGGATACTCGTGTCCGGCTGCAGCACGGACTCCGAGTGACGTAGTGACGGCACGCCTCCTTGTTGACGCGTTTCCTCCAATAGGACTTCTTCAGAGATAGGAGGTACTCGCGCGCCGTCACGTCCGCCCTTTTATGTGAAAGGAAACCACTGCGCTTCCGGTGTCTGCAACAAAAAGCCTCGGAAACTGCCTAATGGATCCTAATTAAAAATGTGCAATTACGTACAGATTTCATTAAATCATATAAATAAAAACACAGTTCTGTTGCATGGGAGATCAAATAACTACATGGATCTAAAGAATGAGAATAAAATAATTCATAATCTCTTTAATCCATGTCGATTCCGATCATAGTTTTGAAAGTGTGATGAAATTAAAATGGGGATAAAAACATGAGGATATATGGCAGCTAGCACATATTCCTACTTTAGAGAATATATTTAAAATTATCATTCAAATGTAAAAACTCTTTAAATGTTTATTAAAATCGGTTTAAAAACTTTCCTTAGCCTTTGGTGACACCGGAAGTGGTCATTTCCTAATATCCTATATTGGTGCCACAATCCGCACACATAGGATATATTTCTTATGCATGGATATTATCTCATATACATGATTATCACTCTAAAGGTCAATAAAACATTATAAAAGGTATTCATAAAAAATTAATATGATATATAAATTTCTCTAAAATGCAAGTTAAATAAATATATCCAGGTATTAGCTATTGTTGATATGTGAATTAATATCCCATTCTATGTTGTGGCCCTTGGGTCTAAAGCATTTTAATTCATACATCCAGAAAGTTTCTCTTCTGGAAATGGACCTTTTAAGGTTACTTACCCTCCAATGGGGGACATATTTTTCTATGGGGCAATAATTTTCAGGTTTCTTGAATTTTTATGGTGGCATTGTGCGTAATGTTGGGACACGCTATGCCCAGGAAAACCTTTGTAGATGTTAGTCAAATGCTCTCCTATGCGTATGCATGCAGTACGTATGGTTCTTCCTACATATTGTAAATTGCATTCGCATTGTAGGAGGTATACCACACCTTTTGTGTGACATGAAATAAACTCTTTGATGGGATCTTGTCATAGTTGGGTTTTTCTACAGGGTTTCTAGATACCAAATCCTTAAGGTTTGTCACTTTCTTAAAAATAATTTTAGGTTGATTGAGTAGTGCTGGCCCAAGAATTCTGTCTTCTTGTAGTACCCCCCCCCCCCAGTATTTTTTAAAAATATGATTTAACCACTTGTAGTTACTGGAGAATTTGGTGGTAAATGCGTACTCAAATTGGGGTGATTTGTCCCCCGCGTCTCCTCGAGTCCTCCCGCCTCCTCCTCGGGCAATGGCATGCGTTCGCCTTTCGGCCAATCAGGCAGCAGGTCTTGGACCCTCTTCCTGATTGGCCAGGAGGAGGATCTGTATGACAATAGCAAATTTTCATTCGCTATTGTCATGCAATGGGTGGGCTTCGGGCGCACTGCTCTGCGCTCCGGGTCCACCCTTTTTTGAAGCCTATTAGAGCCTCTGGCTCTAATCAGGTGATGCAAAAAAAAAACCCACTCCATGACAGCGCCAGGCTGCTGACTCACTCGCTGCTAAACTGACTGAGCAGTGAGGAGAGGCGGCATAGGCGGGGCTTGGCTTGCAACGCCACCCCACCCTACACCAATGAACAGGTGAGGCACAGTCCAGCCCCGACCCGCCATTTTCAGCCATAGGGCGGCCGCGCTGGACATCTCCCAGCCTAAAGATGGAGGCAGCCGCAGACAGTGTGTGAACTGTGTATGTCAGAGTCAGACAGACAGAGTGACACTGCGGATGCGCCCCCCCCCCAGGATGTTGCGCCCGGTGTGGCCGCCCACCCCCTGCACCCCCCACGCTACGCCACTGCCAGGAATCTTTTGGGAATAAAGATTTTATTATTATGCCAAAAAAGTCCATTCTTAATTTGTAGAGTAACTCCGGGAAGAGGTGGCATTCCTCTAGATGTCTGTTTGATTTGGGATAGTAAGTCTTCTTGTAGCAACAGGAAGTTCCCCGAATACAGGATCGTATCTGGGATCACAGATTCTTCCACCTCACAGAACATGTGGGAGAGCGCATCGGAATTAGTGTTCTTTGACCCCGGCCTATAGGTAACGTGGAAAGAAAATCTTGAAAAAAAAAAGAGCCCACCTGGCCTGACGTGGTCTTAAACGTTTCGCAGCTCGCAGGTATTCCAGATTTTTATGGTCTGTGTATACCAGGATTGGATGAGCTGCTCCTTCTAGAAGATACCTCCATTCTTCTAGAGCTGCTTTAATTGCCAAGAGTTCACGATCACCCACGTCGTAATTCCTTTCTGCAGGAGACAGTTTACGTGAGAAAAAGGCAACAGGATGCAACAGGGCCTTGGCTCCTTGGCGTTGGGATAATACTGCTCCAACTGCTGACTCGGAAGCGTCTACCTCCGGGATATAAGGTAGAGCGGGGTCAGGATGTCGGAGCACAGGTGCGGAGGTAAATAGGGTCTTCAGGGTTTCAAAAGCGGTTTGTGCCTCAGGAGTCCACTGAAACCGAATACCCTATCTGGTCAACTGGGTGATAGGAGAAATAATTGCAGAAAAGTTCTTGATGAATTTCCGATAAAAGTTTGCAAACCCCACAAACCGTTGTACCCCTTTCTTGTCTGTGGGGGCTGGCCAGTCTAAAATGGCAGACACTTTTTGCGGATCCATCTTGATGCCCTCTGTGGAAAGAACCAGACCCAAGAATTGAATGTCCTGTTGGCTAAATTCACATTTTTCGGGTTTTGCATATAAGCCATGTTGCCTGACTCGGGCCAAAACACTCCTTACATGCCCATGATGATCCTCCAAGGTAACAGAAAAGATCAGGATATCATCAAGATATACAATGACAAATAAGTCCAGAAAGTCTCCAAAAATATAATTTATGAAATGCTGGAAGGTGGCCGGGGCATTACAGAGTCCGAAGAGCATTACAAGGTACTCAAAGTGCCCAAAACGAGTGCGGAATGCAGTCTTCCACTCGTCACCTTACCGGATTCGCACCAGATTATATGCTCCATGTAGATCCAACTTGGTAAACACGGTAGCAGAACGAAGTCTCTGGAATAGTTCTGGTACCAGGGGTAAGGGGTAACGGTTTTTGATTGTGATTTTATTTAAGTCCCGGTAATCCACACAGGGTCGGAGAGAGTGGTCTTTCTTCTCCACAAAGAAAATCCCTGCTCCTGCCGGGGACGTGGAAGGGCGAATAAAACCTTTCCTTAGGCTGTCATCGATGTACTCCTTTAAAGCTGTGAGTTCAAGCTCTGTGAGGGGAAAAATTCGTCCAAAAGGCATTTTGGCTCCAGGGAGGAGCTCGATTGGACAGTCGTATGGTCTGTGGGGAGGAAGAGTCTCTGCTCCTTTTTTACTGAAGATGTCTAGAAAGTCATGATAGACCACAGGAACAGAGGAACGAGCTTCATCATCAGACTCCTTGCATAGCAGTGAAGGTAAAGGAAGAGTCTCTTGAGTGACAGGCCCAGATTTTATACGTGACCCATCTGCCAAATGGATTGCCATTCCATTAGATCTCAGCTTTAAAGGGACCTTGAATTGGTTAGCAAATTCTTGGTCGATGAAGCAGCTACAGGCTCCAGGGTCAATAATGGCGGGTACCCGGATAGCCCCTTCTGGAGGCTGTAAGGAGACAAGGACAGTCAGGTGAGAGGAGTAGTGGGAACTCGATTCCTGGTTGATAGAAGAGAGAGTTAAGCACTTACGGCTCTTGGCGGGGCAGGATCTCACATAGTGTCCACTCTCTCCGCAGTACAGGCATAGATCGTTCAACCGACGGCGTTGGCGTTCTTCTGGAGAGAGAAGGCCGAAGCATGCCGAGCTGCATCAGCTCTGAAGTGTCAGCAGCAGGTGTGGCAGAGACTGAGGGTGTAGGCCCTGAAGGGCGGAAGACTCGCGGCATCATCCACATAGGTCGAAGTTGCTCACCAGCCCTTTCTGAACGGCGTTCTCTTAGGCGCCGATCTATCTGGATAGCCAGATTAATTAGAGCTTCCAGAGAACCTGGCACCCCCACACGGGCCAATTCGTCCTTTAGAGGATCGGAGAGTTCCAATCGGAATTGATAGCGGAGGGCGGCGTCATTCCAATCGGTGTCAGCACTCCAGCGTCTGAAGTCTGACGCATAATCTTCTGCCGTTCTGCGGCCTTGCTGAAGGGTATGAAGGGCCGCTTCGGCAGTATTGGTCTTCTGAGGGTCCTCATACAACTCGGCCATAGCTCCGAAGAACAAGTTCAGATTTGATAGGCAAGGATCCTTATGTTCAAGTAGACGGTGGGCCCAGGACTGGGGTTCTCCTTGCAGAAGGGAAATAACATAGCCTATTTTGGTAGCCTCCAGGGAGAAGGTACAGGGCTGTAGGGCAAAGTATAGCTCACAGGCGTTATGGAAGGATCTAAATTTGCTGCGATCACCTGAAAACCTTTCCGGGGTTGGTACCCGGGGTTCTGGTGGCAAAAACATTACAGCCAATGAGGCAGAAGATCCTCCAGAAGCAGGACATGCAGGAGCTGCAGGAGATGACAAGGTTAATGAATGGACACGTCCCTCAAGTCAATTATAGCCCTCTTGCAGGTCCTTGACAGACTGTGTAAGTGCCGCCAGGTGATGGCATAATTCGTCCATTGGAGAGGTTCCTCGTTCAGGCTCTGACATTGGCTGCTTTGTACTATCACGTACCTTGAGGTGAGCCTGAACGGTGAGGAAGGCCTCTCTTATGCCTCTGACTTGGGACCCCTGATAGTGCAGACAGGAGGTGCCGAGTATAGAGTAGCACGAGTGCCTGATGTAGCTGGAAGCAGTCTGAAGTCCACAGACAGGGATAGCCGGGTAAGTCCAGAGCAGGTATGCAGGCAACAGGTGCTGGTGGCAGGAGCGTAGTGAGACAAGCCGGGTCAGAAGCCAAACGGTCATACAGGAGCCAGAAGGAGCAGACTGGAGCGGAGGTCAAGGGACAAGCCGAGGTCGGTGCAGGCGGAGAGCAGAGGATAGTCAGGACAAGCCGGTTCTGGTACTGGTAAACAGGATACAGGTAGCAGGTTCAGGTCAACAAGGCTGAAGACAAAGCAGCACTGGAGCTGAGCAAGGGCTGAGTTTAAATAGTGCATTTGGCGCCAGCATCTGTCACGTTGCATGTTCGCGTGCATGCGTGCAGGATTGAACAGAAACTCTGAACAGAAAACCTCTTTTTACAGTAACCGAGTCGATCCCGCTTACTATAGGTCTTCCCAGCGGCCTACTTAGGCTTTTATGTACCTTTGGGAGGTAATATATCGTTGGAATTCTTGGTGAAATAGGAATCAGAAATTCTTTTTCTTTTTTGTTCAAAATACCCATTGTGAAACCTTTGTGGACTAGTTTCTCCAGCTTTTTCTTATAGGTCAAGGTGGGGTCACTTTTTAAAATTTCATAAGTGTTGGAATCTGATAGGAGACCATCCATTTCCTGAATATAGTCTTCTTTGTTGAGCAATACGATTCCCCCACCTTTGTCCGCTGGTCTTATAATTACATTTTTGTTCTCACATAGTGTCTTTATCCCTTTTTGCAAATCCTTTTGTGGTTTATGTTCCAACTGTTTTTCCTCCAGCTCTTTTAGTACAAGGTCTCTAAATACCGTCACATGATGGCTTGGTGCCCCCAAGGGGGGTTAAACAGTGAGGCATTCTTTAAGCCTGAAGGAATAAAGGAAGATTGCTGGTAGGACACATAGTTCCTTTCTCCAGCCTTAGATAAAAAATGCCTTTTGACATTGAGTTTCCTCACAAACTTGTGGATGTCCACAAAAGTTTCGAATTTATTTAACGGTTTTCTCGGGACGTATTTCAGCCCCTTTCTAAGGGTATGTTTTTCCGAGTCTGTGAGCTCAATCCCACTTAAATTAAATATTCCTTGGGTCTCTATACTTGTCTTCTCTCTCTTTGATCCCCCTCTACATCCTCGTTTTACTTTCTTCTTTTGCCCTTCTTTGGGCCCTGTCCTAAAAAACCCTTCCTTTTGGAATTGATAGGGGTTCTTGGTTGTGGGGTTTCCATTGTTTCTTCCCTTTCATCATACCCATTATGTCGCAAAGGTTCAAACCTATTTTGTGTGCTTTGAGGGTAGAATCTGGGGGTGTGTGGGGAATCAGAATAGTTGCCCATATAATCTATCGGAACTCGTCTGGGCAATCTAGACCTTGAACGTCTGTGTTGTCTTTCTACAGAGTTGTGCCGATATTTCTGATCCCTTCTGTTATAATCTTGTCCCATAGGACGCATTTTATCTTTTTTGTTTTCTCCTCCATTCTGGTTCTTATTGTTTTGACTGGATGTATTTTCTCTCAAGGGTTTGAATTTATATGAATTCTTGTTCCCTTGATGTTCGGAGGTTTTTTCCAGGTAAGATATATGGAAAATCTAAATTGCAACAATTGAGGAATTAGATTTACCTACCAATGTAGCTGGAGTTCCATCAATTTCTTAGACCTGGTCATTTATCATGAGTACTCAGGCTTTGCCACCCGCTCCTATTTCAAACCCACTGATAAGAATGGCTTTATAGCTGTCAGAGAAACAGCCATGCTGCAACTGGCGACTCTGCCAGTACTTCCAATGGCCGCAATGGACTCAGGCCATAGACTCATTGTCAGTGAAATGGCTGTGCTGCAAACTGGCAACTTTGCCAGTACTTCCCATGGCCGCAATGGACTCAGGACATAGACTAATTCACTGGCCTATAAAAGGGCTCTGCTCAGCCCATCAGATTGCTGGATTGTCTTCAGCTCTTCCTGTTTCCTGTGCATTGCAACTTCCTGGATTCCAGTTTGACCCGGCTTGTTCCTGACCTGTCTGCTCCCTCTCCTGGCTTTGACCCTCGGCTTCGTCTGACCATCCCTGCTCCAGTTTGGCTCTCCCGTTATCTGATCTCGGCTTGGCTCACGGACTTGCTTCCTGTCTACCTGCCCTCCAGTACCTGATCTTGGCTTCCCCACGGACTTGTCTGCTTCTGGCATCCTACTATACCTTTGGCTTGCACCTGTTGCAGCTTCCTGTGTTTGACCCCCGGCCGGTCTTACACCTACTGCCTGGTTGTTCCTGGTTCCTCCTTGGACTGTCCGGTGTATTCCTGCCCAGCACTCTGCTAGAGACCGCCTGTCTACCATCTGGACTCTGCCGGCAACCAGTGCTTCTGTGGGCGCTACACCCTCTGTCTCAACCCCAGGGGTGTGCCGCACTCAGCCGCAAGGGGAGCCCTCTCTGCATCTCGGCCTCGGATCAGGTACGTGACAGTACAATCCAGCCATGTCAGAGGCCGACAGAGGTGCTTCCCCAATTGAGGCTTTGTGCCAGCAAGTCACCGCCCTCACTCAGGCAGTGCAAAGACTCCAGGAGGGTTATTTCCAGTTGGAAGGTCGCCTGCAACACCTGGCCGTTTCGCCTCCTACAGACTCCAATCAATCGCCTGCCAGCACCTCTTCATCCCCGTTACCACAAGGACATGCTAGCTCCGCCCACTCTATGCTAGTCCCGCCTCCTGAACCACGAGTACCCATGCCTGAGCGATTTTCTGGATATCGAAAGAAGTTCAGGGCCTTTAAGAACGCCTGCTTGCTATACTTGCAACCCCGGACCTTTTCTCTGGACTCTGTGAAAGTGGGGTTCATCATCTCTTTGCTGTCTGAAGAACCCCAAACCTGGGCTCATAACTTAATGGAACAGAAGAGCCCTGTTCTGGACTCTGTGGACACATTCTTTGAGGCTATGGCACAGCTTTACGACGACCCCCAGCGCACGGCCACCGCAGAGGTCGCCCTACACTCCCTGCTACAGGGCAAGCGCCCAGTGGAGGGCTACACGGTTGAATTCCGTAAATGGTCTGCTGACACTGATTGGAATGAGGCTGCTCTCAAGTATCAGTTTCGCCAAGGACTTTCTGAGACATTAAAAGATGAGCTGGCTCGAGTGGAGACCCCCGCTACCCTTGAGGGTCTCATACAACTCGCCATTCAACTTGATAGACGTCTGCGGGAGCGACGCTCGGAGCGTCTCCAAACATTCCGGCCTACCTGGATGCTTCCCAAGATCTCTTCTGCTTCACCTGCACCTCCGGTCTCTTCCCCCATGGCAGCATCTGAAGGGGAACCTATGCAGCTGGGCCTGGTCCGTTCCTCCCTGACTCCTGATGAGAGACTACGACGTCGGCAGGCCAACCTATGCCTCTACTGCGGCGGGGCTGGACATTTTCTTCGGAACTGCCCCGTGAGACCCAGTAAGCCTTACTCTCAGCCCCCATTTAACTGCCAAGTTTCTGAGCTTTCGCTCTCTCACCTTATTCTCCTGGTCTCCTTACAGGTGGCAGAAGGGGAGGTCCAACTTCGAGCCATCGTTGACTCCGGGGCCTGCAGCTGTTTTCTGGACATTTCTTTGGCCAAGAGACTCCATATTCCTCTTATCCCTAAGACACAAAGGCTCGAGGTCCATCTCGCCGATGGGTCCCTACCCAGTTCCGGACCAGTTATCCTAGAGACTGGACCCATCCTCACCACAGCAGACTCCGGTCATCAGGAGTTCATCCGTTTTGATGCCCTTTGTTCCCCCATGTTTCCCATCATACTGGGACTTCCTTGGCTGCAAGCCCATAACCCCCAAATTGATTGGGCCAAGAAGGAACTCCACTTTTCTTCTGCCTACTGTCAGCAGCATTGCTTCCCTCAAAGACCTAGTGGGCCTGCTAGTTGCTTGTCTGTTCAACCAACACCTGAGCCACTCCTGGATATCCCACCTGCTTACCAGGACTTCAGGGGCGTCTTTGACAAAAAAAAAGCCAAGGTCCTTCCTCCCCATCGGCCTTACGATTGCCCTATAGAAATGCTTCCCGGAGCCGAGATCCCGTTTGGAAGGATATTCCCCCTTTCTGAAAAGGAACTGGAGGCCCTACGGGTCTATATCGATGAAAATTTCAAAAAGGGGTTTATTCGCCCATCTTCTTCTCCTGCAGGTGCTGGTATATTCTTTGTGGAAAAGAAAGATGGCACCTTGTGACCCTGTGTGGACTATAGAGAGCTGAATAAGGTCACTATCAAAAACCGGTACCTGCTCCCCCTTGTCCCCGAACTCTTCCAGAGGTTCCGGACCGCCCAACTCTTTACCAAGTTAGACCTGCGGGGAGCTTATAACCTTGTCCGGATACGGGAGGGAGACGAGTGGAAGACCGCATTCAGAACTCGTTTTGGACATTATGAATACCTAGTCATGCCCTTCGGCCTGTGTAATGCCCCAGCCACATTCCAGCACCTGGTAAATGATATCTTTCGGGAGTTTCTTGACCACTTCGTCATCGTATACCTTGACGATATCCTCATTTTTTCTGCCTCACTGGAACTCCATCGGGTTCACGTTAAAAAAGTCCTTTCTACCTTGAGAAAACACGGACTCTATGCCAAGGCGGAGAAGTGTGACTTTGAAAAGGGGTCCATCCAGTTTTTGGGACTCATTATTTCCACAGATGGGATCGCTATGGACCCACAAAAAGTGAAAGCGATCCTAGATTGGCCTGCTCCTTGTGACAAGAAAGGCGTTCAGAGATTCGTGGGCTTTGCTAATTTTTACAGGCGTTTTGTGAAAAAATTTTCTTCCATCATCTCCCCCATCACCCAATTAACCCGCCATCAGTCCCGCTTTCTGTGGTCTCAGGAGGCCCAATTGGCATTTGACAAACTTAAACAGCTGTTTATTTCTGCACCCGTCCTACAACACCCTGATCCGGCTCTGCCCTATGTGTTGGAGGTTGATGCCTCGGAAGTGGCCACCGGGGCAATCCTGTCGCAACGTCAAGGGCCCAAATCTCTCCTCCATCCTGTGGCCTTCTTTTCTAGGAAAATGTCACCTCCGGAGAAGAATTATGACGTTGGCGACCGAGAACTGTTGGCCATTAAATTTGCACTAGAAGAGTGGAGATATCTATTGGAAGGAGCCACTCATCCTATTATGATCTTCACGGACCACAAAAACTTGGAGTACCTCAGGACTGCCAAACGGTTGAGACCCAGACAAGCCCGATGGGCGCTGTTTTTCTCCAGGTTTAACTTCCATATTTCTTATCGACCTGGCTCCAAGAATGGAAAAGCAGATGCTCTCTCCCGGATGTTTCCGGATACCCCAGAAACAGCAGAACCTGATACCATCCTTTCTGCCCATAATTTTCTCCTTATCCAGCCTGACCTGATGACGGCAATCCGACAGGCCTCAGCCCTTCGCTTGGATCCTGAAGTACCCTCCCTGAAAAAACAGGAAGGGTTGCTGTGGCATCAGGATAAAATCTTTGTCCCTCCCCAAGTAAGACCTCAAGTTCTTAAAATATTTCATGACAGTAAACTTGCTGGGCATTTTGGGGTGCGGAAGACCTCAGAGCTTATCCAACGCTCTTTTTGGTGGCCCAACCTTGGGCAGGATTGCAAGGATTACATCGGCTCTTGTACCATCTGCCAACGTAACAAGGGGTCAAGTACCAAGACTTGGGGTTTGCTAAGACCACTTCCCATTCCTGAGCAACCATGGAAAAAGATATCTATGGACTTTATTGTTGAACTACCCCCTTCAGAAGGATTTTCCACCATCTTGGTGGTAGTGGATCGCCTTTCCAAAATGGCCCATTTTCTACCCATGGTTGGCACACCTTCAGCCCTGGACACAGCCAACATATTCATAAGGGAGATAGTCAGGCTACATGGCCTTCCAGACAACATTATCTCAGATAGAGGAGTGCAATTTACCTCCAGGTTCTGGAGGGATCTCTGTAAATCCCTGTCCATTGAAGTTTCTCTTTCTTCTGCATACCATCCTCAGAGCAATGGGCAAACAGAGAGGACTAATCAAACTCTAGAACAATACTTACGATGCTTTTGCACCTGTTCCCAAGACGACTGGGTCTCGCTCCTCCCCTGTGCGGAATTTGCTTACAACAATTCTCTTCATGCATCCACCAACCAGTCCCCTTTCTGGGCAAATTATGGATTTCATCCCTCCTTTCTGCCTAACACCCTTCCGGAAGCATCAGTTCCTGCTGTCCAAGATCGGATCAGCTTCATTCAAACCAACTATCAAACCCTACAGGAAGCCATGCGTAAAAGCCCAGGAGGACTATAAACAGTTTCATGACTGTAAAAGAAAGAAGGGTCCGAATCTCAAGATTGGAGACAAAGTCTGGCTGTCAGCCTTGAACCTTAAACTCTCATGCCCATCCAGGAAGCTCGGGCCAAGGTTCATTGGTCCGTTTGAAGTCAAGAGGGTGATCAATCCTGTGGCTTTTGAGCTGGCACTTCCCGACTCCTTTAAGGTACACCCAGTTTTCCATATCTCCTTACTCAAACCAGTTGTCCCCAGTCCATTTCCTGGGAGAGACGAGCTACCTCCACCTCCTGTCTCGATCGAAGGGGAGACGGAATTTGAAGTTGAGTCCATACTGGATTGCCGAAAGAAAGGGAGACAAACTCAGTATCTTATTAAATGGAAAGGTTACCCCCCTGAAGACAATTCCTGGGAACCCGCTAGTAACCTGCATGCCCCCAGGCTGGTACAGGAATTCCACAGGAGATTCCCGGGAAGCGTGGCCCAGTTGGGCATCCGGAGGCTGCTCCTTGGGGGGGGGGCACTGTCAGAGAAACAGCCATGCTGCAACTGGCGACTCTGCCAGTACTTCCAATGGCCGCAATGGACTCAGGCCATAGACTCATTGTCAGTGAAATGGCTGTGCTGCAAACTGGCAACTTTGCCAGTACTTCCCATGGCCGCAATGGACTCAGGCCATAGACTAATTCACTGGCCTATAAAAGGGCTCTGCTCAGCCCATCAGATTGCTGGATTGTCTTCAGCTCTTCCTGTTTCCTGTGCATTGCAACTTCCTGGATTCCAGTTTGACCCGGCTTGTTCCTGACCTGTCTGCTCCCTCTCCTGGCTTTGACCCTCGGCTTCGTCTGACCATCCCTGCTCCAGTTTGGCTCTCCCGTTATCTGATCTCGGCTTGGCTCACGGACTTGCTTCCTGTCTACCTGCCCTCCAGTACCTGATCTTGGCTTCCCCACGGACTTGTCTGCTTCTGGCATCCTACTATACCTTTGGCTTGCAGCTGTTGCAGATTCCTGTGTTTGACCCCCGGCCAGTCTTATACCTACTGCCTGGTTGTTCCTGGTTCCTCCTTGGACTGTCCGGTGTATTCCTGCCCAGCACTCTGCTAGAGACCGCCTGTCTACCATCTGGACTCTGCCGGCAACCAGTGCTTCTGTGGGCGCTACACCCTCTGTCTCAACCCCAGGGGTGTGCCGCACTCAGCCGCAAGGGGAGCCCTCTCTGCATCTCGGCCTCGGATCAGGTACGTGACAATAGCCATAGACAGTTGCCATCACCCAATTTGGCTAAAATCTGTACCTAAAGGTCAATTTAGAAGAATCAGGAGGAATTGCACTGAAGTGGAAGATTTCCAAGAACAAGTGTCAACACTTAAACAGAGATTCGTAGAAAAGGGCTACGATGCGCCAATGTTGGACAAAGAAATCAATGCCATCAGTTCCACAAAACAAGAAGTGTTAGTTGAACACACCAAGAAAACAAATACTGAGGACAAATCACCCCAATTTGAGTACGCATTTACCACCAAATTCTCCAGTAACAACAAGTAGTTAAATCATATTTTTAAAAAATACTGGGGGGTACTACAAGAAGACAGAATTCTTGGGCCAGCACTACCCAATCCACCTTAAATTATTTTTAAGAAAGCGACAAACCTTAAGGATTTGGTAGTTAGAAACCCTGTAGAAAAACCAACTATGACAAGAATCTTTCCAGACATGAAGGGTTTTTATCCATGCAAAACATGTCGAATATGCAAAGAAGCCAACACTGTTAGGACAAACAAATTTGTCTCTACTGTAACAGGAAAGGAATATCCCATCAAAGAGTTTATTTCCTGTCACACAAAAGGTGTGGTATACCTCCTACAATGCGAATGCAATTTACAATATGTAGGAAGAACCATACGTACTGCATGCATACGCATAGGAGAGCATTTGACTAACATCCACAAAGGTTTTCCTGGGCATAGCGTGTCCCAACATTACGCACAATGCCACCATAAAAATTCAAGAAACCTGAAAATTATTGCCATAGAAAAATATGTCCCCCATTGGAGGGGAAGTAACCTTAAAAGGTCCATTTCCAGAAGAGAAACTTTCTGGATTTATGAATTAAAATGCTTTAGACCCAAGGGCCACAACATAGAATGGGATATTAATTCACATATCAACAATAGCTAATACCTGGATATATTTATTCAACTTGCATTTTAGGGAAATTTATATATCATATTAATTTTTTATAAATACCTTTTATAATGTTTTATTGACCTAAAGGGCTCTTTCACACGGCCGCTCCGTGTGAAAGCTCCGCTGCGGGACTTTTTTTTTTTTTTAACGGAGCGAATGACATTTGTGTCATCCACTCTGTAAGTCCGCATATCATCCCATCCGTTTGCGGATGATATGCGGACATAATGTAAGTCTATGGGGATTGCGGATGTCAGCGGATGACACCGCTGACATCCGATTTTCCTTCCTTTCCGTTTTTTGAACGGAGGAAAAATAGGGTTCTGTTCCGTTCCAAAAAACGGAAAACAGAACTGAAAGGAGGAAAATCGGATGTCAGCGGATGGTATTCCGCTGACATCTGCAATGCCATAGACTTACATTATGTCCGCAAATCATCCGCAAAAAAATAGGATGATTTGCGGACAAGCGGAGCGGCCGTGTGAAAGAGCCCTTAGAGTGATAATCATGTATATGAGATAATATCCATGCATAAGAAATATATCCTATGTGTGCTGATTGTGGCACCAATATAGGATATTAGGAAATGACCACTTCCGGTGTCACCAAACGCTAAGGAAAGTTTTTTAACCGATTTTAATAAACATTTAAAGAGTTTTTAAATTTGAATGCTAATTTTAAATATATTCTCTAAAGTAGGAATATGTGCTAGCTGCCATATATCCTCATGTTTTTATCCCAATTTTAATTTCATCACACTTTCAAAACTATGATCGGAATCGACATGGATTAAAGAGATTATGAATTATTTTATTCTCATTATACTGTATAGATTCATGTAGTTATTTGATCTCCCATGCAACAGAACTGTGTTTTTATTAATACGATTTAATGAAATCTGTACATAATTGCACATTTTTAATTAGGATCCATTAGGCAGCTTCCGAGGCTTTTTGTTGCAGACACCGGAAGCGCAGTGGTTTCCTTTCACATAAAAGGGCGGACGTGACGGCGCGCGAGTACCTCCTATCTCTGAAGAAATACTATTGGAGGAAACGCGTCAGCAAGGAGGCGTGCCATCACTACGTCACTCAGAGTCCGTGCTGCAGCCGGACACGAGTATCCTAGAATCTCCTCACTGCTCAATAGAATCTTTTCAAGCGTGAATTTACCACTGACATGTAAGTGCAATATTTACTTTAACCACTTCAATACAGGGCACTTTCCTCCCTTCCTGCCCAGGCCAATTTTCCCCTTTGATAAAAGTTTTGAAAAAGGTAATGCACTATCGGCCATCATTGCTTTACATGTATCTGCTGGAGAGGATGATTTTAAGCTTTTGATGAACCTTGGGGAGCCTGCCATGCCTGTCTAAAAGGGAAAGAAGCAGTTTAACAGCACCCAGGATATCATAGAGCGTGTTATATATATCGTTCTGGTAAGAGGCTATTTTGGTTCTTGCACCAGTGGTGAAGAGCACAGTTATTTTGTGTGGTCACATGAAGTGTTCGTTTGGATTATTATATTTTGCACTTATTTATCATCCGCCGGGTAAGGGGGAAATTCACTAGGTGGAGGGATCCTATCACTATCATTGAATATCACCTGAATCTCACATCTGTTTTGTGTTATCATATTGTCGACTGAAGGATTTTTATTTCTTTGGATTTTGGGACTTTATGATCAAGATTGTTTTGTTTTTATCCATTTGTATATTTATATTTGGACTTAGCGCACCACCCATTTTCACACATTCATCATTATTATTTCTTGTAGCAGCTTTATCACGGATCAGCGCACCTTTTCTTTATACACACAGTGTTTACCAACTGACCAATGAGAAATGGCGAGCTTTAGATGAGTGTGCGGTTCCTATGCCCAGTCTATATCTGGATAAATAAAATCCCCCATTAAAATAACATTGCCCTTCGTTGCCGCCATTGCTAGCTGTGTTAGGAGGTCCGCTTCCTCCTCCTCCCTCAGGTTAGGGGGCCTGCAGCTTACACCCCCTATTCTTTTTCCATAATTTTCCTTCCTTTGGAGCTCCAGCCACAGGGATTCCACTTTCTCCCTTCTTCCATCAGTGATGTCATCCCTTGCGTTTACTTGCAAATCATTCTTGATATAAAGGCATCCCTAGCTCTATGATATAAGGAATACCCCTGAATGGTTGCCAGCCAATCGTGTGACCTGTCAAACCAAGCTTCTGAAATTCCCACAAAATCGAAATCCTCCTACATTAGCAACTCCAGTTGTCAGGGAATCAATAACCTGTGCAGGTGCCTTGAATAGCTCGAGGCTACCTTACAATAGCTCGAGGCTACCTTACAATAGCTCGAGGCTACCTTGCAATAGTCAGAGGCTACATTGGAATAGTCAGAGGCTACCTTGGAATAGTCAGAGGCTACCTTGGAATAGTTCGAGGCTACCTTAGAATAATTCGAGGCTACTAAATTGGCGCCAAAACGGCCTATTTAAACACAGCAGTCACTCCAGGTAATTACTGTGTTATCATCAGCTCTCCTGTATCCTGTGCCTGTTTATATTCTGCAGTTCCTGTTTACCTGACCCGGCTTGTCTTTGGATTCTGATTACCTGCTGCCCGCCCTGACCTTGGATTGTCCTGACTATTCTCCTGCCTGATCCTGATCTGTTTATCCGCTACCGGCTATTGGTCCTGGACCTGCTCCTGGCTCAACCAGGGAATCCGGGGGACCGCGACCTGGTGTTAGCAAGCAGCCAGGTCCATCCCCACCATCTGGGGCCCTGGTGAAAACCAGCTAACACTTAAACTCCACGCCTCTGGTAAATTTGTGCAATGCCAGTTACCCGGTAAGCCACTCTTCTTACATCAGGCTCTGCCACGTTACCTCGTGACACCAGTTCTCTCATTTTATTGGCTAGGCTTCTAGCATTGGTATACAAGCCTCTTAATTTTACTTGTTGATGGATGAATCAATTGTTTTTCTAAAGGTGTATGGCTAGCTTAAGATTGAGCAGTAAAGTAAAGCAGAGCAAGTGTGGTCTTAATGAGCAAATATGGCTTGCCCATGTATAACTCTTGCTGGACTTCTAATGTGTCCCTGCGCATTTAAGAAGTAATGGGCTCCCTCCAGGCATGTCTGCCCTCAATTTACTTATTGGTATATATTCTCCAACTTGGAGACTGTCAAAAATATGAGTTAGAACCACAGTATATGGAGGAGGCTTGTTCAGGCTTTGTTTTTACTGTGAAATGTTAGATGGGTCAGTTCGGGTTTTTTGCAGGCTAGCTGGCAACTGCTGGGAAAGTTTTACTCTTTTTTTCTGTGTTTGTGATACTTTCCATTTTTATTTAAACAATCATTGAAATGATTATACATTCCCTTTACAGAGTTTCTTTACACCATTTTTTCTGACAATTAGAGGCATATTACTAAGCAGTTAATGTGTTTTTTGCCAAACATTCAGTGGTGTTGAATCAACATACATGGAAGCTTTTAAATTCCCAAGAATGGGGGCATAGCGGTGTGGGGTGGTAGTAGTAGGGCCTATGGCAAAATTGGACTAACAGTGGGAGGGGCCACCACTCCCTTAAATCTTCCTTTTAGGGGTTTTCTTTCCCATTTTTATTAAAACAAAGTTCCAGTTCAACACACGATTGTACCCTTACAGGGTTTTTCAGCATTTGTTTGCTATAAAACAAATGTTTATCAACCTCCTGGTTAACATTTTTATGTTGCTCTGGCCTCAGTCCTTGGGTGGGCACTTGTCTGTCTCCTCCAGACAGTCTACTCAGACAAACTTAATGCAGCTCTCTGGTGCCCTGTCTCTCCCACCTAGATGAAGCCTACCTGACTCTTGGGCTGAGACCTCCTCTGTCTAGTGGAGTAGAGCACTGAACTATAGTCCTGTCTCTAACAAATGCCCTGAACACACCTGCCCAATTAAGCTTAGTCCCTGGGGCTTAAGCTTAGGTGGCCATTATCTCTGTGCGGTCGGATTATCAGCTTCTCTACACTGAGGTTGATACCTGTCCATCCTGGATTATCCCTACTACTGAGAATCATCTGAGGATAATAATTTTTATTCATACTAGCATCCTTATATAAAAATGGAAAAGAAGTAGCGCATAAAATCACTATTAGATGACTTAAAGTGTACAAAGCATGCTTGTCAAAGATACTGCTTGATAAACACTCAAAAACATGTAGAGAAAAGCAATGTCCTTAAAAGTCCATAAATCCAGGAGTGCGTGAGGTATATAAATGGATCACCATCCACCACCAGGTGTCACACCGATAGATAGCAGAAATGGCAACTCACCAGAAAACGATGCTCAAGTGTTCTCACACCAGAGCAAACTGAGCAGGGATACCATACAGATGTAGGGAATACACGCATGGAAGACCAGAGTCTCTTCACCACTGCCGCATAAAAGTATCCTTCACACACTTTCCTCAATGTAATGGTGTTATGGAAGAAGAGAAGGGCTCCAAATAGTGAAGTACCATCAAAACACTTGCAAAATAAGTTAGAAGCTCCACGGATTTCTGGCAGGATCGACCTGTCTTGCAGAGCAGCTACATGGGATGTGAACACTTCCTGTCCACTTCCTGTACTTCTCTGTACGATGTGACCAAAGAGTCACATGGTCTGCTGACATCACCAGGGTCCTTCTACTGGGCAGTAACCTGTGTTTATCAAGCAGTATCTTTGACAAGCATGCTTTGTACACTTTAAGTCATCTAATAGTGATTTTATGCGCTACTTCTTTTCCATTTTTGTACTTCCAAATATTATCCAGTATTTGTTTAAGTAGCAGCAGTGTTTCCATACTATAGCAGTCAAGTGACTGACTCCTCCTAAAGCGCAAAGATATTTGGACTTGACAGTTGGTGTCTAAGTTTTTATATATATATTTGATTTAGCATCCTTATATGCTTAATGATTAACCTCCTGTCCGCACTCTTTGGCCCCTCCATGACTGCTTGGACCATATTCATGGTTGGGGATCTTAAGGATCATACCACCATACTATAATATGTGTCTTCCCTTGTTTTTAAATTCAAATTTCAGAGGATCAAAGGATATATAAGAGAGATTTTTGACTATTGTGTATAATAAACTTCTGAAGAAGCGGTTTAAACACTGCGAAACATGTAAAGTATCTCAGACGGACATGGACCTCTTGTACCTACTTACCGGAGATTCTGTTTTTTCTGAAAAAATATGTATTTCTCCATGTCCCTCTTGTCCAAACAATTTGATATTATATCCTATGTTCTCTGAATAGGTGTGTTTATCCTGTTCCTTGTTTTTTAAGATATGTTTGTCTTGATGTAATAAAAATTCCTTTTTTACATTTTATGAATTTGTCTTTACCAATTTTTGTATGACACCATTAAAGTCCCATACATTGCCCCTCCCCCCTTATGTTTTCTTGGAGTCTTCCATATTGCGAGTGCAGTAGCCCACTGATCATTGGGTCTATGGGCGTCTCCCATTTTCAGTTGGGTTACACTCTCTGCAATCGCTTCATGGCGACCCCTCTAAACATTTTTTGTTAAGTCTAAAATCATAATGCATAAAATACCTTAAGACCCGCCACAGCAATAATAGACACCTAAGACATTAGTGAAGGAAATAGAATGCCATATATTAAAGAATTAACAACTGAGATGTCTTCTGTGGATGGGCAGTCTTGCTTTATTTTGACGCATTTCGCGGGGGTTTCCCGCTTCTTCAGGAGGTGAGGGAAGCAAGCTTTATAGATCCAAACATCAAGAAGGAGGGTGCAACAAAGTCAGAGGCAATTCATATCTCTCCCTGGGGACAGGTGTGTGGGTCTAAACATGGCAGCAAAGCTCAAAACCTAATACAGTGTATGTGCCAAAGCCCATAGTTGTCTGGAAGAGAGTGCAGTAAAAGTATGACATTCAACAGTCATCAAGCTCAAAAACAGAAATAACTATTGGACAGTAGGGATAATCGAACTTTTCAAAAGTTCGGTTCGGCCAGAACATCCGAACTTCCCGAAAGTTCGGCCCGGATTTCAGAACCCCATTGAAATCAATGGGACCCGAACTTCGGTAATCAAAAAACACCATTTTGAAGCCCTAAAACCCAATAAATGCCCCTAAAAAGTGCCTAGGGTTCTGGGTCATGCCCCAGGGACTATTAATCACACAAAAAAAGTTCTTAAAATTGTCGTTTTTGATAGAGAGCCAATTATTGAAAAAATTAAAAAAAAATTAGATTTTTTGATTTTGACTTTGGATTTAGTGTCGGGGGGGGGGGGGGGTCTAAAAAGTGTACCTGTGAAGTTTCAGCTCTGTAGCATGTCCAGAACCAGAAAAAAAAGGTTGTTTGTATTAAAATTAATATAGAACAGGGATATGGCTCAGCTATTTTCACACCTTGCCGGTTTAGTAGCAAGCGTTTTTTTGGGCATTTTTTGGGGTCTTTTGAGGCAGGCAAAACATCTGAACTTGTGTATAGGGGTATATATATATACACATACTTATATGTATATACATGTATATATACATCTAGACATATATAGGTGTGATAGTAGAAGAAATCTATGTTTGCGCTAATTAAATAATTAACACCAATATGGCTCCGCTCTTATCACACCTATATATGTGTAAGTGTAAAAATACATATAAGTGTGTGTGTATATATACCCCTATACACAAGTTCAGATGTTTTGCCTGCCTCCAAAGACCCCAAAAAAATGCCCAAAAAAACGCCAGCGCCAAAAAAAACGCCCAGGTGTGTTATTGCAGGCTTTTTTTGGGGGGCATTTTTTTGGGGTCTTTGGAGGCAGGCAGGCAGGACATCTGAACTTGTGTATAGGGGTATATATACACACCTACACATATATAGGTGTGATAGTAGCAGAAATCTATGCTTGCGCTAATTAAATAATTAACACCAATATGGCTCCGCTTCTATCACACCTATATATGTGTAAGTGTATAAAAACATATAAGTATGTGTGTATATATACCCCTCTACACAAGTTCAGATGTTTTGCCTGCCTCCAAAGACCCCAAAAAAATGCCCAAAACAACGCCAGAGCCAAAAAAACGCCCAGGTGTTATTGCAGGCTTTTTTTTGGGCATTTTTTTGGGGTCTTTGGAGGCAGGCATGACATCTGAACTTGTGTATAGGGGTATATATACACACATACTTATATGTATTTATACACTTACACATATATAGGTGTGATAGGAGCGGAGCCATATTGGTGTTAATTATTTAATTAGCGCAAGCATAGGGTTCTGCTACTTTCACACCTATATATGTGTAGGTGTGTATATATACCCCTATACAGAAGTTCAGATGTCATGCCTGCCTCCAAAGACCCCAAAAAATGGCCAAAAAAAAGCCTGCAATAACACACCTGGGCGTTTTTTTTTGGCGCTGGTGTTTTTTTGGGCATTTTTTGGGGGTCTTTGGAGGCAGGCAAAACATCTGAACTTGTGTAGAGGGGTATATATACACACATACTTATATGTTTTTATACACTTACACATATATAGGTGTGATAGGAGCGGAGCCATATTGGTGTTAATTATTTAATTAGCGCAAGCATAGTGTTCTGCTACTTTCACCCCTATATATGTGTAGGTGTGTATATATACCCCTATACACAAGTTCAGATGTCATGCCTGCCTCCAAAGACCCCAAAAAAATGCCCAAAAAAAAGCCTGCAATAACACACCTGGGCGGTTTTTTTGGCTCTGGCGTTTTTTTGGGCATTTTTTGGGGTCTTTGGAACCAGGCAAAACATCTGAACTTGTGTATAGGGGTATATATACACACATACTTATATGTATTTTTACACTTACACATATATAGGTGTGATAGGAGCGGAGCCATATTGGTGTTAATTATTTAATTAGCGCAAGCATAGATTTCTGCTACTTTCACACCTATATATGTGTAGGTGTATATATACACATAAGTATGTGTGTATATATACCCCTATACACAAGTTCAGATGTTTTGCCTGCCTCCAAAGACCCCAAAAAATGCCCAAAGAAACACCAGCTACAAAAACGCCCAGGTGTGTTTTTGCAGCAGGCGTTTTTTTGGGTATTTTTTGGGGTCTTTGGAGGCAGGCAAAACATCTGAACTTGTGTATAGGGGTATAAAAACACACATACTTTTATGTTTTTATACACTTACACATATATAGGTGTGATAGGAGCGGAGCCATATGCCTGTTAATTATTTAATTAGCGCAAGCATAGATTTCTGCTACTATCACACCTATATATGTCTAGGTGTATATATACATATAATTATGTGTGTGTATATATACCCCTATACACAAGTTCAGATGTCATGCATGACTCCAAACTTGTCCTCAAAAAAGCCCTATAAACGCCTGCAGCCAAAAAGCAGGCTGACAGGCGAGAAGCCATATCGGTGTTCTGTAAGTGACCTAATAGAAACTAACTTGTTTCTATTGTGGTCACCCTGACATGGAAGGGTTTGGTCACCCTGCCATAGCAGTCAGAGTCAGTTCACCCTACACTACATTACGGTCACCCTGGCACTTAACACTTTCCCTACAGAAACTAAATTTTTGATTCTAACTAAAGTGTAAAAAAGCACTCTAACTACACTATACATCCCTTTCGTCACACTAATAAATGCTAAATGACACTTTTGAAGCAGAAGTAACAGAACTGCTTCCATTCTCTTCCATGTCCCTGTATTACAATGCTAGGAATTTGCCGGGGCTATCTTATATACTGGGGGGCATATTCACTAATGATTGGCCTGTGGACCCCCTAGTCAAATCACATTCCTAGCATTCTCCTGTCCCCTCAATTGGCTTTTACTAATGGTTCTGGTCCAATCACGGCTTTTAAAGCCCATTTCCTGTCCCATTGCATTTTGGTCGTTTCTGGTTGCCGAATTCCGAACTTTTTCAGCAAAAAGTTTGGAATTCGCCTGAACCTCGAACAGCCAATGTTCGGGTCGAACCGATGGTCGACCCGAACAGTTCGATCATCCCTATTGGACAGCCAGATGTCATCTAATCAAACGTTGTCAAACACTCATCTGATACGGTGGATTCTTTCAATCAGTAGTTGGTCATCTTCACCTCTCCCTAAGACAGAGTTGAGGGTTTTTTGAATCTTTTCTCCTAGATTTTCTTCTTGTAGTGTATCAGTTAGTCCCCGGATTCTCAGACTTTTTCGTCTGTTTCTATTCTCTTGATCTTCTAGCTTATATGCTAGACCTCTGAAATTTTTCTTGACTTCCTTTATTTCTTTTCTCAATCCATTTATTATATTTGTTTAATTATCTTGATTTTTCTCTAGCTCTTCTACTCGTCCTAGAGCATGTCCTAAATCTGTATGGATTTTAACCAGCTCAATTTTCAGTGATGTTTCTAAATCCGCAAACATGGCTTGCATATCGCCTTTTGTAGGTGCTTGTTCTTGTATATCTCCTTGTTCTTCCTCTAATTCATGTTCAATCCTTAGGCTCAGTTCAGGATTTGCTATATTTGTGAGTGATTTATTGAGTTCAGTTCTTTCGTTTTTCTCCTTTGTCTCACCTTGTTTCTTTTTGATCCTGACTGTTTTTCCTGAAAAGTTTTTTCTATAGAGTTTTCAGGAGTCATATATTTCCTGATTGTGCTAGGACTTGAACTCACCCTTGGTGATTTGGCCATGGCCCCTCCTCTTGCTGTTTTACCCCTCATTATTTTAAGAAGAGGGAGAAAAAAAAAGGAAAAGAGGGCGGTGTTTTGGTACTGGTTAATTATGCGGTTTATCTATGATTCCGAAGACTTGCATTAAGAGTTTATAAGAGTTTATAAACCGTGGTTTCCGATAAACGATTTTGGCTTTTGGCTTTAGGGTCTGACTCATTAAAGATTAATTATCATCTAATCGATATGACGTATGAAATATGTATTCTTTATAAATAGTGAAGACGTCAATACTTCTCAAGTGAGCTTATATATTCAGTTTTATGACATGCAAGATATTATGTGGTTGATTAGGGTTATGATTTTCTTACTTAATAAAGTTTTCCTTTTGCTGCAAACAAACAAGATATAAAGTCCTTTCTGAACTTTTATAGTCCTTGTAACTCCTTATAGGTCCTCTGAGTGCATAAGTCTTTATATCAGGTTGATATGTAAGCTGCTATTGCTTATGAGGAGTGATATGTGATTTTTGGGATTTCCGCCTTTTTTCTCTCCTACTTTACCTCTCGTTGACCTCTCTCCACCTCACCTTCTCTTCAAAAGGTTTGTATGGTTCCAGCTAATTACTTAGTAAAAAGTGATTTATTGCTCTATGCAGTCCCAAGAAAAAAAAGACGCTCTTATTCACACAGATGCTCCTTTTGTAGATATTTGAACATGTATATGGGTCCTTTCCTGTTACACCAGCTAAGCTTACATTTCTAACACAGTTCATTTTGATACATATTTGCCCTTAGTGGTGAGTTCCATGTATAGACAATAGAGAGAGACAATAGAAATTAGGATTTTGCTCTTGTGACTCACGGTTTGTAGCGGTGTGTCCCTTTTCTCAGTTTCTTTCTTTATTCATCTGCAAATGTTTTATTCTCATGTCCTCCTCAACTTTCAGTTTCCAGGCTTCAGGCTTCAGTAATGAGGCTCTTCAATGGTTGGGATAGATGGGATGGATGGATGGAGTGAGTGATGGATGGGATGGATGGGGTGGTAAGGAGCCTTTCTCTCCCACTCTGCGGCCCTGCGCAGATTCAGCTTTTCACATGGCTCCTGCAGCTCTTGTAGCTCTCTCCTAGGGGCCCTGCCTCCATCTTCCCGTCTCCAGCGGCGGGGTAGCGTCTGTGTCAGTGCGGCGGTGGCAGCACAGCAACGAGGTGGAGAGAAGAGGCGCCCCTGGACACCAGACACCGAAGCGGAACAGCGGACGGCTGAAAACCGGCGGTTGGCGTCTGTGTCGGCTCGGCAGTGGTAGCGTGGTGTCGTGGTGGGGAGGAGAGGGGAGAGGTGCTTCCCAATGGCGGGCAGAACTGGAGGTGAGCAGCGGACGGCCATCGGTAGGTGGTGAGCGGGGTTAAGCGGAGGGAAGGCAGAGAAAGTTACCGCTTACATGCTGCCCTCAGTGCTCGGGTCCTCTCGGAAATCTCGGGCAGGTCTCGTGCATCGGTCGACCGCCTCGGGAGCGGGTCAGGAGCAGAGAACATTTCACTTCCTCATAGTGAAAATGGGACAGGGAATCTCCCCATTGCCAAAAAGGAAAGGGAAATTTAAAGGAAGCTCGGTTTTCCAACCCCGTCAGAATGTCTCTAGAAAAGTTTCAGTCGATCCTGCTACCCCGCTGGCGGATTGGAGCAGGACCGACTAGAAAGGTTGAAAATGGAAGACGAACAACTAAAAATGGTAACTTATAATGTAAGGGGATTAAATTCTCCTATTAAAAGATATAAAATCCTGGAAGAATTAAGAAGAGAAGCAGCAAATATAGTTTTCTTATAGGAAACACACATCTCTCTCCACTCAAATGTAAAATTATATTCTAAATATTTCCCAACATGGTACTATGGAGATACACCAGTTGACCGTGCGAGGGGGGTAGCAATAGGAATAGCTAAAAATTTAGAATTCTCCCTAGAAGAAACTAAAGCCGACCCATCAGGTCGATATATTTTCCTCAAAGAACAAATAAGGTGGATGGATTTAACGTTTGCTAATATCTACAATCCAAACAAGAATCCGAGTGAGTATCTGGGGAGGATTTTATATGACATAGAAATCTTTAAAAAAGGCTATCTAGTAATGGCGGGAGACATGAATTTTTGTATGGATCCAAGTCTTGATAGTACAACGAGTGTAAGGACGGTGGGAGAGCAAAAACTTAGAAAAATTAAGAAAAAATTACATCAGATTCAATTAGTAGATGCATGGAGGATTCAACATCCAAAAAAAAAAGAGATTACACCTATTACTCCTCAGTTCACTCGATGTACTCAAGACTGGACTACTTCTTTATAGATCATCAATTATTGGAGTCTATGGTGGGTACAGAGATAGGTATGATTACCTTATCAGACCATGCTCCTCTGACTTTAATAATAAAAACCCCAGCCTATCAAAAAAATACAGGAACATGGAGGTTAAATGAAGATATATATCCAAGATGAAGAAGTAGGAAATAGAATAGAAAAGGAATTAGAATTATATTTCCAAGAGAATGAAACCCCGGAAATATCATCTGCGAAAATTTGGGAGGCACATAAGGCCTACGTATATCAGAGGAATATTAATATCTATAGCCTCAAAAAAAAAAGAAGGAGAGGACCAATCAAATTAACAAACTAACAATGGAAATATATGAAATAGAACAAAAGCATAAAAAGGACCGAACAAAAGAAACTGAAAAAGATCTCATATTTAAAAGAGATAAATTAAAAGACGTATTAGATGAAGAAACTAGATGCCATTTTAATAAATTAGCAAAACATAGATTTAAATTCGGGAATAATCCCTAGCTAGATTATTAATGAAGAAAAAATCAAAAGCTATATAGAAAAAGTTAAAAATAGCAGAAACGAAACAACTAACTCAACCACAGAAATAGCTAAAGCCTTCCATACTTTTTACAATGCTCTATATAATGTTCGAAAAGAAGAAACCCAACAAACAAGGCAGGAAAGAATAACAAACATTCAAAGATATATTAAGGAAGCAAACCTACCCAAAATACCAGAAGATAAATTAGAACTTCTAGATGCCCCAATTGCCGAAAATGAGATAAGAGATGTGGTAAAACTATTCAAAATGGAAAAAGTCCGGGACTAGACGGATACACAATAAAGTATTATAAAAGATTTAAAGAAATATTAATACCAAAAATGCAAATATACATGAATAAAGTTGGGAAGGAAGAACTAAGGGAGGAATCTCTGATGGCCCATATCACGGTAATACCGAAAGAAGGGAAAGATCTAACCCTATGTTCCAGTTATAGACCAATCGCTTTGTTAAATGTAGATACGAAAATATTTGCAAAAATTCTGGCAATAAGACTAAAAGGCCTACTGGAACTATGGATTCATCCAGATCAAACCGGATTTGTGCCAGGCAGAGAAGGGAAGGATAATATAATCCGAACCCTGCTACTCCTACAAAAAACTAAAAATCATGAAGTCGCCTCCCTCCTATTGTCGATTGATGCAGAGAAGGCCTTCGATAGGGTGGACTGGGACTTCATGAAGGAGACAATAATAAAAAAAATTTAGGGATCGGACTAAAAATGAGGCAATGGATAGAGGCACTATATAAAAAACCAAGAGGAAAAATTAAAATAAATGGATGCTTGTCAGAGGGCTTCGAGATGGGCAATGGGATGAGACAGGGGTGTCCCCTGTCTCCCCTACTGTTCATATTAACCTTAGAACCTCTACTAGCAAAAATTAGACAAAACAAAGATATAAATGGAGTGAAGGTGAATCAGGACGAACATAAAGCAGCAGCATACGCGGATGATTTATTATTTTACATTACGAACCCTAGGATTACACTTCCAAACATCCAAAAATAATTAAAAGAGTATGGAAAACTATCAAACTTCAAAATAAACCCAATAAAATCAGAAATTCTTAACATCAGTTTAAACACTCAAGAAGAACAGATATTAAAAACATACTTTCCATATACTTGGGCAAAAGCTAAACTAAAATATTTAGGGATATATATAACATCACAAACTGGAAAACTCTACCAAGCTAATTTTATACCCTTATTAAATGAAATAAAAACAGATATAAGAAGGAGATCAAATAATCAAATCTCATGGGTCGGAAGAATAAACGTTGTTATTTATGTTACCTAAGATTTTGTATTAATTCTCTTTATTACCAATAAACATTTCCTCAACCTTTTTTAGGGTAATAAAAACCTTACTAACAAAATATATATGGCAGCGGAAAAAACCCAGAGTGCAATATAAGATTCTCACAAGAGGTAAAACACAAGGTGGATTAGCAACCCCAGATATAGAAAGGTACTATAAGGTGGTAATTATCACGCGAATGATTGACTGGACAAAAGAAGCAATGGGGAAAAGATGGGTGGAGATAGAATGTGCACAAAATAATACTCACTTACACAAAACAATATGGATACCACCAAAATATAGGGAATCACAAGGAGCACATGAATTAACAAAGGTAGTCTATAAAATATGGGATAGGATTAACAAACAATTGAAATGGGAATATAATTCACCAATGATATCACTAAATGGCACAAAATACTTCCCACCAGGGAATGAGGAAAAATTTGGAAATGGATTGGAAACACTCAATTAAAGGACATACTTCACAAAGGTCATATTAAGACACTTCAAAATTTAAAACAAAATGATAAAAATATGAAATTAGATGAATGAAAATATCTCCAACTGAGCCATTTTGTAAAATCATTACCACAACCGATTAGATCGGAAAAAACTCTTAATACTATTGAGAAATTATGTTATACCTCCACTCAAAGACATGGAGTATCACAAATATATAGAATGCTGACAGAATGGCACTGTTTGGAGAACCTTCCGTTCATGGTAAAATGGGAGAAAGAAATAGGGGCACAACTGTCAAAACAGGAATCGGATGTAGTACTGAAGGCGGTGGGATCCGTAGCCATTAGTACAATAGAATTAAATTATAAGTGTTTGTTAAGATGGTATATTACACCAGAATTAATAAACAAATACCAACCGGACAAAACAGATATATGTTGGCGGGAATGCGGAAATACCGGAACAATGTACCATATGTTCTGGGACTGCCCAAAAATCAGAGAATTTTGGACAAAGGTCTGACAAATTACCTGTGAAATTATGGATACGACGATTCCAAACGACCCATGGATATGCCTATTTCAAAAAACAACAATGCCACTAAAAAAATATAAAACAATCTTGGTCCCAACCTTATTAAATGCAGCAAAGGGAATAATACCAAAAATGTGGAGAGAGGTGGAAAGTCCAAAGTTAAAGGAATGGTGTAACAGGATAAATAATATCTTTAATATGGAATATATCGGTAACTCTCAAGAGGAGACTCCAATAAATATGAAGGAAAAATGGGGAAAATGGATAGACTTTAAAAAATCAATTAAGTACATTTAAATTAATGCTTAAACATTACTGTAGCGGGGGAAAACAGGAGGAAGAAGGCTATTTGGGTAGAGAAGGGGAGGGAGTATTGGGGGGGGGGGGGGGTAGGGGGAAGCAAGGGGGATAAAGTATTATAAGATTGCAGTGTATTGAATATTTTCTATTCCTTTCCAAGTTTATGTTTCCTTTGCGATTCCTTTTTGGAATCTTTGTGAGATACATGTAAATTTTATATGCAAATAAAATAAAAATTTTAAATGAAAAGAAAAAAAAAAAAAAACACTCATCTACATGTAAAGGTGTAGATTGAATATCACAAATGGCTGCTACACCAATAGCATTTAGGGTATAATAATTCTAGCCACACAGCGTATAGACTGTGCCCCAATGCCTCACCGAGAGGCCTGCTAACCATTGCTAACTTCTACTTCTGCTGTTTAGCTCTCTGTCATGCTGCTGTAATACATACTTTCTGAGCCATTGATCCTAAAAAAATATGTAGTCCAGGATTTCCGCATTCAGACTCTTTACCTCTGTCATGCTGCTGTAATAGGTACTTTCTGAGCCATTGATCCAGAATACATATGCAGTCCAAGATGTCTGCATTCAGATTTATTTTGTTCATACATGTTTCAGAAAGCAGTGAATCTAAAAGCATCGAACTTGAGCTGACATTTTTGGGGTGCTGTTCACATTGGTATTTCAGGTAGGGGAGTAGAACAAGATGGCAATGTCCATTTGGGAGGAGCTCCAAAACAGTACAAGCCCCTTTATAGCAAAGAGGAGAAAGACTAGAGAGGTTAAAAAAAAGTAGTTCCATTACTCATTTCCTTTTTCCATAATATGCAATCTTGAGGTCCTGTCTTTCCAACATTGTAAATAAAATGCTTCTTGATAATTTGTCCAGACTAATGTGATTCTGCTTTTGCCAGTAATCAGTAAACACCCTGCAGCCTTGAATGTCACACAGTTTGTAAAAACAAAAAAAAACAGGTAAATGTGACTTTACTGCTTCTTCATAAAAAATAAATAAATAAAGATAAAGTATATGTGTAAAAATCATTTTAATCAGCTCTCCTGCTCTACATATCTGTTAAGGTCAGTGCTTCAACTGTTATTGAAGACAGTGGGTCAGCAGTGCAATGGCAGCAGCCATACTTTACTTTACATTAGATTAGATTATTTTTCAATATAAATATTGGTGTACAAAGTATTTTAGCAAAATGAATGGCACCCAATGTACCTCCAAAACAAGCATGGCGTCCTGTGCACTGCATTTTGAATGGGCTTTTTAACACACGACAATGCACAACAGTGCATAAGGAGTTGCATTCTATTGCAGACAGTTAATAATTATAATAAGGGTTAACTAAAAATGTAAGTAAAAAATTTGTGATGCCTACATTTTGTGAGCAATCATTATGTAGCAGGTTTTCTAGGCCTGTGGCCTGATGTGGGTCTGCCATCGGTACCGGTTACCCCTCCAGCTCTTATGAGCTGCGACCCTGGGTGTGAGCACTGAGACATTGACAACTCCAGCATCTTTGTTTTGTTGTTTTATTGTATTTAAGGGGATGGGAGAAGGGAAGGAGTGGGATACTCCTTTAGGCTCAACCAAATACAATTGTGGGACTTTCCTGGCAAAAATGCCTGTTAGCGCTGTCTTGACACCAGCCGACGCTAGCCAACGCTTCCTGACGCTTGAACACTGTATATTACTGAAAACTGTGCTGGATCCTCGACTTTAGTTCAGAAGATCCAGGACTGTAGAACTGCTTGACTTGTAACACTGCTATAGCTCAAAGTCACTGAATGGCCCCCTCCAGCACTGCACTGGCTGAGAAAGCTCCTTGTAAGTTCCTGTACTACTGCAACTCTCAACTGGCACACTTCACACTGTGCACTGACAGTTCAGGGCCCAAACCACAGGTGCCCACTTTACACTTTAAGCTCTTCAGGATCCACTGACTATGTACCCCCTCTGTCACTTCAGGGTCCTCAACCTAGTTACCCCCTTTCACCACTAGCTGGCACTGGATCCCCGAACCTCTTCCGGAGTGGTCTCTAACACTTCAGGCAGACCCCCAGGGGCAATCCTCAGTATTCACGACCTGTGTAGGCTTTCCTGGGACTGGACCCCTCTGACTCTCTGCAGGTTCTCGGCACACTGGATCCCCTCAGCTTAGCTCAGCACTCTCTGGATCTGTAGGCGACACCCCGAGATCCTCCTCCTCAGACAGGAGGAGAGACAGTCGTTCTCTCCCTCCTGGGAGTCTGCTCCCGCCAAAGACATTGTGTCATGTGCCACCCCCAAACTTATACCCACTCCCAGAATCCTTTGCAGCACAATCTGCCTTCTGGGGTAGTTACAAGCCTGGATGTGTCCCCTGATTGGGTTTCCTCCACCGCCCTTTGAAAAGCCTCTCACAGGAGCCAGTGGGGAGACTCCCCCTTCAGCAGGCATACCTGGAAACCATGACACCCTGACTAATAAATCACAGCCCTGCTGTTAGGCAGACAAGGCCCAATATACCTTTACCTAGCACCTACCTGTAGGGTGCTACAATTACATAAGACAGGACTTCTGTACCCTAATAAACTCCAATATAGTACAAATCTTATTTTTTTTAATCATCCATTGAAAGACGCATGATTATAGAAGAGTCTATGAGGGGTGGGCAATGTGATTAGAAAAAACAACAATGAACAATTTAGCAAATATGGAAAAGAGCATTGTCAAAGGGAGGTATGTACAATAAACATGTAGTTAGATCAGGACTGACAAAATCCAAGAAGAAACTGGTAATTAAAGAGCTTCTACCAACAATGCAGACAACATCATAATGCAAAAACAGGTGGAACAATACTATTCAAACAGGAAAGTAGCTTAGACCAGCAGATAAGTTGGTCACCAAAAGAGAATTATTGGTGTGAAGGCCCAATCCAAAAATACTAAACATTTGACTTTAGGTAAAGAAAGCTAAGATTACCACATCATGCAAACCCCAGAGTCTCTGTCCATAGACCAATGTCAAGGAGAGAACCACTTGGATGCTTGAGAAACCTCATAAAAAACAAACATTACCATTGGTAAAAGGCAGCCCTAGTCTTTTCTGTCATTTGGTAAAAAAACATTTTGATATGGATATCAAGGTCTGTGGATGGCTTGGTCAAACAGATTCAAAAAGACCTTTAAATGCACAGCTGCCTAAAGTAGAACTATACTAGAAGAACTAATTTGTTTTATTTAATTTTGGATATAGCAAGGGAGGGTCCCATTGCGGAGATTTCCCTTCACTTCCTGTTCAAGCAGGAAGTCAGAAGAAATCCCTGTAAATCAAGGAAATTCCTTGGGGGCCCCAGGTCACCAAAACTAGCATCCCCATTGGACAATTACCCCTCTATTACGTTTCTGGGGACATCCCAAAATTTGGGTATTTTCTTTTACTTTCACTTTCAATGATAATGGTAAAGACAACAAATAGAGAGGGTGAATCTCCTTAACAGGGGCACAGACAGCAATAAAAACTGACAGGTGTTCCAATTCCTCTCCAAAACTTAAAAAAAAAAAAAAGTTTTGCTTTTAGTTATACTTTAATTTGTAAAAATGTGCACATCTGCCATTACTTTTGATGTAAATGGAGTGCACTGGTCAGTAAGGATCACCTTGGTTAAACCTGTCTGGGATAACATTTGAAATATCTGACAGGCTATAGTTTTGATCAAGGTATTCACTATTCACTCAGAAAAGACTTTGATCATCGGTAGGATTACAAAGGAATTACGTAAGTGAGATGCTTGTGCAGGTAACTGGCATGTGGAATGACATCTCTGCCTCTGTTTTTTCAGCCCCAAGACGTTTCTCACAACATCATTATGGTCTAAGTCAAGCAGCATCCTTTTGTATGGCTGTAGTACCAGTAATTCTTTAACAATTTCTTCCTGAACCTTAGAGATACAGAAGGCCCCATTAAGAACAAAATGGGGCCACCTGTTATTTGTTTCCAGTTCCTGGGTCACCTCATTGATGATAACCACCTTGCTATTGGGCAATGCCGAATGGAAACTTGGGCACGTGTAGCCAGGATGGACATCCTTGAACAGGACCTCTTCAATATACTAACCTCCCCCCAAGCATAACCTGCAATGGAGAAATTCCCTTTTCTTGTGGCTAGTTGAGCATTAATAGGGGTATCTGCATTAGACATGTCAGCAGTAGTAATTTAATAACATTATCTGCTTTTTGGGGAGTCAGCTTGACCTCCTGCTTTTTCCCTGAACTTTCCCAGGGGAAATCTTAATTTACAAATATGGAATGTGCCAGGTAATTTACCAGACCAACCTCAGGTTTCACATATCTAAATGAGGTAGTAATCTGCACCAGTTCTGGTGGGTAAGACTTGGTATCATCATGAATGCATATGACCCAGAGAGTCCTGGTCACAAGACTGATCTTCGTAACTACTATTTTGTCCTGTACAAAAGTCCCCACACTCCCCAAATGTACGAGAACTTTGGTTGGGGTCTGATTTATGCACATCATGCACACAAAAGTACGATGAATGTAATACATGACAGAATGATGTATGCAATACATGCTTCTTGGGCAATCAATAACAGATTACAGAGAGCCACAATGTGCATGGCCTCCTCTTGCCAGGGGCATTGTGCTCTGTTATGTCGCTTGCTTTTTTTTTGTAACTTGTTAATTTTATTTGCCCCCAGTCTTGACATTGCCAGTATTGATTGATATTCACCCATTGCAGCACAGGTACTGGTCTGTTTCTGAAGGTAGGCTAAAGTCACTGTTTCTCTGTATTTTCTCATGGTGGTTCCAGGGTTTCATGGTCCCATTTTTAAAAGCGAAGAAGATTTTCCTCTGCATGTAACAAATTATTCTTTGAGCATTGGAGCAGCTCTTCAGTTACCATGTACCTCTCAACCATCTCAACCTACTAATCTGTGGTTTTCAGGTCCCGATGACAAACACTTTGTTGCAGATCGACCAAGAGGAACTAGAGGTACTGGTTTAGCACAACCCTCTTTACCATATAAGGACCCATTAAAGATTTTGGTTGCAACCATTTAGTTACTAGCTGTAATAAAACATACATCTGTGTTTGTGGAGGCTGATTAGTTCTGTAGCTCCAGTGGTGCACTCTTTGCACTCTAACTGCTGTAGTAACCCCTAGGTGGGTTGTGAATTCAAATTTCAAGCGGTCATAGACCGTAGCATCATTCAACTGTGGTCATATTATGCTTTTCGAGGGTTCCCTGACAATAAGTGAGCAATTAAACCTGCCTATTTATCTTGGGCCACCATTCACATTCTGCAATCCTTTCAAAAGTAGTGAGGAGTTCCTCACAAGTGTTACTGTTTTAAAATGTAATGCTGTGGTCTCCCACATGACAGATAGCTGGTCTCCTGTATGTCTTTGTTGCGCTTCCAAATTCTGCTGAACAGCCGCAGTGGCCAAGTACTGATCAGAACTTCTTTGTTGCTGTGGAACATTAGCCACCACCATTTTTTTTAGGATTTCTTTTTCCTAAATCCAAAACAAACAAAAAAGGGCAGGACCAGTCATTTAAGGCCCCTTTCACACAACGTCAGTTGTCATCCGTTTTTCGTCAGTTGTTATCCGTTTTTCGTCAGTTGTTATCCGTCTTTCATCCGTTGTCATCCGTTTTTACATAGAGATGCATTGATGTCCGTTTTTCATCCGTCAACGGATGGATGAAAAACGGACAAACGGACAGCGTGTGTGAAAGGGGCCTTAATGTTGATCTCTTTTCTTTTTATGCCTGCTCAACCTTCCAGCACCAGTTGTGATATTAAGGGGGTTAGTAGGGATGTAGAACACAAAAAATGTTTGTCACAGAACATAGCATTTTTTTTTGTGATTTTAGCAGGCTTGTCTTTAGCCATGTGAAATAATCAAAAATAATGCTCATGAAACAACTCAATAAAGTCCTAAAAAAGGGATACTGGCTATGTCCATACAGCAAACAAAAGTCCAAAACCATAGCAGTAGCAAAAGCCATCTCACCCAGCCATGTGGGGAATGAACTTCCACCTCTTCCTATTTCTTTTTCACCTCCTTCCCTGTTCATTACTACTGCATTGGCTCTTATGATCACATCACTGGAGGGAAGGTTAGTATAGTTCCCCTTTAAAACTCCCAACAGATAAGTTATCTGCAAAGAAAATATTTACCTCTCCCACTGCCCACATCACAGTATGCTGCTCCGATAATAAAGACTGTCCCACAAAGTCTGTCCAGAAACCAACAATTCTGGGTGAGTCAATCCCCTGTGTCTTTCTCAGCATTCAGTGATTTCTCCTGCCGACCCATATTTCACTACGAGATCCCATTTTCTAATTGTATTGATGTTTTCCTATAATCACATGCTACAGTCTAATAATACATTATATTATTGTGCAGCATGAAAGTACCATTTGATAGAGACTAAACTTATATACATCTAATGCTTGTACAAGATGGAATGTGTCTGCACCTTGTAAAATACAGGTATTTGATCTTAGAAAGATGGTGATCCTCTCCTACAGTTGGGTGGATGTTGTAAACTGGAATGTTTTTAACACTTCTTCTTGTATAGCTAATAAAAGTATTTGGTTTTCCAGTCTCTGCTTAATAATATTTACAAGGACTAATCAACCATTAAAGTGTTTTTCAATCAAGCATTGCTTATTACTGACTCCCTTTTTCTAGCTTGAGCTGTGTTAATGGAATTTATGATGGCCTGCTCTGTGTGGCTCAGGGCTGACTGTTCAGTTTAGGAACTTGATTGCTAAATATGAATTATGAGTATGGCACACCTTCCCCCAGACATCATTATCACTACAATTATATTTTAAACTTTTTTTAAGTTGGGACGGAAGGATTTTAAGTGAGGAATGTTCCACTATTGAATAAGTGGACCTTGCACTTGGTATCTAATACTTTTTTTTTTTTTTTTGAAAGATGGGTTAGAGGTTAGTACCCCTGTCTGGTTTCAATTGCGCCTGTCTGAGGGGATTTACCTTCTGTTTTCGTACAGAGGATTGAAAATTAAGGAAAATCTAATTCTGATTTGTCACCAGATCAGCAACTTTTTCAGTGGGGACACTTGTTCTTGTGACAAGTATTTAAGCCCTCATTCACATTGGAGCAACTTGTCATGCAATTTGATGGGTCAAATTGCATGACAAGTCGTACCCTATTGCCATCAATCGTACAGTTCAAATCGGTGTGACATTGACTTTTTCGGTGCCACACCCATTGGAAAAAGTAGTTCCTGCACTACTTTTTGCAATTTCAGGTGCGACCTGCATAGGCATCTGCACAGATGTGTTCCAAGTCACACCCAAAGTCAAACTGACATGCAATTTCAGATGAAGTCGCACGATTTCAAAGCTGCAGTCAATGTGAACTAGGGCTAAGAGGAGATATTTCCTCACTTTTGAGATATATCCCCACACTTTCTGTAACATTTACAGGGTAGGAAATAAAGGGAAATTATTTCAATAGCACACAAATGTGAGGTTTAACCTTTCTCTGCTCCAAAAATGAGAAAAATGTGGCTTTAGATGCCTTTTTAATCATTACAATTTGACATAATTGCATTATCAGGTTTCTTTTATGGTCAAAAGTGGCCATTTGTATCAGAGCAATGTGTTGCAGTTCATTTTGAAAACACGCAGTGTGCTGCAGCTTTCAGTAAATTGACATGCAGTTTCCTATTCAAGCCTTTTGAATGGCGACAATACATCTGAAACTTGTGACAACATACACCAGATATTACATGTGTTTTTATGCATTCCAGTATGAACAAGTTCTCCTCATCCTTTTTTGTATTGGCCTGTTCATAAAAGTCAGACATTTATGTTTTTTATTGCTTTCATTTCTTCAGTTGATTTATCTGAGAGTGGCATGTAATTTTCATTTTGCCTGACAACCTAATAGAGAGCACCCTCTGGTGGTGAATAACAAATAGGCAATAAATGTAGGAATAGAGGACTGCAGGGTTTTAGTATAAACAATATTCCTCTGCATTATAGAATCAGGGTGCTCTTGTACATATAATCATATGTAGACAAGTGTATGGATTTTAAATAAACATATACATGTATTCTACACAACATAAGATTCCTATACATACTTAAACATTGTTCAGTTAAACTAAAATATCTTTTCTAAAATGAATCTAAATGACGCAGTTATGCTTAAGTTGTATAAAAGACAGAGAGTTTTCGGGCCTCTTCGTTGACCAGCGTGGGATGATGTCATGCCTGCGCGGAAGCTAGTCATCCAGGTACACAGGATCGGGATGGCCGCTGTAAGCTAAGCTGCGCATGCTGGCCAGGTGGGACAAGCATTGTTCTGAGAGGACATGTCAGTATGTCCTCCAAGAACTGTGCCCCTGGGGGCACAGTGGTGCAATGCTGTGACTGCTGTGTCCACCAGATACAGCTTATCACTTATCCAAGGTACCATGTGATAGCTGTGGCCAATCACAGCTATCACAGTAGTTCTCAAACGTTGCATGAATGCAGCAGAGAACTGTGAGAAACATTGTGACAGCAATCAGTGTAAAAAAAAAATATTAATAGCCTCCCTATGTAAGGGCAGTGTCAACTATGGTAACACTGCACTGTTCTGGTTAGAGGATAAAAAGAAAAGATGTAAAAAAAAAAAAAAATAACTATTGTACAAAAATTATTTATAAAATACATCTTTTTTTTTACATATTTTCACCAGAACAAGTGCAGTGTCACTATGGTGACATTGTACCACTATGGTAGTGATCATGTAAAATAGCTAGCTGCTCCTTATATCACTGTGTGTCAGTGCTGTCAGCCATTATTTCTGATCACTGCAAAAGCAGTACAATGTCACCAGACCAGGGCTGTTAGTCAGTGACCCCAATCACCGCCACTCACTCACAATATCCCCAATCACCGCCACACCACTCGCAGTCTCCCTAATCATTTCCACACCAGTTCCTGATCACTGCCACACGAGCCATACAGCCATTTTTTCCCTGACCACCGACACACCAGTTGCAATGTCCCTAAACACTGCCACACCATCACAGTGTCCCTGATTACGGGCATTTACTTAGTGGGCCAGGGTCACATGTCCTGGCAGGAGTGGCCTATTGGTAAACGGGTCGCATGGAAGGAGGTGGGCAGAGACCGTGGTCTGTACAGGGCTGATGCGGGCTGTGGCCACTGCTCATCTCCCAGTGTGCGGCCATGTCTGTGACTCCTCTTCCGCCCAGCCCGTGGTGTCGCTGTGCGGCTGTGAGTCTAATCTTGCCCCCTTCACATCACTTTTCCCCCCTCCCCCCCACACACACACACAGTGGTGTCCTCTGCACCCCTTTCCCCTATAGCAGTAACCAATGCTCTTCCCTTTCCCTCCCATAGCAGTGTCCTACCTCACAGCCGAGAGCAGAAGGCAGCACAGTTCAGAGGCTGGGAGCAGGGGCCAGCAGAGTGACTTTCCATATTATCAAGCTGGTAAATGGTTGTTTAGCTGGTGATTGGTTGCTTAGGACCGCCCTGTGTCCTAGCAATCAATCACCTGCGGTTTACCTTCAAAAGTTAATTTGGGCAAGTCCTTTGCCTGCCCACTATCCTGAGCTAAGCTGCCTTTTGCTCTCCGCTGTTCACTGATGACAGTGGCGGAGGCTTACTGGAGCGGGACCCATAGTAGGGCCGACCCTAAAGGGCAGACTGAGTAAATGATCTTGGTGGACCTTATCCGGCCCATGGGCCCTAGTTTGAGGACCCCCGTCTAATGGTATGATGGGTGTTATTCGGGGGGTACAATCCCATGAACAGTGTCCTCTACAGTTCAGAACAGTTCACATTAAGCCCCCCAACCCCCTGATCCCTGCATTCTGAGCCTAACGCACTCCTGATTCCTGCGTTCTGAGCCTAACACACTCCTGATTCCAGCATTCTGAGCATAACTCACTCCTGATCCCTGCATTCTGAGCCTAACACACTCCTGATTCCTGCATTCTGAGCTTAATGCACTCCTGATTCCTGCAATCTGAGCCTAACTCACTCCTGATCCCTTCATTCTGAGCCTAACGCACTCCTGATCCCTGCATTCTTAGCCTAACACACTCCCGAACCTTGCATTCTGAACGTAATGCACTCCTGAACCCTGCATTCTGAGCGTAACGCACTCCTGAGCCCTGGATTTTGAGCATAAGACACTCCTGAACCCTGCATTCTGGGTGCAACGCACTCCTGATCCAAAAATTCTGAGTAAAACGCACTCCTGATCCCTACATACTGAGTGCAACATACTCCTGATCCCTGTGTTCTGATCGCAGTGCGCGTCTGAACCCTGAATTTTGAGCGCAACACGATAATGAACCCTGCATTCTGTGCATAATAAGAAATGTGCAGTGTGCATAGGAATTTGCTCATATTTTTTTCAAAATATTATCCGGCCCCCCAACAGTCTGAGGGACAGTGAAATGGCCCCCTGTTTAAAAAGTTGGAAGAACATACCAAAATAATAAATACGTGACAAGGATTGTGGGAAAGTTTAGGCCCTGGCCCCTTTATCGAATTTAAATCAATTTTATTTATGCAATAGGCTTTCAACTTTATTACCAAACAGAACTAATGTTAACCATTAACACACCAACATGCTTAGTCACTAGACTCGAGCAGGAATATCTTACACCAACCAAATAACAGTTTACCAACCAGTGTTGGTAGTAACTGCGTTTAAGTAAACGGCGTTACGTAACGCAGTTACTTTTCAGGGTATTACTCGTCCTCTCCCTGTAACGCCGTTGCCGCTACTTTAGGCTGCGTTACCACAATTACATCTACCGCCACTAGATGGCAGTAGATGTAATTGTATTCCCCCTCTCCTATATGACCGCTGTCCGCGGTACTGGAGAAAGAAGAGGAGGAGACTCAGTCGAGTGAGTCACGCGGCACCAGGAGTCGGACAGGGACAGCAGCAGCACAGCTCTTCAGGAGAGGGCATAGAGTCCGGGCGGCGAGTCGGTGATCCGACCCAGCCATTGCCGCCCAGTGCGCCCACAGTGCCAGACAGTGCCACCCACACTAGTACTTCACTGTTGTGACTTACTTTTGCCAGACTGGCAAAATATATATAAAACAAGGCAGTTACTTTACTTACAAAACGATATAGTCCAGGTCCAGGAGACTCTACCACCACCACAGGGCAGTGCACTGGGCAGCAGGAAGTCCACCACCACCAGTCCACCAACGGTCCAACGCACACAGCCAGCCCAGAAGAGGAGAGAGGCACAGACAGGCAGGCCTGAGGCCTGCAGGAGGACGGAGCCAGAGGGACCCAGAGGCCACACCACCACCAGCGAGCCCAGCACAGCAGGTACCAAAAAAAAAAACTCACAGTCAGTCACAGACAGTCAGGAGTCAGGACTCAGACCCCCACCAGCCACCACCCACCAGCCACCACACCACCACCAGTGTGCCACAGCACCACCAGCAGCGTGCCACACCACCACCACCAGTGTGCCACACCACCACCACCAGTGTTCCACACCACCACCCCACCACCAGTGTTCCACACCGCCAGCACCAGTGTTCCACACCGCCACCACCAGTGTGCCACACCGCCACCACCAGTGTTCCACACCGCCACCACCAGTGTTCCACACCGCCACCACCAGTGTGCCATACCTTCACCACCAGTGTGCCACACCACCACCAGTGTGCCACACCACCACCACCAGTGTGCCACACCGCCACCAGTGTGCCACACCACCAGCGTGCCACACCACCACCACCAGTGTGCCACACCACCACCAGTGTGCTACACCGCCACCACCAGTGTGCCACACCGCCACCACCAGTGTTCCACACCGCCACCACCAGTGTGCCATACCTTCACCACCAGTGTGCCACACCACCACCAGTGTGCCACACCACCACCACCACCAGTGTGCCACACCGCCACCACCAGTGTGCCACACCACCAGCGTGCCACACCACCACCACCAGTGTGCCACACCACCACCAGTGTGCTACACCGCCACCACCAGTGTGCCACACCGCCACCACCAGTGTTCCACACCGCCACCACCAGTGTTCCACACCGCCACCACCAGTGTGCCACACCGCCACCACCACCAGTGTGCCACACCGCCACCACCACCACCAGTGTGCCACACCGCCACCACCAGTGTTTCACACTGCCACCACCAGTGTGCTACACCGCCACCACCACCAGTGTGCCACACTGCCACCACCAGTGTGCCACACTGCCACCACTCGTGTGCCACACCACCAAGAGCCAGCCACTCCAGGCAGCAGGTACCAAAAAACAAAATAAAATACAGTTACTCACAGTCAGGAGGACTCAGGACTCAGACCCCCACAGTGTGCCACACCGCCACAACTATTAAAGATCTCATAGAACGTAATTGCATTATAGAATAGTAAAAAAAGTTGCAGTTACTTTGCTGAGTAACTAATTACTTTTTCAATGTGGTAACTGACCAACACTGCTGTCCACCCACAAAGAGGACAACATTATCCAAAAATCAGGTTACCAACCTGGGCCCACCCCACCAAACCTTAACAATCATTGAAACAATCCACAATCTGAGAAAATGTACCATATCTTTCCTAACCAAATCAAAAAAATTTTTAACCTCTATTTTTCTTTATATTGGTGTAGCACTACTCCCTGGGGAGCTGCTGGTGACAGGTTCCCCTGGGTTACCCATAGCAACAGTACAATAGTTCAGCGACTTTAAAGTGTTTGGCTCGGTCAATAAACAGTGTAGGGGTTTGTTTTTTTTTGTTTTATTGAGAACTTGAATAGGAGAAGGAAATGAGTGGGATACTCCAACTTGAATAAACTATGCACAATTTGCTGGGACGTTTAACTGTACTTGAATGCGGCAAGGTCGCTGCATCTCCTTGTCAATAGCGATGAAGTAGTGATAAATGAACCGCTTTAGATAAGCTGTACTGTACTGCAGAACACACTTCAGGGCCCACCCTGGCACCTCCTTTTGTTCCTATTCTTGAGGGCTTTTTCATGGCACACCCTTTACTGTCATACTCTCCCATGTGAGCTAGCTCCTTGATCCCCTGACTTCACTGGAGTGGTCCCCCTTCCTGGGCTAGACCCTTTGGCAGGTCCATCAGTACTCACGCACACTGTTTTTCCCAAAAGACTCTGCCAGCAGCTCCACCGTCAGTTGCACTGGACCCTCTGCAGCTCAGCTCCACACCTGGTTCACTAGGCTGACCGCCTAAGACCACCTTCCTCACACACTGCAGGAGGAGAGACAGCGGTCCACCTCCTCCTGGGACTCTGCTTCCCTCCAAAGATGCCTTGTCACATGTCCCCTCAATATTTATGGTCAATCCCAAGATGCATTGCAAGAATGCCCTCCCACTGGGACTGCCAAAAAAAAATGATGTGTCACTGGCTAGGTTTCCTCCACTGTCCAACAAGCTCCCTCATTGGATGCAGTGGGGACACTCCCTCAGACCCAATGAATCACACCTGGAAACATGTGACAGGCAACCTAATAGATCAGGCTCCCCTCCTGATAAGCAGCAGGAGCAATAAATGCTTTACCTAGTACCTACCTAACTAGGAGGTTGCTACATTGGCTTTTGAAACAATGCAGCAATACAGAGACTGGACAAAAGTCTAATGCAGCACAACACCCTTGGTAGCAAAATAGGTACATCTTGTACAAAGATATACACATCAGACCAAAAAAGAGGAAGGACTCTATTTATTTATTGAATTTATTTATTATTTATTTAGGGGTAGTTTTTATTTCTTTGTGTATTAATTTTACATTTATTTTTTTAATTTATTATTATTATTATTATTATTACTACTAGTAGTAGTTGTAGCAGTAGCAGTAACACCCTAACCAAACAATAAATAAATAAATAATACATAGCCCTATGTCAGGAAGCTAGTTCAGCTAAAGAATTCTCATTTGGCTAATGCAAATTCTTCTGTAGCTAATGCAAATTCTTCTGCAGCTACTGCTCATTCCCATACAGCTAATGCTCGTGCACACATACCAGTACACAGACGAGCTCAGGCTAATGTCCAGTGTGGTCTATGATAAATGCTCAGGCTGCCAATGTCCGGCTAGTTGGATGCAACTGACCAGTGAGGGTACAGGCTGAGGAAAGGTCTGTCCATTCCCAAAGCATAATGCAAAAACAGAAAAAGGTAGCTCAACCGCCGCACACCTCACCTGGCCTGAGTGGTAAGCAAGGAATAGCAGCCTCAACTTCCGGTTCTGGCGCCAAATGCTGTAGGCGCAGATCCCCTCGGCTCCCACGGCAGCGCTGATTAAACTGCATATAAAACCGGGCGATCGCCATCCCGGGACCAGCGGCAAGCTCCCGCACCTCCAGGTACCAGGTCTGCTTACCTTGATCTGGAATTATGGACAAATTTCTTGAAAAGGGCGGCCCGCGCGCTCCGCCGGGCCAGCCACAAATCGAGGCCGCGGTCTCGGCCCTCCCCCCTGGAGAGGCGGACGCCTCTAATATGGATACTGCAGCTCCCCCAGTCTCCACAGTGCCATCCGCGGATGATCCACAAACTGACCGCATAGCCCAGCTGTAGTGGCGCTGCTGACACCCACAATCACTGCAGCAGTGCAGACTGCTGTAAATGAAGGCATGCAGGACCTTAAAAACAACAGTGATCACTCACATAGGCTGCAGGAGGTAGAATCCCGGGTGGCCAGTATGGAGGAAGAGATATACCAGTCTCAAAGTTTTGAGCAATCCCAGGAAAAAACCAACCAATTCATTCTGCAAAAACTGGAGTACCTCGAAAATAGGGCCCGCAGGAGCAACCTCCGGTTTATCGGGATACCAGAATCTATGCCGCCGTCTGCTTTCCCTGAACTGTGCGCCAAAAAAATACCTGAGGCCCTGGGTCTCCAAGGCGTCTGTGTTGTTGAAAGAGCCCACCGCATGGGGATCCACAACGCTGAGTGTACCACCCCACGACCGATTATTGCTAAGTATTTGAACTACGGCGACAAATCTGCGATTCTCCAAAGATTCAGACGGACAAAATCTTTCCAGATCGATGGAAAAAAAGTATTGATCTTTGCTGACTACTCAGTTGAAGTAGCAAAAAAGAGAAAGGCTTTTCAGACAGTATGCTCCAAGTTGCATCAAGCACAGATCAAGTTCACATTGGCATACCCTGCTATCCTCCGGCTACGATCACCATCCGGCGAACAGCTGTCCTTCCAAGACCCATCGGAAGCGGAACCTTTCTTGCGCTCTCTCCACGTGGACATGGTCCTTTGGCTACTAAACCATCTGCAGTCCCGCGCCCTCTAGTTCAAAGGAGTCCTCGCAAGGACTCACCCAAACGGCAGAAATATTCTGACGTGGTCAGTGGACTTTGCTCTGCTCCTCATCGCTGACTCTCCTCCAACTTTGGACGATGACTCTCCTTTCATTGTGGTGCCGACATGACTCCAAAGGTACCATGCTTTTTTCCTGACTACTTCTGAAGCACCCTGGCCCCCCCGCCAGACACTCGCCCTGGTGGGCGATCTTACCACACTGTTGCGGCGTATGGTTCTGTTTTATGTGTCTCAGTTGGTTATGTGCCACATGTTGCTCTATGACCGTATTTCTGTATGTGCTATGCTGTCACTGTGGAGAACTGAGGCATCCTTGTCAAGGGCCTACCAGCAACCTTAACTGCCATCTCTCGGGGTGAGGTCGGTTACTTGCTGACCAGGTCTGCTAAGCCATTGCCAAGGGCTGTGCCGTCTCTCACAGTTACAGCATGCGGAAAAAAGTGAAGTCATTGCTGTTACTCGTTTCCTTTTGCTGGTTTGTTTTTCCTCTGTTTAAGGTTACTACTCCTACCTCCCTCCCTTTGGCTCCATGGTTGGAATACGTTCCGATATGGTTCCACAGCACTACAAACCCTAAACACACTGCTGCCATGTCCTCCCTTTTTAAAACCCAATCTCCCTGCCTTGTTCGGATCTATAATACCTTTTATTTCGGCTTCGCATATCACCCCCCCTGACCCTCCATGAAGATTATCTCATGGAACGTCAAGGGCCTTAGGTCCCCTATTAAGAGAATGAAAATTCTTCGTCACCTTAAGAGACTGAAAACGGACATCGCTCTGCTTCAGGAGTCTCACCTACCCTTAGAGGATTTTTACCGGATGAAAAAGCTGTGGGTGGGTACGGTTCTGGGTTCTGCAGCAGTAGGGCGCAAAGCTGGCGTTTTAATTTTAATACATAAAAGCCTCTCATGTGAAATTGTGTCCCTCTCATCTGACGACAATGGTCGCTATATCACGGCTCATGTAAAATTGAATAGAGATCTGATACTGACCAATGTATATGCCCCAATACCCCTGATCAATCCTTCTTCCCGAAACTCTCGGCACATCTTCTCCAATTCCCAGATACTCACCATATAATTGGCGGCGACTTCAACTCCCCAATGGATCCCCTACTAGATAGGCCAAGGGGTACTCTTCCCACTGCCTCTGCCATATCCCTTACCAACCTGGTTGACTCCCTGCAACTCACGGATGTTTGGCGTCTCCACCATCCCACAGACAGGGAATATACTTTTTATTCCCACCCTCATAATGTATTTACAAAGATAGATTTCTTTTTCTGCTCTGATACTGCCATTCATAGAATTGAGGACACGGAAATTCATGACATTGTTATTTCTGACCATGCCCCCATCTCCTTAACTTTTGATCCCCCTGATAGGCAAGCCGAGTCTCATCTGTGGAGATTCCCCGGATATCTGCACAATGACTCTGATTTCCGCGCCTATGTAGCCCGGGCTTGGTTTGAGTATGCCACGGACAACATGTCTCATGCATCCGATCCAAATTCATTGTGGGAGGCTGATAAGGCTTACTTACGAGGCAGGATAATATCTTATGCCTCCGTCTATAAAAAGTCAACTTCCAAAAGCTATTTACAGGCAAGTGCTCGTTTACAATCAGCCCAACACGCTCTGCTGGCGTTGGACTCCCATGTCACTAGACAGGAGTGGACGCAGGCCAAACAGGCCTTCGATACCTGGGCGGATAAACTGTAATCAATCAAGCGTGCTCACTTCCAGGCCACGATACATAGGTTTGGGAACAAAGCGGGTAAACTGCTGGCGAGACTATGCAAAGCCCCTTATAAGCCCACACATATTGCATCCCTTAGGGACCCGTAAGGCAAGGTTGATTCCACTCCACAAGGGGTGAAGTCTATTATGCGCAACTTCTATGCCTCCTTATAATCCCTAGATCCTTTTGACGCTACCCAGGCCCGTTTTTTCTTGGACAGTGTACCTCTTCCCAAGATTTCTGCTGCGCATGTGGAATTGCTGAACGCCCCGGTAACTCTCCCAGAGATCCAGTCTACTATAAAACAGCTAGCTTCCAACAAGGCCCCAGGCCCGGATGGGCTTACTGGGGAATTTTACAAGTCTGCCCTGGAACTTGTAGGTCCCGCTCTGCTGGAGGTCTACTCGGCCATCTGGTGTGGAAGCTCCTATCCCCCCACTGGTAACCAGGCCACAATTAAACTCCTTGCCAAGAAAGGAAAGGACCCCTAGAACCCGGTTCTTACAGGCCAATATCCCTCTTGAACCTGGATGTAAAGATCCTCTCTAAAATCATAGCATCCCGGCTGGCCCAGATTATGCCTTCTTTGATACATCCGGCGCAGTCCGGATTTACCCAGGGGAGGTTGGTCCAATATTCGTAAGATTCTTCTAGCTTTGGACCAAGCTAGGATATGCTCGGAGGCAGACCTGGCGATCATCACCCTGGACGCGGAGAAGGCCTTTGACAATGTGAGTTTTGACTGGCTTTCTATGGTTCTCAAGGCCTTCGGTTTTTTCGGGGCCCTTTACTCACATTGTCGGGGCCATGTACGCATCTCCCGTGGCCAGGCTGTGGGTGGCGGGGTCTCTCACCGATTAATTTTGCTTGTTCAAAGGCACGAGGCAAGGCTGTCCCTTGCCCCCGCTGCTTTTCAACCTGGCGCTAGAACCCCTTTGTAGGTACCTGCTAGAGGTTGCTCCTCTACATGGGATTTTGGTTGGGCCTCGGGAGCTCCGCATCTCCCTTTTTGCGGACGACGTCCTGATCTTCACCCGTAACCCCGCTCTGGACATGCATACTATTATTTCTACGTTTGATAGATTTAAATTGTGTTCGGGCCTTAGAATCAATTACTCAAAGAGTGAAATTCTCCCCCTGGGTACCAAATCCAGAACCCTTTGGGCTTCCTCCTCTCCCTTTACATTGGCCTCATCTCACATCACGTACTTGGGGATTAAGATAGGTAAACTTCCCTCCTCCATCTATACCTTGAATTACCCTCCACTCTTCCAAAAGCTTTATCAGCAACTAGATAGTTGGATGGATCTGCCTCTTTCGCTCTTGGGACGATGTCATCTAGTTAAGATGGTCAGCTTTGCCCGGTTATTATATCCACTACAAACTATCCCGTTACTGATTAAACATTCAGATGCAAAGCAACTTAATAGTGTCATTTCCAAATTTATATGGAAGGGCAGGCGACCACGCATCTCCCATGGTAAGTTGTGTCTTCCCAGGAGCGAAGGGGGCGCTAATCTTCCTGATATTAGGATGTATAACTTTTCTTGCCTCCTTAGGATAGCACTAGACTGGATTTCCAATTCCTCCCACTACTCAAATAAGGACTTGGAGACACAAATGTCTGCGCCTTACTCTTTGGCAGAGCTTCTACACACCAAATGGAAAGCTATGCCCCCCAGGCTACAACATAATATATTATTGAGGGACACGGTGATTGCATGGAGAGAGGTCAGGAAACGCTTGGGACTCCCCCTCTCTATCTCCAAATACCTGCCTATTACAGGAAACCCTGCCTTTCTCCCGGGATTACAATATCAGTTCACTGACCCTTGGCAGCAAAAGGGACTAACATACTTCTCGGATCTATGTGACTGGTCAACCACGTAATGTACGCGAAGTCCTGGATGGTCACAATCTTCCAGGCTCACATGTTTTCTATATAATGCAATGCCATAGTTTCCTCCGGGACTCGCGTCAACGCGCGATTCAGAGATTCCTCGACCCTTTACTCGATCCTCTTCTGGCTGCCGGGACATACAGCATATCAGCAATTTATAAACCATTTCAACGGCTCGTCTCTTTCCGTCAGGCCGGCAACACGGCAGCTCACTGGGCTAGAGCCTTCCCGACAGAGGGCATTGTGACCAAAATCTTTCTGGGATACCGTAGCGTTCTACGTCTGACTCCCAATGAGACTTGGAGAGAAACGCAATTGAAGATTCTACACAGGGCCTATATTCCGTTTCTTCTCAATAAAGACAACCCTAACGCCAGCAAATGTCCCCTCTGTACAGCACAACGGCCCACCTTACAACACAGATTTTGGTCATGCACCTTTATATCCAACTTCTGGGACCAAGTGCTCTCCCTAATTAAACGAGTTACTCTTCTTCATCTACCAAAAGATCCTCTCCTACTTATCTCTGGCTATTGGGAGAAACAGCTTCAAGTCTGGACTAGCCGCCCGGCACCGCATCCACGCACATGGATACTCACTTGCTTGCTGATAGCATGCAGAGCCATACTGGCAAATTGGATTTCACCGCCAGGTCCGTCCATCTCCCAGGTACACTGTGAGCTCCAACATCTTGTAACCAGGGACCATTTCAACACAGACTTTAATCTCAAATCCTCTTCTGACCGGTTTTACGATAAATGGCAGGACTTCCTGAATTCGTTCCCCCGGGATGCGAAACCAACCCTGATTGATGGTTCCTTCACTTATTCACCCCCGGGTTAGGGCCTTTTACTGCTGTGGACATGGACATACTTCCTCAATCCCCCCCCCCCCCCTCTCACCACATTTGTTCTCTATGTTTATTCCTCTATTTTACAATCTATGCATTGGTTATTAGCACAGGTACCTAGCTTTGATCCATCCAACTAGGGTTCCAGTATTTTGTGCCTTGATTTACTGTTGGTATCTTGCACATATCGTGCCAATTCATAGCTCTGCATGTTAATCAGCTGTTACCTACCAAAAATGAAAAAAAGTGTTGTTCATTATTTTTCTTGCATTCTTCATGTATCGATCATTGGTTTGAATAAAGTTTCTTTAAAAAAAAAAAATAGCAGCCTCAGCTTGATTCATCTATTCTAGACCATAACTCCAACATGTTTCACCCCTCCCCCAGGGCCTAACCATGGAGATGGGGGTCTGCTGGCGGCAGGGGAATAAATACCATCATCAGCTACCTGAGTATTGATGTGGGTAAACCACTTAAACAATTTAAAGGGACAAGTAAATTAAAACATACACCGTTTAGCATAAGTCCAAGCCCCTGAAAAGCAACTATAGACAGGAACTTCACGTGTGGTATAGCAATATTAAGAACTAATAGACAATTTAGAGGTATGCATGTACTGGTGCAAAAAGTTGAGAGTAGAGAAATAAAAAATAATTTGTTGCATATAAAATGCAAAAAAGAAAAATTACAAACTGCCATGAGCAATCCTGCAAAAGCCTAATCCCTTGGTTAAAATGTGTTATTTGTTATTTTTTTTTGTTTATTGTTTTATTAGTTATTGGAGTTCACTTTGAAATATGTAATACGAAGAAACTAAAAAAACATGTCTTGAAAGACAGGAGGTAAGCTTAAAGTGATTGTAAAGTCTTGTTTTTTTTTAAAATAACAAACATGTTATAATTACCGGCTCCATTTTGTACAGAGCAGCCCAGATCCTCCTTGCCTCGGTTCCCTCTTCAGTGCTCTTGGCCCCTCCCTCCTGTTGAGCGCTCCCACAGCAAGCAGCTTGCTGTGGCGGCACCGGAGCTAAGTTACAGCTCCCTGTGTCCATTCAGACACAGGACCACGACCCGGCCCGCCTCCGTCACACTGATTGGCTTTGATTGACAGCACGGGAGCCAATCACACTGCAATGCTGTCTCAGCCAATGCATTAAGATAAAAAAACCTTCTGCCTTTACAATCCCTTTAAGTGGCGAGGATGGAGAATGTGCCATAATAATAAACCTGTATGATAAATTCCAATCGTTAGTCACAAATGACAAAAAAAGATCCAAGGTCCACAGAAGGAAAGAGGACAAAGACCCCCTGCAATGTCTCTCATGCCAACAATAATTTTCAATACACAAACGTTGTGAGAGATATTGGGTGAGATAGGGGGTCAAAACTAGCACAATCGAAGGGAGCTGATAGAGTAACCTATGAAGACACAAACTGGCATGAGTCTATTTACAGGATATGCTAAAGTAGAAAAGATGGCCTCATGCAATGTCCCAACAAGGTGACATACTATAGGCCACAGGATTAGGTGACCTTGAGGCAAGATTATCCAGTGTGCACTGACCACTCTGTTGTCTTACCATGTATGACTCCGGTTCACCTTGACTACATCCCTGACTGTGGCAGTCATCTGTTATCAAGCTACTGGCACCCGTGCATCACATTCAGGGTTGCTCAGACCGGAGCCCCAAGGGAAGCCCTCTCGTCAACTTGGCCTTCAACCAAGGTACCTGACACCATAATCCCTAACCCTAACCCTGACCCCAACTTCTAATCTAAGCTAAACTCTAACCCCTTACCCTAACGAAAAAAAATAATAATAAATGAATAATAAAAAATATTAAAAAAAGAAATAAAAGCAAATGGAAAAGCTTAAAAAGCTGAAAAATTGATTTTTGTAAGATCTTACCGTAAAATCCTTTTCTCTTAAGCTCATTGACAGACGTAGTCCTCCTTGATTAATATCAACTCGGGTTATACTGCCCTCTACAGGAGTAGGACTAGACAGGAAAGAAAACGTTCTGGCCACACCTTAGGGGCAGTCCCAGAGGGTATATCCTCTCTCTCTCTGCTACAGAAAATCAGTTATGTCACAAAGCAGTGTTTAGAGAATTTAACCCAACCCAACTCAGAAAACAGAGGGGCGGGTACTACGTCTGTCAATGAGCTTAAGAGAAAAGGATTTTACGGTAAGATCTTACAAAAATCAATTTTTCTCTGTCGCTCATTGACAGACGTAGTCCTCCTTGATTAATATCAACTCGGGACGTCCCAAAGCAGTGCCACAAATGAGGGGTGGGATAATGGAAATCAAAATCCAATCTAGAAGGCCCAACCGGTGCCAACTAGAAGTTTTAAAGGCTCATCAATCAAAGGATGAGACTCAACTGAAAATCCAACAGAAAAAAACCCTCGAGGTAGACCACCGGTCTCCTCAAATTGCGGCCTGCAAAACCTTGCGGCCAAATGAGGCATCCGCCGATGCCATCACATCAACTTTATAAAATTTTGTAAAGGTATGAACCGACGACCAGGTAGCCGCCTTGCACACCTGGACCACTGACGCCTGATGGCGGTAGGCCCAGGAAGTACTGAGCGCTCGAGTGGAGTGCGCCTTAACAGGGAACGGAGGATTCCGACCCTTAATAGAATAAGCCTGTACCACCGTCTGTCTAATCCATTTGGAGATAGTCGCAGCAGGTGCAGGCAACCCCTTTCTGGGGCCATCCGTGATCACAAAAAGTGAATCCGTTTTACGGAACGATTCCGTAGTCTTCAGGTATACCCTGATTGCCCGAACTACATCCAAGGAATGCAACGCCCATTCCCGAGGATGATTGGGCTTAGGACACAAGGAAGGTAGCACAATATCTTCATTCAGATGAAAGTCTGAAACCACCTTAGGAAGAAAGGATGGCTTCGGATGAAGAACTACCTTATCCCTATGAACCACTAGATATGGAGAATGGCATGATAATGCAGCCAATTCTGACACCCTGCGTGCAGAAGTAATGGCCACCAAGAAGGCCACCTTCTGGGATAATGTAAGCAAGGGAATCTCCCTGATATTTTCAAATGGAGGTTTCTGCAGAACTGACAAAACCAAATTAAGATCCCAGGGCGATAAGGGCGCGCGCACTGGCGGAGCCAAGTGTCGCACCCCCTGGATGAAATTCCGCACCAAGGAATGAGCAGCCAAAGGCTTCTGAAAGAAGATTGCTAACGCTGAAACTTGACCCTTGATGGTGCTCAAGGATAGTTTCTGCTCAACCCCCTTTTGCAGAAAAGCCAAAATTCGGGTCACCAAATAGGTACGTGGGGGAAATCCCAAAGATTCACACCACGCAATATAAGTCTCCCATGTGCGATAATAGACTTTGCTAGAAGTCGTGTCAGAGAAACCTTCAGCTGCAGACTGGTCATCACATGACAAGCACCACATGACTTCCACATGACTTCCTGGCTGCCTATAAAAGCTGAGCAAGTGCTCAGAGGAATTGCTGGTTTGTCTTTCAGCTTCCTGTATCTGAGTTCCTGTTTCCTGTGTGATCATTTACCTGCTGTGACCCGGATTGACCCTGACCTCCTCTGCTCTTCTCCTGGACCCGACCTTGGCTTGTTTTACGGACTTTGCTTTTGCTTACCTGTGTTTGACCCTCTGCCTGCGACCCGGATTTACCTTCAGTCTCCTGTGCCTTGACCTTCTGCTTGTGACCTAGTCTTGTCTCCTATCTCCAGTGCCTTGACCCTCAGCCTGTGACCTGGATTGTCTGCTTACCTGTGTTTGACCCTCAGCCTGCTCCGGACTTCTTCTGCTGGATCCTGATCAGTCTCTGCTTCAGTTCTACAGGACCTCCACACAAGCTCTACCTGCCTGCTGGTAACTTGTGCCTCTTTGTGCCATCCACCCTCTGTATCACCTCCAGAGGGGCGGAGTGCGCTTAGTCGCAACAGCGAACCGCTCTCGGCATCTCGGCCTCGGTGAGTACCTCTATTCTGATAGTACAAACCAGCCATGTCAGAGGCCGACAGAGCCCGTTCTCCTCTTGAGATCCTGTGCCAGCAGGTCACAACCCTCACTGATGCAGTCCAGAAACTGCAGGAAGGCTATACCCAGATTGACGGTCGTCTCCAGCAACTTTCAGGGTCACCTGCATCAACAGCCGCAGCCCCTGCGCCCACCAGCGGAGCCTCCTCTTCTCAAGCTGCATCAAGCCCCACAGTGATCATGGCTACCCCTGAGCCCAGGGTTCCCACACCGGAGCGTTTTTCAGGCGATCGAAAAAAGTTCCGGGCCTTCAAAAATGCCTGCTCCTTGTACTTAGCCCTTCAGCCCAGGACTTTTTCGTCCGAAGTAGTTAAGGTGGGATTTGTCATCTCCCTGTTGACCGAAGAGCCACAGGCCTGGGCCCACAGCCTGATGGAACAGAGGAGCTCTCTTCTGAATTCCTTGGACCTTTTCTTTGAAAGTATGTCTCAACTATATGACGACCCCCAACGCACCGCTACTGCAGAAGCCGTGCTACACTCCCTGTCTCAAGGAAAGAGACCAGTGGAGGACTACACTGCTGAATTTCGAAAATGGTCAGCTGACACAGGGTGGAACGAACCCGCTCTTAAATACCAGTATCGCCAGGGGCTGTCAGAAGCCTTGAAAAATGAGTTGGCCAGGATTGAAACCCCTGCCACTTTGGAGGATTTAATCCAATCCGCTACCAAGCTAGACAGGCGCATGCACGAACGGCGCTCTGAGCGCTCCCAGGGTCCCCGACCTAGTTGGATGCTCCCTAAACCTTCTCCCGTTCACCCATCCTTTCCAGTGACTCCTGTCACCTCTGCTCCAGAGGCTGAGCCCATGCAGCTTGGATTGGTCTGTGCTCCTCTTACCCCTGAAGAGAAGCAACGACGGCGACAGGCCAATCTCTGTCTGTACTGTGGGGGAACTGGACATTTTCTGCGTACCTGCCCCGTGAGACCCAGTAAGTCACGCTCGCAGTTTTTCATGAACTTTCAAAACCCTGGTTTATCCCAGACTTATGTCACCCTCTCTGTCTCCTTACAGCTAATGGAAAAGGAAGTTCATCTACCAGCAATTATTGATTCCCGGAGCCTGTAGTTGTTTTCTAGACACTTCACTGGCCCAAAAACTACACATTCCACTGCAAACCAAAGAACAAGGCCTCCAAGTCTACCTGGCTGATGGGTCTCTCCCTCGCTCTGGATTTGTCACACAACAGACAAGGCCCATCCTTGTCACCACGGACTCCGGCCACCAAGAGTTTCTAAGCTTTGACATCATCTTCTCCCCCATGTTCCCCATCATTTTGGGGCTCCCCTGGCTACAGGCACATGAACCTAACATCAATTGGAACAAGAAGAAAGTCTCCTTCTCCTCTCCCTACTGTTCCCAGCATTGCCTTCCTCCAGCTCCAGCCGCCTGTTTAACCGTAGCACCTACACCTGACAATCTCCAGCACGTCCCTCCGGTATATCTTGAATTTAGAGATGTCTTCGATAAACAAAAAGCTGATTGCCTACCACCTCCAAATTTTGGAAAGAACTTTGTAAAGCACTACAAATAAAGGTCTGTCTCTCCTCTGCGTATCACCCTCAAAGCAATGGCCAGACAGAGAGAACGAACCAAACTCTGGAGCAGTATCTCCGCTGTTTCTCTTCTGGCTCCCAGGATGACTGGTCCTCTCTGCTACCCTACGCGGAGTTCGCGTATAATAATTCAGTTCATTCAGCCACCAACCAAATGCCCTTCTGGTCTAACTTTGGGTTTCACCCTTCTTTCCTTCCAAACGCTACCCCTGAATTATCTGTTCCTGCTGTCCAAGATCGCATAGCCTCCATCCAACAGAACTTTCAAAGGATTCAGGAAACCATGCAAAAGGCCCAGGATGACTATAAGAAGTACTACAACAGGGGAAGGAAGGAGAACCCGGTTTTTAAAGTCGGTGAGGAAGTTTGGTTATCTTCAGCTAACCTCAGATTACCTTTTCCCTCACGGAAGTTGGGCCCAAAGTTCATAGGGCCATTCAAAATCAAGAGGATGGTTAACCCTGTGGCCTTTGAATTGGCCTTACCCAGCTCTTACAGGATTCATTCTGTTTTTCATGCATCCTTACTAAAACCAGTAATTCCTAGCCCCTTCCCGGGAAGAGAGGAGCCGCCTCCTCCACCGGTCCAGGTGGATGGAGAAAATGAATTTGAGGTTATAGCCATACTGAACTGCAGGAAGAGGGGTAGACTTCTCCAATACCTAATCAAATGGAAGGGGTACCCACCTGAAAACAACTCTTGGGAACCCTCAAGAAACATACATGCCCCTCGTTTGATCCGAGCTTTTCATGCAAATCACCCGGAGTTGATGTCCAGTTTGGGCGTCCAGAGGCCGCCCCTCGGGGGGGGGGGGGGGCACTGTCAGAGAAACCTTCAGCTGCAGACTGGTCATCACATGACAAGCACCACATGACTTCCACATGACTTCCTGGCTGCCTATAAAAGCTGAGCAAGTGCTCAGAGGAATTGCTGGTTTGTCTTTCAGCTTGCTGTATCTGAGATCCTGTTTCCTGTGTGATCATTTACCTGCTGTGACCCGTATTGACCCTGACCTCCTCTGCTCTTCTCCTGGACCCGACCTTGGCTTGTTTTACGGACTTTGCTTTTGCTTACCTGTGTTTGACCCTCTGCCTGCGACCCGGATTTACCTTCAGTCTCCTGTGCCTTGACCTTCTGCTTGTGACCTAGTCTTGTCTCCTATCTCCAGTGCCTTGACCCTCAGCCTGTGACCTGGATTGTCTGCTTACCTGTGTTTGACCCTCAGCCTGCTCCGGACTTCTTCTGCTGGATCCTGATCAGTCTCTGCTTCAGTTCTACAGGACCTCCACACAAGCTCTACCTGCCTGCTGGTAACTTGTGCCTCTTGGTGCCATCCACCCTCTGTATCACCTCCAGAGGGGCGGAGTGCGCTTAGTCGCAACAGCGAACCGCTCTCGGCATCTCGGCCTCGGTGAGTACCTCTATTCTGATAAGTCGCTTTCCTTGCTTTAATTAGAGTAGGAATAACTGAAGCTGACAATCCCCTGTCCTTCAAAACCAGCGACTGTAAAGCACGATGGAAGATCAGTCCTTGAGACCAGACTGCAGATCCTCCCTGAGAAGAAGTCTCCAAGGAGCGTCTGCGACTAGCCTGCCCAAGTCGGCGTGACGAGGGCAGCCCGGAATTTCCAGGATAACTGGAGTTCCCTCCACCTCTATCCTGCGGAGAAATCTCAGCAGTAACTTGAGAGGGGGGAAGACATATAGTAGCTGATACTGCCCCTACGGGACGTTCAGCGCGTCTGCTGCGTCCGCTAGCGGATCGCGGGCGCGAGTTACCAACCTCCGCGCCTTCCTGTTGAGCCGAAATGCCAACAGATCCACCTGCGGGATGCCCTACTGAAGACACAGGTGGTGAAATCCTTGGTGATCGACCTAAGTCATCACCATGATATTGTCTGACTGGATCCGAACCGGGCTGCCCTAGAGCTGCTTGGTCCAGGCAATCAGACAAAGTCTGATCGCTCTCAGTTCCCACACATTTATCAGAAACTAAATTCGTATCGGAAGTGATGACTTCTCCTGGCTGAGCATTAGAGACTGAAGTCACCGGACCAGAGACTCCTTGGTCCGCTCGCTCAACCGGCTCCGATTCCTGGAGGGAACTGGGAATGATCTTTGGAAAAGGTAAAGAAAACGTTATGCTCAAGGAACGGGAGCTACCGCTCCCTGTAGCATATGAATGTTGGAAGGGAAGAATCGCACCGGTAGAAGTGATCGACACTCGATCTTGTATCCTGATCATATGATCTCCTGAACCCCTTAGTCCGGGATTCAGGAAAGCCCTTGATCTGAACACCGGTGAAGACGTCCCCCCACCCCTGAGCTGGGTGGGGGCGCACCTTCAGGCTGTATTAGCCTTATCTTCAGGTTTGGCTGAGTCGGCCTTTTGTTTACCCGACCAGCGCCTTTTGAAACCTCCTGAAGGGGCTTTGCCCTTCACGCTCGCCCTAGCGGAGCGAACGAACCTCTTATGAGCGGAAAAGAAAGGTCCTCGCCTGTTACGAGGTCCTTTAGCTTTAGCAGTCTGTGGCAAAAAAGTGCTCTTGCCCCCAGTGACATCCTTTATGATCTCATCTAGGGTGGCCCCAAATAGGCGATCCCCCTGAAAAGGGAGATTAGCCAAAGCTTTCTTGGAACCTTGATCCGCCGACCAACACTTTAACCACAGCACACGTCTGAGGACTACTGCTGACATCGATGCATGCGCTAACAAGGGAGTGGCATCCAGGGCTGCGTCACAGACGAACTGTAATCCCTGTATAATTTGCTCCATCAAATCAGACGCTGCCTGGGGAATATTTCTCCCCTTTAAGTCATGTCGCAACAATTTTGCCCATTCTGTCAATGTTTGTGAAACTAAACCAATGGCAACCACTGGTCTAAAGGTTGACCCTATCAGGGAAAAAACAGTGCGGGATTCCGCTTCCACTTTTCAATCCACCGGATCCTTAAAGGACGGAGCGTCCTCCAACGGGATAACAGTGGCTTTATTTAGTCTGGAAATCGGTGGATCCACCACTGGTGGTACCGTCCATTTTTCAATGAGGGATTCCTCAAACGGATAGCGTCTAGCAATGCGTTTGGAAATAGTAAGGATTCGTTTCGGATGATCCCATTCCTCTTTAATTTTATTACCAAAACATTTGGGTAAGGGAAAAACCTTCGCCGTCTTGGTAGGTTTACTAGTACCAAAGGGAATTTCCATCTCGGTTACCTCTGCCGGTGTAACCTCAAGTCTCAAGGTTTCCCGGACAGACACAACTAGTGCGTCCACCAATGCTTCTTCTTGTGCTATGGCGGAGGTAGAACCGTCCTCCTCACTATCTGAGGGAGCATTACCTGAGACAACAGCTCCTGCAGAGGGACCTGCAGCTGCAATGACCATCTCAGAATCTGACTCTGAAGTATCAGATGAAATAGGGGTAGGCGGGGGTCGCTTTCTTGACCCCCGTCCCTGACAGGCCCTCTCCACCCGGAATACCAAAGACTCCAAAACTGCTGATAATGCATCAATACTCTGTGAACTGGAGGGTCCTGCGGCCACCTCGAGGGGATCAGGTGGGGATACATGTGTGGCAGGGTCCATGATTATACAAGAAACTTGCCAGAAAAAAATAATTGCAATCAAAAAAATAAAACTTTTTTTTTTTTTCTTTAGTCCCCCAGCGCAGCAGCGCCCATCAGTGTTACCTGCTTTTGGACCCCTACAGAGAGAGAGAGAGAGACCCCAAGGCTCACCACTTGATGCTCAGAAGTTTCAATACAACCTGTTCCAGCACTGTCTGTTACAGACAGGAAGTCTTTGGCTTGCTTTCCCGGGTAAAGGAGGCGGCTCCGCCCCTTTACACGCCTTCCGGCGCCTCCCCATAGCTCCTCGAGGTGTTTGGTCACCTCAAACATGGCCGCCCCCATGCTAGAGACACGAGGCTACACCAAAATGGCGGCCTGTGCGATCTGCAGGAAAATGGCGGCGGCCTGTGTAGGATAGCGGCAGCTTGCAAGCTAGCAGCGGCCTGCGGGAGGTGTGCACTCGGCCTGTGCGGCCTGCGGGAGTGCGCGCTCGGCCTGTGCGGCCTGCGGGAGGTGTCCTCGGCCTGTGCGGCCTGCGGGAGTGTGCGCTCGGCCTGTGCGGCCTGCGGGAGGCTGTGCGGCCTGTGGAAGTGACCGATTTTCTGGAGGGATGGCGACCTGCGGATGCAGTAACTCAGGCATAGGCATCGGCCTGTATACACACTATGACAGGTAGGATACCTCTATACCTCAATAGTAATGCCTTTTAGTAGTCTGCCACTGACTTAAGTCACCCTTACAGTCATATAGTGACTTAAGATAGTCAGCTCCCAAAACAAGCCTCCTGGTTTCTTATTCACAATAATCACACTCAAAATGGGGGATCTGTGACCTGTTATAGGATAGAGGGGGGACCCAGAAACTGAGTGTCCGACCATCCCAGAGAGGGGCCCGCGTCCACCAACAAACCCGACAGGGGGAGAGGGGGAACATTCTACTCACCATACCGGAACCAGGCGGGCGCCAACTCCTGACAGAACCCCTCTCCACCGGGGTGGGGGGGCTGTCGACCAATACGGACGCCGTGACTCAGTTTGCAACTGGTCATTGGCGTCCAGGCGAGACGTTTAACTCGCAGGGTCAGTCCCCGTCCAGTGGGACTATGTCGCGGCCGACCCAGCGCGGAGCTATGGCCTGCACGCGCTCGTAGGCTGAACTGGGGTGACCACTGGATCTCAACATCCAGCCCGTCGCCCAGTTTCAGCGTACTTGCTTGAAGATCTCACAGGAACACTGGAGAAGAAAAGCTGCCTAAAAAAGTATTTTTAAAAAAATCTTGCCAGGACCAAAGATCCCAGCAAGGAACTTAGGTCCTTACTCCTAACTAGACAGAAAAAAACTGATTTGCTGTAGCAGAAAGAGAGAGGATATACCCTCTGGGACTGCCCCTAAGGTGTGGCCAGAACGTTTTCTTTCCTGTCTAGTCCTACTCCTGTAGAGGGCAGTATAACCCGAGTTGATATTAATCAAGGAGGACTACGTCTGTCAATGAGCGACACAAAAATACCTATTAAAAATGATGCAACAGATGATAGTTTCCTATTGGTTAATAAAATAAAAGCCAAAGCTGAAAAACACTGCATAAAAACACGCAAGTCACACATAAAAGCACACCAAAATTGTGCATAAAAATGCGCAAAAAAATCTGGAAAAATGCTCAAAGACACTATTTTCAGGTGTGAATGCAGCCTTAGTGGCAGATTTTAATTACAGTTCTGATAAAGGAGAGCCATCAGCATTCAAAAGAAAAGGTAGGGGAAGCCTTGCTATTAGTTAAATTTGCTCTACTGGGCAATGTGTATTTCCTAGGGAGCCACATATCCTTATCCTGACCTGAAAATGCACTCTTCTGTCCAGCTAATTAACAACTAACCTCAGCTAACCAAACTAAACTGAGTGGGAAGGCAGTTTTAGGCTCCATGCACACTAGAGTTTTTTTTAAGTTACAAAACGCTGGATAAAAAATGCTGGTAAAAGCTTTTTGTAGTAGCATTTTAGAAGTGTTTAAGAGATTTTAGGAGCGGTAGAGTTTTTTTTTAGCGTTTTTGCAGTAAAAGAAAAAAAACAAAGCTCAAAAAACACTATTAGTAGCGTTTCTGCTGGAAAACGCACCAAGAAACTCTACGAAAAAAAAAAAAAATTTCTGCTCCTAGATGCTGAATCTCAACCCTCAAGCCCACCCTTTGCACCTGTGGCACCCTCCTAAGTAGGTGCAAGAGAGTGCATAGTTTTTGGGTTTCTCTGCTTACCAGGGGAACTGTCAAGTAAATTTCTCCTGTCTCCGTTGACGTCCGCTTTAGGAGGAAACGCGTCAGAAAAGGAGCGCCGCATCGTCACTACTCATCGCCGCGGCCCTCCATTCACCCATCCCTCGGTCTGTATATGCTACACCCAAGACGACCATTGTAAGTGTTCCTACTTATTTTATTAAACATATCTGAGGATACTACACTATTGGTCCGTTCCATCTTTTACATGACTTATCGTGAGGCATCCTACTATACCATCTGAGGGGTCCTATCCAGCTGCACAACAGGATAAAGGAGGACATCTATTATCAGTGGAAGCTTTAACAACTGCCTTATATTCTTATCGTCTGGTAAGAGGCTTCTCCTTTTCCCTTGATGAGAACAGAGAAGATTTCCACCTGATTTCCTCCCTGCACTTGAGCACCTAGTATATTCTGAATTTGTACACACACACACCCCTAATTTGTTTCGCTTTGGTAAGGGAACCAATTCACTATTGGTGAAGGGACATCTTTGCACATCCAGTTGCTGTGAATCTTTTCACCCTTATTATTAATCATTTATTGTATATGTTCATATGGAGTGTATATGATTAATGTATTGATTCTTTATCATTTTTCACTATCATTTTGGTTGAGACCCTCTTGGGTACCACATAACTTGGCTTGTTTGATTTATAGCACCAGTGATTTATTTACTTAATACTTTTGTTAAGTTACACAGAGCATCCATTAGTTTAGCGCACCTGCTTTTTTACCTTTTAAATTTAAGTACTCTCTGCCTAACAGGACAGTGATCTATTGGTAGGGTCTGCTCAGTGTGATCAGATACTGCTCATATTGTCTGCCAGTTTCACACTAGTCCAATAGGATGGGTCATAATGGACAGTGAGAGGAAACCTGACAGATGGGAGCATGGGTGTAGATACCACCCAGGTCATTGGCAGAGGAAAGTGTCTTAAGGCATGCTGGGTGACTGTATGTATACTAAGAAAGCACGTGTGCAGGGGTCTTCGGCTGGAGAGCGGGGTCCCTAAAGGAGGGGGCTGCTGCCTCTCATCTGTACAGTCTGCCATGCGGCCCTAAGTGGTCGACCTGAGGGCTGGAGTTACAGAAGCTGCAACCCTGATGTTTGGCAGAACTGAATGAGAAGGGGATATACCTGGAAGGATCTGTTTCTGGCTGCTGTGAGAACAGATCTACATCTGAGGGCCTATTCGGTGAGGGACATCCCTTCCTGCTAGTGAAGTCAGTGGACAGATGTCAGCTAAAGAGGATACTGAGTAGTGTCCTGAAGAGTCAGTGTTCATTGAGTCTGATGCCAGAGTGTGCAAATGACTTTGCATCCATACAAAATCTGTATGGTTCAGCAAAGGGTCTGCTATGTAGTTTGATTAAGCGAGGCCAAGTGAGAGTTGTCCTCTTTTGTACATATTTAACCACTTAAGCCCGGAAGATTTTACCCCCATTCCGACCAGGGGGTATTTTGCGATTCGGCACTGCGTGACTTTAACGGACAATTGCGCGGTCGTGCGACGCTGTACCTAAACGAATTTGGCGTCCTTTTTTTCCCACAAACAGAGCTTTCTTTTGGTGGTATTTGATCACCTGTGCGATTTTTTGATCACGCGCTATAAACAAAAAACGAGCGTAAATTTTGCAAAAATAGCAATATTTTTCACATTTTTTTATATGAAATTCCCCCAAAAAAAAATTTAAAAATCAAAATTTTTTTACTTTTTCGGCCAATTTGTTTTATGCTACCTATGTTTGGTAAAAAAAATCGCAAAAAGCGTATTTTGATTGGTTTGCGCAAAAGTTATCGCGTTTACTAACAAAGGGAAAGATTTCTGTCATTTTTGTTGTTTTTTTTTTTTACGTGTAATGGCGGCGATCTGCGATTTTTTTTTGCGGTACTGCGACATTGGGGCGGACAGATCGGACCCTTGACTGACATTTTTGACACTTTTGGGGTTACCAGTGACATTTCTACAGTAATCAGTGCTATATATATGCACTGTTACTGTAAAAATACACTGGTAGTGAAGGGGTTAACTTTATTTGGGAGGGAGGGGCTGTGTGTATCCCTAGGGGCGTGCTTTCTACTGTGATTGGCTGGGGCTTGAGCTGTATGGACACTGATCAACGGATCTACATACTAGATCCGAGTGATCAGTATCCTAACAGCAAGGAGAATGACAGGTGGCTTGTTTACACAAGCTGCCTGACATTCTCCCTCTCCCCCGCCGAGTGACCGGCGGACATCGGGTCCGCCGGTCACACGCGCGGGGGGGTCCGTGACCACGCGGGAGCGGGAGCGCACCTCCGGGGGCGCGCGCGCGCTCGCTCCCTAGACCCTCACAAGCTAGTGACGTAGCCCTACGTCACTTTGCCTGTGAGGGGCTGACTGCCGACGTAGATCGGCGTTAGGCAGTCGGCAAGTGGTTAAAGTTGGAGTATCCCACTAATCCCTTCTCCTATCCAAGTTCTACCAATAAACACAAAAAAACAAATCCCCTGGACTGATCATTGGATAACAAGTGGATGAGTGTGCATCTGACTGTGTAAAATGCTCAATCATCTGGCTCCAGGATAATTTAGAGGGAGACCCAGAGATCTTCATACTCAGCAACCCATACGGGGGGGAGTGCTACACACTTATAACAGCTTCAACTCTTCTGGGAAGGAAAAATGGTCAAACATTCCCATAGAAACACTCCTAAACCTTGTGGAGAAGCTGTTATAGCTGCAAAAAGTGGGCCAACTCAATATTGAGCCCTACGGACTAAGAATGGGATGCTAATAAAGTTCATGTGCGTGTAAAGGAAGGCACCTCAAGACTTCTGACAATATAGTGTATATTGGGCTGCTAATGCACGGAAACCATGCAGTACATTGGTGAGGAGATGGGAAAATGATGCCTGCTAAATTCCCACTATCTCTCCAGCTACTATCTGATAGGATCCTTTCCCAAAAAGGTGTAAGGCAGCCAAAAATTTAGCCCACGTTCACATTGGTCCATTTTGACATGCGTCTTGGCATGTCAAATTTGGAGCCAATTGCCGGAAATTGCACCGTTTGAATCAGTGCGACGCCGACTTTGCTGCGCTGCATGGATTCCCAAAAGTCGTTTCTGTATTACTTTTGGTGACTTCGAGGGGCGATTTCAATAGACATCTGCGCAGGAACCGACACAGATGTCAGAACTTCTGCAGGGTATCAGAATCCGTGAATTTATCCAGCAATGTGCGCTCCTTAAAGCATCTTTCCTTTAAAAGGACCACTCGAGATCTTCTTCTCCTCCTCTTCTGCATTACTTCAAATTCCAGAAGACTGGATTCAAAGGGCTCCGTCATCTGTGCTATGCCAGCCTCCAGAGGCAACTTCTGAGTGGAATCTTGCTGCCACCTGCTCCAGCTTGCACTTTTCCGCCAATTTCTTTTAAACCAATCACTTACCTCAAACCTGGGGTCTATCCATTGCCATACTTATAACAAGCTTAGACCACTACTTAATTACCACATAAATTTAGTTATTTATTTCCTCCTGTGAATTGACTTTAGTGCCTTTTTATGTGGTATTTTACAAGAGTTTTTGGTGTTTGCACTAAATACTGCATACGAGCAATAGTGAATTTACATTTTCATTATTGCATGCGTTAAGTGGTCACGTGACTTGTCATAAGGCATGTGATAACCTTTAGTGAATTGTGCCCAATGTGACTTAAAAAAGTGTTAATTATTCTGAAAAAAAAAAAGATGCCAGATCAATAGGCAGTTGATGTAAAAAATGACTATGGTACGTAGATTCAAAAATAGGGGTTTATTTAACCTGCTGCCGACCACCTGCTGCAGTTTTACTGCGGCAAGGTGGCTTGACTGCGCAAATCGACGTACATGTATGCCGGTTGCACGCAGGGGTAGGGGGCGCATGCCCGCTGTCCCTGCGATGTGCTGATTTAGTTCAGAACCAATCAGTCATCAGGTGAAGGCCAATGGTTTATGGCCTGTGTGACCGTGGCGGGTATCAGTCCCCCGGCCTTCTCATCCACCTCGTGACCAAAGACCAAGCAATCTCACACCCTGCCGTCACTTATGTAACAATGCCACTCTCAGCTGCACCCAGCACACAGATTGCCCAGCTTGCGGGTCCACAATCTAGATGCCAGCAGACTGAGAGCGATTGTCACCGGGCTAATTAAACAATTAACCCTTTCTCTGCCACCACCTCTACGTTATAAAGAGCCTAGAGGACGCTCGTGATTTTACAAATATCAATTATGACGTTAGAATAACCGTCTGTAACACACACTGTCACCTCCGACAAGAATGTTTCAGTCTATAAACTGCTAAGGGACCTCCCGGTTTGACAGATTAATAAAAGCACTCATATCTTGAGATATGAAATGGTTACATGCTTGAAACCAATATTTTATGGTCCGGTTTTGAATTGGCTTTCCACAGACACTAAACATGGGTTATCTCGGAATAACCTCTGACCTGTAAGGCATCTGATCGCTAGCTTGTCTTTCCTAGGCATGAAGGTGTTCATGTTGGGTCTTAATTTGATCGGTATTTTATCTTGCATTCAAATATCTACTTTTTGTTAATATGTTATATTCAGGTAAACAGTTATGACATGAGCATGGATTGTGAGATGTAAATTAACAATTTGGCTTGGGGAATTTACAAGGCAGCTTCACTGGACATCTGCTCAGACCCCCTGCTTTCCTCAGAGACCCAACTCCTGCTAGAAGGGCTGATAAGACTTTACAACCTGCCAACCATGATGTGTTTGAAAATAAGGCACTCTTGAGTGAGAGAGAGGGGGGGGGGGGGGGAGGAAATACCTCTGCTGAGTACACATCTGCTGCTAAAGCTTACTGGAATTTTGCCTGTGTCACTGAACAAGATGGCTGCCCGTGGGACAAGGATGGTTGCTAGCTACAGCTTTTAGGGTACTCCGGGCACGACATCATTACAGCCTGGACCTGGTGATCGGTTCTGACCAATGGCAGAATGTCCTGTGCCTGTGTAATGTAAACACAGGCACAGGAAATTATGCAATCTCCTCTCCTGGAGCCCTTTTTTCGGTTCCAGCGTGAGAGGAGAAAGCATCTACCGTGAGTACACAAGCACTACACTGACACCAGTACACATAGGCACATTTGTTAACCCTTTCCCTCCCTGTCACAGTGTCACTATATACAGTATACAGATAATTTAAGGATCACTGTATTGGTGTCACTGGTGTCAGTGTCAGTGGAAGTTAGTGGTAGTTAGCGGCAGTCCCAGATAGGTTTAGAGTACTCGCCATATACAGTGCCTTGCAAAAGTATTCGCCCCCTTGAACTTTGTGACCTTTTGCCACATTTCAGGCTTCAAACATAAAGATATAAAACAGTAATTTTTTGTGAAGAATCAACAACAAGTGCGACACAATCATGAAGTGGAACGAAATTTATTGGATATTTCAAACTTTGTTAACAAATAAAAAACTGAAAAATTGGGCGTGCAAAATTATTCAGCCCCCTTTACTTTCAGTGCAGCAAACTCTCTCCAGAAGTTCAGTGAGGATCTCTGAATGATCCAATGTTGACCTAAATGTCTAATGGTGATAAATAGAATCCACCTGTGTGTAATCAAGTCTCCGTATAAATGCACCTGCACTGTGATAGTCTCAGAGGTTCTTTTAAAGCGCAGAGAGCATCATGAAGAACAAGGAACACACCAGGTAGGTCCAAGATACTGTTGTGTAGAAGTTTAAAGCCGGATTTGGATACAAAAAGATTTCCCAAGCTTTAAACATCCCAAGGAGCACTGTGCAAGCGATAATATTGAAATGGAAGGAGTATCAGACCACTGCAAATCTACGAAGACCTGGCCGTCCCTCTAAACTTTCAGCTCATACAAGGAGAAGACTGATCAGAGATGCAGCCAATTGGCCCATGATCACTCTGGATGAACTGCAAAGATCTACAGCTGAGGTGGGAGACTCTGTCCATAGGACAACAATCAGTCGTATACTGCACAAATCTGGCCTTTATGGAAGAGAGGCAAGAAGAAAGCCATTTCTTAAAGATATCCATAAAAAGTGTCGTTTAAAGTTTGCCACAAGCCACCTGGGAGACACACCAAACATGTGGAAGAAGGTGCTCTGGTGAGATGAAACCAAAATCTAACTTTTTGGCACCAATGCAAAACGTTATGTTTGGCGTAAAAACAACACAGCTCATCACCCTGAACACACCATCCCCAATGTCAAACGTGGTGGTGGCAGCATCATGGTTTGGGCCTGCTTTTCTTCAGCAGGGACACGGAAGATGGTTAAAATTGATGGGAAGGTGGACGGAGCCAAATAAAGGACCATTCTGGAAGAAAACCTGATGGAGTCTGCAAAAGACCTGAGACTGGGACGGAGATTTGTCTTCCAACAAGACAATGATCCAAAAGATAAAGCAAAATCTACAATGGAATGGTTCACAAATAAACATATCCAGGTGTTAGAATGGCCAAGTCAAAGTCCAGACCTGAATCCAATAGAGAATCTGTGGAAAGAACTGAAAACTGCTGTTCACAAACGCTCTCCATCCAACCTCACTGAGCTCGAGCTGTTTTGCAAGGAGGAATGGGCAAAAATTTCAGTCTCTCGATGTGAAAAACTGATAGAGACATACCCCACAGCTGTAATCACAGCAAAAGGTGGCGCTACAAAGTATTAACTTAAGGGGGCTGAATAATTTTGCACACCCAATTTTTCAGTTTTTTATTTGTTACAAAAGTTTGAAATATCCAATAAATTTCGTTTCACTTCATGATTGTGTCCCACTTGTTGATTCTTCACAAAAAATTACAGTTTTATATCTTTATGTTTGAAGCCTGAAATGTGGCAAAAGGTTGCAAAGTTCAAGGGGGCCGAATACTTTAGCAAGGCACTGTATCCCCTAAAAAAAATGGTTTAACCCCCTGATCACCCCCAGTTAACCCATTCACTGTCCTGTCATAGTGTCATTATTGTAGTGTACAGATATTTTATCTGATCACTGTATTAGTGTCACAGGTGACTTTAGTTAGCAGAAACATTAGTTAGCCGCAATCCAGGACAGCGTCAGATTTCCCACCACATATTTAGTATTACATTTTAACCCTTTGATTGCCAGTGACACACACACACACACAAACTAAAAACCTCCATTACTAGTATAGTGTCCGAACGGATCAATATCTTTGATCAGATCAGAACTATACTAGTGTCCCCTATAGTATAGTATAGTATAGGGTTCCCAAAACTCAGCGTTAGCAGGATCAGCTCCAACACCTGCCAGCCCCTGAAATTAGCCCCTGCGCCCAGCCCCCAAGAAGTGCAGTATCAGCAGATTACTGTCATTTACAATACACAGCACACTAAACTGTAGCGTTACCAGTCAGGCCTGATCTCTGCTAGCACTAGCAGTTACATTTTTTGGTAGCGGTTCAAACAGTCCTTGACAACCAGATGCTTTTTTACCTGTGAGTCACACTAGGTACCTATAAATTTATTGGCCAAAACGTCCAAACAGAGGTAAACTAGTGAAGAGGCCTACATGCTGAGCATGACAAATGAGAGCGAAGGGGAAGCCTCACTGTCAGAATCAGGCTAGTATTTGAACCTGTAGAGAGCAGCGGCCGTTCTTCTGTTGCTGCGGTGAACAATCGCATGGTTCTTGTATGCAGCAGAGTGTCAGTACTAGTGCCGCTCAACCTTCTGAGGAACTGGCAAGCACCAGGGCCTAGTACATCCTGGTGGAAGACAAACCAGCACTGCATGGGTGACGTGGCGAGTCTCATAAGTGCAGTTAAAGCCAGTGCAGTGACTAGCACAAGTAGTGTCCTGCAGCCACCAAGAATTTGAAGAAAGGCCCATAGAGCCCACAGTGTCCTTCCCAAGTGGCCAACCCAGGATTCAGGTGGAAGCAGACAATTTTACTCCCCTTGGTTTTTATGAGCTGTTTTTCAAGGAAGATCTGTACAGATCTATTGTGGTCCAAAGCAATTTATATGCCGAAGAATTTGCATGGAAACGTATCATTGTTTCCAAATTTAAAACCTTTCTGGGCCTATCCCTCATCATGGGCATTACTAAAAAGAGTGAGTTTCGGTCACATTGGTCCACTGACCCAATTCATTATATGCCCATGTTCTCTGCTGCCATGGCCAGGACTAGATATGAGCAAATCCTGCGGTTCATGCATTTCAATGTTATCCTCGGGGTGAACCTGGATGTGACAGGCTTCACAAAATTTGGCCTCTCGTACATCACATCATCCAAAAATTTGCAGCCTTGTATATGCCCCAACAAGCTGTCTGCTTTGAGGAGTTCCTGAATAAATTTTCTGGCTGCCTTGTTTTCAAACAGTTTCTCCCCAGCAAGTGTGCCAGATATGGAGCCAAGATGTATAAGCTCTGTGACAGGGAAACAGGCTATACATTTAGTTTCCAGATTTACGAGGTAAAAGATAGCAATGCGGAGCCCCCCCCCCCCCCTACAACTATCCAGATTACATAGCGAGCAGCGGCAAAATTGTTTGGGACTTAATGTCACCCTTATTCGGAAAGGGGTACCATTTATACGTGGACAATTATTACACAAGCATGCCACTTTTTAGTCACCTTTTTGATTGTGGAATTGGTGTATGTGGCACCGTGCGACCTAATCGCCAGGGCTTCCCCCAATGGCTTGTAGATTTCCAACTCAGACGGGGGGAGAGAGCCTGTTTGAAGTGTAATAAATTGCTTGCAGTGAAGTGGCGGGACACACGGAATGTTTTCGTTCTGTCCTCCATTCACGCAGATATGACGGCGACTGGTGTTGTTGAGAAGCCCCTCTATGTCCATAAATACAACCTTAACATGGGAGAGGCGGAATTCAATGACCAGATGATGGCGACTTCCTTTTTTGCCCGTAAGACCAGACGCTGGTACAAGATAGTGTCTGAAAACTTATTCCAATTGGCTCTGCTAAACGCTTTTGTATTATTCAAAGCGTCAAGAAGTGGATTCTTCCTAAAATTCCAGTAAGAGATCACAGTCCTTCTGTATCCAGAAGGTGTTGTGGCCCAAATTCACAATCCAGATGCAGTGAGCCTGCTGCATGAGAGGCATTCTCCGGATGTTCACCCTGGTACCTCTACCCAAATAGCACCCCAAAGAAGATGTCATGTCTGTAGAAAATGCGGATATAGGCATTGCACCCGCTTTTTTTTGTCCCTCCTGTCCTGGTCAGCCTGGTCTCTGCATCGGGGACTGTTTTTGTCGCTACCACACACTAGTGGAGTATTAGTATAGGCCGGTACAGCACAGCACAGTCTAGGGTACACTTTCACACAAGGTCTCGAAAGATGTTAGATGGCTATCGCACTTTGAGAGAGCCTAGCCTGGAACGTTTAAAGTTTTTTTTACAGTTACAAAAAAAGTGTTAAAAAAGTTACAAAAAAACCCCAAAAAATTAAAAAAAATTTATAATAAAACTCCCCCCCCCAAAAAATAGTTGTCATTTATTTGGGGTCATTTTCTGTTCTTACTGTTTTACTGTATGTTATAATATACTGCTATACTGTAATGTTTTTTATTGTTACTTTTTTTCATTGTTAACCAAAGTTTGCTTTGCAAATACCGCCTTTCTACTGTTTTACTGTACTGTATGCTATTATAATATAATGTTTTATTGTTGCTACGTTTTTCATTGTTAACCATAGTTTGCTTTGCAGATACCACCATTCTACTGTTTTATTTCACTGTATACTATTATATTGTAATATTTTATTGTTACTGTGCTTTATTATTAACCATTGTTTGCTTTGCAAGTACGCCCATCAGCTGCAGCACAGATTTGTTTATCCTGACAGCAACAGCATTTGCTCTCAGCATATACTTAAATCAAGGATTACAGCGCTGTAGGAGGCAATTTCTCCACCGCAGTTAAAAAAAAAAAAAGAGCACATATGGCGAAGCAGAGGGGATGGGGTGGACACAGAGGTCGGATCCCTATGCTTCGCCATTTATTTTTTAACACTTTTCTTGGCAGAGATTTCTTCATCCACAATGATTGATGTGAATGGAGGAATCTGTTATGAAAGAAAAAAAAGAACATTGCATGTATGCCTATTATTAGAAGTGGGTGGATGCTGAGAGGTCTAATGGTGGGAATACCACACACTTTCTGGCAGAGATTTCTTCATCCACAACGATCTATGTAAATGGAGGAATTTGTTAGGTTCTCTTTTTGCTCAACCCACAGGCTGCATGAAAAAAAAAGAACCTTACAATATATGCCCAACAAGGACCAGCAACGTACTGGTACGTCGCTGGACTTTGAGTGGTCATACCAGGATGATGCCTGCAGGTTTAGGCATCATCTTGGTATCGTTTTTTACAGCCAGCGGTCGGCTTTTATGTAAAAGCAATCCTAGCGGCCAATTAGTCGCTAGACTGCTTTTACAAGCAGTGGGAGGTGACTACCTCCTCCCGACGCCTTCCACAGTTTCCTCAGGCTCTCCTGTCCCACCGGGTAACCCGAGACTGCAGCCGGTGATTCTGTCAGCTGACCATAGAGCTGATTGGAGACCAGAATGGCTCCAATCATCTCCTGGGCCTAAGATACCGGAAGCTACGAGCATTTCATGACTTTGGTTTCGCCAGATATAAATAGCGCCATTGGAAAATTGGGCAAGCATCTTATCACACCAATCTTGGTGTGGTCAGATGCTTTAAGGGCAGAGGGGAGATCTAGAGTCTAATAGACCCCAATTTTTTCAAAAAAGAGTATGTGATTTTATTTATTTTTAAATTTTCTTTATTGTTGCTTTTGGTTTTTTCGGGTGCTGCATATTCACATTATCACAGATCCTGGTAAGTTTTAACAGATAATTTTTATATAGTCCTTTTGAAAGTCAAACTTGTATGTCACCTTTGTGTCCAATCTTGCACTGAGCAGTTTTTCCTCAAGGCCAAGCCACTGCCCACCTTTAGAACACTGGTGCATTATTTCACACATTAAAATGTTCTCTGGAAACAAAATAAAAATATGAACTAAAAAAACAAAATAAAATTTAAAAAAAAAGTGCTAATTTTAGACACCGACCCATAACAAGCATGTAGATCAGGAATGTCACACGTCCTGATCTGTGTTCTGCATCAGTGACTTATAAAGAACAGAAACCACTGGTTCAGAATGACAGCCAGGTATCTAGCATTTTCAGAAGGAAAGCGAAGCTATGGCAGCTGACATGTTTATAGTACAAAATGTTTTATGTATATGAAATTTCTGGGCTGGAGAAACTCATACACTTTTTAGATTGCTAGCACTGCATGTTGCCATCTCTTATTAGTATTATTAACAAGTTGTTACCATATATAGTAAGAGAGACTATAAAAATGACATTTATTCTGGAAAACTGCCACGTCTAGCTTCTTTCCTATAGTGTATTTTCCTTAGCCTTCTTTACAGAACAGGAGTAGGAATGTTTTTTTTCCCCACATATAACCTAGTAGTCACCTTGAAATTTAGGCAGCGCCATTTTACTGGACGTGCACCTACAACGTTAACATATAGTGATTAGAGATTCAATTGCTTGCAAGTGATTTTATCCGGAGAATCTGCTTTGCTTTTTGCATTGCTTCCAGCGTCTTGCCCTGGCCTTGCTGTTCTCTGAGAAGTAGGACCAAGCATGCAGATCTCATAACTGACCTTCAGCAGACAGAACATTCCTTTCTGACTTATCACTCTGCTGCCTCACTGCTACATACTGTATAAGCAGTATGAGGAGATCTCAGCAGTACGGAATGGAAAAAATACAATGAACACAGATGTATGTAGTCACCTACCTTAAAAAAATGCATCCATTTTAAATGCAATGCATGCTGCCTTATTTACCCAAGTTCTTATGGCAGCACTAAGGTCCCTTTCACATTTGTGCGACCTAAGAGTCGTGCGATTTTGACTGGACTTGAAGAAATGCCTGTATGGACCTTAAAATGCATCAGTCGGACCAAAGTAGTGCAGGGACTACTTTGAAGTCGTTGAGACTTGAATTCGCACAGATATGAACAGTACTCATTGGAAATCATGGAGTACGACTTGTCATGCGACTTTGCAGTCCCAAGTCGTACAACTGTGAAAGGGGCCTAAAGGAAAAGGATCAGTAGGGCATCCAGTCAACCAGCTTTTTCAGAACACTGCAATGGCAGATACAATGTGTTTTCAGGGCAGGTTTCTTAAAAACTCAACAGGGCAGGTTTCTTAAAAACACTAAGACCCCGTTCACACTGGGGCGACTTGTCTGGCGACCAGCCATAGAGTAGCACAGGACCCGTCATAGGAGCGACACAAGTCGCTCCGACTTAGAAAAAGGGTCCTGAGCTTCTTTGGGGCGACCGGGAGCGACCTGCATTGACTTCAATGATATGAAGTCCGTGCCGGCCGCTCCGAGGTCGGGTCGCACCTGTGTGAACCGGCTCTTAAGGCCAGTACACACGATAAGAAATCTGTAGGGAAAATTCGTCCAACGACTGATCTGCCAATTTTCAGATTGTTAATATGGTGCTTTCGACAGCCGACTCCGACTTTTCGGCTGACAAAATCCTGATGTGCAGGCTATAAAATTTTTGTCGTCCGTCAAAACAACGTCCGATTTTCGTCTCATTAGTACAGATTGATGGAAAAAAATATTAAGAGCAAGACTAGGCATGCTCAGAGATGAAAGAACACATACAAAGCAATCCAACACGACATCACTTCTGAAGTAGAATTCTGTCATACGGGAAAATTTCCACATCAGACTAGCATGCCACAAAAAACAGACGACAGATCGTTCAAAAATCTGATTGTGTGTACGGGGCTTAAGGCTGGATTCACACTAGCTGTGGCCGTGGCTCACAGCAGGGGGTCTGGTGCGTGTCTGTTTGCCGTTTCATGTGCGAAACAGGTCAGAATTTTTGGCTGAATTTGAACCTGAAAAGGACCAGAAGACGCAGGGATTCCCCCATTAACACAGACAGTGCTGACAGGGAAACCATATCAAAGCGCAATTTTTTTTTTGTAAGGGCTCTTTCACACGGGCGATCCGATCAGATCCGCCTGTCAGTTTTTTAGGCGGATCTGATCGGATCCTCCATGCAGCTCTATGGGGCAGCGGATGTCAGCGGAGACACCTCCGCTGACACCCGCTGTCATCCGCATCCGATCCTGTGCTGAAATCTGGACGGATGGAAACCCTATTTTTCCATCCGTTCAGTAATCGGAGCGGATCTGATGAGAGCGGACAAGCGGTCCGCTCTCATCTGATCTCCCATAGAGGGCAGCGGGTGCTGAGACACCTCCCTCTCCGCTCTGCAAGCGGAGACGGAGCTGTCATCCGCCCGGCTCAGCGGGGATCGCGGATCGATCCCAGCTGAGCAACACGGATCCGCCTACGGAGCAGACCGTGTGAAAGAGCCCTAATAGATGACCACTGGATAGCCATTCCTTGGTGGATGACTGATGGCCACTGGATAGTCTCACCTTTCTATCTATGCAATGACTGATGGATAATCACCATAACTACAGGATATTCTTTCCTAGCTGTCAGAGAATGGATGCTTGCACCTGACTGATATACCAAGCTGTCCAACTGATTACACTAGAGAAAAACACTTTTCTGATGGTTCCACTAAATGGACACAACTATGCTAACTATTAAACAGCATACCTGCATCTAATTAGATACAGGCATTGTTCAGAAAAAATGTTTTGCCTGGCGATTTAAATTTTTGGACCGAAGAATATCAGGTGGAGTGGTGCCAACAGGGCCACCTACAGCTCAAATTTTAGCTGGTTCGGGAACTAGACAAAATTTTCTCAATGTACAGCCAGACTTAGGCTCCGTTCACATATGCCGCGGCCATGGGTCGCAGCAGGGGGTCAGATGTGTCCCTTTTCACCATTTCAGGTGTGAATCAGGTCCGAATTTTAGGCTTCAGTGTGAACCCAGTCTTAGAAATGTCTGTCAGAGCTGACAACTAAAGCTGAATTTTGGTATATGTGTAGCCAGTTTATCAACCAGCCTCTGGTCAACGCTTGCAGCCAATGGCTGCAGTGCTGATCTCTGTATTCCAATGGGAAGGGGGAGTCCTTCATGTCAGAATACAATACAATCCTTCATGTTGATGTAGGGATCTTTGAGGTTTTTTTTTTTTTTCTTCGATCAACACACTGGTTTAGCGAGCAAAAAAAAAAAAATTATACACGTATACCCTGCTTAATTACTTCACTGATATCTGGGTCTATTGTTAGATTTTGACTTACCTGCATTCAATCAGCCACAGAACTAGTATACATTTGCACATCAAAGGTATAGGTGCTTTGTGGGGGTATAAGTAAAGCTTTTGGTGTTAAACCCAAAAGCAAATATCATATTGCAGATTACCAATTCTTAGATGTAAATGCTGTATTAGTTTCCCTTTTATAGGCTTCCTTTCTTCAAGTAATCCAGACAGCTTCTTATTTATTTTCACAGCAAACACTCCAGCAAAATATATTAATTTACATGGATTAGACAAACCTATAGAACATTGGCAGGGGTGATTAAAATGATAAGCTTTTTTTTTATTCATGCAAAACTTATGCCAAATAGAAAAAAAAAACTGTTTGCTGTAACCGATAAAATGTGAGCTGGAGTTTGACTTTAATTTTTTGAGGTGGTTCTAAACCTACTAATACATTTAACACTCCACTCCCCCCTGACTGGCAATGCTGCTGTACCTCCTCTTCTCATTCCTCCAGCATTGTGTCTCACTAATACAGGTGTGTTACTGACCACATCCCCAGGTGAAAGCAGAATGGAAAAAAAAAAGTAAAATAAAAATGATACAGCCACCACATCTAAGGATTGGTAAACTGCAATACAATACATTTTTGGTTTTAATACCACTTTAAGGTAGCATAATTCTTCCATTGTAGCCAATATGCAACTTCAAACATGTTAATTGAGTGGTTCTTTTGTACAGGCCTTATTATTTGACTGTATTTATCAAAGGGAAAAATGATGTACCAGACCAGCCTTTTTCAACCAGGGTGCCTTGAGGTTTCTTCAGGGGTGCCTTGGCATAATGCCTAAAAGCTTATCAAACATTGTATACAAGCCAGCAGGTGGACCAAGCCTGCCTTTTATTTACACAAAGCCACAGGTTTTCATTATGCACCATTACCACTTTCTAGACACTGGCATCCTAACGACCAATGGTGTCCTCAGTTAATAAAGAGGATGTCTGTTACTTCCACAGCATTCTTGTTTGACCTTCCTGTGCTCCTCTCCCTCAGCACTGGGGTGACATCAGCTGACTGATGGAGAAGAGAAACATTGGAATACTAGTCAGTACCAGTGTGCAAAGGTGTATTTGCTTTGGAAGAATAAATCACCTCTAATGTTGGGTGTCCTATGTGTGGATGTTGCTGCATTGTGTAAAGCTATTAGAATCGTTTTTTACATTTTAGAATGGGGTGCCTCGACTTTCCATAATTTTAAAGGGTGCCTTGAGATTGTCTATCATTTTAAAAGGGTGCCCCACTGCCCTAGACTACAGCAACCATTCCGACTTGCATACTGAAAATAGGAAAAGAAAAAGGACCAGATGAATTTCCTTTCATACGTAGGTCAGTATGAAACTTCCCCTGCATTTAGCTTATCTACGCCTTACTAGGATTTGACACGGTTTATGACGTAGCTCAATAACGATGTCCAGGGCATATTCCTTATCTGTAGATGCCACTCACATCATGAGCAACAGCAGATGCCAGTCATAGCAGCAACCTTGGACAATCATAAATGCTGTCTGCTTTATCTAGCTTGATCACAAAACCGTTTCCATGGAAAACTGGTGACATCACACTGTCTCTAAGGTGACAGCTTTAAACTACCTTTAGTGCATCCTTCCTAGTAATCACAGAAAAAGATTTACAGTATGAGATAGCCCATTTGCTGCTGGAGTGTCCTTTGTAATTGCAAGTTACACAAGGAACATCGTTTACTACCGAATCTATATTGACATATCAGTAGCCACTCCACATATATTATGTTTGCAAGATGGCAAAATTAGGTGAACAAATACGACCAGGAATAAGAATGTGAATGCTGTGCAGATATCAGACACATTGTAACGGAATAAGAATGGGAATGCCGTGCAGATATCAGACACATTGTAACGGAATAAGAATGGGAATGCTGTGCAGATATCAGACACATTGTAACGGAATAAGAATGCAAATGCTGGGCAGATATCAGACACATTGTAACGGAATAAGAATGTGAATGCTGTGCAGATATCAGACACATTGTAACGGAATAAGAATGTGAATGCTGGGCAGATATCAGACACATTGTAACGGAATAAGAATGAAAATGCTGTGCAGATATCAGACACATTGTAACGGAATAAGAATGGGAATGCTGTGCAGATATCAGACACATTGTAACGGAATAAGAATGCGAATGCTGGGCAGATATCAGACACATTGTAACGGAATAAAAATGTGAATGCTGTGCAGATATCAGACACAGTGTAACGGAATAAGAATGGGAATGCTGGGCAGATATCAGACACATTGTAACGGAATAAGAATGCGAATACTGTGCAGATATCAGACACATTGTAACGGAATAAGAATGGGAATGCTGGGCAGATATCAGACACATTGTAACGGAATAAGAATGCGAATACTGTGCAGATATCAGACACATTGTAACGGAATAAAAATGGGAATGCTGGGCAGATATCAGACACATTGTAACGGAATAAGAATGGGAATGCTGGGCAGATATCAGACACATTGTAACGGAATAAGAATGTGAATGCTGTGCAGATATCAGACACATTGTAACGGAATAAGAATGGGAATGCTGGGCAGATATCAGACACATTGTAACGGAATAAGAATGGGAATGCTGTGCAGATATCAGACACATTGTAACGGAATAAGAATGTGAATGCTGGGCAGATATCAGACACATTGTAACGGAATAAGAATGCGAATGCTGTGCAGATATCAGACACATTGTAACAGTTGCAGCTCAGGCTAAAGCATGTGTTCTGCAGCATCACTCCCTCCAGTCCCATTGCCATGGAAACAGAAGCTTCTATAAATCTCATTCTGTTGCTGTGGAAACTAGTATAGACCTTCCCTATCTCTTCCATTACCTGTATTGCAGTATGAATTATTCAGGTCACATCCAAAGAAATCCAAGACCACTCAGCAATGCTGCATCGCCAAAGTGCAAGGGGCACGCATTATAGGATGTGTGCCAATCATGCAACATGCATGGAAGTGTATTTACCTAATAGTAGTCAATGTAGAATTCCTAAAAAAAAAATGGAGATGCAGTTTTCTTGGTTTAGATCAGCTACTTTACAAAAAACAGACAGGTTGTGTAATAACGTGAAGAAAAAAAACATCTACATAACGTTTCCCAGTTAACAATGATAATAGCTGTACAATTTTCTGTTTAGGAAGCCTAGTAAGCATTTTTAAGATTCTATGATTCTTGATTAGGCAAAAAAAAAAAAAAAAAACTAATTGCAGCATGATCCAATTTCAAGGCTTGCTTACACCAGGTGCAGTCAAAAATGCTGTACAAAGGCATATACAAGAAACATAAATGTATTTAAATGAGACTAATATTGTGGTGCATTTAAAAAAAAAAAAAAAAAAAGTACAGCATTTTTTGTGCATATAAAAACACACTGCAAATGCAACTCTGTAAAAAAAATAAAAAGTACCACAAACACATGGTAATGTGTATGGGAGTGCACACTGAAAGACAGGAATGAGCCATCAATCATACCTATTATTAGGTATAGTGCAGACTTATCTCTGTATCTAAACCAAGGAGCAGAAAGGCAGGTAAGGAGGCCAGAAGTGAATTGATGGTTGGGAATAGTTTTTACATGTACAATTGTGCAGCATAGCATTTCATCTAGGTAAGCCTGCATTGTCACTGCATAAAAATTAACCATGTCTAGTTTGAACAAAAGAAAAAAAAAAAAAAAAAAGCTAGCCTATTTTCAAATTGCTATATGTGAAATCAGTTGACTGGACCAGATATGGTATCATTAAAAACACATGGGACTTACAGTGTAAATTCACCTTTTTACAAAAAAAAAAAAAGAAAAATACACCCAACACACAAACAGTACACTACACCAGTGGTCCTCAACTCCGGTCCTCAGGGCCCACTAACAGGCCAAATTTTAAGTATTACCTTGGGGAGATGCAGACTAGAATACTGCAATCACTGAGCAGCAAATTCTATCACCTGGGATGTATTTCAGTTATCTTGCAAACCTGGCCTGTTAGTGGGCCCATGCTGCACTACACCATCTTAATCCCCCCCTGCATTTACCTCCATGGATGATTAGCTTTCACAGTCCACACAACCAGTGCAGGGGCCTAAAAGCTGTGGTCTTCTTCCCCTTTGTTTTTTTAGGGACATTGGGATGGATCTGAGCAATTCCAATTGGTCTGCACTGGCAAGTGACCACTTTGACCAATCGGAGTTGCTTTTATCTGTTCCAGCATCCCTAAGAAGTGGAAGAACCCACAGCTTTCAAATCCCAGACAATTGCACTGGCTGGGGGGCAGTAAAAGCTAAACCATGCATGGAAGCAAGTACAGTGTGGACACTGGAGAGGGGGGAGATGGAGGTTTGAGGGTGTAACATGTTGGTTTTACCTTTTTATTTTTTGTGAAAAAGTGAACTTCCACTTAAATCAACAGCTATTTTATCTCAAGTTGGAATGGTCAGCTTTTATTTAAAGAACTAAACTCTCACAATCAACATTACCTATTTTTAAAAGGATAAGATCACCTTTAAGAAAAAGATAATAAACGTACATATTTTTGCAGAAAAAAAAAAATAATTTTTTTTCACAGGAGCCTGCAGAGCGTTGCACCTGGGATTTGTGGATCGTGGGTGCAATGTCAGGCCCCTGCACACTCATCCCCAAAGCTCTGTGCCTGTACCCCTGTATGGACTGTCAGTTTCAGAGCTATAAGAAACGTGAATAGACTACGAGCATGCCAATCATGTGCGCAGTCCATTAAAAGAGGTTGTAAACTCAGTTAAATTTTATTTTTTTACAAGCTGAAAGAGAAACACATAATGAGCTAGTATGCATCTTACCTATAGGTAAAAGTGTCAGAGGAGGGTTTACTTCCTCTTTAAAGCTATGAGTCTGTCTGCCACAGTGGAAGACAGGACTTGTAGTTTATCTGTTCACAGATCCCTGTGGATGAAGGATGCAGCTGAACCACGCTGATTTTGAATCTGACAGTGGCTGCAGGGAAGAGGAATCCCCACCTTCAGTCAAAGGGAGAGGGAACTGCTTGAACATAGAAACCAGTAACATGTTCAAAAGGTGAACCTATCCTTAGTAAATAGCTAAAACAAGTAAATCGAATATACTTTAACATTTCTTTATTTTTTTGCAAAAATTTCTTTAGTTGCTTCCTGGTTTCTTACCTAGGTCAAAATGATGTCATACAACCCATGAGCCTGCGTGGCCATTTTTGTTTTTCTTTCATCTGGCTTTCTCAGGTAAGCCCACCCTCGTTTCTGCTTCGGCTAAGGGCAGGTGGATTCCAGGAAGTAAATGCTACAAGCATCTGCCCTTACTCAAGATGGCCATGGCTAGAAGTGCTAGGGAGAGTTTTTTTAAAGTGATTTCTTAATAAATAAAAAGGCATGGGCGGATGGGTGGGATTACTGTGAATAATAAAAAAGAATTAAATAGCGTTTTCAGTTTGTGGTGCTCAGATACAGTGGAGTTCCGCTTAAAAACACACAATGAAAAAAAAAAAAAAATGCTAGGACCAACGATTCTAAACCAGAAATGCTTTCATTAGGTTACTACTACGTGATGTAATACCACAATAAATTAAAAAATGGGCACTCGCTGGTGTGTGCATGTAAAATTAATAGTACATAAGGCAGATATAGACATCCCCACAGAAAATAAAATTGCTTTATTGCAAGAAACCACAAGGCAGATGTGTGTAGTACCATATTATTGATTCATTCTTGATCCTACCCAGAAGCCAGTGCAGTGACTGAAGCTCTGACCTATAAAATAAGGGATATGTAGTGCTTCTTTAGGTTCATTTTATCAACAAAGAGGCTCAAGCAAAAATAATATCCTCAAAGCAGCATTTATTTCATCCACGCATTTTCAAAACATTTATATTGGGTGTCTGGCATTTTATTGGCATCCATCATGAACAGGCTAATACACACTGTGCAGATGCAGCCAGTCCTGATAAGGACTGTCCTACACAAGGCTTGGCTTACAACCAAATAATGAGGCCCTTTACCAGAATAATTAAGTGATTAGAAAACAAATAAAAAAAATAAAATTAAAAAAAAAAAAAAACAAAAAAAAAAAACACAGGAACTTTTAGGACGTTCAAACTCAGGAGGGGTGCAGAATTATAACACCATAAGTTAAAAGGGCAAATAGAAACTTCACAAAGCTCACATTTAAAAACGTCTATTGTTAGCTAACAAAAACAGGTGGACCCCCATTTCCCACTTGGGGAACTGCAGCCAATCACAGCTGGAGCTGTGCGCTGCCTTCTTTGTGGGAAGGGGATCAGAGGGGAGGCATTTACATGCAAAGGGAATGCTGCACAAATGGAAACTAAAAACAATTTCTTTACAAAATAAAAACGGGACCACTTTGCATCTTTCCAGCCCGTAAGTGCCCTATCGGCAAGGAGAGTGCGGGCGCCTCTCTGAAACAGCAGCCTCCCTTATCCCCTGAACAACGCGAGGGCAACCCGAGAAACGGCTGATGTGCCAACGCAATCCAGCAATGCCCAAGAGAACGCCACGAGAGCCCGTCTCCCCGGGCACGCAGCAGTATGAGCAGTTGTGCCAATGATACGGATATGATAAGCACAGGGACATGTCAGGGGCAGCGGTGGGGGAAAGGAAGGGGGGGGGTTTCGGCATGTGGTGAAGGGGAGAGGGTAAGTAATGGGCTGTAGCAAGACGCAACACCCTCTTTAATTGTTGCCTTCTCCGGTCTCTTCGTCGGGCTGGTCACTTGTCCACAGGGTCAGGTTGTCACGCAGGAGCTGCATGATGAGGGTGGAGTCCTTGTAGGAATCCTCATTTAGCGTGTCCAGCTCAGCGATAGCGTCATCAAAGGCCTGCTTGGCGAGGAGGCAAGCTTGTTCGGGGCTACCCTGTATTTCATAATAAAAGACTGAGAAGTTGAGAGCTAGGCCTAGACGAATGGGGTGAGTAGGCTGCATGTGCTCTTTGCTAATTTCAAAGGCCTCCTTATATGCAGCTTCAGATGCCTCCGTTACGCTTCGCTTCCTATCCCCAGAGCCTACCTCTGACAGGTAACGATAGTAATCTCCCTTCATCTTCAGGTAGAAAACTTTGCTTTCGTACTGGAAGTCATTGCAATTCTTGATGAGGAACTTGTCGAGCAGCGCCAGGACTTCATTACATACAGCCTCCAGCTCCGCTTCGATCTTTTCTCTATACGTTTTCACCTTCTCCAGCTTCTTCTCATTCCCATCAGCCAGCGTCTTCTGCTCAATACTGCTGATGACTCGCCATGAAGACCTTCGCGCACCAACTACGTTTTTGTATGCTACGGACAGCAGGTTCCGGTCTTCGTTAGACAATGGCTCATTGAGTTCTGTGACCTGCAAAACACAAGCGTGAAATGATTTTCAGTATGGAGGGACTGAGACCAGGAGCAAAACCAATAAACGGGACGTCTTTAGCCATAGGACATATGCGATCCTTAGGCAAAAACTAGGATGTCAGGCTATCCCTTGACACTTATAGACAGGTCACCACACCCCATCACTGCACTCTAGACAGGGAAAAAACACTCACATGGGAACAGGCTGCGCTGCACTATATATATATATATATATATATATATATATCCCTCTATCCTTCTATCTATCTATATCTATCTCGTTATCCCTCTATCTATATCTATACTCTATCTATCTATCTCTCTTTATCCCTCTATATCTATCTATCTCTTTATCCCTCTATATCTATCTATCTCTATATCCCTCTTTCTCTATCTATCTCTATATCCCTCTTTCTCTATCTATCTCTATATCCCTCTTTCTCTATCTATCTCTATATCCCTCTATATCTATCTATCTCTTTATCCCTCTATCTATCTCTTTATCCCTCTATATCTATCTATCTCTTTATCCCTCTATATCTATCTATCTCTTTATCCCTCTATATCTATCTATATCTATCTATCTCTCTCTTTATCCCTCTATATCTATCTATATCTATCTATCTATCTCTCTCTTTATCCCTCTATATCTATCTATCTCTCTCTTTATCCCTCTATATCTATCTATCTCTCTCTTTATCCCTCTATATCTATCTATCTCTCTCTTTATCCCTCTATATCTATCTATTTCTTTATCCCTCTATATCTATCTATCTATCTCTTTATCCCTCTATATCTATCTATCTATCTCTTTATCCCTCTATATCTATCTATCTATCTCTTTATCCCTCTATATCTATCTATCTATCTCTTTATCCCTCTATATCTATCTATATCTTTATCCCTCTATATCTATCTCTCTTTATCCCTCTATATCTATCTATCTCTTTATCCCTCTATATCTATCTCTTTATCCCTCTATATCTATCTATCTCTTTATCCCTCTATATCTATCTCTTTATCCCTCTATATCTATCTATCTCTTTATCCCTCTATATCTATCTATCTCTTTATCCCTCTATATCTATCTCTTTATCCCTCTATATCTATCTATCTCTCTCTATCTATCTCTCTCTCTCTAATTTTTTTTATTTTAAGAAATAAAAATATATATAACTTTTTAATCAAATTTTGGCTGTAATTTGTTGACCGGTCACACCTTGAAAGTCCCCTATGACATGGTTTTGGGACATAGTGTCCTTTTTGATCCACTGTCCTACCCTGCATATGGTTTTTATAGTATGATAAAGATGGAGCCGGCCAGACGTGTCCCCCCAGACACACACGCAGCTCATACCCTCAAGCCAAAATCAAACACTGCCAATGGTCAGGGACCCAGCCTGGCACAAGGTACCCCACCCCATCATTGGGCACACACACATAGCATCCTGCACTGCACTGATGGGTACCACCTCACCGCATCCTACAAAGACTGTCATTGGCTGGCTTATCCAGATCTCAGGTCATCAGAATGCCATTTTTCATTCATTGTAACTCTATGCAGCAAGATTGGAGCTTCCCTTACATGGAGTGGATTGTGATACATTATACATACATTAGGAATGATCATCCATAGATGTCCTTTCATTTTTCTGTCATGTATAAGGGCATGCAGAATGAGTGTGCCTATAGAGGATCATTATACAGGACACTGCTATAGGTAGTAACACATGCATTCCACCCTACACGTTGCCATCTTCTGCCTCCTCCTCTGACTTACCGCTCTCATAGCTGCCGCCATGTCCTCGTATCTCTCCGCCTGCTCCGCCAAACGGGCTCTCTGGAGCAGCTGCTCCCGGTCCGCCATGCTGTTCTCCGGGCGGGTGTCGGTGTCGCTGGCAGTGCTCGCCTCTCTCTCTCGATCAGCCTCTCCGAGCTGATCCCGGTTCTGCTTCCTAACGGTACTGCAACCCGGGTCGCACTATGAGTGGGCGGGACCGGGGCGTGTCTTTCGGGAATATTTCTAGGTGACGTCATGAGCTATTTATAGACCTTAGAATGGGCATGCGCACTACGTTTACTGCAATGCACAGCAAAGAGGTGGAGAAGAGGGGGAGGGAGGGGCTGAGGTCGCTGAGCAGAACACATGGCTCTGTGCAGCTCATAGGGCAATCCTAGACATTGCAGGGTTTAGGGCAAATCGGTGGGTCAATCATAGACCAGAGGCCACCTCTCATGGGTTCTAGCGCAGGGGTGCGGTCAGGACAGTTTGGGGCCCACAAGTCATTTTTGGTGGGCTCTGATGCTCTTCCTTCTGTGAACTGCCATTTAAACTGAGTTGATTCATTTAAATATTCCTCCACTAGGGAATGATTAGCAACACTGCATATTGAGGGCTGTAAACTTCTAGTTGGGTGGAATCCATAGTTCTTTTTCTGTCTGATGTCAATGGAAGGAGTACTGCACCATGATTGTGCCTGACCTAATACAATACAGGTTAGCAGGCAGATTAAAGAGGTTGTAAACCCAATTTTTATTTTATTTTTTTCAACCTGAAAGAGAAACCCATAATGAGCTAGTATGCACCGCATACTAGCTCATTATGAAATACTTACCTTAAAACAAGCCCCCGCCGTGCCACCCGCTTACCTCTATGACGGGAGACATGTTCAGTTGCCCGTCTAACAGGATCGCGGCATCCGGCCATCTGATTGGCCTGAGCCGCGGTGACGTCACTCCCGCGCGCGGGAGCCGACGGTCACGGCACGGGGCTCTGTAGAAAAGGCACCAGCGGCCGTTCCTTCAGAGCGCATGCGCCAGTGATGTCACTGGCTGCATGTAAGATAAATATCTCCTAAACGGTGCATGTTTAGGAGATATTTACAGTACCTATAGGTAAGCCTTATCATAGGCTTACCTAAAGGGGAAACCTGCAGAGGAGGGTTTACTTCCTCTTTAAAGAGGAAGTAAAGTCCTTTTTTTGTAATTGTACCTACAGGTAAGCCTATAATAAGGCTTACCTGTAGGTACTGAATATCTCCTAAACTTGCACAGTTTAGGAGAGATTCAGAGTGCATGCAACCAATGACCTCATCAGCGTATGCGCTCTGAAGGTCCGGCTTACCGTGCCGGACCTACAGAGCCCATGCCGTAAACAGCGGCTCGGGAGTGACGTGAGCACGGCTTCAGCCACTCACAGCACTGGAGCCTGGGAACCTAGAATAAACACCGGGAAGATGTCAGCTGTCTCAGCAGTGTGGGGGCGCCACTGGGAGGGCTTAGTTCTAAGGTAATAATGAGCTAGTATGCAATGCATACTAGCCCATTATGCCTTTGTCTTACAGGTTTTTTTTCCTCGAGGTTAGCAACCTCTTTAAGCCCTTCAACCTTTTGAAGAGCAAGGGCCATATAAAGTAGAACTTTGGGCAGAAAATTAAAACAGAGGGAGGGGGAGCAGGTACCTAGTTTTGACAGGTAATTGCTCCCACTTCTGGCTTAGTTCCTGGCGGCAAACTGAACCGGAAATTCGTCCCCTCCTCTTCCCGCAGCCAGCTCATTCACAAAGCGCAGTGCACAAAAGGAAGCCAGCTGTGATGTGAAGGATGGCGGTGCCAGCACCCGATAGCTAATTGAAAAATGGGCTCATGTGAGGACACCACTGGATTCCTGGACAAGTGCCCTAATATTAAAAGTCAGCAGCTATATTATATGCCTGGAAGACTCGAAGTCCTGTTAGATGACTTCAGGCTGACTGTAAAACATTAAAAATAGGTGTATATACTGTGTAAAATCCAGTCTCACCCTGCTCTGCATTTTTGGTCACTGCAAAGCCTGTAGAGGCCGACCTGCTGACAGCCTTAAAGTGGAAGTAAACCCATCGATGTAACAGTTTAAAAAAAAAGTTACATTCCTGACATGCCGGGAATGCTGTCACATTGGTTGTGCGCTCAACCATACTGTCAAACCATCCAATGGCTGGTGTCATAAATGATCACATGTGCAGCATCATGGCAGTTGAAGATCAAACAGAGGACAAGATGGCAGCTTTTTTGGCTGAAAATTATAGGAGGGTTTGTTGATGTTGTTTAGTCGTGTCCAACTCTTTGAGACCTCATGGACCAAAGCGCGCCAAGCTTTTCTGTCCTCCACTGGCTCCCGGAGTTTGCTTAACTTCATGTTCATTGGTTCGATGATGCTATCAATCCATCTTGTTTTCTGTTGTCTTCTGCTTTTTCCTTTCTATGTTTCCCAGCATCAGGGTCTTTTCTAAAGAGTCCTCTCTTCCCATTAGGTAGAGAAAGTATTTCAGTTTCAGGATCTGTCCTTCCAGTGAATATTTAGGGGTTTTTTTTTTTGACTAGTTTGATCTTCTTGCTGTCCAAGGTAATCTTCTCCAACACCATAATTCAAAAGCATCAATTCTTCAGCGTTCAGACTTCCTTATGGTCCAGCTTTCACAGCCATAAGTTACTCCTGGAGATACCATAGCTTTGACTATACGGCACTTTGTCGGTAGGGTGATGTCTGTACTTTTTATAATGTTGTCTAGGTTTGCCATCGCTTCCCCCCCAAGAAGCAAGCGTTTCTTAACTTCATGGCTACAGTCACCGTCTGCCGTGATCTTGGAGCCTAGGAAGATAAAAACTGTCACTGCTTCCATTTCTTCTCCTTCTATTTGCCAAGGAGTGATGGGACCGGTTGCCATGGTCTTAGTTTTCTCAATGTTCGATTTCAGGCCAGCTTTTGAGCTCTCCTCTTTCACCTTCATTAAGAGACTCTTTAGTTCTTCTTCACTTTCTGCCATTAGTGTGGTATCCTTTGCATATCTCAGGTTGTTGATATTCCTCCCTGCAATCTTATTTCTGGCTTGTGATTAGTCGATCCTGGCATTTTGCATGATGTACTCTGCATACAAGTTAAATAAGTAGGGTGACAACATACCTCCTTTCTCACCAGTCAGTAGTTCCATGTCCTGTTCTAACTGTTGCTTCTTGACTTGCATACAGGTTTTTCAGAAGACAGGTGAGGTGGTCTGGTATTCCCATTTCTTTCAGTATTTGCCACATCTTGTGATCCACACAATCAATCAGAGGCTTTACTGTAGGTAATAAAGCAGAAGTAGACATTCTTCTAGAATTTCCTTGCTTTCTCCATGATCCAGCAAATGTTGGCAATTTTTTCTCTAGTTCCTCTGCCTCTTCGAAATCCAGCTTCTACTTGTGGTAGCTCTCTGGTTCGCATGCTGCTGAAGCCTAGCTTGTGGAATTTTTAGCATAACCTTGCTATCGTGTGAGATGAGTGTGATCATACGGTAGTTTACATTCCAATACCAAAGAAGGGAAGCGCCAAAGAATGTTGAAACGGACCTCTTCCAGTCCTGTGGCCATTGTTGAGTTTTCCAAATCTGTTGGCATATTGAGTGCAGCACTTTTAACAGCATCATCTTTTAGGATTTTAAAAAAATCAGCTGGGAGACCATCATTTGTTATTAGCAATGCTTTCCAAGGCCCACTTGACTTCACTCTCCAGGATATCTGGTTCAAGGTCCGTGAGTGCATCATCGTGCCAGCTTCTCTTTATCTCTTCTGCTTAAGTCAGGTCCTTGCCATTTTTGTCTATTATCGTGCCCATCTTTGCACAAAACTTTCCCTTGATATCTCCAATTTTCTTGAAAAGCTCTGTAGTCTTCCCCATTCTGTTTACCTCGAATTCTATTTTTTCCATTGCCTTTTGTCTTCCTTTTTCGTTTAGCTATTTGTATGGCATCATTAGATAGCCACTTTGCTTTCTTGCATTTCTTCTTTGGGATAGTTTTCATTGCTGCGTCTTGTACGATGTTACACATTTCCTTCCAAAGTTCCTCAGGCACTCTGTCTATCAGATCTAATCCCTTAAATCTGTTTGTCACTACTTTAAAACAGAATTAAACACTTCTATCCCTTACAGCCAAGGAAGCTGCTTCTGTTTGATCTGCAACTGCCGTGGTGCTGCACATGCGATCAGTTATGACAATAGCCATTTATGGTTTGACAGTTTGGTTGAGGACACAATCCCGGCATTCCAGGAATGTAACTGTTTTTTTAAACTGTTAAATTGATGGGTTAAGTTCCGCTTTATGATTTACTGCTGTTCATGGGCTCTGGGCTTCAGCAAAATGGCAGCTTCCAGCAAGAAGAAACAGGAGCAATGCTGAAGGCAATTTATAGCACACACTTATGTTAGTAGTATAATTAATAATTTAAAATGTATGTTTTTTACTAAAGAACATTTTTTTTTAAGTTGTTATGGGTAAAGTTCTGCTTTGAAGTGGAAGTAAACTTCCTTTGCTGCCTTTTACCTATAGGTAAGCCTAGAATAAGGCTTACCTATAGGTAATGTAAATATCTCCTGAACGTTCACCATTTAGGAGATATTTACATTACATGCAGCCAGTGACATCACTGGCGCATGCACTCTGAAGAAGGGCCACCCATGCTGTTCCTTCAGAGCCCTGTGCCGGGAACGACAGCTCCCTTGCACATGCACAGGAGTGACATCATCTTCGCGGCTCCGGCAAGTCATAGAGAATTAAGACATGTGAAGATGGGAACGCCTGCAGCGCTGACTTCTCAGCGTGGGAGGGCTTTGTCTAGAGGTAAGTTTAACATAAGTTTAAGATAAAGTACTAGTATGTGATGCAAAGCGATGACTTTACCTTGCAGGGTAAAAAAAAAAAAAGAAAGTCCAGTGGTATACAAATGCTTGTGATTTTGTAACTGGTCACGGGCCACAATGAAATGTAATGGTTCAGAATTTAAATTTTTTTATTTTGAATAGTATAATGAATATTTTCCTCCTGCAGACGCTGAATGCCAGCGGGAGGGGGAGCAGAAGCCAGCTTTCAGCAGTTGTATAAGGAAAATGGAGAGGATCGGTTCCTGTATATGCCACTCCCTCTGTCCCAGTGTAAAGCAGAAAGTTATAGGGAATAGGGAGGCCACATGAATCCTGTGGAGCATGGGGCAGAGACACCACTAATGCTAAATTGGTGTGTATGTAAAAACAAGTCTCAACTATATGGTTTTACTGCCCCTCCAAAATGCAATGTAAACAAGTCCTCACTGTCCTGAGCCCCCTATAAGGCTGCTTTTATGTCAATGCGTGTGACATTCACACAAGGTGTTGTGTTTGTGTAACTGTCAGATAATGAGGTTGAATAAAATTCTTCAGCCAACATGAAGGGAGTGTATTTACACCTCTACATAGCATTGGCGTATTTAAGGTTTGTGTGAATTCACATTCTATGTGTTTTGTGTTGAGCATGAGCTGTTTTACATTTAAAGGAAACCATGTCCATGCTGTTGCTGAAGTCAATTTCTACTACAATAACATCCAGCACAGTCCTCCCTGCTTTTCTGAAATGTGCACCCCCAATTTTGCCATGATGCAGGGTAATAACCCTCATTTGCAAATTTTCCTTCAAATGCAAATTCCACTATGGTCCTCTGTATTTGAAGAAGGAAACTTCATCCTAATCCTCTGCACAGTAAAGCAGCATAGTCTACCCTACTAATCTGCACAGTAGAACATCCTATTGTAAAGTACAGCAGCAAGACAGCACTAAAGTCAACTCTGCTTTTCTGCACATTACAGCAGCAAATCTCACCCAACTCTTCTGCACAGTACAACAGCAAAGTCCATTTTGGTCCTCTCTGTTTACAGGCAGAAACCCCATGCTAATCCTCTGCACAGTAAAGCAGCGGAGTCTATCCTTGCGCAGTATGACACTCATGCCTACCCTATTTCTCTGCAGAGTACAGCAGCAAAGTCTACCCTGCTACTCTACACACTACGGTAATAAGGCCCACCATGTTCCTCTTCACAGCTCAAAGTCTACCCTTCTATCCTACACAGTATGGCAATAAGGTCCATCATATTCCTTTGCACAGCAGCAAAGTCTAGTCTACATTGCTATCCTACACATAATGGCAGTAAGGCCCACCATATTCTTTTGCACGGCCCAGCAGCAAAGTCTACCCTGCTGTCCTACACAGTATGGCAATAAGGCCCACCATATTCCTCTGCACTGCACAGCACAGCAGCAAAGTCCACCCTGCTCCCTGCACATTACAGCAGCAAAGTTCCTTCATCCTCTGTACAGTCCACCCTGCAAATCTGCAGAGTGAAACAGCAAAGTCCCCCCAAATTTCAGCTGATGCAGAATATAATGCTTGTTTTCTTACATGCTGATCTAATCCAGAGGAATGCACAACCTAATCCACAGTTCCGCAGTCTTCCTTCTGTCTTGGCCCTTCTTGCCAATGCAATCTCATCCAATGCAAGTAAAGTGGCCACCCCTGGTCCAGCATTGTACCATTGTGATATAGAAGTGAATGCCCATATCCAGAGACTGTTGGGAGTATCCAAGCAATCCAATTAAAACATGGGCAACAGAAACAACACTTACAGGCCCACAAGACCAGCAGAACTGGGGACTGCTACAGCTGAAAAAGCTGCCTGAAGGATCTTGCACCCACAGATGGCATCAGATGAGGCCTGAACATCCACCTGGAAAAACCTGGAGGACATGTGAAGAGAACACCAGGTGTCAGCCTTGAAAACAGTAGCCGATTCTGAAAAACTCACAAAGCATTTGTAGATCTAGTAGATTGCACCTTAACATGAAAAGGGTGGAAACCAATCCCTCAAATCATATACTCGAATGATGATCTGTCTGAGAGACCAGAAAATGATGGAGCAAGAAGCTAGTTCCCTTTAACAGGGACCATTAGGGATGACAAAAAGGGGGGGGGGCATGAAAGACACCATATACAAATCTTCTAATCAAAGTGCTGACAGCCAGCTTGGCCCAAACAAACTAAGGTGAATTGAATCCTGAAACTCTACTTTAAGAGTCTGAGTCTGGAAGCAGAGACTCTGTAGTTTCTCCTGGGGAAAAAAACTACCGTCTTAAGCTGTCTCTTGAATAAGCTCCACTGATGAGTCTGTTCCAGGGCTGACTTCTGAAGGCTTAGGACCCAGCTCTAAACTGTTCAAGCCACAAGGTCAAAAAATAACTTGTGCCAACTGTTCCTTCAACAGGTGGTTGTCCAAATTTCCCAAAATGGGCATTTTCTGGTACCATATCAAGAAGAACACAGGAACCAGGGGCTTGGTGAATACTCAAGGTGCAGAATAAAGAACAAATAGCACAGCCACTAACTGAAATTGCTGAGGAACCACAGCAAAGCGAAGAAACTGTTGACATGCAAATACACATCCTTGGATGTCCACAAAGGTCAAAATGTATGCCTGATCAAGAGGCTTTGACAGATCTGGTGAATTTCTAGGCCCAAATGAAAACATTTAGGGCAGCCTTTCTCAACCAGGGTTCCGTGGAAACCTAGCGTTCCTCCACAGGTTGTTAGGGGTTCCCTAGGCAAGGAGAAGTTTCTGCCTTTCAAATTAAGTTGCCACTGAAACCAATTATCTATTTAGCTATCTGTAAGAGGCAAACTATTCCCACTGATCATAAGTGTAAGGCACATTCTTCTATTTGACCTTCACACTAATGAACAGTGAGCTGTAGAAGTAATTTTTAGCAGGGCTTCCATGAGACCAGCACAAAATTTCTAGGGTTCCTCCACATTAAAAAGGTTGCGAAAGGCTTATTCAGGGCCTTGAAATCAAAGATAGGACATCTGCCCCTATTGGTTTGGGAACTGTGAACAGGTCTAATTGGAACCCCTGAAACTGGTCCACTGCAGGTACTGGGTGTGATGACCCCTTGCTACAGAAGACTCACAAGGACTGCATGGAAGCCTTCTAAAGTGTTCAGTGACACAGGCAGGTTGGAAGGCATTAACCAAGGAGGGGCTTAGATCAGAATTCTAGCATGTAGCCCATGGAAACCATATTTACATGGCCTACTCACAAAGTCTTCAGAGACAAGGTCATACCTGGTGCTGTGCCATGGCTCAGGACCTGAAAGCATTCTGTGGCTAACACAGTACAAAAAGCCCTGTGCCTAAAGGTCACATTCCAGGCTAGCCCAGCAATTGTGTAGTCCATCAGGGTCCAGGTTTGGCCTCTAAAGCTGCTAAGCTACTAATCCAGATGGCTGCACATAATGACCAGCTCAGCAACTTGTAGAGGAATCTTTATTGAAGAAAAAAAGAGCTAGCAAAAAGGTTACACTTTTCTCAGCAGAGCAGTGAAAAGTCATCAACCATCAGGGACACTAGCAGAAACTGAGGCATGCTAGTAGAGGAGATTATACCTGGCTGGCCACTATTTTATTTGCCAGTGTCTGTAGGTGACAGTATACCACCAGCAGTCCCTGAATTCCTAAAGAAAACTATTCACAGGTAACTGTTACACTAAGCTTTTAAAAGTTTCTCCCCAATCCCTTAGGCGTACTCCTATAACCCCATTGACCTCCAGATCATGTGACCGGAGCAGGATGAAAATAGGTTGTATGTATATATACATATATATATTTATTTATTTATTTATTAGGGATCGACCAATTATCGGCACCACTAATATATTGGGAGCCGATATGCACTTTCCCCGATATATCGGAATCGGCCCCTGAGGTTACCGATATTGCCGATATTTCGGGAAAGTGCTGTACCGGAGTGATGCCTGCAGATAGAGGCATCACCCTGGTGGTACCGGTGTCCATAGCCGACGGTCGGCTGTCTTGTAATGACAACCGATGCGGGAGAAGCCGCTCGGCTGTCATTACAAAGAGCGGGAGGGGATGTCCCACCCCTCGCCTCCTTCCGCTGCTCGCCGGGTCTCCCGTCCCACCGGGAGACCCGGGCATCCTGCCTGCACGGCCGCCGAAGACCCGATCAAAGCTGCATTCGGCTCTGATCGGGTCTAAATGTAAAAAACCCGGAAATTATGTCAAACATCATTTTCCGGTACTCGGCGCCACATTAAAAAAACTGACAGCATTCAAAACAGCCAAACTTGGCGTTTTGAATGCTTTTCAGTGCCGAGGAGGGATTTGGGGTCTTTTAGACCCCCAGATCCCTCCACAAGGAGTACCTAGGAAAAAAAAAACAAAAAAACTTTTTTTTTTACATGTCCGAAAATACCTTTCACTTTAGGTCCCTTTCAGAGGAAGCGGACTCCATCCTCCTGTTCAGCAGGGAATCTGTCTGCTGATCCCTGCTGAGCAGACGATGACAGGTGCGTAATGTGGACAGACACGGACACAACATGCTCTTCTCTATGGAGCAGTTGGAAGGCAACAGATTGCCTGTCCATTTTCATCCAACTGTGATCCGTTCCAATCGGCGGATGGGGAACAGATCTCCATCTGTCTTGTTTTTGGCGGCCTGGATCGGATCCCGGCGGCTGTCAGCGGACATGTGCTCCATTGACAGCTATGGTTCGATCTGGTCCGCCTGAAAAATTGACAAGCAGGCCCAAATCGGTCCATCGGTGTGAAAGGGGCCTTAAAGAAGATTATAAACATTTTGTTTTGAGTGGTCTATATACTCCAAATACATAGTCCTATAGTCCGATGTATGCATTTTTACAAATACCTTTTATTTCGTTATTACTCGTGATCTATGTTGACTGGATGGAGAGGGAGGCTTGGGCTACATTAACAATCAGTCCGATGGCCTACCTGTGGGGCCTGTATACACAGGTTTTTGTTTGCTTCAGAAGTGCATTTATTTCCATATAAGTCAAAGGGAATACAAAAGCAGCTTGATGAAGGTTGATGCAGCTTAGAACACAGTCAACTGCAGGTCAAATTTTCCCAAAGGCAAATGTACCTTTTTCAAGCTACATCTTCCTCTGATCTTCGACAAGAAACACATCTTTTAGCAGCATTAATCAAATATGACATCTTAGGCAACACCACGCGACTCCCTTATACTAGCTTTTATGAGCCCTAATTCTAATAATTGCAGTGATGTACAGTTGTTATCAGGTCTGCTTGTATTTCTATGTAGTACTAAACTAAAAGCTATTAACCATTTTGGAAATGGTGCAAGGTAATCAACAAACCACTCTAATCAGTTTTGTGGTTTCTTTTTCCAAAGTTGAGGAGCAAACTAAAAGCTTTAGACCTGGTTCACACCTATGCGTTTCTGGTTCTTTTTGCAGAAAAATGCACTACAGTCCATTTAACACGGTTTCCTGAGGGGCACGTTCACATCTGTGCTTTTTTCAGCCGCTGCGATTAAAGATGGTGCAGAAAAGCATGTAGTGCATTTCTGGACCTTTTTTTAATCAACCCAAAAACAAATTGGCCAAGAAAAAAGCATAAAGTCAAAAACGCATGTGCAAAAAAGCACTGCAGAAACAGATAAAAAACATTGATGTGAACCAGGCCTTAAAGGTGAGCTTAGTGCACCAGTAACGTGCAAGCCTACATTGCTGTTACATATTTCCCCCAGCAGAACAAACACAGATACCCAGCTCCAACTATAAACGAAGGTACAAAATACATATAGTGTATACTCTTTAATGTTAGGCACACAAACTATAAACAAAACCATTTGTGATAGCTGTACTTTTGATTCATTGCACGTTGCACCACCTTATTAAAAAAGCCAACATCAATGAAGCTTATTGCTAATGAAGGTCTTCCTTCCCCATAGGGGAATGACCATATTTATCCTGCTAAGATCAGTTCAGACCAGGTCCAGGAGCAAGAAGAAGCAGCTGATGCAGGCATTTGGTCCTCATAGAGGTTTAAGGAGGAAACAGAATCAAAAGCAGACTCGCACATCACCTTAAGCCAGTCATCAGCGAACTCTACAGCAGAAAAGTTTAAGGTTCACTTGTGTTCATCTTCTCCAGGCAGCTGGCCCAAAAGTTAGCAAGTCTGTTATCACGATTAGCACAAAAGTCTGTAAAATCCTTGAGTAGACGATCAGCAAATCGCTCATCCCCTGTGCCACTGGACCGCCACGTTTTGGTCAGCATAGTATTATAGGCCCAATGATAACCTATCCTTTCTTCACCAAAAAGACTTTGAGTTGATGAACTGGTGGAATTTCTTCTCCGTCTCTGCTGACCTGAGGCATATTTTCGCTTTGAATATGGCAGCTGTAAAAATACAGTACCTGTGAAGTAAACATAAAAATTTGTATTTTATAAGAATTAATGTATTATGAAAAGCAAAAATTAAGGAAATAATGGAGTTTCAGGTGGGAAAGCTAAAGAGATTATAAAGGTAAAAAAAAAAAAAAATACACCTAACAAACACGTCTATACTTACCTGCTCTGTGCAGTGGAGAGTGCAGAACAAGAGTTAATTGACGGACACAGCACTCCATATTCAGAACCATAGAAATATCAAAATTCCATAGAGGGGTGGGTGCTGTGTCTGTCAAACACAAAAAGCCAACCAGGTATCAGGAGCTCAACGAATAAAAAAACAACTGGAGCCCAACCTGAACAATACACCCCCAAAGAGGGAACATACCCTCCAAACAGCAGCCTTCAAAACCTTGCAGCCAAAAGAAGCATCTGCAGATGCCAAAACACCCACTTTGTAGAATTAAGTGAAAGTGTGCACCGACAACCAGGTGGCCACCTTTCAAACCTGCGCCACTGAAGCTTGATGGCAGAAGGCCCAAGAAGCACTAAGCACTCGAGTAGAGTGCGCCATCACAGGGAAAGGAGGAACCCAACCTTTGATAGAGTAGGCCTGAATCATCTGGAAATGGTCACAGAAGAAGCGGACAGTCCTTTTCTTGGCCTGTCCATGATCACAAAAAGTGAGTCTGACCTCCGAAAAGACTCCATAGCTGCCAGAATCACCTGAACCCCATCCAGGGCATGCAACGCAAATTTCTTGGCATGAGTGGGCCTGGGATACAAAGACGACAACACAATGTCTTCATTCAAATGGAAGTCAGAGACAACCTTAGGTAGGAACGACGGGCGTGGACAAAGAACCACCTTATCCTTGTGTACCAAAAGGAACGGCCACCTCCACAACCGCCTCAGCTGCATCCTCCATCTTCAAAGTATCCCGCACAGATGTAACAAGTGCGTCCACCAGCACCTTCTCATGTGCCGCTGCAGTAATGGAGGAATCACCCTCACTATCTGACAGATCAGGTAGCGTGGCTACAATCCCCGCAGGGTGGGCCACGTCCGTGGCGACAGAGCCAGATTCAGGATCTGACAAGACAGATGAGGCAGAAAAGGGTGGGGGGCACTTTGTGCTATCCCTCCGCCCAAAGTCAGCACTGCCTGTCCAAGCACCAGAAAAAAACAGTGATCCCTGTGCCGCGTCCAGGTAAAAAGAAACCCAGGAGTCAACACCAGGGGGTAGAGGAGGGGCTCCCACAACAATATTAACCGCCCTGAAGGCTCCACAATCATGGCTGCTGCTCCTGTGGACGCCAGACCAACCAAACATTGCCGCCAGACCACAACAACATGGCCGCTGGGAGAGAAACAAACACAGGCCCCAAAAGCATGGCGCCTCCTATGGGAAAATGGCCGCCACAGGCGGCACCCACGAGGCTCTCAGGGACCTCCAAACCATCCCTGGAGCCTAGGCCACAAACTCTGCGGCAGGAGGGTGACCCGGGCCACAAGACCCCCACCCGGGTGGCGCCAACCCCATCAGAGAAGTCCGCCCCACTGGCACCAGGCCCGCCAGCCCCCCGCCCCTCACACCGGTACTGTGCTGTACCAACCACTAGCCCCCACCACCTGCCCACTGCTCTAACCCGGGAGGGGGGGGGTGGTTGTACGGCAAAGGTGGCCCACAGGGAACCACACAAATAGAGGGTGCCTGCAGGTCCGACCATCCCGGGGGGGGGGGGGGTAAGGCCCCACCGCCCCAACTGCATTCAGGAGGAGGGGGGGGGGCATATATTTACTGATCCAGCAGAAACCAGACGGGCATCATTCCAGACAGAACCCCTCACCACGGAAAAGGGGGGCTATCAGCCAGAAGGAACGCTTTTCTCTGAATCCATTTCTCTGAGTTAATTGAAGCCTAAAAAGTGGCAAAAGGTCGAAAAGTTCAAGGGGGCCGAATACTTTCGCAATGCACTGTATGTACAGACGACCAAGCGGCCGTCTTGCAAACCTGCATCACTGACGCCTGATGGCGGAAAGCCCAAGAGGCACTCAATGCCTGTGTAGAGTGAGCCGTGACAGGGAAAGGAGCAACCTGCCCTTAAGAGAATACGCCTTCACCACCGTCTGTCTGATCCATCGAGAGATGGCCACCACAGACGCAGCCTGACCCTTACGAGGTCCATAAGTATTCACAGAGTCTGACTTACGAAAGGACTCAGTAGTCTCCAGATACAACCGTATCTCCCGAACCACATCCAAGCAATGCAAGGCAATTTCCTTAGGATGTGAAGGTTTCGGACAGAGTGACTGAAGCACTATGTCTTTGTTCCGATGGAACCACCTTAGGAAGTAACGACGGATTAGGCCGTAACACTACCTTATCCCTTCAGAAACCCTGCGCGCAGAGGTGATAGCCACCAAAAAGGCAACTTTCTGCGATAAGGCGAGCAAGGAAATGTGTGTTAAGTTTTTGGAAGGAGATTTCTGAAGAATCGATAGAACCAAATTAAGGTCCCAAGGAGGTAACGGAGACTTCCTGGGGGGAGCCAAATGGCGAACCCCCTGAAGAAATATACCAATCAAAGAGTGCGTAGCCAAAGGGCGTTTTTAAGTACACAGTCAAGGCCGAGATCTGACACTTAAAGAGTGCCCAACGCCAAACGTTGGTCAACCCCTTTCTGTAGAAAGGTCAGGATCCTGCTGATAGCAAAGGACCTAGGATGCAGCTTCAGTGATTCGCACTAAGCAATGGATGCTTTCCACGTACGATGATAAATCTTCTGAGAAGTGGACTTCCTAGCCTTGAGTAAGGTAGGGATCATAGAATCGGACAGACCCCGTCCTTTAACACCTTGCTCTAAACAGCCAAGCAGTTAAAGCCAGCGACTGTAAAGCAGGATGGAAGATCGGACCCTGAGATAGAAGATCTTCCCGCAGACGAAGTGTCCATGGACCTGCGACCTTCAGCCGAATCACAACGGCGTACCAGGATCTCCGGGGGCCAATTGGGAGCCACCAGAATTACTGGACCAGGTAGCTAAAACTGAAGATGCAACGGTGAGGCCAGAGGTAATAACCCAGGGATCCTGCCCCCCTGGGCGTGTCAAAGCCTTTGGCTCTACCTGTTCACTACTAGTGGGAGGGGCTTATTACCCATCCGTCTATGATTTAAAGCAGCAGCTACGTCCGTTGGTGGACGAAAGAGAAAAAAAAAATATCAGAACCAAAGATCCCAACAGGGAGCTAGGTCCTTACTCCTGAATAGGTAGAAAAAAAATGGGATTTCTGACTTACCACCGTAAAATCCATTTCTCTGAGTTAATTGACGGACACAACTCTCTATTATTCAGAACCAGAGCATAATATTGCCCCCTACAGGAGTAGGACACAAGGATGAAAAAAGACTTGGCTACGCCTATGGGCAGTCCTAGGTGGAATTCTCCCCCTCTCTGCTATAGGCCTTCAGTTTTGTAACAGGCAGTGTCTAAAGTATTACAACTCCATAGAGGGATGGGGGCTGTGTCTGTCAATGAACTCAGAGAAATGGATTTTACGGTAAGTCAAATATCCCATTTTCTCTTTCTTTTATTGATGGACACAGCTCCCAATTATTCAGAACCACAGGGATGTCCCAAAGCAGTGGGAAACATGAGGGGTGGGACAAAAAAAAAAGGCTAAAACACAATAGCCTTAATAACCAGGTAAACAGGAGCTCAGCAAATAACTGGAGCCCAACCTGAACAATACACCCCCAAAGATGGAACTGACCCTCTAAACAGCAGCCTGCAAAACTTTGTGGCCAAAGGAAGCATCCACAGATGCCAACACATCCACTTTGTACAATTTTGTGAAAGTGTGCACCGACGATCAGGTAAAAAGGGGGAGGCTCCACTAAGTGTAGTATTAAAGGAATTCCATTTATTCCACAAGATTAAAAACACTTACAGGAGTGTAGCATCAAATGGGCTCATTCTAAATAAGTGATTTGGGGTCCCTGTGGACTTTCTCGCCCCCCACTGAGGATGAAAGGCTGGCTGTTCTGTGCTGTGCCTGCACGCTGACCAGCATGAGACGCGGAGACGGAAGTGATGTCACCGGTGCGGGGTGTGAGTCCAGGACACTGGAAACACTGATCCATGGAAATAGGCTACGCGCTCTGAGCTGACGGCTCCTTCTAAAGGCCATCAACTCAGAGTGTGCAGCCTGTTTCCACTGATTAGCGTGTACTAAAAAACAGCGCTTGCAAGAAATATAGTAATTCACAAAATAAATATGGGTCACCAATATGATGGTGTTCCTGAAGTGCAATGGTGCTAAATACAAAATTAATAGGTGCAATAAATATCCACAAATACAAAGTGCAATAGTGCTGACTGCAATGATAATTAGTGCAAAAATGCAAGGTGCAAAAAATGCTAGATATAATGATATTTAGTGTAATAAGTAATCCCAAATACAAAAAAATTACTGATATAGTAGTCCAATATAGCTCATCAAATATAGTCCATTAATAAGTGCAAACATGCTCAAAGTGCTGCTGACATAAAGTGCAATGAGTGCTCCAAACGGTGCAAGAGGTGTCCCGAATCCCTTAGGGAAGCCACTCACCAGAACAGATGGATCTTCAAAGGTCAAATGAGCCTTGTGATAAATCCAAATGAACGGGACTCCTCAAGAGAAAAAAACAGTAGATACCCTTCTCCTGTGCCACTCAAAAGAAAGGATGGACCAACATCGTGAAGCCCGAATGTATGTTTATTATTTGATAAGTAATATACTCACAAAATGTATAATAGCGGTCCGCATTTAAAGCAGAAAAGTAATCTTGCAATACTTCCGGGAACGCCGCCGGCGTGCGTTCACCGGATCCAGGAAGTTACGTCGTTGGTTGCCGTGACCGGAAAGTACGTTGACGTGTTTTGCCCACCTACAAGAGCGTTTTCAAAGACATCACTTCCGAGTCCGGCAAACTAATATATACTGTTCCCGGGAATGACCCGTCTGCTGAAACGCCAATCACAACAGACGTCTGATCGGCTTGGATGATACCTCACTTCCTGTATACAAACTAATTTGGCATGGCAAAAAAATCATCATATCAACAAATAGATTTTAATCTGATTGCATTGTTATTTAGTTAATTATTTCTTGCCATTTGTTGATATGATGATTTTTTGCCATGCCAAATTAGTTTGTATACAGGAAGTGAGGTACACCTCTTGCACTGTTTGGAGCACTCATTGCACTTTTTTGTATTTGGGATTACTTATTACACTAAATATCATTATATCTAGCATTTTTTGCACGAATTATCATTGCAGTCAGCACTATTGCACTTTGTATTTGTGGATATTTATTGCACCAATTAATTTTGTATTTAGCACCATTGCACTTCAGGATCACCATCATATTGGACTCATATTTATTTTGTGAATTACTATATTTCCTGCAAGCGCTGTGTTTCCAGTGTCCTGGACTCCCGCCCCACACCGGTGACGTCACTTCCGCCTCCGCGTCTCATGCTGGTCAGCGTGGAGGCACAGCACAGGACAGCTAGCCTTTCATCCTCAGTGGCGTTTGGGGTGAGAAAGTCCACAGGACCCTATTGGACACCTGGATCACTTACTTAAGATAAGCCCATTTGATGCTACACTCCTGTAAGTGTTTTTAATGTAATTCTTTTAATACTACACTTAGTGGAGCCTCCCCCCTTCCTTCTTTTTACTTGATCGTCGGTGCACACTTTCACAAAATTCTACAAAGTGAATGTGTTGGCATCTGCAGATGCTTACTTCTTTTTACATGTGTTACAGAGCCTTGGGCACACTCGGAGGATGGCTGCATAACTTCATGTGTATTTGTATCTGCATGGACAGCAGATTCCTTTTATGTCCCTTGCATGCAGTCCAGGTGATCTAAAGACATTTGAATTTGTGGAGCGACAGACTCCTATCGTGACTTACCGATGATCAAGTGGCCACCTTGCAAACCTGCGCCACTGGCGCCTGATGATGGAAGGCCCAAGCAGCACTAAGCGCCCCAGTAGAGTGCGCTGTTACAGGGAAAGGAGGAACCTGACCCCTGATAGAATAGACCTGCATCACCGTCTGTCTGATCCATCTGGAAATGGTCGCAGAAGAAGCGGACAGCTCTTTTCTTGGCCTGTCCGTGAACACAAACAGTGAGCCTGACCTCCGAAAGGACTCTGTGGCTGCCAAATAAACCCGAATCGCCCGAACCACATCTAAGGCATGCAAAGCAAATTCCTTAATATGTTTGGGCCTGGGACACAGGGAAGGCAACACAATGTCTTAATTCAAATGGAAATCAGAGACTACCTGAGGAAAGAACAATGGACATGGGCGAAGAACCACCTTATCTTTGTGGACCACCAAATAGGGGGTACAACAAGATAACGCTGCCAGCTCCGACACCCTGCGAGCAGAGGTGACAACCACCAAATAGGCAACCTTCTGGAACAGAGTAAGCAGGGGAATCTCCAGAATATTCCCGAAGGAAGGCTTCTGGAGAACTGAAAGCACCAAGTTCAGATCCCACGGCAGTAGAGGAGGCCGCAACAGTGTAGTCAGATGTTGAACCCCTTGAATAAAAGTACACACCAGGGAGTGCGTTGCCAGGGGTCATTGAAAGAAGACCGCCAAGGCCAACACTTGGCCCTTGATGGTACTCAAGACCAATTTATGCTCTAAACCTCATTGAAGGAAGGTCAAAATCCAAGCCACTGAAAAAAAGAACGAGGGTGAACTCCAATCAACTCACACCACGAAATGTACGCTTTCCATGTACGATGGTAGATCTTCCTAGAGGTAGACTCCCTAGCTTTCAGCAGTGTTGGAATCACCGACCCAAGCAAACCGCTATCCTTCAGCACCTGACTTTCATCAGCCAAGCCATCAAAGCCAGTGACTGTAATGCAGGATGGAAGTTCGGCCCTTGGGACAGTAGATCCCCTCCAAGGGACGTTGTCAAATCGTTGCACCAGGTTGGTGTACGAAGACGGGCGAGCCAATCTGGAGCCATTAGAATGACTGTAATTCCTTCAGCCTTGATTCAGCACAGAAGCCGCAGCAGAAGTTTGAGAGGAGGAAAGGCATGGATCTGACAACACTGGCCCCACGGGGCCACAGAGTGTCTGTGGCATCTGCCAGAGGATCCCGTGACCTTGCCACAAACTTCGGTACCTTTTTGTTGAGGCAGAACACCAACAGATCCACCTCAGGGGAGCCCGACCAGAAACCTATCTGATGAAACACGTTTGGGTTAAGGGACCACTCCTCTTGGTCCAATGCCTACTGACTGAGATAGTCTGCCTGTCAGTTTTCCACTTCTGCCCACCAGAGGATGCCGGCTACTTCCAGGGCTGCCAACACACTCTTTGTTCCACCCTGGGGATTGACATAGGCCACCACCGTAGCATTGTTTGACTGTATCTGTACCGGGATCCCCTGAAGTTGATCCATCCAGTGATCCAGGCACAACCTGATCGCCCAAATTTCCAAGACACTGATCGGTAGTCTGGATTCCTCCAGCATCCAACAACCCTGAGCGGAGCTCAGTCTCAGGACACCTACCCAACTGGATAGACTGGCATCCGTGGTGACCACTGTCCAATACAAGGGGAGAAAGGATTTGCCCTGGAAGAGCTGGAGAGCGAAGCCACCAGACCAGGGACCCCCTGGTTTCCTTGCTCAGCCGAATCTGATTGTCCGGAGACCTTGGGCATTTGTTTTTTTACCAGGATCTCCATTTGAAGGGACCTCACATGGAACTGTGCAAACAGAACGGCCTCAAACGTAGATAACATCAGGCCCAGCCCTGCATGCAAGGCCAGGGGAAAGACCACCTGCTGGACAGCAAGTTGTCTGTTGTTGTTGGACTGGTTGGTGAGTTGAGCTGGGAATTTTCTCTGGTTTTGTCTTTCACGCGTTTGTCCTTCCATGTGCTTCTTGCTATGAAGGCCAGTTATAGATGGGGCAGGGGCCATTTCTTTGTTACTAGTGTAAATATTGGTGAGGGGACACACTGGACACCTTTGCTGCTATTGTGCTATGTGCTGGGTGTCCAGGGGGTCCCTGCACCTTTAAGGAGGATTGGGCTACCTCCAGGCCCACCTGCCCTCTATTAGAATGCATGTGCTTTCACTGTGGAGACTCTCATGAATTTAGAAAGGTTAGGACTGCAAGTGATACAAGATGCCGTGAAGGGGTCTTGCAGCTTACCCATGACTTTGCAAATGTGTGCTAACTAAACCCCTGTTTTTAATGCATACTGTTGGACAGGTTAATTTGGTTGGTAAGCACCATGAAACTCCTGGAGTTTATCTAGTGGAAGAAACACTGGCTTGAGCTGAATCCAGAGTCTGACCCAAATAATCCAATTTTCTGTATGGAATCAGAGCAGTCTTCTGGTAGTTTAAAAGCCAACCAAACTTTTTCGTGGTCTGTATAGTGAGCTCAACGTCAAGAGGATTCCGCTAGCAAGAGGAGGTCGTCCAGGTAGCCAAGTACAGCAATCCCCCGCTGAGGTAGCAACGTCAGAACTGGGGCAAACACCTTTGTGAAGACCCAAGGAGCAGAGGCAAGACCAAAGGGTAATACCGCAAACTAATAATGCTCATCTCCCACAGCAAAATAGAGAAAGTGCTGGTGTTGGGCACATATTGAAATGTTCAAGTAAGCATCCTTGATGTCGATAGAAGCAGGAAAGTATCCCTGATGAAGGGATGCCACCACCGTGCGAATTGACTCCATTCTGAACTTCTGTACCTGCACAATGCAGTTCAGGGCCTTGAGGTCCAGATTTGGACGTACCTTGCCCTCCTTCTTTGGGACTGTGAACAGGTTTGAATAACAACCCCGAAACCGTTCCTGTACCAGAACCATCACCCCCTGAAGCAACAGGTCTTGCACCGCCCCAAAGAGAGCTTGCAATCGACTTGAGGACAGATGCACATTGGAAGGGAAGAACCTTTCTGGAGGACAAGAACCATGTCTTGTAACTGGACAGTATCACATTGTGGACCCATTTGTTGTTTACCAAGGAGTTCCACAGGCCTGGAAACCAGTGAAGACATCCCCCCACCCCAGGCACGGGTAAGGAGGCACCTTCATGCAGAAGGAGCCTTGTCTGCGGGTCTAGAGAATCCCGCTCTCAGCTTGTCAGACCAGGGCCGCTTGGAACCTTCTGAGGAGGACTTAAAAGGTTTTGAACCCTTGTCAGTGGACCCTGAGGGACGAAACAACTTCTTATGACCTGAGAAAGATGGGTCACGTCTGTGACCAGGTTCTTTCCCCTTTCCATACTGTGGAAGAAAGGTACTCTTCCCCCCTGTGAGACTCCTAATGATGTCATCTAGGGTAGCTCCAAACAAGTGATTGCCTTGAAAAGGTAAATCAGTCAGAGCTTTTTTAGAAGTCTGGTCCGTAGACCAACACTTAAGCCACATCACACGCATAAGCACCACTGCCGAAACAGAAATCAGGGGAGTCGCGTCCAAAGAGGCATCATAGACAACCTGCAGCCCCTGGACCAACACTTTCGCCGTACGAGATGGCTTGTGGCTGCCAAAGGGGACCGGCACCTCCGCCGCAACTGCATCCTCCATTTTTAAAGTTTCCCGCACAGTACATGTAATCAGTGCGATAACCAGCGCCTTCTCGTGCGCAGATCCAGCTGTAGAGGAATCATACTCACTAGCTGATAAATCAGGGAGCGTGGCTGCAAACCCCGCAGGGTGGGCCACGTCCACAGCGGCCGAGTCAGATTTAGGATCAGATGAGACAGATGAGGCAGGGGAAGCTTTTTTGCTAGCCTGCCCCCCAAAGACCAACTCCACTCGGAAAACAAATGACTCCAGGACCGCCGTCAGTGCATCAATAGAGGGCTCAGGCCCCTGAGGGACCTGAAGCCTTTGAAAGGGGGTCAGGTGGGGAAACATGCTCCTGAGACTCCAGAGTAAAAAGGGGGACCCATCAAAAAAAATGTCTAGAACCACTATGGGACACCCCCACCGCGCTGTTTGCATCACCCGGTCACCAGCCAATAGAGCACCCCACAACCTGCAGCAGAGAGAGGGAGGGAGGGACCCCACCAGAGTAGCACCAGTCTGCACCAGTGATAGCTCTGCTCCACGTGCGGCATCCAAGGGGAAGGAAAAATCCAGGAGTCAACACCAGGGGAAAAAGAGGAGCTCCCGCAGCTAAAATCCCCGCCCAGAGGCTCCCCTGTCATGGCCGAAATTCTATCAGCACGCCGGACCAACCAAACATAGCCACCGGCCATTAGAAACACAAAGGCCCCAAAGAAATGGCGACGACTACGGCAAAATGGCCCCACATTCGGCTCCACAAGGCTCCCAGGGGCCCAGGAGGGATCCCTGGAGCCCTGACACCATCAGGCATTGAGAGGGGGGCTGGGCACCCCCCCCGTGCAGTACCAAGATGAGCCCCACAGGGACCACCAAACCAAGGGGGTGGTCTGAGGGGAACCCGTAGGTCTGACCATTCCAGGGAGGGGCCGTGTCCATCCCAAACCCATCCAGGGGGAGAGGGGTGACAGCTACTCACCATACCAGGAACCAAGCAGGCACCACTCCAGACAGAACCTCCTCACCATCGAAATGGGGGACTGTTGGACAGGAGGAACGCTGCGACTCAGGCCAAGACCTGGTCGTATGCGACATCGTGAGGAGTTTAACTCGCAGGCCAGGCCCCGTCCAGTGGGGCTATGTCACGGCCAACCTAGCGCGGAGCAGTGATCTGTGCGCACTCGCTGGCCAGACTGGGGTGACCACTGGATCTAGATATCCAGCTCGGCACCCAGTCCGGCAGTTGACTGTGGATCTCGCAGGAAAAAAATCAGGAGAAAAAAAAGCCATTTAAAAAGGGAAAAAAATTGCCAGGACCAGAGAGCCTGACAGGAAACCAGATCCTTACGCCTGACTAGGTAGAAAAAAACTGAAGGCCTATAGCAGAGAGGGGGGGGGGGGGAGTATACCACCTAGGACTGCCCATAGGCTTGCCCAAGTCTTTTTTCTGCCTAGTTTCTTACTCCTGTAGGGGGCAATATAACGCTGTGGTTCTGAATAATGGAGAGCTGTGTCCGTCAATGAACAAAAGAGAAAAAATGAAGGCCTATAGCAGAGAGGGGGATGTACACCAGCTAGGAATGCCGAAAAAAAATAGCAAAGTTGTTTTTTCTGCCTAGTGTTCTACTCCTGTGGGGGGCAATATAACCTATGGTTCTAAATATGGACTGCTGTGTCCCTCAATAAACAAAACAGAAACACTTTTTTTCACTTTGCATAGAGCAAGGGAGGGTTATAACCACTGTCAGATTATTTTTTTTTGCACCATCTATGTCCCATTGCAGAGATTTCCCTTCACTTCCTGTCCCATAGCCAAACAAGAATTGAGGAAATCCCTGCAAATTAACCACTTTACCACTAAGCCTATTTTTGACACTTTTTGTTTACAAGTTTAAATCAGTATTTTTTGCTAGAAAACTACTTAAAACCCCCAAACATATATATTTTTTTAGCGAAGACTCTGGAGAATAAAATGTCGGTCATTGCAAAATTTTTTGTCACGCGGTATTTGCTCAGCGGTCTTTAAAACGCCATTTTTTTGGAAAAAATTTGAAAAATCACATTTCACTGCATTTAAAAAATACTAAACAGTAAAGTTAGCCCATTTTTTTTGTATATTGTGAAAGATGATGTCACGCCGAGTAAATAGATACCCAACATGCTACGGTTCAGAATTGCGCCCCCCCGTGGGATGGCAACAAACTACGGTCAATAGAGATCTCAATCTACGAAGCTTAAAATTTATTTAACGGTTACCAGTTTAGAGTTAGAGTGTAGCTCTTTTTTTTTAATTATTGCCCACGCTCTGGCGATCGCAGCGATACCTCACATGTGTGGTTTGAACAGCGATTTCATTCGCGGCTCGACTTGCGTATACATTTTTTTTTGTGCGCGAGCTAACGGTGACGGGGCGGCTAAATTTATTTTTTTTTTTCCTATTTATTTTTTCTTTTTTTTTTAACTTTATTACAGGTTTTTTAAAAAAAAAATCTGATCACTTTTATTGCTGTCACAAGCAATGTAAACATCCCTTGTGACACCAATATGTAGTGACAGGTACACTTTATGGAGGGATCGAGGGTCTAAAAGACCCTAGACCCCTCCACTACACTTCCCTGTATGCAAAGCGCCGAAAACGGCATTTTTGCATACAGCCGTTTTTCAAATGTGCCGCCTTTTGCAGCACAGTAACCCGGAAGTGATGTCATGGACGCCGCCTCCGGGTTTCGTCATCGGAGACCCGATCGATGCTGTTTTCGGCATTCATCGGGACTCCATCCAGCCGGCGGACGTGCCGGCTGGGTGCTTGGGGCTCCCGGTGGACCGGGAGCCCCGAGCAAAGCCACGGAAGGCGGCGGGAGGGGGGGACGTCCCCTCCCGCCCCCCCGGGTAACGATCGAGCGGCTCCCGAGCCGCATCGGTCATTACCGACGGAAAGCCGACCGTCGGCTTCAAACCACGGTACCGGGATGATGCCTCTAGCTAGAGGCATCATCCCGGTATAACCCCTTAAAGTCAGCCGACGTAGGTCTACGTGGCTAGACGTTAAGTGGTTAAGGGAATTCTTTGGGGACCCCCAGGTCACCAGAACTAGTGCCCCAATTGGAAGATTTCCCCTCTATTACTTTTCTGGGGACAACCCAAAATTTGGGGTTTGCTTTTACTTTCACTTTCAATAATGATGGTAAACAGGACAAATAAAGAGGGTGGATCTCCCTAACCTGGGCACAGACCTCAATAAAAATGGAGAAGTGTGGTAATCCCTCTCCCCTCTATACAAACCTAAAAAAGGTTTTGCCTTTATTTATACTTTATTGCATGGAATGCATTAAGGGAAAAAATGTTTAGGCTTTAGAACCACTTTAATCTCAAGAAAATGGCAAATACACAACCTTTTATAAAATAAAATGTGTCAATATACCCTTGACCACACCCTGAATCTCTGCCCTGTTTATTTGTTGATTTATGTAAACTTATATTGTCATTTATTGTAGTTGGGCAGTACAAGATAAGCACTCCTCTGATTGATCATTATTGGAGTGATCCCAGAAATATGTATTTACAATACATGTTTTTATGCTATACACTTTTCATGATGTTCTGAATACAATTTTGGATATTTTTATAAAAGGTTGTGTAATCGTCATTTTCTTAAGATTAACTTTTGTACCTGAAAGTCTGGTATTTCCATAATTTTTGCTTTTCAAATTTCCTTTTGGATGTGGTGCCATAAGTGTCATACCATACCTCCCTTTTGTATCTTCGAATCCGGGTATTAGTTATTAGGCAAAAGAAAAGCAAGGAAAAGTTTGCAAATAGAACCAATTAAAAGACGAGGAATATATTTTAGTCTTTGCAGTACTGTATCAGTTATTTACCCGTCACCCCTCTCATAACTCCTTTTTTGGACAAAATACTTCACCCCTACTATGATTTAGTTGGGGACAAAATTGTTAACTCTCCTCTCATTACTTTGCTATCAACAATGCCTGGATCCTATAAACAAAATAAAGTCTTTTACACTTTCTGACTTTTGCTTATACTGTAATCGCCAGCACATGGCGAAAACCACAACCCCCTTATTTGTGGAATGGACCTGTGAGATAGATTGTATTTGCCAACTTTGATCTCCTGGGAAATAGATAAAACTGATGATTACACTGACCTGGTTGGTTTTGAGCCTCTTCCGACATTCCCCTAAAATGTGCCTCCTGCCTCTAATCTCCCTGCCATACTACTTGCTATCTTTTCTTGGATACCCAGTTTTATTTCTCCTCATAGTGCTTGGGTCATACCCACCTTCTTTTTTTCCCCCTCTTCCCCCCCTTTTTATTCCCCTTCCCTCTGTTCTTCTACCCATGTTTACTAGTTACTACAATTTTTGTTTAGACATCCACACACTTGTCTGGCTTATTATAAGCATGTTGTTATTATGTATACACTTGAGTAAGGTTTCCTTGCTTTCCTTGTTGAAAGCCGTATTCGGGCGAAGATCTTTTGATGTTTCCTATGTTATTGGTACTGGCATATTACTGAGATTTCACTCTATGCAAATGTTGGACGATTGTCTACCTCCTACCCTGCTTACTAGGTTGGTTATACTTAGCATGTATAGCCTTCTACCTCCCACCCTGCTTACAAGGTTGGTTATACTTAGCATGTATAGCCTACTGTTACTGATACTACGTATTGTAGTAATTATGGATCTAAGCCTGAACCTTATGATCCTTCTGTCATCCCCCTTTTTTTTGTTCATGTGTATTTGTTCTAACAACAAAAATTAAATAAACAAAGATTAAACATAAATTTACCCGTCACATGTATGTATTGAGGTTTATTTTCTGATGGGAAGTTGAAAGCAGATGCAGAATATTTGTCCTGAATGAAACCAAACCTATGTGAAAGGAGAATGAAAAAAGGAAGTTCAGGAAAAATAAGTTACAAATAGCAAATATAAAAATAGGTTTTTCATTAGGTATATTACCGATATGCAATCACTTCCTGCAACAAGTGCATTCTGTCCCAATAGGTCTCTGGCTCAAAACCTGAAACGATAACCCAATCAGTTACTGTCTGTAACAACTGTTATAAAAGAAAAAGGGATTTTTGTAAGATCTTACCGTAAAATCCTTTTCTCTTAAGCTCATTGACAGACGTAGTCCTCTTGATTAATATCAAATTGGGTTATACTGCCCTCTACAGGAGTAGGACACTAGGCAGAAAGACAACGTTCTGGCCACACCTTAGGGGCAGTCCCAGAGGGTATATCCTCTTCCTGTCTGCTACAGGAAATCAGTTATGTCACAAAGCAGTGTCAGAGAATTTAACCCAACCCAACTCAATAATAGATGGGCGGGTACTACGTCTGTCAATGAGCTTAAGAGAAAAGGATTTTACGGTAAGATCTTACAAAAATCCCTTTTTCTCTGTCGCTCATTGACAGACGTAGTCCTCTTGATATCAAATTGGGACGTCCCAAAGCAGTGCCACAAATGAGGGGTGGGAACAGAAATCAAAATCCAGAAGGCCCAACCGGAGCCAACCAGAAGTATCAAGGGACTCATCGAGCAAACAGATGAGACCTACCCAACAAACCCTCGAGGAAGACCAACAGTCTCCTCAAACAGCGGCCTGCAGGAACCTTGCGGCCAAAAGAGGCATCTGACGATGCCATCACATCAACCTTATAAAATTTTGTAAAGGTATGAACCGACGACCAAGTAGTCGCCTTAAAAACCTGAACCACTGACGCCTGATGGCGGAAGGCCCAGGAAGCACTAAGCGCCCAAGTAGAGTGCGCCTTAACAGGGAACGGGGGATCCCGACCCTTAAATAGAATAAGCCTATACCACCGTCTGTCTGATCCATCTAGAGATGGTCGCGGCAGAAACAGGCAACCCCTTCTTAGGGCCATCCGTGATCACAAACAGTGACTCCGTATTACGAAATGAATCCGTAGTATTCAAGTATACCCTGATCGCCCGAACTACATCCAAGGAATGCAACGCGAATTCTCGAGGATGACTGGGCTTAGGACACAGGGAAGGCAATACCATGTCCTCATTCAAATGAAACTTTGAAAGCACCTTAGGAAGGAAGGATGGATTCGGACGAAGAACAACCTTATCCCTATGAACCACCAGATATGGGGAACAACAGGATAATGCAGCCAGTTCTGACACCCTGCGTGCAGAAGTGATAGCCACCAAGAAGGCCACCTTCTGGGATAAAGTAAGCAAGGGAATCTCCCTGATATTTTCAAAAGGAGGTTTCTGAAGAACCGACAACACCAAATTAAGATCCCAGGGTGGTAAAGGCGCGCGCACTGGCAGAGCCAGGTGTCGCACCCCCTGGATGAAATTCCGCACCAAGGAATGAGTAGCCAAAAGCTTCTGAAAGAAGATTGCTAATGCTGAAACTTGACCCTTGATAGCACTCAAGGCCAGCTTCTGCTCAACCCCCTGTTGCAGAAAAGCCAAGATTCGGTTCACCGAATAAGAACGTGGAGGAAACCTAAGAGATTCACACCACGCGATATAAGACTTCCATGTGCGATGATAGATCTTTCTGGAAGTCGCTTTCCTCGCTTTAATTAGAGTAGGAATAACTGAAGCTGACAATCCCTTGTCCTTCAGCACCTGGGTCTCAATAGCCAAGCCGTTAAAGCCAGCGATCGTAAAGCAGGATTGAAGATCGGTCCCTGCGACAGCAGATCCTCCCTGAGAGGAAGTCGCCAAGGAACGTCTGCGACCTGCCTGACCAGGTCGGCGTACCAGGCCCGACTAGGCCAGTCCAGGACTACCAGGGTAACTGGGATTCCCTCCACCTCTATCCTGCGAAGAAGCTTCGGCAGCAACTTGAGAGGAGGGAAGGCCTACAGTAGCTGATACTGCCCCACGGGGCGATCAGCGTGTCTGCGGCGTCTGCTAGAGGATCGCGGGAGCGAGCCACAAACCTCCGCACTTTCCTGTTGAGCCGAGATGCCAACAGATCCCATTCGGGGGGCCCCAATGGAGGCACGGTTGGTGGAATACCTCTGGATAAAGAGATCATTCCCCTTGATCCAGAATCTGACGGCTGAGATAATCTGCCTGCCAATTTTCCACCCCCGGAATGAATACCGCGGAGAGAGCTGGAACAAATCATTCCGCCCAATGAAGAATGCTGGTCACTCTATGGCCGCCAGGACACTCTTAGTGTCCCCTTGGTGATTGACGTAAGCCACAGCCGTGGCGTTGTCCGACTGGATCCGAACCGGGCTGCCCTGGAGCTGCTCGGTCCAGTGAATCAGACAAAGTCTGATCGCTCTCAGTTCCAATACATTTATCGGTAACCTGGACTCTTCCAGGGACCAAAGCCCCTGAGCGGATACTTTGCTGAGAATTCCTCCCCACCCGGATAGACTGGCATCCGTGGTGAAAATCGTCCAATCTATTGGAAGACATGACTTCCCCTGCTGAGCATCGGAGACCGAAGCCACCAGACCAGAGACTTCCTGGTCCGCTCGCTCAGTCGGATCCGATTGTCCATGGAATCTGGATTCCGATTCCATTTGAGAAGAATTTCTTTTTGAAGGATTCGGGTATGGGACTGGGCAAATGATACTGCTTCGAAAAAAGCCACCATCAAACCCAGGACTCTCATGCAAGTCCGAAGGGAAGGCCAGTTGTCAGATAGTACAACTGAATCGTTGATTGAATCTTCTGGAGTTTCTCCGCAGGGAGAAACACTTTTGCCCTGGATGTGTCGAAAAATTAGACCCAGATATTCCAGCCTCCTGGTGGGAACCAGAGAAAACTTCTGTAAGTTCACCAGCCACCCGAACTCTTGCAAAGAGGTTATGGTGATCTCTAAGTTCGCAACAGAGTCTGCGGAGACTCTGCACGGAGCAGAAGATCGTCTAGGTAACCTAGAATCGATATGTCTTGTTGCCGCAACAGCGCCAACACTGGGGCCAACACCTTTGTGAAGACCCGAGGAGCCGAGGCGAGACCAAAGGGTAACGCCACAAACTGATAATGGTTCTCTTTATGGAAAAACGCAGGAAACGCTGATGTCCTGCGTAAATAGGAATGTGAAGATAGGCATCCTAGATGTCTATGGACGCCAGAAAATCCCCCTGATGCAGGGAGGCCGCTACTGTGCGAATGGACTCCATCTTGAATTTTTGTACCTTGACAAAAAGATTGAGTGCTCTTAAATCCAGAATTGGACGCACCTTGCCCTCCTTTCTGGTATTGTGAAAAGGTTCGAATAAAACCCTTGAAAACGATCTGTCCAAGGAACGTGGACCACCACTCCTTGTTGCATTAAATCCGTGACCGCCCCCCGCAAAGCTACTAGGCGATCCGGGGATAGTCGGATCTTGGAGGGGAAGAATCACACCGGTGGGAATGATTAAAACTCGATCTTGTAACCTGACCTTCTGACTTTGCGAACCCAATTGTCCGGGATTCTGGAAAGCCATGGATCCGGAAACCGGCGAAGACATCCCCCCACCCCAAGTATGGGTGGGGGCACACTTTCAGGCTTTAATAGTCTTATCTTCAGGTTTGGAAGAGCCGAACTCTTGTTTGCCCGACCAGCGCCCCCTGAAACCTCCTGAAGGAGTTTTGGAGGGCTTAGCTTTATCGCCCGTCCCAGCGGAGCGAAAAAATTTCTTATGAGCGGAAAAGGAAAGCCCCCGTCTCTGACGAGGTCCCTTACCCTTAGTGCTCTGTGGCAAAAAAATTACTCTTGCCTCCAGTGAGATTCTTGATAATCTCATCTAAGGTGGCCCCAAATAGGTGATCCCCCTGAAAAGGAAGATTAGCCAAAGTTTTTTTTTTTTTTTGGAACCTTGGTCCGCCGACCAACACCCTAGCCACAGTACACGCCTGAGGACGACTGCTGAAATTGATGTCCGCCCCAACAATGGAGTGGCGTCCAGAGTAGCGTCACAGACAAACTGTAGCTCTTGTATCATCTGCTCCAGCAGGTCTGATACTGCCGGGGGGATGCTTCTCCCCTCTAAGTCCCGGCGTAACAACTTGGTCCATTCTGTCAATGTTTGTAAAACCAAACCAATTGCAATCACTGGTCTAAAAAGCTGACCCAATCAAGGAACAGATGGCGTGAGACACAGCTTCCACCTTACGATCCACCGGATCCCTAAAGGACGGAGCGTCCTCCAATGGGATAACCGTAGCTTTATTTAATCTGGAAATTGGTAAATCCACCACAGGTGGCACTTTCCATTTCTTGAGGAGGAATTCCTCAAACGGATAACGCCTAATAATGCGTTTGGAAAAAAACAGGGGTTCGTTTTGGATGACCCCATTCTTCTTTAATGCTATTACCAATACATTTGGGCAAAAGAAAACACTTTCGCCATTTTGGTCCGTTTATTAGTACCAAAAGGGATCTCAGTCTCACAATTAGTGCGTTCATCAACGCTTCTTCTTGGGCTATGGCGGATGCCGAAACGCCCTCCTCACTGTCTGAGGAGACAGTACCTGAGACACCAGCCCCAGATGAGGGACCTGCACTTGCAGTGACAGGTTCAGACTCTGAATCTGAAGTTTCAGATGAATTTAGGGGTAGGCGGGGGTCGCTTCCTTGCACCCCATCCCTGACAGGCCACTTCCACCCGGGATATAAAAGACTCCACAACCGCTGATAATGCATCAATAGTAAGTGGGGAACTGGAGGGTCCTGCAGCCACTCGAGGGGATCAGGTGGAGATAGATGTGTGGCAGGGTCCATGCTAATCCAGGACACTTTGCCAGTAAAAAATTTAAAAATAAAAATATACATATTTTTTCTCTTTTTTTTTTTTTATATGTAATCCCCCAGCGCAACAGCGCCTCAGCGTACCTGTTCTGGACCCCTACAGAGAGAGAGAGAGACCCCAAGGGCTCACCACCTGATGCAGAGAAGCTTAAAACTGCTCCCAGCGTTGTCCTATTCAGACTAGGAAGTCCTGTGATAGCTTTCCCGGGTAAAGGAAGTGGCTCCGCCCCCTTTTACACGCCTTCCGGCGTTCTCAGCTACTCCTCGAGGTAGCTTGGGCACACCAAACATGGCCGCCCCCATGCAGGGGACACCAGGCTACGGCAAAATGGCGGCCTGCGTGACCTGCGGGCGGCCTGTGTAGGCAATGCAGTCTGTAGTCCTGCAGGATCCATGCGGTCTACAGAAAAATGGCGGCGGCTGCCGATCCTGTGTGCTCTTACCTGCGGATTGCGGATGGTTTACAGAAGGCTGGCGGCGGCCTGCAAGTGTGGCCTACGAGAGGATGGCGCCTGCATCATTGCATAGGGTAGGTGCTTGCTTTTACCTATATGTCGGTATTTTCTTTAAAAATAGTCAGCTCCCAAACCAAGCCTCATGGAGCGTCAGCTTCTAAACCAAGCCTCATGGAGCGTCAGCTCCTAAACCAAGCCTCATGGAGCGTCAGCTCCTAAACCAAGCCTCATGGAGCGTCAGCTCCCAAACCAAGCTTGCTTGAGTGTAACTCCTATACACCACTCACTCTCACAGGAAGATCTGTGAACATGTCATAGGATAGAGGGGGAACTCTTTAAAAATAAAAGGTCCAACCATCCACTGAGGGGCCCGTATCCATCCCAAAAACCCGACAAGGGGGAACATTTACTCACCATACCGGAACTGACGGGCACCCCCTTTTAACAGAACCCCTCTCCACCGAGGTGGGGGGCTGTCGACCAATGCGGACGCCCTGAATCAATCTTCGACTGTCTTTAGGTGTCCTGGCGAGATGTTCCACTCGCAAGGCCAGTCCCCGTCCAGTGGGACTATGTCGCGGCTGACCCAGTGCGGAACTATGGTCTGCACGCGCTCGTAGGCCGGCTGGGGTGACCACTGGATCTCAACATCCAGCCCGTCGCCCAGCTCCAGCATACTTGCTTGAATGTGTCGCGGCCGACCCAGCGCGGAGCTATGGTCTGCACGCGCTCGTAGGCCGGCTGGGGTGACCACTGGATCTCAACATCCAGCCCGTCGCCCAGATCCGGCGTGATTTGCTTGAAGATCTAACAGGAAAACTGGAGAAAACAGCTACCTAAAAAAAGAAAATTTTTTTCTAAAAAATCTTGCCAGGACCAAAGATCCCAGCAAGGAACTTAGGTCCTTTCTCCTGACTAGACAGAAAAAAACTGATTTCCTGTAGCAGACAGGAAGAGGATATACCCTCTGGGACTGCCCCTAAGGTGTGGCCAGAATGTTTTCTTTCTGCCTAGTGTCCTACTCCTGTAGAGGGCAGTATAACCCAATTTGATATTAATCAAGAGGACTACGTCTGTCAAGGAGCGACAGAGAAATTCTTGTTTTGTTTCCTTTGTATCAGCCAATACAAAAAAAAAATGAAGATATACTGCAAATTAATCACTAAAACCTCAACTAAGCTTTAACATATTGGTATTACAAAAGTCGTTTGCAAAATGTTTAAATCTGCAGCTTTCATTAAAATAAATGATTCTGCAATGCAGCAGCTAGTCCTGGAAATAGGCTGCACAAGCACTTGCAGATACATTGCACTAATGTGCAGAATAAGCACTAAAGTTTTTTTCTCCCCGTGGGAGTGGTCACCTGGAATACCTTTCTGTAGGCAGTGCAACACATACAGCTTAACCTCCTGGCGCTGACAGCACACAAATATGTGGCCTTTCGAGGGGTGGGCCTTGGTGCCAAGTGGCCGCATATTTGCGTGCAATATTGCAAAAATAGCTGTGCCGAAAATGCGTGCCCTGCGAGCTCCCGGCACACTTACTGGCAGAAAAGTCCTGATTGCAAGCAACCACGGCTGTCACATGACCATAAGCCCTGCCTCCCAGCATCTAAAACCCCTTAAAGGGTCGGGAGGCGCTGGAGCCAAAGGGTTAACAAGATTCTTCCTTTATACTTGTCCTTGTGTATTGATTAGAATAGTCTTGAGCCAGGCATAGTTAGTCTGCTTTAAAAAAAAGACAGTCCATCTAGTTCAACCAATAAAATGTGACAAACGTGATTATTTGGAATCCCCATGCTTCTAGCATTAGTATAGGTAAGTATATCATAATTACTTGTTTTAAACATTTTTTTTTCTTATTTCTTCAGGTACTTCCTGGCTTCCTGCCTAGGCAAACGATGTCATACATCCCAGGAGTCTTCAGGAGGGGAGGAGATGAGGAGGGGTTTTCTCAGATAAGGACATCCTCCTGCATGTATAATTGAGCTAAGGGCAGGGAGTAAATGCTACATGAATCATTTGCTCTTACACAAGATGGCCATGGCCAGAAATGTTAGGGGGTGTTTTTTTAGAGAAATTTCTCACCAAAATAAAGCATGGAGACATGGATGAATGGGGAAGTTTTCTTTGAATATTAAAACTGAATTAAATGGCATTTTTGGTTTGTGGTGTTCAAATTCAGTGAGGATTCGCTTTAAGTTTGAGTTTGTCCATCTTTTGTACTGAACATGGGGTTTGCACTTGTGATATGCTTGTCTTTGAAAAATCTTCAACACTACACAACTTTGTTTTGGAAAAAAACTAAATAGGAACTCCAGCTTTTCTTCCCCAAAACAACAAATGCATTGTGCATGTAAATTAATTACAATCCCACTGTCAGTTTAAGTGTAAGGTACCTCCTTTAGCAGTATACAGCAGGTTCTGTGCCCGTGACGTTACTGAATTTCAAAGTTCTCAGACTTCCTGTTTCCTTTCTTTGCCAGTCCTGATACTACATGTCCCATGATCCCTTGAGCCTTTTGTAGTTTCAGGGCAGGCTATGGGACTCACTTATAGCAGCTGTGGGAGTTAATGTGGGTGGGTTTAAGGGTTACTATAGGTGTTTCTGAGCCTTCATGTGGGTGGTGAAAGGAGAAGAATGGAATTGTGTTATCACCGCCCGCCTACACTCCATTCCTCTCTGCAGTGAAGAGGGAACTTTACTCAAAAAATTAAAGTGATTCTAAAAGGCATGGTTTTCTTTTTAACAATAACAAACATGTTCTACTTACCTGCTCTGTGTAATGTACATTTTATGGAAATTGCACCAACACGGGGTGGTACCGTGGGTGCCAAGATGGATAATAATAGGTGCCACATCCTATTTGACTAGACTAAATATATATATTGGAAGAACATTGACTTTCTAGACACATGTGTATAAAATCCAAAAAAGTTTATTCAAAACAAAACAAATAACACAACAATAAAACCATATAAGGACCAAAAGAACTGTAATAGAATAGCTGATCAACCAAATGCTGACATTAACTATGGCTACATGAACCTATGTGCTGTATCCTGACTGGTTTCAGTCACATAATCCATTTAATACGTTACCCTGGCTACCCCCATTTTTATGATTATACATTGCAAGGTGAGCACTTGCATTTAAATATTTTTGATCAATTTAAGGGCTAGCACAGTTTTGTGCCTTACCCTTTCTGATTGCAATATATACAGTTTATACTGTTACCCACTGTCTCTCTATATATCTTTTATAGATGGTACAGTATTGGTATGTTATAAGTTCATGTAGCCATCCCACATGTTTTGTCGTCTTCATCGGATGAGTTACTACCAATAAGGTGGGAGCACCCTTGCACTTTTATGTGGCTGTAACGATTTGTATAGTATTATTTTTTGTTTTGGTTAAATTTCCCTCCCCCTTTTTTTTGATATTTGAATTAATCACTTTTTGTTAATGATCCATTTGAACCCTTTGCGTCATAGTTCTTTGTATGAGTAACTATACAGGTGTGGTTGAACACGGACTTTGTAGGTACTGCCTGGTCAGGGTATATGAATGAAATACACACACTAGTTTTTAATTGGTCAACTAGAGATGATTTGGGACTAAACCAGTATACAGTAAACATCAAATGTTTACTGAAGAAAAAAATCTAACCTATACTTGCACATAGAATTCTTTCAAAAGTATATACAAGAAAATGCCCTTTGGGCCTCAGAATTCATATTTTTCCATCCTTTAAAAATGTCACCCCCTAGTTCAAAATACGTTGGGAACTAATTTTGACCAAACGTAGTATGGAACTTAGCAACCTATTGGTTTCCCAGTATAGAGTAGATATGCAAACTCTGGATCAAGAACTCATAGCACTACAGACTAAACATGAGAGTATTAAAAATCATGTCCACTTTGAGAAAACAATGGCAGGAGGTGAAGGATTACCTTGCCAAACTCAATAAGGAAATAATTTTAAAAAAAAAAAACAAGTTGCCCAAGAATAGGTTGGCCTTCACTGAGGGCTATGCCTATTGCTGGCAGAATCCATTCCAAAATGGGAGAAAGGGACATATACATAAGACTTTGGACTTTACCAAGCCATGGGCACGTAAGTACGATGATACGGAATCTGATTCTTCTTTATCTATTTCTTCTACACAGTCAGCATCAATCAAACCTGTTTCTACACGCCCCAGATTTGGGCCTGCGCAAAAGGAATCACAAAGAAGGACACTACACATCTCATCCTAAGAAACCTCTGGAGGACAACACTAGACATAGTCTACAGCCCACGACATCACGGTGAGTCCAGCAGACCAGGTAATGGCTCGGCGGAACCTTTGTTGATCCCGCATGACCCATACCTAGGTACTGTTGCTGCTCAAGCACTACAGTGGTTACATAACCCATCCAACACATCACTAGGTACACCATCTGTTTCTGGCCCCCTCAGCCTCCACATCTATTGCTAGCAGTGTCACATACGTTGATACCCTTACTCACTTTACCTCACTCATCCCAATCATCCCCTCTATCCTTTGTCACTCAATTGCACATGTTTACCAAACAGAGCACCCTTGATTCCCACCTGGCACAAGTGGGATCACAAACCACAAACTTTCCACAGGTCCCGACGCCAATATCTCCCACTTAGATTCTAGTGTGATTAATTTAACTCCTTATTCTTTCACTTTGGAAGAGTTAGAGTTACTTAAACTTGGACTGAGTTTTTGTCCCACAGCTCAGTTGGATAAAATATGAGACCATAAAGGATCACTATTTATTTACTAGGAACCTTACCTTCAAGTACATATATGACCAAGATCGAGTCAGAGCAAAACAGGACAGAGAACTATCCGAAAGGATCAAACATTTTACCATGGAGGACTTTCGAGCCCTCCGCGATCTAATGTTACTTCTTGAGCAGAAGAGTGACTTTGCAGTGTTGGAAACATCATCAGTGAGTCAACACTTTCTGTGATCACAGACAAACGCTTTCAACCTAAATCTCAAAAATTCCCTGAGTTAATGACCAACCCTCATATTTGGGCCTTCTTGACGATGACAATTAGTGAAATTAAAACAATTATCACTTCGCCCCCTCCAAAACAATTTGTATTTTACAGTAAGACAAAAATCCAATTTTCTCTATAGTTCATTGACGGAAGCAGTCTCTGATCTTCACATCAGTAGGGACATCCCAAAGCAATGCCATAAAAATGAGGGGTGGGAACAGCAGAAATATAATTCCACAAGGCTAAACCATGCAACATAGGACTCATCAGAAGAAAAAGATGAGACCCACCTGAAAAACATTAAACACCCTCAAGGGAGACTAAAACACCCTTAAACGGCAGCCTGCAAAACTTTGTGGCCAAAAGAGGCATCTGCAGATGCCAGCACATCCACCTTGTAAAACTTAGTGAAAGTGTGAACAGACGACCAGGTAGCCGCCTTGCAAGCCTGAAGCACAGATGCCTGATGGCGAAAAGCCCAGGAAGCACTAAGCGCCTGAGTAGAATGTGCCTTAACAGGGAAAGATGGAACCTGACCCTTAATCGAATAAGCCTGCACAACTGTCTGTCTAATCCACCTGGAAATAGTCATAGCGGACGCAGGCAGCTCTTTCCTTGGGCCATCCGTGAGTACAAAGAGCAAATCTGATTTTCGAACAGACTCAGTATTCGCCAAGTACACCCTGAGTGCCGGAACCACATCCAAAGTGTGTAATGCAATTTCCTTAGGATGTTTAGGCTTAGGACACAAAGAGGGTAACACGATGTCCTCATTTAAGTGAAAACTGGAAACCACCTTCGGAAGGAAGGACGGATCCGGATGAAGTACCGCTTTATCCCTGTGAACCACCAGATAGGGAGAACGACAAGACAACGCAGCCACTTCCGACACCCTGCACGCATAAGTAATGGCCACCAAGAAGAGCACCTTCTGGGATAAGGCAAGCAGAGGAATCTCCCGAATACTTTAGAAGGAGGTTTCTGGAGAACCGACAGCACCAAATTAAGGTCCCAAGGTGGCAACGGAGGTCGCACCGGAGGTGAGGTGCCAAGTGTTGCACCCCCTGGATAAAACGACGCACTAGGGAGTGGGCGGCCAATGGCCTTTGGAAGAAAATTGTCAAGGCCAAAACCTGACCCTTGATAGTACTCAAGGCTAACTTTTGATTGTTGAAGGAAAGCCAAGATCCGAGCCACTGAGTAAAAGCTAGGGGGAAACCCAAGAGACTCACACCACCCAATATACGACTTCCATGCACGATGATAGATCTTCCTAGAAGTCGCTTTCCTCACTTTAAGCAGAGTAGGAATCACTGAAGCAGATACTCCCCTGTCCTTCAGCACCTGGCTTTCAAACAGCCAAGCCATCAAAGCCAGCGACTGTAAAGCAGGATGGAAGATTGGCCCTTGAGACAGTAGATCCTCCCTGAGAGGAAGTCTCCAAGGAGCGTCTGCCACTAGCCTGACCAGGTCAGCATACCAAGCCCGGCAACGCCAGTCCGGGGGCCACAAGAATGACCGGAATCCCTTCCACCTCGGTCCTGCGAAGAAATCTTGGGAGCAACTTGAGAGGAGAAAAGGCATACATCAGCTGATACTGACCCCACAGGACCACCAGCGACAGGTAACCCAGGACCGATATCCCCTGCTGTCATAACACTGCCAGGACCGGAGCCAACACCTTTCTGAAGCCCTGAGGAGCAGAGGCAAGACCAATTTGGATTCTTGTAAAAATGAAAAGTGCGCTTATTCTTAGTGTATGAAAAGTCACCTAAAGGTGATATATATTGAAATGTGTATGATGAAATGCTGTACAAATATTCTCTAATTAATGGCTCACAAAAGCAAAACAGAATATCTAGTGATAGAAAACTAAAGTACATAAATAATCATATATCAGTTCGTGAAAAACAGAAGAAATCCTCTTGCTGGGATATAGGTGAGTAAATCAACCAAAACCAATGCTGTGAAAAAGTCCAAAACTTGCAAGAGAAATGGGTGAAGATAAATAAGTAATCCCTCCACTGAGAATTCTCAGTTGAAGTCCTATTGGAGGAAACGCGTCAGCAGGGGAGGCGTGCCGTCATTGCGTCACTCGCGGTCCGCGCTGCAGCCGGACGCGAGTCCTACAAGAAATTGTCTCTGCTAAGACCATCTGTAAAACAGTCGTTAACATCTATCTATTCAAATTGGGGAAACTGAAAAGCCACCTGCCTGTTATGAGGGAGGAAGGAATATCGTTTTCTGCTTTGCTACAGTGATTGCTGAATCTGTTTGCTGCTGATTTCTGGTAAGAGGGCAGGTTTGCCTGTGTTGCACTGGAGGTTTACTCACGTTTGGAGGTGACCCAGTTTAAGATTTTAACATTGTGGACAGTTGTATCATCATTATAGCACTTACCTTCTTCCGTCGGGTAAGGAGGAATTTCACTTGGTGGAGGGATTACTTATTTATCTTCACCCATTTCTCTTGCAAGTTTTGGACTTTTTCACAGCATTAGTTTTGGTTGATTTACTCACCTATATCCCAGCAAGAGGATTTCTTCTGTTTTTCACGAACTGATATATGATTATTTATGTACTTTAGTTTTCTATCACTAGATATTCTGTTTTGCTTTTGTGAGCCATTAATTAGAGAATATTTATACACCATTTCATCATACACATTTCAATATATATCACCTTTAGGTGACTTTTCATACACTAAGAATAAGCGCACTTTTCATTTTTACACTTACTTAATACAACTCAGTTGCAGCTATTCACATACCAGCGCACCTTTTTTCTTTTCAATTTGGATTCTTGTACGAGACAAAGGCAACCGTAAACACCGGTCTTAGTGCAGACCACGCCAGGGAGTAAATATTGCGGGCCACAGACTCCACCTTTCTATCCGCCGGCTCCTTAAAGGATGGGGAATCCTGCACTGGATCATGGTAGCTTTATTCAGTCTTGAGACTGGACGGTCCACTGCAGGTGGCACAGTCCACTTCTTTACAAGGGACTCCTCAAAAGGGTAGCATCTAGGAATCTGCTTAGGCACCCCAGGGGAACGCTTTGGGCGGTCCCATTCTTTTTTTGAACATGTTGTCAAAATACGCGGGAAAGGGAAAAACCTTTGCAGCTCTGGATGGCCTGTGAGTGCCAAATGTTACCTGTGCCTCATCCGCAGTTGCAGCTGCGTCCTCCAATTTTAGGGTCTCACGCACAGATACAACCAGTGCGTCAACCAAGCGCCTTTTCTTGCGCAGTGGCGGAAGTAGAGATGTCATCCTCACTATCAGAGGAGACAGGGCACGAGGTAGTAGACCCAGCAGGGAGACCACGTCTGTGGTGGCTGAATCAGATTCAGAATCTGACACATGAGATGAGGCATGTATAGGCAAAGGGCGTTTTTTTGGCACCTTGCCCTTTAAAGGCCACCTCCACCAGGGACACAAAGGATTCCAGGAACACCGAAAAGTACATCTATGGACAGCTGGGATCCGGAGGGCCCTGCGGCCTCCTTGAGGGGGTCAGGTGGGGAAACTTGTTCTGCAGGGTCCATGCTGCACCAGGGGAGCCTGTCAGCAAAAAGTTGAAAAAAAACATTTTTTATTTTTATTTTCAAAAATGTCCCACCGCGCTACAGTGCCCCCAAGAGGTCAGGCAGAGCGCACTGAAGACCCCCAAGCAGAGAGACCCCCCCAGACTCACCACCCTTCATCAAAGATGCACCAGGAAGGCCAAGAACGTCTGCACAGCACGTGTATGCAGAGATCTCGATCCTCAGAGAAAGATCTGAGTGTATGCACTAGGGTACAGGGAGGGGCTCCACCACCAGAAAAAAACACCCCTAGGAACTCCCAGAACGTGGTTGCCAGTGATTCTCAACAGAAATCCACCGTAAAATGGCCGGCGAATCTTGCAGAGCACATGGGCTACAAGAAAACGGTGGCCCCACGTGGCCTGCAGAGTTACTGAGGGCCCTTGAGGGGACCCCCAGCCTCCTGGACGGGATCGACAGGAAAGGGGGCCCTGGGAGTGACAGGTAAACCCTTCCCCCGCACGATCGTTCGTCCGTCGCTTGCGATGCACCCCCCTCCCGCCCCCACCGTCAGCCTGAAGCTCGGTCCCAGCCCCCGGGAGTAGTTACAAACGTCCCATAGCCCCAGTAATGAGAGGAGAGGGACAGGAAGGTGGGGGGGGGTGCGTTACAGGACAGAGGGGAACCCGGGGTTGTGGGGGTCGGACCGTCCTAGGGAGGGGCCCGCGTCCACCCCAAAATCTGCCAGGGGAATAGGGGGGAACATATACTCACCATACCAGGAACAGGCGGGCGCCATCTCCTGGCAGAACCGCTCTCCGCCGAAGTGAGGGGGCTGTCGGCCAAAAGGAACGCTGCGACCCGAGCCTAGACCCGGTCGTATGCGACCTGGCAAGACGTTTAACTCGCTGGGCCAGTCCCCGTCCCGTGGAACTATGTCGTGGCCGAACTAGCTCGGAGCTGGGGTTTGTGCGCGCTCGCTGGCCGGCTGGGGTGACCACTGGATTCTATATATGCAGCCCGTCGCCCAGATTTGGCTTAGTTGCTTGTAGATCTCACAGGAAAAAAACCTGGAGAAAAGGCTAACTAGAAAAAACTATCTAGAAAAAAAACTTTTTTTTCCAGGACCAGAGATCCCAGGAAGGAACTTACTCCTGACTAGGCAGATTAAGACTGCCCATTGGTGTAGCCAGAACTTTTTTCTGCCTAGTGTCCTACTCCTGTAGGGGGCAGTATAACCATACTGATATGAAGTTTAGAGAATGTATCCGTCAATGAACGATAGAGAAAGGAACTTTTAAAAAGAGGTGAGTTTAAAAAAAAAAAAACACAGATCCATCAAAGCTGCACGGGAATCAGGGCCGGACTGGCCTACCGGGAAATTTCCTGGTGGGCCACTTTGACATGTGACCGCTGCCAGGGTTTCTTTCTTACGCTGGCCGCTGTGAGCGCCATTACGTCCTATCCGGCCGGCGGCGTCTGCGGATCACCTAACTTCACAGCCTGACGGCGGCATCCAATCCCTCCCTTCCCTCGCACACAGAAACAAGCATCGCAGCAGTGAGCAGAGTGGAGCCGGAGTAGACAGCCAGGTAAGAGTAAAGGGGCTTGGGGGGGGGGGGGAAGAATCAGCATTGTATTAGGGCCCCTAATGCTGATCCCCCTCCCCCTAATACAATGCTGTTCCCCCCTCCCTCTAATACAATGCTGATCCCCCAAATTTGGGGGGGGGGTCAGCACTATATTGGGGGGGGGGGGGGGTGGGAGGGGGATCAGCATTGTATTAGGGGTAAGGGGACCAGGAGGGGGATCAGCATTGTATTGGGGGGAGGGGGCCAGGAGGGGGATCAGCATTGTATTAGGGGGAGAGTAGCAGCACTGTATTAGGGGGGGGGGGGGGGTGGCCGAAAGCATTGTATTAGGGGGAGGGGGGATCAACATTGTATTAGGGCCCCTAATACAATGCTGATCCCCCCTCCCCCTCTCCCTAATACAATGCTGTTCCCCTGCCCCCCTAATACAATGCTGATCCGCCCCCAAATTTAGAAGGAAGGGGGGAAACAGCATTGTATTAGGGAGAGGGATCAGCATTTTATTAAGGGGAGGGAACAGGATTATATTAAGGGGAGGGGAGGGAACAGGATTGTATTAAGGGGAGGGGGGGGGGATCAGCATTGTATTAGGAGGAGGGAGTGTCGGGGGGGGGGGGGGGCAGCATTTTATTAGGGGAAGGGGGGTCAGCATTGTATTAGGGCCCTAATACACTGCTGATCACCCCTCCCCCTAATACAACGCTGTTCCCCCCGGCCCCCTCCCCCTAATTCAATGCTGATCCCCCTCCTGGCCCCCTCCCCCTAATACAATGCTGTTCCCCCCCCCCCCGCCCCCTCATACAATGCTGATCCCCCCCTAATTAAGTGGGAGGGGGAAACCGCATTGTATTAGGGGGAGGGGGGCCAGGGGGATCAGCATTATATGAGGGGGAGGGGGGGTCAGCATTGTATTAGGAGGAGGGGCCAGGGGGGAAAGCATTGTATAAGGGGGGGTGGGAGGAGGATCAGCAGTGTATTGAAGGGGGGTGGGAGGGGGGTCAGCAGTGTATTAGGGGGGTGGGAGGGGGGTCAGCGGTGTATTGAAAAGGGGTGGGAGGGGGGTCAGCTGTGTATTGAAGGGGGGTGGAAGGAGGGTCAGCAGTGTATTAGATAGTGGGGAGGGGGGTCTGCAGTGTATTAGATAGCGGGGAGGGGGGCCAGCAGTGTATTAGATAGCGGGGAGGGGGGCCAGCAGCGTATTAGATAGCGGGGAGGGGGGGCAGCAGTGTATTAGATAGCGGGGAGGGGGCCAGCAGTGTATTAGATAGCGGGGAGGGGGGTCAGCAGTGTATTAGATAGCGGGGAGGGGGGTCAGCAGTATATTAGATAGCGGGTAAGGGGGGGATCCGCAGTGTATTAGATAGCGGGGAAGGGGGGTCAGCAGTGTATTAGCGGGGAGGGGGATCAGCAGTGTATTAGATAGCGGGAAGGGGACGTCAGCAGTGTATTAGCTAGTGGGGAGAGAGGCCAGCAGTGTATTAGATAGCGGGGAGGGGGGTCAACAGTGTATTAGATAGCGGGGAGGGGGGGGGCCAGCAGTGTATTAGATAGCAGGGAAGGCAGTCAGCAGTGTATTAGATAGCGGGGAGGGGGGGGTCTGCAGTGTATTAGATAGCGGGGAGGGGGGGGTCAGCAGTGTATTAGATAGCAGGGAGGGGGGTCAGCAGTGTATAAGCGGGGAGGGGGGGTCAGCAGTGTATTAGATAGCGGTAGGGGGGGGTCAGCAGTGTATTAGCGGGGAGAGGGGTCAGCAGTGTATTAGATAGCGGGGAGGGGTCAGCAGTGTATTAAATAGTGGGGAGGGGGTAGTGTCCAGCAGCGTATTAGATAGCGGAGAGGGGGGTACAGCAGTGTATTACATAACCGAAAAGGGGGATCAGCAGCGTATTAGATAGCGGGGAGGGGGGGGGTCAGCAGTGTATTAGCGGGGAGGGGGGGTCAGCAGTGTATCACATAATGGAAAGGGGGATCTGCAGTGTATTAGATAGCGGGGAGGGGGCGTCAGCAGTGTATTAGCTAGTGGGGAGAGAGGCCAGCAGTGTATTAGATAGCGGGGAGGGGGGTCAACAGTGTATTAGATAGCGGGGAGGGGGGGGCCAGCAGTGTATTAGATAGCAGGGAAGGCAGTCAGCAGTGTATTAAGCAGTGTATTAGATAGCGGGGAGGGGGGGTCTGCAGTGTATTAGATAGCGGGGAGGGGGGGTCAGCAGTGTATTAGATAGCAGGGAGGGGGGTCAGCAGTGTATAAGCGGGGAGGGGGGGTCAGCAGTGTATTAGATAGCGGTAGGGGGGGGTCAGCAGTGTATTAGTTGGGAGAGGGGTCAGCAGTGTATTAGATAGCGGGGAGGGGTCAGCAGTGTATTAAATAGTGGGGAGGGGGGGCCAGCAGCGTATTAGATAGCGGAGAGGGGGGTACAGCAGTATATTACATAACGGAAAAGGGGGATCAGCAGCGTATTAGATAGCGGAGAGGGGGTACAGCAGTGTATTACATAACCGAAAAGGGGGATCAGCAGCGTATTAGATAGCGGGGAGGGGGGGGGGGTCAGCAGTGTATTAGCGGGGAGGGGGGGTCAGCAGTGTATCACATAATGGAAAGGGGGATCTTCAGTGTATTAGATAGCGGGGAGGGGGGGTCAGCAGTGTATTAGATCGCGGGGAGGGGGGGTCAGCAGTGTATTAGGTAGCGGGGGGGGGAGGTCAGCAGTGTATTAAATAGCGGGGAGGGGGGATCAGCAGTGTATTAGATAGTGGGGAGGGGGGGCCAGCTGGGCTGTTCCTAGAGCCTGTGGCCCCCCAGCTGGGCTGTCCCTGGAGCCTGCGCCTCTCTCCCAGCCTCCCCCCCATCCCAACAAGGAGTAAGAGAAGGAATAAAAAGAGAGACTACATGGAAGAGAGAGGAAAAGTGGGGGAGGAATGAAGAAAAAAGGGAGAGAAAGAATAGGAGAAAGAACAAGAAAGCCGGATAGAGAGAGAGATGGAAAAAAAACCCCAAGAAATTAGGATAGAGAGAGATAAAAGGGAAAGAAAGGAGAAAAAGAGAAGGAGTGGTAAAACTTAAAATGTACCATAAGGGGTTTTAATTCTGTATGAGTGGTAGGGACCCAGAGAGCGCTAAATGTCCACTGGTTAGGGGTGCAAATTACTTGCCGTGCCTTGGGTGCTGACAACCCCCGCTACGCTACTGGGGTTGGTAGGAAATTATTTCCACGCCTGGTTTTTATTCCCAGTCCGGCCCTGACGGGAATGATAGCCGCACTGGAAGTCACATGTGGTGCTAGTATATAGCAGGGCTGTCTATTCAATCCCTCCCAGAATCAGCACAGCTAATTTTCCCAGCAGGGTGTGTATGTGTGTGTATAAAGGGGTTTCCTTTTTGAATAATGCTGGGACTTGGGGGGTTTGGACTCTTCCTGTAGGTGTGACTGGATGGGACTGAATGCAAATCCCACCATCAGAGATGTGAAGGAAGTTACATCATTTGCAGACTCCGAAAGAATACAGAGGGGTGTGTTAAAGACTGGTCACTGCAGGAAGTGGCTGTGGAAGGGACAGAGTCTATCAGCAGGATATACAGAGTGTCACATGATACAAAGCCACAACTAAACCCAGAATATCAGGGGATCTGCTGACAATAGATCAATATGGCACAGAGATATGATCTATGCTGGGATTTATTATTCCATTCAGTTCTAGTGAAAGTTAGAGCTTAGCTTTAAATAAAGTAGTTTGACTTGTTACATACCTTCGAATATATGGTCACTCTCAGCTTTTACTAGGCAGTTAATATTAAGGGGAATGAAGAGCTGAGCACGTAGGGGGTCTCCATATAAATAGCTTGGCAATGCAAACGGACCCTCCAAAACAGGCACAAGTAGAAAACCGCAGGAGTTTGCTTTCCTATGCCAACCTTGAACCTAAAGAAAGAGAAAGCAGGAATCATCTGGCAACAAATGCTACAATGAGCCAAAGTTCCAAGAGAACCGAAAAAAATAAAATAAATAAAACAAACTGATAAAGTACAAGGACAACCAAAAGCTATAAACAAAGCCCTCACCATTTCAAAAAGAACAGCAGCAGTCACAGCCATCCAGTGCAGCTTGATCTCAAATGCAGCTGTTAGAGAGAAGTTTCCATGGTAATAGCAGCTGCACCATTCCAGTCTATCTGTGCGGTTATTAACATCCACATCTAAAGTTACTGTTCTCTGCTCTGGGACAGTGGCAGCTATGAAAAGCAAGATCACATAAGATAAAAAAAAAAAAAAGAAAAACGGAATTTTTGTAAAATCTTACCGTAAAATTCCTTTCTCTGAGTCCTCCGACAGTCGCCGCCCACTCACAAGTCTTCACCAATGGGTATTGACCTTTGCTCCGCAGGAGTAGCTAGGCACAAGATTTGTTAATAACAAAAGCTTTTAGCATAGACACCCCCCTAGGGGCTGTCCCCTTAGTCAATACCTCCCTGCACCAGCATTCCCAACTCAGTTTGGTAGCATAGCAAGTAAGAGTGCACAAAAACCCCAAAAGAGGGGCGGGGGGCGGCGACTGTCGGAGGACTCAGAGAAAGGAATTTTACGGTAAGATTTTACAAAAATTCAGTTTTCTCTTACGTCCTCTGACAGTCGCCGCCCACTCACAAGTCTTCACCAATGGGATGTCCCAAAGCAGTGTAGACCTGAGGGGTGGGAGACGCAGCCGCAAAAAAGGCAAAGCAGTACCCACATCAGAGAAAGGAACCTTACACACAGTAAGAGAACCAACTGGGCAACAGGAAAACTTGCTCAACAGGAGCAACAACCCAGGAAAAACAAGTAACCCAGGGGTAAAACACCCCAACAGCCAAGGACCCAAAAACAAGGGTCCCTAAGGCACTGCCGCACTGAGAACTTTACGGCCAAAGGAGGCATCGGCCGATGCCTGAACATCCACCTTATAAAACTTTGAGAAGGTGTGAACGGACGACCAAGTCGCCGCCTTACACACCTGGGCCACAGAAGCCTGATGCCGGAAAGCCCAAGACGTACTCAACGACCTGGTAGAGTGCGCTTTTACAGGGAAGGGAGGAACCCTCTCCTTCAAGGCATAGGCCTGCACAATGGTTTGTCTAATCCATTTGGCGATAGTCGCAGCCGACGCCGCCATGCCCTTCCGAGGTCCCTCAGGAAGGACAAAGAGGGAATCCGACTTGCGAAAAGGCTTAGTGGACGACAGGTAAACCCTGATCGCCCGGACAACATCCAAGGAATGTAAGGCAACCTCCTTAGGATGATTCGGCTTCGCGCAGAGCGAAGGCAAGACAATTTCCTCATTAAGGTGAAAATCCGAGATCACTTTTGGCAGAAAGGACAGGTTAGGTCGCAAGACCACGTTATCCTTGTGAACCACCAAGTAGGGAGAGCTGCAGGACAAAGCCGCCAGCTCCGACACCCTGCGAGCCGAAGTGATCGCCACCAAAAAAGCCACCTTTTTGGACAACAGAGGCAACGAGATCTCCCTGATCTTTTCAAAGGGAGCATGTTGCAACACGGACAGAACTAGGTTCAAGTCCCATGGAGGCAAAGGCTCCCTCCTAGGAGGGACCAAATGTCACACCCCCTGAACAAAGGTGTGGACCAATGAATTTGACGCCACAGGGCGCTGAAAAAGAACGGCCAGCGCAGAAATCTGGCCCTTAATCGTGGCCAGCGCCAAACGCTGGTCCACTCCAGCTTGGAGGAAAGCCAACACTCTCGACACCGAGTACGAGCGAGGGGAATACCCCCTGGACTCACACCAGGCAAAGTATGCTTTCCAAGTACGGTAGTAAATCTTCCCCGAAGAGGCTTTTCTAGCCTTGATCAAAGTGGGAATGACCTCAGGGGAGAGACCCCTATCCTTCAGGACCTGGCCTTCAACAGCCAGGCCGTTAAAGCCAGCGACTGTAAAGCAAGATGGAATATCGGCCCTTGAGACAGAAGGTCTTTCCGAAGCGGCAGGCGCCACGGAGCGTCGACTGCCAGATTGACGAGGTCTGCGTACCAAGACCGGCGAGGCCAGTCCGGTGCCACCAGAATCACCGTATGCGTTTCCGAGGCTAACCTGCGAAGGAGCCTGTACAGCAGCTGAATCGGTGGAAAGGCATACATCAGACGATACCGATGCCAGGGCGCCACTAACGCGTCCGAGGCGTCCGCCCGAGGATCGCGCGTCCTTGCCATGAACCTTTCCACCTTGTTGTTTAGACGAGACGCGAACAGGTCCACATCTGGGGAACCCCACTTCGCGCACAACATCTGGAAGACATCCGGGTGAAGGGACCATTCCCCCTGGTCCAGGGTCTGGCGACTCAGATAATCCGCCTGCCAGTTCTCCACCCCCGGAATGTGAACTGCCGTTATTGCCGGGACGTGCGTCTCGGCCCAAGACAGAATGCCACTTCCCGAGCCGCTCGGGCACACCTGGTGCCCCCTTGATGGTTGATGTAGGCCACCTCGGTGGCATTGTCCGTCTGAACCCGAACCGGACGGCCCTGAAGCCGTTCCGACCATTGCAGAAGGCAAAGCTTTATCGCTCGCAATTCCAGAATGTTGATCGGAAGGGAGGACTCCTCCTCCGACCAAGTTCCCTGGGCGGACAGAACGCCCAGAACACCACCCCAGCCCGACAGGCTGGCAATCCGTGGTGATCACCGTCCACAACAATGGACGAAAAGATTTGCCCCCCGACACCGCCGGGGACTGGAGCCACCACAGAAGATCCCTTCTGGTGCGTTGGCTCAATGATATCCGCAGATCCAGGGACTGCAGTCGCCCGTCCCACTCGGCAAGAATCTCCGCCTGGAGACCCCACGTGTGAAACTGGGCAAAAGGGATCGCCTCGAAAGTCGAGACCATCAAACCCAGACATCTCATGCATGTCCGGAGAGACGAGTATTGGTTGGTCCTGAGGGACCCGACCTCGTCCCGAAGTGTCCGGAGCTTGTCTGCCGGCAGGAAGACCCTCGCTTGAACAGAATTCAGAACCATCCCCAGATAGGGAAGTCGAACCGAAGGACACAGAGTCGACTTCGGAACGTTTATGGTCCAACCGAACTCTTGCAGTGTCTGCACCGTGGTGGACAGGTCGGTCACCAGACTCTGGCTGGCATTTGACCTTATCAGGAGATCGTCCAGATACCCCAAGACAGCAATGCCCTGTGCTCGTAACAGTGCCAGACCCGGCGCCAGCACCTTGGTAAAAACCCGTGGAGCCGAAGCGAGACCGAAAGGTAAGGCCACGAATTGGTAGTGATCCTCCGCAATGGCGAATCGAAGGTACCTTTGGTGACCCTTGAAAATGGGGATGTGCAGGTACGCATCCTTCAAATCGATGGAGGCCATGAATTCCCCCGGACTCAGGGCAGCCACCACTGAGCGCAGGGATTCCATGCGGAACTTGCGAACCCGCACAAAGCGGTTCAGAGCTTTCAAGTCCAGAATCGGACGCATCTTGCCCTCCTATCTGGGCACAGTGAACAGATTGGAGTAAAACCCCCGAAATCTGTCCCGATGAGGCACCGGAACCACCACTCCTTGGGCCCGCAGGTCCCGCACCGCCAGGTGCAGATCCTGCAAGCGCTCCGGAGACAGCTGAAGATTTGAGGGAAAAAATCTGCTCGCCGGCCGAGAGAGAAATTCGATCTTGTAACCAGATCGAACGATTTCCTGAACCCATCTGTCCTGAATGCGGAACAGCCAAGGTTGGAGGAAACCGCGCAGACGTCCCCCCACCCCAGAAACGGGTGAGGGCGCCCCTTCAGGCGGAATTGCCGTGGGTTGTCGAACCGGACTGGCCGGATTTTTGCTTACCCGCCCACGGCTTCTTCTGGGAGCCTTGGCCTTTGAAGGGCTTGCCCTTGGATTGCGACCGAAAGGCACGAAAGGACCCCTGAGAGGGCCTAAACGAGGAGTTCCGTTTGCCACGGAAAGATTTGTGCTTGGGATTCTGGGGTAAGAGAGTACTCTTGCCCCCCGTAACTCCTTTGATCAGAGTATCCAAAGCCTCGCCAAAAAGGCGAGATCCCACGTAGGGAAAGTCCGCCAACGTCTTGCGAGAAGATTGGTCGACCGACCAACTTTTCAGCCATATCAGACGACGGTTCAGCACCGCCACGCTGGACAGGCGTGCAGCCAAAGGAGCTAAATTCAAGTCCGCATCACACAAGTATATGACTCCTTGATGGATTTGATCCACCATAGCCAACATGGTAGGCGGAGCCGAATCAGCCACCAGGGTGCGCCTGAGCACCTTCGTCCAATCGGCAACAGCCTGGGCCGCCATAACCGAAGCAAAAATAGGTTTTAGCATAGAACCAGCAACCATATAGGCATGACGGGCAAGAGACTCCAACCTCCTGTCCGTAGGGTCCCGGAAAACCGGGGTATCCTCAGAAGGAACCGCAGTAGCTTTGTTTAAAACGGCCACCGCGTGATCCACCTGAGGCGCCACACACCAACGCTCGTCGGTGGAGGGCGCAAACGGATAAAGCAGTTTAAACTTATTTGGCACTGTAAAGGGCTTCTTTAAATTGCGCCACTGCTCATTAACAGTATGATGAAATTCTGCAGGGCAGGGAAAAACCTGCGCTGATTTGCGGGTTCTTTGCGTCCCAAAGGAGGACACCCTAGCAGGAGGAGTGGGCTCCTCCTCCAGGTGCAACGTATCCTTAATGGAGGCAATCAGCTCATCCATGAGTGCAAGCTCTTCAGGCGAGCCAGGGGGAGAAACATCAACCCCTTCCACCTCCGCCTCCCCCTCAGACCCCATAAGGTCCAGAGATGAGCGAGACCCTGAGAAGGGCACGCCAGCCACAGCAGCCACATCGCCCTCTGAATCAGAGGAAATGGATAACCTGGCCCTTTTTGCGGATCGTTCAGCCATCAGCACATGCATCTGAGAAACTAAGGACGCCACTACCGTGGCCAGATCAGCCCCCTCGGGGGGAGCAGCAGCCCCCTGGTCCCCCACCAGGGCGGGGGGAAACTTGCTATCCTGAGAATCCATGCCCACAGCAATGAAAGGAAAAAAAGGTACTGGCCCTTTAACACCACGGCGAGCGCAGCCCACCGTACACTACTGTATGCACCGATCCCGCAGGGATAGAGAACACTGAGCAAGGAATGACAGGACAATGAAGGAAAAACCTGGAGAGAGCACAACCAGGCTGCTGCCACCGATCGCTGTTCCAGAGAGAGAGGAAGTGATGCAATAACCGGCTGACTGATATAGCCTATGAAGGCTCCGCAAAAATGGCCGCTCGGCTGAGGGATAGAGGCTACAAGAAAATGGCGCCGACATGTGCTCAAACGAGCGCGGCCCGCCAAAATGGCGGCGAGTGGCGCCAAAACACAGCGCTGTACAGAGACAGGGCCGTCCATAGCATTTCTGCAAAAAAAATGGCGGGCCGCAACAGTGGCCGCCGATCAAGCATGTCTGCACCCAATCTGCCCCAGACAGAACTCACAGCAGAGCGGGAGGGCCCCCCCCTCGCAGCCCACAAAGGCATACTAACCAATACAGGGATCTGACAGGGAGCCCGCACTTCACACAGACATGGGGGTACACACAGCCACAGACTGACACCCACACAGATGGTCCCCACACAGAAGGCGCTTACCGTACCGGATGGCGTGGGGAGCCGTCTCCAGCGGCAAACCGCTATCAAGATGACAGGGAGTGCCGCAGCCAAGACGCTGTGGACTGCAGCACAAGACTTCAGAATGGCGTCCAGTGAGGTAGCCACCTCACAGGCAGCATCCCTGCAGCGAGCAGGGATGGGTCGTTCATGGCGCCAGGGCGAACCGTAGCTGAACGCTCGATGGCAGGCTGGGGATCCATCTGGCCCTCAGCCCTGGGATCCAGGGCGGCCAGTCCGAGACCCAGCTCCACATGATCATCTTCATCCGAAGATCCCTAAACTAAAGCTGACAAAATAACAGATAGTAAAGAAAAGAAAAATACTTGAAATAAAAAAAAAAAAAAAAAAAAGGGTAGAAGGCTGAGACTGAAGCCCCAGCACAGGAAAGCCTGCTACTCCTAAGCTAGGCAAGATCAAACTGGGTTGAGAATGCTGGTGCAGGGAGGTATTGACTAAGGGGACAGCCCCTAGGGGTGTGTCTATGCTAAAAGCTTTTGTTATTAACAAATCTTGTGCCTAGCTACTCCTGCGGAGCAAAGGTCAATACCCATTGGTGAAGACTTGTGAGTGGGCGGCGACTGTCGGAGGACGTAAGAGAAATATATATTTCAACTGGGAGAAACTGAAAGGAAGGATATCACACAATAGGGAAGATAACCAACTAATAAAACATAAAAAAAAAAAAGTCAACAGAATCACACGTGGGAAAAAAGTTTACAGTTAGAGAGTTTGAAACAGGTAAGCTGGAGAATGCTACATGCAGCCTACATACAAAAGCATGCAACCAAGCAAGGGTGTGAAATGGAAAACAACCAATGATTGACCAGTGATCAAAATGAAATATGTTACTGATTAAAAAAAAAAAAAGAAAAAAAAAAAACACAACATCCTAATGATCTCATTGTTCCCACAAGATGTAAAAAGACCCAGGAAATAGGAGGAGGGGGTGATTGTAGAGCCTGTTCCATGGCTCTGAACAGATGCCTGGCATGCAAGTTACGTGGTACCCGTCAGGGGAGGAGCTGCTGGAAATGAGATTACAGCCACAAGGTCAAGAGAGGAACCAATGATGTCACATGGACGCCACAAAGGTGTAGCCCTTAGCTATGTTACCTTTATTTGAGTGGTTAGAGGGGGGAATTAGAATGTGAAGAATGAATACTGATGTGGCATGACTCAGCTTTATCAGATTCCCATGATATATGTTGGAAAACAGCAGAAACAGCTTTTAAAATTAGAGTTTAAGACCGATAAAACAGGAAAAACTATGCTTTAGTTTTATAATAGCATATAGATACAGAACCTGCATCACTACATTGTGTTACGTCTATTTACAAATGTAATACATGTATGACTTTACAATGGTTGTCAAATTATCAAATAGTAGCTGCTGCTGCTTCAGATAGTGAGGCTGCCATGTTCTTAGGAGCTGGGCTTTGGCCTTAATGTAATATTTACAGAAATCAAGGTATTTCAGGGGGAAATAATTCGAACCATAGGCTGGATGAACCATGAAAGCCATGGATAGTCCATGGGAGATCATTCTCTTGGACATAACACTCCATCAGCTCCTCTGCCCTTTGCGGGCAGCTACCTAGCAGCGCTGCGGCCTGGCTCCTTCCTCCGAAGCTGCGGCTGAAAGAACTGTGCCTACTTGCATAAGAGGCTGGCCGACTGGGTAGCCAAGGCAGGAGAAATGGTGGGATTTCAGAATGGAGCAGCTCCTCTTCCACCAATGCCACCTCAAACCATTTCCTCTGAAAAGCTGTGAAATCTTCCATTGCAGCTGAATGCCATGGGCTTGGTTGAGTCAGATTAGTTGTGGCTACAAGACAAAAGAATATTTACAGGTATGTAAAAATCAAAGACAAAAGCTGCACATGAACAGTTATGATATATAAAAATGTAAGTACAAAGCCATAAATCTAAAGGTACAGTACGTTGGTATTAGTATTCACTTAGCCTAGTGTGGGTTTTCTCGATGTTTGCGATTCCCAACTTTCCTATTGACATGGGTTGGGGCTAAAACTCTTTCTAGGGGATTCTACAACGCTAGGGGATTCTACAATGCAGTGTTTCACAATGCTTGCCTTGATTATTCCTAATTGCATTCAGAATTTCCTTAGGTTTACACAGGTTTATAAAGAGCCTTAAAATTATGATTTTTGGAGGGCTTGCAAGATGGAAGTTTAGAATTACTGTTTTATGGCATTTACAAGCAAATGGTTGCTTATGTGAATTATAAGCATATCTAAGGGGATCTAGCTAATAGATTTACCTAAAACCGGGGGAGGCAACCACGGGGAGGAGATCTACCTGGACAACATGGAAAAAATCAAGATCATTGGTGTGTGACACATTTTTTTTTAAAAGTCCCCGTTAAAAAAAAAAATCTATTTCTCTGATGTTAATTGACAGACACAGCACCTGATATTCTTAACCATTGGGTTATACTGCCCCCTACAGTAGTAGGACACTGAAAAAAAGTCTGGCTGTGCCCATCAGCAGTCCCAGGGGGTATATTCCCTCTCTCTGCTATAGGCAGTCAGTTTAGTTACAAGCAGTGTCAGGAGAATTACAATTCCAAAGAGGGGTGGGTGCTGTGTCCGTCAATGAACATCAGAGAAATGGATTCTACGGTAAGTCAAAAATCCCATTTTCTCTTTCGTTCACTGACGGACACAGCTCCTGATATTCTAACCCTTGGGAAGTCCCAAAGCAGTGTAAAACATGAGGGGTGGGAACAGCAAAAAAAATTCCCAGGCTAAACAGTAGCCAACCAGGCAACAGGAGCTTAATCAAGGCTCGAGTCCTGCAGGAACGCATGGGAACAGCGTTCCTCTACTTTTTCCACAGCAGGAACCCTTTTCTTTTTAACAGCCGGGCCTGCAGGAATGCCGTTTGAAAAAGGAAAAACTGTGCTGCCCCCTCCTCCACCTACCCAAGCCGCCGCTGTCAAAAAAGGGCTTTGTTTCCTGCCCATTCTACCTCCTGTCAGCAGCGAGGAAGAGAATGCAGAGGATCGGGGCTGCTGTGTCTTACACTGCTCTGGCAAGCGCCGCTCCAGAGAACACAGTAGCACGCTGCATCCGGTGGCAGGCTGCGGGTGGCAAGTGGCACACGGCATCTGGTGGCAGGCTTCAGATGGCAAGTGATACACTGCATCTGGTGGCCAGTTGCGGGTGGCAAGTGACATGCTGCATCTGGCAGAAAGCGACAGTGGCAAGTGACATGCTGCATCTGGCAGAAGGCGATGGTGGCAAGTGACACGCTGCATCTGGCAGAAGGCGACGGTGGCAAGTGACACGCTGCATCTGGCAGAAGGTGACGGTGGCAAGTGACACGCTGCATCTGGGGACAGGCAGGTGACACGCTGCATCTGGCAGCAGGCGACAATGGCAAGTGACACGCTGCATCTGATGGCAGGCGACAGTGGCAAGTGACACGCTGCATCTGGGGACAGGCAATGGTGGCAAGTGACACGCTGCATCTGGCAGAAGGCGACAGTGGCAAGTGACATGCTACATCTGGGGAGAGGCAATGGTGGCAAGTGACACACTGCATCTGGCAGCAGGCGACAGTGGCAAGTGACACGCTGCATCTAATGGCAGGCGACGGTGTCAAGTGACACGCTGCTTCTGATGGCATGCGACTGTGGCAAGTGACATGCTGTATCTGGTGGCAGGTGATGGTGGCATGCTGTATCTGATGGCAAGTGACAAGCTGCATCTGGTGGCAGGCGACAGTGGCACACTGCATCTGGTGGCAAGTGACAAGCTTAGGGTTCCCACTGATTCTGCATTATGGTGAGTTGAACTATTTTATTATATATTACAATGTTATAATAGAATAATTCAATCATCCTGACACCATATCAAGCATAGTTTCGGGATGATTTAAGTGCTAACACCAGCCATTTGCCTGACAAATCACAGCCACCGAATTTCCTGTCAACCTTGAAATTACATTCCCCCCTCCAGTCCTTGGAACATTTTTCTTCTATGAAATCAGTCCCCCATGTCAAAAAGGTTGGAGATCGCTGCTCTAAAGTGACATCACTTCCTCCTAGCGCTCCATGATAGGGAGAGCCACACAGGAGGGAAAGGGGTGACGGATTCCATCGTCGACTAGGATTTTGAGATCATCTTTTTTGGGAGGGGGTGTGTGTCCCTGATTGGCAGTTTGGAAATGTGGTCACCGTAGCTAATGGGCACTAACTGCGCCTGCTCTGTTCTGAAGCCTGCCGCATTGCCATGCACAGTTTTTCAATGGTGCCGTCTGGCCCCATTTTTAAATGGAAGGCAGTGAAACTCAGTCTCAACGGCGGCGTCTCGCCACAGCAGAGACAGAGAGGAGGACACTAATGTGAGGGTCTTGGTGGCGGCGCCTTGCCACAGCAGAGAGGACACTGTGAGGGGGTAATATAAAGGGAGGCAGCCACAGAGGAGGACATTATAGGGCACTGGTGAGTGCTCTAGTAGTTCATCTATCTTTCTGCTCTCCTGTAACTTTCTGCCTGCACAGGAGGTATGGGCAGACAGCTATACTGAGAGTTTGCAGGAGCCTGACATTGCACTCGTGATCTGCTGATCGCAAGTGCAATGCTCTGCAGGCTCCAGGAAAAAAATAATGCAAATTTTTTACATGCAGAAATATGTGCATTTAATTATTTTTTAAAGGTGTGCTTAGCCCTTAATGAAGAGCTAATGGTCTCAAACAGAATGACCAAGCCCGAGATTTGTCCCTTGAATGTACTCAAGGCCAGTCGCTGATCTAGAAGACTAGAATGGAGAAAGGACAGGATGCGTCAAACATTGTACACAAGGTTAGCAATGATAATGGTCCCTAAGCTTGGATTAAAGTTCAGCTGAAGGTGACTCATATTGATCAGACAGACAAAGGAGGAGGAAGTCTTTGCACTCCACAGCGGGCATGATCCCAAAGTGGTCTTTAGGGACAGGGCTCTGTTGCTTGCAGACTGTGGCCCTAGAACTGTATAGCACCCAAAGAAAATACCATTCAGGATCTGGTACCTGAAGGCTAGCAGCATTACAGACCAGCCCCACTTTTTCTTCAAAGCGGGATCCAGGTACAATCCCCTAAGGCTTAGCCAAGGAATTAACCAATCTGGAAATTTCAGAATGAGCCACAGTGGCTATGGTGCAGCCAGGAATCATAAGAAACATTTTAGAAAAAAAAAAAAGAGGTAAGCTTCTCTCAGTAGACCGAAGAGGTCCATCACGTAAGGACACTAGCAAGAAACAGAGGCTAGCTAGAAATAGGAGGGGTTATATAGGGGATGTCCCTGTGGTTTTCTCTTTAGCCAGAGTCTAATCAACTGAACATAAGCCATGGTTAAATACTAAAGCTCTTGTGTCCTGTACTGCACGAATAAGAAACCACATTTCCATAGAAGACTTTGTTCTTTCTAAATAACAAACACATGTTGCTCTTACCCCTTTCAGGCTCTCTTTCAGGAGGTATCCTATATAAGTAGAACCCATAGATAAAGGTTCTAAGTGTTTCGCCAGAAGCATGGGTAATATACTGCTCATCCAACATTTTCTGCAAGATACATATAATATGTGATTATTATTTATTTTACCAAATATCTAGTTATAACTGTGGAGAAAGCACACACGCTTTTCCTACCTGCATGATGTCCATTGCCACAGGTTGAGTCTGCACCCAGCTAATGTTATTGATCAGCCAATGTACAACTTCAGCACTGATAAAGCAACATGGAGGAAGGCCTTTCTGTTCGGATAGCAATGGAATACCTGTACTGCAAGAAAATAAATAACATACCACTCATTTTTAGGTGCATTGGACATTTTACTATTTGTTTCCTTTACAACTCTGAAAGCTATTTTCATGTTAATTTGCATAGAAGCTATGCATGAAACGTCTTTGAGCTTTTACACTGACCATGTTATTATAATATCATATTATCAAAGTCCAGGAAAAAGAAAAAAATATGTTGCAGCATACCAGTCCTTAGATGTGGTTGCTGCATAAATGTCACTTTTTCAGGCTAAGTTCATCTGCAAGTACTGGAAAGGTATGAAATCAAATGTTGATTGATAGAAATTCAGTAATTTTAACTTCCTGGGCATTGAACTGAATTCCCAAATGATGCACTCTCCTGTTCCATAGATACACTATAGGTACAGGAAGTGTGTCACTGGAAAAATCGGTAGGTGAAGTTAAATGAATAAAAGCCTAAATAAGAAAAACAAATGTAACTCCGCATCTAGGGACAGGTAAGCAGAAATACAATATATTTTTGTTTTTGGGTTTAGATACACTTAAGACTAATGCCTCTCACACGGTCTGAAATGTAAAAATTAACCACTTTTGTCAACCCCGTCAACTGTTTGAAAATCTGTCAAAGCATACCAGGTACTTACGTTGGGTGTTTCATAGCCTCCAGAATCTCACTCAGGCTGGCACTGGAAGGTAGAGTGCTTGGTCCCCCAGACATCTGTGGGACACTGAACCAGAATTACCTGTCAGGATTTTCATTTTCATTTTACAAGCACAATCACACAAATGATAATTGAGCATCTTTACCTTGTCTCAGCTGATTGAAATGGCTGCTCTCCTGTATTGCTTCCTTGAGTAACTGTTGGGGTGTTGTTTGTCAGGCTACTGTTTCCATCAGCATAAGGAGAGAGTCCCTGATCAACAGAAATCTGTAATAGATCAGAATGATATTCTCTTTAGAATGAGGGCTGAATAAAGTTAAAATCAGGCAATAATTATGTTTTCTAGTTCAAATACTTTGGCATATTAGGCAGGCTGTATGGTTCGAATCTCGGCCAGCCAGTTTCTGCTGAACCGGCCAAAATTTAAAACGTGTATGGGCAGGCCGAATGTACCACACTGATCAATCAATCAACTTGGGTAAAACCAGCATGCCGTGTTTTTACCTGCGATTATCACTAGCGGCTGCTATAGCCGCTAGCAATAATCCCTGTCTTCTGTCCCCGCCGGGGGAGAAGACAATGGACCGGCAGGAGGGATTCCCGCATCAACACAGTCTATGTTGATGGGGAAATGAAGCAAATTTCTTTTCTGCAACCCGTTGTTGGGGAGTGCGGAAAATGTGTTAAGGTAAAAAAAAACCTGCCTTTTCAACCACTTTAATTTACCCCCACACCCAAATCCTAAAACCCACTCAAATTGAACCCTCAATTCATAATCTCCCCCAAAATCTAAATGTCGCCCTTAAAGTGGCTCTACAGCCTAAAAACTTTTTACCTTACAGCATTTAATGCATTATGGGTAAAAAATGTTTAGGTAACAGTATCACCCCCTCCTATACTTACCTGAGTCCTCACTCGATCCAGCGCTCTCCCCACTCTTGCAGGCTTTGCTGAGGTAGCGGAAGCCATTGACTCCCGCTGTTTCAGTCAGATCCTGTGACAAGGGAGCCAAACAACGCTGTGTCTATGAATGCAGGCAGCGCACAAGTGCCCCCAGAGCAAGCGACTTGCTAATGGGGGCACTCGGAAAGGAGGAGGAGCCAGGAGTATCGGCGGGGGACCTGAGAAGAGGAGGTTCAGGGTTGCTATGTGCAATACCATTACACAGAGCAGGCAAGTATAACATTAAGAAGAAAAGAAAAAACTTTACAATCACTTTAACCTAATTCTGGCAACCTAACCTGGCAAACCTTTAAAGGACACACCCCTGGATGCCTCCCCTGCAACCTTGCCCTACTCCATGAGTCCTTAAGAAAGAAAGCAATGCAGAGTAAACAAAAAAATGGAAGAAAGGGTATCTTGTTTCCTGTACATCTTGTACATGTATATCTTGTTTCCAACATCTGGAATTTACTGACAATTTAAAATTCTTCTTCTCCTAAATTGTACAGTACAGGGCATAAGCAGAGTATTCATTAGAGGTATTTATATAGCACCCTACGCAGCACTTTTACATATATATTGTACATTCACATTAGTGCCTGCACTCAAGGAGCTTACAATTTATGGTCCTCTAACTCACATTTAGCCATACACATACTAGGGCCAATTTTGACAGGAACCAATAAGCCTTCCAGCAAGTCTTTGGAGTGTGGTGGGGAAACTGGAGTACCCAGAGGAAACTTACGCAGGCACAGGAAGAACATGCAAACTCAATGAAGGTAGTGCTGTGGTTGGGATTCGAACCGACGACCTTAGTGCTGTCAGGCAAAAGAGAAGAAGAGCCCCTCCATACACAATAGAATGTACTAAACAATGAATAGGAGGAGTGGGCCACAATGAGGCAAACATAACTGTGCCAACAGGCCTAAAAAACAAGGGTCAGAAGATCCAACTTCAGAATGCCACTTTGAGATCCTTGCAGCCAAAAGCTGCATGTCCACCTGGTAAAACTTTGAAAAAGCATAAGCAGAAAACTAGGTGGCGGGCTAATACAAGTGAGTTACAGAGGCTTGATCTCATGATGAAACTCCCACCAATCTGGTGGAATGGGAGTGTAAAAGTGCAGGAGGGGATTTTTCTTCAAGAATGTAAGCTCTTGCGTTCAGATTCCTTATCCATGGTGTAATAGTGGACTTTGATGTGCCTGTGTTCACGCCAGGCAAAAGAAAAGATTTCCAGAAACAATAATAGATCTTCCTGAAAGAGGTTTTCTGGCTTTTAGCAAGGTAGGAATCACTGACTTAAAAAAAATCCCTCTATCCTTTCAGACCTGGATTTAAACAGCCATGCCATTAAAGCCAGAGACTGAGAAGCAGAATGGAATAGAGGGTCTTGGGATAGCAGATCTGATCTGTTGGTAAGAGGTTAAGGGTTGTCTGCTAGAAGTAGATCGGGGTACAATGTTCTTCCTGGCCAAATGATGCAATTAGGATTACCATTCTCCTCTCTTGCTCTATTTCCTGGAGCAGACAAGGCAGAAGTTGCACTTAAGGGAAGGCATTAACCACTTCTGGACCGGAAGGATTTGCCCCCTTAATGACCAGGCCATATTTTGCGATTGGGCTCTGCGTTATTTTAACGGACAATTGCGCGATCGTGCGATGCTCTACCTAAATAAAATTAATGTCCTTTTTTTCCCCACAAATAGAGCTTTCTTTTGGTGGTATTTGATCACCTGTGCGATTTTTAATTTTTGTGCTATATACAAAAAAGAGCGACAATTCTGAAAAAAAAAAATATATATATATATTTTTTTTTTCACATTCTGCTATATAACATTTCCAAAAAAAAAAAGTAAAAAATTAAAATTTTTAACATTTTAGGCCAATTTTTTTTTTTTTTGCTACATATTTTTGATAAAAATCGCAATAAGTGTATTTTGATAGGTTTGCGCAAAAGTTATCGCGTCTAATAACTACGGGAAAGATTTATGTCATTTTTATTGTTTTTTTTTTTACTAGTAATGGGGGACGATCTGCGATTTTTTGCAGGACTGCGACATTGCGGCAGACAGATCGGACCCCTGACTGACATTTTTGACACTTTTGTGGGGACCAGTGACTTACTACAGTAAATCAGTGCTAAAAATATGCACGGTTACTGTAATAATGACACTGGCAGGGAAGGGGTTAACACAGTAAGTGATAAAGGGGTTAAATGTGTACCTAGGGGCGGGTTTCTAACTGTGGGGGGGGGGCGTGGCTTGTGAAATGATCACAGAGACCAGTGATCCTATATAGCAGGATCACAGGGGCTCTGTGATCATTCCAGAGAGAAAAACGGTCAGCTGTGTTTACAACAGCTGCCTGTCCTTCTCTCTCAGCGGGGAACGATCGAGGGTGTCAGGCATCAATCGGAGCCATCTGCCCTGTGCATCGGTTTCCCCGCTAACTAGCGGGGGCGGGTGCGCGCCGCCGGCGGCGCGCGCTTGCCCCCTAGCTGCAGGCACGCGACAGAAGTATACCTACGGCGGTTCGCGCAAGAGTTGCTGCCTGCCGCAGTATGACTGCGGCGGGCAGTCGTTAAGCGGTTAAATAACCAGAACTTGGACCAGGGGATTATAAAGGCATCTGAGGCAAGAGCTAGAAGAACCTTGGTTCTGGTAACAAACAGGTCATTGGTTGTTGAATCTGGAGGCTAGGATGTCCACATCTGCAACCCCTCATTTTGGCATATCTGACTGAAAACCTCTGAAGGGCCCACTTCCCTTGATCGAGGCAGTGGCGGCTGAGGTTATCCGTTGTACAGCTGTCCACTCCTGGGATGTAGACCACAGAAATCGCTGGATAGTCAGTTTTTGTCTGTTGGATTATCTGTTTTGCCTTCTTCAAGACAGCCACACTCCTGATGCCTCCTTGATGCTTGATGTAGGCCACAACCATGGCATTGTCTAACTGCACCCTGATTGGGTGTCCCTTCAGAAGGGGGTCCAATGCTGTAGGGTCAACGGACTGCTCTGAACTCCAAGATGTTGATGGCAAGGTTTGTTTTCCACCATAACCATGTTCCTTGGACAGCTGTGCTGCGATTTGCTACAGCACAAACCAATCAGCGGGTGCGGGCCACTGATTTGTCTCCAGAACCTGCCGATCGGCTCCGTTAATTACAGAAGAGAGCCCTGTGTATGTAGACAAACACAGGGCTCTCTTCTGACAGCCAATGTGCTGTTTTTTCTCCCTTTAAAGCAGGGAGTAAAAACCAGCACAATGATTAGTAAAAACAGTACACAGCGCACACATTAACACTTTGGGCACACATTTAAACCCCTTGATTGCCCTAGAAGTTATCCCTTTACCAGCCAGTGTCATTAGTACAGTGACAGTGCATATTTTTAGCACTGGTCACTGCACTTCACAGATACGATCACATTGTCCGATTTTGTGAAGAGTCTTTTGATCAGATTGTTACATATATGGTCACCTGGGATATCATCATCCAATATTTGAGGTTTTTGAGCATATGAGGTTGTACTCTGCTTTGGATGCAAGTTCCGTGGTGGATCTGGTGCTGGAATTTGGAGCGGACCCTATCCTGGTGGTTGCTTTCATGCCCTATGTCCGGTTGACCTTCCGTGACAGGGGGTCTAAAGTTCTGGTAAGGGAATTACCTTATTTGGGCACGTGGTGATCGTCAGGATTGTGTCTTCACTTATGGTGTTGGAATCCTTTTGCATTCATTTCTGCACTTCAGCATCTGGTCTCAAGGACTTTATGGACTTTGTTTATTCATTGTCTTTCCATTGTCACCTACTATTGTGGCACTGTACCTGAATACACACTGTATTAGAGTCACTGGTTCTCAAAAAAGTGTCAGGTGGTGTCTGCCCCAATATCGCAGTCCTGCTATAAGTCGCTGATCGCCGCCATTAGTAGAAAAAAATAAATAAAACTCCATAAATATATCCCATCGTTTGTAGATGCTATAACTTTTGCGCAAACCAATCAATATACGCTTATTGGGATTTTTTGTTACCAAAAATATGTAGCAGAATACATATTGGTATAAATTGATGAATACATTTGATTTTTACATTTTGTTATTGGATGTGTTTTATAGCAAAAAGTAAATGTTTTTTTTTTTATATAGCACAAAAAATAAAAAAACGCAGAAGTGATAAAATACCACCAAAAGAAAACCCTATTTGTGGGGGGGAGAGAACATCCAATTTTATTTGGGTACAGTGCTGCACGACTGCACAATTGTCAGTAAAGTTGCCACATTGCAAAAAATGGCCTGGTCATGAAGGGAGGTAATTCCTGAAGTGGTTAATATGGCAGTAGTCCAGGGAAGAAAAATCTTACGCAGCTTCCTCAAATATTGCAAAAATATACTCTTTATTCCCTATCTTCTAGGCAGACATATTGGGATCTGACTCCAGTTGGAAGACAGGAATAGAAGAGGAAGAGGCGTTGCATTTTTGAGTCTGGACAAAGAGTGTTATATTAAAAAATATGTCAAACCAGAATTTCCTGATCTGTGCCTGCTGTACCATGTACTTGTATGAAAGTGTATTCTGCGCTCTTTGTACTGCTTGCCTGGTTCTCTAAGATCCTCTCGCAGAGGTTATGTGATCACTTATAAAAGATGGAAAAAAAAAGTATTTGTAATGTTTTTATATGTACACACAAATGTTTTGCTTTTCATTTCTATTTAAAACGGAATACGTTGTCTTTACATATACTTTAGGACCATAACCTGTCCGAGAAATGTTGATCTAGATGCAGAACAATGAAAAACCTGCTCGGTATAGATGAGGGCTGCCACCATCCCTGTTATTTCTAAATGTATAGAATTTCTCTAATGGGATTTTAGGGGAACCAGAAGCAACAAAAACTTTTCTTATATAAAATACTTACGTTTATTACAAATATTCAAATTTTAAAGATCCATAAAAACATTTGTCAAAAAGGCCCATGTCACCATGTACAAATTGAGAATTATAATTGTAAGATCATATGTGTTACTCTCAGGCAGGTTCCCGCTGTTTCAACCAGATAATTCACAGCTAGTCCTGGGAAATGTTTTTTTGTGCTTCTGGTTGCCCTTAAAATCTCATAAGAGGAATTCTATACATTTAGACATAGATGCAGAAAAAAATGGATTTTTGTCTTACCGTAAAATCCTTTTCTCTGAGGTTCATTGACGGACACAGCTCCTCATCTTCTTGATCACGTGGGTTATACTGCCCCCAACAAGAGTAGGACACTAGACAGAAAAGAACTTGACTACACCTATGGGCAGTCCCAGGGGGTATACTCCTTCTGCTATAGGTACTCAGTTTTGTTACAAGCAGTGTAACAAATCGTTCATTGACAGACACAGCTCATCTTTTTGACTAGGTGGGACGTCCCAAAGCAGTGTCAAACATGAGGGATGGGAACAGCAAGAAAAAATACATCCCAATGCTAAACATAGCCAATCAGGTAACATGGAACTTAACCATAAAACAACTGAAACTCAAAGAGGACAAAGTCCTCTAAACAGCAGCCTGCAAAACATTGCGGCCAAAGGAAGCATCCGCAGATGCCAACACATCCACCTTATAAAACTTTGGAACGTGTGCACAGGCGACCAGTTGGCTGCCTTGCAAACCTGCATCACTGACGCCTGATGACAGAAGGCCCAGGAGGCACTAAGCGCCCAAGTAGAGTGCGCCTTAACAGGGAAAGGTGGAACCTGACTCTTAATGGAATAAGCCTGAATCACTGTCTGTCTGATCCGCCAACCCTTTGCGAGGTCAATCCCTGAGGACAAATAGTGAGTCTGACTTCCTAAAAGACTCCGTAGCTGGTACACCCTGATTGCCCGAACCACATCCAGGGAATGCAAGGCAATTTCCTTAGGATGCTGACGCCTGGAACACAAGGAAGGCAACGCAAAGTCTTTATTCAAATGAAATTCAGAGACGACCTTTGGAAGGACCTTTGGAAGGAATGGACGAAAAACCACCAGGTAAGGTGAACGACAAGACAGCGCCGCCAGCTCCGACACTCTGCGCGCAGAAGTAACAGCCACCTTCTGGGACAACGTAAGCAGGGGAACCTCCCGAATATTTTCAAAAAGAGGCTTCTGGAGAACTGACCACACCAAATTGAGATCCCACGGCAGCAATGGAGACTGCACTGGAGGAGCCAAGTGTCGACCTCCCTGGATATAGGTATGCAGCTAGGAATGTAAGGCCAACAGATGTTGAAAGAGAACCGCAAAGGCCAAAAACCTGGCCCTTGATGGTACTCAAGGCCAGGCGCTGCTCAACCCACCGTCAGAGTAAAGCCAAGATCCAATCCACCAAAAAGGAGCGAGGGTGAACCCAAAGAGACTCATACCACGCAATGTACATCTTCTAAGTTCGATAGTAAATCTTCCTAGAGGTAGATTTTCTAGCCTTTAAGAGTGTAGGAATCACAGATTCAGACAAACCTCTATCCTTCAGCACCTGCGTTCGACACCCAAGCCGTTAAAGCCAGCAACTGTGAAGCAGGATGCAAGATTGGCCCTTGGGACAGCAGATCTTCCCTGAGAGGACGCCTCCAAGGAGCATCGGCGACCAGCCGTACCAGATCGGCGTACCAAGACCGGCGAGGCCAGTCTGGAACCACTGGAATGACCGGATTCCCTTCTGGCTCGATCCTGCACAGGAGTCTTGGCAGAAGTTTGAGAGAAGGAAAGATGTAAATCAAACGATACCGATTCCAGGGAGCCAATAAGACGTCTGTGGCATCGTCTAGAGGATCCCGAGACCGTGGCACAGCAGAAAGGGCTGAAACGAAATACGTTCTGCCTACCTTAGAATACTGGCTACTTCCCAAGCTGCTAAGGTGATTAACATAAGCCACAGCCGTGGCATTGACTGACTGAATTAATACCGGACAACCCTGAAGAAGAATCTTTCAATGATCTAGACCAGGCATGTCCAACCTGCGGCCCAGAACCGCAGGCAATGCGGCCCACTGCCCCCTGACAATTATTTTTTTTTTTTTGCTGGGGGAGAAAGGAAATCTAGTCAGGGGCAAGGCCACAGAGGCAGCCTCGGGGGGGGGGGGGGTCATCCACTAGTTGTGTTAAATTAGTGCTGGGGGGGGGGGGCGTGGCAGCACGGGAAAGGCACGGCGGCGTTTTATTACTTATATACCTTAACTAATAGTATATATTTTATATGCGGCCCGAGAGAATTTCTGTACACTCAATGTGGCCCAGAGAAGCCAAAAGGTTGGACACCCATGATCTAGACCAAGTCTGATCGCTGAGAGTTCCAGTACATTGATCGGTAGCCTGAACTCTTCCTGAGTCCAAACCCCCTGAGCACAATCCGTGCCGAGGACGCTTCCCCACCCGGACAGGCTGACGTCCGTTCAGTACAGGGGAAGAAAAATTTTCCCTGACAAAGTGCCGGAGAACGAAGCCACCAAACCAGAGACCCTCTCGTACTCCGGCTCAACAGGATCAGATTGTCTAGAGACTGAGGATTCTTGTTCCATTTTACCAGGATCTTTTTCTGCAGAGATCTCGTGTGAAACTGAGAAAATGGAACTGCCTCGAAGGTAGACACCATCAGGCTCAGCACGCCAGAGTCAGAAGAGATGATTCTCTGCTGGGCAGCAGAAGCTGAATCGCCTCCTGCAATTTCTGGAGGAAGAAACACCCTGGCTGAGGCCGAGTCCAGAGTCACACCCAGATAGTCGAGACTGGTGGACGGGACCAGAGCAGACTTCTGAAGATTCAGAATCCAACCAAACTCCCGCAGAGTAATCTCCAAGTTGTCCAGATGTGCAATCGGAGACTCTGCTCTCAAAAGCAGATCGTCCAGGTACCCCAGTACCCCGATCCCCTGCTGACACAATGCTAGCACTGGGGCCAACACCTATGTGAAGACCCGAGAAGAGGAGACGAGACCAAAGGGTAACGTCAAAAACTGATAATGCTCCTCGCCCACGGCAAAGTGGAGGAAGCGCTGGTGGCCTGCACATATTGGGATATGAATGTAGGCATCCTTGATGTCTATGGAAGCGAGGAAATCCCCCTGGTGTCGGGACGCCACTACCGTGCAAATGGACTCCATTCAGAACTTCTGCACCCGCACAAAGCAGTTTAGCACCTTGGAGTCCAAAATTGGACGTACCTTGCCTTCCTTCCTGGGAAATGTAAACAGGTTTGAGTAAAAACCTTGAGAACGTCCTGATGTCGGAACTGGAACAATCACCCCTTGAAGTAACAAGTCTTGTACTGCCCCAAATAGATCTCCTAAACAATCTGGGGACAAGTGCAGGTTGGAAAGAAAGAATCTTTCCGGAGGATAAGATTGAAACTCGATCTTGTAGCCGGAGCAAATTCATTTGTGGACCCACTTGTCCTGTATCAGGGAGGTCCACGGATCCGGGAACCAGCGAAGATGTCCCTCCACCCCAGACACGGGTGGGAGTGCCCCTTCGTGCAGAGGAAACCTTGTCCGCAGGTCTGGCAGAACCTGCTCGTGACTTGCCAGACCAGGTCCTATTAGAACCCCCGGCGGAGGCCCTGAAGGGCTTAGGACCCTTGTCTTGAGAACCTGAATGATGACAAGGCCGCTTGTGAGCCGAAAAGGAAAGCCCCCACCTGCGACGAGGCTCCTTACCCCTGGAAGCCTGTGGAAGAAGAGTACTCTTTCCCCCTGTTAGGTCTTTCCAAGGAAGCTACAAACAGGCGATACCCCACAAATGGAAGATCAGATAAGGCCTTCTTCAATACGCCGCAGGACCACTGCTGAGACAGACAGTCTAGAAATCAAGGGAGCCGCATCCAGAGGCGTCACAGACAAACTGTAGCCTTTGATCAACTGATCCGCCAGCTCCGCAAAGGCAGGGGGGACTCAATGCGACTCAGGCTGAAGCCAGGTCGTATGCGCCCTCACGAGACATTTAACTTGCAGGCAAGCCCCCGTCCAGTGAGGCTATGTTGCGGCCAACCTAGCGTGGAGCTGCTGTTTGCACGCGTTCGCTGGCCAGACTGGGGGGACCCTCTGGATTTAGATTATCCAGTCAATCGCCCAGTCTGGCAATAGATTGTAGATTCTCATCAAGAACAAAATAATAAAGAGAGGAAAAAAATCCATTTAAAAAGAAATAAAATTGGCAGGACCAGAGGATCCCAGTAAGGAACTAGGCCCTTACTCCTGACTAGGCAGAAAAAATGGAGTACCTACAGCAGAGAGTGGGAGTATACCACCTGGTACTGCCCATAGGCATGATCAAGTTCTTTTCTGCCCAGTGTCCTACTCCTGTAGGGGGCAGTATAACCCACGTAGTCAAGAAGATGAGAAGCTGTGTCTGTCAATGAACGATAGAGAAACTCTAGTAGGACACTTATTGTATGTCGGAAATAGAGCTAGAATCCGATGCAGAGATCGATTTTAGGACCGAACTCTGCTCCATTGCAAACGTTGTTCAGGGCTTGGGCAGAGCGAATAGTTGTCTGCAATTTTCCACTGGCTCCCTTTGATCTAGTTTCTGGGATAGCTAGAAGTGAGGGTACTACCCTGTCCACAGAGTAGGACACAGAGTATAGAGTAACCGTGCACCAGTAAGTACGTTGTAACCTAGGTGTAGAACCATCTTGTAACCAATCCTCGTGGTGAAAGTGCAGGAAAAACACCTGAGTTACTTATAGGGGCTCTAGGTGGAAGTGGCGTTAAAGTGTGTGACTAATGGTGTAATGTCACACCTGGTTATCCACCTCAGACTGAGCTCTAAGTGGTTGAATTTTAGCACGGAGTTTAAAAAGTTTACCCTGGGAGGTCAAAGGATTCTAAACACAGCCCTGTTTTTACACAATGGTAAGACATACAGGGTGACCCTGCCTTACCAGTCCACAATGCTAGACTGTATATAAAGTCCTGGCCTTGCCCATCACAGTGGGCATACCCCCGAAGGGTTCTACATGGACTAGGTTCCATAGTGATGGACTATGGTCTTGGACCTGTATAGCACTTTGTAACTGACAATGCATCGTACCAAGTGCCAAGGTGAGCATCCATGCAGGATCCAGAGCTGAAGCTACAATTCAGGCAAGTTAAGAGTAATTTCTCCTTTAAGAAAAGGTCCATCACTTTCAGACACTAGCACATAAATGAGGACTTGCACATGGGGTAGAGTTATAGGGAAAGCACACAGGGGGCATGTCTTCTAAAGCTTTGCCAGTGTCAAATCACTTGAAGGTACACTTCTATAACCCATGGTGTATTCATACTCTGCCTGTGTCCTGCACTGTATGATAAGGATAAAAACAAAATTACTACTCCATTGCAAACATGCCTAATAAGATTGACGCTGCTCTAAAAAAATCATTATATGGATTTTTGTAGTTTCAGAACTACCTACAGTGTTATACCAGGCAAGATGCCTTATATTTTACTGTGTACTGTCATTGCAAAGTATTAAGATAAAAAAGTTATGCAATACATTTATAAGGTCATCTCTTGTTTTTTTTTTTATATGGCACACTTTAAAGCTGAACTCCAGGCAGATATAAAAAAAAGACACACATTATTGCAGCTCTGTGCTATATATTAAACTGTAAAATAGTTTTGATAACTGCAACTAGTGTAAGTAACTGAATTTGACTTGATTTCAGCGTCTTCTAATCCCTGTACAGCAAAACACAGACTGGGAAAGAGAAAGTAACCCCTGGGAGCCAACTGGATGCATTGCAAGCAATTCTTTCATTGTAAAAGATAAAAGGGGTTGATTTACTAAAATTGGAGAGTGCAAAATCTGCTTCAGCTGTGCATGGTAGGTAATCAGCTTTAACTTCAGTTTATTCAATCAAAGGAAAAGTTCACCTTTGGGAACATGTTACATGTTCCACCCGATTTTAGGGTGGAACATACAACATGTTCCCAGTGCTGCAGCCACTGCCCGCTGCCCCCCGTCCTTGTGGCAGCAGTACAGGGAGAAGGAGTCACTGTTTGAAAACAGCATGGCTGCGCGGAGCTCTGCCCACATGGCCGCATCATTCATACACGCAGCCCTGTGTGTCTGAATAAACTACAAGCCCCAACATCCTTAGTGGCTTTTGGCTTGTAGTTCTCAATGAATTACCAGGGAGCTGTGAAGCGCTGTGGTAGTTCATAGGGTCTTCCTGTCAGGGAGTATCGGCTTACCCGTATCGGATGTACGGGCAGGCAGATAACACTGACAGTGTGCAGAAGACCTGCATGGCATCAGCGATGTGCTGATCGCTGGTGCAATGCTTTACAGGTTCCTACTACAATAAATAATAAATGCACATTTGTTTACCTGCAAAAAATGTGCATTTATTTATTTATTTTTTTTAAAAAGAATATATCCTTTAGACTTTGAAAAAAAAAAAAAAAAACATGAAAGCTGACTGGTTTCTATGCAGAGCTGCACCAGATTTTGCACTTTGCAATTTTAGTAAACAACCTCAATGTGTTATTGTATCTTTGATTGTACTCTCTGGATAAATTGTGCAAGTCTCCGCACTGAATAGATAGTAACGCAAATCCTTTGAAAGCTAGAACAGCACTTATAAATATTTTATTTGTGGATTTTGAGGTTTGGCTGGAGTTTAGCTTTAAAAAATATTTAAAAATATGCATTCACATGCAAGGCTCTATATAATACTGTTATGCACACAAAGGATATGTATTAATATTGTATAGACAGTAGGTGCAAGTAGAAATTAGTGCATTAGTGCATGCACATGTGCAAAGTCATAACAGCTAAAATCTCATAATACAAACGTAATTGGGGAAATGCAAAAATATGCATAAACACATATATAAAGAAAACATACATATATATAAAAAAGAACATACTGTATATAGTTAGTGGTAAACAGTGTAGCACTAAAAATATTGTGTGAAAAAGGGAAAGGTTCATAGCAATACAAACTGGCTCATGCAAAGGCTTATGCTGTACACAACTGCTGGTACCTGGGACACTAACCTGCGGATTGAATGATGGCGCTGTACGTGGGCTGCGAACAAAATCCATAAAGAAGGCCCCATCCTGAGATAAAAGTGACAGTGCAGAGAGCCATAAAGACAGACAGAGACAGGTTGAACCACGCACCATTACAATTTGGAAGGCACACAGGAATTAGGAAAAATGGACTGAACAGAATTCACAAAGCGCTGTCCAAAGGTTAATAAAAATCTGTATCTACACCTTCTTTCTCACCTTACGAGGGCTGTCAACAGAGGTTGGAGTGACAGCTGGGTCTGCCGTCTGGCATGAGGCTTTTCCAACATGAGCTAAGGCTTGCTGTTCCCCCAAACCCCTGTAAAAATATTTAAAATTATTTTACTTTGTTTATTCCAAAAGTATTTTGGGAACAGTGGTTTTTATATGATGTTTGGCAAATGGGCATCTTACTTCTGATTTGATTCCAACTCTAGAAGAGCTGAGAGTGCAGATGTTCCCTTCTTTCCTACTGGAGGTCCAGGGGGTTCTGGGGGGTGAGTTGGAAGCTGCAGCCCTTTCATACCGGTTCCCTTCTAAAAATACAATAAACACACAAGCACATCAGCAAACATGTTTAATGTAGGTTTCTTATAATACTAAACCAACTAGATAAAAAAAATGGTAAGGTACTCGAATCATTCGGTCAGATCTGTGACGCCTGCGGATGCGATTCAGACACTCCACAAATCGCAGAAAGCCATCTATTAGTTGTACTTCCTCTTGCTCCGATCTGGGGCGGTCTCCATACACATCACAACGCTGTTCCCCCTCGGTGATGCGCTTGGTTGGTCCAACACAAGAGGGAAGGAGAAGGAATCGAGTGCGCCAGAACTTTAAAGACTCAATAAGACTACACAGGATGCACAGTTCATAGAAATAAATAAGAAAATAAGACAACAAATATTATAAGTACAAATATATACACACACACACATATATACATACAAAAACACACATACCGATCAACCATAGCATTATGTCCACCCACCATATCTACACAATACTGAGTAGGTCTCCCCTTTGCCAACAAAACAGCTCTGACTTGTCGAGCCATGGACTCCACTAGATCTCTGAAGGTATGCTGTGGTATTTTGCACTAAGCCGTTAGTAACAGATCATTTAGGTCATACAGCCTCTGCCAGCTTGCTTTCTTCCCATAGTGTAACCTGGTGTCTTCTCCCTAGGTAAGCGACACACATGAACCCAACCATCCACATGATGTACAAGACGTGATTCCTCCGACCAAGCCTTCTTCCATTGCTCTGTTATTCAGTTCTGATGCTCACATGCCCATTGTAGGCGCTTTTGGCTGTGAACATGGGTCAACATAGGCACCCTGACCAGTCTGCAGCTACGCAGCCCCATACATAACAGACCGCGATGCATTGTGTGTTCTGACACGTTTCTATCAGGATCAGCATTAACTTTTTCAGCAATTTGAGCTACAGTAGCTCTTTTATTGGATAGGACTACACAGGCCATTCTTCACTTCATAACCATTACAATTTGGCCCTTGTCAAACTCGCTCAACTCTTTAGGCTTGCCCATTTTTCTGCTTTAAACACATCACCTTAAGGGACATATTCACTTGCTGCCTAATTCACTTTATATGTCAGGGGTCATAATGTTATGGCTGGTCGGTGTATAAGGCATCATTTGGTTCACTTATTTATTCCTTCTACACTTAATCAGTTTTCAGAGAGCTCAGGTTGGATATAAAATGAATGATCTTCCCTAGTAATATACAGAGAAGGCAAAAGATGAGGCAATGTCTACAAGATCGTAGACTTTGAAAGCTGCAGTCATTTTTCATAACTTGGGTGGGAGGATCATTTTACACATGCTTCTGTTAAAGTAACTTCTATGTAGTTAGTTATTTAGGCCAGTATTGTCCATAGGTAAATGTTCCACTTCAACGGTGGCCCTGTGATTGCTATAAACAGCCGGTTGATATGGATGGCATTTACTTACAAGTCTGCCAAATTAAGACAAGGCATTACCCCGAAATTCTTTCTTTCTCTTTTTGGAGAGGTATAATGCTAAATAATTAAAGCATGATATAGGATATTAAAAATCATGTGTTCAACGGTTTAGTGCGATTGACGGACACAGTCTCTGATCTTCATATCAGTAGGGAAGTCCCAAAGCAGTGCCATAAAAATGAGGGGTGGGGAAAGCAGAAAAATAATTCCCCAAGGCTAAACCATAGCCAACCAGGCAACATGGGACTCATCAGAACAACATGAGGCCCACCTGAAAAAACATTAAACACCCTCAAGGGAGACTAAAACACCCTTAAACGGCAGCCTGCAAAACTTTGCGGCCAAAAGAGACATCTGCAGATGCCAGCACATCCACCTTGTAAAACTTAGTGAAAGTGTAAAAAGACGACCAGGCAGCTGCCTTGCAAACCTGAAGCACAGATGGCTGATGTGCGAAAAGCCCAGGAAGCGCTAAGCAGCAGAGTTGAATGTGCCTTAACAGGGAAAGGTGGAATCTGACCCTTAATTGAATAAGCCTGCACAACCGTCTGTCTGATCCATCTGGAAACAGTCGCAGCAGACGCAGGCAGCCCTTTCCTTGGGCCATCCGTGAGTACAAGGAGCGAATCTGACTTTCGAAAAGACTCAGTAGTCGCCCTGAGTGCCCGAACCACATCCACAGTATGTAGTGCAATTTCCTTAGGATGTTTACTCTTAGGATACAAAGAGGGTAACAAGATGTCCTCATTTAAGTGAAAACTAAAAACCACCTTCGGAAGGAAGGAAAAACCTAGACGAAGTACCACTTTATCCCTGTGAACCACCAGAAAGGGAAAACGACAGGACAACGCCGCCAGTTCCGACACCCTGCGCGCAGAAGTAATAGCCACCAAGAAGTCTACCTTCTGGGATAAGGTAAGCAGAGGAATCTCCCGAATACTTTCAAAAGGAGGTTTCTGGAGAACCAACAGCACCAAATTAAGGTCCCAAGGTGGCAACGGAAGTGGCACCCCCTGAATAAAGCTACGCACCAGGGAATCCGTGGCTAGTGGCCTTTGGAAGAAAATTGCCAAGGTCGAAACCTGACTCTTGATAGTACTCAAGGCTAACTTTTGATCAACTCCCCGTTGAAGAAAAGCCAAGATCCGAGCCACCGAGTAAGAGCGAGGTGGAAACCCAAGAGACTCACACGAAGCAATATACGATTTCCATGTACGATGATAGATCTTTCTAGAAGTCACTTTCCTCGCTTTAAGCAGAGTAGGAATCGCTGAAGCAGACAATCCCCTGTCCTTCAGCACCTGGCTTTCAAACAGGCAAGCCGTCAAAGCCAGTGACTGTAAAGCAGGATGGTAGATTGGCCCTTGAGACAGTAGATCCTCCATGAGAGGAAGTCTCCAAGGAGTGACTGCGACTAGCCTGACCAGGTTGGCGTACCAAGCTTAGCAAGGCCAGTCCGGAGCCACAAGAATGATCAGAATCGCTTCCGCCTCAATCCTGCAAAGTCTCAAGTCTTGGCAGCAACTTGAGAGGAGGAAAGGCATACATCAGCTGATACTGACCCCACGGGGCCACCAGCGTGTTCGTGGCGTCTGCCAGAGGGTCCCGGGAGCAGGCCACAAATCTTTGCACTTTTCTGCTGATCCGAGACACCAAAAGATCTACATCTGGAGTGCCCCAACGAGGGCACAACTGCTGGAACACCTCTGGATGGAGAGACCATTCCCCTTGATCCAAGGTCTGTCGACTGAGAGAATCCGCCTTCCAATTTTCCACTCCTGGAATGTGTACAGCAGAGAGAGCTGGAACAAAACTTTCCACCCAACAGGGGATGCCGGCCACTTCCAAGGCCGCAAGGACACTTTTGGTGCCCCCTTGGTAATTGACATAAGCCACGGCCGTGGCATTGTCCGGTTGAATATGCACTGGACAACCCTGAAGGTGGACTAGGCAAAGCCTGGTCGCTCTCAGCTCCAGTACATTTATCGGTAACCTGGATTCTTCCAGAGACCAGACTCCTTGAGCAGAGAACCCCTCCCCACCTGGAAAGACTGGCATCTGTGGTGACAATCATCCAATATATAGGAAGGAAGGATTTCCCTTACTTGAGCATCGGGGACCGAAGCCACCAGATCAGGAACTCCCTGGTCAACTAGCTCAGCTGGATCTGATTGCCCAGAGAATTTGGATTCTTATTACATTTGAGAAGGATTCCCTTCTGGAGGATTCTCGTGTGGAATTGAGCGAAAGGGACCGCCTCGAAGGATGACACCATCAGTCCCAGAACTCTCATACAGGTCCGAAGGGACAACCATTTGCTGGATAGCTCAGTCTGGTGTTTTTGGAGTTTTTCCGGAGAAAGAAACACCCTGGCTGAGGACGAGTCCAAAGTCAGACCAAGATAGTTCAATCTCATGGAAGGGGCCAAGGACGACTTCCGAAGGTTCAGAATCCACCCAAACCCTTCCAGAGTTTTCATGGTGATCTCCAAATTTGTCACCAGCACTGTAGGAGACTCTGCACGGAGAAGCAGATTGTCCAGGTAACCCAGGACCGATATCCCCCAGCTGCCGTAACAGCGCCAGGACCGGAGCCAACACCTTTGATGAAGACCCGAGGAGCAGAGACAAGACCAAAGGGTAACGCCACAAACTGATAATGATTCTCTCCCACGGCAAAGCGCAGAAACTGTTGATGCCCTGCACATATTGGGACGTGAAGGTAGGCATCTTTGATGTCTATGGAGGCCAGGAAATCCCCCTGATGTAGGGAAGCCACCACCGTGCGAATGGATTCCATCTTGAATTTTTGAACTTGTGCAAAGCAATTCAGTGCCTTTAAGTCCAAGATTGGATGCACCTTGCCTTCCTTCCCGGGGACCGTAAACAGGTTTGAATAAAAGCCCTGAAACGTTCCGCACAGGGAACCGTAATCAGGATCGCCACAGGTCCTGGAACCGGCAAAGATGTCCCCCCCCCCCCCACCCCAGGGCGCACCTTCAGGCCGAAGAGGCCTTGTCCTCAGGCCTGGAGAGACTCGATTTTTGTTTGCCAGACCAGGGTCACTTGGAACCACCCGAGGGGGCCTTGGAGGACTTTGCCTTATCGACTGACCCTGATGGACGAAAAAACGTATGTGCGGAAAAGGAGGGGCCCCGTCTGCGATGCAGGTCCTTACCCATGTTAGCCTGTGGGAGAATGGTACTCTTACCCCCAGTGAGACCTTTGATATTGTCATCCAGGGTAGCCCCAAACAGGCGATCTCCTTGAAAAGGCAGATCAGTCAATGCCTTCTTTGAGGTCTAATGCGCAGACCAGCACTTTAGCAAAATTATACGCCGGAGGACCACTGCCAAAACAGACAGTCGGCCCAAAATGGGAGCAGCATCCAGGGCGGCATCGCAAACAAATTTCAGCCCCTGCGCCAACTGGTCCAACAGCTCCGCAAAGGCAGGGGGAAGTGGTTTCCCCTCCAGGTCATGGCATAGCAACTTAGCCCATTCAGTCAAGGTTTGCAAGACAAGGGCAGACCCCACCAGGGAGTACATATTTCGGGCCACAGACTCCGCCTTTCTATCCGCCGGATACTTAAAGGACGGGGAATCCTCCACTGGGACCATGGTAGCTTTATTCAGTCTTGAGACCGGAGGGTCCACCGTAGGTGGAACAGTCCACTTCTTTATAAGGGACTCCTCAAAAGGGTAGCATCTAGCAATCCGCTTAGGCACCCCAGGGGAACGTTTGGACGGTCCCATTCTTTTTTGATCATGTTGTCAAAATACACAGGAAAGGGAAAAATCTTTGCCGCTCTGGATGGCTTGTGAGTGCCAAGCGTAACCTACCCCTTATTCACAGTCGCAGCTGTGTCCTCCATTTTTAGGGTCTCGCGCACACATACAACCAGTGCGTCCACCAGCACCTTTTCTTGCGCTGTGGCCGAGGTAGAGATGTCATCCTCACTATCAGAGGAGACAGGGGGCGAGGTAGTAGACCTGGCAGAGAGACCCGCGTCTGCGGTGGCTAAATCAGATTCAGATTCTGACACATCAGATGAGGCAGGGGTAGGCGGAGGGCGTTTTTTGGTACCTCGCCTTTTAAAGGCCCCATCCACCCGGGACACAAAGGATTCCAGGACCGCCAAAAGTGCATCTATGGATAGCTGGGATCCGGAGGGCCCTGAAGACTCCTTGAGGGGGTCAGGTGGGGACACTTGTTCTGCGGGGTCCATGTTGCACCAGGGGAACCCGTCAGCAAAAGTTGAGAACATTTTCTTTTTTTTTTAAGAACGTCCCACCGCACTACAGCGCCCCCAAGAGGACAGGCACAGCGCACTGAAGACCCCCAGGAGAGAGAGGCCCCCCAGACTCACCACCCTTCACCAAAGATGCACCAGGAGGCCCAGAACGTCTGCACAGCATGTGTATGCAGCGATCTCGATCCACAGAGAAAGATCTAAGTGTCAGCACTAGGGTATAGGGAGGGGCTCCACCAACAGAAAAAAAACGCCTCTAGGAACTTCCAGAACATGGCCGCCATCTCAATAGAAATACACTGCAAAATGGCCGCTGGATGTACCAATATGGCCGGCGAATCTTGCAGAGCACATGGGCTACAAGAAAATGGCGGCCCCCCACGGCCTGCGGAGCTACTGAGGGCCCTAGAGGGGACCCCCCAGCCTCGTGGACGGGATTGACAGAAAACGGGGCCCTGGGAGTGACAGATAAACCCCCCCCCCCGCACGATCACTCGTCCGTCGCCGGCGGTGCACCCCACCCCCACCGTTGGCTTCAAGCTCAGTCCCAGCCCCCGGGAGTAGTTTCGAAAGTTACAAAAGAGGGGGACAGGTAGGTGGGGATGTGTGTGACAGGACAGAGGGGAAAACTGGGTTGAGAGGGTTCGACCGTCCTAGGGTGGGGCCCGCGTCCACCCCAAATCCACCAGGGATAGAGGGGGGGAACCAGGAACAGGCGGGCGCCATCTCCAGACAGAACCCCTCTCCGCCGAAGTGGGGGGGCTTTCGGCTAACAAAAACACTGTGACTTGGGCCTAGACCCGGTCGTATGCAACCTGACGTTTAACTCACTGGCCCAGTCCCTGTCCGGACCTAGCGTGGAGCTGGGGTCTGCGTGCGCTCGCTGGCCAGCTGGGGTGACCACTGGATCTATATATCCAGCCCATTGCCCAGATGCGGCTTAGTTACTTGTAGATCTCACAGGAAAAAAATCCGGAAAAAAAAAGCTAACTAGAAAAAACTATCTAGAAAAAAGTTTTGCCAGGACTAGAGATCCCAGCAAGGAACTAGGTCCTTACTCCTGACTAGGCAGATTAAAAGTGACATCCTAAAGCAGGGTATACCCCCTGGTACTGCCCACAGGCGTAGCCAGAACTTTTTTCTGCCTAGTGTCCTACTCCTGTAGGGGCAGTATAACCCTACTGATATGAAGATCAGAGAATGCGTCCGTCAATCAACGACAGAGAAATAGTTTTTGTCAAAGATTAACAAAAAGGAAACTTTTGTTTTTTCATAGAGGGGAGATAATTTAGAACCCCTGTCAGTTTTTTTTTTTTTTTTTTTGCTGTCTGTGTCCCCGTTGGGGAGATTCACCCTGTTTGCCTTTTTTACCATTATCATTAAAAGTGAAAGTATAAGAAAATCCCAAATTTTGGGTCGTTCCCAGAAAAGTAATAGAGGGGAAATATTCCAATGGGGACACTAGTTTTGGTGACCTGGGGGTCCCCAAGAGATTCCCTTAATTTGCAGGGATTTCCTCTCACTTCCCCTTTGGCTATTGGACAGGAAGTGAAGGTAAACCTCCCCAACAGGACAAAGATGGCAAAAATATACGTTACATGGGTTATAACCCTCCCCTACTCTATCCAAAATGAAAAAAAAATAAGTTTTGACTATAGTTCTACTTTAAGCTTTTAAAATGTCTCCAAATTTGGAAGACATTGTGCAATGATAAGCTGATGAGTAATGCTTTGAACACCACAAAAAGAGAGTCAAGGCTGTACTGAGTGGGATTGCAAATGCATCCATGGGGCTTTTACTAACTATCAAAATTGGTGACCTGCAGTGGCTAAAAGTCACATGAACCTCGCTTAAACTGAACTGGAATTGATGATGCTGAAACTGCTATTTCTGTAACCAATTATCTGTATCTAATACAAGTAACGGTTACTTTTCATTCTTTAAAAATGTGTAAGTCTCTAATCATTCACTAGGACTAGGTTAGTAGGCTTAGTGCTAGACCCTATTAAACCTTTTTTTTTACATTTCACTCAAGGCAGTCCAGACTTGCATATTGTGTGCAGTCTGCTTTCTTGAAAGTTTTTTTTTTTTTTTTTGCCAGTTCCATAGTATTGCACCACTTCTCTGCTTTGTAAACACCTCCTTTAGCAAACTTAATCTAAAGAAGATGCCTGTGCATGCGTATTCCAGGCCGATGCAGTGTGCATCCAATGACACACACAGCGCTGGTAAGCGATGCCCTCCTCCTAGCTTCTGACACACAACTGCTGGAGCCAATCAATTCCCTATCCTCACCTCTCCTCTGCTACCAGGAAGTTGGGAGGATCGTGAAGGACCCAGTGGTGGTGACAAGGACAACGGGTAGGTGTTTAGGGATGGAGTGGTGGTTGTGAATGTACTGGGGTGTTTTACCTTAATGCTGGAATTTTTACTCTAATACTGTGAATGCAGTAAGGTATACAAAGTTTAAACTGAATCTGTGTGGATTAATTTGATTTGTTTTGTACTTTATATAATGGTGCAGTCAGGCTCTTTTTTATAACCCCCGATGACTATACAAGGGAGTTATTTGGTGAACTATTTAAATAGAGATTACCATATTTATTTTCTATTATGTAAAATCTGTCACATGCATGCTCAACCTGAAATCTTCAGAACCAGCAGAGCAGATGTACTGATCCAAATAGTTCCACTTGTAGTCCTCTAGCCGCTCATGGGAAAATTCTACCCAGCTAGGCACAAAGTCACAGCCAGAATGGGAGGGACACAGGTTATATGTGTAACTGATCTGGGCAGATTCATATGGATACCTAAGGAGAAAACACAAGTACATATTCATCCATAAACATCATCACTCAGAGAATTTCATTGAACTATCTTTAATGATGTCTTCACACAAGTTTGACACATTTTTCACACTGAGCTGAAAAAGTTGTGGATCTTGAGTGAAACTTGTTTGAATCTTCAGTGCACACATTGATAAATCAACACCACCCACTGTCTTTAAATAAAATGTCACTAAAAAGAGGAATTTTGACTTACTTGTAAATTCCATATTGTGGAGTACAGTACACCCCAGCAGAATAATTATACACCATGGGTTATAGGCTTGTACCTTCAGGTGATTGGACACCTGCAAAACCTCATAGGGCACATCCATTAGTGCAGCCCTCAAAAATTCCACTCGCCTGCTCGCATTTTGCGAGTGGAATGATGAGGAGGGCGAGTAAGAAATAGGGCTGTGCTGCATGGGGAATGTAGTGAGAGCCCAGTGCCCGCCGCCGTTCACAGCGCAGCCTGCATTCTCTGTATACAGCTCTTCTCCAGCTCCTGCACCTGGGGCCGCCCCTCTCCGTCTGCTGAATGTCCCAGCCCCTCACAGGCTCGCAGCGCGAGCATTACACTCAGTCAACTGATCGCCTGGGACCTCCCCACTCCACCCCGACCTGATACATGTCCCTGCCCCTCACATGCTCACAGTGCGAGCATTACACTTGGTTAACTGGGCCCCTGGGACCTCCCCACTCCACCCCCCCACCTGATACACATCCGCACCCCCCACAAAAGACTGATGCTTTCCACTTACCTCCTAAAGCATGTTCCCGCCCAGCACAGGCTTGCAGTTTCAAGGGATGCCTGTGACCACCCCTCTCCACCTCCCTCTTCTTGCATAATCAAGGAGGTGGGCGGTGCATGCCTCTGGTGGGCGGACTCTAACCTTCTCAGTCCACCCTGTGCACTGATGCCTGACAAACCCCTCCTCCCTTCCCCTACTTGGCTGCAGGAGAACGGTGGACATGATGACAACTTTATCTACATAGATCTAAAGCAGAATTCTTCAGTGAAACAAGCTAATGATGTAAACATTGCTGATGTTGGCTACTACATGGAGAAAGATGTAAGTATAGATCTTCTAGGGTAGGTAATTTCCACAATAGTTAAATACCACAATGGCTAACTGGACCAAGTTTTCAACATCTTAAACCCCAAAGGAATCCTGTGTATATAGGTGTATATACATAAACTTAAAGCAGTGTATTTAAGTGGTGCAGAGTATATTTAAGAAAATTACTGTATATGCAGCCTTACTACATTAGGTATAAGATGCTCAATCAGGCTTTAAAGGACTATTTTTTTTATTTTCTTTTTAAATTGCATGTCAGACCCAGAAAGAGTTTTAGGCTTCTTTCACACGGCCGCTCCGCTGCTTTAGTCCGCTGCGGGACTTTTTTTTTTTTTTTCACGGAGCGGATGACATTTGTGTCATCAGCCCCGTGTGCCCGCATATCATCCCATCCGTTTGCGGATGATATGCGGACATAATGTAAGTATATGGCATTGCGGATGTCAGCGGATGACACCGCTGACATCCGATTTTCCTTCCTTTCCGTTTTTTACACGGATGAAAAAATAGGGTTCTGTTCCATTCCAAAAAACGGAACAGAACTGAAAGGAGGAAAATCGGATGTCAGCGGATGGTATTCCGCTGACATCCGCAGTGCCATTCACTTACATTAAAGTCCGCAAATCATCCGCAAAAAAATAGGATGATTTGAGGACACACGGAGCGGCCGTGTGAAAGGACCCTTACTGTTAATTTACAGTGGAGGCATTGGTAAAATATATAAAGAAGTGTGCTGTGAGGAAGAAGGGGGAGTGGGGGGATTGAGAACATATATGTGCTGGATTGTAGGGGGGGGGGGGGTTAATTGGAGGCAAAGATCTGAATCTTACCTTTGCCTCCAATTCCACCCCCCCCCCAATCCATTTTACCTATGCCACCCCCTCCTGCCAAATCCATCATACCTGTGCCTCCAATATAACCCCCCCCCCCCCCCACCAATCTATCACACATATGCCTTCAATTCCACCCCCAAATCTGTCATACCGTATGATATTTGGGAGGGAGGAGGGGTGGAATTGGAGGCATAGGTATGATAGATTGGGGAGGAGGGGGTGGAAATGGAGGCATAGGTATTATGGATTCGGCGGGAGGGATGAAAATGGAGGCATGTGTATGATAGATTTGGCGGGAGGGGGGAAAATGGAGGAATAGGTATGATAGATTAGGGAGGAGGTGGGTGGAATTGGAGGCATAGGTATGATGGATTAGGGGGGAGGGGGTGGTATTGGAGGCATAGGTATGGTAGATTGTGGGGGGGGGGGTGGAATTGCAGGTATAAGTATGGAGGATTGGGGGGTGGAATTGGAGTCATATGTATGACGGGTTGGGGAAATATTGAAAGCATAAATGCACTTGATTGGGAGGGGGGAGGGATTGGAGGCCTAGGTGTGCTGGAGAGGAGAGTTTGGAGGTGTGCTAACATTGATACTGTTAAAGTTGTTGTTGTTGTTGTTAATATTTATTTTTGTAACTTAATTCTGAATAAAAACATTTAACAGTGTAATTTTATGAGATATTTTATGAGGGTGTGTTTAGGGGCGGAGCAGGGTAGGGTTTGGGTGGGGCAACAAGTGGCCAGTAACTCTTAAGGCCTGGCTAGTAGCTCAGGACTTGAAATTTTGAGCCCTGCCTTAGTGCCTTCCCTATATTTATACCCTCCCTACCATCCGAGTCCTCAGCAAATAATGGAGAGTAAACCAAGAAATGGGACGGAGGGTGGCCTGTATCCTGTTCTGTACTCCAAGACATGGATATGAATATATTAATCATACAGTACAGGAGACAGGCAGAATATTCATGCACTATGAGACATCCCCAAGCAATGAATAGCAAGGTATGCAACAATGAAGCAAACATAACTGTGCTAACAGCCCCGAACAACAAGGGTCAAAAGACCCAACCTCAGAGCCACTGTGAGAACCTTGCAGCAAGTTCATCAGCAGAACCTGGTAAAACTTTGAAAAAGTATGAACAGGATACCAGGTGGCAGGCTTCACAACTGGGCTTTCGAGGCTTAGGGCGGAAATGCCCATGAAACACCAACCAATATATTGGAATGGGCGCAGAGGTGTGCAGAAGGACATTTTATTTGAGAATGTATGCTTGCAATCAGATTTCATATTCATTGTGCAATGGTGGACTTTAAAGCAGTGAGTCCCTTACGAGGTCCTAAGGAAAAGACATAGAGGGAGTACGTACATCTGATTGGAGTAGTAGTCTTGTAGTATACTCTAATGGCTCTTACTACATCCAGGCAATGTAGATAGATTTCCTTTGGAAGCTTAGGTGCAGTGCATAAGGATGGGAAGAAAATGTCCCCATTGAGGTGAAATGCTGAGACCACTTTCAGAAAAATGGCATTGGGTGTAAGAAAACCTTGTCATTGTAAAGAACGAGGGAGGGCTCTTTACATTAAAGGACCGTCAGTTCAGAAACATGTCTGGCAGATATGCAAACCACAAGAGCAAAATGTAATAATGCATTAAAGTGTCTGTTCACCAGAAGTCTGCCAAGCAAAATAGGTGAGTTGGAAGCTTTGGTGCCTCAAGAGAAGTATGATTCAATTGGTATTGCTAAATCTTGGCTTCATTCTTCACATGACTGGGCTATTAATATTCCTTGCTATGCACTCTTTCGAAAAGACAGGGTAAAAAGGAGAGGTTGGGGTGTCTGTCTCTATGCGAGAAGTGATCTCAAAGTGAGTGTGAAAGAGGACCTAGTTGATGGAGAGTGTGATGAGGCTGAAGCATTATGGGTGAAACTGCATATAGATGTGCGTAGTTCAAAGTTAATTATTGGAGTTTGTTATAGACCACCCAGTATTAAAGTGGAGTTCCACCCATTTTTAATAGGTTGGAATACATAGATCTTTGTAATCCCCTTTAAAATGGCTTTTACCAATGGAAACTTTTTTTTTTTTTTTTTGCTAGTAAATACCTTAATTTTGGCTTTATTCCTCCTCTCCTCACTTCCTGGTCCGATCGGCGATGACGTCATTCGGCGATCCGCAGTGTCTGCTGGGATGTATTCTACTTGCAGTAGCTGTATCTGTACTGAGCCGTGCCTGCCCCGCCTCCGCCCCGCCTCCTCTCATTGAATTGCATTGTATGAATGTATTAAGGCCGTTCTCTGCCCAGCCTCCGCCCCGCCTCCTCTCATTGAATTGCATTGTATGAATGTATTAAGGCTGTTCTCTGCCCAGCCTCCGCCCCGCCTCCTCTCAATACAACTCAATGAGAGGAGGCGGGGCGGAGGCTGGGCAGAGAACAGCCTTAATACATTCATACAATGCAATTCAATGAGAGGAGGCGGGGCGGAGGCTGGGCAGAGAACGGCCTTAATACATTCATACAATGCAATTCAATGAGAGGAGGCGGGGCGGAGGCGGGGCAGGCACGGCTCAGTACAGATACAGCTACTGCAAGTAGAATACATCCCAGCAGACACTGCGGATCGCCGAATGACGTCATCGCCGATCGGACCAGGAAGTGAGGAGAGGAGGAATAAAGCCAAAATTAAGGTATTTACTAGCAAAAAAAAAAAAAAAAAGTTTCCATTGGTAAAAGCCATTTTAAAGGGGATTACAAAGATCTAAAGTTCCAAAAATGAGTGGAACTCCACTTTAATAAGGAGGTGGGGACTCAGCTCCTTGCATAGATGGAAAGGGCTGCAAAGGCTAGGACAGTGATAATAATGGGGGATTTTAACTACCCTGATAATCACTGGAGTAATGGCTGTGCTGGAACAGTTAACGTATAAACCTACTACATACAATTTATGGTACAGTTCATAGAGACCCCGACTAGGAATGATGCTCTGCTGGACCTGGTACCATGTAGAGCTTATTACCCATGTTCATATAAAAACATCTGGGTAGCAGTCACCAGAACATGATTTCATTTATAGTAAGCTAGAAGCAACAAACACATACTGGAAATATAAAGACACTTAACTTTAAGAGAGCACATTTTGCAAGAATGAGGGCTGCTCTCCAAGACATAGACTGGGAGAGAATATTGGCATCGATGAACACAGAACAGAAATAGTAATTCTTAAAAAGACTGTATGTGAACTCACTACAAAGTATATTCCCATGGGCAATAAGTTTAAAAAGCTAAAAAATGAAACCAAGGTGCCTCACATACAAAGTTAAAAAAGCTATAAATAATAAGAAAAGAGCTTTTAAAAAAATTAAAAATGAAGGAACATTATCATTATCAAAAGATAGTAGGACAATCTTTTGCAATCGGCCTGCCCCTGGGAAGAAGTCACTGATGATGAAATGCATTGGGATTTGCTGTTAATGAAGACATCACGCGTGCTTAGCAGTCACTCACGGTGTTCCTTTCTCATGAGCTGACACTCTGCTGGTTTTTTACTCGTTTGTGCCTCTTTACAACTCATTGACGGTACTTCCTATAAAATTTAAATAAAATTACTTAAATGTTGGCACGCTTCACTATGCCTGTTCATTTTTTTTTATTCCTGATCTATTTGTAGCTGGTGCTGAGCAGCCACCGCCTATCTCGGATGCCGGATTTTTTTGTGCTTTTATGACCATTATAATTTTTGGTCTATGCTATCTGGTAAGAAGCGCATGCTGTGTTTGTGCTTGGTAGTGGATTTCATCAATCAACATTACTTATACACTTTTTTGCACTTTATGGACACTCTTGTTTAATACTGAAAAAGGACTTTTTCATGGAAAGGAATTTTTTATCTTCACCCAACACTGGATTTTACACTTTTTCCATTATATAACTTTCATATGATTGATTTTCTTTTAATGATATATTTTGCTCATAATTTATTCACTGTATGTTTAGTTGTTTTCATGGCACATTATTTACCATATGATTATTCATGATTGCACTATTAGGATTTAGCGCCGCTACTTATTTTTATTGATCCTTTATAGCTGATATCGTAGTTGGTTAAGTGGCTGCTTACATTTTCATTATTTTTGCTTGACCTAGCGTGGATTTTTTCCTGTTTTATAGATAGTAGAACAAACCCCAAAAAATGGGAATTTTTACTTACCGTAAAATCCATTTCTCTGAGTCCACCGACGGACGTAGCTGCTGGTTTAAATCATAGACGGATGGGTAATAAGCCCCTCCCACTAGGAGTGACCAGGTAGAGCCAAAGGCTTTGACATACCTAGGGGGTGGGGTCCCTGGGTTATTACCCCCCGCCTCACCATTGCATCTTCAGTTTAGTTGCAAGCAGTGAAAAATAACCAAAACCCAACTCTTCAGAGAAAAGAGGGGTGGGAGCTACGTCCATCGGTGGACTCAGAGAAATGGATTTTACACTAAGTAAAAAATTCAATTTTCTCTTTCGCCCACTGACGGACGTAGCTGCTGCTTTAAATCAAATGGATGGGACGTCCAAAAGCAGTAACCACTGAGGGGTGGGGAAAAGACAAACTTAAAAGAATGCAATTCCCATGGCTAACATAGCCAACTATATAACATGGAGCCCAACAAGCAACAACTGGGGCTCAATTGTAGCAAAACCATAAAAGGAGAAGGAAAAGTAGACTGTTCCTTAAATGGCGGCATGCAAAACCTTGCGGCCAAAGAATGTATCTGAGGATGCAAACACATCCCCTCTGTAAAACTTGGTGAAAGTATGTACAGACGACCAAGTGGCCGCCTTGCAAACCTGCATCACTGACGCCTGATGGCGGGAAGCCCAAGAGGCACTCAACGCCCGCGTAGAGTGAGCTGTGACAGGGAAAGGAGGAACCTTGCTCTTAAGAGAATACGCCTTCACCAACGTCTGTCTGATCCATCGAGAGATGGTCGCCTGACCCTTACGGGGCCCATCCGTATTCACAGAGTCCGACTTACGAAAGTACTCAGTAGTCTACAGATACATCGGTATCGCCCGAACCACATCCAAGCAATGCAAGGCAATTTCCTTAGGATATGATGAAGGTTTCGTAAAGAGTGACGGAAGCACTATGTCTTCGTTCAGATGGAAGTCTGAAACCACCTTAGGAAGAAACAAAGGATTAGGCTGTAACACTACCTTATCCCTGTGTATGACCAGATAAGGAGAGCGGCAAGATAGTGCCGCTAGTTCAGAAACCCTGCGTGCAGAGGTGATAGTCACCAAAAAGGCAACTTTCTGCGACAAGGCGAGCAAGGAAATGTGTCTTATGTTCTCGAAAGGAGATTTTTGAAGAACTAATAGAACCAAATGAAGGTCCCAAGGAGGTAACAGAGACCTCCTGGGGGGAGCCAAATGGCGAACATCCTGAAGAAACGTACGAATCAAAGAGTGCATAGCCAAAGGTCGTTGGAAGTACACAGCCAAGGCCGAGATCTGACACTTAAGAGTGTCCAACGCCAAACGTTTCTGTAGAAAGGTCAGAATCCTGCTGATAGCAAAGGATCTAGGATGCAGCTTCAGCAATTCGCACCGAGCAATGTATGGAACGTATGGAACCGTGGAACTGTAAACAGGTTTGAATAGAACCCTCGAAAGCATTCCTGTTGAGGAACTGGTACAATCACGCCTTGTGACAGCATATTCGGAATCACTTCCTGCAGCCCCGCAAGGCGGTCTGGGGACAGCTGAAGATTGGAGGGAAAAAAGCTGTCTGGCGGACGGGAACTAAACTCTATCTTGTACCTGGACTGAATTACCTTGTGGACCCACCTGTTGTGCAACAGTGAGGTCCAAGGATCCGGGAAGAAACTGAGACGTCCCCCCACCACTGAAGTGGGTGGGGGCGCCCCTTCAGCAGAAGGGGTCTGCTTGGAGGTGCTGGAGGCAGAGATTTGGCTTACCAGCCCACCATTTCCCGGATCCTTTTCCGCCCAAAGTCTGTTTGGTTTTCTGCGACACGGTCGCACGAAAAAGACGATTCTAGGCTGTAAAGGAAGGACCACGCTTACGCGAGGGAGACTTACCCTTAGTCGAGTGAGGAAGGAGTGTGCTCTTTCCCCCAGTGACCGTCTTGATCAAGTCATCCAAGGAGGAACCAAAAAGGCGTTCACCCTGAAAGGGAAGATCTGCCAAAAGCTTCTTAGAAGCCTGGTAGGCCGACCAGGATTTTAGCCAGATCGCACGTCTGATGAACACACTTACCACTGACCCTCTGGCCGCGAGCTGAAAAACATCCAGGTTAGCATCCATTACAAATTACAGTAAAGGGGAAGAAAGCTGCGCACAAAAAATATGAAACTAAAGGCTGCTAGTACAAAGTATATCAAACCCAAGAAATATGTAAAGATGGTACAGCGCCACTAAATAGATAGCTAACTAATATGAAGGTGAACCAAAGTCCATAAGTCCATAGGAGGGAGATTTCAGATGTTGGGAATATGACTGTGAATCCCACATCAATCTTGCAAGTAGAGTTTCAGGCAGAGATCACATAAACAATAAGGATGTAACCTTACCGGACAGTTGGACCCCCTGTTACGGAAGGTCAAACAGGCATGCGATATCCACCGTCAGGGACAAAACTGCAACGGAACTCCTCTCCTATCGACCACAGACACTCCGGATAAACATAGACTATGGATCCGGCGAACCTCACTGGACCCCAGGTGCACACAGGGGATGACCTCCAATAAGACAAATGGGGGCGCACATAGTGAAGTACATTCAAGTCTTTTATTGAAATAAAAGGTAAAAAACTCACAATTTAGCTGCTTGACACAGGCATAATAAAATCATTGGCCGCGGCTCGAATAGCGTGACTGTATGGGGGCTTAGCGTGGCTGACGCGTTTCGTCCTGCAAAAGGCGTTTTCGCAGGGGAAAACGCCTTTTGCAGGACGAAACGCGTCAGCCACGCTAAGCCCCCATGCAGTCACGCTATTCGAGCCGCGGCCAATGATTTTATTATGCCTGTGTCAAGCAGCTAAATTGTGAGTTTTTTGGTTCACCTTCATATTAGTTAGCTATCTATTTAGTGGCGCTGTACCATCTTTACACATCCATTACAAATTGCAGAGTCTGCGATAATTGGTCAGCGTGTTCCAGGGCAGATGACGGTAACGGGGTTACTGTCAGTGCCTCTCTCATAGCCTTTACCCATTCAAACATGGTGAGAAACTAGAATGGAAGTCAGGGCAGGCCTGAAAATAGATCCCACTACCGTATACAGGTGTCGGGATAAGACCTCAATAAGTCTGTCAACCGGATCAGGGAGAGATGAGGATTCTGCCACCGGTAAAACCGTGGCCTTGTGAATATCTTATGGTCCACCTGAGGGGGGACCGTCCATTTGCGTAAGATCTCTTTCTCAAACGGGTAGCGTCTAGCCAAATGTTTGGGAATTGCAAGCCATTGTTCCTTGACTAAGGCGGACAAGACTTCGAGACAAGGGAAAACCTTGGCTGATTTCTTTGCCCTGAGGGATCCAAAGGATACCAAGGCTCCTTGCGATTTATCCGTGATTTTTATGGTGTCCCTCACTGAGGATATCAAAGCATCTACCAGCGCCTTTTCCTGTGCCAAGGCGGGTGTGGAAAGGAAACACCCTCTTCTGCATCAGAAAAGTCTGAATGCGGGGACGCATCCTCCAAAAGGGGGTCTAAGTCGCCGGCATATCGGCCTCAGAATCTGAGGTCTGAGACGAGACAGGCAAGGGCTGAGGGCATTTCTTAGTAAATGCTGCCGCAATATTTTTGTCCATTTTTCTGGACATTTCTGGCATCGCAGACAATAAAGTCACATCATAAGCATCATAAGCGGGCCCCAACGATACATCGGGGGTTGCAGACTAACTTGGGGAATCCATGTTAGATATATGGCCAAACAGTGGGATTGCACAGTAAGAATGTAAAGAGCAGACAGGGAAACGGGGAAACATCGGAACCTGCACCGCAAGGGGTTAAACAGAAGATTCTCCTGAAAACAGGAGCAATGGCCTAAGAGGGAGCAATCTGCGCCCCATCGCCAAATATTAATGCACCTGAGGCTAAGTGAGGTTACAAAGGCACCACAGGTTCCCAGCAAGTCCGCCGCTACCGGCGTGCACTGCGCCTTTAAGAGACGATCGCTATGCACGCAGCACTACTCCGGGGGATAATCCTAAGCCCCCTAAAGGCCTGAAACCCTTATGAAGATGAAAAGGTGAAGGCCAGGGTGATTAAACTCCTCTAGAGTAGTTACTACATGGAGAACACAGCAAGGTCCATCAGCAGCATAGAGAAGAGAACGTAGAAGGAAATGCCCCCGCCCACAAGAGCCAGAAGCTCCTGTGCTGTTTTGTCTCCAGCTCCAGCAAAATGACCACCGCTATTACAGTGATAGGGATACCCAGGCAGGCTGCTGAGGCCTGTTAAGGCTGCAGGCCACGGCAAAATGGCGGCTTTGCGACGATGAGCACGTGACCTCAGACATAGTGAGGCCTACCCTAGTAACAGGCCTGGGGGCCCTGGCGGGGAGTCATCCCGGCAGATGAAACCCCCCCAAGGTAGCGGTATGAGGCGTAACCGTGTATCCCCCACCAAAGCCTCCCCACCACCGTCCACCACTACCCGGTATAGCACCTGAGGCGACTTATATAGGGGACCCCCCACTAAAAGTGTCCCGGGGGTCTGGAGCCCAGGGTAGGGAGAGGTCAGGGTAGGAGGGGAAGGTCCCTGTGGGGGGCGAGCACGCGCCGCCCCCGCTCGTTCACTGAGATCCCCGCGCGAGTGACCAGCGGCTCTGATGTCCGCCGGTCACTCGTGATCTCCCGCAGGAGAGGGAGAAAGGCAGACGGCTGATGTAAACACAGCCGTCTGTCATTCTCCCTGATGTAAGTGCAGAGACTATATGATCCTGCTATGTAGGATCGTATATCTCTGTGGTTACATCACAAGCCATGCCCCCCCACAGTAAGAATTAGACCCCTAGGTATACATTTAACCCACTGATCCCCAATAAAGTTAACCCCTTCCCTGCCAGTGTAATTTTTACAGTAACAGTGCATATTTATAGCACTGATTACTGTAGTAATGTCACTGGTACTCCTAAAAGTGTCAGTCAGGGATCTGTCCGCCGCAATGTCGCAGTCCCGCAAAAAAAAAATCGCAGATTGCTGACATTACTAGTAAAAAAAAAAAAAAAAAAACAATAAAAATGACATAAATCTTTCCCGTAGTTAGTAAACACAATAACTTTTGCGTAATCCAATCAAAATACGCTTATTGCGATTTTTTTTTACCAAACATATGTAGCAGAAAACAAGTTGGCCTAAAATGTTAAATTTTGATTTTTAAATTTTTTTTGAGAATTTCATATAAAAAAATGTGAAAAATATTGTTATTTTTTTCAAAATTGTCGCTATTTTTTTGTTTATAGCGCAAAAAATAAAAATTGCACAGGTGATCAAATACCACCAAAAGAAAGCTCTGTTTGTGGGAAAAAAAGGATGTCAATTTTGTTTGGGTACAGTGTCGCATGACCGTGCAATTGCCCATTAAAGTCACGCAGTGCCGAATCGCAAAATAGGGCCTGGTCTTTGAGCAGCCAAATCTTCCAGGGCTTAAGTGGTTAAAAGACCGCATAGATGAGTTCTTGCTGGAAAAAAAACATTTTTAAGTAAAAGACAGCATGAATTCATGTAAGACACAAGTTGTCAAACAAATCAGATTTCTTTTTTTGAGGGGGTAAGTAAAACCTACTAATGTGTAAGGTAAAATTCTACAGGCTTGGAAAGATCAGTTTGTAAACGGATAGAAAACTGGCTAAAACACTATATTCAGAGAGTAGTGGTAATGATTCTTACTCTGAATTGTCTAAGGTTACCAGTGGTGTACCCCAAGGTTCAGTTTTGGGACCCTTACTTTTTAATATATTTATAAATGATATAGGGTCTGGGATTAAAAGTACCATTTTAGTCTTTGCAGATGACACCAAGCTATGCAGTAGAATAACATCCTTACAGGATGTCTCCAACTTACAACCTCAATGCACGGAATCATTGGGCAGTTGTGTGGCAAATGAGGTTTAATGTTGATAAATGTAAAGTTATGAACTTGTAGGGCTAAGAATATGCATGCATTATGCATATTAGGTGAACAGCTGGGGGAGTCAATAGTGGAGAAGGATCTGGGGGTTCTGGTAGATAATAAGCTTAAAGCGGAGTTCCACCCAAAAGTGGAACTTCCGCTCATTTGCTTCCTCCCCCCCTCCGGTGCCACATTTGGCACCTTTCAGGGGGGAGGGGGGGACGGGTACCTATTTTTGACAGGTACCCTTCCCCACTTCCGGGAGACGGTGCCGCCCCTCTGAAGTTTGGCCCCCTCCTCCTTCCCCCACCACCGTGCAAATCCGAATGCGCAGCGCGCTTCGGGTATGTGCAGTAGGGACTCTGCTTAAATAGCATGCAATGCCAAGCTGCAGTTTCCAAAGAGAGCAAAATCCTTCCTTGTATCAAGAGAGATATGAGAGAGAGAAAGATATGAGAGAGAGAGATATGAGAGAGAGAGAGATATGAGAGAGATGAAAGAGATGAGAGAGATGAAAGAGATGAGAGAGATGGAGAGATAGAGAGAGAGAGATAATTTTACCTCTGTACAAACCATAGTAATAAAGGACCAGCAGGTTGGAGGGGGGCAGTCCGTATAGCTCAACAAGAACAATGAACCCCACTACTCAACTGAGTTTTTAAGGAAAACAAGTGGCGGAGGCCTCCAGCGACCTGTCCCAGATTTTGTGATAACGTTTCAGACATCCTCTGTTAGCAAATATCAACTTCTTGTAGGGAAGAGTGGCATTAATATCGGCCTTTCAGGCAGATATGGTAGAAGGGGACGACTGAATCCAGGTGCGGGCTAACAACTTCCTAGCAGCGAAAAGGGTCTCATGCAAGAATCGGGTCATGTGCTTGTCTATGTCCTCATCAGGGAATATCCCCAGTAGACATATCTTGGGATCCAATGACACCGGGGAACCCATGCGATCATGGAGAGATTGAATCACCTGCATCCAGAACCCCTGGATGCATTGGCAATGCCACAGATGTCCGAAGGTGCCAAGGGATAAAAGACACTTGGGGCAAGTGGGCGACTTGGAGCGGTCAAATCTAGCCAAACTAATGCCCCCTACACACGTACCGATTGTCGGCCGTAAATATTCGGCCGACGACCGATCGGCCGATTGTAGGCTTGTTAGTATGATGCTTCCGACAGCCGACAGCGCATTTTCGGCCGAACAGAATCTGTCGTGCAAGCATTAAAATTTTTGTTGGCCAACACCAGAACGGCCGATTGTTCGCCAGTCAGTACAGATTTCGGCCGACAGACAGCAGATTTGCAAGACTGGGCATGCTCAAAAAAGAAAAAAGACAAGGAAAGTTAACCATCACATGACATCACTTCTGCAGTCGGCTGTTGTTGGCCGACAAAATTTGTGTGCAGTCTTTTGCAGTTTTCAAGAGACACGACAGCCCTGGACAAAAGACAGCCGATCGTTCGGCCGACGATCGGTACGTGTGTACGGGGCTTAACTGGAGTAAGATAAGCCCTGTGGGTAATATATATCTGCGTGAGTCTATCTGAAAGTTTTGGGGAAACGAGTACACAAGTCTCGAGGGCATCACTCCAGTCATCATCATCAAGGTTCCCTTCATCTTCCACCCAGGAGGCCCTAATACTGTAGGCCAAGTAAGACATCCGTTTCATCAACAATAATTAGTATAGCAAGGAGATAAGTTTCTGTTGGTCCTGTCCCCTAAGTAAGTCCAAAATATAAATGGATGGCAATGGAGGAGGGCGATTGTCAAATTGCACACGTAGTGCATGCCGGACCTGGAGGAAACGGGAATACATAGACATAGGGAGTCGGAACTCACCCCGAAGACTTGATGATTTGATGCGTCCATTCGCCAGTACGTGTGAAAGCAAATAAATCCCTCTAGCCATCCAAACACCTGGGTCTGGGAGTTGGAGGAGTTCAGGCAGGCGTCTATTAAACCAAAGGGGCATCATAGCATGGAAGTCTGTATTTCCAACACTCGCGAGCGCCAAGTCCCTACCCTCCTGTGATGAAACAGGAGGCCACCGCAATCAGACGTCGCGGGGGATCCGCCCACTTCACGCAGAATGTCACAGAAGGGGTGTGGGAACAACGCAGGAGTCGGGTGGCAGACCGCGTGAGATATCTAGCGCTGTCATGTTTGTCAATGTGAAAGAAGTGGGACAGTTGGGCAGCGAGATAGTAAGCTGCGAAGTTGGGGACAGCCATGCCACCCAGCTTAGTTGGTTTTTGCGCGTGTCGCCACGCTATCTTGTGCCTATTAGTTCCCCACAGGAAGGTTCTCAGAAGCTTATCTAGAACCATGACGTATCGGTAAGGAATGTAGACAGGGGAATGCCAGAGCACGCAAAGGATTTTAGGGAGGAGAATCATTTTTATCAGGCCTATTCTGCCCATCACCCCCAGGGGTAGACGTGCCCACGACTGCATCTTGGCTTTAATTAAAGTGTATAGAGGCTCAACGTTTAAAGGGATGTAATCAGATAAGGAGCGTGATACATAGACCCCCAGGTGTTTAAAAGAAGCAACCCGGGACAATGGCAGGGCGCACTGGTCAACAGGTGGGGGGAAATACATCTATGGGAAGAGTCTGGGATTTATCTCAATTAACAGTAAGGCCTGAGAAAGTGCTGAAGCGCCGGATGAGCTGCAGGGACGCAAGGAGGGAGGGTCCAGAGTCCGCGAGGTAAAGGATCAGATCATCCGCGTAGAGCCCATTCCTCTCCTCGAGTGCCCCGCAGCTCAGCCTGTGTATATCAGGATGAGATCGCATGGCTATGGCAAGGGGCTCCACCGGGAGAGCATACAGTAGAGGTGAAATGGGACAATTCTGTCGCGTTCCGCGCGAGAGGGGAAATGATCTAGACGTCCAGCCGTTGGCCAACACTCTGGCCCACGGCTGGTGATAAAGAATCGTGAGCCACTTAATAAAATTAGGGCCAAACCCGAACCGGAAGAGACAGTGCCAGAGATACTGCCACTCCACCGAGTCAAACGCTTTAGCGGCATCTAACATCACAATTACCCTACTGTAGATCCTATACAGTCGTGAGGGGCCTGTAAGTTCATGAACAGCCGTCTAGTGTTAAATGCAGTGTTCTTAGCTGGTATGAAGCCAGTTTGGTCTGAATGCACTAGGGATAAAATTACTTTGTTAAGGCATAGAGCAAGGATTTTGGCTAGAATTTTAATGTCACTTTGGAGCAGTGAGATTGGCCTGTAGGACTCCGGATACAGGGGATCAACACAATGAGCGCTTCATTCATAGAGTCCGGCAAAGTGCCACTCTCAAACATTGCGTTATATACAGTCAACAGCTTAGGCGCCAAGGTATCGGAGTAACGGGAAAAAAATTCCACCGGTAACCCGTCCAAGCTTGCAGCCTTACCTTTAGCAAAATGGGACATGGCAAGGGTCACGTCATCAACAGATATGGGAGCTTCCAATTGGTCTACCTGAGTGGGAGTCAGTGTGGGAAAGTCAACCGAGTCCAGAAGCTGAGAGAGGTCAGACAGTGCAAAGCGCACCTTGGAAGTGTATAAATCACTAAAGAAAGATGCAAAGACCTCCGCAACAGCCACAGGACCAGCAGAGTCACCCATCAGGGACTGGTGGAGGGAAATAACCACTGAAGGCCTGGAGTCCAAATGGGCCAAGTACGCTAATAACTTACCAGGTTTCTCACCATATTCGTACGTCCGCTGTTTATTAAAAACAGTTTTCAATTAGCTTTCTCACGACAGAGCTGCTCAACAGCGACTAGTGTGAAGGCAGAGTTGGGTCAGCAGGTCCTGGGAAGGGGAAAGGGCATATTGATGCTCCAGGTCCGCCAACTGAGACTCAGCGTGGCTGTAATCAGCGCGCGATGCCCGTTTAAAGCGAGATATGCGTTCCGTTAAATGTAGACGGGCGTGTTTCTTAAATGTCTCCCACACCACCTCCGGGGGGGCAGAGGCACTGTTAGTTGTGAAGAAATGATTCCACAGTGCCTCCAAGTCCGGCACTGCAGTGAGCCAAAAGGGATTGAGGCACCAGTGCCTAGGTGGGGCGTCAAGGAGGGAGGTAAAAGAGATATAATAAGGAGCATGGTCTGACAAAAGACAAGGACCAAACCCTGCAAGGTGCAACCTAGAGGATATAGTCATGGAGACCAAAATGGAGTCAATCCTCGACATAGTGGAGTGAGTAGTGGAATGGCAGGAGTATGCACGGGCTCCCGGGTGAAGGTGTCGCCACGAGTTAAGTAGGCCAAAGCTGCGTAGGAGTCTGCTAAACCGGGTTTCGTGGTCGGGGAGGTCCGGCGACAGAGGTTAACCCAGTCTGTCCAAATGGGGATTAGACACCATATTAAAATCCCCCATCCAGATTGCCGGGTATGCGGGGAACTTGGTCATGAATGCGAAACCTTCAGAAAGGAGCGCGGCATTGTACAGGGGAGGCATGTACCAAGCTAGTAACAATATAGAATTACCACCAATCCTACCTGAAACAAAGACATACCTGCCCTGGCGATCCGTCAGCACCTCCTGAACAGTGAAGGGTACAGACTTGGAAATGAGCAACGTCACCCCCCTGGAGTAGGAGGAGTGAGTGGCTTGAAAAGACCAACCCACCCAGGGTCTATGCAGAGCACCCAACAAGGGGCCCTCCGCATGGGTCTCAACCAGGGTGATGATGTCAGCACACTGCTCCTTCAGATAGGAGAAAACAACAGCGCGCTTATTTTCATCTCGGAGACCCCGTACATTCCAGGTGAGAAACTTAATTTGTGTCATGTTGGTAAAAGAAGAACATAAAAATGATGGAGGTCGGTAGGGATCCTCAGAGCAGGTTGTGCCCCCACCAGCATGTAAAAATAAGACAATGCAACACATAGGAATAGAGGCCACGGCCACATAAAAGTAGTTACACAATCAAAGAGCAGGTAAGCTATACATGACTCTAACAAAACAACCCCCCCTTCCCACCCAGCCCAACACATACCCAAACTCGTGTGAGCATGGTACCCAAAACATAGAACAAAACAGTGGAATGCCAGCAGTAGCAACAGTCGATTAGGGAAATAAAGGTACCCATCAGCGGGCAGATGCTGAAGGAGCCCAATCCTTGTAGACATATGCATCACAGGCAAACCAAAACAAGAGGGGTGAAAAAGATTCACTTTGAAAAAGGGTCCCAATCCTTGTAGACATATGCATCACAGGCAAACGCAGGTAAAGTCAACACAGGTGTGATTAGGGGTGTCCCCCGGTCAAGAAAGAAAAAAATATATACACTGGCACAAGTTGCAGCAGTCAAACACTCCATGGCAGAAAATCAAGAGAGGGGCAGATAAGCAGCGGGATCAGTAGAAAAAGCAGGTGACAGTCATCTCCTCACACCCCAGGGCTGCCAGCAGAAGGGATCGCCATAACAGATAAGGTAGAAGAGCAAAGCTACAAGGTACGCTGGAGTGGTCGCACACACAACCGGGTAAGTACAGCGTGGAATATCGGGCACAGGATCGTTGTAGAGGATAGGGACCGGGAGAGCTCCTCTCACCAGCGTCTGTTCACATGCAGCTCCAGGTCACGCCCTCCTGTCTTGCCTTTCCTTGACCCTGGACTGTAAATAAAGTCCAGGCTTCGCCAGTAGGGTAGTCATATCCCTGAAATAGTCTTCAGGAACTGAGTTCCAAAGTGATAAACCACTGCCCTGGAACTGTATAGTACCTTGCAGCTATCTCAATGTGTTGCAAGTGACAAAGTGGAGTGCCCACACAGGATATAGTGCCAGATGCAACATTACAGGCCTTGCTACAGCATTGGGTCCAATCCGGATACACTGCTTCTATGCTGGCATTAGATAACAACAGGAATCAGAAGATAAAATAAAAAAGAGAAATAATAAACTAGTTAAGCTAAGAGTGAGTTTCTCCGTAAAGGAGAAATGGTCCATCACCTTCATACACTAGCACAAAACTGAGAACTCCAAGTGGGGTAGTGTTAAAAGGGAGGGACCCAAGCGGTGAATGCTGCTGTCAATGTTTCGGCGGGGGTAAGAATACCTCCACCCACCTCATTTGTGCAGATGAAGGAATCTGTTTGTTTTTTATGTTCATCCCGCTGGTTGAACGAAAAAAGAGCAATGTATGACCAGTTTTACTCAATGGTTTCCTCTACATGTGTGTCCAAGGTAAGCTCCCTTTTGAAAATTCTTATTTGTTGAACCTGCCAGTATTCAGTATTTTTTATTTTTTTGCCCACCTTACTGCTTGCAGAGAGCGGACAACATTAAAAATAAACTGGGTAGGCATGAAAGTGCTTCCTCTGACATACAGGCCTTGTCAGTAGAGATTTAGATGTGCTGCCAACTCCTACGTCTGTTGAGAGCTATTGCCTTCTTCCACTCTGACAAGAAGAAGGGACTTTTGATAGGAGTGCAGTCCAGAAAAAGAGGAGGATGTCATGTGCAGGTACATGTCCACAGCCCCCCTGCACAAGAAGGGACCAACCGTAAAGCAGTCACATAACAGCAAGCAACTGGCGTATGTGCAGTTTGTTGTCTTGACATGCGCTAAGGCTTTTCTCAGTGTGGTTTTTAAACACTATAAACAATTACATATTTTTCAAAAGGTATTCTCTTACTTTGGCAAATATCTGGTCACAGTGATTATCTTGTCTTTGCAGGTCACTTTGTGAAATGTTCGGCCCACGCTAAGCCAATACTGGTTTTCTTCATCTGTGTGGTTTCGGGATACCAATCCTAAAAAGGAAAGAAGGAAGAATATGCAGAGCCTCATTTATGGTCCAACTTCTCAGTCCATTCTAGAAAGTTTTTCATCCTACAATAAAATACTCTTTTTCTTGGTCAGGAAGGATAAATATAATTAAAATAGAACGTTTACCTACCCTATTATACACCGACTGCCCAAAATAAAAGTCGCCATCTGGAATTAACTAAGCAACTAACTAAACTAAGCATGCAGTAACTATCCTATTGGATAGTTACTGCATGTGCCCAACGAATGAGGTTAGCTGACTACCTGAATATACTGAATAACCAGATTATTCCATCAATGGATTTTTTCTTCCCTGATGGCACAAGCATATTTCCAAGATGACAATGCCAGCATTTATCGGGCTCAAATTGTGAAAGAGTGGTTCAGGGAGCATGAGACATCATTTTCAGACATGGATTGGCCACCACAAAGTCCAGAACTTAACCCCATTGAGAATCTTTGGGATGTGCTGAAGAAGGCTTTGCACAGTGGTACCATCATCGATACAAGATCTTGATGAAAAATTAATGCAACACTGGACGGAAATAAATCTTGTGACATTGCAGAAGCTTATCAAAACAATGCCGCAGCGAATGCGTGCCATAATCAAAGCCAACAAAATATTGGTGTGTGACCTTTTTTTTTGGTGGCGACTTTTTTTTGGCTAGGCAGTGTATATATTAACAGGTAGCGCTGTAATAATCTAAACAAAATTCAAAAATAAAATTCAAAAGTAAAAATAAGTCCATGGAATATAAAACATCCAGTGCTGTTCTTCGTGCTAATAATTCAATAATTTAATCTGCCACTCCTCTGTAACAAATAATAGATGTAGTCCTTCTTTTTTGTGAATCTCCACTTCCAAACACCACCTCGCGTGCAGTTAGTGATCCCTCTCCCTTTAGATGAAAAAATCACCAACTCCACATGCCTTCCATTCTCATGTTTGGCAAGATGGCTTTTTGGTTGAAATCATCAACTCAAGGGCAGATGTCAGAACAATCACTCCACACAGTGTAATATGTCAGATATCATGTGGAAAAAGAGGGGAAACTTCCAATGGCATAGTAACCAAACCACACCACAATTTATTTAAAACGATAAAAGAGCTGCTCACAATGTTTAGGCATTCATAGTATCAATCACATGAGATGTTGTTTCCATATCTTATCTCCCCACCAATGGAGAATTATTGGTGGGGAGATGAACGCCTAAACTGTTTTTAAACACCGTGAGCAGCTCTTTTATAGTTTTAAATAAATTGTGGCAGTTTGCTTACTTTGGCATTGGAAGTTTCCCCTTTTTTTCTAAATGATATTGAACATATTACACTGTGTGGAGTGATTGTTCTGACATCTGCCCTTGAGTTGATGATTTTAACCAAAAAGCTGTCTTGCCAACCATGAGAATGGAAGGCATGTGGAGTTGGTGATTTTTTTTCATCTAAAGGGAGAGGGATCACTAACTGCAAGCGAGGTGGTGTTTGGAGGTGGAGATTCACAAAAAAAGGGACTACACCTATTATATGTTAAGGGCAGGGACACATTAAATTATTAGCACGAATAACAGCACTGGGTGTTTTATATTATTTGGACTTTTTTTTACTTTTGAATTTGTTTTTTGAATTTTTGTTTACATTATCACAGTGCTACATGTTAAAGTGATAAACTAAATTTTTCTTTGGGCTCTTTCAGACGGCCGCTCCGCTGCTTTTGTCCGCTGCGGGACCTTTTTTTTTTCACGGAGCGGATGCCATTTGTGTCATCCGCTCCGTATGCCCGCATATCATCCCATCTGTTAACAATTTTGTTTGAAACAATTTTAGTTTGTATAATAGTTTCATAGCGCAGAGTTTTTTGATTTTATATTATATATATTCCAAACTGTATTGATTAAACCACCTAAACATTACCCAACCCGAATTAAAAAATGCAGTATTTAATTTGGTAACTTGAACGTTCCAGAATTCAAAGAGATATTCTCACCTGCTCTAAAAGTAATGGAAGGTTTGCCACAACACTAACATGACTTAATCTGTTTAAGTATATATAAATATATATTTTCAATTGTATTTATAGTGTCTTACTCTCATCAGTTGTACCTTTTGAGTCCCTGAACACGAAACGTGTTGGGACACAACCCCCTCACCTTATTTCGGCTATATACATGTATTGTTTGTCGTGGTATTGTATTTTCTTGCTTGATTAGATGTATCATGATCTGCTATGAGGAGGGTGCCGATTATTCACACTACAACTTTGTCACAAGCTTTTATTATTGGGATTGTATTCCCTTTTAACAAAGTTCTTTAATAAAATTATGATTTTTAACGGATATTTGATGTGGATTTCTTCCTGAGATTGGATATGCAGGCACCTTTAAAATCCTGCACACTATTTAGTATTTGTTCACTATGCAGTTTTGTGATCTACAAGATAAACCGTGGATCTTAGTAGATGAGGATATCATCGCCTTACAACTGGAATCTTTGCCCTTGGTTGCCTCATAGTTGCGACCCGTTGAAGACACCTTACCCTTCACAGTATCACTAGACCATTGCCAATGACACCTCTGTTCTCTAAATCTGAATTCCAACCAGCTTTATATTCCCCGCACATTGCTAGCCTAGAACAAAGAAGATGATACACTGGTCACTCAAATTCTTTGGCATGAAACCTTGCTCCATCCTTGCAGTATGGCCCTCACCTATGAGTAGGGATCAGTCAACGTAGCTTGGGAAGTTTCAACTCTCTAACTATGTTTGCTCCATCCAGCCATTGCCCTCCCTAACTGGACCCTTTACAAGTTTCAAACAATACGTTCTTCAAAAACAGAGGTTGATCTATATAGCATCTATGATCTATAAATCTCCCTTTTCTGCCATGTTTCTCAAGAATCCATCTATGATAGCAAAATGAGAGAGGGAACTGGGGCAGTCCATATACCCACGGACTGGGAGGGAGCACACACAAAATGTCTACATCAGTCAGACTGAAAACAGGAAACACAAGCTCATATCTAGATGGTATAGGTGCCCTGTAGAATTACATGTCATAGATCAGGCATGCCAAGACACATGTTGAAGATGCCTCAAAGAGAGAGGCACAATAATGTGCATATGGAGCAAATGACTGCTTATTTTTCCCTTCTAAATCCTGAAAATTTACAATAAAACCATGGCCATTAAGCCAGATCCTCACATTACCCTGTTGTCTATTCCTCTGGGCTCATTCAAAACCATTTAAAAAAGATCTCTTAAGACATGTTCTGATTGCAGCATATACAATCATATCGAGGCACAGGAAGTTCGATCAGGTTCCAACAGTTGCAGAGTGGGTGTGTGAATTGAATAAAACTAAATCCTTTAAACAAATGATATGTCCAGAGGAGAGCAGTCCTGGACCTTACCAAACTGCATGGATTCTATGGGATCAATTTAAAGCAGTTGTAAAGGTTTTTTTTTTTGCTTTAAAATCATAAAACATGTTATACTTACCTGCTCTGTGCAATGGTATTGCACAGAGCAGCCCCAAACCTTCTCTTCTGGGGTTCCCCGTCGGCATGGTTTGCTCCCCCTCTTCTGCGTCTGCCCCAATAGCAAATGGCTTGCTGTTGGGGGAAGACCTTCAGGTGTGCTCCCAAGCTGGGCTGCATGCGTCCATAGACACAAACACACATCAAGGCTCGGATCCCCCCCCTGCCCCACAGGATGTGACTGGCAGCATCAGTAGCTCTCGCTGCTCCCTGCAGCAGACAGCCCTGCAGCAGACAGCGCTGGATCGAGATAGAACTTAGGTAAGTATTTATGGTGGGGGAGGGGGGCATACAATACCTAGGACAGGATTTTCTGCCTTTCTTTGAAGATCTACAAGAGCCAGACAGGAACGTAACTATCTATATTGTACCAATGGGGGAAAATCCAGAAGGAGGTTAAAATACCTTTCTCCAAGCTTATTTCCCATACATTACCCAGCATCACTTTTGTTTCTTCTCTTTTCTCCCCCTTTTTCCTCCCACCCCCGAACCCCCCCCCCCCACACACACACACACCCTAATCTTCAGGTCTCCCTTCTGTTTTTCTTCTACCATGGAGAAATATATTGCACACAAAGGATATGATCCATTGAGGAATTTGGGACATTAGCTCTATAAAGTCAATATTCTGGACCGTGCCACAATATTATACCATACAGAGTGTAAAATGGTATATGAGGTAATTGGTCGACTTTTATGTTGTAAAAATGGGTTATATACTGTAGATGTAAAACTAATGCACAATTCTTTTCCTCATGTAAGTATCATTTAAATGTCTCTCCCTATGTAACTCACTGTACAGTATATAACTAGAAAATCTTAAAGTTAGATTATAAATTTAAATATGCAGAGAAATGTACTGAAATTACCTGCATCTTCCAGTCAATATCAAAGGCAGATCAAGAATGATTATAGCAATGAGTAATATTTATACTATGACGAATTTGTTTCCACATGGTTGTCCGATTCTTTGTGGCCAATGCGATCTAGATATTTATTTCTAGTACAAATATTATAGATTTGCCCGTATATGGGCAGCTAGACTTCAGACTCCTTGAATTATGAGACAAATATAAAAAATTACAAGTACCTCGTCTGTACAGTGGGCTACTGCTTAGGGGAGGTGGTGCACTGGAGCTGGATTTTGGTTGTTTGGGTTGAACAATAATTTGATAACCCTGCATGAGACGCTGACATATAAATTCTTCAAAAACTTGCTGAGCAGTCATCTGAGCACCATCCTCATCCCGTCTGTGAAATATGATATAACATTTATTCAGTTAGGAAAGGATCAAGTTTTAAATTAGCACACAATGCTCCAGATCAGTGTTTCCCAACTCTAGCTCCAAGAGATTACACAGCAAATGTTTTTCAGTTTTCTTTACAATTACTTCCTAAAAAGACACTTCTAAGGCCAGGGTTGTGCTTGTAGACTGCTTAGGGAAAAGTTGCTGTAGACAGACAATGACAACTTTTCACCAGTAACTTCAGTTTGACTAAAAACAGATATAATATACAGTATGTAACTGTGCCGGGGTTCCTAACTTTGCTTAAAGTATAAGTACAACCCAATGTTTTTTATTTTTTAACAATTTTGTATGAGTAAACGAAGCATTAGAACCCTTGTCAGGTTTGTATAGCGGTCTGTGTTCCACTAGGTAGATTCAATCTCTCGGTTTGTCCTGATGACCACTGTCGACAAGAAAAAACATAATGGGAAAGCCAAAATTTGAAAGCTACCACCAAAACAAGAGGCGAGGTTAAAATTTTACAATGTGGACACCTGTCTGACAACTGTCTAAGAAGGCAATTATCTTCATATTTCATTTGCTGCTACATTTCTGGGACAGGAAATGAGGAGGAATCTCCCTAATGGGACACAGACAACAAAATATAAAGCAACGGTAGTTTTAACTCTTCCATATTTTATCTAAAACTAGACAAATAAATGCTTAAACATGAAGCACATTTCCAGTTAAAACTTTACTCTTAGGTCTAATGATGGCAGGGAAGGGTTCAAATATTCTTAGCATTGTCTTGACTGCAATGTAAGGTCCCACCCCCCACCCTTTTTTTATTTCTGTGACACCAGGGCAAGAAATAAGGAAAACGGGTGTCACCTGTACAGAAAGGCACAGACAGCAATTCAAACCTCATAGGATCTAAATAAATATTAAAATAAAAATATAAAAAAAGGTTCTTGTTGCTGTCTTCTGCCAGAGGCAATTTGCCTAATGGAGACACAGACATTAATAACTTGACAGATGTTCTTACTGTTCCAACAGCACACTATCCAAAAATTAAAAAAAAATACTTTGGCTGGATTTTGGCTTAAAAGGAAAAGTTCACTACACATATATTTGGTACACAACTAAATGGGTAAGTTGTATGTAACTTTACTCTGGCTAGGCTACAGAATAAACTTTAAAATGGTAATTATTGCTGAACATATTTTTTCTTTTCAATAGTCTCACCTGTCCAGGTCAGCCTCAGGCAGTAGGTCATAGCAGCCTTCAGTAAAATCATTTTGCAGGCTCTGCCTGTCCGGGAAGTAGTCGGTGGTGAGTGGTAGACAAGCAGGGGTGGTGAGGGATTTCCAATCCACCCCAACTGTGCAACAAAAGCCAGGCACTATGGGGGGAGCAGACAGCATCAAAACTGCCCAGAGACCACCATGTATGTGTGGAAAGTGATAGTGAGCAGGATTACGAAGTGTGATTGACATAAAAGCATGGATGAAAAATAATAGGAGTGTGGTAGCAATTTAGGGATTAGATGAAATTCAAAGGACCAAGAAAAAAAAAAAAAAGACAAGAAAGCAATGCAGACAATTTTAATTGTGGAGAAGGGATCATAAAATGTAAGCACATGGGGACATTTAAAAATTGGAAATTATGGAATGGAATTATTGAAAATTTTGTTGGAAAGGGAAAAACGTTGGGTGGTAGGGTGTGAAAGTGTATGCAAAACAAGCGAATTGGAGGCAGTCAGAAACATTGGGAGAGAAAAGGAAGAAAAAGAGAGCAGGTTAACATTGCCATGCCTGATATACATTCACCCATCATGCATTGGGAGACTTGATTAACAGCAACATCTTAATTATTTAATTCCATTACAAAATTGATACCGGTATACATTATTTAATTTCGAAGTTGTGAGTCGCAATAAGACATGCAAGCAAGGTGAAGTAATGTGAGACAAAAGTTGTGCATACACATGGTGAAGATAGGACATGACATTAGCAGGTTGAACATCAAAGATTATTATACATTATTCATAACAATGACATAATCGTATATCTGTATGGAAAGGACAGTGTATTTGACACAATATTTGTACACCTCCATGAACACATTTTCCATCAGCACTGAATCCATAAGCATGAATATCAAGAGATATCTCAAAATGAAAAATTATACATAAAACTGTATAAACTAGATTCATATGGTTAGCAAAAATATTATATAGGTACTTGTATACCAGTTATTGATTATATACTAAAGCATTAAACAGTTTTTCAAAAACAGTTAAGGGGTTAAAAGGCAAGACGTAAAAAAACAAAAGCCTGATTTCTAAGAACTAGTGCATAGCAAAAGTAGAACCAGTCAGAAGCTTTCTTTAATTTTCTTGCCTGTAACAGACAAAAAGGTACTAAAAGTAATTATTTAGACCCCAGGTAACACCTCAGCAATTCAGGAGCACTAGTCTTTACAACTCAGGGCTTGTGACTGGCTGCGCTATGGTAATAAATATACTACCATGTTTTACTGTTAGGTAAACCTCCCCACTCACTAGGTTCAGGGCAGCAGAGTAAGCTCTCATCAGGAAATTCTCTCTCTTTGTTGTTAGTAACTGTAGTGAGAGAACAGGACTGGCATTAAATAAATTCATATTAAACAGCCAGCAGTAATGTAAGAGTCCTGTCTTAGTGGTATTACCTGCACTGTGGCTCCTCTGTCCATTCATGCTAGGGTTACAAGAAAACTCTTCAGTGCTTCCATAGGAGGTGCTGTCCATAGGCGTGCGAAGACCTCCATGTCTGTGAACCAAAATACGAAAAAAGAATGCTGTATTTGCTGCATTAAAAAATGTAAATGCTCCTGATCTCTGAGAGGATCCAGTGTTACCAAAAGTTATTATATGTGCTATTTGTTATACCTTGTAACTGCCAAGAGGGTTAATTGTGTACCTGATACTTTGGCATTACTGTATTTGCCTTGCTGTAATGTTCTACTTTGTTGGAACCTGCCGCTTCGTAATATTAAAAAAAAAAAAAAAAAAAGTAAATGCAGCAAAACGTTTTCAAAACGGTACAGCTGCTACTCAAACATAAAAAATAATCAGAAAACACAGGTATTGTATTTTGTAAATCTAATTTGCATTTTCAATCAGTACATGTGATCAACATAAAACACAAGTCCAGTCTAAGATATCACCAGCACACCATGTTCAGATAAACAGACAGTAGTAGTAGTAGTAGTAGTAGTAGTAGTAGTAGTAGTCGTCACCAACAGAAAACCTCTCTTCCTCAGGCAGCAGTGCCATCCGCCATTTCACCATAGCACCTCCCTATGATTGGGTCATTGGGCTCTTTGTATTTATGGACATTAAACAGAGTCACTCTATATACTATAATATATTTACTGCTGTATAAACGTTTTGTTTCTGGTTCAGTAAGCACAATAGCTGTGTGTACTAAACGTAAATACATTTTGGTTAAGATTGCAAGGACTTTAATGAAACATTTATGACATCGATAATTTCCTCTAAGGATAGGCTTATACAACTTAGGTTGTTCCATAAAATTTTGCATGCCCCAAGGCATGTATAGCCCAGGGTTTAGACAAACCACCCTATGCTTTGGTCTATGTGGTCAAGAGGCACACCTATGTAATGCCTTTTGGCTGTGCCCCCATCTACAAAGACTTTGACTTTCTTGAATTGGCCATGGGTCCCTGAATGTTAAAGTATCCCAAGGTTTTTCTGTTAGGGCTGGTGGAGGACCTCCCGGCTGGCTCTCATACCAAAAAACTGCTGCGAATACTCAATTTTTATGTTAAAAATATTATTTTAATCGCCTGGAGGAGGTTGCTTCTGCCAACACTCAGAGTTTAAACAACTGATTAATACAGTCCTGCTTTACCTGCTGACATATACTACCCTGGGATCTTCAAAATGCTTTGAAAAAAGTATAGGATTCTTGGATCAAATCTCTTCTTACGGTTCCTGAAAGACCATGTTTTCTGTATGTTTACTTTCTTAAGATATCCCTGGGGGGTGTGGTTTCTGCATGGCGCTGACAAGACGTGCCTGAGACGAGCTCCGACAGCAACCCGGTAAAATACCCTCTGGCAATGCCTTCTAAAGCTCCCAACTTACGATCCTTGTCTGGCAAGAGGTCAGTGTGTGTGAATCGGCGACTAAAAAAGCTGCCCCGGCTCCATTAAACGCTTCCTCTCCACGGGCAGCGCCAGCCCCAGCACACGCAGCGGGCAGGCCAGAAGCCTCGAGGTCTGGTAGATCCTCCTCCGCACACGCAGCTTCACCCCGGGAGTGCTAGCTGACCTCCTCTTACTGCTCTGACCACATGAAGGACCCTGCGTCCCCCACCGGATTAAACATGTCATCTCTCCTTTACACCCTCAAGCAGGAACTTGGCGGCATGTTTCGTAGTCTGGAAAAGATTACTGCGGTCTGGTCCGACATGCCTCATCTGCTTACCAGAGTGGAGGAGAATGAGAAATGCCAGGATGCACAGGAAGACGCCATTAAAGAACTACAGGACAAGGTAACCCAGTTGGCCATTGAACATTGTACAGCTTTATATAAACTGGAGGATTTGGAGAACAGAAACCGCAGAAATAATCTGTGCATACGGGGGTTACCAGAGGCAACCAGGGATACCTGGAGTATAGGGTCAGGGGCATATTCAATTCAATATTGGGCTAACCAGCCACAGAGGCCCTGAGATTGGACCGTATCCACCGAGCCCTCCGTCCATGCAATCTGTCTACAGATCTCCCTAGAGATGTAATCTGTCGGCTGCACTACTTTGAGGACAAGAACGCCATCATGTCCAAGCTCCGAGGCACTCTAGTTATAGACTTTGACGGCGCAACCCTCAATATATTTCCAGATCTTTCCAAAAAAAACTCTGGAACGCCGCCGGGTGCTGAAACCACTTCTGGAGCAGCTGAGAGCCGATGGTGCCACCTACAGATGGGGATTTGCATCTTGTCTTATTGCGACCAAGAATGGCTGTTCCTCCACTCTTCGGTTTTCTGAGGATCTCCCTACTTTTCTCCAAGATGTCGGAATTGCTCCGCTGGATCTCCCTGGATAGCATTATCAAATACCCCAGTCTTCATGGCGCAAAACGCTATCCAAAAAGAGGTGCACAGCAACCTCATCTTCTTCACAGAAAATGTTACTGTTCCTTCATGATTCCACAATCGGTGGGACATGCATCTCATTGAGGGGCCTCTCTCCTGCCTGTTATCCTCAGTTGAGTCAACATGTTATTGCTTTAAATATGTGTTTTTAGGATACGATCCTGTCACTTGTTTTACCTCTGCCAGAGGTTAATGTAGTTTTATTGGTTGTTACCAATTTGCTTCTTAGACAGGGACTACGCTGTCTAGCTTGGTTCGGCTTACTGCCATATGTTTCTTCTACTCGTTTTGCTTCCCCCCTTCCTTTTGGGTGTGGCGAGCGCTGGCGGCCCTTGCTCTTTCTGACCAAACCTGTGACCCTGTTCAGCCTTGGTGCGTGGCCCCTCCATCCCCTAAGGGACCACTGCAGTTCAATGCGTGCATTCCATCTGCATCCCAAATGCTTGTTACCCTATTTCTTCCAATGCCTTTCTGTCTTGCTCAGTTTCCCCTTCCCTTTTACCCTTTCTTTTCGCTCTCTTCTTACCTTCCCTTTCTTCCTATCCTGCAGGCCCAGGTGGAGAATTAGAGGGGAGAGAGGCATTATGCGAACCCAATGGCTACATTAATGATACTCTCCTACAATGTTAGGGGCTTGAACACTCCTATGAAACGCCACCTGGTGACGCGAGAGTTTCATAAAACTTCTTGCTCTATTGCTTTCCTACAGGAAACCCATCTTACCCATTCCACTAATGTCAAACTTCCATCGCTTAATAACCCAATTGGTGCTATAGCTTATCCTCTACTAATAAAGCCAAAGGTGTAGCCATTGGGTTTCATAAGAACACGTCATTCCAGCTCGCTGAAATGTTGGTTGATTTATCACGGTCGTTACCTCTTTCTTAAGGCAACACCCATTGCACATTGGCAAATGTCTATAGTCTGAATCACGGTCAACCCTCCTTCATGACCCAAATTTTATCCAAATTGGCTGACTTTGTTGAAGGGGTTGTTATACTAGCTTGCGACGTCTACCATGGACACTTCTCAGGGCCGCTCTACTATCCCTTTTAAAAAATTTTTTGCTTGTTAAGAAAAAACTCCACGACCTACAACTGATTGATGCTTGGCGTCTTCTTAACCCAAAAATGAAAGACTACTCATATTTCTCTAAGAAACATAATTGTTACTCGAGGATCGATACTATATTCCTAGACCATTTCCATCTCCCCCTTCTGCGGACAGCCTCTATAGGGTGCGCATCGATTTCTGACCACGCGCCTGGAACGATATGTATGACAGTGCCCTCTCTGCACGCATGCTCCAACAATTGGAAGCTTAATCACTCCCTCCTTGCTAATCCCACAGATGTTTCTGACCTATCTGCCTCTCTGCGGCAATATTTTACATATAATATCTCAATGGACATAGCTCCTTCATTATTGTGGAAGGCTCACAAGGCCACTATGGGGGGGGGGGGGGGCTCATTGAACTTGGGGTGAGGAAAAAGAGAGCATGGTCAATTGATTAATGAAAAACTGCGCCAGGTCGCAACTTCGTAGGGACTCAATTTGTCTTTATGCAAATCGAATCTGGAGGCTTTAACAAAGACGAGGGAAGAACTGAAATCGCTCCTCGACCGAGATATTAAAACGCAAATTTCACCCGATCTCCCATAAACATTATGAATGGGGCAACAAACCGGGTAGGCTACTAGCCAGATCCTTGCGGGGGGAAAAAGGCGGCCTCGTATATTTATAAGATTAAATCCCCGGCGGGTGATCTGGTACACGCATCCCCTCAAATTGCCTCGGCTTTCCGTGACTTCTACACTAAATTGTATAACGTTCAGGGGGATTTACAATCATTTCCACCTATGGAAAAACACCAGCGGATCTTAACCTATCTGAAACAGGCTAAGCTAACCAAACTTTCTAGACAATCGCCCAGAAAGTTAGAGGCTGATTTCTCAGTTGAGGAATTTCAAAATGCCCTGAAAGCCATGCCATCGGGCAAGGCTCCAGGCCCAGACGGTTACACTGTCCTGTATTATAAGACATTTGGCAAGATATCACTCCCCCACATAACTACGTATGCTAACTCCATCTCCGAATCTACAGGTTTCCGCCATGAATGCCTCTCTGCATATATTACTGTGTTACCCGAACCCGATAAGGACCCCACATGCTGTAGTAGTTACCGTCCCATATCCTTGCTAACCATGGACTTTAAGTTGTATTCAAAGGTCATAGCGAATATACTCTTGCCCCTTCTCCCTAGGTGGATCACAGCGGAGCAGACTGGTTTCGTCCTGGGGAGAGAGGATAGGGATAACTCCCTTCCTTCTCTCTCTCTGATTCATTTTGTACATACTCACTCCCAATCCATCCTGCTTCTGTCTACTAATGCAGAAAAAGCATTTGACAGGGTGGACTGGGACTACCTAATGACTACCCTTCGCTTTTTTGGCCTTGGTGCAAAGTCACTCCACCAAATCGCCTCGCTTTACTCTGAACCTACTGCTCAGATATGCATCAATGGAATCTTAAGCGACCCATTTACATTACACAATGGTACGAGGCAGGGATGTCCCCTATCCCCCTTGCTTTTTTCCATTTCACTGGAACCCTTCCTCGCCACTATTAGACATAGCCCTAACGTGCATGGTATTACAGTGGGGCCCAGAACTCAAATATGCAGCCTACGTGGACGATATTATTTTTTATTTAGCAACCACGTATCTCCCTCCCGAACCTAATGACGGCTTTCCACAAATTCCAATTGCTATCAATTTTTAAGATAAATCTTTCAAAATCTGAAAATTTAAATCTCAACATACCTTCCTCTGAGGCTGACTCCCTCAAGCCCTTATTCCCCTTTCAATGGAAATCTGGAAGATTAAAATACTTAGGTGTTTTCCTTACCCCCCAATTACGCTCACTTTTTAGGGGCAACTATATCCCCCTTTTAAACAATATTAAATCAGATCTCTGTAAATGGTCTTCTTTACCCCATTTATGGTTAGGTAAGATTAATATTGTGAAAACTACTATTCTCCCACGTATCCCATTTGTAATGCAGATGCTGCTAATGGGTGTGTCTATAGGATTCTTTTCTTTATTACAGTCCCTGATATCAAAATTTGTCTGGCAGGGCAAACGCCCCAGAATCGCTAGATCGACGCTTCACTCCCTAATATTAAAGCCTACTTTCATGCAATAATTCTAGCTCACTTATCTGACTGGAAATATGCCAATGCAAATAAACTTTGGGTACAACTTGAATACCAGCTTTGTGACTCAGATCTCTCTACAGTACCATGGATCCCTCGCACTGCCAGGGCTATCTCTACCTCTGCCTCACCTTTAACCCTCTCTACCTTGGATATTTGGGATATGCTACATAAAAGATGCTCATGGGACTTCAACTCCCCACTCATGCCTCTCCTGAATCATGATTATTTTACCCCAGACTCCATGGATGCTGGCTTTCAGACCTGGTCGCCCAGAGGTCCAGTGCTGCTGCACCATGCCATCCAATCTAATGCCCCAAAACCTCTACAACTTATTCTGGGTTCCAAAACAATTTCAGCTATGGACAACTGGAGATATTGTCAAATAATCAGATTCCTTCGTTCCTTGCCTCACCCTCTGAGAGATCTCGCTGACTTGAATCCCATTGAAGCGATCCTTAATCACAAAGACCCTCCACTTCATGTTATTTCTCAATTCTATAAAGCCATTATCATGCTCCAAGGACTGCAATATCTGGATTTCTGGGAGTCTGACCTTCTTCAATCTCCCATATCTGACAAGCAAAAGGACAAAATTCTTTCTCTTGCCCATACATCTTCAATTTCCTCTAAAATGGCTGAGTCTAATTACAAGTTGCTAACCAGATGGTACTATACTCCACTAAAGTTACACAAAATGTTCCCCTTCAACTCCCCATCATGCTGGAGGAGTTTTGGGAACACAGCTTCCCATGATCATATCTGGTGGAAGTGCCATTTGATATGACCATCGCTATGGACTATCTTTCATTCGACCCCTGGACCATACTATTGCATTGCACCCCCAAACTTGTGGGTCGATACAGACAGTCAATCTCTCCTCACCTTTTGAATACGGCAAAAGCCCTTATCCCAGCAACAACTATACCTACTGTGAAGCAATGGATGCAAAAAGTTGAAGAAGTCTGCCTACTTGAGGACATTTCTTTTATAACCAAAGGCAGCCTACATCAGCACACTAAGATACGGGCCTCCTGGTTTGAATTTAAATCTACTCCTAGTTAGAGACATTATGTCGGGCAGTGATACAAGCTGCTCTATTCAGAGTCATAGCGTTTATTCAGAGTCATAGCGTTCTTGCCTCTAACACTTAACGTTAAAAGTTGCTTAAGGTCATGTGTGCTGTTTTGTGTGCGATATTAGGAACACCTTCCTCTCCCCTCTCGATTACTTTCTATTTCTGTCATCGGTTACACCTGCGACCTGCAGATTCCCTTCTCTGGTCTCCTTTTCCCTCTTCTTCTTCCTCTATTTCCTTCCTCCTTCTTCCTATCTCTTTTCTTTCAAGTATAACAAAAAGGAACATTCTGCTTAATGTGAATATGCATGTGTATTTCCTTGTACCGGACTGGGCCTGCGGCCTGGCATAGCTTGCTTTTTGAAATGTTACCCCGACTGGTACTTGCCCTTTTTTTCTATTTTTATATGTCTGTATTATGTCTATAATTGTAACTTTCATTTGTGTTTCAATAAACAAGTATTAAACAAAAAATATATATCTATAACTTTGTATTGTGTAACAGGGCTTCAATATATAATAGATGTACACTTTGAGCTACACAGGACACGGACTTTGTAAAGGGTTTTAAGAGCTTTAATGTTATTGTATTTTTACTTGTATAATTTGCAAATCAAATATTATCTTTAATTATATTGGTTACATTATCTTAAAGAAAAATCACAGTATCATTTAAAAGCTACTTTCAAGATATATTTTGTGTTTTAAAGTTTTACCAGTTCAAAGGAGTGCATTTTCCTGAATATGCATTAGGAAACTAAAGTCGGCTATACATGTATCAAAATTCGGCCGCTGTAGGCTCGATCAGCACCAATGGCTATAACTGGCAGCGCTGATCAGAATATTCTGATGGTGGGGAAGTCTTCCCACTGTCCGAATACAAAGGCACAACGGGAGGATTTCTCCATGCACCCTGAATGTGTGGATGAGGGAATCAAATAATCATCTTTCAGCTGCTTTAGAAGAGCTCCACAGAGCATTATAAGACAATGGGGTCTACTTATTATTTTATTTATTTCAGGTACTTATATAGCGCTGTCAATTTACGCAGCGCTTTACATATACATTGTACATTCACATCAGACCCTGCCCTCAAGGAGCTTACAATCTAAGGTCCCTAACTCACATGCATACACAGTAGGGCCAATTTTTTTTTTTTTTTTTATACAGGATCCAATTAACCTACCAGCATGTCTTTGGAGTGTGGGAGGAAACCGGAGTACCCGGAGGAAACCCACGCAGGCACAGGGAGAACATGCAAACTCCAGGCAGGTAGTGTCATGGTTGGGATTCGAACCAGCGACCCTCTTGCTGCTAGGTGAAATTGCTAACCACTACACCACTGTGCCGCCGAGGATGCACACAATTTTCAGAAATCTGTGTACATCTTGGGTGAAAGGTGTATGATAACCTTAATAACAGACAGTAAACAGATAAATAGATCAGTATTCTGCAAGTGTCAGGTGGAATGCAAATAGTGGGGCTAGCAGTCAGCTTGGACAAAAGAGTGAAGACATTCTGTCTTAAGCCTGGTACTCACAAAGCTTTATTTCATTCAACCCAGAAGACTGAATAAAAAAAACTGACAGATTGGAGTACTAACACAAGCAATTTGGTGTGGCGATCTTCTCACTGAGCTATTTTATTCTGATGGGGGGGAATGCCCTCTGCCAGAATACACTGATCAGCGTTTTCAGCTATAGGCTTGGAGTGCCGATCAGATCCTGTTTTTCCAGCATGCCCCTTTGGCAAAAGCCGGTTGTTAGAGGGCTAATAATAATCAGCAATCACAATTCATTTCTTGGAATAAATAAGTTATTCTGCAGCGTGCAGTCTTTACCCAACTGCATCATGTGTCCAAAAAAAAACATCAAATTGCCTAAAGAACAGATTTATTGCATGCGTGCATGACTAAGCCACAAAAAATTCTAGCATTGTGTGGTGATAAAAAGGTGCTTAAGTAAAAAGAAACAATTACTGCTTAAAGATAATTACCTGCCAGTGGCTTCCTGGTAAGCAAGTTCAAGAAGTTCTGCTGAGGAATGCACCAATTCTCTCTGGCCATTCCCCTGTAGATCTGCAATATTCTGACGAGTTTGATGATGTATTTGTATAGCTTCCCCAGAGGGACCTAAAGCGATGTGATGAAAAATGAAATAAAAAAAAAAAAAAGATGGTAGGATTTAATGGGTTTGCTGAAAATCAAATATGGGACAATTCCCACTTGTTTCTCACAAAATTACTTTCCAGGCTTTGGCCATTGCACCACTTTGTGCTTAGGAATGCTGTATCTTTTACATGAAGTTGGTCTATGTCAGACCTTCCCAATCTTTTTGCTTCAGAGAAACCCTCCAAAAAAAAATGTTTTCAGTCTCAGGAAACCCCAGCTAAAAAATATTATATCTGCAATTTATGGTACAGTAGCATGAAGTTGTGGTTATAATAAGAAATAAAATAATAATAATAAACACTGTGGCATACCTAGTTTATTTGAAACTTGGTGGTCAGTTCAGAAGAGACCCCTTTCATTGGTGGTCAATGCAAAAAGTGACCTTTTATATTGGCATTTATTACATTTATCATTGCTTCACATAAGTTGTCAGTGGGACCAATACCCAATTTCATTGGCATTTACTCTCCCTCCCTCCCTTATTCTATTAAGAGGACTAGCTTGCACTGCTTCCAGTGTATTTTCCCACTGTTCACCAGACAAGTCTCCCACAGATCCATGGCCTTACAGGGATAGGCCTCCAAATAGATATTCCATAGCGATGCATAACAATTAGAAATAAGGCTGTTCTGTATCTCACTGTGCCACAACAGCCCAAAAATAGGTGTTGGGGAAAGAGAAAAGTCAGAGGGCAAATTTTCTGCCAGCTGCAAATAGTAAAATTACATTGATTGTGGTAGACCGTACAAAGTTTGCAACGAAGAAAAGGATAGCAATTTATCAGCTCTATCAGATATATGCTTTGTGTGTGTAATACCATAAACACCCCACTTAGGAGCATAAGTAGGTTTCGCCATTTCCAGATACGTGGTATAATTCCAAATAAGGCAACATTTTGCAAAACCCAGTTACCCCTTGCAGCTGTTTGACTTTACCCAAGATTTTGTGCATTAACCTATACCCTTCCACATGTGCTGCAGTTGAGCAGCCACATAGTACACCCATGGTTTCAGGAATGCTATGCCCAGTTTCCCTTGATTTTAGTAATTGTTCTAGACAGATGCTAGGTGAACCTTGCCGCCAAAGTAGTTGTCTAAAAATGGAATTAATAGTCTAAAAAAGCTTATGAAGCATTACTATGGAAGTATTATGGAGAAAATATAGCAGTTGAGTCATTAAAATCATCTTCATCAAGTTAGCCCTTCCTACCATAGAGAGCCAGAGCTTTTTCCAAAGTTTAACTTTGTCCCGGAATTTATTAAGCAGCGGCAGTATATTTAGATGGGAGTAGTTCCTTAAATCAGGCAAAATCACCACACCTAAAATATTTAAATGACTCAACTACCGGGACGAGGCAGAATGTATGCAGAGAGGGATCAACTATGCCCTCAAAGGGTAACAATGCAGACTTGGACCAAATGATTATGCCAGAATAGGTACCAAAGTCCGTGATCGTTGCCATAGCTGTTCTCAACGAGGCATCTGTGTCCCCCAGCAGCACTAGCATGTCGTCTGCTTATAGCATACGTTTCTCATGCAGAGTGCCATACTGGAAGCTTACTATGTCCTCTGAGGCATGAATTCGAACCGCCAGTGGTTCAATAGCTAGGGCAAACAACAGGGGTAAGAAGTGGGCACTCCTGTCGCGTGTCCCTGCCAAGACGAAAGAAGGGGGATACTGCACTGCCCACCTGAATAGTGTGATAGAGAAGCCCACCCAGGAGATGAATCACTCTCCAAATCGGAAGCACTCCAGTACTACCCACAAAGAATGCCCTTCACGACTATTGAATGCTTTATTCGCATTAAGTGACAGTAGGGCCCGAGCCCCATTACTCTCAGAAGGGGTCTGCATATTAAGAAAGAACCAGCAACAGTTAATGGCCATTGACTTGCCAGGTATGAAGCTAGTCTGGTCAGGGTGTATATGATGCAGAGTATGGCCTTATTCAGGCCCTATTCAGGTGTAAAGCCAAAACTTTCGCAAGAATCTTTATAGCTGTTTGGAGTAGGGAAAAGGGTCTGTATGAACAAGGCTCGGTCGGAGACTTCCCCGCCTTAAGTAGGAGAACAATAAATGCCTTAAACCCCGTACACACGTACCGATGGTCGGCTTACAAATGTTCCTCTTTTCTCCCCGGGATGTCGGTGTCTGCTGAAAAGTGCAAAGACAGCACAAGGACAGCACAAGAATTTTGTCCGCCGACTGCAGAAGTGATGTCATGTAATGGTTAACTTTCCCTGTGTTTTCTATTTTCTGAGCATGCCCAGTCTTGCAAATCTGCGGTCTGTCGGCCGAATTGTGTACTGACAGGCGAACAATCGTCCGTTCTGGTGTCGGCATACAAATATTTTCATGTTTGCACGAAAGACTTTTGTCCGCGGATTGTGCGCAGACATCTGTCGGAGGCACCATACTAACACGCGTACAATCGGCAGATCCTTCGTCCACCGACGTTTGTATGCCGACGATCGGTACGTGTGTACGGGCCTTTAGACATAGAAGCAGGAAGGGAATTTGTTTTCAATGCAGCATTAAATGTTTGCAAGAGATTAGGTAGGATACTTGCTTTATATTGTTTATGAATGAATAAAAATCAGGTGCGCTAACCAAATAAACATCCAATCATGAACATTAAAACATGAATGGGTGCTGTGACAATATACAGGTGCTGGTACTGCAGTATATAAATGTAGTAACAAAACAAGTGTAAATCAATACATCTGAATCAAAAAAACACCCTTGTGTATCAAATAGTGTCCATTCAAATAAATGTCCAAAGACAGTCCAAATGTGATGTGAACAGGTGAATAGAGGTCAATATCCAAAACTTTCCAGTGAAGAAACAATAGAACTGAAATGTGTAGACCACGTGAAGGAAGGTTCAGCGTCCCACCACCAGCTTTACTGCTTACAAGAAGATGGAATTAATAAGGGCATATAAAGATAGCTCTGCTCCAGAGATCATGCAGCGGAGAGGAAAGCTCCAAATGAGTAAGGCTGGCACCAATCCCCAAAGGAGAGAGTGAATGGACTCTTACCATAAGGGATATTAAATCGAGCCTTGAACAATACAGCACTCCTGTCCCGCACGAAATCAATGAGGGGTAGATCTCTGGTACAATCTCATATGTCTTGTCATGATAGAAGCCGAGACCACACATGGAAATGAACAGCACACCCTGGGCTGCCCAATCAGGAGTCGCCCTTACGACTGTTTATAATCCTTGCCGGGAATACCATCTTCCCCTGCTGCTTTGCAAGCCTGGAACGAACCCACCGTCTCTTTTAACTCCTCCAAATCAATAGGAGCGTCCAATTGTGCCCGCTGTGTCACAGTAAGACTAGGCAGCTAAAGAGTCGAAAGATACATATTCAACTGGTCAAGTAAAATCGCAACAGCTCAGTCATGACCAAGTCAGGTGTATTAACAAGCCTGCCTGATTGGAACTGGTTTGGCTAACAGGTTTGCTCCCCCCTCCTCATAAAAAAACAAACGTACAAGTTCACCCTGTGTGGACAACCATAATTCTTTAGTGTTGTCTGAGGTATTAGAAATATATTCCCGTTCCAGCCTTTGCATGTGCTGAGACAGTTGGCGTTCACCCTGTTTGCTAGCATTTTTTACAGCCGTTATCTCGGAGATAAGTAAGCCACGCAAAAAGAATTCTAAAGTTTCACATCCAAGAAGGACATCTGACTCATTTTCTGAGGAGCCCGCTTTAGGGTAGTAGAAGGCCTGGTTCGCACTTGGATCAACAACGGGGAGTAGTCAGATATACCGCAGGGTGCATAGCGGATATCACTGACAGTCACATGTGCAGCAGTGTTAACCAAACATAAGACTATACTGGACAAAGATTAAAGCAAGTTTTAAAAAAGCCAGCATCGAGGGATTTCTAATCCTCCACAAATCCTGCCAGCCAAACTCTTCAACAAAATGAGCCAGCAGTGATCCTCTAGATCAGTGTTTCTCAACTCCGGTCCTCAGGGCACACTAACAGGCCAGGTTTGCAAAAAACTGAAAATACATCACAGGTGATATCATTTGCTGCTCAGTGATTGCAGTATTTTACTCTAGATGTTGGGGAACAGGAGGAGGATGCCTATCCATCTGTGGGTGTAAGCAAGTGTTAAAGTCCCCCCCAGTATAAAGAGTGGGAGGTCAGGTTTGTCAGACATAAATGTCACCAAATGTCACAGCACAATAGTAGAAAATGGTGGAGGGAAATAAACCACTGAAATAACACGTTATCCACTTGCCAACTGCCTAACGACGATTTACGTCGGCAGTCAGCCCCTCACAGGCAAAGTGACGTAGTACTACGTCGCTAGCCTGTGAGGCTCTAGGGAGCGCGCGCGCTGCTGGAGGCGCGCTCCCGCTCGCTCATGGAACCCCCCCCCACGCGAGTGACCGACGGACCCGATGTCCGCCGGTCACTCGCGATCGTCGGTTACTCCGGGAGAAAGGCAGGCGGCTAATGTAAACAAAGCCGCCTGTCATTCTCCCCTGTGTAACAGCACAGATCATAAGGTCCTGCTATGTAGGACCGTAGATCTGTGCTGTTACGTCACAAGCCACATCCAATCACAGTAAGAATCACGCCCCTAGGGACACACTTAACCCCTCCTTCTCAAATAAAGTTAACCCCTTCCCTGCCAGTGTAATTTTTACAGTAACAGTGCATATGTATAGCACTGATTACTGTAGTAATGTCACTGGTACCCCCAAAAGTGTCAAAAATGTCAGTCAAGGGTCCGATCTGTCTGCCGCAATAAAAAAAAAAAAAATCGCAGATCGCCGCCATTACTCGTTAAAAAAAAAAAACAATAAAAATGACAAAAATCTTTCCTTTAGTAAACGCAATAACTTTTGCGCAAACCAATCAAAATATGCTTTTTGCGATTTTATTTACCAAACATATGTAGCAGAAAACAAATTGGCCTAAAATGTTAAAAAATTTTGATTTTTACATTTTTTTGGGGGAATTTCATATAAAAAAAATGTGAAAAATATTGTTATTTTTGCAAAATTGTCGGTCTTTTTTTGTTTATATCGCATGATCAAAAAATCGCACAGGTGATCAAATACCACCAAAAGAAAGCTCTGTTTGTGGGAAAAAAAGGACGTCAAATTCGTTTGGTTACAGCGTCGCACAACCGCGCAATTGTCCGTTAAAGTCACGCAGTGACGAATCGCAAAATAGGCCCTGGTCAGGAAGGGGGTAAAATCTTCCGGGCTTAAGTGGTTAAAGCATACAGTCTACAATATATCAAAGATGGGATTTTTGTCTTACCGTTAAATCCTTTTCTCTGGTGTTCATTGATGGACACAGCTCCAGAATCATCTTGACCATTGGGTTATGCTGCCCCCTACAGGAGTAGGACACTAGGCAGGAGAAAAAAAAAAACTTTACCACGCCTATGCGGCAGTCCCAGGGGATATATTCCCACTTCCTGCTATAGCCACTCAGTTTAGTTGCAAGCAGTGTCAGAAGAAATATAACCCAACTCAATAGAGGGGTGGATGCTGTGTCCGTCAATGAACATCAGAGAAAAGGATTTTACGGTAAGTCAAAAATCCCATTTTCTCTTTCATTCATTGACAGACACAGTTCCAGAATCTTCTTGACCATTGGGACATCACAAAAAAGTGTCAAACATGAGGGGTGAGAAAAACACAGCAGAAAAAATTCCTAAAAAGCTAACAAGCTAACCCAGCAAACCAGGTAACAAAGAGCTTAACCAGGAACAACTGGAGCTTACCTGAAAAATACACCCTCAAAGAGGACCAGTCCTCTCAACAGCAGCCTGCAAATCCTTGCGGCCAAAGGCAGCATCCGCAGATGCCAACGCATCCACTTTGTAAAATTTTGTGTAAAATTTTGTGAAAGTGTGCACAGATGACCAAGTAGCCGCCTTGCAACCCTGCACCACTGATGCCTGATGACGGAATGCCCAAGAGGCACTAAGCGCCCTCCTAGAATGCACCTTAAAAGGGAAAGGAGAATCCTGACCCTCAATGGAATAGGCCTGCACCACTGTCTGCCTGATCTATCTGGAAATGGTCGCAGCAGCCGAGGCCAGCACTCTACGAGGTCCATCCGTGTGAACAAATAGTGAGTCCGATTTCCAAAACAACTCAGCTGCCGCCAGGTACACCCTGATTGCCCGAACCACATCCAAATAGTGCAAGGCAATCTCTTTAGGGTGTTTAGGCTTAGGACACAAAGAAGGCATCACAATGTCTTCATTTAAATGGAAACCAGAAACGACATTAGGAAGGAATGACTGACAGGGATGAAGCACCACTTTGTCTCTGTGAACCACCAAATAAGGCGAGCAAAAAAAAAAAAAAAAACAAACATAAAATTGGGACTTTATATGAGGTGTGACCAGCTACTGTGTAAGGATGGGATTGCGTAAAAAGAAAAGAAACGAATCTAAAATAAATGGTAGATTTATTAGTAGAACCAGTATTGCTGGATATATAACCCATAACATGGGAATGACCATGAATAATACAATTGTAGATATAGGTAAAACCATAACAATGGTACAAGGTAATACAATTATTATCATGATAATGAAACATTAATAAGACACAAAAATAGAAAAATACAGTCGTAAAACAGTTGATTGCATATATGAACTTGCAATAATAAAATGGTCTGTACAGGATTCAACACGTTTCGTGAACAAATTTCACTTCGTCAGGAATAGGCAAAGTTCAAGTATCTAGAAAAAATGTACATACATGAACAACAGTATATATCCAATAATCACAAGGCCTCAAACCAATCAGAGTGTAACTTACAGTATGATATCAATTGTATGTAGTTTTTAAAGTTAACACATAATCTGAGGGTACGTCCAGCTAGAGAAATTAGGTAGCGAAGCCTGTATGTATCTAGCAGGCAGGAGGCATCAACAGGTGTACAGAACATCTCTCCGATAGGGGATATCAAACCCTTCACCCACTGTAGAAGTATATATCTATAACAGTAGCAAAGACTGCATAGGTAAATATAATAGATATAAATAAAAATTATTATAAAAGAGTGAAGTTTGGGTGAGATCACAAAGAAGCCGAGACCCAAAAGACACAATACGGAGTGTATCATAGGACCACCTCGTAATGAGTGAATATTCCAAGATAAATAGAAAATAAGAAAGATAGCCTATAGAGTCACCAAATAAGTAAAAAAGAGATTTGTAGGGTATGTACCCGTAAAGGCATAAAAAGACCACCTGGAAAGGAAAAGAGGCAGGGTGCAGAAAAATAGTTGTCTGTAGCGAATATGATACACCAAGGTGAAGTGTGGATACCTGAGTGAAAGTGAAGACTAGCTTGAGAGAATGAACAGAGGTGTAGGGCAGTGCTAGACTAGGAAGTGAAACAAGGGAGAAAAACATACCTACAAGAATCAAACACAGGGTTCACATCCAGCGTCACACTGGTGCTCAAACAATGGGAAGCCGCCAAGCCGCCAGGAGTCGCCAGGTACAGCCTCCCCATATGAACACTGATGGTGACCACGTGACAGGACGCCGGCGACAAAAGTGACGTCACGTCCGGCACAAAGATGCGTGGCGCCGATGCGCTGAGGCCGCCACCCAATCCCACGCCTCCAACCCCGCCCAACTGGGTCAGAGAGAAAGGAGAGGGAAGGAAAGCGGGGAGAGCGCATCTCAGTTCCCAGGGACAGACGGAGCCACGAACAACACCGCAACCAAGTAGCCAATACCATCATGTATCAGTATACTAAGAATAAACTTTTCTTTTTACGCAATCCCATTCTTACACAGTAAGCATATAAAGTCCCAATTTTATGTATGTTTTTTTTTTTTTGCTCTACTGCATTTAGGGATGGAGACTCTGTTGGCCATGAGTCTCATATAAAGTCCCAAACTCCCTCCCCCATGTTCCACCAAATAAGGTGAATGACAAGACAACACAGCCAACTCTGACACCCTGCATGCAGAAGTAATAGCCATCAAGAAGGCTACCTTCTGTGTCAAAGTAATCAGAGGAAGCTCATGAATATCTTCAAAAGGTGGTTTCTGAAGAACCGACAGCACCAAATTGAGGTCCCACGGAGGCAACGAAGACCACACTGGGGGAGCCAAGTGGCGGACCCCTTAAACAAAGGTGTGAACTAAAGAATGCGTAGCCAACAGGTGTTGAAAGAAAATCACCAAGGCTGAAACCTGGCCCTTGATGGTTCCTAAGGCCAAATCCTGATCTTCACCTTTTTGGAGAAACTCCAAGATTAGAGTCACTGAAAAAGAACTGGGGGAGACCACCCAAGACTAACACCACGCAATGTACACCTTCCAGACTCGATGATAAATCTTCCTAGAAGTAGTAGCTTTTAACAGCGCGGGAATCACTGATTCCGACATCCCTCTAGCCTTCAGCACCTGGCTTTCAGTAGCCAAGCCGTTAAAGCCAGGGACTGTAAAGCAGGATCGAAGATCGGCCCTTGAGCCAGAAGATTTTCTCTGAGAGGGAGTCTCCGAGGGATGTCGGCGACCAGCCGTACAAGATCTGAGTACTAAGACCGGTGAGGCCAGTCTGAGGCCACTAGGATGACCTGAATCCCTTTTGCTCCGATTCTTTGCAGAAGTCTCGGCAGAAGTTTTAGAGGGGGAAATGCATATATCAGACAGTACCGGCCCCAAGGAGCCACCGAGTGTCTGTGGATTCGGCCAGAGGATCTCGAGACCTTGCTACAAACCTCTGTACCTCCCTGTTGAGACAAGAGGCAAACAGGTCCACTTCGGGAGGTCCACTGGAGACACAGTTGATGAAACTTCTCCGGGTGAAGAGACCATTCTCCCTGGTCCAACGCCTGCCGACTGAGGTAGTCCACCTGCCAATTTTCCACCCCTGGAATATGCACAGCAGAGAGGGCTGGAACGAATCTTTCCGCCAACCTTAGAATTCTGGCTACTTCCAAGCCGCTAGGACACTTTTTGTGCCCCCTTGGTGATTGACATGCCACAACCAAGGCATTGCCTGATTGAATCCTTACCGGGCACCCCTGCAGACGATCATGGGCAAAGCCTGATCACCCACATTTCCAGGAAATTGATCAGCAGTCTGGACTCCTGCAGAGTCCAAACCCCATGAGCGTAATCTGTGCCCAAGGCACCTTACCACCCGGACAAACTGGCATCCGTGGTGACCACCGTCCAGTACAGGGGAAGAAAGGAATTTCCCTGTCAAAGAGCCAGAGAACGAAGTCACCACATCAGGGACCCTCTTATACCCTGGATCAACAAGATCATATTGTCTAGAGATTGTGGATTCTTGTTCTATCTGGCAAGAATCTCCTTTGCAGAGGTCTTGTGTGGAACTGTGCAAACTGAACCGTCTCGAAAGTGGAGACCATTAGATCCAGCACTTGCATACAAGTCCTGAGAGATGAATGCCTGTTGGACAACAGGAGCTGAATCGCATCCTGCAACTTCTAGAGTTTTTCCCTTGGGAAGAAACACCCGGGCTAAGAGTCCAGGGTCAGGCCCAGGTAGGCCAGCTTGGTGGATGGAACCAGAGCAGAGTTTTCAAAATTTAGTTTCTATACGAACTCTTGCAAGGTTTCACACAGTCCAAGTTATCTGTCTAGGCAGTCGGAGACTCTGCTCGCAGAAGGAGATTGTTCAGGTACCCCAGTAACGCATTCCCCCGCTGCCGCAGCAATGCTGACACCGGAGCCAAAAGTTTTGTGAACACCCGAGAAGCAGAGGCTAGACAAAAGTGTAACGCCACAAACTGAGAATGCTCCTTGCCCACAGCAAACGCTGATGCCTGACATATATTGGAGTATGAAGGTAAGCGTCCTTGATATCGATAGAGGCCAGAAGATCCCCTTGATGAAGGGATGCTACAACGTGCGAATGGACTCCATCCGGAATTTTTGTACCCGCACAAAGCAGTTCAAGGCCTTGAGGTCCAGGATTGGGCGAACTTTGCCTTCTTTCCTGGGAACAGTAAATAGGTTTGAATAAAACCCCTGAAAGCGTTCCGATTTCATAACCGGCACAATGACCCCTTGCCTTGTAAGAGCAAATCTTGCACTGCCCTGACAAGACCTCACAGGCAATCTGGGGACGAACACAGGTTGAACGGAAAGAACCTTGCCAGGGGCAAAGACCGAAACTCGATCTTGTAACCGGACCGAATGCGCTCCTGGACCCACCTGTCTTGAATCAAGGAGGTCCACGGGTCCAGAAAGTAGCGAAGACATCCCCTCACCACAGATACGGGTAAGGATGCCCCTTCAGGCAGAAGAGGGCTTGACTTTGGGTCTGGAGAGACCTGCTCTCGGCTTACCAGACCAGGGCTTCCTTGAACCTCCGGAGGGGGTTCGAACAGATCCCTTTTGTTCCTCAGCATCACAGGACAAGGGCTGCTCTTGAGCCGAGAAGAAAGACCAGGTTTGCGACGAAACTCCTTGCTCCTGGTAGCCTGTGGGAGAAGAGTACTCTTCCCCCATGTAAGACTCTTAATTATCTCATCCATGGAAGCTCCGAACAGGGGATCTCCTACAAAGGGGATATCCGACAGGACCTTCTTGGAAGCCCGGTCTGCAGACCAGTACTTGAGGCATATCATGCGCTGAAGGATCCCCGCTGTTACAGATACCCTGCAAACTAGGGAAGCTGCATCCATAGAGGCATCACAGATGAACTGCAACCCCTGGGCCAACTGGTCCGCCAGCTCCGTGAGGTTAGGGGGAATCTGTTCCCCTTCCAAATCCTGGCGCAAAAACTTTGCCCATTTTGTTAAGGTCTGGGAAACCAAAGTTATGGTAAACACCCATCTAAGGATGGAAGCGTCCACAGGAAAAAGATGTCGGACTAGAGACTCCGCTCTTTGTCAAAAGGGTCTTTTAAAGGATGGAGAGTCCTCAACTGGGAGAAGGGTGCCTTTATTTAACCTGGAAACCTGAGAATCCACCACAGGTGGTACTGTCAGTTTTTTTAACAGGGACTCTTCAAAGGGATATCTCCTAGTGAAACGCTTAGGTACTCCGACAGTACGTTTAGGGAAACCCCACTGACTTGCGACAATTTTGTCAAAATAGGCGGGAAAGGGGAATATGTTGGTCACCTTTGAGGACCAACATGGAACCGAAATTAAGCGGCGTCTCAGACTAATGTGACTTCTGACATGAGTTTCTTGAGTAGGTAATGTGGCCAGAGAGGCAGCAGCACACTGCAGTTCACCCCAAGGAGGCCACGGGGATGTAGCAGGTATGGGAAACATCCGACCCATATGAACAACTAGGTTGGAGCCATATGAGCAGGAGTAGTTCTGGAACAGAGCTTGAAATAAATGCAAACCAAAGAAAACATAAACAACAGTACATATCCCACCAACAGGGCAGGAAAACTAAAAAACATGAAAAGGTGCTAATCCTAGGAACCAAAATACCGGTGAAGGTACTTCATCCATGCCCACAGGGTCCCTTCCAAGGGAAACCCTGGGTACAGTGTTCATCAGCCGTCTCCATTTCATTTTAGATTCACTGTATTAGTAATTTACACAAGAAAAATAAGGGTGTCTATGCTTTCTTGTTAGCTCACAGAAAGTGAAAGGACACTGCATTTCTTGAAGGTATTTTTTGTACTTGTCAACATTTTTAGTAGCTTGAAAAATAAAAAAATATTAAGACCACCACATCCAAGAACTGGTAAGATGCAATCAAGCACATTTTCCTTTTTAGATTAAAATACAAGTTAAGGTTAAGCGGTTCTTACAAAACTCGACAAAGGACTTTGCACTAACAAGTCTCCCCAGTCGGCTGATGCTGACCCTTGATACGGCCTTATCTGGTGGATTGCCTGCTAGCATGAACAGAAAATTGCTACAGGGGAAGAAAGATAAACCAACACAGTCTGAATGTATCTAACAAATGAATTCCACCTAATGAGAATATAAGGGAAGAAACAATAAAAGAGAGAAGGGCTCAGTTCTCATAAAGATGGGTCAGGGACCTCCTTAGGATAAAAAAACCAGGGGGTGAATGATATCCCGTTGAACCTCTGGAGACTTGTAGGTTGGGGCAACATGATTTAATCCCTAAATATATGTTCAAATACATGGTTTGGCAACAATGAATTTTGGAAGAGCACTGAGAGGGTAGAGACCTGTTTGTTGTGCAAGAAACTAGTAGCTTAGAGAGGTAGAAAGTAAGATAATGTAGTCTTTACAATTACAATAGTGAAAAGTAAAAAACAACTTTATCCTTATATTTGAATAATGAAAGTTTTAGCCCACAATATAGTCTGCACCTGGACTCTGCAGGTATTGGGTTGCTGGGACTACTGGGGGGTATGTCTCTTCCACTAAAGGATTTTGTTTTACCTACAAACCAAGGTACCTTTCTGTTTACTGGCATGCTAAATATGTCCACAGCTTGTCTCCCCCCAGATGCCAGATTAAAAGCATAATCATTCACATTCTTAACCAATGGGAAAAATGCACTGCTCTTTTGCAGATGTCTGAAAGCGCCACCAATTCCTAATACCACCCTCACGTATCGGCAAACATAATGGATTTTCGTATGCAAATTGGTGCTTTGCGATTGAAAAAAAAAAAGTTATGCCCCTTTCACACGAACGGTTAGATTTCAGCTGCAAAAAGAGGAACTTATTTACCACAGCAGAACGCAGACAATGATTCCCTATGGCCCCATTCACACACTGCGTTTAGCAACGTTTTCATAACATACTATTTTGTGCATTTAGGAAAAACAAAGTCGACAGCTCCAAGGAGCGAAGAACCGCATTTATCTGTATATAAACGCAGTTAATTGCAGTACAATGAAAAAAAAGGTAAACAGTTGCTATACAAAAGGCTATATACTACCACAGCTAAACGCAGCCACATGTAAACGCAAGCAAAAGCGCATAATTGCAATGTACAAATGTGAATAATCTTTGTGGCAGGTGTGTTGGAATTTCAAAATAACAAAACATGCTTTTACCAGCGGCTCAACAACCGCCCATGTGAAAGGGGCCTTATAGTCTTCTTTTCCTGCATTTCTACGGGTAGGGCAGCCCACTGAAATTAATGAGATAGAAAAAAAAGAACAGATAGAGGATGTTGATCTGGTGAGGATGGCTTTGCTACAATAGTTATAGGAAAGAAGTCTTGAGGCACCAGAGATGTTTAATGGTCTGCTTAGCCCAAGTATATTCAGAATGGTCATTAGCTGTACCAAATTAAACATTTTGAGGTTACCCCCTGAAAAGGATCCTCCATATCTGGGATGCCAAAGAAGTAAGCTTCATCAAAGGTAATGCTATTGGTTGAAAAAGAATAGCTGGGATCTGTTACAATCCGTATATGTATATATATATATATATATATATATATATATATATATATATATATATATATATATATATACATACACAGTGCCTTGCGAAAGTTTGAACTTTGCGACCTTTTGCCACATTTCAGGCTTCAAACATAAAGATATAAAACTGTAACTTTTTGTGAAGAATCAACAACAAGAAGGAAAACAATCATGAGATGGAACGAAATTTATTGGATATTTCAAACTTTAACAAATAAAAAACTGAAAAATTGGGTGTGCAAAATTATTCAGCCCCCTTAAGTTAACCACTTGCCGACCGTCGCAAGTACATATACTGCGGCGGTCAGCCCCGTGCAGGCAAAGTGACGTACAGGCAAATTGGCCTGTGAGCCAATAGGGGGCGAGCGCACGCCGCCGGAGGCGCGCTCCCGCCCCCGCTTGTTCACGGACACCTCCGCGCGAGTGACCGGCAGACCCGATGTCCGCCGGTCACTCGCGATCGTCAGTTACAGAGGGAGAAAGGCAGGCGGCTAACGTAAACACAGCCACCTGTCATTCTCCCTTGTGTAACAGAAGAGATCAAACGGTCCTGCTATGTAGGACCGTTGATCTCTGCTGTTACACACACAGCCACATCCCTGCACAGTTAGAAACACTCCCCTAGGGACACACTTAACCCCTTCCCTGCCAGTGTTGTTTTTACAGTAACAGTGCATATCTATAGCACTGATTACTGTAGTAATGTCACTAGTACCCCCAAAAGTGTCAAAAATGTCAGTCAAGGGTCCGATCTGTCCGCTGCAATGTCGCAGTCCCGCAAAAAAATTCGCAGATCGCCGTCATTACTCGTTAAAAAGAAAAAACAAAAATTACAAAAATCTTTCCCGTAGTTAGTAAACGCAATAACTTTTGCGCAAACCAATCAAAGTACGCTTATTGCGATTTTTTTTACCAAACATATGTAGCAGAAAACATATTGGTCAAAAATGTTAAAAATTTTTGATTTTTACATTTTTTTGGGGGAATTTCATATATAAAAATGTGAAAAATATTGTTATTTTTTCAAAATTTACGCTCTTTTTTTGTTTATAGCGCATGATCAAAAAATCGCATAGGTGATCAAATACCACCAAAGAAAGCTCAGTTTGTGGGGAAAAAAAGGACGTCAAATTCGTTTAGGCACGACCGCGCAATTGTCCGTTAAATTCACGCAGTGGTGAATCGCAAAAATAGGGCCTGGTCAGGAAGGGGGTAAAATCTTCCGGGGCTTAAGTGGTTAATACTTTGTAGCGCCACCTTTTGCTGCGATTACAGCTGTAAGTCGCTTGGGGTATGTCTCTATCAGTTTTGCACATCGAGAGACTGAAATTTTTGCCCATTCCTCCTTGCAAAACAGCTCGAGCTCAGTGAGGTTGGATGGAGAGCGTTTGTGAACAGTAGTTTTCAGTTCTTTCCACAGATTCTCGATTGGATTCAGGTCTGGACTTTGACTTGGCCATTCTAACACCTGGATATGTTTATTTGTGAACCATTCCATTGTAGATTTTGCTTTATGTTTTGGATCATTGTCTTGTTGAAAGACAAATCTCCGTCCCAGTCTCAGGTCTTTTGCAGACTCCATCAGGTTTTCTTCCAGAATGGTCCTGTATTTGGCTCCATCCATCTTCCCATCAATTTTAACCATCTTCCCTGTCCCTGCTGAAGAAAAGCAGGCCCAAACCATGATGCTGCCACCACCATGTTTGACAGTGGGGATGGTGTGTTCAGGGTGATAAGCTATGTTGCTTTTACGCCAAACAGAACGTTTTGCATTGTTGCCAAAAAGTTTGATTTTGGTTTCATCTGACCAGAGCACCTTCTTCCACATATTTGGTGTGTTGCTCAGGTGGCTTGTGGCAAACTTTAAACAACACTTTTTATGGATATCTTTAACAAATGGCTTTCTTCTTCTTCTTCTTCCATAAAGGCCAGATTTGTGCAGTATACGACTGATTGTTGTCCTATGGACAGAGTCTCCCACCTCAGCTGTAGATCTCTGCAGTTCATCCAGAGTGATCATGGACCTCTTGGCTGAATCTCTGATCAGTCTTCTCCTTGTATGAGCTGAAAGTTTAGAGGGACGGCCAGGTCTTCGTAGATTTGCAGTGGTCTGATACTCCTTCCATTTCAATATTATCGCTTGCACAGTGCTCCTTGGGATGTTTAAAACTTGGGAAATCTTTTTGTATCCAAATCCGGCTTTAAACTTCTCCACAACAGTATCTCAGACCTGCCTGGTGTGTTCCTTGTTCTTCATGATGCTCTCTGCGCTTTAAACAGACCTCAGGTGCATTTATACGGAGACTTGATTACACACAGGTGGATTCTATTTATCATCATTAGTCATTTAGGTCAACATTGGATCATTCAGAGATCCTCACTGAACTTCTGGAGAGAGTTTTCTGCACTGAAAGTAAAGGGGCTGAATAATTTTGCACGCCCAATTTTTTATTTGTTAACAAAGTTTGAAATATACAATAAATTTCGTTCCACTTCATGATTGTGTCCCACTTGTTGATTCTTCACAAAAAATTACAGTTTTATATCTTAAGGTTTGAAGCCTGAAATATGTCAAAAGGTCGCAAAGTTCAAGGGGGCCGAATACTTTCGCAAGGCACTGTATATATATATATATATATATATATATATATATATATACATATACATACACATTTATTATTTATTTATTTTTTAACTAAAAATAAACAAAGAACCAGGGCAAAAAAAAAACCTCACAAAATATCCACTAAACATAAAGTAAACACTAAAAAGCTAGTGCATTGTACAGATATACCAGCCATAGCAAAGGAGCAACTTTTTAGTGTCCAAACACTTGAGCTGGCTACACACTGTTTTTTTCGTTTAGCCTGCAGAAAAATCGTGGTACTAACGCAAGCGATGTTAGTGAGGCAATCTCCCCTGCTTTACCATTGTATTCTAAACAAGGGCCTGCAAAACCCCCCCCCCCACCCACCAGAACACACACTGATCATTGGATGCCAACACTAATCAGCTTCCAGTCAGATGCTAGTTTTCCAGCATGCCTGTTCGCCAGAAGCCAATTGTGAAACCGACTTCTGTCGAACAGGCAGCTGTACACACTGGTCGAACGTCAGCGGGGTTGTGCTGAACCAGGCGATAATCATGTGTACGCAGCCTTACAGACAAGACCTTTACCCTTGAGGTTTGCTGTGCCTCCAGAAAACAACAAAAAAAGAATATACTATGACCTACCCACAGGGAATGTGTGCATCCACCTTCTACGATTTGATGTAAGCTTCATTGGCATTCGCGATGGTGCAAAAGGGTTGATGAGAGCCCTTTGGGGGTGGTATCCCCCAGGTCGGAAATGAAGCATTGATTCTGCACTACCCACATGAAACCTGCCAGGTGCGCTAGAGTCTCGCTGTTGAGATTCCATCATCCTCTCCAGAAAATCTGTAACAAAGAGAAACATACACAACTACATGACATATGTTTTAACAAAAAAATTATAGAACATTTTGTTCACACCAGTCAATATTGTTGCTCGATTTCAATGATAAAATGGGGAAACAACTTCCCTGTGTGGTTACCAATTATGTGTGAACAATAAAATAAGAATATCTTTAGCATAAGTGATCAGGCTTTTTTATGCTGTTGGCTAAACGTGATTTTTACATAACAAAGTGGAATAGAAAAGCCTAAGGATCCATTCACACCTTGGCATTTCGTATTGCGACCGGAATCGCCGCAAATCGCGGGACGCGCTTGCGATCCAATTACTTTCAATGGCACCCCAATCGTGGTGCAATTTTGCCGCGACTGTTGCCCAACAAATTATGGCAAAATCGTGCAAATAGAATAAAAGGACAACTGTCTCCCAAAAGAAGTTCCAGAAACTCTTTTCGGGTTGACAGGTTCCCGGCGATTCTGTTTCCATGATTTTGCAGCAATTTGTCGGGCGACAATCGTGACAAAATCGCACTGCACTTAACAAAACAAAGCATGGAGACTAGGATGAATGGGTTTTGCTTTGAATATTAAAAATTTATTAAATTGCATTTTTTTGTGGTGCTCAGATATATTTAGTATAGTTCCGCTTTAAGGTTTGCCCTTTAATTTAGAACAACACACACAAAAAAATACATTTTTATAAACTGATAAGATAAGATCACGTTGAATCTGAACTGACAGCAGTTAGAATGGCAATGCAATTTTCAAAGATTTCTGATCATACAAATTCTGCATGAGTGTTCAATGCTTACAGAGTAAGCAGAAATGCCATCCACTGCCCCCGATGTATTAGTTTGAATCTCTGGGGTTTCTGGAGAGAGGAAAGATTTTTTCATTTTTCTTGTTTTTCTTCTTCATAAAAGGAGGGCTCCCACCAACTGGGACCCACCAAAACTGCAGAGAGGCTCCCACCCACTGGGACCCATCATAACTGCAGAGACCGTTAAGATTAGCTGCCTCTACCAAAGCCGCTAATGGGTGTCCCATCCTCACACAAATGTGAAGCAAAAAGGCAGAAATGAAAACCTAAGGCAATAATCAGTGGAACCCAGACACCGCAAATACTGTAAGTAAAGTACCTGTGCTTTAAAGTGGTTGTAAAGGCTAAAGGTTTTTTACCTAATGCATTCTCTGCATTAGGTTAAGAAACTTCATGATCAGCTGTCCTTCAGCCCTCTCCCCATACCCTTACCTGAGCCCGATCTCGATCCACTGCTGTGTCAAAGAACAGCAGCACTGCTCTCTCTCTCTCTCTCCTCACCCAGTAATCTGCTGATGTCAATCAGATCCAGTGAGGAGGGAGCTGTGGGCCATGCTGTCTGTGTCAATAGACGTACACAGCCTGGCTCAGGATCAAGCCCTTCTGAGTGCCCCATAGCAAGCGGCTTGCTATGTGTCCCTGCTATATTAAAAGATGCAAATTTTATCTTATATCAAAAGCGTCTCCTGGCGCCTATGTGACTCCTCGGATCTCTGTACTTTCTCCTCCCCTCTTCCGCGGAGGGAGCTGAGGAGTCACGTGAGCGCCAGGAGACGCTCTGATATAAGGTATAAACTGCTTTTTTTTTTATTCAACACAGGCACAGGGACACATAGCATTAGATAACAGAGGGGATGACATGCTTTTACAATAGTGGGTTAACAACCACTTTTAAACCCATCTCAAATGCGCTGTAAACGCCAGAGGGCAGTTGGGACACGTTTGCAGTGCATTTTTAGCGCATTTACATCGACATCAAGGGAAGTGGCAAAGCTTGGCAAATGATACATGTTGGGTCATTTTTGGCAATGCACACAATTTTAACAGGCATTCGTGGAGCTTAGTGGATCTTGCTTGAAGGATCTTATGGCATAGAAAAATTGGATTTCTCACTTACCGTAAAATCCTTTTCTCTGAAGTTCATTGACAGACACAGCTCTATATTCTTCTTGACCATTGGGTTATGCTGCCCCTACAGGAGTAGGACACTAGACAGGAAAAATCTTTACCACGCCTATGGGGGCAGTCCCTGCAGGTATACACCCACTTACTCCGCTATAGGATTCAGTTTTGTTGCAAGCAGTGTTTAGAAGAAAAAAAACCCATCCCACTCAGAAATAGAGGGGCAGGTGCTGTGTCAGTCAACGAACTTCAGAGAAAAAGATTTAACGATAAGTCAAAAATCCAGTTTTCTCTATCGTTCATTGACAGACACAGCTCCATATTCTTCTTGACCTGTCAGTTCTCCACTCTGTGATATGCACAGTGGAAAGGGCTGGAAAAAAATGTTCTGCCCATTTCAGGATCTCGGCCACCTCCCGGGCAGCCAAGACACTCTTGGTGCCCCCTTGATGATTGACTTACGCCACGGCCGAGGCACTGTCCAATTGAAACCAAACTGGAGAACCCTGTAGACGATTTGTTCAGTGATTCAAGTAATTTATATAATTTTGTAGCTTTATCACTACAAGTTCAAGAATATTGATCGGTAGTCTGGACTCCTCCACGGTCCAAGACCCCTGGACACACAGCTTCCCAAGCACTCCTCCCCAGCCGAACAGGCTGGCATCCGTGGTTACCACAGCCCAATACAATGGGAGGAAGGACTTGCCCTGGCGAAGGGCCAACGAGTGAAGCCACCACAGAAGAGCACTCTTTGTGCTGTGACTTAATCGAATCCGAGGATTTTGGATCTTTGTTCCACTTGACAAGAATTTCCCTTGACAAGAATTTCCCTTTGTAAGGGTCTCGTGTGGAACTGAACCACCTCGAAGGTCAACACACTTAGGCCTGAGGCTCGCATTCAAGTACGCAGAGAGGAGAGGTTGCTGGATAACAGCAAACGAATCGTCCTCTGCAACCTTTGCAGCTTTTCCAGGGAAGAATCACCCTTGCCGAAGCGGAGTCCAGAGTCAGGCCCAGATAATCCAGTTTTGAAGATGGTACCAGAGCAGATTTTTTTTTTTTTTTAAATTATAATTTTTATTTAGAAAAGAAGGTTACAATGAATAGAAACGGATAGAAATAAGACAACCAACAATAAAAAGAAAGGGACGGTGCCCTAGTGTAGAGAACAATACATTAACAGCGTTTGCAATAAGGGTAATACAAGGCACTTGAGATCACATGGAAACTTGGGGAATAGAAGAAAAACAATAAACCGTATCCAAGGGGAGAGCACCAGAACTCAGCTCAGACTTGAGTGATAGAGATCCCAATCAGCCCAAACCGCATTAAATTTAGTCACTTCATCATGGACCAATGCAGTAAGGTGTTCCATCCCCCGGACCTCCGATACCAATCGCAGTAGAAGGGTTTTGTCAGGAGGGCTTCTTTGGAGCCAGTGGAGCAGAATAGCCTGCCTGGCAGCTAGTAGTATAAAGGAAGCCAGTCTATTTGTCAATTTGGGAATACCAGGGAATGGAAAGCCCAGTAGGTAGTGCAACGGGTCCAATGGCAATTGCAAACTAGTAACACTGGTGAGCAGTGACATGACCATGTTCCAGAAGGGTTGAATATCAATACATTGCCAAAAAATGTGAAAAAGTCCCCACCTCGACCCCACATCGCCAGTACAGAGCAGAGCTGGCAGGGTTGATTTTGTGAAGGTGAGCTGGGGTTCAATACCAAAAAAGAATGATTTTTAAGGTAGTCTCTCTCTGCACCACGCATCTAGATGCCTTAAAGGCAAAAGTCCAGATCTTACTCCATAGAGGGAGAGGTATAGGACGTTGCAAGATCTTGGACCATTTTTGCATATACGGATGATAGTCTTCGGTCAGGGGGATAGCATCATGGAGAATGTTATATATAGAGGACACTAAATGTCCCTGGTGAGGACCATGGGCACACAAATATTCAAATGCGGACGGCCGATCCAGAGACAGAGGGGGCGCCAGTGATCTAAAAAAGTTGCGTACCTGTAGATAGAAATAAAAGCTTTGTTTGGGGAGTGCAAATTTAGCTTGCAACGTCTCAAAAGAGAAGAGGGTGCGAAATACCGGATGGACTAAATTGCGGAGTTGGAAGAGAGGGGCATGGGTCCAAGACCACACTCTACCAATCTGGAGACCATCCGGTAGCAAGGGATTAAACAGGACACTGGTTAGGGGAGGACACGGCGAAGAGAGAGAAAACCTATGGAAACACCTGCGCCAGACCTCCATGGTGACTCTCATGGGAGCCAGACACATCTCCTTCAACACCCTGTCCGTGTGTAAGATGGGCAACCAGAGGAGGGAGCAAGGGTGAACCGGGAAGATCGCACCCCGCTCTATCTCTGACCACCGGTTGGGAGCCACCAAGGATGACCAGGAGGCCGCCACACGGAGGTGAGAAGCATAATAGTACTTAATAATGTCTGGAACTCCAAGACCCCCCCTCCTCCTCAGAGAAAACACTACCTTGGCTGCGAATCTATGAGTTCCGTCTTTCCAAATAAAATTGAGAAAAGACCTCTGCAGAGCTTTAAGTTGGGTCAGAGGGATCGCTACCGAGAGGGTGTCAAACAAATAAAGCAATTTGGGCAAGATGGCCATTTTTAAACACATTTATGCATCCCAGGAGGGACAATGGGAATCCCAACCACTGTCGGAGAGACTTAGAAATGTCACCAAACAAGGGAACATAGTTAGCATTATACAACATAGAATGAGAAGGAGTTAGATGGACCCCTAAATACTTAAGGGCTGTAGGGCACCATCTATAAGAGAACGAACCCTGGAGCTGGGACAGCAGATCTGGGGGGGTATGTAAAGGCATGGCTTCAGTTTTAGAGGCGTTAATCTTATAGCCCGAGATAGCACTAAAGGAGGACAACAGTGTATCGAGGGCAAGGATACCAGAGGATTGGTCAGGGTCAATAGAATGTCGTCTGCAAACAAGGAGAGCTTATATTCTCTGTGTCGCATCAGGACCCCAGTAATATCCGGGTGGGAGCGTATGGCCGCAGCCAAGGGCTCCAGACACAAAATAAAAAGTAAAGGGGATAAAGGACACCCCTGGAGGTTGCTGTTGGACATGGAGAACCGAGGCGACACAAAGACAGAGGACAAACGGACTTGCTCCGTGTGAACGGAGCATTAAGAGCCTCAATGGCTCGGTAGAATGGGCCCTTCAGACCGTACCTGTGTAGAGTGGAAAAAAGGTAGGGCCAGCTGAGACAATTTAAAGCCTTTTGGGCGTCCAAGCTGAGAACCACTGCCGGACGGGGGAATCGATCAAGAAGGTCGGTCAGGTACACCGTGCGCCTAGTATTGTCACCTGCATGACGAGATTGTACAAAACCCAGTATATGGAAAGCCTGTGGTAAGATCAAAAGTCTATAGTACCAGCATCCCTTTAGAATCGAAAAATTGAGAGGGGATTGTACCCAAGACCAACCTCCCAGTACGGTCAATGGGGATGGGGGTTGAACTAGAATGGGGACTTTCTCCGTACTGTATTAATCAGATAATCAAGAGATAAAATGCAATTTTTTTATTTAAATACAAAATTTTAAAACAATGAAAACATATAATGCATATAGGTACTGTATCAGAGTTTTTGAACAGTTGTATGAGCACAAATGCAGTTTTGTTAATCCAGAGGTGGATTTTCAAACTTCCAGATGTGTGTACCTCGACATGTTTTGTGGCGAACCACTTCTTCAGGAGGGTATTTTACACACTATGCTCTGACAATGATAAACAACCAATTAATGATGATATAATACACAGAATGATAAAGTGTGTATACATAGTAAATACAAAATTATGGGAGGGCTATCTTACCTAATGTTCAAGGCTCAAATGGATCACAGACCTGTGTGCACAACCACCAAATCCTCTCGCGGACAAGGGAGACACTAAATTTAAACCAGTTAAATGGATATTTTTTAAATATATGGTTGAATCTTGTACTGAGGGGCATTTGCCCCTCTATCCTGTATAGAAACAGGGAAAGAGGAGGTGGGGGGGGGGGGGGTTTCCAAAGTTGGTAAGTTCTGTGATTAGGTGCTATGAAACCAGTAGGAAAAACGATGTGTGATAAAAGCCACTCCCAGATTAACTGGCTGGGAATGGAAACAGGGTGATGAAGAGGTAATTAACATGAAAAGACTACAGAGGGTGGGGGATGGGGCGGGATAAAGCTGAGGAACGGAAACGGGGTAGGAAAAGGGGAGGGGAGGTGGGGGGGCAAAGGGGGAGGGGAATTGGGACAGGGGAAGGGGACTGGAAGGGGGAAAGGGGAGGGAAGAAAAAGGTGGAGGGAAGTGGTGATAAGTTAAGACAAGGCCCAAGCACCTGATAGAAAGCCGACTGGTAGTATGGAAATCCCCAAGTTCCAAGGAAGATCTTGAATAGGAAGGGTAGGGGGGAAAGAGAAAAACAACCTACCAAAATTTGAGGATTGTAGAAAAGACTATAAAAGTTAGATCCACATAGTCCTCCACCGGGGCATATACAAGGAAAGAAGATCCTTGGCTAGGGGTAGCTAATGAATGTATATGCCACATAAGCATATAAAGCCAAAGGTACAGATAGATAGTTCTGATTTAATCCGAATCCACAGCTGGCTGGGTCATCTGTTCAATGGATTCCTGATAGTGATAGTCAGGCCCTTAAAATATATCAAAGTCCGGTAGAATGGAGTGCTTACCCGCCAGCAGTGAAATGAAGGTAAGCCCGGATGGAGGTACCGGATCATTAGCGTTCGCCGCCATAACTGGCAGCGGACGCTATTTAAGTGTCCACCAAGCGGCCTGCGTCATCACGCTACCTTGCGGTGCGTGACCACTGGCCGCCCAGACCACCGAGGCCGCGCATTTGCGAATCATCGCGCAGGGGCGGTATTGCCATGTACCCAAACATCGCGATAGTGACTGGAGTCGTCAGACGCCATCAACCTCGGGGTCACATGTCCGCTGGCTGAGTGTTAGCCACGCCCAACAGGGAGGGTCTATAACTTCCCTTAGATCGGGCTCTCCTGGAACCTCCCTGTTGGGCATGGCTAACACTCAGAGACTGGCGGGACAGAGACTCAATCCGTGTTTGAGGTGCCCCCATTGGTCAGAAACAATTTTGTCAAAAAGTTCCAAAAAAGTGAAAACCCTATCCGGCTTCTGGGATTTTCAAGTGTCAAATGACACCTGCGTCCCTGACGCTGCAGAATCATCCGCCATTTTTAGAGTTTCCCGCAATGACACTATAAATGCCTCCACCAGCGCGTTTTCACGCGTGGCTGCAGACGAGGATATGTTGTCCTCGCCATCAGAGTTCGATGACGCAGAATCCTCAGGGTAACCTGCGTCCGCGGTGGCTACATCTACCTCAGAATCTGAGGATACAGGAGAGGCAGGGGAGGGCATAGTGCGCATTTTACTAGTGATATTTTTTAAAACTAAATCCACTTTTGACACCGGGTTTTCCAAAACCACCGTTAAGCCAGACAGGGGTTGCGACCCCGAGGTCCCCGCAACCACAAGGAGGGGATCTGTAGGTGAAACTTGTTCCTGTGACGTCATATGAACCCTGGAATAGCGCAGTGTCACTTTAAGAAAACTTAACTGCAACAAAAATTATCCACACCGCTGCACCATCAGCACTACAAGTCCCAACCACTAGCACTGCAGATAGCAGGGACCTACAGGGACCCCAATAGACATACCACCATTCGATATGGAGGAGAATAGGATCAGTCTGTTGTGCAGAGAAACGATCTTCCCAGGAAGAGGTAGTATCTGGGTCATCACTAGAGTAAAGGCCTAGCTGCTCCTTGCTGTCCAGCGTTCGCAGACTCAGAGAAAATGGCCGCCCAATGTATTCCTATGAGGAACTAGTGGCATTGGGGGGTACCCGGCAGGGGGACCCCACCAGGATTAACCCCCCCCCCAGCAGATCCGCAATAGCGGCATCAGCACACCCCCCCTCCCTGAGTTAGGGACCTCTATGATGGTGGGGAGGAAGGCCCTGGGGGAGCCTGGTACATACAGAGAGGCCAGGGGGAATGGGGGGTACCCGAGGGTCCGACCTTCCCTGAGGGGCTCACGTCCGCCCCGAGCTATGGGGGGGGGGCACTACTCATTATACCAACGACAATCGGGTGGGGGCCACCCTGGACAGACTACCTCTCCACTCGGGGTAGGGGTGCTGACGGCCAAGGGGCAAGCTGCAACTCAAGCCGAACCAGGTCGTGTGCGTCCCAAAGAGGTGTTTCACTCGCAGGCCAGCCCCCGTCCATTGAGGCTCTGTCATGGCAAGGCCTAGCGTGGGGCTATAACCTGCACACCAGTCCGAAATCCAGGCTGGCTGTTGATTGCAGTTCTCTCAGGAATATAAAAAAAAAAAATCATCTAAATTTTACCAAAGGTTCGCTTTAAAATAAAAAAAAGCAAGCGAAGACTGAAGTTCCAGCTGGGAACTAGGTACTACTCCTAAACTAGGCAGAACAAACTGAATCCTATAGCAGAGTGTGTGGGTGTATACCTGCAGGGACTGCCCCATAGGCGTGGTAAAGATTTTTCCTGCCTAGTGTCCTACACCTGTAGGGGGCAGCATAACCCAATGGTTAAGAAGAATATGGAGCTGCGTCTGTCAATGAACGATCGAAAAATCCCATATAAGAAGCATATAAAAATTAGCTGTATCAGATAGAAAATTTCTCCTGTCTGAATATCATTATGTTACTACTATCAATACTATATATTATCATATATACACACAGTTTTAAAGCTGGACTTCAGGTAAGTAGAAAAAATATCATTTGAAAAATGAAGCCTGCTGCCACTTGGGAAATCCCTGATTGTTGAAAGCAGAGGCAAGGCAGTGAGTCACACTAATGTGTGGGTTGAGAGTGGGCATAAGAAGCAACGTAACCATAGAGATACTACAGAAGTTCATCCATTGGTTCATACAAAGCAGAATTGACAGAAAGTCTGAGGGCTAAATCAGGCAAAATTTCAGTTCAAGATAACAACCCCATAAGCCACACACTATCACATGGAGGTTAACCCCTCTGCATTCATACTGCTATGCCATAAACACTACCTATACGAGGTGGATCTCCATCTGTCGGGTTGTTTTAAAACAGGAATCAAAATGTAAAATCTGTTTTATACGATTACGTTGTCCACTTCTTCTCGTTCACATTTGGTCATTGCTCCCCACTCTTTGCTGCTTCTTTTCCTATCCTGCTCATCTAATCCCTACTACATCTTCTCCCATTCCACACTACTGCAACTGGTCCCTGCAGCTTCCTTTCTTCTCTATCATGCTGCTCTACCAATACTGATCCAAACTGCTTGCTCTTTTATCCTGCTCCACTCTCATTGGTACCTGCTGCTTCCTCATTTCTCTATAATACTGCCTAACTGTGACTGATGCAAGCTGTCTCCTCTTAGCCTGCTCCACTGTCACTAGACTTTACGGTTTCCTCTCTTTTTTCCCATCTGGATCTCCATTACTTATCCACAGTGCCTCCTCTCCCAATCTGCTCAGTCATTGGTTCCTATTGCTTAAGTACCTCTCTTCCCTCCTGCTCCTCCATTACCGATCCATACTGCATACTCTCCCATCCAGTTCCACTGTCACGCTTCCCTGCTGCTTTTGAACTCAACCCCCCAAAGGAAAAGTTATATAAAACTGTAAATAACAATACTCCCTGGGCTGTAAAGAATAAATGTTCTTTAATGATTCAAAAAATATATATCACAAAACAGTGAAAAATGTGCAAAAAAATAGTTGCACTAAAATGGTACCAAAATACATGTTATACACACCTAAAAATACACACACATAGCCACCTCTTTTACTACATATATCTGTATATGAGCTGTAAATGATTGTATATATAAAGTATCTCACAAAAGTGAGTACACCCCCTCGCATTTTTGTAAATATTTTATTATATATCTTTTTATGTGGCAACACTGAAGAAATGACACTTTGTTACAATGTAAAGTAGTGAGTGTACAGCTTGTATAACAGTGTACATTTGCTGTCCCCTCAGAATAATTCAACACACAGCCATTTATTTTTAAACCGTTGGCAACAAAAGTGAGTACCCCCTAAGTGAAAATGTCCAAATTGGGCCCAATTAGCCATTTTCCCTCCCCATTGCCATTTGACTCATTAGGGTTAAAAGCTCTCAGGTGTGAATGGGGAGCAGGTGTGTTCAATTTGGTGTTATCGCTCTCACTATCTCATAGTGGTCACTGGAAGTTCAACATTCCAACTCATGGCAAAGAACTCTCTGAGGATCTGAAAAAAAGAATTGTTGCTCTACATAAAGATGGGCTAGGTATAAGAAGACTGCCAGGACCTTGAAATTGAGCTGCAGCATGGTGGCCAAGACCAACAGCGGTTTAAAATTACAGGTGCCACTCAGAACAGGCCACGCCATGGTCGGGCATGTGCTAAGCATCATATCCAGAGGTTGTCTTTGGGAAATAGAAATAGGATTGCTGCCAGCATTGCTGCAGAGGTTGAAGGGGTGGGGGGATCAGCCTGTCAGTGCTCAGACCATACGCCACACACTGCATAAAATTGGTCTGCATGGCTGTCGCCCCAGAAGGAATCCTCTTCTAAAGATGATGCACAAGAAACCCCGCAAACAGTTTGCTGAAAACAAGCAGACTAAGGACATGGATTACTTGAACCATGTCCTGTGGTCTGATGAGACCAAAATAAACTTATTTGGTTCAGATGGTGTCAAGCATGTCTTACCTACAGTCAAGCATGGTGGTGGGAGTGTCATAGTCTGGGGCTGCACAAATGCTGACGGCACTGGGGAGCTACAGTTCACAGAAGGAACCATAAATGCCAAAATGTACTGTGACATACTGAAGCAGCACATGATCCCCTCCTTTTGGAGACTGGGCCGCAGGGCAGCATTCCAACACAATAACGATCCCAAACACACCTTTAAGACGAGCACTGCCTTGCTAAAGAAGCTGAGGGTAAAGGCGATAGACTGGCCAAGCATGTCTCCAGACCTAAACCCTATTGAGCATCTGTGGGGCATCCTCAAATGGAAGGCGGAGGAGCGCAACGTCTCTAACATACACCAGCTTCGTGATGTCCTCATGGAGGAGTGAAAGGGGTTTCAAGTGGCAACTTGTGAAGCTCTGGTGAACTCCATGCCCAAGAGGGTTAAGGCAGTACTGGAAAATAATGGTGTCCACCCAAAAATATTGACACATTGGGCCCAATTTGGACATTTTAACTTAGGGGTGTACTTACTTTTGTTGCCAGCGGTTTAGAAATGAATGGCTGTGTGTTGAGCTATTTTGAGGGGACAGGAAATTTACAGTTATGCAAGCTGTACACTCACTACTTTACATTGTAGCAAAGTGTAATTTCTTCAGTGTTGTCACATGAAAAAATATAATAGAATTTTTTAGGTGTAGGGGTGTACTCATTTTTGTGAGATACTGTATATATCAATGTATTAGAAAAACATTCAAGGAGTAAAGTGCTGATGATGGTGATCCCATGTATGGTAATGGATCTGTGGGAGAAAGACAGACAGATCAAGATTAATAGAGAGCAAGCCTTAGATCATTTAATACTGATGTCCTCGAAAAAGGTGGTGGAAACCTCATAAATACTGGTACTTGAAAACACAGAATGGAAAGACAAATCAGGGAAACATAAATCTCTGGTTAGCTCATACTGTTGAAATTTCCACAATGGTTTGGGAAGATATGAGCTAGTGTGGTCCGGAGGAGGCTAAATATTTGCCAAAAGACAGATGCACAAGCTGAATGTAGCTTTACTCCTCAAATGTTTTTTCGAATACATTGATATCATATATATAGAAATAGATATATATTTTTTGAATCATTAAAGTTCATTTATTCTTTACAGCCCAGTGAGTATTGTTTTATACAATTTTAAATTACTTTTCCTTTGAGTGGTTGAGCTCAAATCTGGCTTTTTTAACTCAGTTTTTCTAGCTGTTTATTTCCTCATATATTCCCACAGTTTAGAATTACACTATCTTGTACGTGTGGTAATTTGGGGTTCATCTTCGAGTGCCTAGTTTAGTTTTTCCTTTTTCCCTGCTCTCCCACTTTGTCACTCATCCCTACTGCTTGCTAAAAGGCACTACTCCCATCCTGCGTCTCCATTACTGATTTATACTCCCTCCTCTCCCATCATACTCCACCATCACTGGTGCCTGCTGCTTCTTCTCTGTTTTCCTATCCTGCTCCTCCATTACTGATCCATACTGCCTCCTCTAGCTTCCGGCTTCCTCTCTTCTCTCCTATCCTGTTCCCCATTACTGATACATACTGCCTCCTTTCCCATTCTGTTTCATTGTCACTAGTCCATGCTGCTTCCTCTCTTCTCTCTCATCCTGCATGTCCATAATTGTTCAAGTAAAGACTCTTTGTTCTTCTTTCATTTCACTTTACCATCACTGACCCACACTGACTTATTTTTACTTTACTTTCTTTTCTTTTTACTTTACTTTCGCATCCCTTTTCATCCTCACCAATCCACACCATCCCTTCAACCTTCTCATCTGCTAAAAAAACAATAAAGTATCATACGCAGCAGTTTAGAAATTACCCTATCTGTCTGACATACCGGCACATCCTTTCCTGACTTTGTACGGAACTGCGCTTCTCAAGCACTATTCAGTGCCGGATTTGTAAGTTTATTTTTTAATAAATGAATTTAAGCATCCAGCAGAGAGCATTAGATCTGTCTCTTTACTCTCTTTCCTTCGCCTGAAATATGCCTATGATTGAGTGAGACTGGTGCCTGGATTCTTCTTTCACCATCCCAAGTGTGATCCGCTTTATCATCTTTATACCCCTGTGGGGAACAGCTTTATCAATCTGACCCTCTGTAGTTCCTGGGTCAGACAGTAAGGTGAGAGGCCACTATTTTTGGTGGTGGTGGGACTACAAGCACAGTCACTGAGGTGGAGATCACTGGATTTAATTTTGATCTTTTGGGACTTGATTTTTAACCACTTTACCACCGGAGGATTTTGCTGTCTTACGTACAGGCCACTTTTTGCGATTCGGCACTGTGCGAATTTAACTGACAATTGCGCGGTCATGCAACGCAGTACCTAAACAAAATTTACGTCCTTTTTTTCCCACAAACAGAGCTTTCTTTTGGTGGTATTTGATCACCTCTGCGCTTTTTATTTTTTGCGATATTAATAAAAAAATGCGAAAATTCTGAAAAAATAACAATATTTTTCTACTATGACAGTTAAAAAATATCCAATATATTCAATTTTTGTCATATATTTAGGCCAAAATGTATTTAGCTACATGTCTTTGACAAAAAAATTCTCAAAGGCATTTTTTTTAACCGCTTTAAGACCGGAAGATTTAACCCCATTCCTGACCAGGCCATATTTTGTGATTCGGCACTGCAATACTTTAACAGACAATTGCGTGGTCGTGCGACGATGTACCCAAATTAAATTTATGTCCTTTTTTTCAATATTTTTAACAATAACAATATTTTTCACATTTTTTTATATGAAATTCCCCCCCAAAAAAATGTAAAAAATAAAATTTAACATTTCAGGCTAATTTGTTTTCTGCTACATATTTTTGGTAAAAAAAAAATCGCAATAAGCGTATTTTGATTGGTTTGCGCAAAAGTTATTGCAGCTACTAACTACGGGAAATTTATGTCATTTTTATTGTTTTTTTTTTTTTAACTAGTAATGGCGGTGATCTGGAGGCGATCTGGGATTTTTTTTTGCGGGACTGCGACACTGCGGCGGACAGATCGGACCCTTGACTGACATTTTTGACACTTTTGGGGGTACCAGTGACATTACTACAGTAATCAGTGCTATAAATATGCACTGTTACTGTAAAAATGACACTGGCAGGGAAGGGGTTAATTTTTATTGGTGATCAAGGGGTTAATGTATGCCTGGTGCTTACTAACGTGTGTGGGGGGAGGGGACTGAGTGACACAGGGACAGATGGCAGGTTCAGCTATGCTGAATCCTGCAATCTGACCCTGCCTGTCACTTAGGAGATCCGCCCGCTTTGTTTACACAAGCGGGCGGATTTCCACACACGATCCCCGACAATCGGGGAAGAGCGGCGGTGATCACCGCCTCTCCTCCCCTGGCCCGACTCTGGCTGTGACTGAAAACAGCGGGAGCGAGCCTCCGGCGGTGCGCGCGCGCCGCCCACAAGGGGAGGAGTCCAGCAACGTAGGTCTACGTCGCTGGACGATATCGAGCCACTTTGCCGCGGTACGGTCAACGTGACCGGTTGGCAATTGGTTAACATATGATATGTACACTATATTTCTATGGTTGAATTTATGATTATGATGTACACATTTTTGATTATTATGATTATTATGTACACATTTTTTGATTACGTTTGATCATTTGTTTCACAAGCTTGTTTGGCGCAGCACTATTTGGTTACGTTTAGCATTTGTTGTGAGGTGAAAACACAGTTGTTGTTAGCAGCCAGACATTTAATTTGATTTAATTCACTATATATATTTTTCACCTTGTCTTTATTGACTATTTTTGCGCTGATAGCTTTCTCACTGTCACATATGGGTTATACAGGCCACCAGCAACCAATCAGAATTGATGACCCCCTATATAATCCCTCCCACACAGGAAGTACCTCAGTTTTGTAGCAAGCAATAAAAGACCCCATAGAAGAGGGAAGGGACCTCTGTGTCCCGTGATGTACTTCAAGAAATGGATTTTACATGTAAGTTGTATTAAAAATCAATTTTTCTTTTTGTACATCACGGGACACAGAGCCATAATCATAACATATGGGACGTCCCAAAGCAATGCATCGGAGGGGAGGGGGACACCAAAACAATACCGCCATCTGATCCTTAACAGAAGGATTACACCGCTACCTGCAGTACACTGCGGCCAAAAGAAGACTCCTCCTGGGTCCCAACACCCACTCTATAGAAACAAGTGAACGCATGCACCAACGACCAGGTCACGACCTTACAAATCGGAGCCATAGAGGCTTGATGGCGATGTCCCCAAGAGGCACCTACTCCTCTGGTAAAATGTGCCTTTAAAGGAAAAGGCGGAACCTTTCCTACTAAACCATACGCCTGGGTAATAACCTGGCGAATCCAACAGGAAATCATAGATTTAGATGCTGCCAACCCCTTCCTGAGGCCTTCTGGCAGCACAAACAAGCTCTTCGTTTTACGAATATGAACGGTTTCCTGTCAATATAATTTAAGTGCACGCATTACATCAAGGGAATGCAATAACTTTTCCTCCTCTGAGTGAGGATCTGGAAAAAACAAAGGTAGTATAATGTCCTGATTCAAATGAAAGACGGACACTACCTTGGGCATAAAATCTGGGTGAGGACATAAAATGATAAAATATCAAAAATGGATCTTTACAAGAAAGAGCTTCTATTTCCGATACCCTTCTAGCCGAAGTTATCGCAATCAAAAAGACCAGTTTTTTGGTCAAAAGAACCAGGGGAACCTGCCCCAGAGGTTCAAAAGGCTGTTTTTGCAAAACTGGCAACACCAAATTTAAGTCCCAAGCAGGGGCGGACTGAGCGGTCGGGCACTTCGGACGTGGTCCGAGGGCCCGGCCGGAAAGCCAGGAAGGGGGGGCCCGCCCGCCGCCAGCCACTGCCCGCCCGCTGCCCAGTATAAAATTAACTAACCGGCCAGCGATAAGTAGTGGGAGGAGGGGAGGGGCCCGGCGCCGATTCAGTGTGAAGAGGGGAGCTGGGGAGGGGCCCGGCGGCAGCGCCGCTACTTCTGTGTGAGGTGGGGAGGGGCGTGGCGGCCGTTGCTGCTTCAGCGCTGGATTTCCATTTGTGATGGCTGTGCACCGGCCAGATGGGAGCTCATTGCCCGAGTCCTTACCGGTAGGGGATTCCAGCTGCAGGAGTTCATTCTGAGAGAGGTGGAGCGGGAGAATACAGGCCAGTGGTATATCAACTTAGCGGCACTCCATGTGTTTAGTGACAGGTGTGTTTAGTGTATGTGGGAAGATAAGTTAGCATGGTTTTGTAAGATGTCAGGAGGGACTTGTGTGCAGGGACTTGAAAGGGATTGAGATGGCAAGGAAGGAAAGGGATGGGGTGAGAGCAGTGTTTGCAGGGGGGTGGGAGGCCAGTATTACTGCTGTGTGCCTGTAGCCAGTGTAAATCACTCCATGGCCTTTATGTGAAATCCAGCTCAACTCAATGGTCTCCTCTGAGTAATAATGTGTGTATCTGAATCATATATTTTTATTAAAATTGTGTGGGATAATGCAAATGTATATACACATCATTCCTCACAGGAGAGACCATTAAGTGGAGCTGGATTTCACATAGAGGCCATATGTTACAAGAACTACTCACAATCAAACAGAAACTGCCAGGGATCGTCAATATGCGACGCCAACCCGCACCCGCACACAGGACACCATGGAAATTCAGCGCTAGCCTGGGCCCCTCTTCTCACTAAAGCAGCGACGGCCACCGGACCCCTCCCCTCCTCACACTGAAGCAGAGCCGGCCGCCGGGCCCCTCCCCTCCTCACACTGAAGCAGCGCCGGGCCCCTCCCCTCCTCACACTGAAGCAGCGCCGGGCCCCTCCCCTCCTCACACTGAAGCAGCGCCGGCCGCCGGGCCCCTCCCCTCCTCCCACTACGTATCGCCGGGTGAGTTAATTTTGTACTGGGCGAGGGGCCCCTTTGCCAGCCGGGCCCCCCCCTTTCCGGCCAGGCCCTCGGACCACGTCCAAAGTGCCCGACCACTCAGTCTGCCCCTGGCCACAGGCCCACAGCCTGCCAGCACAGTGTTCATTGCATTGAAGGGGGCACAACACAGTGTTCATTGCATTGAAGGGGGCACAGCACAGTGTTCATTGCATTGAAGGGGGCACGCACGCTGAACTCTGCATTGAAGGGGGCACAGGCACAGCACAGTGTTCATTGCATTGAAGGGGGCACACACACTGAACTCTGCATTGAAGGGGGCACAGCACAGTGTTCATTGCATTGAAGGGGGCACGCACGCTGATCTCTGCTTTGAAGGGGGCATGTACGCTGGTCACTACATTGAAGGGGGCATGTACGCTGATCTCTGCATTGAAGGGGGCATGTACGCTGATCTCTGCATTGAAGGGGCATGTACGCTGGTCACTACATTGAAGGGGGCATGTACGCTGGTCACTGCATTGAAAGGGGGCATGTACGCTGGTCACTGCTTTGAAAGGGGGCATGTACGCTGGTCTCTGCATTGAAAGGGGGCATATACCATCTCCTGTACCATGACCTGTGACATGCCTGTACCATGACCTGTGACATGCCTGTACCATGACCTGTCACATGCCTGTACCATATCTGTGCCATGCCTATACCATCACCTATGCCATGCCCTTACCATGACCTGTGCCATGCCTATACCATCTCCTGTACCATGACCTGTGCCATGCCTGTACCATCACCTGTACCATGACCTCAAAGTCACGCAATTTTTTACCGCGTTTTTTGACGCGAAGCAATACCTATTAAATTTTTCTGTTTGCGCCCCCCCCCCCCAAAAAATTTTGAGCACCAGCTGCCACTGGTAAGAGGAGCGTACTTGGCCTAGATATGAGAGAGCTATGTTGTGTTGTTTTACTGTGGATGTGGCTGGAGGCGTGGTGTGGGTGTGGATGGAGGCGTGGCAAGGGTGTGGCTGGAGGCGGAACATGGGTGGGGCCTGGAAGGGGCCCTTGCTTTATTTTGCCCGGGGGCCCTGAGGGTTCTCAGTCCACCCCTGGTCCCAAGGACACAATAGTGGCTTCACTGGAGGAAGCAAACGTACTATTCCCCGGACGAAGGTTTGCACCAACGAATGGGAAGCGATCGGTTCTGGGTAAAAGATCGATAAAGCTGAAATCTGCCCTTTAAAATCTGCCCTTTAATTGTGCTCAGGGCTAATTTCATATCTACCCCTGCTTGCAGGAAGGATAGAATTCTCCCGATGATATATGTGCTGGGATGCCATTTGTCTTGCTTCACACCATGCAATGTAGGACTTCCAAACCCTGTAATAAATATATTTCTAGAGACTGGCTTCCTGGCGTTTATCAGTGTATGAACTGCTGGGCCAGACACACCGTGCTATTTCAAGATTAAGGCTTCAATAGCCAAGCCGTCACATTTAGAGACTGTACAGCAGGGTGGAATATCGGGACTTGAGAAAGCAAGTCCGGACGCAGTGGAAGGACCCAGGGCCCCGTCACTGCCAACTTCTGGATTTGTGCATACCAAATCCTCCTCGGCCAAGCCGGGGCTATCAGAATTACTTGTTTCCCCTCCAGCTGGATCCTACTCAACAGACGCAATATCAGCTCAGCTGTACTGGAGGAAAGGCATAGATCAGGGAATACTCCTCCCAAGGAGTCACCAAAGCATCCACTCCGACTGCGAGTGGATCCCTGGTCCTGGACACAAATCTCTCCAGTTTGTTGTTGAACCTGGATGCCAACATATCATCTACATCTGGGACCCCCCAGCGTAGGCAAATCAATTGAAAAATCTCTGGATGTAAGGACCATTCCCACCGGAGACATCTGTTGACGGCTCAAGTAATCTGCCTGCCAGTTATCAATGCTGTCAGGCATGGCCCAAACTTCTCTGCCCAGGACAGGATGATATCCACCTCTTTCTGGGCTGAAAGACTCCTTGTGCCTCCTTGATGGTTGACATAAGCCACGGCCGTGGCATTGTCGGATTGTACCCTGACAGGGTGACCCCGAAGTCTGGACGTCCAGAACTTCAGCGCCCGACTGACTGCACGAATTTCCAAAATGTTGATGGAGTGATGACTATCTACCAAAGACCACTTCCCCTGGACAGAGGCTTCCTCTAGGGAAGCTTCCCAGCCAGAGAGACTGGCGTCCGTAGTCACCACCTTCCAGGTTACTGGAAGAAAGGATTTTCCCTGTTCTGCAAGGGTCTGGCGTGGAATTGAGAATATGGAATTGCCTCGAAAGTGGACACCATCTTCCCCAGTAATGTCATGTAAAAGACATATAGACGGATATCTCAGTCTCACTATAGACCGAACCTGATTCTTCAGGTCTGAGACCCTTCTTGCTGGCAAGAATATCTTTGCCTGGATTATGTCGACAAGAAGCCCCAGGTATTCCAGACGCTGGACTGGCTGTAATGCTGACTTTGCTAAATTCAGTATCCAACCCAGACGTTTCAAAAAATGTACAGTCTGAAGGATATTTTGGCTTAGAGCTGACACCAATCGATCTATTAGCAATAGATTGTCCAGATATCTTATAATTGATATCCCTCTGGACCTTAGAACAGCCAATACTGGAGCTAGGATCTTTGTGAGCACTCTTGGTGCTATGGCCAACCCGAAGGGTTGGTAGCATAATCTTCTTTCTTCTAACAAACATGTGGAGCTCCTCTCCACAGCGACCTTCACCTTTTAGACACTGGCGAAAAAAAACTCAAGTACTTCCTGTGTGGGGGGGGTTATATAGGGGGTCATCAATTCTGATTGGGATAGAATATAAATAAATCCGCGCTAAGGATGTCAGAGGATAAATTAAATGCGTGCACAAGTAAGCTGCAGCCTCACTTAAAATATAGCCAAAAAAGGCTATATAAATATGTATGTAAATATGAAGTGGTGGCGCTGCTTATAAAGTGCAAATAGGTATATATAAATATATAAAATGAAAAAAATAATAAAATGTAGAAACACAGATGTGATTGAGGAATAAAAATATAAATATAAATGGTGGATATGTAAATAATACCACAATATAGTGAAAATCCAACATAAAATGGTATTGGGAATGAGTTAATATGGAATATATGAAAAAATATAAAAAATATAATAATAAAATGAAGTAAAATATAAATAACCACCAGAGTGCGTAGTATAAAGTGCAAAGTACTACAATATATATATCTCTTAGTATATACCTAAAATAATAATATCAGCATGTGGCAATAAAATGGTAAGAAAATAACTTGAAATAATAATACATAGACAATAGTATAATATAAAAAAGTGTGCAAAAAGTGCAACAATAAAATTGGGTGTGCGGGAAACTTTTCCAAAAAAAATGAATAAAGTGCGGGAAACTATTTTTACAAAGTGCAGCAAGAAGTGATGTGATCTAAATTCATGTGATAAATAGTCCGTATAATAATAAAGGTGCAAACAATATTATGGGCAAGCTCAATGTGCAAAGAAATATGAACTCCAAGGTAGAAATAAGAAATGGTATTAGATCAGATCAGCTGTTAAGATAAGTCCATATATAGATGGTTGTGCCCCGAGGAGTGGTGAATGGATAAGTATCCAGCGGTGACCCCCAAGGTGGGTGACTGGCGAGTGGCGGGGAAACCTCAAGTAGAAAAACCTACTCACCAGATGTACCCACCCCACACAGGGGTATAGGGCAGGTACTGTGGAAATATCCTGTTGGTCCTGGCTCTGGGTAGTAGTTCCCTTCCTGGGGGAGATGTAGTATAGGGTCCGCAGGGATATCCTAAAGTGAGATCCTATCCGATAGTAGGATATCCAACGATCCGTGGGGTGAACTGATATGGCCACTCAAAGGTATGTGGATGGAGGGATCATATAAATGGAAAAGAACTCGATAGTGTAATACCGTTTTTAAGGTTTATTCCTTCCAGCAGTAACATAAAAATGGGTACTCACATAGATAAAATCAGTAAACAGCGAGGTAGTGGCGTCCCGGAACGCAATGCGTTCCAACTGGAGACCGGAACCGGAAGTGACGTGACGGCGCTGTACGCGTTTCGTCATGTGACGTCTTCTGCAGCCTAAGGCTGCAGAAGACGTCACATGACGAAACGCGTACAGCGCCGTCACGTCACTTCCGGTTCCGGTCTCCAGTTGGAACGCATTGCGTTCCGGGACGCCACTACCTCGCTGTTTACTGATTTTATCTATGTGAGTACCCATTTTTATGTTACTGCTGGAAGGAATAAACCTTAAAAACGGTATTACACTATCGAGTTCTTTTCCATTTATATGATCCCTCCATCCACATACCTTTGAGTGGCCATATCAGTTCACCCCACGGATCGTTGGATATCCTACTATCGGATAGGATCTCACTTTAGGATATCCCTGCGGACCCTATACTACATCTCCCCCAGGAAGGGAACTACTACCCAGAGCCAGGACCAACAGGATATTTCCACAGTACCTGCCCTATACCCCTGTGTGGGGTGGGTACATCTGGTGAGTAGGTTTTTCTACTTGAGGTTTCCCCGCCACTCGCCAGTCACCCACCTTGGGGGTCACCGCTGGATACTTATCCATTCACCACTCCTCGGGGCACAACCATCTATATATGGACTTATCTTAACAGCTGATCTGATCTAATACCATTTCTTATTTCTACCTTGGAGTTCATATTTCTTTGCACATTGAGCTTGCCCATAATATTGTTTGCACCTTTATTATTATACGGACTATTTATCACATGAATTTAGATCACATCACTTCTTGCTGCACTTTGTAAAAATAGTTTCCCGCACTTTATTCATTTTTTTTGGAAAAGTTTCCCGCACACCCAATTTTATTGTTGCACTTTTTGCACACTTTTTTATATTATACTATTGTCTATGTATTATTATTTCAAGTTATTTTCTTACCATTTTATTGCCACATGCTGATATTATTATTTTAGGTATATACTAAGAGATATATATATTGTAGTACTTTGCACTTTATACTACGCACTCTGGTGGTTATTTATATTTTACTTCATTTTATTATTATATTTTTTATATTTTTTCATATATTCCATATTAACTCATTCCCAATACCATTTTATGTTGGATTTTCACTATATTGTGGTATTATTTACATATCCACCATTTATATTTATATTTTTATTCCTCAATCACATCTGTGTTTCTACATTTTATTATTTTTTTCATTTTATATATTTATATATACCTATTTGCACTTTATAAGCAGCGCCACCACTTCATATTTACATACATCAATTCTGATTGGTTACCAGTGTCCTTCACCTATAGGTGGCCTATATAACCCATAGGTTATGATTATGGCTATATGTCCCGTGATGTACGAAAAGAAAATTATTTTTTCTAACAAATTCATTCAAGAACATGTTGCAAAAATGAATACAGCCAAATTAAAGTCTTAGGAGCAAAGCTAAAATTTTAGACAACAAAATTCGAATTAACAACAATTCAACTACAGGTGAGTCAAATTTATTCATTAAACAAGGTTCCAGCAGACAGCTGATTATAAAAGGGTGTTACTTAACGAAGAAAACCCCTTCCCATTTCATGCTGTCAGCAATGGCACCACATAGAAGAGAAAAGTCACAAGGCCTGAGAAAGAAAATGATTTCTTTAAACAAGAAAGGTAAAGGCTACAAAAAGATCAGCAAAGCTTCACTTATCAGTCACAATACAGTAACAAAAGTAAAAAAAAAAAAAAGGTTTTACAAAGATGGAACTGCACCATCTCACAGAGACGTCCAGGCCATCCACAACTGTCGCCAACTTGTTCGTTTCATGTCTAGAAGACTTGGTGATGTCCTTATACAAATCATGGAGGTCATACAAAATACTAGATGCAGTAGTTTATGTGGTGGGGTGTTTTTATTTTTGCATTAACTTGAGTAAAACTGAAGATTTTGTATTACAAGTTATATTATTAACCTTACTTTCATGCAATGAGCTAAACAAATGTTCTATAAAACTCAGTTTTTTAAAAGTTTTGGAAATTGTTCTTGTGTTCACTGAGATATTGATTAAAATCTTATTTTTCAAAAGGGAAGTACTCATTTATGCTGAGCACTGTAAAAACGCGGAGGAACGTACCCATTGTTTGCAAGCAACGAAACCATCAGAAGATCGCTATAGCATTTAAAAAAGCATATCATAAATAGAGAGCTTAAGTATTTATTTACTCCAAGTACATATACTTTACAATTGCATCTGTATTGGTTTTCTTTATTACATTCATGATCTTTACACAAGGCAGTTAAGCATAGCAGAGAACCTACAGCATACTGTTAAACAAGTCTTTAGGGTTGATTTACTAAAGACAAAGTGCAAGTGCTGTTGGTGAAGCTTCACTTTGTAAAGAATACACAATCAAGTGCAAGGAAAATTACCACATTCACTAAGCTCTGGGGAAAATAAGTGCAACTGCACCTGCAAAGTGCATGGTATTTTTGCCTTTAGAAAATCAACCCCTGAGTGTGTATCCTTATTCTAAAATGATTATTAGCAACCTATTAATTCTTTAATTGAAAGTGATTGTAAAGGAAAATGTTTTTTTTTTATTTAAAATAAATAAATAAAACGTCATACTTACCTGCTCTGTGTAGTGGTTTGCACAGAGCAGCCCCGATCCTCCTCTTCTCAGGCCCCCTGGAGGCACTCTGGGCCCCTTCTCCTTGCCAAGTGCCCCCATAACAAGCCGCTTGCTGTGGGGGCACTCGCGCATGCTTGCTCCTGAGCTGCTTCTTTGTGTCTATAAGACACAGAGAGCACAGTTCAGCCCCACCCCCACTCCTGCCTCTCTGTTTGTGATTGACAGCAGTGAGAGCCAATGGCTACAGCTGCTGTATCTCAGTCAATCAGGATTGAGAGATCTGGGAGAGCCTCGGGACTCGTGCACAACCCTGGATGGAGATCAGGCTTAGGTAAGTATTAGGGGCATAAAATGCATGAAGGTTAAAAAAAAAAACCTTCAGCCTTTACAACCATTTTAATTAAAAAGAAAAAGTCTCCTCACCTCAAGTCCTTTTTCAGTTTTTTTTTTTCAACAAATAATATAACTATTTACCTCTGTTACTGGTGTATCCCAAAGAACTGCTGGCTTCATACTGATGGAGGTGTGGCCGTGGAATGAGAAGGATGTTTGAGATTTTGCCCAGGGAACTCTCATCTGATGTCTGGCTCCGTCCCTCCTCAGCTGGGAAGGGGCGACTCTGCTGGGAGGGGCTACAAGACGTATCGTAAGAACAGGAACTTTTCCGCGTCTGGGTTTCTCTCACTGGCCTGTGTAAAAGAAAGAGATTTTAATGAGACAAAGAAAAACAATGCAAAAGCAAAACATTTACCTCCCTTGAGGCTTATTTACTACAAACAAATGAAACTGATGCCATCAATACTAACTACAAGCAAATATTCAATGAACTTATTCCTTAAAGGGAGTATCCAATGGGTGTATCCAATATGATACACTCCACCATTGGAACTGTCACTTCTTGAAGAACAGTGGCTCTACTATGGGAAGCTGTCAAGTCACTTAACCACTTTGGCTCCAGAAGATTTACCCCCCCTTCATGACCAGGCCATTTTTTGCGATGGGGCACTGTGTTACTTTAACTGACAATTGCATGGTTGTGCGACACTGTACCCAAGTAATTTATGTCCTTTTTTCCCCACAAATAGAGCTTTCTTTTAGTGGTATTTGATCACCTTTGCGTGTTTTTTTTATTTTTTTGCACTATAAACAAAAAAGGACCAACAATTTTGAAAAAAAAACACACATTTTTTTTTACTTTCTGCTATAATACATATCCAATAAAAAATTTAAAATATCAAATGTCTTCATAAATGTAGGCCAATATGTATTCTGCTACATATTGGAGTGTATATTAATTGGTTTGCACAAAAAGTATAACGTCTACAAACTATAAGATATTCATGACCGTAAGAGCTGTGAAAATGTGGAATAGACTCCCTCCAGAGGTATTTCTGGCTATCTCACTAGATTGCTTTAAAAAAGGCATGGATTCTTTCCTGGGTGTACATAATATAAATGGGTACTAATATTTATAGGTAAAGTTGATAGGTAAAGGACAAACAAGGAATATCCGATAGCCTCTCAGGGGATCAGGAAGGAATACTTTTCCCCTGCAGTAGCAAAATGGTTCATGCTTTGCTGGGGTTTTTTCACCTTCCTCTGGATCAACTGCGGGTAAAGGATTGTGTATATGGAATTGTATGGTTGGGTTTTCTTTACGGTTTTTTTTTTTTTTTTTATTGGTTGAGCCAGATGGACTTGTGTCTTTTTTCAACATGACTAACTATGTAACGGTGGCGATTAGCAACTTATAGGCAGACAAATCATACACTAAGTGACACTTTTTTCAGAACCAATGATACTAATAGAGTGATCAGTGCTAAAAATATTCACTGTTACTGTACTAATGACACTGGCTAGGAAGGAGTTAACATCAGGGGAGATCAAAGGGTTAACAGTGTGCCAAAAAGGTTTTTTTTACAGTTTAGGGCACTGTGCTGTTTAATCTGCTCTTTTTTTTTTTTTTTTTAGGGTAACAAACACTTTAAAGCGGAACTAAGCTGTATCTGAGCACCACAAACTGAAAATCCTATCGGATTCATTTTTTAATGTTCAAAGCAAAATTCGCCCATCCATTCAGGTCTCCATGCTTTATTTTGTTGAGAAATCACTTTGAAAAACATCTCTCAAGCATTTTTAGCTGTGACCATCCTGAGTTAGGGCAGATGCATTTCTTCCTGGGATCCATCTGCCCTTAGTTCAGGCATGCAGGCAGGAGAGCATGCTTAGCTGAGAAAGCCCCTTTCTCCAGACGAAAGAAAAAAAATGCTCATGAAGACTCCTGGGATGAATGACATAATTTTGGCCTAGGCCAGAAACCAGGAAGCAACTGAAAAAACTGGATTTGTATCTTACCGTAAAATCCTTTTCTCTGATGTTCATTGACGGACACAGCTCCATATGTTCTTTGACCCTTGGGTTATGCTGCTCTCCATAGGAATAGGACACTAGGTGGAATAAAATAGACTACGCCCATAGGGCAGTCCTAGGGGGTATACTCCCACTTCCTGCTATAGGACTTCCGTTTTGTAACAAGCAGTGTTAGAAGAATACATAACCTAACTCAACAGAGGGGTGGGTGCTGTGTCCATCAATGAACCTCAGAGAAAAGGATTTTACGGTAAGACAAAAATCAAGTTTTCTCTTTCGTTCATTGACAGACACAGGTCCATATCATCTTTAACCCTTGGGACGTCCCAAAGCAGTGTCAACATAAGGGGTGGAAAAAAACACAGCAATAAACATATTTCCCAAAAGGGCTAAAGGTAGCCAACCAGATAAATCAGGAGCTCAACCAGGAACAACTGGAGCTCACCTACCAAAGAAAAATACACCCTCAAGAGGCAGGAGTCTCTGCAATAGCAGCCTGCAAAACTTTGCGGCTAAAAGCAGCATCCGCAGATGCGAGTACATCCACCTTGTAAAACATTGTGAATGTGTGCACAGACAACCAGGTGTCAGCCTTGCAAACCTGGACCACTGAAGCCTGATGACAGAAGCCCCAGGAGGCACTAAGTGACCTCATAGAAGGCGCCTTAACAGGGAAAGGAAGAACCTGACCCTTGACGGAATAGGCTTACACCACTGTCTGCCTGATCCATCTGGAAATGGTCGCAGCAGATGAGGCCTGCCCCTTACGAGACCCATCAGTAAGGACAAACAAGAAATCCGATTTCTGAATCGACTCAGTCACCGCCAGGTACACTCTGATTGCCTGTACCACATCCAGGGAATGTAAGGCAATCTCTCTAGGATGCTTAGGCTTAGGACACAAGGAAGACAACACAATGTCTTAATTTAAATGGAAACCAGAGACGACCCTAGGAAGGAACGACTGACAGGGACATAGCACCGCTTTGTCCCTGTAAACCACCAAGTAAGGGGACCGACAGGACAATGCAGCCAACTGGGACACCCTGCGTGCAGAAGTAATAGCCACCAAAAAGGCTACCTTCTGCGACAAAGTAAGCAGAGGAAGTCCACAAATATTTTCAAAAGGCGGTTTTTGAAGAACCAACAGTATCAAATTGAGGTCCCACGGAGGCACCAGGGACCTTACCGGAGGAGCCAGGTGGCGTACCTCCTGGGCGAAAGTGTAAACCAAGCAATTTGTGGCCAACGGGCGTTGGAAAAAGATTGCCAAAACAGAAATCTGGCCCTTGATGGAGCCCAGGGCCAAACACTGATCTACACCTCTTTGCAGAAACTCCAGCAGACGAGAGACTGAAAAAGGAACGGGGGGGGGACCTCCCGAGACTCACACCAAGTAGTGTACACCCTCCAAACTCGATGATAAATCTTCCTAGAAGTAGATTTCCTAGCTTTCAAAAGTGTAGGAATTACCGAATCCGATAACCCTGTATCCCTTAGTACCTGGCTTTTAATAGCCAGGCTGTTAAAGCCAGCGACCGTAAAGCAGGATGGAAGATCGGTCCTTGAGTCTCTGAGAGGGAGTCTCCAAGCGGCATCAGCTACCAGTCCTACTAGGCCTGCGTACCAAGACCGACGAGACCAGTCCGAGCCACCAGAATGACTGGAATCCCTTCTGCCTCGATTCTGCTCAGGAGTCACGGCAGAAGTTGTAATGGAAGAAAGGCATACATTAGGAGATACTGACCCCAAGGTGCCACCAGAGCGTTCGAGGCCTCGGCCAGAGGATCTCGAGACCTTGCCACAAACCTCTGAACCTTCTGGTTCGGACGAGAGGCTAACAGGTCCACATCGGGAGTCCCCCACTGGAGACACAGTTGTTGAAACACCTCCAGGTGAAGAGACCATTCACCCAAATCCAGCGCCTGCTGACTGAGGTAGTCCGCCTGCCAATTTTCCACCCCTGGAATGTGAACAGCAGAAAGTGCTTAAACAAAGCATTCTGCCCACCTTAGAATACCAGTCACTTCTCAGGGCACTTTTGGTGCCCCCTTGGTGATTGACATAGGCCAGCCATGGCCTTGTCCAATTAAATCCTTACTGGGCGCCCCCACAGACGATCCGTCCACAAGGACAGACAAAGCCTGATTGCCCGAATCTTCAGGACATTGATTGGCAGACTGGACTCCTTCTGAGTCCAAGCCCCTTGAGCCGGATCTGTGCCCAAGACACCTCCCCAACCAGACAGGCTGGCATCCGTGTTAACCCCAGCCCAGTACAGGGAAAGAAAGGATTTCCCCTGTCGAAGCGCCGGGGAGCGGAGCCAACATATCAAGGACCCCCTCGTTCCCCCGGCTCAACAGAATCATATTGTCTAGGGACTGTGGATTCTTGTCACATTTGGCAAGACTCTCTTTTTGCAGAGGCCTTGTATAGAACTGAGCAAACTGACCCGCCTCGAAGGTAGAGACCATCAAGCCCAGCACTTGCATGCAAGTCCTAAGAGATGAGCCCCGGTTGGATAACAGGAGGCGAATTGCATGCTGCAACTTCAGAATTTTTGTCTCTGGACGAAAAACACCCGGGCTGAGGCTGAATCCAGTCAGGTCCAGGTTGTCCAGTTTGTTAGACAGAGTCAGAGCTGATTTCTGAAAATTCAGTGTCCAGCCGAACTCTTGCAAGGTTCGCACAGTGATGTCCAAATCGTCTTTCAAGACAGTTGGAGACTCTGTGTGCAGAATGAGATAGTCCAGGTACCCCAGTACTGCGATCCCCCTCTGCTTGAGCAACGCTAACGCCGGAGCCAAAAACTTTTGTGAACACCTGAGGAGCGGAGGCAAGACCAAAGGGTAACGCCACAAATTGATAGTGCTCCGCGCCAATGGCAAAGCGAAGAAAACGCTGGTGCCCGACATATATTGGGATTTGAAGGTAATCGTCCTTGATATCAATAGAGGCCAGAAAATTCCCTTGAGGAAGGAATGCCACTACTGTGTGAATGGACTCCATCCAAAGTTTTTTTAACCCGCACAAAGCGGGTTCAGGGCCTTGAGATCCAAGATTGGATGGATCTTGCTTTCCGTCTTGGGGACAGTAAATAGATTTAAATAAAACCCCTGAAAATGTTCTGACTCTGGAACTGGTACAATGACTCCTTGCAAAAACAGATCTTGTGCCGCCCATAGAAGGCCTTGCAGACGATCCGGGGACAGACGCAAGTTGAAAGGAAAGAACCTTGCGGGAGGCAAGGACTGAAAATCGATCTTGTAGCCTGGACCGAATCAGCTTGTGGACCCATTTGTCTTGAATGAAAGAGATCCATGGGTCTGGAAAGAAGCAAAGACGCCCCCCCCCCACCCCAGGTATGGGTGAGGGCGCCCCTTGTGGCAGATGTGGACTTGTCTATGGCACCAACAGAACCAGTTTTTGACTTACCAGACCAAGATCTCTTAGAAATTCCCGTAAAGTTACGGGCGGATTTTGATCCCTTGTGCTGCGATCCCCAGGGACGAAAGGGCCGTTTGTGAGCCGAGAAGAAAGGACCATGCTTGCGACGAGGCTCTTTGCTCTTGGTGACCTGTGGAAGCATGGTACTCTTACCTCCCGTAAGACCTTGAATGATCTCTTCCATAGACGCTCCGAACAGGCGGTCTCCTACAAGGGGGAGATCCGTCAGCACCCTTTTGGAAGCCTGGTCCGCAGACCAGCTTTTCAGCCAAATCATACAGCGAAGAGTCACAGCTGTCACAGACACTCTACAGGCTAAAGGGACCGCATTCAGAGAGGCACCCCAGATATACTGTAACCCCTGTACCAGTTGGTCCACCAGCTCTGTCGACTCAGGAGAATACTGACCACCTTCCAAATCCTGGCACAGAAGCTTTGCCCATTCCGTTAAGGTTTGGGAAACCAAGGTTATGGCAAACACCGGCCTCAAAATGAAACCGGCCACGGTAAAAAGGTATCGAACCAGAGGCTCTCTTGTCCACTGGGTTTTTAAAGGACGGAGAGTCCTCCACCAGCAGTAGTGTGGCTTTATTTAACCTGGAAACCTGAGAATCCACCACCGGCTGAACTGTCAGTTTTTTTAAAAGGGACTCTTCAAAAGGATACCTCCTAGCGAAACGCTTCGGTATCCCGACCATGCGTTTTGGGGAACCCCATTGACTTGCGACAATATGGTCATAGGAGAGAAAGGGTAATACCTTAGTCGCCTTGGATGGTCTGCGGGTACCAAATTGCACAGGACGCATTAGCTGAGTCCACCAAATTTAAAGTTTCCAGTACTGATAAAATCAGTGCCTCCACAAGCGCCTTTTCATGCACGGCTGTAGTGGAAGAGGATTTATCCTCACTGTCAGAGCACTCGGTGTGTGGACGCAGACCCAGTAGGGGCCAAATCAACCTCAGAATCAAAGGAGACAGAGAATGCAGTTGAAGGCAGGGGGATGCGTTTTGCCAGGCCTATGTTGAAAGGCCATATAAACTTTTGACACCAGTGACTGCAGGAGCGTCATCATGGCCGCCAGGGTGGACTGAGACCCCGAGGGTCCCGCAGCTTCTGAGAGTGGGTCAGGTTGTGACACATGCTCCAGGGACTCCATGGTTAACCAGGGGACCGCCAGCAAAATCTGGAAATAAAAAAAATCGCCGTAAAAATCCCCCCCCCCCCACCGCTGCACCGGTGGCACCACAGGTCCCTGCGCACCAAAAGTGCTGCTATAGCAGAAAGAGGGAGCTTGCACACCCCCAGGAACTCACCACCACCGACTCAGGAGGGACCCAGAGAGCCATTCTGCCTGCCGTGCGGCGATCAGAGAGGAAGAGGAAATGCAAGCACTGCCACTAGGGACCCACCGCTGAATCACTGCTCTCCAGGCTACAAGAAACATGGCCGCTGAGCTACACATACATGGCTGCCGAGATCAATAGCAGCCATTCACAGCAAAACTGTGGTGCCCATGCGACTCCCAGGCCCCCCACCAGACTCTTAGGTAAATGCAGCCAGCAAGGGGGGCCCTGGCAGGGACCCCCACTAGGACACATTTCCCAAAAAATGTGCTAACTGAGCAGCCGGCGGCGCGTTCCCACCCCCCCCCCTCCAGCCCAATCACCCCTTAACCCCCCAAACATGTAAATAGTCTGGCAACCCTGGGGGGTGGGGACTAAAGGGGGGGTGGTGAGGGCGTTTTTGCAGGGGGACCCCACTAGCGAGGGGGGGCACCATTTGGGAAGGAAGGACACACGGGGGCCTACCAACCCAGGGAGGGGCCCGTGTCCACCCTTAAAATTCACCAGAGAAGAGGGGGGGGACACTCACCATACCTTGGAACTGATCAGACACCACTCCGGGCAGATCACCGTACCATCTTGGAATGGGGGTGCTGCGGGGCAGAGGTATGCTGCGACACAGGTCGTGACCAGGGCTATGTGTCCTTGCGAGATGTTTAACTCACCGGCCAGCCCCCATCCAGTAGGTCGCGCCCGGCCTAGTGTGGAGCGGTGGTCAGGTCGTGCCCACTGGCCAAACTGGGAAGCCCGTAAGGATCTAGGATATCCAGTGCATCGCCCAGTCCAGCAGTTGATTGTAGTTCTCACTGGAACAGACTTGATTGTAGTTCAAAAAATAATAAAAGAAAAAAAATTCAGTTTAAAAAATGTAAAAAATGCCAGGACTAGAGATCCCAGCAAGGAACTAGGTCCTTACTCCTGACTAGGCAGAAAAAAAACTGAAGTCTTATAGCAGGAAGTGGGAGTATAACCCTGAGGACTGTCCTATGGGCGTAGTCGATTTTTTTCCACCTAGTGTCCTACTCCTTTGGAGAACAGCAGAACCCAAGGGTCAAAGAAGTTATGGAGCTATTGCCGTCAATGAACAAAAGAGAAAATGGGATTTTGACGGGCACAGCTCCTGATTCTTCTTAACCATTGGGTTATACTCCCCCCTACAGGAGTAGTACACTAGGCAGGAAAAAGCTTGACTACCCCTAAGGGCAGTCCCAGGTTGTATACACCCAGCTATAGGCACTCAGTTTTGTTACAAGTAGTGTCAGAAGAAAGCCAACTCCACAAAGGAAAGCCAACTCCATCAATGAACATCAGAGAAACAGATTTTACGGTAAGCCAAAAATCCCATTTTCTCTTTCGTTCATTGACGGACACAGCTCCTGATTCTTCTTAACCACTTGCCGACCGCCGCAAGTAGATATACTGCGGCGGTCAGCCCCTCACAGGCAAAGTGACGTATATACAGTAAACGTTACTAGCCTGTGAGGCTCTGGGGAGCGAGCGCGCGCCGCAGGAGGCACGCTCCCGCGCGGTCACGGACCCCCCCCGCGCGTGTGACCAGCGGACCCGACGTCCACCGATCACTCTGCGATCGTCGCTGCAGAGGGAGAAAGTCAGGCGGCTAGTATAAACAAGCCGCCTGTCATTCTCCCCTGTGTAAAAACACTGATCATACCGTTCTACTATGTTCTACTATGTAGGACCGTTGATCTTTGTTCCTACAGCTCAAGCCACAGCCAATCACAGTTAGAATCACGCCCCTAGGGACAGACAGCCCCTCCCTCTCAAATAAAGTTAACCCCTTCACTACCAGTGTATTTTTACAGTAACAGTGCATATGTATAGCACTGATTACTGCAGTAATGTCACTGGTAACCCCAAAAGAGTCAAAAATGTCAGTCAAGGGTCAATATGCAATGTAATTCCTCAAGTGATCTATACCACCTGGTCAGGATCTTATATCCCGATTCCTGCATTCTAGAGCATGTAGATGATTTAAGTGCAAAATAGAAAATAAAATCTCTCTGTTCCGCAGAGATTGTTATATTTAGAGCTCTTTTCCATGCGGCTATATATAGTGGAATATAAGATTCTGGGAGCGTACTCAATTCTGCATAGGTTCTCGACAGGCCCCACCAAATAATTTGACCTGATGCACATAGTTGCTCAAAGGCAGTGGGCATATTCACTGTCACTGGATCGAATGGCAGTGACAAAAGGTAGTGTCGCATTTGAATTGCTTGCAATGGCGGAAGAGGTGGTGAGAGCATTTGTTGAATATCTATTGTGGATTCCCATCCTCCCGAATTCCAAAAATCTTGAAATCTGAACTTATTGACGGATATAAATTGAAAAATTTTAGGGTTTCCAAGCTTTTGACAGCATAGGAATCACTGATTCAAACAAACCTCCACCCTTCAGCACCTGGCCTTTAACAGCCAAGCCTTTAAAGCCAGCAACTGTAAAGCAGGATGGAAGATTGGTCCTTGGGACAGCAGATCCTCCCTGAGAGGAAGTCTCCAAGGAGCATCGGCGACCAGCCGTACCAGGTCGGCATACCAAGACCGGCAAGACCGGTCTTGAGCCACTAGAATGACCGGAATCTCTTCTGCCTGAATCCTGCACAGGAGTCATGGCAGAAGTTTGAGAGGGCTTGAACGAAACAGTCAGCCCGCCTTAGAATGCCGGCTACTTACCGAGGATCCAGGACACTTCCTGTGCCCCCTTGGCGATTGACATAGACCACGGCCGTGGCACTGTCTGAATGAATTTGTACCGGACACCCCTGAAGACGATTGTCCAATGAACCAAAGTCTGATCGCTTGGAGTTCCAGTACACTAATTGGCAGTCTGGGCTCTGTCAGAGTCCAGACCCCCTGAGCACGTCTGTGTGGAGGATGCCCCCTCCCCCCTCCCCACCTGGACAGGCTGGGAGACAACCGTCCAGTACAGGAGAAGGATTTTCCCTGTTAAGCTGCCAGAGAGCAAAGCCACCTTTCGAGACTGTGGATCCTTGACACATTTCACCAGAATATCTTTAGCAGAGATCCTGTATGGAACTGTGCAAACAGACCGCCTTGAGGGTGGACAACATCAGGCCCAGTACGCGCATGCCAGCCTGGAGGGATGTCCGTCTGCTGAACAACAGAAGCTGAATTGCCTCCTGCAATGTCTGGAGTTTTTCCCAAGGAAGAAACACTCTGGCTGAGGACGAGTCCAGAGTCAGACCCAGATAGGCCATTTTTTTGTGGACAGAACCAAAGCAGACTCCTGAATGTTCAGGATCTCACTGAACCCACGCAGATTTCACTTAGCAATCTCCAGTACTCCATCAGAGCAGTTGGAGACTCCACTCGCAGAAGAAGATGGTCCAGGTACCCCAGTACCACAATCCCCCGCTGACTCAAAAAATGCCAGCACAGGGGCCAACACTCCTGTAAAGACCCGAGGTGTGGAGGTCAGACCAAAGGTCAGCGCCACAAACTGATAATGCTCCTCATCCACGGCAAAACTGAGGAAGGGCTGGCTACCAGCACATATTAGAATGTGCAGGTAGACGTCCTTGATGTCGAAAGAAGCGAGAAGGAATCCCCCTGATGTAGGGACGCCACTACCATGTGAATGGACTCCATGCAGAACTTCTGTACTCGCACAAAACAGCTTAGCACCTTGAGGTTCAGAATTGGACATACCTTACCTTCATTCCTGGGCTCTGTAAAGAAGTTTGAGTAAAAAAAAACCCTTGAAAATGTTTGGAAGTCGGAACCGGAACAATCACCCCTTGAAATACCAAGTCTTGCATTGCCCCAAAGAGACCCCATAAGTGATCTGGGGACAAGTGCAGGTTGGAAGCGAAAAAACCTTTCCGGATGACAAGACCGAACTCGATCTCGTAGCCTGACCGAATAACTTAGGCGAAATCAGCGAAGATGTCCCCCCACCCCAGATATGGGTGAGGGTGCCCCTTCTTGCCAGACCTCTTGGAACCTCTGGTGGAGGCCTTGACTTTTGATCCCTTATCTTGAGATCCTGAGAGACGAAGAGGCCGCTTAAGAACCGAGGAGAATGGACCATGTCTACGACAGGGCTCATTGCCCTTGGTAGCCTGCAGAAGAAGAGTACTCTTCCTCCCCGCGAGACCTTTAACAATGTCATCCAAGGAAGCTCCAAACAGGCGACCCCCTACAAGAGGGAGATCAGAGAAGACCTTCTTCAGTCCGCAGACCAGCATTTCAGCCAGGCAATACGCCGAAGGACCACTGCTGATACAGACACCCTAGAAATCAAAGGTGCCACATCCAAAGAGGCATCACAGACAAACCTTAGCTCCTGGACCAACCGGTAAGCCAGCTCCGCAAAGATAGAAGGAAGCTATTCTCTCTCCTGGTCCCGGCGTAAAAAGCTTAGCCCACTCGGTCAGAGTTCGCGACAGCAGGGCAATAGTAATTACTGGCCTAATTGCCAGACCAGCTACAGCACACATATGGTGGGCCAGAGCATCTGCCCTCTTATTAGTTGGACCTGCAAAGGTCGGGAACTCCTCAACCGGGATGAAGGTAACTCCATTTGAACTGGAAACTGGCAAGTCCACTACAGGTGGTACCGTCCACCTTTTATGCAGTAAATCCTCATAAGGATACGGCAAGCAAAAAACACTTTGCCACTGTTTGTGACAATGTTGTCAAGGTAAGCGGAAAGAGGAACCCCCTCACCGCTTTGGAGGGCCTGTGGGTGCCAAAAGGAACCGATACCTCCATAGTGGCATCAGCTGCAACCTCCATTTTTAAAGTTTAACGCACTGACACAAACAGTGCATCCACCAGCGCCTATTTAAGCGCGGCTAGAGGAGCAGAGGAATCATCCTCACTATCTGAGCACTCAGGGTGTGTGGATGCAGACTCAGTAGAGTCACTATATACGGAGCTCACCCCAAAAACATAACAACCTGGGGAGGCCGCCGACTGCGATCCTGCAAAAGGGATGCTGGTCAAGGGTCTAAAAATGAATCACCTAGTGGACCCCGCAAAATACAAGGGGCTTGCCCTCTAAGCCACCATAGAGGACATAATAGGACATAGCCTCCTTAAAAGGGGGCCTCCCCCTGTGACATGGACTCGCAGGCAGGGTACCCTCGCCAAAAACAAGGCAGGTGCCCCACACAAGACTGTCAATAAAAATGAAGCGCCCCACAGAGCCACCTATGCCAAGCTGACCATATGGCCCAGCAGGCCGCAAGCCACAGCCTAAATTTCTGTGGTGGCCCAGCTGCAATTGCACGGATCCTCAGCCCGGCAGATGCCCAAAGGAAGAGTGGGAGCTTCAGCTACATGCACTGCCCCCCCCCCCTCCACAATGGTGGCACCCGAGCATGTTCTAGTAGGCCGTAGACCGTGGCTTAAATTTTTGAGGGCGCCCGGCCACGAGCCCCAGCAGAGCTTACCACCCAGTGGAAGCAGAGGGGAAGGCGGATGCCCAAACGGTAGGCAGTGGCTTCAGCCATCCTTACAGGGGCCACCTCACATAGGTTTCCGACGAGTAGGGCGCAAAGCCGCGGCCTAAATTTTTGCCCGGATTCGGCCGTGTGAGGCACGTACCCGCGGATGGTAAAAACATCCGTTCCCCCAGCCCAACAACCGCCGCATTGGAGCCCAGAGGACATCCCTGCCCTAGTCACCAACCCCCAGGATGGCAGTGAACCCTGCTCAATCCCCCCCCCCCCCGTTGCACCCCAGGAAAACCCGGTCAGCAGCAACTCCAACCAGCCTCCTTAAGAGCATGTGACAAAGCCAGCTCACCTCACCCGGGGGGGGGGGGGGGGTCGAAAGATCCTCCCAGGGAGGAGACCACGTCCACCCCAGAACCCTCCAGGGGTAGTGGGGGGACAGCTACTTACCACACTAGGAACAGGGTGGGCACTGCTCCGGACAGACCACCACTCCGTCGGAATAGGGGGGCTGTCAGCCAGGAGGAACGCTGCTACTCAGGCCGAGGCCAGGTCATATATGCCCTTGCCAGACGTTTAACTCGCAGGCCAGCCCCTGTCCAGTGGGGCTATGTCGTGGCCGACCTAGCGTGGAGCTGAGGCCTGCGGAGGCTCGCTGGCCAGACTGGGGGTACTCTCTGTATCTAGATTATCCAGTCCGTCACCCAGTCTGGCACTTGATTGTAGTTCCCAAAGAAACAAAATAATAATAGTTGAAGAAAATCCCTTTAAAATGAAAAAATTGCCAGGTCCAGTGATCCCAGCAAGAAACTAGGTCCTTACTCCTGACTACGCAGAAAAAAAATGCCTATAGCTGAGAGTGGGTGTATACCCCCTAGGACTGCTCATAGGCGTAGTCAAGCTTTTTCCTGCCTAGTGTCCTATTCTTGTAGGGGGCAGTATAACCCAATGGTTAAGAAGAATCAGGAGTTGTGTCTGTCAATGAACGAAAGACAAACATTTTTTAAAACAAGTGAATATAATATAACTTCCTATTGATTTACTAATGCAGGGCTTGACAAATTTGTTTGGAATCTAGGAGCCAGCTAAAAAAGTTAGGAGCCAGTTTTTTTAACAACAAAGCTTTATTTTCAATGACGAAAATAACCAATCTTAAATTTAAACAGTGCAGCAAGGTTGGGGCGATAGGAGATCCAGTGACCAAGAGTAACATATGCCACCTTAGGCCCCTTTCACACGGGTGCCTACGCTAAGCAGAATCTGCATGCTCAGTGGGGATCTCTCTGTTGATCCCCACTGAGCAGGCGGATGACAGGTCCTGTCCGCTCTGCTATGCAGACGCAGCCCATTCTCCTCTATGGGGCAATCAGATGGAAACGGACCGTCTGTTTCCATCCAATGCCATCCAATCCGATTTACTGGACGGATGGTAAATAGAACCACCATCCGTCTGTTTTTGGTGGACAGGATCGGATGGCGGCGGCTTGCCACTCCATAGAGACTGAAGGGTCCGATCAGGTCCGCCTGAAAAACTGACAGGCGGACCTGATCAGAAAGCCAGTGTGAAAGGGGCCATTGGCTGTGTGGCATGGCAGGGCAGGGAGATGATGAAAAATAATAATTTATTTTATTTTTTTTCCATAAAAGATTCTTATTGTGAATAAGGGATTTTAATGCAAAACATAAGATCAACACATTGCAAGGAGATTACAAAATGCAATTTTTAAAGTAAGGCCCCTTTCACACAGTCCGCATTCCATTGCGGACCGTGCTCTGCTCAGCGGGGATCGATCCGCCGATCCCCACTGAGCCGGCGGATGACAGCTCCGTCTCCGCACTGTGTGCAGAGAGGGAGGTGTCAGAGCCCCGCTGCTCTCTATGGGGAATCGGGTGAGAGCGGACCACCTGTCCGCTCTCATCCGATCCCATACGATCCCCAGGACGGATGGAAAATAGGTTTCCATCCGTCTGGATTTCACGGACAGGATCGGATGCGGATGGCAGCGGGTATCAGCGGACATGTCACCGCTGACATCTGCTGCTCCATAGGGCTGAATGGGGCATCCGATCAAATCCGCCTAAAAAACTGACAGGCGGATCTGATCGGAACGCCCGTGTGAAAGAGCCCTAACACTCTTTTGCAGAAGTGCATAAATATATAAAACACATTATCCTTGAACTTCCAGGAGAGAGCGGTGTAAAATGGGATTTAAAAATAAAATCAAATAATACCCACACTCCCTGCACACTTACCTTTAACAAAAGGGCGCCAGATGAAGACTGCAAAAACTTCCGTCTCTCCACCTCTTGGGAAGGAGAAGGGCGGGCATTGAAAACAAACAGTAGAAAATCCTTGCATTGCTAATTACTGCGTGTTGTAATACTCCCGGCCACCACAAGAGGCCGCCAGTTCCCCATTGGCAGCATCTCCGTGAAGAAGGCCCAAAAGCCGGGGCCTCAATTTTTGGATGATGCCGTAGTTTGAGCGCTTGGGGGGGGGGGGGGCGCAAAGCAACAGGACATCTCCTGCAGTGCACCCCAGGCGCCAGGTCGTTAATTCTAGTCGCAAATGCGACCTGGCGCCCGGGGATTGTCGAACCCTGTACTAATGCTATCAGCATTAGGATAAAAAATACTTAATGCTGATTGACAGAGTACTTCCGCTTAAACTCCTAGGACAAGAAGTCCAGCAAACCTATGGATATAATCTCTTCCACTGCACTCCATATGCTTGTTCTCTTGTTCAAAGCCTATAGCTCATGATTAAATACTGCTTACAGCAAATATTGCAATTTTAGAAGAGCATATGCGATTTTAGAAGTCTGACCTGTATATACATGATAAAGGAGATTGATTTTTGCTTAATATGTATTTAGGTCAAAAGGCCACATTACAAACAGGCTCCACTTCCTCATCATGGCGGGGTCAGGGTACAGCCTGCAAGACAGCGTCAAGGATCAGCTGATCCAGAAAACTGAATAACTTCTAATGAGTTTTCCTGACACCAAGAGAAAAATGGGGATGGGGGGTGGGGGGTCAGTCTGTGATTGACATCCTTAGCTCTGTTCCTCTCTGCTATATGAAGGGGGGGTGTGTTCTTTTCTTCCAATCAGCTCTCTCACTCATCAAACTTCAGCTCCCCGCGCCCCTGCTTTTCAGAGATGGGACATTCTGTGTAAATTCTGCACTTTGAATGGATGTAGGGGAAAGACGACTGTAGATAGATAGGTACAACTTATGTAGGATGATTGTTTTCATCATTGTGTATCGTATGAGGCCAGTCACTTCACTGGGTATATGAAACAGTATACAACTACTTTAAATTATAGCTTAAAATGTTCACTCACTGAAAATATACTAGGACTTTAGTTTATTATTCATCTATAGCTAAGGAATGTAAAGTCTGTGCTTTGGCATGATGATTAATATGTGTAATAATTCAAGGGTAGAGGAGAGCAGTTAGATATTCTTACACATTTCCTGCTATTAGGCTTTTATTCACAAAGTGATATCATTCACTGAAGAGCCTAAAAAAGTAATGTATCCACCAACATAGCAAAACACAATATACCATAGTAAAAAATATCCATCATTATATAAACTGCCATTCTCTTTACCTAAAAGTGGTTGTGCGTTGAGCTCTGGATGGGCCCGGCAATCTGAACACCTGTGAGTCATAAGCATCATAGTCTACTTGTATGGGTAGAGCATTCTCTGTCTCTTTGGGGCTTCCTAGTGCTTCAAACAAAATGGAATGAAACATTTAAAAAAGATTTGGTAATGCAAAACAGGTTTTACATTTCAAAAAGACAATGACCCAAAAGGACATTGACCCATCTCATAGGTCATAGTTTTAAATAAGGGAGTCAAATTTAATTGGGACCAGAAAGAAAAGACTTTGAAAATCATCCTGGACACAGACCGGTGAAGGTAAAATTAAACTTACATGGATCCCGTCCAATCCTGCCTTTCTCACTGGTCATCTAAAAATAAAGATACAAAACTCAAGGAAGGAATACAATATTCTTAAATCATATAGAAGCCAACATCAAAATAAGACACAAACAATATCCTTTCCAGACCCGAAAACACTAGATTGATGTACATTTGATGAAACACAAGCTGTCAAACATCACAGTGATGAATCAAAAGTAACTGGACTGAAAAATCCTAGTAGACCCTTATATTGTACCTTTCGAGCAGCCAGTTTGATGCGTGGAGTGAAGCTGCTATTGAGTGGTTGACTCTGTGATGTGTAGAAGCTGGAAAAGATGATCAGCATTAGTCTATGTGCTAATGGAAGACTATCAACACTTGAGCTTATGTTTTTACCTATGGTTAATCCAGTGTGGAATGTTGTAATCATCCACGGGTCGTGAATCTCCAGGGCTACTCTTATTGTGCAGCTGCAACAACAATAACTGTGTAAACATTTGATTTTTTATGTTCCTATAGTTTATTCACCTGAGTTATGAAATAGAACTGCAGATTTATGCATTGTATAATTGAATCATTTTTATTAAACTTTTCATGACCCCCACCTCCATTACACATACTAACACCATGCTGTCTCCACATTACTGGTATACTAACCCTTTCACTTTCCTTATCTTGCACATCTGAACATTAATCCCTTCATCTCCATCCTGCCACTGTATGTGACCAGAACCTTTTCACTTTTTCCTTCCTCTGTGTATGTCCTGCACATTAATGTACCTAGTGCACCGTTCTCAAGCTCCATGTTTAATTCTCTCAGTACCGGCAGGTTTCTTCATTTACAAAAAAATTGTGGCAAAAACTCAGATCACCTTAAGATGTCCTCTCCAAAACAGGGTCATTTCAGGTGTTTTCCTAATTTTCAAGGGGGTTTTTCTCAACAGTAGGGAAACAGGTTTTTTTTTTTTTGCAAAATCTTTTTTTAAACAATAAAAAGCAGCAGTTTTTAAATACCACCAAAATAAAGCTCTGTCTCAAAAATGATATAAAACAAATGTATTTAGTATTGCATGACATGGTAATTGTATTTAGTATTGCATGACAAACTAACACAGCACTGAAAACTGGCCTAGTAACAAAGGGAGTATTAAAGGTTTGCTTAAAGAGGCTCATTTGAAGTACTCAGCTTAGTGGAAAAAAGAATCCTTGAGACGAGTAGAATTTTTACCTTGAATAAAGGCACTGCATGAAGGGGCTGCTCTCCCATACACACCAGGTCTACACCAATTCCTGAAAACATAAAATACAAATTAAGAGGACCCCTAAAAACTAAAGCTTCAATGGGCAGCTCTACCTAAAATGTAACAAAACTTTTTTTCTAGTTTTGGAAGAGTGGAGAGGGATTAGAACACCTGTCAGGATTTTATTGTTGCCTGTGCCCCTGTTAGGGAGATTAACCCTCTATTTGTCCTGGAGGGGAAATCTTCCAATGGGAACACTAGTTCGGGTGATCCTGATGTCATGCTGGGATTCCTTCAGTTGGGGGATTTCCTCTCCCTTCCTTTTTAGGCTATGGGACAGGAAGTGAATGAAAATCTCCCCAACAGAACACAGATGGCAAAAACAACGGGGTAATAACCCTCCTTTAGGCCCCATTCACACTAGTGCGACTTGTCCCGCGATTTTGGACCGCAAAATCGCATGACAAGTCGTTTTCCATTATTTTCAATGAGCCCCATTCATATCAGTGCGTTTTGAAGTCGCACCGACTTCAAAGTAGTTCCTGCACTACTTTGCCACGATTTTAATGCATTTTGAGGCATATAGCCTTGCCCATGCTTTCAAAATCGTGGCAAAAATCGTGCCGCGAAATCGCGGCAAAATTGCGTTGCAATAGTGTGAAAGGGGCCTTACTCTATACAAAATGAAAAAAAACGTTTTGTCTTTAGTTACACTTTAAACTTCTGCTTCACAACTTTACATAAACCTAACTTTCTGCTTCCTAGAAAGGTCTCGTAAAAGGTTACCCACTCCCCCTGACCACTGATACAAACTTCCACCATGTAGGAGGTCACATGCACCCCCATACCTGGAAGCATATCTGGAGTGCTTTGTGCTGGCTGAAATAGAGGAAAGAGCAGTGGGAGATTACTGAATAGGCAATCAATGGTTTGGAAGGTATAGGGTCTTTTTACAGATGCTGTTACTTTGCCATGAATGGGCAAAGTGACTGTCTCTAAAGCTCATTTAATGCTTGCTAAGAATACTGTAAATACTTTAAATATTCAGTTGAACTGAAATGATAGAAAACCTTTATGACAAAGCAACCCTTGCATTCTCAAACACCCACTTTAACAAAAATGCTTTGTTCAAATGCTTGTATTTTAGAAGTCGGAAACCCACAGTTCGGTTGAGTGCGGCCCAAGGCAGCTGCAAAGACTTCTATGTGCTGTCTGTACATAAATTCTTGGACAGATCAACAGACAGTCCATAAATGTCTATGCAGCTGCCTCATGCCTGCACACAGCATAGCTCGAAAATAACCTTGTAAAAAAGGCTGAAGGGCTGTAGGTCTACCAGATCAGATTTCTGCAATTCTATTTGGAGTAAGTATTGATGAGGATGGAGTGATGGGTGTTAGGGTAACATTTGTTGAAATATTTAAATATTAGTCCCACATGAACAGTAGAAAAAGGGTCATCAGGCACAGACAGATGAAATATGAGAAATGCTTGTATTCTAGAAGGCTAAAAACCCCCAGCCTGGTGTAGTGTTGCCCATGGTAGCTGCATTGACCTTGATAGGTCGTCTGTACATCACTTCTTGGACAGATCAACAGGCAGCTTAAATACGTCTTTGCAGGTGCCTTGGGTCTGCACACCACTATGCCCGAAAATGACCTTGTAAAGAAAGCTGAAGGGCTGTAGTTCTATAAGCTACCAGAATGTACGTATTTATTTCGATTTCTGCTTTCTTAGTTAAAAAAAAGTATTGAGGAAGATTGCGGGGCATTTGTTGAAATATTTAATATTAGTTCCACTTGAACAGTGAAGAAAAGGTGGCCACACACAGACAGCTTTCTTACAGGGAAAGTCAAAAAAGACCATTAGAACATTTGCCTGTGCTTTTATTGATCCCTATACAGCTGAGACCTACTCCAAATGTTATTGTCATTTCATAATGGTATCTTACTATCAATGAATAAGAATTTGTGGTAAAGAATCCTACAGTTTTTAAAAATGTGGAAATCTGAATCTGATAATCATAAATACTTATTTCTGCTTGAAGTTTAACCCTCTTTATGACATCACTTGCACATATCAAGTTGTCTATGATCACAGTAAAATAAAGTTCATGTGTGCCATCAGTCTGTATATAAACCAAACTGCACAGCATTCTCACCATTATCAATCATGCGCTGCTTGGTCAGAATCATGAGAGACCGATCAACCTGGAAAACGCCAACTCCTGGGGTGATCACAACAGACATCTGCCCAGTGCGGTCAAAATTTCGATTTATATAGTGCTTGTCAAACACTGGTAAAGCAACACACAGAAGACCAGGTTATACATGATAGAAGCTAGAATAAAAATTGTCATATTACAACTCACAAACTCTACTCTATGGCTAACTTTCCAAACATACCATTAAATGACAGATTGATAGCTTCCAGATAGTTCCCCTGGTCAGAGGTTGAGTTGTGTCCAGGTGGAAAAGACTCTAAAAATAGAAAAATTAAGGTTTCTATTTATTACCTATTAACCACTTGAGGACAAGCCTATTTCTGACACATGTTGTTTACAAGTTAAAATTAGTATTTGAGAGAAAATTACTTAGAACCCTCAAACATTTTATATATATATATATATATATATATATATATATTATATATATATTTTTTTTTTTTTTTTTAGCAAAGAGTCCAGTGAATAAAATGGCAGCTGTTGCAATATATTTATGTGACATGGTATTTGCGCAGTGGTCTTTCAAACTGAATTTATTTGGGAAAAAATACAATTTACTGAATTTAAAAAAAACAAACAGTAAAGTTAGCCCAATTTTTTTGTATATTGTATAAGATCAGGTCGAGTTAATAGATGCCTAATATGCTATGGTTAGAAAATTGAGCATGCTCGTGGAATGGCACCAAACTATGGTAATTAAAAGTCTCCATAGGTGACGCTTTAAAAAATTTTAACCAGTTACCAGCTTAGTTACAGAGAAGGTCTTTTGCAAGAATTATTGCTCTCACTCTGACGATTGTGGCGATACCTCACATGTGTGATTTGAACACCGTGTACATTTGCACGGGCGACTTACATATGCGTTTTCTTTCTTGTGCGAGCATTTTTTTTCCCTATTTATATTATTTTTTTTCACTGTTACTTTAAAAAAATAAATAAATCTGATCATTTTTATTGCTGTCACAAGGAATGTAATCATCCCCTGTGACAGTAATAGGCAGTCACAGGTACTCTTTATGGAGGGATCTGGGGTCTAAAAAACCCCAAATCCCTCCTTTGCACCTAAAAGTATTCAAAAATGCCAAAATCTGCATTTTTGAATAGTGTAATTTTTTTTTTAAATCTGCACCATTGGCAGCTTAGTAAACCTGAAGTGACATCATTCACGTACGAAAATTTGGAATCGGCTGGTCGCTTGGGTCTCTCGGTGGGGCAGGAGACCCGGGCAGAGCAGAGGAAGGCAGCAGGCAACCCCTCACGTTCCTTGTAAAATGGCTGAGCCACAGACCGCCGGCTCTAAAAAAACTGCACCAGGGTGATGTCTAACTACAGGCATCACCCCAGTACAACCACTTTAAGCCGACAGATACGTCGGTTTGCAAGAAGTTAAGTGAAAACTCGAATTGTTTTGAGTACATTTTTTGCAATTCTTTACTTTTTAGCCAGTTTTATATATTTTTTGATATTCATTTAACATTTTCATTTATTCATTTAACATGACAAGGAAAGAAAGGAGATGAGGGGGCTGAAACACTCCCCTGAATCATTAACTTTGTAATTTGAGCTTCAGCTACTGGTCGATCGACTTCTGTCAAACAGGAATGTTGGAAAAGTTTTGCTGCAGCCGCTGATCAGTGTATTCTGACCGCAGATGAGGCTTGCTGTCAGAATATAATGGCACAGCAGGGTGGATTCCACCATCCTCCTTGCTTGTTTAGATGGAGAAATACGTTTGGTTGTTTTTTTTTTTTTTTTTTTTTTTACAACCAACCTGCCGACTGACCGAAAAAAAAAAGTCAGTTATGGCCAGCCTAAGGATAGCTTGGTAAGCATATAAAAATTAAGCTTATAGTAAAATTTGCTAGAAGGATATGTAAATATGAAATATTTATATGCATAATTTTTAGGTTTACCAGACAAAAGAATAAATTGGAAAAAAAAAAAAAAAAAAAAAAAGGAGTATTTAAAGAGAATTTAGTCACTTGAATACTCTGCCTGCAAAGTAAAGAATACTTATAATGTCTGGCTGTCCATACCGCCAATCTACACTCTAAAGTGGGGTACACACTATAAGAAATTCGGGCGAACAAACGTCCTATTTTCCTTGTTGTTTCACAGCAAAGCAGAACCGATGAAATTCGTACGAAAATGCTCGTACGACAAAGACGCTTTTTTTTGCTGTTTATTGTTTCTAAACATGTGCAGTCTTTCTTTCCTGATTCTTCTTGTACAAAAACCGTACGAACACAGTGCACATTAAATGAAAATCCTTTTGTTTTTTTCCGTACGAGAAAAATTTTGTCCCTTCGAGAATTTACATACGAAAAGAAAATCGTACAAAAATTCTTTGGATGAAAATGTTCACCCGATTTTCTTATAGTGTGTACTAGCCTTAAGACTATTGAAGAATCTGTGTGTGCCAGAGGTTTAGTTATACACACACACACTATACATTCTCTTTTCTGTATTGGGGATCATACACATCTAGAAGGGGAACCTACAAAACCTACACAAAACCACTTGCCTGCATTCTGAAGTCTCACAAGCACTGGGTACTGGATAAACAGCTTCTTTATAGTCACCAAGAGTGATGTCCATTCTTCTCGCCTCTCATTCTGAACAACCACCCTGATCCAATCAAAAACAAAGATACAGTAATGCCAGCTATAGCTGATAATATAGGATGCAAAAAGGCTAAGTCAGAGCTAATATGGATCATTTCTTGTGCATTTTTGTAATTCGTATTCGCTTTCCCTCCCCCCAGCATATTACGGTTTATTGATTTGCTTGTTTGCATTTTAAAAAGGTGTGTTGCAGTACATAAAATTAGACATGTGTTTATACTTATAGAAATCTTCATAGAATCTGCCCTTGTGATCCTGGATGATAGTGGCATTAGAACGATGAGATTCAGGAAATTCATCTAAAAACAGAGAACACAATGGAACGTTACCGGATGTAGGGTCTACAGTTAACCTCTTGGTGCTGGCCGCATGCAAATAGCCGGCCTCTTGGCACGTAGACCTTGGTGTCGAGTGGCCGCATATTTGCGTGCATTAGTGCAAATAAAGCTGTGCTGAGACCGCGCACTCCTAGCAGTTATTTGCCGCTAACAGAAAGATCGCTGCTTGCGATTGGTAGTTTTCCATTCATGTGACCACTGTGACAGCCAAGCACGGCGGCCACATGATCATAAACCCTGCCCCGCCTCCCAGAATCCTAAGCCCCCTAAAGGGCCAGGAGGCGCCAGCTCCAAGGGGTTAATCTACATTTAACTGCATTCTATGCATCAGAATTAAAAACCTTCTGTGTGCAGCTTCTCAGTCCCCCTTCTACTTACCTGAGCACAATGTTGATTCAATGCTGTGCAAAAAAGCGGCATCGCTGCTCTTTCTCTCCTCACTGGCTCAGAAGCAGCAGCGGGAGCCAATGGGGTTGGTTTACTAAAACTGTAGAGTGGAAAATCTGGTGTAGCTCTGCCTAGAAACCAATTCGCTTCCAGGTTTTTTTGTCAAAGCTTAATTGAATAAGCTGAAGTTAGAAGCAGATTAGCTACCATGCGCAGCTGCACCAGATTTTGCACTTTCCAGTTTTAGTAAATCAGCCCCACTGTCTCCTGCTGCTGTCAGAGACAGTGAGTCAGGAGGGAGCAGTGGTGGGACCGAGCCACATTGTGTTTGTGTCAATGAACACACTGAGCGTGGCTCAAGATCAAGCCCTTATAGCAAGTGGCGCTGCTGGTGGACCCGAGAAGAGCAGGATTGGCGCTGCTTTGTTCGCAACCATTGCACAGAGCAGATTATTTTCTCTTTACAATCACTTCTAAATGTATGCATGGAGTTTATAAAAAAGCAAATATAACATACCTGTAGATTTGGCATCATAAAATGTTCTAGAGAAAAGGACAACTGTCACTTCATGACTGCAGTTCTTCTCCTGAGCAAACAGAAGATGGTACAGAATGAATTAAAATTTAAATTGCTCTAACTGCTCTCAGTTGTTTCTCTGTTTAAACCATGTTATTGAGCAACTTTCCCCATTAAAAACAGACTAATTGCAAACAGAAAATGTATGCCTTATGGGCATATGATTAAAGCAGTAAATGTAGCATTCATCAAACATTCACTGTAGAAAAATGTATTACTGTAATTTAAAAAACATGGCGCGGGGAAACACACCCACAGTGAATGTTTGATGAATGTCACATCCCACGCTTTATAAATATACCCCTTAAAATATTAAAAATTAAGGCTGTCATAAGTAGCTATTTACCATGACATGCTTAAAACATACAGCAATGAGAACAAAACTGAATTTGGATATCTGAAATGCATGGTGCACGAATGAGCCCTGCTTTCTGATTATTTCATTAAAGTGCTGACATGTCAGACTGCTGAACGGACCCAGACATGTTCACACAGAGAGCAGCAATACTTGCGTGTAATGTGTACCATGGAAATGGGGCTTGTGATGGGAGAAACCACAGTACAGTAAATAATTCAAGGCAATTGGAGCTTGTACAATGTTACAAGCTTCTGCTCTTTTCTTTTTTTATTAAAGTGTATAGAGTGTGAAGTTATCTACTTTCCTTGCAAAAAAAAAAAAAAAAGTACTGTAGGTAGCAAGTAATACCAACAAGATTACAAGATGCATCTACACTGCTTTTACTACAGATGACAGCCTTGCTAATGCAAGAACAGAACATGAAATGCTCCTAGTGCACAAGGATAGCCGATTTCTTTCCTTGATTTAGACTTACTCAGCCATGACACCCTGAAGAGTAGATCTCTTATGCACCTAACAATTAAAAGCATACAGAAACCTTTTGGCAAAAGCTGGCTCTGCAGGCCTCACTCGGTTCGACAAAAGTTGATTGTTCGATTGAATTTTGTCAAAGGAGCCTATTGTAAACTTTTACAGGTTGCTCACCCAAACAGCAGCTGTCAACATACTGTACAACAGCCACAGCAGGAGATTTGTCCATCCAAGCTGTATAGCAAGGATAGAAGAATCTGTTAGTTTTTAATTGTTGTGCCTGCAGGCGAAATGAACACAATTTGCTGTATGGCCAGCTTTAGTGTTTTTAAAATTAATATGAGGTTTGTAAATGACGATATTGCTTAGAATCTTCAGTGGGGTCATTCAACCATTTGATGACCAGGCCCTCATGACCAGGCCAATTTTTGCAATGCGGCACTGCGTTACTTTAACTGACAATTGTACGGTCGTGCGGTCTGTAACCAAATAAAACTTATGTCTCCTCCCCCACAAATAGAGCTTTCTTTTGGTGGTATTTGATCGCCTCTTTTTATCAACGGAAAAAAAAAAACCTATATCTTTTACGCTCTGCTCTAAAACATATCCAATATGTATTCTGCTACTGGTTTGTGCAAAAGTTATAGCATCTACAAACTATGGAATGTTTTTATTCTTTTTTTATTAGTAACGGCGGCTATCAGCAGCTTATAGCAGGACTGCGATATTGCAGCAGACATTCAGAAGTGGACACTTTTTGGGGACCAGTAAAATTAATACAGTGATTAATACAGAAAAAAATGCACTGTCACTGTACTAATAAAACTGGCTGGGAAGACTCTCAAAAGCAGTGGTCCTCAACTCCGGTCCTCAGGGCCCACTAACAGGCCAGATTTTAAGTATTACCTTGGGGAGATGCAGACTAGAGTACTGCAATCACTGAGCAGCAAATTATATCACCTGGGATGTATTTCAGTTATCTTGAAAACCTGGCCTGTTAGTGGGCCCTGTAGGCCAGGGTTGAGGACCACTGCTCAAAAGGGTTAACTGTGTGCCTAGCCAGTGTTTTACTACAGTGTGTTAGGTGCTTTTTCCAAGGGAAGACATGGATCCCTGCTTTGCAGATACACAGAATAAAGGTCTTTCCTCTGGTCAGAACGGCAATCTGCCTTGTTTACATAGGCAGACCACAATTCTTTGTCTCTGCAGGATGATCAGTGGGTGCGAGCAGACAGAGTCCGCGGTACCAGCTGATTGGCTCCCACTGTGTACAATCACAGCGGGACAGAGCTGCCGATGGTGCGTATTCATGCCCGCTACCCGGAAAAGCAGTAAAACTGCTATAGGGCTGTCAGCAATTGGTTAAAGTGGTTTCTAGAACCTAGACACATTTCATTGCATTTTCTCCACTAAAAGTATCACTAGCAGTACCGTTTAGTATACTGTTGTGTGAACATTGTGCTGTAATACAATTATTAAAGTTGAGATTATCTGTAGTGTGAATATTGTTTTTTATTGTGGAAATGTAAGATACAGTGGTACAAAAATGTCATTACAAACTGTAACGAAACTCCATGATATGTTAGTAAGTAATGCAAAGAATTGCAGTCTCTTAGAATGAGATTTAAAACAAATAGAACTTGGACTGCATAAATGGATCTTAAATAATATGGCTGCTTTTTACTGTCATATTAAAAAGGTTATAGTATTAATGTTTACCAATTTGTTGTGAATGAGTCACCATGAACATTTGTATGTCTTGTAAATGATGTAAAGTGGAAAGGATCGCCGCTGCTTCTCTTATATGGAATTTTTCACCCTTTTGTTATAATGTACCCTTTTTTCATTATTATTCATCTTTGGAATATTTCTCTTTTATCAATTTTTGTTCTCATCGAGATCATTTATTTCATCATCTCACTGTTTATTTTGTTTTTGCATTGTGATTTTTAAAGACACTCTCTTATATTTGTTGTTCACACCCTGTTCATACATTTGTTTTCCACTGTAGCTTTAATCTAATTGCTCTTAGCTGGCTGGCAGCTTTTTTTCATTCTTCATCGCTGTTCTCTCCCTTTGGCTAACGATGCATAAAAGCTTTCATCCTGCTCTAAGTTCCCACCCTATGACAAAGCCCCAGTGGGCAGGGTGAAATGCATCAGATTGTGTGGTATGGTGGAGACATGTAGGCAGAGGCTGCTCTTTATCGTTTGTTCATCTGAGCTGGTCGGGAGTAGCGGCAATCCTTTCCTCTTTAGGTTTACTAGCCCTCTGGATTGGTATGAAGATAAGCTTGCACCCCATGCTCTGGTACACAGAGATATACTTTCACCTCTATTTTGAACAGTGCCAAAAGCAATGTAACAGGTCACAGTTGTAAATGATGTACCAGGCTGTTAGGAAAATAAACCTGCTGGCGTTTAAAATAATTTTCATTAAAAATAGCATGTACTCAACACTGAATGTGAAATTAAAAAAAAAAAAAAAAAAAGAGTAGAAAGACTAGAAATCGGGCAACTACGGATCAGTTAACTCTTATCTGGTGAGCCTAGATTTTTTCCCTGGATGCCTATTGATTATTATTATACCGGATTTTATATAGCGCAAACAGTTTGCGCAGGACTTTACATTATAAAAGGAGACCATACAGCAACAATACAAGAGGGTTAGGAGGGCCCTGTTCCTGGGAGCTTAGAATTGGATTGATCCTTTCTAACCTGAGGCTAAACAAACAAAAATAGGAAGAGCTATTTCTCTCTTGTGCGCAACACCCCCTTTTTTCCCCCTCATCCCATCTCCTCCTTCCATCCCCTTATTTCTTTCTCCTTTCTCTTTTTACGATTCTTTTCTCCCAGGTACTTTTCAGACTTGCTATTATACAGTATAATCTTTAACTGCTTAGAGGCTGAGAGATAAATTTCACAACTGGAAATTACCACATCATTTTTACTGAAGGAGCCTGGAGCTCCTCTTTAACAGCAAAAAGTAAGAAAACCGCTACAAATACTGTAGCTGCTGACTTTTAATATAAGGACACTTACCAGTCCAGGGATCCCGCAATGTCGGCACCTCAAGCAGATTCTTTAATCAGCTTTAGGTGCAGGCACCAGCATCTGTAGTAAGGAAAACAGGAAGTGAAGCCTTGTGGCTTCACAACCTGTTTTCTACAGCGCATGCATGAGTCGCCCTGCACCTTCTGACTGGTCCAGCCATCTTCTGTAACCTGTGTGTGTCCCAGAAGGCAGCGGGGGAGGAAGAGGGGCTGGGATTGTCATAGATTTTACCCAGAATTGGGAGCGGATACCTGTAAAAACCAGGTACCTGCTCCCTCTCACCTTCCAAAAAGTGCCCAATGTGGCAGTGGAGGGGGGAGGGGAAGGTGCAAACAAGCAGAGGTTCCCAGTTTTGGAGGAGCTCCGCTTTAATTATGATCACAAACCTCCTTCAAAACACAAGATTTGACACCACCCTGTTGTCCTATGCTTCCATTTGTATTTTTCGTAATTGTTGTATAACATTAACCCTGTAACCCAAAAACTGCATTGCGTGCTGCTCAGGCTCTCTGGAAGGGGTGCAAGTCCTAAACGTCCACCACTGGCAGTGCTGGTTCAGAAGGGAGCTCGTCCTGGCTCCTGCACTCCAATGACCTGAAGTGAAGAAAAGTCTCCCTAGAACACATCCATACCATTCCTAAGATAGGTGTTAAGTGAGGCGGAGGCCGAGGTTGCCACTTACATCTTTCTTAGGGATGGAATTGATGTGCAGTAATAGAGAGACTTTTCTTCACTTCAAGCCATAACTTTAACCCTGTTTAATAAAAACAATAAGACTATTGTAATAGAATATTACAAGACATTTACCTTCCATTTGTTGAATAAATCAGCTAAGAATCCATTCACAGCTTTTTCAAAGTAAAGGTCACCTGCAAATAAAATCAAATTTTACACGAATGCCATTCTTGGACATACTGAGATTGTAAATAAATGGCCAAACATACAGAAAATGCCAAGGATGTAGTTTACAGGGGTTTAAACATTGCTCACCAGGTTTTGAATGCAGACAATAGGAACAAGACTTGATCCTGTTCAAATATCTAATGCATTTTACTAAACTGTGGTCAATATGGATGCTACAGGCCAGGCTCTGCCCTCTCCAATACATGTTTGGAGATTGACAATAAATGTTAAAAACATTCAACACTTCTTTCAGCCAATTGCCTAACCCAGACATGAAGAAGAAACTCCAGTGACATTTTAACGAAAAAATTGAATTTTTTGGCTTACCGTAAATTCCATTTCTTTGATCTTCATTGATGGACACAGCTTCAGATCCTTATAATCGTTGGGTTATACTCCCCCCTACAGGAGTAGGACACTTGGCAGGAAAAAAGTCTGGCTAAGCCCATGAGCAGTCCCAAGGGTTATACTCCCTCTCTCTGCTATAGGCACTCAGTTTAGTAACAAGCAGTGTCATAAGAATTACAACTCCACAGAGGGGTGGGTGCTGTGTCCATCAATGAACATCAGAGAAATGGATTTTACGGTAAGTCAAAAATCCCATTTTCTCTTTCATTGACAGACACAGCTTCAGATCTTCATAACCGTTGGGACGTCCCAAAGCAGTGTTAAACATGAGGGGTGGGAACAGCAAAAAAATTCCCAAGGCTAAACAGTAGCTAACTAGTCAACAGGAGCTCAACCAAAACAACTGGAGCTGACCTGAAAAAAACAATACACCCTCGAAGAGGATCAGGCCCTCTCAACAGCAGCCTGCAAAACCTTGGAGCCAAAAGAAGCATCCGCAGATGCCAACACATCCACTTTATGAAACTCTGGAAATGTGTGCACTGACGACCATGTGGCCGCCTTGCAAACCTGGGTCACCGACACCTGATAAATGAAAGCCCAGGAGGCACTAAGCGCGCAATTAGAGTGCGCCTTAACAGGGAAAGGAGGAACCTGACCCTTGATGGAATAGGCCTGAATTACTGTCTGTCTGATCCATCTGAAAATGGTCGCAGAGGAAGCGGACAACCCTTTACGAGGCCCATCCGTGAGCCCAAAGAGAGAGTCTGACTTCCAGAAAGACTCTGTAGCTGGCAGGTACACTCTAATTGCCCGGACCACATCCAAGGCATGCAAAGCAATTTCCTTTGGATGTTTAGGCCTAGGACACAGGGAAGGCAACACAATCTCTTAATTCAAATGAAAAGCAGAGACAACTTTTGGAAGGAACGACGGACAGGGGCGAAGAACCACCCTATCTCTGTAAATCACAAGGTAAATCACGGCAGGATAACACTGCCAGATCCGACACCCTGTGCGCAGAGGTGATAGCCACCAAAAAGGCCACCTTCTGAGACAGCGTATTAAGGGGAATCTCCCGAAGGTTCTCAAAGGTGGGCTTCTGGAGGACCAAAAGCACCAAATTGAGGTCCCAAGGCATCAACCGAGGAACCAAATGTCAGACACCCTGAAGAAAGGTACGCATCAGGGAGTGTGTAGTCAAAGGTCGTAGAAAGAAGACCACCAAAGCCAACACCTGGCCCTTGATGGTACTCAAGGCCAATTTCTGTTGAGCAAAGGGAAGGCGTAAATCAGACGATACTGACCCAACTGGGCCACCAGCGCATCTGTGGCGTCTGCCAGAGGATCCCTTTGCCGAACCACAAACCGTTGCACCTTTCTGTGGAGCCGAGACACCAACAGATTCACCTCGGGGGTGCCCCACCAGAGACATAGCTGATGAAACACGTCCGGATGAAGGGACCACTCCCCTTGGTCCAACACCTGCCAATTGAGGTAATCCGCTTGTCAGTTTTCTGGAACTAACCATTCTGCCCACCTTAGAATGCCGGCTACCTCCAGAGCACCGGGACACTTCTTGTGCCCCCTTGGTGATTGGCATAAGTTACGGCCGTGGCATTGACTGATTGAATGCACACTGGACAACCCTGAAGGTGATCCGTCCAACGGTCCACACACAGTCTGATCGCTCGGCGTTCCAAGACATTGATCGGTAGTCTGGTAGTCTCCCCAGATCACGGCGTAGAAGCTTAGCCCACTCGGTCAGAGTTTGCATCACCAGGGCAATGGTGAATAATGGCCTCAGTGCTGAACCAGCCAGAGTATACATATTGCGGGCCACAGTTTCCACCTTCCTGTCAGCCAGATCCTTAAAGGCCGGGGACTCTTCAACCGGAATCATGGTTGCCTTGTTCAATCTGAAAACCGGGTCCACCACCGGTGGAACAGTCCACTTCTTAAGACTCTTCATAGGGGTAACACCTAGTAAAGTGCTTAGGGACTTCACGGGGACGCTTTGGTCGTCCCCACTCTTTAGCGACAATTCTGTCAAAATAGGCGGGAAAAGGAAACACCTTTGCTGCTGTGGATGGCCTGTGCGTGCCAAAAGGGAACCTGCACTTCTGTCGCAGCTACAGCTTCCTCCATCTTCAAGGTCTCATGCACAGATACAATCAGTGCTTCCACCAGAGCCTTTTCGTGCGCGGTTGCAGACGTGGAATAATCATGCTCACTATCAGAGGGTTCTGGGCGTGTAGTTGCAGACGCAACAGGGTGATCCACGTCCGCAGTGGCCGAATCAGATTCAGGATGAAGCAGGGGAAAGCGGGGGGCACTTTTTGCTAGCCCGTCGCCCCAAGATCACCTCCTCTCAGGACACAAAGGACTCCAGGACAGCCATCAATGCATCGATAGATGGTTGGGACCCGAAGGGCCCTGCAGCCTCAGAGAGGGGATCAGGTGGGGAAATGTGCTCCAAAGACTTCATGAGTCACCAGGGGGACCCCATAAAAATAATAAAAACACTGCAAGGGACAACCCCCACCGCGCTGGCAGCATCATCCGGTCGCCAGGCACAAGCACCAAGCGATTCTCAGATTCTAGAAAGGGAGAGAACCCCACCAGACTCACCACCCAGCAAAAACAGGCACCTGCAGCCACCAGGATAATCTGCACTCCACACGCGACGATCAGGAAATGAAAGGATCCAGGAGTCAGCACTAGAGAATGAGGAGGGGCTCCCACCACCCAAACCGATACCCACAGGGCCCCACTGTCATGCCCACCGCTATTTTGCATGGCAAACGACTGCAATATGGCCACCGGGCTACAAAAACATGGCCACCATGTATAGAAACACAAAGGCTACAGCAAAACGGCAGCACCACGAGGCTTACAGGGACCCAGAAGGAAACCCAGGCCTCAAAGACTGATCCAGGGAGGACAGGCGTTCATGGAACCCTAGGGTTCATCCAGAGGTTGCAGGGAATTCCTTGAGCAGTGAACAATGACATATCAATCTCCCACTTACAATGACCGCCAACATAAAAGAGACAATTTCCCACTAACATTTAATGTAAGAGGTCATTATGATTATTGACATACTGAGTGTTGTAAATTATTCTGCTCTGGTTGTCAAATCTTCTAGGTATGCCATATTTTTTATTCTTTAATTTCAAACTTTTAACAGTTTACTGATTATCCTATTTTACCATAAAACGTAGATCTAATAATTTCAAGCAGGGGTTCCTGCAGACCTCAAAATTTTTCTGAGGGTTCCTTCATGATACAAAGGTTTAGAAAGGCTGATCTAAAGTGACAAAACCCTTACCATATATATCAAAGTCCCACATCTCACAGCTCATCTGGATGAATATATACACCATGGCAGAAGTAGAACGAAATACGACCTAAGATGGGAGAGAGGCACCGAAGAATTACAGAAAATCAATCAAGGAATGTTATAAAAAGTATAAAAATAAATATACACACCCGTGTGTCCTCACTAATGTATCCACAGGTCACCTTTTCACTCTTTACCCATAATTCTCCAGCTTGTGCTCTGCCATTAAGAAGATAATACTATGTTGTAATATGTCATCATTTCAGTATTTAGAGAACAGTTTCTGGGACATTTTACTTGTCAGATAATGATTAGAATGAGGAGTAAATATACAGTATCTCTTCGTAAAATGTACAAAATGTTCAAATTTTCTCAATATAATAATTTATGGGAAGCCTTTTCAGGGCATGTAAAATGAAATATCTTTTAATATGAGGTACCTGAAATATGACAAATGTAACAGATAGTGGTGTTACAAGAAATAGGAAATGTGGCTTTCTAAGATCTGTTGGTTAATCAAACTAGCTTTTCAAAAGGAGGTCAATCAATGGCATTCATCAAATTTTCTTAGGTTTGTTTCCACTTCTGAAGCCAAATTGGGATAACACCTACTTTATATTTGTTCCATGTTGCATTACCATAGCACAACAAAAAAAAAAAATAATATAAAATGGCTTGTTAACTTTTTAGGTGCTTTTGACCCACTTAACATTCCTTACATGCTCTCCCTGCTGTGCAATGTTTAGGATGTGGCTAGGGAGTATAATTTAACATAATTAAACCTGTCTCTACTATGTTTGCAGTTCTTTATTATCAGCTGTAAGCTAGATTTAAACATTGTCCTAACAAATGATTAAAAATTAACCACCTTACTGCATTGTATATAACTCATGCTGTGTGGGGACAAGTTATTGCGCTGGCCACAGACTGAATGAAATTCAGCAAGGAACAGCTGAATTTCAATCTGTGTGTGGCCATTCGTGTTTGTCAAAAATCGATCATGAGATTGACTTTTGCTGCACTGACAAGTTAAGAAACTTTGGTTGATCAGCAGCTGCTGATCAGAGTATTCTTACAGCACTGGATCCTGCTGTCAGAATGCAATGCCCCAGCAGGGGATTCCTCCCCCCTTAAGGCTTTTTGCATATGGGTGATTTAAGGCTCGTACACACTTGACAAAAATCGGACGAAATATCCTCAGATTTTTCTCTCTCTTGCTCAGTGTTCATTACCGTTTTTAGTTGACAGTGCATAATGTTCACGAAATTTCTCGTCCGATTTTTTTATTCTTTTTGGGACGTTTGTTCCTAGACTTTCGGGTCGTCAGCAACTTCAGATCATGCGCGGTCTTTTGTATCTGATTTTTCGTGGACGTACTGCATACACATTAAACGAAAATTGATCGTGCTGGGGATGGACGATAAAAATTTTGTCCCTCCGTTTTTTTTCCATGAAAATGTCGGCATCGGCTGCTGAAAGTTGTGTACACACTAGCTGAAAATTGTACGATTTTACCTCGGACGGGGGTTTTTCGGCAGATATAACACAGGTGCTTTGTTGTCTACAGAACAATGCACATAGCTGTGTAAGGAACAGTAATGCAGAGAAGAGTTTAGAGCTGTAAAATAAAAATAGAAAAATGTAATCGGAGTGCAGTAATTTTGCCACAGTACGTGTGATGCAGGACATTTATGAAACGTAACTTTTTTTTTTTTTTTAACTCAGGATCTTTGTGCCAGCAAGATACTGCATATATACATCAGTTAATTAATGAATATGTGGAAGGGGTCTTATGCATATGTACATGAATATGCAGATGTACTTGCATAAACACACTTAGACTACATTCACAAAAGCAGTGAGGCCTGTACGTTGTGAAATAGCCGATTCTCAATGTACGAGACTCAGCACCTATAAAATGGAGTTCTATTTAATGAAAATCCTGCATTCAAGTGTAAAATGTTTTTTTTTTTTCTTTTATAGTTCTGAACACATTGCTGCATTCTGGATCTTTACACAGTTGTGTGCATTGTCCCTTAGGCAACAATCTACCTGTGTTTAGATCCATATACACATACACACACAGCTACAAAAGTGCTGTTTTTTCACCCGTGTGCAAGGGGACCCCAACAGTAACCTCTAACCTAACTTAATAGGAAACCTTAACCCTAAAATATAACCTAATATTTAACCCCTAATACATAATCATATCCACTGATTTTAACTGCCAGCCCTAAACCTAACTCATAAGTGGAGATAAAATACCAACATTTAAGGCAGTTATGTATTCATTACTATATCTACTTGTATTCGTACTAGTCTCCTGCAGTCCCTTCCATACTACCATACTGACTGGGAGAGGAAGCGGTAGCTCTGTATATCAGCAAGCCTTCATGACATTACACAGCACTGTGAACATAAACAGAGCTTGCTGACTAAGTGTCCATTCATTCATGCGATTAGCACATTATGCAAATTCAAACAGAAGGAAGATTTTGGATCCCTGCATCTAAATAATTGTCTGTGAAAAGCTGTGTAAAGTGGGGTACACACTAGTAGAAAATCTGCCGAAAATTCCCGTCCGAGGTAAAATCGTACGATTTTCAGCTAGTGTGTACACAACTTTTAGCAGCCGATGCCGACATTTGCAACTACAAAAAACATAGGGACAAACACCAAAATTTTTATCGTCCGTCCACAGGCGACCAATTTTCGTTTAATGTGTATGCAGTACGTCCGCGAAAAATGGGATACGAAAGACCACGCATGATCTGAAGTTGTTGATGACCCGGAAGTCCAGGAACAAATGTCCCAAAAAAAAAAGAAAGAAAAAAAAAAATCGGACGAGAAATTTTGTGAACATTATGCACTGTCAACTAAAAACGGCTATGACCGCTGAGCATGAGAGAAAAAAATCGGAGGATACACAACCAGGAACTGCATGAAGTGATAGTGAAGTGATAGTGGCTGGACACAGACAAACTGCCTCCAGCCACTATCATCTGCCCCTAACTGCAGGTAATCACTGGGAGTGCAAACAGTCAAAAATAGCTGCGGCCCCCCATCAGCCGGTCATTGCATTGTATGGCCTGAGCATCTGTACAACTTTGTACACACCTGCCAAGAATCCGCAGCTAGAATTCACAGAGTGCACTAGCTACCTGTTTGAATAGACACTTAAGAAGAGAGTAAAGGGATGCCTTCATCAGTGAGTTGCTGTTCCATTAATAAATCAAAGTCTTGAACCAAGCTGTGTTACTTTGGCTGCAGTGGAGAAATTACATGGTCAGGAGTTTTTATACCGTGTAGCAGGGGTGTCTGGATTAGAAAATGTGGAAAAGAAAAAAAAATGTCAGTTAAGACATTTAGAGCAGAAGTAAGCCCTCTGATTCTTCACAACTAATGAAGCTGCCATCGTAGGCCTCTGTTTTGACCACAGTTGCCATATTGCAGGATGTGACCAGTTATGACACAAGGCATTTGATGGCTTTAAAGTTCGGTTGAGAGCAAAAAGCAACTGTCACAGTTATCATCCATGGCCTACCTTGAATGTAACTGTTTTAGGAAACTTTGAAATCGATGGGTTTAGTTTCACTTTAATGCAGATGTATTTTAATGATTAGATAGCTGTTGCCTACACTTACCACTCCAAGATCGGGTTCACATCAGTGCGGTGTGTTTTTTCTCTGCTGCATTTTTAAGCATGGTTCACACTCATTTTTAGGTGTGCTGCAATTAAAATATTAGAATGTATGTTTTACATAAAAACGCACAAGAGATGCAGCAAGCAGGGCTTTGATTCCCTTTCATGAAAATGTGCATTCTAATAGTTTAATGGCAGTGCACCTAAAAACGTGCATTAAAACGTGACACGAAAAGCTGCACTGCTCTGATGTGAAAGAGACCTTTATAAATATTTATCTAAAAAGTAATGAGACAGGACCCCTGCTGATCTCTGCACCAAAACTCCTGATCTTTCTTCCAAGATAAATGTGTCCAGAGATGCTGACACGGATTTTAACTGGTCTAATTAGGCAGACACACATTTCAGAGCTTGCTTTTTCATTTGCGTGCATAGTTGGCAGCTTGTAGTCATTGCTCAATAATTCACACACATTGCAAGTCAGGACTACAGCATACATTAGCAGTTGAAAAATAGGACTGCGTCCCTGTGTACACCCATGTACTCTGCAGTACTATATGTCAACAATAACCCTATTCATTATAAAGGTGAACAAAGGCTCTGAAACACACACGGTTGTGCATGAAATTACCAGGCAATGAGCTGCTGATCAGCAGATTCTTATTAGAGCTAGGCATACAGTATCTAATGATTTGTCTTCCATGTACACCAATATTATCCAGATAGTCATATGTAATAATCATGGCTACATGCAATCGGACTGCAGCATATGTAGCATATAGAGATTACTTTTGAGAATCTTTAAATTAAACAACAACTTAAAGTTAATGGTAATCTCCTGTATAAATAAAAATTAAACTTTAGCTTCTGACTCCTTAAGACAGGAACCACGAGGGATCTTAGCTCTGTTTGCATGTAAATTTTTAAACTAGGTTGTGATAACCTGAAGCAAAGGTATACAAGACATTTTAAAGGTCTCACTGTCCTGACCAAAATAAGGAAGAATTTAATTCACTTTAAAGCTGGGTATACATGTACCGAAAGTCGGCTGGTTCAGCAGGTACCTGTGTACTGTTGTCTGTTTAATCGAAACGGGTCTAACAACTGGCTTCTGTCAAACTGTAATGCTGGAAAATCAGCATTCATTTAGCGCTTGCAGTCACACTGATCAGTGTATTCTAAAGACACTGAAGAGATCCTTGCATCAATGTAGATTGTGTTGATGCAGTGATTTGTGAGTTTTTTTCCGTTCAACCTGCTGGTTGAGCAAAAAAAAACAGAAAAACAAACTTACGTGCCTACCCTGCTTAAATGTCCAGTGTTCCATATACAAAAGGAAAGCCAGCTTACCTGATTCCAGCAAATTCCACCTTTTGAGTAATGTATGCACAGGAGCTCACCTGCAAATGGAAGGGTTGTTCTTAATTTATAAAGGTTGAGTCATATTTTTCTATCAAACAGGATTAGGGCTAGGTTCACACTGCTGTGATACAATTTTTATCTAACTTTCAGTGCGATTATGTAGTACTACTTGGATGTAACTTTGATAAGGTTTGTATATTCTAGTGGGCCAAAATCACACTGGAATTGCATCAAAGTAGTACAGGAACCTTTTCCAAAATTGCTCTGTGCTGAGTCGCATTGATGTGAACAGACAACATTGAAAACAAGATGATATTCTTTGTTTTGCGATTCTGTGTAGCTCACGTAGTATCTGAAATTGCACTAGTGTGAACTAGGCCGAACTAGGCCTAATGATTAAGTACACTTATTTTCATGAGTGTGTGGCTTTCACAGCTCACCAAGCTTTTCTTCAGTCTCCACATGTCCCCTCGTCCTATGTACTGATCCTTAAAAGTCAGCTCCACAAGATCAAGTGTCACATCCTAGGAACATATAAAACAGAAAAGAGTTAAAAAAAAATGTCTCCTTATTAACTGTATCATCCATACAATTGATTTCCCGTTCCTTTTACACAGTTTCATTAACAAGAATCTGAGTAGTATTAGTACTCTCTTCATACACTAAAGAAAATTATAAAAACGCAAATCTTTTGTTTTTGCCCCTATTTTTTTTATGAGCTGAACTCTAAGATCTAAGACTTTTTCTATGTACACAAAAGGCCTATTTCTCTCAAATATTGTTCACAAATCTGTCTAAATCTGTGTTAGTGAGCACTTCTCCTTTGCTGAGATAATCCATCCACCTCACAGGTGCGGCATATCAAGATGCTGATTAGAAAACATGATTATTGCACACGTTTGCCTTAGGCTGGCCACAATACAGGCCACTCTAAAATGTGGCCTGTTTTACTGTACTGGGGGGGGGGGGGGGGGGTCCGAAAACCAGTCAGTATCTGGTGTAACCACCATTTGCCTCACGCAGTGCAACACATCTCCTTCGCACAGAGTTGATCAGGTTGTTGATTGTGGCCTGTAGAATGTTGGTCCACTCCTCTTTAATGGCTGTGTGAGGTTCCTGGATATTGGCAGGACCTGGAGCACGCTGTCGTATACGCCGATCCAGAGCATCCCAAATATGCTTAATGAGTGACATGTCCGAAGAGTATACTGACCATGTAAGAACGGGGATGTTTTCAGCTTCCAGGAATTGTGCACAGATCCTTGCAACATGGGGCCGTGCATTATCATGCTGCAACATGAGGTGATTGTACAACAATGGGCCTCAGGATCTCGTCACGGTATCTCTGTACATTCAAAAGGCCATCAATAAAATGTACCTTTGTTCGTTGTCCATAACATATGCCTGACTATACCATAACCCCACCACCACCATGGGCTGCTCAATCTACAACGTTGACATCAGTAAACCGCTCACCCACACGCCATACACGCTCTCTGCCCTCTACAGTGAAAACCAGGATTCATCCGTGAAGAGAACACCTCTCCAAAGTGCCAGTTGCCATCGAATGTGAGCATTTACCCACTCAAGTCGGTTACGACGACGAACTGCAGTCAGGTCAAGACCCCGACGAGAACGACGAACATGCAGATGAGCTTCCCTGAGACGGTTACTGATAGTTTGTGCATATATTCTTTGGATATGCAAACGGATTGCTGCAGCAGCTGTCCAGGCGGCTGGTCTAAGATGATCTTGGAAGTCCAGGGCTGGTGTGGTTACACGTGGTCTGCGGTTGTGAGGTTGGTTGGATGTACTGCCAAATTCTCTGAAACGTCTTTGGAGACGGCTAATGGTAGAGAAATGAACAATACAATTCACGGGCAACAGCTCTGGTGGACATTCCTGCAGTCAGCATGCCAATTGAACGCTCCCTCAAAACATGCTACCTCTGTGGCATTGTGCTGTGTGATAAAACTGCACATTTTAGAGTGGCCTTTTATTGTAGCCAACCTAAGGCACACCTGTGCAATAATCATGCTGTCTAATCAGCATCTCGATATGCCACACATGTGAGGTGGATGGATTATCTCGGCAGAAACTGAATTTTTGTAAAATCTTACCTGTAAAATTCCTTTCTCTGAGTCCTCCGACAGTCGCCGCCTCCTCTAAGTCATCACTATTGGGTATTGTCATCTGCTCCGCAGGAGTAGCTAGGCATATAGACTTAGTTAAAAACAAAAGGCATTTGCATGTATACACCCCTGGGGGCTGTCCCATCTGGTCAATACCCCCCTGCAGTGTCCACTCCCAACTCAGTTTGGTAGCATAGCAGTAAGAACAGGAACCCCAAAGAGGGGCAGGGGTGGCGACTGTCGGAGGACTCAGAGAAAGGAATTTTACAGGTAAGATTTTACAAAAATTCAGTTTTCTCTTACGTCCTCCGACAGTCGCCGCCTCCTCTAAGTCATCACTATTGGGATGTCCCAAAGCAGTATAGACATGAGGGGTGGGATACGCAACCGTAGAAGAGCAAACGCCGTACCCATATCAGAGAAAGGAACCTTACAAACACAGTAAGGGAACCCACTGGGCAACAGAAAAAATGAACAATGCTCAACAGGAGCAACCGCCCAGAACAGCAAACACCAACAGCCAGGGACCCACAAAAAAACAAGGGTCCTTCATGGCACTGCCGCACTGAGAACTTTGCGGCCAAAGGAAGCATCAGCTGATGCCTGAACGTCTACTTTGTAGAATTTTGAGAAAGTGTGCACCGATAACCAGGTCGCAGCCTTGCACATCTGGGCCACCGAGGCCCTGTGCCAACAAGCCCAGGACGTACTCACAGATCTAGTAGAGTGCGCCTTAACAGGGAAGGGTGGCACCCGTTCCTTCAAAGCATAAGCCTGTTCAATGGTCTGTCTGATCCATTTGGCAATAGTTGCTGCGGACGCAGCCATGCCCTTCCGAGATCCCTCAGGAAGAACAAACAGGGAATCCGTTTTACGAAAGGATTCAGTAGACGACAGGTAAACCCTGATCACCCGAACAACATCCAAAGAATGCAAGGCAATCTCCTTCAGATGCTTAGGCTTCGTGCAAAGCGAAGGCAGAACAATTTCCTCATTAAGATGAAATTCAGTGACCACCTTGGGAAGAAAAGACGGAAGTGTCCTCAACACCACCTTATCCTTATGGATTACCAAGTAAGGGGAGCGGCAAGACAACGCCGCCAGCTCCGACACCCTGCGAGCCGAAGTGACCGCCACCAAAAAGGCGACCTTCTTTGACAGCAGAGGTAAAGAGATCTCCCTGATATTTTCAAAGGGAGCACGCTGTAGCACGGACAGAACCAAGTTCAAGTCCCACGGAGGTAAAGGCTCCTTCCTGGGAGGAACCACGTGTCGCACACCTTGAATGAAGGTGCGGACCAAAGAATTAGACGCCACCAGGCGTTGGAAAAGAATAGCCAGGGCAGACACCTGACCCTTGATTGTGGCCAGCGCCAATCGCTGATCCACTCCAGACTGGAGGAAAGCCAACACTCTTGACACCGAGTACAAGCGAGGGGAAAACCCCCTGGACTCACACCAGGCAAAATAAGCCTTCCAAGTACGGTAATAGATCTTACCAGAAGAGGATTTCCTAGCCTTGATCAGCGTAGGGATAACCTCAGGAGAGAGACCCTTGTCCTTCAGGACCTGGGTTTCAGCAGCCAGGCGTTAAAGCCAGCGACCGTAAAGCAGGATGGAAAATCAGTCCTTGAGACAGAAGATCTTCCCGTACCAGGACCGGCGAGGCTAGTCCGGCGCTATCAGAATCACCAGGTGTGGCTCCGAGGCTAGCCTGCGGAGGAACCTGGACAGCAACTGAATCGGAGGAAAGGCATACATCAGACGATACTGATGTCAAGGGGCCACCAACGCATCCGAGGCGTCCGCCAACGGATCGCGCGTTCTTGCCACGAACCTTCCGACCTTTCGATTTAGCCGAGACGCGAACAGATCCACGTCCGGGAATCCCCACTTCGCACACAGCATTTGGAAGACCTCCGGGTGTAAGGATTCCCCCTGGTCCAGGGCCTGGCGACTCAGGTAGTCAGGTAGGAATGTGAACTGCTGAGATAGCCGGGACATGAATCTCGGCCCAAGTCAGAATGTCTGACACCTCCCGGGCCGCCCGAGCACTCCTGGTGCCCCCTTGGTGGTTGATGTAAGCCACCGCGGTAGCATTGTCCGTCTGTACCCGGACAGGACGACCCCTTAGACGGTCCGACCACTGAAGAAGGCAGAGCTTGATCGCTCGCAATTCCAGGACGTTGATCGGAAGGGAGGACTCCTCCTCCGACCAAGTGCCCTGGGCAGACAGGGTGCCCAGGACCCCACCCTAGCCCAACAGGCTGGCATCCGTGGTGATCACCGTCCAAACCAACGGACGGAACGACTTGCCCCCCGTTACCGACGGGGACTGGAGCTACCACAGAAGAGCCAATCTCGTCTGACGACTCAAAGAGACATGCAGATCTAGGGACTTTGCCCAGTTCATCCCAGTTGGCCAGGACCTCCGCTTGGAGAGCCCGCGTGTGGAACTGAGCAAAGGGTATCGCCTCGAAGGTCGACACCATCAACCCTGGGACCCGCATACAGGTCCTGAGTGGCGATACTGGAACGTCCCTGAGGGACCAGATCTCGTCCCGCAATGCTCGGAGCTTGTCCTCCGGCAGGAACACCTTCGCCTGAGCAGAGTCCAGAATCATTCCCAGGTAGGGAAGGCAAACAGAAGGGCACAATGATGACTTCTGAACGTTGATGGTCCATCCGAATTCCTGAAGCGTCCAGACCGTGATGGACAGATCGCGCACCAGATCCTGACTGACACTCGATCTGACGAGGAGGTCATCCAGATACCCCAGAATCGCAATGCCCTGAGCCCTCAGTAGGCCCAGAACCGGCGCTAGAACCTTGGTAAAGACCCTGGGAGCCGAAGCGAGACCGAAAGGTAACGCCACAAACTGATAATGGTCTCCCGCGACTGCAAACCGAAGTTACCGCTGATGACCCTCGAAGATGGGGACATGCAGGTACGCATCCTTGAGGTCTATTGAAGTCAGGAACTCTCCCGGGCTCAGAGAAGCCACCACCGATCGGAGAGACTCCATACGGAATTTGCGAACTCGAACAAAGCGGTTCAGAGCTTTCAGGTCCAGGATAGGACGCACCTTTCCCTCCTGAATAAAAATTGGAATAAAAACCCCGAAACCTGTCCCGGTGAGGCACCGGGACGATCACCCCCTGAGCAAGGAGGTCCTGGACCGCACGGTGCAAGTCCTGCAGACGCCCCGGAGGCAAGTGAAGATTCGAGGGGAAGAATCTGTCCGCTGGCCGGGAAAGAAACTCGATCTTGTATCTCGACCGAACGATTTCCTGAACCCACCTGTCCGAAATCTGGAGCAGCCAAGGTTGAAGGAAACCGCGCAAACGTCCCCCCACCCCAGAGACGGGTGAGGGCGCGCCTTCAGGCAGAAGTGGACTGACCCGACGTAGCGGTATTGCCTGACTTCTGCTTACCCGCCCAGGGCTTCTTCTGTCCGCCCTGGGACTTGAAGGGCTTGCCCTTGGACTGGTTCCCGAAAGGCACGAAAGGAACCCTGACTGGATCTAGGCGCAGAACTCCTCTTGCCCCGGAAGGGCTTGTGCTTCGGGTTCTGGGGTAGCATAGTACTCTTGCCCCCCATGACGCCTTTTACCAGGGTATCCAACGCCTCGCCAAAAAGGCGAGAGCCAGCATAGGGAAAGTCCGCCACCGTTTTCCGCGAGGACTGGTCAGCCGACCAACTCTTCAGCCATATCAGGCGGCGATTGAGCACTACGACACTAGAGAGGCGTGCGACTAGCGGGGCCTCATTCAAGGCCGCATCACACAGATACATGATTCCCTGGTGGATCTGATCCACCATATCCAGCCGGGCAGGTGGAACACCATCAGTCACAAGGCTGCTCCTAAGCACCTTAGACCAGTAAGCAACCGCCTGCGCCACTAATACGGACGCGAAAATCGGTTTGAGCAGAGAGCCCGCCACCGTATAGGAATGGCGGGCCAAAGACTCCAAACGCCGGTCCGTAAGATCCCGGAAAACCGGGGAATCCTCCGTAGGAACCAAGGTAGCCTTATTCAGCACGGCGACCGTGTGATCCACCTGCGGCGGTACACACCAGCGCGATTTCGTAGCCGGTGCAAAGGGATAAAGCAATTTGAACCGACTAGGCACCACGAACGGACGCTTTAAGGTGCGCCACACTTCATTAACAGTGTAATGAAACTCAGCGGGACAGGGAAAAACCTGTGCCAACTTGCGGGTCCTGTGTGTCCCAAAGGAAGACATAACGCCCGGAGGGCTGGGCTCATCCTCCAAATGTAAAGTGTCCTTTACAGAAATAATTAATTCATCCATGGTCGCCCGTTCCTCGGGCGACCCCGGGGAGGAGGTATCAACCCCCTCTACCTCCGCCTCCCCCTCAGACCCCTGCAGGTCCACGGATGAGCGGGACCCCGAAAAGGGCACGCTCGCAGCAGCAGCAGCCATATCACCATCTGAATCAGAGGAGAGGGACAACCTGGGCCTCTTACGAGCAGCACGTTCAGCCATCAGCATTTCCATATTTGACACCAAAGTCGCCACTACCGCGGCCAAATCAGGTCTCAGAGGGGGCACCGGAGAACTGGGGGCCCCCACCAGGACTGGTGGAAATTTGCTATCCTGAGAATTCATGCTCAGGTGAGAAAAATCAGGACAGTGCAAGAATTAGGTGCTGTCCCTTTAAAAGCGCTGCGAGTGCGCAGCCCACCACTCCAGCTATAGAATAGAAAAAAGACCCCCAAACAGGAAGGAGACAAAACTGAGCCAGAAGCGGCAGTACAGAGATATATTGAGAGCAATAACCTGCAGAGCCCCCGCAGAGTGTTGCCACCGCTGTCCTGCTTCTGAGGAAAGAGGAAGTGCTGTGAAAGTAGGCTGAACTATTCTGCTGCATGTCCCAGGGAAAATGGCTGCCCCATAGAAATGTATGGGAGGCTCCACCAAAATGGCCGCTGACATGCGGCTGGACCAACCGATCGGACACCGCAAAAATGGCGGCGGTGGGCGCCAATTCAGCATGTAGATTCGCCCATAGAGAAGCTCACATGCTTGCCCAGTGTGTAAAAAATGGCGGACCGCGCGGTATTACCCCGCCGCGGTCCATACACAGTCTGCACCCCCAAACACCTAAGTGACCCAGGGAAGTGGACCCCGCAAACACACACACAGCGCCGCAGCGCATGTACAAGCGAACCCCACAGGGATCGCAGCAGGGGGTCACACAAGGCACAGACATGGGGAACACACAGCAACCAGGACTGCCACCCCACACAGAGGCCCCACACAGAAGCACTTACCTGTACCCGATGGCGTGGGGAGCCTCACAGAACGGAAAGCCGCTGTCCTCATCTGACAGGGAGTGCCGTTTGCTAGGGACATTGCACTGCTGAGCCGCAGATGCGTCCGGTGAGGTAGCCACCTCACAGCTGCATCCCTGCAGCGAACATGGATGGGTCGTTCATTGCGCCAGGGCGAACCATAGCTGAACGCTCGATGGCGGGCTGGGGGTCCATCTGACCCTCTGTGCCCTGGAGACCCAGGGCGGCCAGTCTGAATCCCAGCACCGCATGATCATCTTCGTCAGAAGAGTCGACTAAAAACTAAAGCTGATCAAATAAACAGCTAGTAAAGAAAGAAAAAACTGACATTTTTCAATAAAATCAAATAAAAAGGAAGATAGGCTGAGACCGAAGCCCCAGCACAGGGAAAGCCTAACTACTCCTGATGCTAGCAAATTAAAACTGAGTTGGGAGTGGACACTGCAGGGGGGTATTGACCAGATGGGACAGCCCCCAGGGGTGTATACATGCAAATGCCTTTTGTTTTTAACTAAGTCTATATGCCTAGCAACTCCTGCGGAGCAGATGACAATACCCAATAGTGATGACTTAGAGGAGGCGGCGACTGTCGGAGGACGTAAGAGAAACTGGATTTTTGTAAGAACTTACCGTAAAATCCTTTTCTCTGACGTTCTGACAGACGCAGCTCCTTATCTTCATGACTCATAGGGTTATGCTCCTCCTTCTAGGAATAGGCACTAGGCAGGAAAAAAACGTAACCCCGCCTATGGGGGTTGGCCCTGCAGGCATAACCCCTCAGACTCTTTAGTTTAGTTGCAAGCAGTGTTTATAAGACAAAAAACCCCATACCTCTGAAATAGAGGGGCGGGTGCTGCATCTGTCGATGAACTTCAGAGAAAAGGATTTTACGGTAAGTTCTTACAAAAATCCAGTTTTCTCTATCGTTCATCGACAGACGCAGCTCCTTATCTTCAAGACTCATAGGGATGTCGCAGTATAATCATGAAGGGTGGGAAAGAACGCAGAAGTCAGTCCCCAAACATAAGTAAGTCCCCCATAAACGTAAGTCCCCAATGGCTAACCAGGTAGCATGGAGCTCAACTAGGAACAACTGGAGCTCACCCGGAAAACATTTAACCCTCAAAGAGAAACTAAACAGAGTTCTCTTTTAAACTGCAGCCTGCAAAACCTTGCGGCCAAAAGAAGCATTCTCGGATGCCAACACATCTACCTTGTAGAATTTTGTGAACGTATTCACAGACGACCAAGTTGCCGCCTTGCAAACTTGCAGAACTGACGCCTGATGGCGAAAAGTCCAAGAGGCACTCAGCGCTCTCGTAGAATGAGCCGTCACTGGGAAAGGAGGAACCTGAGCCCTCAGTGAATAGGCCTGCACCACCGTCTGCCTGATCCATCTCGAAATGGTTGCAGCAGGCGCAGCCAATCCCTTACGAGGTCCATCAGTAAGAACAAAAAGAGCGTCTGATTTTCTAAAGGACTCAGTGGTCTCTAAATAAACCCTGATCGCCCTAACCACATGCAAAGATTGCAAGGCATACTCCTTAGGATGCTGAGGTTTAGGGCAGAGTGAAGGCAACACAATGTCTTCATTCAGATGAAAATCAGAAAACACCTTAATAAGGAACAACTGATTAGGTCGAAGTACCACCTTATCCCTGTGTACAACCAGATAAGGTGAGCTGCAAGACAACGCCGCCAATTCAGATACCCTGCGGGCAGAAGTGATCGCTACCAAGAAGGCAACCTTCTGAGACAAAGAATGCAGCAAAATCGCCCAGATTTTTTCAAAAGGAGGCTTTTGAAGAACAGATAACATTAGATTTAGATCCCACGGAGGTAATGGTGATCGCCTCAGAGAAGCCATGTGGCGCACTCCCCGGATAAAAGTCCAGATTAGGGCATGCGTGCCTAACGGGCGTTGAAAACATATAGCCAAAGTCGAAACTTGGCCCATGATAGTACCCAAAGCCAACCGCTGTTCAACCCCTTTCTGCAAAAAAAGGCAAAAACCCTAGCGATCGAAAACAAGCGAGGGTGCACCTTCAGTGATTCACACCATGAAATGTACGATTTCCATGTATGATGGTTACGATGGTACGATGAGTCAGAAAGATCCCTATCTCTCAACACCTGACTTTCAACAGCCATGCCGTTGAAGCCAGCGACTGTAAAGCAAGATGGAAGATCGGACCTTGAGACAGCAGATCTTCCCTGAGAGGAAGTCTCCAAGGGGTATCGGCAACAAGCCTTATAATGTCTGCGTACCAAGACCGGCGAGGCCAGTCTGGAGCCACCATAATGACCAGAATGTTTTCCACCTCTATCCTTCGCAGAAGCCTCGGCAGGAGTTGCAATGGGAGAAATGCATAAATCAGCCAATACCAACCCCAAGGAGCCACCAGTGCATCTGTGGCTTCGGCCAGAGGATCTCAAGACCTGGCTACGAATCTATGCACCTTCTTGTTGAGGCGAGCGGCAAACAGATTGATCTCAAGAGTCGCCCACCGAACACACAGGAGGCGAACACCTCCGGGTGTAGGGACCACTCCCCTTGATCCAGCACTTGACGACTTAGGTAATCCGCCTGCCAGTTTTCCATACATGGAATGTGTACAGCAGAGAGAAATGGAACAAAGCTTTCTGCCCAGGCCAGAATCTCCGCCACCTCCTTGGCCACCAAGACAGTCTTGGTGCCCCCCTGGTGATTGATGTAAGCCACAGGCGTGGCGTTGTGTGATTAAATCCGAACCGGGCAACCTTGAAGACGAGTCGTCCAATGACTCAGACAAAGCTTTATCGCTCTGAGCTCCAAAACATTTATCAGAAATTTTGACTCTTCCATGGTCCAGGTATCCAGGGCACTAAATCCCCCACAACAGAGCAGATTTTGTGTTGTGGCTCAAACGAATCAAAGAATCCAAGGACTTTGGATCCTTGTTCCATTTTACAAGAATCTCCCTTTGCAAAGGTCTTGTATGGAACTGAGCAAACGGAACCACCTCGAAGGTCGATACCATCAGACCCAAGGCTCACATGCAAGCTCGTAGAGAGGACAGATTGCTGTCCAACAACAACTGAATCACCCCTTGTAAATTTTGAAGCTTGTCCGGGAGAAGAAAAACCCTCGCCAAGGCTGAATCCAGAGTCAAGCACATATAATCCAGTCTCAGAACCAGAGTCAGCGCAGATTTCTTGAAACCGATGTTCCAACCGAACCCCTGCAGAGTTCTGACCGTGATCGTCAACAAGGCTGAATGAGAGTCCGCTCTCAACAGGAGATCGTCCAGGTACCCCAGTACCACAATCCCCCGTCGGCACAGCAATGCTAATACTGGTGCTAGTACCTTGCTAACAGTGGCGGCTGGTGAAGTTTTAAGATGGGGGGGCGCAAGACCCCGCCCTTCAATTTTGACCCCCTCCTATTTCTCAGAAGCCCCACCCCTTATATACTCCACCCATTTTGTCCCCTGTATTTTGCTTGCGTGAACCAATTCTACCAATATATCACATATTAAGGGGTCCATCAGTACTAGTATATCCCATAATAGGGAACAGGGGTCCTATTATGGGATATACTGTGAGAGACATCCTATTATGGGATACATGGACTGAGAGTGGCACAAACCCCACAGTACAGACCCCTCAAGCACAAACCCTGCACAAACCCCTCAAGCACAAACCCCACAGTACAGGCCCTCTAGCATAAACCCCACAGTACAGGCCCCTAGCACAAACCCCACAGTACATGCCCCCTTCAATATAGTGACCAGTATAAATGCCGCCTTTCAATGTAGTGACCAGCATACATGTCCCCAATGCAGTGACCAGTATACATGTCCCCAATGCAGAGCTATGCGTGCATGCCTCCAATGCAGTGACCACCAGTGTACATGTCCCCAATGCAGAGATATGCGTGCGTGCCTCCAATGCAGTGACCACCAGCGTACATGTCCCCAATGCAGAGCTATGCATGCGTGCCTCCAGTGCAGCCAGTGACCACCAGTATACATGTCCCCAATGTAGAGCTATGCGTGCGTGCCTCCAGTGACCACCAGTATACATGTCCCCCAATGCAGAGCTATGCGTGCGTGCCGCCAGTGACCACCAGTATACATGTCCCCAATGCAGAGCTATGCGTGCGTGCCTCCAGTGACCACCAGTATACATGTCCCCCAATGCAGAGCTATGCATGCGTGCCTCCAGTGCAGCCAGTGACCACCAATATACGTCCCCCAATGCAGAGCTATGCGTGCGTGCCTCCAGTGACCACCAGTATACATGTCCCCCAATGCAGAGCTATGCGTGCGTGCCTCCAGTGACCACCAGTATACATGTCCCCCAATGCAGAGCTATGCGTGCGTGCCTCCAGTGACCACCAGTATACATGTCCCCCAATGCAGAGCTATGCGTGCGTGCCTCCAGTGACCACCAGTATACATGTCCCCCAATGCAGAGCTATGCGTGCGTGCCTCCAGTGACCACCAGTATACATGTACCCCAATGCAGAGCTATGCATGCGTGCCTCCAGTGCAGCCAGTATACATGTTCCCCAATGCAGAGCTATGCGTGCGTGCCTCCAGTGACCACCAGTATACATGTTCCCCAATGCAGAGCTATGCATGTGTGCCTCCAGTGCAGCCAGTATACATGTCCCCCAACAGGACAGGACCGACTGAGAGGACTCACTTACCGGTGGTGACCGAGTCCCGACTGCCTGGTGGTTCTTCTCTTCCAGGTTCCAGATGACCTCCGCTCCTCGAGACACTGCCGCTGCGGCCTGGTGAGGTGATTGGTCCGGTCAGTCTGGATCCGATGCTGGTGGTCTCCTCTCCGGTGCCGCCGTCACTCCCGTCCGTCCACCCGACTCCATCGTCCGTCCGGTCCACTCCAGTGAGAATGACGCACGCGAGTGACGTCAGCGGGGTCAGCGTCGGATGTCCTGGATGATGATTGGTCCAGGCTGGAGGCTGGACCAATCACAGCCAGGAATCCACGAAGTGGGGGTGTCCAAGCGCTGTGCCTTGCGCCCAGGTTACGCCCCCAGAAGGCAGCCAATCGGCGCCTCTTCTGGGTCGTAACCCCCCCCCCAGCCTCCACATAGGCCGGCGGCGGCGAACGCAATTTTTTTTTGAAAACTTTATTGCTCATTTTGTAATTTTTTTTTCCTTTTTTTAGGGGGGCGGCGCCCTGGCGCCCCCTATGCACCGGCCGCCACTGCTTGCTAAACACTCTGTGAGCAGAGGCGAGACCAAAGGGTAACACCATAAATTGATAATGCTTCTCTGCTACCGCTAAGTGAAGAAACTGCTGGTGTCCAGCGTAGATAGGGATGTGTAGATATGCGTCGTTGATATCTATGGAGGCTAAGAAATCTCCTTGATGCAGAGACGCTACTATCGTGTGGATGAACTCCTCTGTATCCGCACGAAGTGGTTCAGGGCCTTAAGATCAAGCATGGGACACACCTTGCCTTCTTTTCTGGGCACAGTGGTTCAAAACCCCTGAAAACGTTCCTGAGCGGGAACCGGCACAATCACTCCTTGCGACAGCAAGTCGTTTACCGCCCCTCGCGAGTCCCTTAACTGGACTGGGGATAATTGAAGAACCTGTCCGACAGACGAGACCGGAATTCGATCTTGTATCCTAATCGGATCAGTTTGTGAACCCATTTGTCCTGAATCAAGGAGGTCCAGGGTTCCTGAAAGAATCTAAGATGCCCCCCCAACCCAGACTAGGGTGAGGGCGCCCCCCTCTAAACAGCCAAGGACTTGTCTGCAGATCCAGATTGGTCAGACTTAGAGTTTCCTGACCATGGCTTCTTGGAATCCCAGAAGACCTAAACAGTTAACCTTTTCCTTGCGAACCGGAGGCACGAAAAAGACGTTTGTGAGCAGTAAAGGAAGGCCCCCGCCTAGTACGCGGCACCTTGCCCTTAGAGGATTGGAGCAGATTAGTGCTCTTACCCCCCGTGATACCTTTGATCAACTCGTCCAGGGAGGATCCAAACAGCCTCTCACCTGTAAAAAGATCAGTCACAGCCTTCTTAGAAGCCTGGTCAGCCGACCACCATTTCAGCCATACCATGCGCCTAATAGCAATCCCTACTGCTGACGTCTTGGCCACCAACAAAGTTGAGTCCAGGGACGTATCACACATGAACACCAGGGCTTGGGTCAACTGGTCTATTAGTTCCAGTACCGCAGGGAGAGGCCATGCCGTTTCCAAGTTATCAATAACTTTACCCATTCAGTAGCAGTCTGCACTACTAAAATATTCACAAAGGTAGCCTTTAACATGTAAATGGCGGGACAAGGATTCCACCCGTCTATCCACAGGATCTGGAAAGGTTGGAGACTCTTCCACCAGTACCAGAGTCGCTTTATTGAACCTGGCCACCGGAGAATCCACTTTCGGTGGTACAGTCCACCTATTGCACACCGCCTCCGCAAAAGGATAACAGCGTGCAAAATGCTTAGGCACCACCAACAAGTGCTTAATGCGTTGCCATTGTTCACCCACAATAGTATGAAATAATTCTGGACAAGGGAATACCTTACCCGATTTATGGGAGCCAAAAGACATCTGCGTACCTGACGCTGTAGGTTCATCAGCCAATTTTAGGGTATCCCTCACAGAAACTTTTAGGGCTTCAACCAATGCCCATTCCCGCGTGGCGGCTGATGAGGACAGGTCCTCTTCACCATTAGAATGTGAAGACACCGACCCCTCAAGGTGGTCTGCGTCCGCGGCGACCATATCTGTCTCTGAATCCGAAGACCCTGCCAATGGCGGTAATAGCGGAGGGCGTTTGCGGCTGGCAGCACCAGAAATTACAAAATCCACTTTTGACATCAAGTCATACCGCATGCCTGTCCATCCCACGGCCCTCATGAAAATAGCCGCTCATACATTCTCAATGGGGAATTATAGAAAATGGCTGCCCATGTAAACTAATGGAAACACAGAGATCATGAACCACAGCAAAATGGCGGCCCCCACGGCACGCCATGCTGTCTCCAGGACCCCCCAAAGGGGTCCCAGGACAAGAGGCATCTAAAGGTCCTTAGCCAGGGACCCACCAAGGACAATCCACCCCCCTAAAATAAGGCCATAACGGTTGCACTTTAACCCCCCTCCCCCCTAAGGTAAAACCTGCTAAGGGTCGGGGAATGCCAAGGGGTACACCAGATTAGTCCTTTGGGGTGCCAGGGAACCGAGGGAGCCCCTAAGGTCCAACCAGTCCAGGGAGGGGCTCACGCCCGCCCCACGACTGCCAAGGGTGTTTTGGGGGGACAATTATACTCACCATACCACGGTACCAAGTGGGCGCCACTCCGAAACAGGCTACCTCCCACCCGGGATGGGGGTGCTGTCAGCCAAGAGGAAGCTGTGACTCAGGGCATTCCAGGTCGATGTGTCCCAGCGAGACTGTCCACTTTTAGGCTCGTCCCCATCTATCGGGGCACTGTTGTGGCGAGGCCTAGTTCTGAACTATAACCTGCTCACACTCGCTGGCCAGGCTGGGAGACCTTAAGGATCTAGATTATCCAGTGCAAAACCGCAGCCGGCTGTTGCTTGTAGTTCCTCTGGATCTTGGTCCTCAGGAACTAACTAGTTAAAAAAAAGAAACACAAACTTTCCCTGTTACAGCTAAGACCAAAGTCCCAGCAGGGAGTTAGATCCTATTCCTAACACTAGGCAGAACAAAACTGTTTGATGATAGCAGAGTCTGAGGGGTTATGCCTGCAGGGACAGCCCCCATAGGCGTGGTTACGTTTTTTCCTGCCTAATGCCTATTCCTTGGAGGAGCATAACCCTATGAGTCATGAAGATAAGGAGCTGCGTCTGTCGATAGAGAAAGGAGAAGTGCTCAGTAACACGGATTTAGAAAGATTTGTGAACGATATTTGAGAAAAATAGGTCTTTTGTGTACATAGAGTACAAAGTCTTAGATTAGATCTTTGAGTTCAGCTCATGAAAAATGGGGGCAAAAACAAAAGTGTTGCGTTTATAATTTTGTTCAGTGTATATACCATGAGGTTGGTATTCTTTTTTAGCCATTTACAGCTTAGCTTATAAACCCACCAAAAAAAAGTGTGGTGGAGGAAAATAATCATACCCAGTAAGCATAAAGGGAAACAGAATATTCATCCAGATATGGTGGGACACTGCTTTTGTTGCACTGGAAGATGGAATTTAAAGTGGTTCTAAAGGCTCAAGCCCTCTCTGTGCAGCAGCCCCCCTAATACTCACCTGAGCCCCATCGTGATCAAGTAATGTGCACAAAATCCTCAGCTCTCCGGGGACTCCCCCTCCTCATTGGCTCACACTACTGTCAATCACAGCCAATGAGCCAATGAGGAGAGAGAGGGGGCAGGGCCAAGCCGGAGGGGTGTGTGTGCATAGACACGCAGAGCAGCAGCTCTGGAGCGAACTTACTTAGGTGCCCCCATAGCAAGCTGCTTGCTCTGGGGGCTCTAGCCAGGAGCACCGGCGGGGGACTAGAGAAGAGGAGGACCACTGCACAGAGCAGGTAAGTATAACATGTTATTTTTAAAAAAAAAAAATGCTTTTAATATCACTTTAACAAATGTAGACCCTTCTAATCAGTAGAACAATTAGGAAAAAGTAAGCATTGTTTCCAAGTAACATCCAAGTAATCAAAGTATAATATTTAAAAGTATGATATGAGATAGGGAGTCTATGAATTTACCTTTGGGTCAACAACGTTAACATAAACATCCTGGTATGGCCTAAGGCGAAAAACTTGAGCCACTGTCTGATCAATACTGACAGTTTCTGCACAAAAAGTGAAAGGTTAGTTAGCTACAGAAGCAAGGAAAGACCAAATTGAATTATGCTGAGGTATAAGCAAGTCATACATAGATTACCTTTCTGTAAATCTTCCTTCAGAGATTTTACTTGCAATAACAGAGGGCTGTTAAAATATAGAATGCGGTCAGCAAATTTACAGATGCTGCAAAACACAAATTGCTAAAAAAAAATAAGGTTATAACATGGAAAATGTAACAAAGCTTGACAAGTGCAGTATAATAATACTACAAGGTGAAATTATACAATAAAGCAATGAAAAAGTGTGAACAGACCCAAAAACCAACAAAACCCCAGTTCAGAGATCATTTCGGACGTGTACTGTGTAATTCTCATAGCTATTTGCATTATTTTAATATGGAAGCTACTACAGTCTTATTTTGTTAATAAGTGTAAACAGTTGCCCTAAGCAACCAATTAGAAAGGTTTAGTCTACGGGGATAAAAACCTGCCTACTTGCTCTCAAAAGGTATATACATGCAAGGCAATTTTTCTTCTTTCTTGTTTAGGCCTGGGACACAGGGAAGGCAACACAATGAATTCATTCACATGAAAGTCAGAGACAACCTTTGGAAGGAACAACAGACAGGGCAAAGAATCACCTTATCCCTGTAAATCACCAAGGTTAACAACAGGATAACGCTGCCAGTTCCGACACCCTGCTCGTAGAAGTGATAGCCTCTAAAAAGGCCACTTTCTGGGACAATGTAAGCAGGGGAATCTCCCGAATATTTTCAAAAGGAGGCTTCTGCAGAGCTGAAAGCACCATATTAGGATCCCAAGGCGGCAGCATTGGAGCCCGCACTGGAGGAACCAAAAGTCGGACACCCTGAAGAAAGGCCAAAGGTCGTTGGAAGAAAACACCTGGCCCTTGATGGTACTCAAGGCCAATTTCTGTTCAGCCCCCCATTGAAGGAAGGTTAATATCCAAGCCACCGAGAAGGAACGAGGAGGAAACACAAGAGACTCACACCATGCAATGTACGTCTTCCACGTACGATGGTAGATTTTCCTAGAAGTAGATTTCCTAGCTTTCAACAGAGTAGGAATCATCGACTCAGATAAACTCCTATCCTTCAGCACCTGGCGTTCCACAGCCAAGCTGTCAAAGCCAGCTACTATAAAGCGCGATGGAAGATCGGTCCTTGGGACAGGATCCTCCCCAAGAGAAATTCTCCAAGGAACGTCGCCAACCAGCCATACCAGACTGGCGTACCAAGCCCGGCGAGGCCAGTTCGAAGCCACAAAGATGACTGGACCCCTTCTGTCTCGATCCGGCATAGAAGACTGGGCAGAAGCTTGAGAGGAGGGAAGGCATAAATCAGATGATTCTGACCCCACGGAGCCACCAGCGCGTCTGTGGCGTCTGCCAGAGGATTCCTTGACCGAGCCACAAACCTCTGCACCTTTCTGTTGAGCCAAGAAGCCCCCCCTGAGACACAGCTGATGAAACACCTCCGGATAAAGAGACCACTCCCCGTGGTCCAATGCCTGCTGACAGAGATAATCCGCCTGCCAATTTTCCACCCCAGGAATGTATACAGCAGAGAGGGCTGGAACGAACCATTCTGCCCATCTTAGAATGCCGGCTACCTACAGAGCCACCAGGACACTTCTTGTGCCCCCTTGATGATTGACAAGCCACAGCCGTGGCATTGTCCGATTCAATGTGCACTGGACAACCCTGAAGACAATCCGTTCAATGATCAAGACAGTCTGATCGCTCGGAGTTCCAAGACATTGATTGGTAGTCTGGATTCTTCCTGTGTTAAGATCCCCTGAGCAGAATGCTTGCCGAAGACGCCTCCCCAGCTGGACAGGCTGGCATCTGTGGTGACCACTGTCCAATACAAGAGGAGGAAGGATTTGCCAAGCCGAAGCACTGGAGAACAAAGCCACCATATCAAGGATTCCCTCGTTCCCCGACTAAGCCAGATCTGATTTTCCAGAGACTGGAGAGTCTTGTCCCATTTGGTCAGAATCTCCCTTTGCAGGGACCTTGCATGAAACTGTGCAAATGGAACCGCCTTGAAGTTAGACACCATCAGGCCCAGCACTTGTATGCGAGTCCAGAGGGACGACTATGTGTTGGACAGCAGGAGACAAATTACAGCCTGTCATTTTTGAAGTTTGTCCAGATAAAGGAAATCTGGCTAAGGCCGAGTCCAGAGTCATTACCAGATAGTCCAGCTTTGTGGACTTAACCAGAGCAAACTTCTGAAGGTTCAGAATGCAGCCGAACTCCCGCAGAGCTCATATTGTGATCTTCGGGTTCTCCACCAGAGCAGAGGGAGACCCTGCTTGCATAAGGAGATCTTCCATGTAGCCCAGTACCGCAATCCTAGTACCAGGGCTAACACTTTTGTGAAGACCTAAGGAGCAGAGGCGAGACCAAAGGGTAATGCCACAAACTGATAATGCTCCTCTCCCACAGCAAACCAGAGAAAACGCTGGTGACTGGCACATATTGGAATGTGAAGGTAGGCATCCTGGATATCGATAGAGGCGAGGAAATCCCCCTGATTCAGGGATGCCATTAAAGTTTGAATAGACTCCATTCTGAACTTCTGTACCCACACAAAGCAGTTTAGCGCATTGAGGTCCAGGATTGGACGCACTTTGCCTTCCTTCCTGGGAACTGTAAACAGGTTCGAGAAAAAAACATGAAAATGTTCTGAAATAGGAATCGGGACAATCACCCCCTGAAGGAACAGGTCATGTACCGCCCCAAACCGACCCTAGCCCCCGCCAGGTACAACACCCCCCCCCACACACACACACACAGTCGATCATCTTGTTGCCGGCGACGCGCCCCCCAGCCCCCATTGCCAGTCAGAGCCCTGCTACCACCCCTTGAAAGTGGCCAGACCACCCAAACAGCCCCACTGTATGTGGAAGGGAGGGGGGCGGCCTGCGGGAAGGAGAGGAACCAGGGAGTCCGATCTTTTTTTTTTTAGTATACTACCGCTTTAAAGAGGCAGGAGCACTGGACCAGTCACATGGAAGGTGGAAAAAAACCCTTTGTGCTGCAGCTCCCCCTAGACTCCCCCTTTTTCTTCCCGAAGCACGATCCGATCCAGCGATGTGCACAAACGCAGAGGCTCCTCCTGACAGTAGGGGGAGCAATTGGCTCCTGGTGCGGTTAATCAAATCCAGTGCAACAGGAGCAGGGGGTGGGGTGAGTCACTGTCTGTGTAAATGGACACAGCAGTGGGACTCGGGAGCAAGCCTGAACAGGTGCCTCCAGGGAAAACTGAATTTTTGTAAAATCTTACCTGTAAAATTCCTTTCTCTGAGTCCTCCGACAGTCGCCGCCACTTCATATTCATCACTAATGGGGTTATTGACCTTTGCTCCGCAGGAGTAGCTAGGCAACAAAATTTGTTAATATCAAAGCTTTTAGCATATCCCACCCCTAGGGGGTGGTCCCCTCAGTCAATACCTCCCTGCTTCCTGCATTCCCAACTCAGTTTCAGTAGCATAGCAGTAGAGTACATAAACAAACCCCAAAAGAGGGGCGGGGGCGGCGACTGTCGGAGGACTCAGAGAAAGGAATTTTACAGGTAAGATTTTACAAAAATTCAGTTTTCTCTTACGTCCTCCGACAGTCGCCGCCACTTCATATTCATCACTAATGGGGACGTCCCATAGCAGTGTAGACATGAGGGGTGGGAAAAAACGCAGCCGCGCCTAAAGCAACGCAGTACCCACATCAGAGAAAAAGGAACCTTACCAAAGTAAGAAAACCAACTGGGCAACAGGAAGAAAAAAAAAAAAAACGTGCTCAACAGGAGCAACAACCCAGGAAAACAAGTAACCTAGGGATAAAGACATCCCAACAGCCAAGGACCCAAAACAAGGGACCCTAAGGCACTGCCGCACTAAGAACTTTGCAGCCAAAGGAAGCATCCGCCGATGCCTGAACATCCACCTTGTAGAATTTGGAGAAGGTGTGAACTGACGACCAAGTCGCCGCCTTACACACCTGGGCCACAGAAGCCCGATGATGACAGGCCCAAGACGTACTCAGAGATCTGGTAGAGTGCGCCTTCACAGGTACAGGAGGAACCTTCCCCTTCAAAGCATAGGCCTGCTCAATGGTCTACCTGATCCATTTGGCGATGGTAGAAGCCGACGCCGCCATGCCCTTCCGAGGTCCCTCAGGAAGGACGAATAGGGAATCCGACCTGCGAAAGGATTTAGTCGACGACAGGTAAACCCTGATCGCCCGAACAACATCCAAGGAATGTAAAGCCACCTCCTTCGGATGTTTTGACCTCGCGCAAAGCGAAGGCAAGACAATGTCCTCATTGAGGTGAAATTCCGAGATCCTCTTCGGAAGAAAAGACGGGTTAGGTCGCAAGACCACCTTATCCAAGTGAATCACCAAATATGGAGAGTTGCAGGACAAGGCTGCCAGCTCCGACACTCTGCGAGCCGAAGTGATCGCCACCAAAAACGCAACCTTCTTGGACAACAGAGGTAACGAGATCTCCCTGATCTTTTCAAAAGGAGCATGTTGCAACACGGACAGAACAAGGTTCAAGTCCCATGGAGGCAAAGGCTCCCTCCTATGAGGGACCAGGTGTCGCACCCCTTGAACAAAGGTGCTAACCAAAGAGTTAGACGCCACAGGGCGTTGAAAGAGAACGGCCAGCGCAGAAATCTGACCCTTAATCGTGGCCAACGCCAAAAGCTGGTCCACGCCCGTTTGAAGGAAAGCCAACACTCTCGATACCGAGTATGAGCGAGGAGAATACCCCCTGGACTCACACCAGGCAAAATACGCCTTCCAAGTACGATAGTAAACCTTCCCCGAAGAGGCTTTTCTAGCCTTGATCAAAGTGGGAATGACCTCAGGGGAGAGACCCCTATCTGTCAACACCTGGTTTTCAACAGCCAGGCCGTCAAAGCCAGCGACTGTAAAGCAGGATGGAATATCGGCCCTTGAGACAGGAGATCTTCTCGAAGAGGTAGACGCCACGGAGCGTCGACCGCCAGATTCACGAGGTCTGCGTACCAAGACCGGCGAGGCCAGTCTGGCGCCACCAGAATCACCGTGTGCGGTTCCGCGGCCAACCTGCGAAGGAACCTGGACAGCAGCTGAATCGGTGGAAAGGCATACATCAGACGATACTGATGCCAGGGCGCCACTAACGCGTCTGATGCGTCTGCCCGAGGATCGCGCGTCCTTGCCACGAACCTTTCCACCTTGTTGTTTAGACGAGACGCGAACAGGTCCACATCTGGTGAACCCCACTTCGCACACAACATCTGGAAGACATCCGGGTGGAGGGACCATTCCCCCTGGTCCAAGGTCTGGCGACTCAGATAATCCGCCTGCCAGTTCTCCACCCCCGGAACGTGAACTGCCGATATCGCCGGGACGTGTGCCTCAGCCCAAGACAGAATGTCGGCCACTTCCCGAGCCGCGCGGACACTCCTGGTGCCCCCTTGGTGGTTGATGTAGGCCACCGCTGTGGCATTGTCCGTCTGCACCCGAACCGGACGGCCCTGCAGCCTGTCCGTCCAACGCAGAAGGCAGAGAGCTATCGCTCGCAATTCCAGAATGTTGATCGGAAGGGAGAATTCCTCCTCCGACCAAGTTCCCTGGGCGGACAGAACGCCCAGAACACCACCCCAGCCCGACAGGCTGGCATCCGTGGTGATCACCGTCCACGAGAAAGGGCGAAAAGACTTGCCCCCCGACACCGCCGGGGACCGGAGCCACCACAGAAGATCCCTTCTGGTATGATGACTCAATGAGATCCGTAGATCCAGAGATTGCGGTCGCCCGTCCCACTCGGCCAGAATCTCTGCCTGGAGACCCCGCGTGTGAAACTGGGCAAAAGGGATCGCCTCGAAGGCCGAGACCATCAATCCCAGACACCTCATACACGTCCGGAGGGACGAGAACTGATTGACCCCGAGGGACTTGACTGCGTTCTGAAGCGTCCGGAGCTTGTCTTCCGGCAGGAAGACCTTCGCTTGAACAGAGTCCAGGATCATCCCCAGGTAGGGAAGACGAACCGACGGACACAGAGTTGACTTTGGAAAATTTATCGTCCACCCGAACTCCTGCAGAGTCTGCATCGTGATGGACAGGTCGTTCACCAGGCCCTGACTGGTCGCAGACCGAATCAGGATATTGTCAAGATACCCCAGGACAGAAATGCCCTGGGCTCTCAATAAAGCCAGAACCGGCGCAAGCACCTTGGTGAAAACCCGCAGAGCCGAAGCGAGACCAAAGGGTAACGCCACGAATTGGTAATGATCCTCCGCAATGGCGAATCGAAGGTACCTCTGGTGACCCTCGAAAATGGGAATGTGAAGATACGCATCCTTCAAATCGATGGAGGCCATGAATTCCCCCGGAACCAGGGCAGCCACCACTGAGCGCAGCAGGGATTCCATGCGGAACTTGCGAACCCGCACAAAGTGGTTCAGAGCTTTCAAGTCCAGAATCGGACGTACCTTGCCCTCCTTTCTGGGCACAGTGAACAGATTGGAATAGAACCCCCAAAATCTGTCCCGATGAGGCACCGGAACCACCACTCCCTGGACCCGCAGGTCCCGCACCGCCAGGTGCAGATCCTGCAAGCGCTCCGGAGATAGCTGAAGGTTTGAGGGGAAAAATCTGCTCACCGGCCGAGAGAGAAACCCGATCTTGTATCCAGATCGAACGATTTCCTGAACCCACCTGTCCCGAATGCGGTCCAGCCAGGGTTGAAGAAAACCGAGCAAACGTCCCCCCACCCCAGAACTGGGTGAGGGCGTCCCTTCAGGCCGTATTGTTATGGGCAGCGGACCCGGACTGGCCGGACTTCTGCTTACCTGTCCACGGCTTCTTCTGGGAGCCTTGGCCCTTGAAGGGCTTGCCCTTATAGTGCGACGAAAGGCACGAAAGGACCCCTGAGAGGGCCTAAACGAGGTATTCTTCTTACCACGAACAAACTTATTCTTGTGAGTTTGGGGCAAGAGAGTGCTCTTACCCCCAGAAATTCCCTTTATCAGAGTATCCAAAGATTCGCCAAAAAGGTGAGAACCCGCGTAGGGCAAATTAGCTAAAGTCTTGCGAGAAGATTGGCCAACAGACCAACATTTCAGCCATATCAGGCGACGGTTCAATACCACCACACTTGAAAGACGCACAGCCAAAGGGACTAAATCTAAGTTCGCATCACACAAACACATGACACCCTGATGAATTTGATCCACCATAGCCAAAGTTGTCGGCGGGGCAGAGTCAGCCACCAGGGTGCGCCTGAGCACCTGCGTCCAATCCGCAATAGCCTGGGCTGCCATAATGGAAGCAAAAATAGGCTTCAGCATAGAACCAGCAACCATATAAGCATGACGGGCCAGAGACTCCAATCTCCTGTCCGTCGGGTCCCGGAACACCGGGGTATCCTCAGCAGGGATCGCAGTGGATTTATTCAAAACCGCCACCGCGTGATCCACCTGAGGCGGCACACACCAACGCTCATCAGTGGTGGGTGTAAATGGATAACGCAGCTTGAACCTACTCGGCACAGCAAAAGGCTTCTTTAAATTGCGCCATTGCTCATCAACCGCGCGCTGAAATTCCGCAGAGCAAGGAAAAACCTGCGACGTTTTGCGCTTCCTTTGCGTCCCATAAGAGGACATCAAAGCAGGAGGACATGGTTCATCCTGCAAATGCAGCGTTTGCTTGATCGAAGCAACCAACTCATCCATGAGTGCAAGCTCTTCAGACGAGCCAGGGGGAGAATTATCAACCCCTTCTACCTCAGCCTCCCCCTCAGACCCCACAAGGTCTAGAGATGAGTGAGACCCTGAGAAGGGCACTCCAGCCATAGCAGCCCCATCGCCCTCTGAATCAGAGGAAATAGACACTCTGGGCCGTTTGGTGGATCGATCAGCCACCAGCATCTGCACCTGAGCAGCCAAGTTCGCCACAATAGTAGCCAGATCAGCCCCCTCGGGGGATGCAGCAGCCCCTTGACCCCCCACCAAGGTGGGAGGAAACTTGCAATCCTGAGAATCCATGTCCCAGCAAAAGTAGAAAAAAAGGAGTACCGCCCCCTTTAAGACCGCGGCGAGCGTAGCCCACCGCACCCTACTGAATACACCGACCCCCACAGGGATAAGAACACTGGGCAAGGAAAACAGGAAAAGGAAAGGTAAAAACCTGGAGAGATCACACAGGCTGCTGCCACCGATCGCTGTCCCAGAGCAAAAGGAAGTGATGCAATGACTGACCGCCCTATAAAGCCTATGTAAGGCTACACAAACATGGCCGCTCGGCTGAGGATTCCTTAGGCAAAGAGAAAATGGCGCCGACATGTGGCCTGATCGATCGCCGCCAGAATGGCGGCGTTTGGCGCCAAAACGCCGCGCCGTACCACACAGGACCAGTCACCATAAATTTGCCGTAAAAAATGGCGGGCCGCAGCATCGATCGCCGCACAGCATGTCTAAGCCCAGACTGCTTCATGCATTCACACAGCAGAGCGGGAGGGCCCCCCCCCCTCCCAGCCCACAGACAGGCAGCTATTCCACACAGGAATCTGACAGGGAGCTCAGCATTTACACAGACATGCAGGGTCACACAGTCCCAGACTGACACCCAAATAGACAGGTCCCCACATAGATTTACACTTACCAGTCCGGATGACGTGGGGAGCCTTCTCCAGTGACCAAACCGCTGCACTGAGGACAGGGAGTGTCGCAGCCAGGACGCATCGGAACTGCGGTGCGAAACCGCAATGACGTCCAGTGAGGTAGCCACCTCACAGATAGCATCCCTGCAGCGAACAGGGATGGGTCGTTCAATATGCCAGGGAAACCTGCGCTGAACGCTCGATGGCAGGCTGGGAAGCCCCTGGCCCTGAACCCTGGGATCCAGGGTGGCCAGTCCGAGACCCAGCTCCGCACGATCATCTTCATCCGAAGAAGCTAACTAATGCTGAAAAATAACAGCTAAGTAAAAGAAAGAGAAAAAGACTCAAAATAAAATCAAAAAGAGAATAGAGGCTGAGACAGAGAGCCCCAGCACAGGATCAGCCTGCTACTCCTAAGCTAGGCATTAGAAACTGAGTTGGGAATGCAGGAAGCAGGGAGGTATTGACTGAGGGGACCACCCCCTAGGGGTGGGATATGCTAAAAGCTTTGATATTAACAAATTTTGTTGCCTAGCTACTCCTGCGGAGCAAAGGTCAATAACCCCATTAGTGATGAATATGAAGTGGCGGCGACTGTCGGAGGACGTAAGAGAAATCTGTTTTCCGTGGGGGCACCTGATGAAGAGGAGGGGTCTGGTGTGCCGGAGGGGCACCCCAGAATAAGAAGATCAGGGCTGCTGTGCAAAACAATTTCACAGAGCTAAGTACAGGCACATTTGTTATTTTTATTTTTTAAAAAGGAGGGTTTACAACCCCTTTAACTTAATATATGATCTTTCATGAAAGTACCAGACATTCTGATCCTTCACATTATGCATTTTCCCAAAAGAACCCCTAAACCAGTATTCATTATCTGTCACAATCAGGTTCTAAAAATCAGTTGATTGCTTTGGATAGCGTAGGACAAAAGACCAGAGATTATAAATGCTTTGACTCCATAACTGTGCATCCACATAGGTCACCATTAATGCCCCTCACCTATATTCATCATTGGGATGAGCAATTTCTACAATATCTCCAAGCTTTATATGTGGAAAAACTTTGGGATTTATCACCAGCTCATCATCTGAAAGAAATCAAAAGAAAAATAAAATAAAACAGTAAAACAGAGAGGTCAATTAAAATACATTTTTAGTAAAACCATAAGCATTTCTGTGTAGGTGTTTATCCTATAGTTTCAATTTTTTTTACTATATGAACATTTGGCTCTCTTTTTGCATTAGAAGAGCTATGATATTATACTGTGAGAACTGTAACATTTAAGCCATTTTAAAGATCTTGTTTTGTTAGACACATTAATACTCACTACCCCCTCTATTTGGAGCTGCCACAATCCTTTAAATTAAATATATAGTACACACCACAACATAGTACCAGGAACTGCATACCAAAATGAAAAGGCTTTTCTGATTTTTTTAAAAATACCCACAGTTAAAGCTGCCCCACACTCTACCACACACCACATGCATAGATATTTTGTGTGTGATCTCCCGCATGCACTTGTAACCCACTGACAATAACCCAAAAATACCACAGGTCACAAGAACTTGGGGTCGGCCCCAAGCGTTCGCACATGTTAATGTGCAAGTAAGAATAACCATATTTGGTCCTTATGTTATCCCATGTGTGCTTTACTGGGATAATCCAAAATTTAAAAAAAGGACCACAGTATGATGTGAATTCTATGTTCTTATTCTGTTTCCATCAATGTGGATAATTTGTTGGATCCAATGAGGTCTTAAAACATGAGCTCTTCAGAGCAGAGGACAAATATACAGCTGACAGCAGCAAATTGTTGTTTACTCCACATAGCGTACAGCTATTGTAATCATGTTACAGTGTATCAGGAATAATCCCCATACGTGTACAAACAATAGAGGAAATCACAGTACGACTGCTCTGAAGTCTTGTATATATTAGTTTAGTGTGGAATGCCCGCCATGTAAAACATATCATGGCCAGTATCATTGTATGTGGTCAGGAACACACATGCATAAGGTTTTCCACAATATATGTAGGGCACAACAAACACAATACTGCTTCTATTTAACCACTTAAGCCCCGGAAGATTTTACCCCCTTCCTGACCAGGGGGTATTTTGCGATTCGGCACTGCGTGACTTTAACGGACAATTGCGTGGTCGTGCGACGCTGTACCTAAACAAATTTGACGTCCTTTTTTTCCCACAAACAGAGCTTTCTTTTGGTGGTATTTGATCACCTGTGCGATTTTTTGATCATGCGCTATAAACAAAAAAAGAGCGTCAATTTTGCAAAAATAACAATATTTTTCACATTTTTTTATATGAAATTCCCCCAAAAAAATGTAAAAATCTAAATTTTTTAACATTTTCGGCCAATTTGTTTTATGCTACATATGTTTGGTAAAAAAAAAAAAAAAAAAAAAAATCGCAAAAATTATTTAAAAAATAATTTTGATTGGTTTGCGCAAAAGTTATCGCGTTTACTAACAAAGGGAAAGATTTTTGTCATTATTGTTGTTTTTTTTTTTTCACGCGTAATGGCGGCGATCTGCGATTTTTTTTGCGGTACTGCGACATTGCGGCGGACAGATCGGACCCTTGACTGACATTTTTAAAACTTTTGGGGTTACCAGTGACATTACTGCAGTAATCAGTGCTATACATATGCACTGTTACTGTAAAATGACACTGGTAGTGAAGGGGTTAACTTTAATTGAGAGGGAGAGGCTGTGTGTGTCCCTAGGGGCCTGATTCTAACTGTGATTGGCTGTGGCTTGAGGTGTAGAAACAATGATCAACGGTCCTACATAGTAGAACTGTATGATCACTGTTCCTACTCAGGGGAGAATGACAGGCGGCTTGTTTACACTAGCCGCCTGCCTTTCTCCCGCTGTCACGGACGATCGTGAGTGAGCGGCGGACATCGGGTCACACTCGCGGGGGGGTCCGTGACCGCGCGGGAGCGTGCCTCCGGCGGCACGTGCTCGCTCCCCAGAGCCTCACAGGCTAGTGACGTACCGGTACATCACTTTGCCTGTGAGGGGCTGACCGCCGCAGTATATGTACTGCGGTCGGCAAGTGGTTAACTAGAGTAAATGCCATTGATAACAGCCTGGTGGAAAGATGAAAGAGGATATATACTGTATATATATTTAAACATCTACGTGTTTTTTGGAGAAACACACTACAGTCTATTTACAATGGTTTCCTATGGGACATGTTCACATTTATGCTTTTTTCAGCTGCTGTGCTTTTGGAAAGGGTCAGGGATTTTTTTTATATGCAAAACGATGCATTTTTGGTTCAACAGACTTCAATGGAGACACTGCAGAAAAGCATGTAGTCAATAATGTATATTCTATAATCCCAGTCCATCTGGGGTTTGTTTTTTTAGGGTAAACAAAATTAGTCCAGCATGGCTTATTACATCATCATTGTGTATAGGTATGAGCTGCCAGATTTAAACCTAACTGGTTTCGCCAGATCCCTCTGGCTACATCAGGGTATATATTATTGATGTATATTATAAACAGCTATATGGCAATTAACCACTTTAAGACCGGGCCTATTTTTGACACTTGGTGTTTAGAAGCTAATATCAGTTTTTTTTTTGTTAGAAAACTACTTAGAACCCCCAAACATTATATATATTTTTTTTTTAGCAGAGACCTTAGAGAATAAAATGGAGATTGCTGCAATATTTTTTATCACACCGTATTTGCTCAGCGGTCTTTCAAACGTAATTGTTTTGGAAAAAATTCACTTTTTTTAATTAAAAAATAAGAAAGTAGTAAAGTTATCTCAATTTCTTTCCATAATGTGAAAGATAATGTTACGCCAAGTGAATAGATACCCAACATGTCATGCTTCAAAATTGCGCACGCTCATGAAATGGCGACAATCGTTGGTACTAAAAATCCCCATAGACGACATTTTAAAAATGTCTACAGGTTACCAGCTTAGAGTTACAGAGGAGAACTAGGGCTCAAATTATTGCTCTCGCTCCAACAATCACGGCGATACCTCAAATGTGTGGTTTGAACACCGTTTATGTGGGCGGGACTTCCACATGCGTTCGCTTCTGCGCGCGAGCTAACAGGGAAAGGGCGCTTTAATTTTTTTTTTCTATTTACTTTATTTATTATTTTTACACAGTTAAAAAAAAATGTGATCATTTTTATTCCTATTACAAGGAATGTAAACATCCCTTGTAATAGAAATAGGCATGACAGGTCCTCTTTATTGTGAGATCTGGGGTCAAAAAGACCTCAGACCTCACAACTACACTAAAAAAAAAAAAAAAAACAGATGTCGCTCCGGTCCTCCAAGACCATAGAGTCAAGTGAGGGCCATCTTGCCCTCACTCGACTTCCTGTCTCAGAAGATCCGAGACCGGATCGTTTTCCCCGTTGCCGGCAGGTCTGGTAAGCGGGGAAAACTGCCGGAACGTAGCGGGGGGGGGGCACCTCTTCCGCCACACCATAGGGGTGATCCGCAGTAAATCAGCCACTTGGACCACCCTTATCTGAAAGCTAATAGCCCGCCGCCCCAGGTTATGGCAAACTCCGGTATTTAACGTCAAAGGACAGACGTAAATCTACGGCGAGCGGTCGGTAAGTGGTTAATACATACACTGACTGTTTGACATTATAATACCAAAAGGTATTAACACCACTATTACTGTATACAGTATATACGCTATATTGTCAAAAGTATTGGGACACCTGCCTTTCCACGCACATGAACTTTAATGGCACCCCAGTCTTCGGCTGGATTCACATTAATGCATTTTTTCATGCTTTTTGCAGTAATGCATTTCATTTTTATAACATGAGTTCCTATGGAACAGGTTAACATTAATGCACTTTTGTACCTCTGCATTTTTGGAAAGGGTCTGGGATTTTTCCTGCAAAATGCAGGATTTTGTATGTAATAGACTTTAAGGGACCTGCATCTAAAATGAAAGTATTGCAATTTTCCCGCGATTTTGCCACAATTTGCGTTTTTAAAACTGCCAAACAAATAGAAAAAAAAAACAAAACAAAAAAAAAACACAAAAAATGCAATTTTGAGGCAAAATTGCGGTTCAAAAAAACGTGGAAAGAACAGCAAAAAGCACTACATAAATGCTCAAAAGCCACATGCATAGGTGTGAATTGAGCCTTGGTCGGTAGGGTTCAGTATTGAGTTGGCCCACCCTTTACAGCTATAACAGCTTTAACTATTCTGAGAGGCTGTCCGCAAGGTTTAGGAGTGTGTCTATTGGAATGTTTGACTATTCTTCCAGGAGCGTATTTGTGAGGTCCGGCACTGATGTTGGAGGAAAAGGCCTGGCTTGTAGTCGCTGCTCTAATTAATCCCAAAGGTGTTCTATGGGGTTGATATTAGTGCAAGCCAGTCAAGTTCCTTCACCCCAAACTCACTCATCCATGTCTTTATGGACCTTGCTTTGTGCACTGGTCTAAGTTATTTGGTGGGTGGGGGGGGGGTTATGGTTTGGGGTTGTTTTTCAGGGGTTGGGCTTGGCCCATTAGTTCCAGTGAAGGGAAATCTTAAGGTGTCAACATGCCAAGACATTTTGGACAATTTCATGCTCCCAACTTTGCGGGAACAGTTTGAAGATACAAGAATCATGCTTTCTCTTCTGATGATGTATTGGCCAAGGCAAAACAATGGCTGACAGAAGATATTCAACAGGAGGTACAGGAGGTTCCTGCCGAAATGTCAAGTCAGGAAGAGCAGGTTTCTAATCTGGAAGAGCAAGATACCGCAAAAACACCCCAAAAAGACAACGCCCAAAAAGACAACGGACAGAAGAGAATTTTCATCGTGGTCGAATTGATGCCATGTTCAGTGTTTTATTGGGGCCTCATGCGAAGGATTCTACTGAATCTACAATAATCTGCCTGGATGATGAACTTCATCTTTACTTGAAGGAACCGGTAATTGATAGAAGTGGTGATCCTCTTAAGTGGTGGAAAGAAAATGGGGCACGCTACAAAAGACTTGCCTCTCATGCTAGAAGATACCTCTCTGCTCCTCCTTCCTCTGTACCAAGTGATTGTGTATTTAGTGAAGTGGCAGCAATATATGAAAAAAACAGAAGCCATTTAACAGGTGAACATGCTGAAATGTTATGCTTGCTGCAAATGTTTCTTGATCACTAGAATATTGTTCTACTTAACTGGGAGTATTGAAATAAGTGTAGTGTCCACTGTCTAGCTTTTGCACTGCAGTAGTGATTTAAATGTAATCATTGCAGTGAGTGCACTGCAGCAGTTTATGCCATTTTTATATGTTTTAAGAAGCCTTTATTAAGTTATTATTTTTCAAGCACTTTATTCTTAACAGTTGTCTACTTCTAGGCCTCATTCATTCACAGTCACACCATGGTATAGACAGAGATGTGAGTTTTGCTGTACACGTTCTGCAAGTGCACAAAAAAAAAAAAAACAATGGTTCTTCTCTTTACTCTTCTTCTCTATCTGCCCTGTTCATACCACACAACGTGCATGAAAACTGACAGAATCGCGCATGAAAACAGATGTGAAAACCTGTGCGGTTTTCCCATCAGTTTTCATGTAGGTATAGTGTGAAGAATGAGCCCTTAATGTTAAAAATTGTAATAAACTAACATGTTCAGTACCATATTTGTGTCAAAAATTGTGTTGAATTTTCAAAACTTGTAAAGAATATCTGCACCTAATATCGGCTATCAGCCTGAAGGGTGACCGAAAAATCAGTATCGGCCCTGAAAAGACATTATCGGCCGATCCCTAGTTATAATAGGACGAGACTGTCCGTTGTTTGCAAAATTGTGGGAACAAAGAGAACTACATGAACGGCCCACAGACTGGGGAGAAACTAGTCCCTCTATTCCTGCTGTTGAGGAGAGTAAGCCAGAACTGCCAAATGTTATTGAGGTTGATATAGATAATGAAAATGCTAATGATCTGGTTGATGGTGATAAAAGTAATACTGATACTGTTGAGGATGGCAAAATACGTGCTCCACACACTGAGCTGAACACTAAGGGGGGGGGGGGGGGGCCTTCTCCTCTTCAGTAATGCTGGGGGAAGAGGATGAGGAATTGGCCTCCACCCCTGCCCTAGCGGGTTAGGGTGTTCCCCAGGGGGCAATTGGTACTGCCCAGCTGCAGGATTCCACTTTGGCCCAGGCGCAGGAACAGTTTGTGGTGATATATGGGGTTCCCCAAGAGCCAGGTGCGAATGAGTGATGGCCACACTTTGCAGTATGTAATGAATTGTTTTATCAGGTTAACAAAATAAGAGACAATGCGGTAGGACAATTACTGCTACCCCAACAGTATATATCTTGACCTGGCCCATAATGATGTTTTAGGAGGACACCTTGAGAAGACGGAGGCATGGATCACCGACCAGTTTTACTGGCCAGGTCTGAAAGCAGAGGTAAAGAAATACTGTGCCTCTTATCCCACGTGTCAGTTAACCACTCCGATGACTCGCTTCCATAGCCCTTTGGTCGCTCTGCCCATAATTGGGGTTCCATTCGAAAGGAAAGCAATGGATATAGTGGGTCCCTTGGTAAAGTCTGCTCGAGGTCACTCCTACAAACTGTTTTTTCATGACTTTACCACCCGATATCCTGAGGCGCTACCCCTGCGGAATACCTCCTCTAAGACTAATGGCCTGGAGTTATTCCAGTTGTTTACACGGACTGGTTCTCCTAAGTAAATACAGACTAGGGCACTCTATGTCGAGGGTTATGGCCGATGTGTGAAAGCCGTTCCGGATTAAACAGCTTTGCACATCAGTCTACTATCCCCAAACAGACGGCCTGGTAGAGCGATTTAATAAGACTCTTAGGTCCATGCTCAAGTGAGTGGTACAAAGTGATAGGAAAAATTGTGGCTGCCTGTTAAATGCTCTCCTATTTGCTATTCAAGAAGTGCCCCAGGCATCCAGGGGGTTTTCACCCGCTGAGTTGGTGTATGGGCAGAGACCTTGTGGATTGCTTGACTTTGTTAAAGAGGAATGGGAAAGTGAAACTATTCAGCATAAGAATGTTCTTGAATAGTTTTCCCAAATGCAGGAAAGCATCATAAGTGTGATGCCACTGGTCAATGAACATTTGCAAAAAGCCCATGAGGCGCAACGGAGGGTATATGATAGGTCCACTAAAATAAGGCACTTCCAAGTGGGGGATCGAGTGGCAGTACAGATTCCCACTATGGAAAGTAAGTTCTTGGCCAAATTGTAAGATGCCTTTAAAATTGTGGAAAAAATGGGGGAGGCAAATTATAAAGTACACCAACCAAGCAAGAGGAAACTGTATCAGATATATCACGTAAACTTGTTAAAGGCCCGGAACAGAGAGGGAACCAGTGACCACCCTGACTGGTGCAAGACTTGAGCCTCAGGTTTGGGTGGAAAATGTCCAAGAAGCAAATATCCTGTCTAAAATCCAAAGTCAGCGAGCAAAGGAGTTCTTGCAGAGAAATTAAAAAAATGTTCCGACTTGCCAGGTCTTGCTAATGTCATCGAGCTTGATATCATCACAGAACCAGGAGTCAAAGGTTGTGTCCGACCTTACCATATCCCAGAGGCTCAGAGAAAGCCTGATTCAGAGGAAATGAAGAGGATGTTAGACATGGAGATTTTTGAAGAATCACAGAGTGAGTGGTCAAGCGCCACTGTGTTGGTACTGAAGCCCAACAGAACTCCGCGGTTCTGCAATGATTTTTGGAAACTTAATGAAGTTTCAAGGCTTGATGCTGTATCAGTTGTGGATATTTTTAGCTGATTCACGACAAATGTTCCCATACATGTGTACTGATATCTCTCACCCACAGGTGGTTTGATGAGCTTTGACATCGTGTGTAAAGATGGCTGCCGCATATCCAATTGACCATGAAGTTTTGGGAGGAAAGTAAAACCATGTCTTGCTGACATCACTCACAAAACAACTAGTGAGTGTTCAGCAGGAATATTTACATCCTCTGGGTGGTCTCTGGTCTATAGGACTATAAATATAGAGTCTCTAGCATGGGGAAAGCGAGGTTCATTTTGAGAGGTTTGTTTTGTGAAGCTGTGGAAGAAAAGCATACAGCAAAAAAATCTCACTCTCCTGTTCCAGATATCGAGTGTAAGCTGTTGCCAGAGTTAGGCATTATTAACCTATATTTGGGATATTGGCAATAGGAGTGTATGTTTGAGACTAGTGAACGTTTATGGTAACTTTTATGTTTAAGAAGCTTTACGTATTTTGATGTCCAATAAAGTTTTGTTTTTTATGCTTTTATCATAACTGCTCTTGGGGTGTCTGTTCATTTTAAATATTCACTAGATATTTTAGTGGCTGTCCTGCATACCTTCATTATAAATGTTGTTGTTCCCACCTTTGATACAGATGCCTACCCCATGACCCGGGTAGATGAGCTTATGGAGAGACTAGGTCCAGCCAGGTATATTACTACAATACCCCCAGACTAAAGCCTCGTACACACGAGTCGAAATTCGGCCGGGAATTTTCGTTCGACGACCGATCTGCCGATTTTCGGCTTGTTAGTATGGTGCTCTCGACAACCGACTACGACTTTTCGGCCGAAAAAATTCTGGTGTGCAAGCTATAAAATTTTTGTTCACCGTCAAAACACGTCTGATTTTCGTGCAGTCAGTACAGATTTCGACAGGGAAAAATCTTGAAAAATCTTATGAGCAAGACTGGGCATGCTCAGAGATGAAAGAACACAAATAAAGGAATCCAATACATGACATCACTTCTGAAGTATAATTCTGTTGGACGACAAAATTCGTGTGCAGTCTAGAGCACATTCCAACCAACAGACACCACTCTGGACAAAAGACGAACGACCGGTCGGCGGAAATTCGTTGCGTGTGTACGAGGCTTAAGGCTACTAGAGAGAAAAAAGCTTTTGCTACCCCAGAGTGGAGTTTTTAGTACAAAAGAATGCCTTTTGGACTACAAACTGCTCTAGCCACATTCCAGCGAGTAATGGATAAGATTTTACGACCTCTCCAAGAGTATGCCTCCGTGTATTTGGACAACAGTCATTTTTAGCAGAGATTGTGAATCACACTTGCACAAAGTCCAGGCAGTCCTGGACTCCCTTTGGAAGGAGGGGTTCACAGTGAACGCTGAAAAATGAGCATTGGGAATAGAGGAGGTGAAATACCTGGGGTATATTGTAGGTAGAGAGCTGGTAAAACCTCAGGTCAACAGGGTAGAGGCGGTACAGAACTGGCCCCGCCCACTCATGAAGAAGCGGGTACGTGCATTCCTGAGAAAGGAGAAAAAGCCCCAGAAAAAGAAAAAATCACAAAGAAAACAAGGAGGGGAGGAAAGAAGCACCGGAGGCCAACGGGATCACCATTATTCTCTGCGTGCTCAGAGGAAATAAAACATGAAGATGTTGAAATTGAAATTAATAATGTTATCAACCTGTCACAAAAGATGCTAACCACGGGAGAATTGAGCCTTTTATCGAAAGGCCTGAACTTTTGCCCCCCCACACATTTCGATCCGTTTTCCACGATCTTGGATATAAACAAATTTATTCGGAATCTGACCCTACGCAAGCATTTCTTGGATGACGGCACGGCTTTGCATACTCTACAGGATGTGGATATGGGTATGGGTTCGGATCAATCTGTGACAGTGTCAGGGGATAACGGTTCAGAATCTCCCAGATCCTTCAGGGAACATTGTGCGGTCATCGATCTGGAGGACTTAATGACAGAATGTGGATTGGTGTGCATGGAAAGGAAGATTGTGTCAACAAAGTTCCATTTAAGGTACCTTCTTATTTTTATCCTGTACAATCACGGGTCCCCCAGATGGATACCTTCCAGAAACAAATTGAAGAGGACATTTTTGAACTTAAACAAATGGTTCCTAATAAGGTACAGGTGAAAAATGACAATTTGAGTGTTCAGGAAAGGAAAGCTTTAGCATCTCTGATCGAGGATGACTCCATTATAATTAGAAATGCGGATAAAGGGGGAGCGGTAGTCATACTAGACAAGAGTGAATATAGAATGGAAGCACTTAGACAATTGTCGGATACAGGCACATATATAGGGTTGAGCTGTGACCCCCTAAACAAATTTAGATGCACCCTGCAAAAACTCATTGATAGAGGGGCTTCTTTGGGTATCCTTACTCCTAAGGAGTCTGGTAAATTGATGCCGGATTTTCCCATCACTCCTATTTTCCATCACCTCCCAAAGGTGCACAAGGGGGTTCGCCCGGTTCAGGGGAGGCCCATTGTCGCTGGCATTGGGTCTCTGAATGAACGTCTGGGTGAGTGGCTGGATGGCCAGCTCCAACCCATCGTGCACAACTTACCCAGTTATCTAAAGGATACTATGCATCTATTAAGTATTACCAATGAGATTCGCTGGCAGCCAGACTATCAGTGGATGACTTGTGATGTGGCGAGCCTTTACTCCTCGATCCCCCATAATTTAGCTCTAGAAGCTGTGCATTTTTCACTTACTCAATATACCAACTTAACTGAGGTGGCTAAGTCATACATTTTGGAGGTTTTGGAGTAGCTTCTTAGACATAATTATTTTATGTTTGATGAGGTCTACTATCTCCAGAAGTGTGGGGCAGCCATGGGGGCTATTTTTTCACCCTCCCTGGCCAACCTTTACATGGGTTGGTGGGAGAGGGCCCACATTTTTGGAGATGGTAACCCCTACAGGAATCACATTGTCATATTTTTTCGTTATATAGACGATTTGATCTTTATTAGTAGACAAGGCCTCCCCTTCGATTTGTTTTTGAACTATCTCAACCGGAATGTTTATAATTTGACATTCACGGGTCAATTCAGTGCTGAGAGAATTGACTTCCTGGATGTCACTTTGGAGCATCGACATGATCAGGTGGTTACTAGCCTCTATAGGAAGCCCTCAGCTGGCAATAATTTGTTGCATGCTGACTCTAGTCACCCCTTCCATACCCGTAAAGGCATTCCAGTGGGTCAATTCCTCCATATTAGAAGGATATGCAGTGACCTGGATGTTTTCAATAAAGAGTCGGTACAACTGTACAAACGTTTTTTGGCCAGGGGGTATCCGAGATGGACTCTAGATAGGGCATACTCTATTGCCCTTAATAGAGACAGAAAAAGTCTTCTTGTATCAAAGAAACCTCCGAATAAATCTAGGACTGATGGCAAAAATGGTCCCATCAATCTCACTATCCCATACAGCTTGGAATTTAATAGGATTAAACAAATTATCAACAAACATATTCCCATCCTGTATGGTGATAAGGATTGTGCTAAAATTCTGGAGGGGGGAGTGAATATTGTCGCCAAAAGGGCTAAAACACTAGGGAACCAACTATCCCCAAGTCTGTTTAATAACACAACCAAAAAAACATCTGAGAAGTGGTTGCACTTGAAAGGCAATTTCAGATGTGGTGCTAAGGATTGCATCACATGCCCTCATGTTTTAGGAGGTGATAGTTTCCAATCCTCTATCGAGAACAAAACATACAAAATCAATAGATTTTTTAACTGTAACACCACATTTCTTATTTATCTCATTACCTGTAGGGAGTGCTTTGTCCAATATGTAGGTCGCACTACACGTAAACTTAAGGACAGGTTTAGGGAACACCTCAGCGGAATTAGATTGCGGAAATCCACAAATGTGGCCGACATTTCAATCTAGAACATGATGGTGACCTGTCTTTGATATCGGTCCAAGTGATCGAACGTGTGGTTGCTCCTGTAAGAGGGGGTGATGTGTTCCGCCTTCTGTGTAAGAGGGAAGTTTTCTGGATCCATAGACTCCAGACCCGCTTACCTGGCGGTTTAAATTTCGAATGGGATGTTACCCACTTCTACTCGCAGTAATGGTTTATACTTTTGGGGTATATACATTCTATTATGCATATAAAGGGGTTATTTGCATCCTATATGTATGCATGCAATTTTTCTTTTTGATCGGCCAGTCTATGTCTCTGTGTCTTCTTTCTTTTTCCACACTTTCTTTCTTCACTTCTCTGCTCCTCAATTTGCTCTTTGCTTCGCATTTTCCTTTTATATTTCATTTTTTCTTTTTCTCTATTCTACAGCCCTAGTTTTTTTGAGTCTGGTTGGAATGCTTATGTTCTTTGACAAATATACATGTTGTATCATCTAATTTGTCTTTATGGTTACATATATATAGATTATATTATATTTTTTTGACATTTTGGATATTTATTGTGCTATACACGCAGTGGAGCATACATGTATATATTGTACATTTTATGTGATGAAGTATACGTATACTTGTATATATGCATTTTTTGTCATGATCCTATTGGATGATATGTACAAGTATAGATGTTTGGGATTGTTGACCATATATACTCCTTACATGTTCGCTACCCCCATTGGACTTGTCATTTAGGTTCTTCTAGATTTATATGTGACAGGTTCTATACGCATTCCAAGTTCAGGTTTATGCATGTTTTTATTTGTATTTTCTTTATGTTACATAGTGGTTTTACAAGGGATACATCCTGCATATATATGTATATGTCAATATGCCTATAGTGGCACGCATGACCTCTATGTTTATCTATTTATCACAAGAGTGTGCTGTGCTTTATGCACGCACAATTATTTTCTGGATTTATATACGTTACCCCTTAATGGTGTTGTACTAATCTAGGGCTCTTTTTGGATCGCCCTTTGTATGTGAACACAGCTGTAGAAATATTTCTCAATGGATGGGGCTATGTGATATCGAGAGTTATATATACACTTATATATATCTTTTCAGTACATGGGCATAACACATATTTTTACATTCTATTTCCATCTCCATATATGTATCCCCTTATACTTCCAGCTCTGTTTCTTTTGTTTTTTTCATTCACTTTTCTATCTCATTGTTCGTTTTCTTTTTCGGTTTCCCTCCCTCTCTCTATTTCATTTTCATTCTTCATTTTTATTCTATCCGTATATTTTTCTTTATTTTTCTCTATGTTCTCACTATTATCTTATTATTTTATCTTATTTTATCTTAATTTTTTTACTTAGTACTTCAGTTTTCTTCTTTTGGTTTTTGGTTTTCACTTTTACACCAGGTATTTATTCACTCTTTTATTACTTCTATTATACATGTTTTTACGTATATGCATATACAAAATCTTTTGTTATGCGTTTGGTTAGAGGTGAAGCTAAAACATACATACAATTCCTGCTGGGCTGTTTGTGTGCCCTTAATTGAGGATTATTACCTGCAGCTGTGTGTGTTCAATCAGGCATGATCTAGTAGGTACACGTGAATTGAAATGTTTTTCCTCTATTTATAGCAGTGTTTTGTATTGTTCAAGCATGGTTACGACTAAGCGGAAGACTCCGTGAAACGCGTCAACCGCCGTGCCTTTTTTTTTTTTTTTCCCCATGTCTCCGACTGTTGTGGTCACACTTTGGATGGTTTTATCTTTTTGATTTCAATAAATTTGGATTTTAACTTTTTGCATCTTCAACCAGTTGTGCGGCTTTTTGTACTCCTCCATTGTTACGTGCATTCCTGGGCATTGTGGGATACTACAGGAGGTTTGTACCCAACTTTGCCACATTGGTGGCTCCACTGACCAATCTGACTAAGGGTCAGAAGTCGGTTATGGTTAAATGGAATGCAGACGCTGAAAAGGCTTTTTTGGAGCTCAAGTCGGCACTGTGCCAACACCCTGTCCCGATAGTGCCAAACTTTTCAAAAGAATTGTCCAGACTGATGCTTCAGATGTGGGGTTAGGAGCAGCCCTTTCACAGGTTGTTCATGGTGAGGAGCACCCGGTAGTCTTCTTCAGTAGTAAGTTGACACTAGCGGAGAAAAACTATGCTATAGTTGAGCAAGAGTGTCTAGCAGTTAAGTGGGCCTTAGAGTCCCTCAGGTATTATCTCTTTGGGAGGAAATTTAGGCTGATTTCGGACCATGCTTGTTTTAACGTGGATGAGACAAGGTAAAGGGACTAATGCCAGGATTACCTGTTGGTTCCTGGCACTCCAGGAATTTAGGTTTGTAGTGGAGTACAGGCCCGGGAGACAGCATCAAAATGCAGATGCCCTTTCAAGAGCCCATTGTCTTATCTTCACTGTTGCCTCCACCTCTTTGGCGTTGGGGCGGGGGGGATATGTACAGGATGCCGAGGCTGGGTCCTGGAAGGACGCTATATTTGCCCTCTGTTTGGACTGAGGTCCCTTTAAGGGAACAAAAGGGTTAACTCACTGGTCAGAGGAAGTGGGTTTAAGAAAAGACAAGAAGTTGTAGGTGTGGTGTGGAGGAGTATAAAGGAGACTGTGGATGGTGGATTTTTGTACAGCCGTGAGGGTACATGTCAGTATCCTGCCTGTAAACCTGTTGGCAGGGGAAGTTACCTTCTCCAAAAGTTGGGGACTGTTTAACTGCAACAGAAGTTCTGAACTCTTCAAGTCGATGGGACTGTTATTCTTTGTTGTGTTTTTTTGCTGCTGTGAAGCTGTTTAAGTTAATAGATGTTCCTTTGATTGCAACGCCTGTGTCCTGCAATCGAGTGGATTCCCCAAGCATTGCAGGACATTATGGACATTTATTTGTAGCACTTTTTTACACTTTTGTGTTTTAATATTTGCACCAATATTTGCATTGGGTGATACACTCGGAATTTTGAGTTTAGTCATGGTATATTTCTTGCTAAAGAACATTATTCATTATTAGAGCGGAGTTCCAGTCTGGGGAAAAAAAGATTAAAAGTTAGCAGCTACAAATACTGTAGCTCCTAACTTTTAATATAGGACACTTACCTGTCCAGGGATCCCTCGATGTCAGCACTCCAAGCCGATTCGTCCATCGGCTTCAGATGCAGGCGCCGGCATGGCAAGTAAGGCAAACCGGCAGTGAAGCCTTCGAGCTTCACAGCCATTTTCCTGTTGCTCTGTGCTTTTTGAATGGTTCCACCATCTTCTGGGAAACACACGGTCCCAGAAGGCAGCAGGGAGAAGGAGGAAGGGGCCGGACATGAGGAAGATCACCATGCACCGATATTACGAGGAAGTGCTAAATGTGGCAGTGGGGGGGGGGGGGGATGCAAACAAGTGGAGCTGCCTCTTTTGGGTAGAGTTCCCCTCTAAAGCCTCTTTCACATTCCGTTCTGAAAAGCAGAAGATCTGTGAGCTTACCTCCTGCTGATCAAATGACACATCCATGTCCACTCAGTTTCTGCAGAGCACAGACCCCACTCTGCTCTATGGGCAGCTAGGTGTAAATGGACTCTGCTGTCCATTTACAACCAGCTACCTCTGATGCAGTCAGCCTAAATGGAAGAGATAGGGGTTTGTTTACACCAGCCTGTTCATAAGAACACATGAACCTTCTGATCAGATCCACCTGAAAAACTAAAAGGATTGAACAAATCAGAATGGGGCCTTAAGGTCCATCAGAGTCGCACTGATTTTGAAAGGAGTTCCTGCTATACTTTTTGCAAGTTCAGGTAGGACTTGCATTGGCATCTGTGCATGAAGTCGCACAGATGTCCTTTAAGTCGCACCTGAAGTTGCACTGACAAAGCTGCACACAACAAATTGTCTATAAATGGAGAAAGTTCAGCACTGCTGCTACTCTCCCTAGGAGTGGCCGTCCTGTAAAGATGACTGCAAGAGCACAGCGCAGACTGCTCAATGAGGTGAAGAAGAATCCTAGAGTGTCAGCTAAAGACTTACAAAAGTCACTGGAAAATGCTAACATCCCTGTTAGCGAACCTACATTACGTAAAACACTAAACAAGAATGGATTTCATTCATTGCTGCACGTTTACAGTTTGCGCAAGAGCACCTGGATGTTCCACAGCAGTACTGGCAAAATATTCTGTGGACAGATGAAACCAAAGTTGAGTTGTTTGAAAGAAACACACAACACTATATGTGGCGAAAAAGAGGCACAGCATACCAACATCAAAACCTCATCCCAACTGTGAAGTATGGTGGTGGGGGCATCATGGTTTGGGGCTGCTTTGCTGCGTCAGGGCCTGGACAGATTGCTATCATCGAATGAAAAATGAATTCTCAAGTTTATCAAGACATTTTGCAGGAGAACTTAAGGCCATCTGTTTACCAGCTGAAGCTCAACAGAAGATGGGTGTTGCAATAGGACAATGACCCAAAGCATAGAAGTAAATCAACAACAGAATGGCTTAAACAGAAGAAAATATGCTTTCTGAAGTGGCCCAGTCAGAGTCCTGACCTCAACCCGATTGAGATGCTGTGGCATGACCTCAAGAAAGCAATTCACACCAGACATCCCAAGAATATTGCTGAACTGAAACAGTTCTGTAAAGAGGAATGGTCAAGAATTACTCCTGACCGTTGTGCATGTCTGATCTGTAACTACAGGAAACGTTTGGTTGAAGTTATTGCTGCCAAGAGGTTCAACCAGTTATTAAATCCAAGGGTTAACATACTTTTTCAACCTGCACTGTGAATGTTTACATGGTGTGTTCAATTAAAATATGGCAACATTTCATTCTTTGTGTGTTATTACTTTAAGCAGACTGTGATTGTCTACTGTTGTGACTTAGATGATGATCAGATCACATTTTATGACCAATTTGTGCAGAAATCCATATCATTCCAAAGGGTCCACATACTTTTTCTTGCATCTGTATGGAATGTGTTGTAACCAAAAAAATTGAAACCCAGAGTGGATCATTTTATGGCACCCTGGTGCTCTACATAAAAATATTTTTGGCAATAATCCTAAAAGGAAATTCACAATAATAATTCCTGTTGAGCCCCTTACGCTAGAGGCCAGTGGAGAATTGCATGCTTAAGGTAGATTTACTCTACCCTGTGCTCTGAAAAGCTATCCACAGTGGATCGCTTTTCAAAGTAAGGCTAAGCAGCTGCTCCCAGGCGATCCTATCCCCTCCTGAATGCCTTTTTCTGCTTTCTGTTGAACAGCAGTTTATAATGGGACTAGTGTGCCACAACCGTAAGCCAAGCAGCTTAAATGGCCAGGTCTGACAGACTGTGATGCCTGTCAACTCAGTATGTAACGTTAAAGGAGAAGTATGGCCAAAGCTCCTTTGGCCATACTTCTCCTATGAATCACAGGAGTGCACTTAGTTCTTAGTTCTGCTAAAGCCCACTGTGGTCAGATGTCACAGAGCAGGTCCATGCTCAGCAGGAATCCAGACAGTAATATCAGGATCCACCAAGATGCCCAACAAGCATGCCGCTGAATGCCAAAGCCAGGCACTCCCACCCCTCCACAGCCCAGTGCCCCAGTGAGCGCTGTAGGGGCAAAGCAGAGAGCCAGTGACTGACAGTCACCTGCTCTTTGTTCACTGAAGACCGAAAACAAATGATCACCCATTCCAATATGTAGCGCCAGTGGATGAACAGCTGCAACATCGATCTGGTGAGTATAACTGTTTGTTATTTTGCATTCCCACACTTCTCTTTTAATTTTTCTGAAGCGCAAAGCATTGCGCCCACGGCAAGTGAACAGCTCCTGCCTGCTGAAGCTCAGGTAAGCTGTGAAAGTTCTGTACTTTGAACTGATTAGTGAACTACAGATAAAAAGGTACAACTTATGCAGGAGGATTTGTTTTATCTCTGTATCACTTTGGGCTTTTCACTACACTGGGTATATGTAAGAGTTTACAACCACTTTAGGTTAGTGATACATTGAAAAGTACCCTCTTACATTGCCGGTCATTGTAGAAGTTACCCCTTTTATTGAATGCAAGTGGAAAATTTCTCCCTAACACTGATGGTTAGTGCAGGTGGGAGACCAAGAACCACCACTGCTTACAGCTCAAGGAACCACTGGAAACCTATGGAGGAACCCTAGAGTTACATGTAACCCTGATTGAGAAAGGCTGCTTTAGAAGATAGTAACTTTTAGGAGATTTAACTGTCTGCAACAAACTAATAAACAATATTTTGGCAGGCAGACCCCCTTAAGAACAGATCATAGAAACCCAATTCCCAAGCAGATGAGCCAATTCTACAGATGCCCAAATCAAACCTTGATGACCAAAACTGTTGTACCCTGTAAGATCACAATGCTTGGCAAATCAAACTGAGGAGTTACAGTAAGTTCCTTAGGGCTAGTGTACATGGACCATGGGTTTTGCTTCTGACATGCCTTAGTAAACCATTTTGGAAGGATTTGGAAAGCAGTGTTCGAAATAGGATCCCAAGATACAGTGTACACCTGCTTTAATAATTGCTTTTGTCATGCATCACACGGATTTGCTTTCATTCCCTTAGAGCCCATTTACACTTGCAGTGCCCACTGGAGAGTGATCCAATGGATCGCTCTTCAGAAGGCATTACGCTGCCTCCTCACAACCTGTTTTAACACCTAAAATCCTGCACCACCGTGCCACAACAAAAGTTTTTTTTTTTTTTAATTAACGCTCCCCAAGTGCAATTGTAAGTGAGGCCTAAGGCTAGGTTTACATATGTGGTTGGGGGGGGTAAAAATGCATTTGAGCCAAGTTTTTACCACCATTCAACAGCTCCCCTTCATAAGCTGCAAAGGTAGTCTATGGGGGTGTACACATCCTGCAATGTGCAAAAAAATTATCCCCTGCTATGTTCAGCAGCCAGTTTTGTCTACCGAACACAATCCATTCAACTTCATAGTAGATTAGCATGGAAAGTAGTGACTTCATTCCAAGAGTCAGCTATAACTGGGCAATTCTAAAAGTGCATAAATTCAGCTTTGGAATATAGAGCATTTTTTTTTTGAGCTTTAGATGCACTTGTAGCTTCAAAAACAACTCACTTGGTTTTACCAAACAAAATGGCCTCTGCCCACATCTATAACTGGCCTTCACAGCAAGGAGGCATATGGAAAGGCTGTGCATGCAAAACAAAACCATAAAAATTCACAGCTCAACTCACTAACCAGTCTGCTTAGCAACTGAATTAACCTGTCTGACAGTATGCGTTAAAAACGGGGGTTTAGTTAGCGCACATTTAGAAACGCATGTGTAAGCTGCAAGGCCACTTCAGGACACCCTGTATTACCTGCAGTCCTAACTCCTGTAAATTTATGAGAGTCTCCACAATGGAAGCACATGCACTGTAATGGATAGAAAGAGGGCAGGTGGGCCTGGAGGTAGCTCAGTCCTCCAGGCAGCAAAGGTGTCACCTCACCAGTATACATATACAAACAAAATGCATGTGCTTCCATTGTGGAGACTCATAAATTTACAGGAGTTAGGAGATGGTTTTGTTTTGCATGCACAGCCCTTCAACGTGCTCCTTGCTGTGAAGGCCAGTTACAGATGGGGGCAGGGGCCATTTTGTTTGTTGTTGATGTATACTGGTGGGGGAACACACTGAACGCCTTTACTGCCATTGTGCTATGTGCTGGGCACTTAGGGTGCCCTTGTGCCTTCAAGGACTGGGCTACCTTCAGGCCCACCTGCCCTCTATCTATCCATTAGAATGCATGTGCTTCCATTGTGGAGCCTCTCATAAATGTACAGGAGTTAGGACTGCAGGTAATATAGGGTGCCCTGAAGGCGCCTTGCAGATTACACACGCGTTTGCAAATGTGTGCTAACTAAACCCCTATTTTAATGCATAATTTTAGTCAGGTTCATTCAGTGGTTAAGCAGACTTTTCTGGTTTAGTTTTGCATGCACAGCCCTTCCATGTGTTCTCCTAGCTGTGAAGGTCACTCGGTTTTAATGCTGCATCTTCTATCAAAAACTCCAGCATTCCACACTTCCATGGCTGCCAGATGCCCGTATCCCCCCGCTGCATGCCATGTTGCCATCCTCTGACCTATATATCAATACAGGGTAAGGCAGTGATGTAGAGGTTGGATTATGGAGGAATCTATCACTCATGGAAGAGTAAAAAGCTAAAGTTTCTGATGGACATTGCAGTGCTGGGAAGGAAGGAAGGGGAGAAGTTCAGTCGCAATGAATGAAAGACATGTGGCCATACAATGCGATTAGAGGAGAAGAGATTTAACCTCAAGCTATGCAGAGGGTTTTTTTACAGTAAGGGCTACAAGATTGTGGAATTCTCTACCAGAAATGGTAGTAACTGCGGGGAGTATGGCTACTTTTAAAAACCTCTTGGATGTACATCTCAAGGATCAAAACATTCAGGGGTATGAGAAATGATTCACACCTACACGGGTTGAACTGGATGGACTGTTGTCTTTATTCAACCTCAACTACTATGTAACTATGTAAGTGATGGTGGGCAGAGGTGAACATTTTGTCATTGGCTAAATAAGAGCTCCGACATCACCAGCATTCTGCCTCTTTGTTTACATGTGATATAGGACAAGGAAGAACCAAAACAAAAGGGCAGTTTGGATAAATGGGAGTTTGAAGGATGCCTAAGGTCATCTCTAATGGTGATTGTAATAGCTCTTTTATTGCAAGATACCTTCATCTGGAGTTTTCTGTAACAGACACAGGGTCACCTTCAAGTAGTTTTTGGGGTATATAAAAAACAAACATCCATACTCATCTCCTTGCTGCAGTTGTACCCCACTGGCTCAAAGTCTGAGAACTGAGTGATCATATGATCGCTGATTTCTCAGCCTTCTTGGAGCAGAACAGAGCACTGCCCCTCCAGACTGGACAGGGGTGGGAGCATCCAGGTGCTGAGAGCCAGAGTCAGCAGTCAACTGGGTGGATCCCAATAATATGGTCAAAATCCTTTCCAAATCTGGAGCAGCTCTGTGACATCAGCCAACGGCAGGCTTTAGCAAAAGTAAGTGCACTCCTGTACCCCATCAGGTCTAAACCTGAGAAATGAGCAATCACATAACTGCTGATCACCCAGTTCTCAGCCTTCTGAGAGCGGTGACATTCAGTCACCGCTCTCCCCCTCCAGACTGAACAGGGGAGGGCCAGGCTAAGAGCTAGAGTCAGCAGTCAATCAGGCAGCTGTGTGGATCCCGACAATATGGTCAAAATTCTTTCAAAGCCTGGAGCAGCTCTGTAAAATCAGCTGACAGCGGGATTTAGCAAGACTAAGGTGCGCTCCTGTGACCCACACAAGAAGTATCACCAAAAAAAAGCTTTGCCCATACTTCTCTTTTTAGCTTTCACAGATCTTGCCCTGCATGGTGACTATCATGTGACTGATCTATGATCACAGCCCCTGTATATTGCAGTGTGTGCAGGAAGAATTGGTGTCATGTATGTTCTCACCACTGCCCCCAAAGCCCTTCTTGTGGATAACCAGCTTGTACACTTTGTTAGTTCTCATGGTGGCTCCAGGCTGGTCCTGAGCAGCTCCGACCTGCAGAAACAGGGAGAAATGACAGCTGTCAGGGGGTACATGCTGGGGACAGGAAGAGACCATTAGGGCCCAGCCAATTACCTGCCAGCCTCACGGTGACCCGGGGGGTGTCGGGCACGGGGATATAACAGCGTAAGCCCCGGGTACCACTTTGAAGAGCTCACGTGATGTGCCGCCGGAGGTGACGTCGGCAAGGGTAGCAGGAAGTGAGGTGAGTGCCCGGTCGGGAGGAGACAGTGACGGAGTCATGGAGCTTCGGAGCTAGTGAGAGGCTGGGGAGAGCGAGGCGCGGGATGGGAGGAGTGAGAGCCGGGTATGGAGAGCTCACACACCGGGGGGAGGAGGACGAGGACAGGCACAGGGGGCTCTGACAGCTCCGGCCTGCCTGCACGGGGCAACTTTTCTTTGGGGAAACTTGGCTGCTCATAGTGGAATATAGACCGAGAGAAAGCCACGACTCATCACTTCTTTTCTACTTGTGCACTCTTATCTGCTAGTAGTGAGTATATAGAGAGTGGAGAAATGGTGATGGTGCTGTCCTTATATACTCTATGACCAGCTATAGGAATACAATGGGAGGCTATATATAGGCACAATCCCATCACCACTTCTACTCTGTACATTCACTACTACCACATACAAGTCAATAAGAAGAGGTGATAGTGACTTTTCTGTGTCTAAATATCCTCTAAGAGGGTGTACATAAAATAGATCTGTGTATATAGGCACACCCGGAGCACCGGCATCACTTCTATTTTACTTCCACACTCTACATATCCTCTATGACTAGCTAAGAGTAATGGAGAAGCGGTGCCAATGCTCCGGCTGCGCCTATATACACCCAATTCTATTTTATGTACACCCTCTTAGTGGATGTCCAGGCACTGCCAAGGCACCATCACCGCTTCTATTTTACTTCCACACTCTACATATCCTCTATGACTAGCTAAGAGTAATGGAGAAGCGGTGCCGGTGCTCTGGCTGCGCCTATATACACACAATTCTATTTTATGTACACCCTCTTAGTGGATGTCCAGGCACTGCCAAGGCACCATCACCGCTTCTATTTTACTTCCACACTCTACATATCCTCTATGACTAGCCAAGAGTAATGGAGAAGCGATGCCGGTGCTCCGGCTGCGCCTATATACATCCAATTCTATTTTATGTACACCCTCTTAGTGGATGTCCAGGCACTGCCAAGGCACCATCACCGCTTCTATTTTACTTCCACACTCTACATATCCTCTATGACTAGCTAAGAGTAATGGAGAAGCGGTGCCGGTGCTCTGGCTGCGCCTATATACACACAATTCTATTTTATGTACACCCTCTTAGTGGATGTCCAGGCACTGCCAAGGCACCATCACCGCTTCTATTTTACTTCCACACTCTACATATCCTCTATGACTAGCCAAGAGTAATGGAGAAGCGATGCCGGTGCTCCGGCTGCGCCTATATACATCCAATTCTATTTTATGTACACCCTCTTAGTGGATGTCCAGGCACTGCCAAGGCACCATCACCGCTTCTATTTTACTTCCACACTCTACATATCCTCTATGACTAGCTAAGAGTAATGGAGAAGCGGTGCCGGTGCTCTGGCTGCGCCTATATACACACAATTCTATTTTATGTACACCCTCTTAGTGGATGTCCAGGCACTGCCAAGGCACCATCACCGCTTCTATTTTACTTCCACACTCTACATATCCTCTATGACTAGCTAAGAGTAATGGAGAAGCGGTGCCGGTGCTCCGGCTGCGCCTATATACATCCAATTCTATTTTATGTACACCCTCTTAGTGGATGTCCAGGCACTGCCAAGGCACCATCACCGCTTCTATTTTACTTCCACACTCTACATATCCTCTATGACTAGCTAAGAGTAATGGAGAAGCGGTGCCGGTGCTCCGGCTGCGCCTATATACATCCAATTCTATTTTATGTACACCCTCTTAGTGGATGTCCAGGCACTGCCAAGGCACCATCACCGCTTCTATTTTACTTCCACACTCTACATATCCTCTATGACTAGCTAAGAGTAATGGAGAAGCGGTGCCGGTGCTCTGGCTGCGCCTATATACACACAATTCTATTTTATGTACACCCTCTTAGTGGATGTCCAGGCACTGCCAAGGCACCATCACCGCTTCTATTTTACTTCCACACTCTACATATCCTCTATGACTAGCTAAGAGTAATGGAGAAGCGGTGCCGGTGCTCCGGCTGCGCCTATATACACACAATTCTATTTTATGTACACCCTCTTAGTGGATGAACAGGCACTGCCAAGGCACCATCACCACTTCTCTTTTACATCTACTCTCTTAGCTGCTGGTAGTGGGTATAGAGAGTGTAGAAGTAAAATAGAAGTGGTCATGGTGCTCTGGGTATCCTTAGCAGGGATCCTCAAACTATGGCCCTCCAGCTGTTGCAGAACTACACCTCCCATGAGGTATTGCAAAACTCTGACATGCACAGACATGGCTAGGCATGATGGGAATTGTAATTCCTGAACAACTGGAGGGCCATAGTTTGGAGATCCCTGTGGAGATTTACTAAAACTGGTGCACTTAGAATCTGGTGCAGCTGGGCATGGTAGGCAATCAGTGTTTAACTTCAGCTTGTTCATTAGGGCTTCTTTCACACATACAGACCATTCATTTAATCAGTTGTCACGATTTTTTGTCATTTTGTTTTTATCAGTTTTTCATCCGATCTGTTTTTTTTAACTGATGAAAAATAGGGCTTTCATCCATTCAAAAAAAACTGATGTTGACGGCAGCGGATGAAAACTGATGTAAATGTATGATCATCCATTTTTCGATAGGAATTCATTGATGTCAGTTTTTCATCCGTCAACGGACGGATGAAAAACGGGTGAATGGTCTGTATGTGTGAAAGGGGCCTTTGCCCCTTTCAAACAGGCGGGCTGTTCAGATCTGCCTGTCTGTTTTTTGGCGGATCTGAACGGTCACCCCATGCATCTCTGGGGCATCTGATGTCAGCGGAAACATGTCCGCTGACATCCAATCTGTCAAATCTGGACGGATGGAAACCCTATTTTCCATCCGTCCAGCAGATCAGATGAGAACAGACAGACGGACCGTTCTCATCCGATTCTCCCATAGAGATGCATGGGGAACTGACAGCTGTGTCTCTGCACACAGCACGGAGACACAGCTGTCATCCTTCTGCTCAGCGGGGGATCGACAGATCGATCCCCCGCTGAGAAAAATGGAGTCTGTCTGACGGACGGAGTGTGTGGTCTATAAGCTTCAGCAATTAAACCTGGAAGCTGATTGGTTCCTATGCAGAGTTGAACCGGATGTTGCACTCTCTAGTTTTAGTAAAAAACCCCCTATGATCCGCTAATATTCTCTTTTTAAGTGTGCCTATGTATAATTCTTTAGAGGCACAGCATCATCACCACTTCTTTTACTTCTGCGCTCTATTATATTCACTGCTACTAGCGAAGAGTGTAGGAGGAAAACAGAAGTCATTAGAGTGCCTTTTCTGTGCCTATATATCCATGTAGAGGGTGTAAGTAAAATGGAACTGTGTGTGTATAAAGGGCACAGTAAGAGCACCGTCACCACTTCTACACTCTACACTCTCTGTGACCAACCAGGAGTGTAGAAATGAGACACAGGTGATGGTGGTGTTCTACCTGTCTTTGTATATCCACTATTACCAGCTAAGAATTGAGAAATTAAAATAGAAAAGGTTATAGTGCTTGGCCTAAATATCCACTATTACCAGCTGAGATTATAAGTAAAATATAATAGTATATACACCATCAGCCACAGCACTGTACTCGCTTAGCTGTTTATAGTGTGTGGCTGGTCATAGTGGATATACAGTATAGGGACAGTCACACCACCATTTCCATTTCTTTTTGTGCTTATATGTTCTTAGCTGGTTGTAGTGGATATATAGGGACAGCCATGGCCCTGTTACTATTTATTTTATACTTATACACTCCAAGCTGGTGATAATGGGTACAGGGACAGTCCCGGCACCATTCCCATTTCTTTTTGTGATTGTATACTCTTAGCTGGTCGTGGTGGATACATGGGGACAGCCATGGCATTGTAACTATTTATTTTCTACTTATACACTCAAATCTGGTGATAATGGATATAGGGACAGTCTTGGCACCATTCCTATTTTTCTTTGCACTTTTATCCTCTTAGCTGGTCATAGTTGATATACAGAGACCACCATGGCACAGTTGCCAGTTCTTTTTGTGCTTATGTACTCTTAGGTGGTAATAGTGGAAATATATAGGGACATCATGGCACCGTCCCCATTTATTTTTGTACTTGTGTACTTTTAGCTGGTAATAGTGGATATATAGGGACAGCCATGGCACCATTTCTTTTTTACTTATACATTGAAAGCTGGTGATAATGAATATAAGGACAGTCACGGCACTCTTCCCTTTTCTTCTTGTACTTATGTACTCTTAGATGGTCATAGTGAATTAATAGGGACATCATGGCACGTCCCCATTTATTTTTGTACTTATGTACTTTTAGCTGGTAGTAATGAATACAAAGGGAGAGCCATGGCACCATTTCTTTTTTTACTTCTACACTCTAAGTTGGTAATGGTGGATATAGGAGAAGGACAGCCACCGCACCATCAGCGCTTCTGTTTTATTTAGACACTGCTAGCATGTCTTAGTCGATACAAAAGTCAGGTCATGGCACCATCTCTCATGCACTTTTAGTTGCTTATAGTATGTGTATACAGTATATCTATATCTCATATTGGGTTGACAGTGCACTGCCACAGCACCATTACCACTTGTTTTACTTGTACATTCTTAGCTAGTCATAGTGAATATTTATAAGCATAGCCACATCACTATCTTTTAGTTAACTCTCTTAGCTGCTAATAGGACATATTCTAAGAACAAATTAGGTGAGCACCATTGTGGCTTCTTTTATTTCTATACTCTTAGCTAGTCCTAGTGGATATATAGCCCACTCCAAGTGAGCAGGGTACAACCATGGTGCTATCACCATCACTTACACATTAACTGAGTTTAACTGGAGACTTACATAGCTGTTGTTCCTGTAATTATCTCCCATGTTAGTTTTGGCATGTAATGGAAGCTTTTAAGCATATTTGCTATTCCATTAAAGATTATTATTTTTTTCCAGGTATTTACTGTGTCCTTAAGGGTAACCCCACTGCTTGTCAGTGTATGCTAGGAGTTGGTACCCAGATTAGTGAAGGTAAATAGGGATACTGCACCTCACACTAAAACATATATATTGTTGTAAGTACAATAACTATCCTCATTAGGGTATCCAGTGTTGAATGTCAATATCAAAATGCTTTGCTTTGAGGGGCAGGAGACACAAACTACCATGAGAATTTTGCTATGAAACTTCTAAGACAAAAGAGCAGGCTTTTCACCCCACTGGCGTCTACCAAGAATTTTTGAAGGCTTTAACTGGTATCAAGTTGAATAAATTGCTTTAAAGTGACTTTGGTGCTATTTAAAAAAAAAAAAAAACTGTTCGTTCCTGGATTTTTATGCTTTCTTGCAGAGCAAAACCACTGACAGAATTTTAAACATCTGACACAATTCAGATGTGTTAGATTCCTGGTTTCACTCACTGGCCGTGGCCCCTAGGTCTCTATAGGGGAGTAGGGGGACTGGACATACGACACACCCGGAAGTGTCAGTTGAAGTTCCTGCTGGCAGTTTTGCTCTGCAAGAGTGCTGAGATTCCAGGAATGGGCAGTAGGCACGTAAAGTGGGTGTAAACCCTCACATATACCCAGTGAAGTGAACAGATGATACACAGTGATGAGACCAATCTCCCTACATGAGTTTTACATGTATATCTGCTGTCTTCAGCTTTTTATGTTCCTTAGAATATGCACATCGTGTTACAAATTTTGTTTAAGCAGTGGGAGGGGAGTCTAGGCATACCAGGACTGTGGAGTCGGTAGATAAATGTTCCAACTCCTTGGTTTTTTGTACTTCTCTGTATTAATATGCGAATGTATTTTATACATTCCTTGAAGGAAAGAAAGGCAACATACATGTCATTACCACAGGACTACTGGCTAGGAAGCCAACAGTCTACTGTATTGAACGGTTTAAGCAAAAGACAAACACAATGAAAACACTGGTTCTGTAACGCTTATGCGACGTCGCTTTCCTTTAGCAACTTCCATTTTGTCTAAGAAGGAATCAAAGTCTAATTCTTCGTTTGAAGAAGATGATCCTAATTTACCACTATTGCTTAAAAGAACTTCATCCTGTGGAGATATTTCAGGTGGTAATCCCTTCATGCGAACTGCTACATCATAGAGGGCCTTTTTCCCAGTAGTAGTCTGTTAACTGTTCAACAAAAGTCGTCTCATTGGGTCGACATAAATAGCCTTTAACAAGATTTCATTTTCCAGCAAAAGACTCTCTCTTTTCATTATTGAAGATGCAATGCCCTCAGCTATTAACCCTCCATTTTTGTTCAGGCAATATAACAGGCTCTTCCATTCCAAGAGGAATTTACCCGGGGTTAGATCGTCACATTGCAACCTCTTAGTGAGAGTGAAGGGGTGAGAAAGAAGGTTCTCCAGATCTTTTGTTTGTGTCCACTGGCTTTCAGTTAATGCAAGATTTTCATTGTCCATTTCTTCTATGAAGTCTTTAAGTTCAAGCAAACGCTTCACCATTAAATAAGTGCTTCCCCAGCGAGTTGTTTGATCCAAAATGGCTCCTTTTCCTGCACGTCTTTTCAAAATTGCATCTGTTTTCGGGGCCCTGGCTGCAACAGTTACTTGCCATAATTTGCCAATTAGTGTAGCTGCATGGCAAACTTTTAATCCATCTCTTATGGCAAGTTGCAGTGTATGAACAGCACATCGCATATGATGAATAGTAGCAAGCTTAAATGCTTCTTCAACAAAAAAATGTCTGCATTCTCTTCAGTTTCTAAACTTTCTCCAATACTTGCAGAGCTGTCTTCCTCTAACTCTAATATCTGTTTGTTACCTTCTTCATCTGCGTTCATCTTCTCAATTGTGCTCAACATGTTAGAAGCATTATCTGTCGCAACACATAAAATCTGTTCCTTTTTGTAATTTCAAAATCTTCTAGAACACCCTCCACTAACTTCCGAAGGTAATCACTGGTGTGATGTGCCTGAGTGTCCTTTAATCCGAGGGTCCTTGTTATTGTTTTGTTATTTTCATCCACAAATCTAACATTAATAGCAAAATAATTGACTCTGTGACGTGTGCATGCATCCATTTTAAGGAAGACAAAATGTCCTTTCAGAACTTTCTGTAGTTCTTCCTTTTTACATTTGGCCTCCTCAATTATAAGTTTCCTTATACAAAGTCATTATAACTTTTTGTGAATTGGGACATTTAAACTTGCTTATTTTTTTTTAATTCCAATCTAAATTTAGTAGGAGTCGGTGCATTGTTTGCCGACTCCAGGTACCCAAAATGTCCTCCGACTCCTCGACTACGACTCCAACTCCACAACCCTGAGGCATACACTGAGCTGATTGGGGGAAAGGCACACACCCCTCTCCACATAGGCAGATGAGCTAAGATACTTGCAGAGCTGTGCTGTGAATAGACAACCTCTTTGCTTATCTGTCTCTAAGTCTCTTCCCTGACACAAATTTCCAGCTGCTTTTATCTCTGGTGTCTGGGAGCTTGGCAGATGTTATAATGCTGATAACAGAGGAACGGAGCAGCAGAAAGACATGGGACTTAGGGCTTTGGAGAGAGATAGGTAAACACTACAGATATGTGCACAGGTCAGATTTCATGAATAGGGTTTTCATCTGCTTTACGGTTACTGTTAATTTTTCAGATGTGTTTTAAAAACAGATTTATTATTTAGATCTAGAAATGAGACAGTGACTTATTTGTTTTGTGTTTTTTTTTTTTTTTTTTTTTTCTTCTCAGGGACCTGCAGGCAGGTCAGCGCACTATTCTCCTTCACATGTCATAATGCTGGGACTTGATGTTCAGGAGCAGAGCCAGCTACATTCACTGGAGTCCTCCTTGAGCAATAATTTGAACCACAAGTGGCCTATACTACATGTGCACTTCAAAAATGAACCAATATCAATCTGGGGTATCCAGGAGCAGGTTGATCTGACAACTGAAAATAAGAAGCACCCTCAGCCACAAACAGATATTGTCAACATTGAAGTTATTCAGGTACCAGAGCCAACCTCTTGTGCGGGGAGCCAGGACTATAGAGGACACTATAGTTTAAACTCAGCTGTAATGTTGGGTACTGTGGAGAGGGTTGCCCCGATGGATATTTCAAGCACCACTCCAAAGATGGATCTGCAGAAATTGGTAATTGGAGATGACTGTTGCACATTTTTGTATTTTTTTTTATTGTTCTCAAGGGGTTTCCTTGTAGTAATTCCCACAGTATACTATAGTAATCCCATAATAGTGGGCTTTTGAACACTTGTTATCTAGGCATGTGTCAGATTTTCATATTTGGCTACCACGCAGTGCTTTAGTATTATAAATACTAGATTGTGATAAAAAGAGAAAATGTCAAGGAATATAAAGACTTTAAAATTAAACTCAAGGCTTATCTTCAGCCTTGCACATTTCCACACACTCCCCTCCTGTACTGAAATTGCATACTCTGATTTCATTGCAAACTTCAACAGTGGGGTTGATTTACTAAAACTGAAGAGTGCAAAATCTTCTGCAGCTTTGTATGGTAGCCAGTCGATTTCCATCTTCTGCTTGTTCAATTAAGCTTTGACAAAAAAAAAAACGGGAAGCTGATTGGTTTCCACGCAGAGCTGCACCAGATATTGCACGCTCCCGTTTTAGGAAATCAACCCCAGTGTGTATAAAAAGTTGCAGCAAGGCTGATAGAGCCTGTCTCGTTTTCAGGTTTTAGGACATCCGTGATCATTGAGCTCTTTTCTCCCTAGTTGGACTGTCCTTACCTTTCCCCTTTCCTATAGGAC